>NC_082718.1:30843786-32050036 GCF_030144855.1 Hypanus sabinus
TGAATCAGAAAATAATGGAGACCCAACAGTATCCATGACAAGCCTGTCACTGCACCTCGGTTCATGTGACAATAGTAAACCAGTTCCAATTCCAGGTATTGGTTGGAGTTATAACTGTCCAGAAATATTATTGTTCTTCTGATCCACCTCGCTATGACCCTTGCGTTTCATTCGTCTACCTGCTCTACACCTCCTCTGTAACTTCAATACATTCTGCATTTGGTACCACCTCCGCATAATTATGTATTATGGCAGGATGGAATTCGATGTCCAAGTCGTTGGGTATATTTAGTGTGGAGGTTAATAGGTTCTTTGGAATGCGTGAGGGAGATACGTCTCCACCAAAGGAGATGTAAGTCACTCCTTCCCTCCTCTAGCCAACAGGTCAGTCTTGAGCAAGGGGTAGCACCCGTTTAGTCCCCTGATCAGGGTCACATGGAACCGTGGGAGCAGGCGGTGGATGGTCAGATGATCAGCTGGTGCATATCACAAGTCCTGGTTATTTGACCACTGACGCCAGGCAGATGATCTCTGAAGAGTATTGATAATGGCTGGGGTCACCCATCTTGTAAAGACTCTGCCCAGAAGGCAGCAATGGCAAAACCACTTGTGTAAAAAAAGAATTGCCAAGAAGAATCTTGGTCATTGATCATGATCACCCATGTCATGCAACATGGCACATAATGATAATTGATTAGTAAGGGTGTCAAAGGTTACAGGGAGAAGGTAGGAGAATGGGATTAAATCAGCCATGATGGCATGGTGCAGCAGATTCAAAGGCCTGAATGGCCTCATTCTGCTTGTCTGTCTTCCAGTATTATAGTCTGTCTGGATTGCAAACTAACCAGAAGTATTGGACTCTACCTACCAGCGATAATAAACAACCAATTCATTCAACGCACCACATTCAAATATATTCCATTTCAACCAGCGTACACAACAATTCACATTACAAAATGTTCTGGATCTTGCCCCACTAAGGTAACTGACCTAGAAAGATATCACCCAAGCTTATAGACTGAGATGACAGCGCCTTTCTGAAGCTCCTCCCATCTGAAGGGATGATGGTTGATTGGCAGAGAAAAGATGTGATGTCACTGGTGAAGTCACTGGAGTCGCCCTGTACATCTTGCAAAGTCACGTCCGTAACGTTGTCCGAGCATATTGCAGTCTTCTTTCCCTGGATGGAGAGAGAGGAATTGGGAATGAACACAAGACTTTTCGAATACCATACACACAAGAGATTCTGCAGATGCTGAAAATCTAGAGCAACACACACACAAAGTGTTTGAGAAACTCAGCAGGTCAGGCAACATGGGGTCCACCATCCCCTTGGTTGATAGTACGGGTGCAGGGCATCAAAAAGGTTGGGAACCCCTGTTTCAGGCTGAGACCCTACATTAGAAGTCCGAGAGAGGACAGTCACTTCTCTGGACGGTCACTCATGCAGATCCTACAGAACAAGGCATCAGGCACAGGGGCCCATGAAGGCACCTCCATTCCCAGAAATAAACTCCCTCGATTGCCTGCATTCCAACCCTCCCTGCTGAGTCCGTAGTACTGATCTAATTGCTGAAGGTCAACACCAACAAGGTCACTCTCCAGAGGCAAGAGTCAGACTATATCTCCCTAGAATAACAATTACTCAAAGACATCATGCACAGCAGGCTGGTTAATCAGACCAAGGACAGAGAAGTCCGTAAACAGCACGAGCTGCTGAGGAAGTGGCTGAGGGAAGCACACTAACAACACTTAACAGGCACTCTGATGAAAGGTCTCAGCCCGAAATATTGACTCTTTGCTGCTCTCCATAGATGCTGCCTGACCTATTCAGTTCTTCATGCATTTTGTGTGTGTATCTCCAGATTCTCTCCATCTGCAGAGTCTCGTGTTTAACATTTAACTGGCAATTGGACAGGTATGTGGATAGGAAATGTTTTGGGGGATGTGAGTAAACGTGAACAAATGGGACTAGCTCAGAAGAGCATGGTAATTAATTACCAACAATAAATATCACTCATTATGTACAATACTGTGCAAATATCTTAGGCACATATATATAACTAGGGTGCCTAAGACTTTTGCATAGTACTGTAGTAATTTTATGCATTGCATTGTATTGCTGCCACAAACAAAAACAAATTTCATGACATATGTACAGTGCCTATAAAAGATTTCACCCCTTTGCAAGTTTTCATGTTTTATTGTTTTACAACATTGAATCACAATGGATTTAATTTGGCTTTTGTGACACTGATTTACAGAAAAAGACCCTTTCGTGTCAAAGTGAAAACAGATCTCTACAAAGTGATCTGAATTAATTACAAATATAATACAAAATAATTGATTGTACAAGTATTCACCCCCTTCAAGTCAGTATTTAGTAGATGCACCTTTGGCAGTAACTACAGCCTTCAGTCTGTGTGGATGGGTCTCTATCGGCTTTGCACATCCGGACACTGCAATTTTTCCCCATTCTTCTTTACCAAACTGCCCAAGCTCTGTCAGATTGCTTGGGGATCATGAGTGAACAGCCCTTTTCAGGTCCAGCCACAATTTCTCAATTGGATTGAGGTCTGAAATCTGACTTGGCCTCTCCAGATCATTACCTTTGTTGTTTTTAAGCCATTGCTGTATAACTTTGGCTTTATGCTTGGGATCATTGTCTTGCTGGAAAACAGATCTCCCGAGTCACAGTTCTCTTGCAGGCTGCATCAGGTTTTCCTCCAGGATATCTCTGTATTTTGCTGCATTCATTTTACCCTCTACCTTCACAAGCTTTCCAGGGCCTGTTGCAGTGAAGTATCCCCACAGCGTGATGCAGACACCACCAACCTTTCTGAGGAGATGCTTGGAGTGTTCTTTTGTCGTCGGCGTGTAGTTTTTGCCAGGATACTGACTCACCAGCAGTTGGACCTTCCAGACACAGGTGTATTGTTACTACCATCAATTGAAACACTTTGACTACACACAGCTCTCCGAGAACAGATCTCCATTTAACTAATGATGTGACTTCTAAAACCAATTGGCTGCACCAGTGATGATTTGGTGTGTCATATTAAAGGGGGTGAATCAATTCCTTTGTGTTTTATACTTGTAATTAATTTAGATAACTTTGTAGAGATTTGTTTTCACTTTGACACAAAAGAGACTTTTTCTGTTGATCAGTGTCAAAAAAAAGAACAAATTAAATCCACTGTGATTCAATGTTGCAAAACAATAAAACATGCCAGTCGGGTGAATACTTTTTACAGGCACTGTATGTTATTCCACTCCATGCCTAGTGGCTCATCAGGCAGCAACCCTGCCATTTCTTTAACATCTTTGTCTGTTTTTTATGAGATTGAGTTACTAACTTGATGCTCAAGACAGCACAGGTGGACTGCGTGCAGGGAGCTGGCCGGATTCAAACCCGGTACCCCTCCCTTCAATGTCCGGTGTGGGTGCCACTAGACTACCAGCGGCTATGACATACTTGAGTGCTGATAAACCTGATTCTGATATAGGTCTCTATTGAGTGGGTAGGGGACAGGGAGAGGGGAATCAGGTTTGGGAAAAGGGGAAGGGAGAGGGGAGGGAGCAGGAAGCACCAGAGAGACATTCTGTAATGATCAATAAACCAATTGTTTGGAATCAGATGACCTTGTCCGATACCTCAGGGCAACCCCCACCCTTGCCACTCCTTCTCTGCCACCTGTCCCTCATCTCTCCCGTGGTGCTCCACCCTCACCATTCCCAATATCCTCTGTTCCCACCAGATCTATGAACTCGTTCCCTGCTCCACATCGACAAATACAGTACTAGGCACCCTACCTATATATACAGTCCCTAAGACGTTTGCACAGTACTGTAAAAATCCACATACCTCACTCCCACATAGACTGATGTTAAAGAAGTGAAAATACTTTGTCCCTCTGGATGTAAAGCTGGGTCCGTTCATTAAGGAGGAGACGCCACTAAGGCCGCTGAATTTGAATGTCAAAGTGTGGTTCTCCAAGGAATGTACATAGGAACAATCACTGAAGCAAATGGAGTGATCCTGTTTGAAGTGAAGAGAGAACGTGAAACATCACAGCAAAAACAACAGTCACGCCACAGCCTCCGCTTGCTGCTCACTTGGTAAAGGCGATAGGCAAAAGGGCCTGTTTCTGTTCTGTGGCGCTCTACGTCTCAGGGCCAGGATTAGGACTCGCAACCTTCTCACTGAGATGGAAGCAACAGATTAATGAGCTACGTCCCAAGCTCAGAAAAATTGCCCTGACGTACTGTGGCATTTCTATTTTCAATCACAATGGGTACAGTGTTATCTGTCCCAGGGAACTTAGAATAGTCCATAGGACACCTTTTATCTGCCCCAAGGATCCTCTGTCCCACAGAACATCTGTCATCATCCCAGAGAATTTAGAACGGTCCATCGAACATCTGTCATCCGTCCCAGGGAACATCTGTCATCTGTCCCATAGAACATCTGTCATCTGTCCCACAGAACATCTGTCATCGTCCCACAGAACAACTGTCATCATCCCAGGGAACATCTGTCATCGTCCCCGAGAACATCTCTCATCGTCCAGAGAACATCTGTCATCGTCCCAGGGAACATCTGTCATCCGTCCCATAGAACATCTGTCATCTGTCCCAGAGAACATCTGCCATTGTCCCAGGGAACATCTGTCATCATCCCAGGGAATATCTGTCATCGTCCCAGGGAACATCTGTCATTGTCCCCGAGAACATCTGTCATCTGTCCCAGGGAACATCTGTTATCTGTCCCAGGGAACTTCTGTCATCCGTCCCATAGAACATCTGTCATCTGTCCCAGAGAATTTGGAAGGTAGAGCACAGAAACAGACCCCTTGTTATGCCAAACTAATTAATTTCAAGATTGTTTAATGTAATTTCCAGTCATGTTTAAAGAAAAATGAAACAATTTTTACTCCAGATCTGATGCAGCAGCAAAAAACACATTAATAAAGTAACACAGTGTTACAATGTTGTGAGAGATACAACGTAAAGCAACACAATAAATGTAAATATATAAGATAGCTTACATACATAGGTTGACTGTATGTACATAAAGTGACACTAGGCTCAGGAGTGTCTGGACATTAGGTGACTCTGACAGGAAATGATAAAGTACTGGCAGGACCATGACACGGTTCATAATGATGACGATAATATTTTATTTAGCAAGGTAACTTCCAGCCCAACAAGCCTAATAACACCCATGTGAACAATTAACCTACAAAACCTGTACATATTTGGAATATGGGAGGAAACCAGAACATCCATGGGAAACCCATGTGATCACGGGGAGAACGTGCCAACTCCTTATATACAGTGGTGGAACCGATTCACTGATGCTCTAATGGCGTTACACCAACTGCTACACTATCGTGCTGCCCCAAAATATAAACGGCATTCCCCGCTTGGAGAGAGCGCTCACGTACCTTGTTACTTCTGCTCCCTGGACCACAGGGAATGCAGGACTCCACTCCGTAGACGTGGTGGGGCGAGAGGTAGGTGTCAGCAGGACACTCCACACACTTGCTTGTGCTCTTGTCGATGTAATATCCGGAAGGACAGGGAACGCAGGCGGAACTGCTCTGGTCCGAGCCCAGCGCACACGGCCTGCAGGCCAGCCCCACTCCGTTGGCTGCATTGTTCACCACAATGGAGTAGATCTTCACGTAGTCATTGAGGTACAACCGTTCCTGCAAGCAGAATTTGACAGGTCAGAGATTACCTTCCCATTTAACCTGCCCTGTACAGGGTTTAAACCGTGCAACCCAATACATTCACCTACCCTGTTCCGAGAGGCTGGCCAAGCTGATCTCACAACCTACTCGCAGGCTGCGAGAAGTGACTAGGCCTCAGTAACTGGTAATTGGTTTATTACTGTCACATGTACCGAGATACATCCATCTATCTTCAACAATCTTCATCTTCATCTATCCTCACCATCTGAACCGTCCCCCCCTTCTCACAACTCCCATCAGGAAGGAGTACAGGAGCCTGAAGTCCCACACCACCAGCTTCAAGACCTGCTACCTTCCCTTCAACCATTCAGTTCATGAACTGACCAGCACAACCCTCATCTCTACGGTTTAGCCACACCAGGACCATTTCCGACTCAAGAGTCAGACAGACTTATTTATCACACGTCCATCGCAACACACAGTGAAAAGCGATGTTTGTGTTAACAACCAACACGACCCAAGGACCTGCTGGAGGCAGCCTGCAAGTGTTGTCACATATTCCAGCACCAATACGGCATACCCACAATGCTCGGCAGAACAACACAAGCAACGACAGCAAAACTTTGCACCACAATGGAGCTTTTCTGTTCTAATTGTGTTGTCAAATGCGTGTATAATTTAGGTTTAATTTGTTTTTTTCTCGTGAATGCTGCTTCTCTGACGCTCTGGGGCCTGTGACGTTGCACACATCAGGTTTCCACTGCACCTCTGCACACGTGGACTTGTGCAGACAACAATAAACTCGTCTTCGATTCTAGAAAATAAAATCCGTTTACATGTCACCCAGAAAGATCATTCCACACTTCGCTACATCAAGGCTGCACAAAAAGAAATCAGTAACAGAATGTGGAACGAAGTGTTACAATTACGGTGCAGGGAGACAATAAGGTGCAAGGTCATGCTGAGGTAGACTGAGAGATTAGGAGTTCTTTATCAAACAGCAGGTCCGTTCACAAGTCTGATACCCATCAGACACGTGGATACACCCTGTAAGGAGTCTCTGTATGTCCTCCCCGTGGAATGCGTGGGCTTTCCACAGGTGCTCTGGTTCCCTCCCCCAGTCCAAAGTCACACTGGGTAGATTATAAATTGTCCCGTGATTGGGTTAGAGTTAATCAGGATTGCCAAGGGCTGCTGCGCTGGCATTGCTCGAAGACCCAGAAGGCCTTCCTCCGCGCCATTTCGCTAATAGATAAACCTCCATCCTCTGCACTTCCGCACAGGAGCGGAGAGAGTGGAAGGGGGGATGGCGATGTTAGTCCTACAAGGAAGACCCCCATGGGGAACTGCGCTCCAGTCTGTTAAAGAAAATGTACCAGGACTTGCCTCCTGTGCAGTGTTTGTGCGTTGGAAAGCCCAGGTGTAGGTCACAGCCGCATTCTTAGTGACGACGTGAGTGTAAGACTGTCGCTCTTTGGTGCCTTCCCAGGACTCAACCACATTGGTGGACCTTCTGTTAATGTCCTGCAAAGCAGAAAGCTCATTAATACAAAGACTTACATACACAGAATTGATTCATTACATACAACAGTATCACACAGGCTCTTCAGCCCATGATGTTGTGCAAATCTTTAACCTATACCAAGATTAATTGAATCCTTCCCTTCCTCATTGCCCTCCATTTTTCTTTCATCCACGTGCCTATCTAAGAGTCTTATAAACGTCGCTATTGTGTCTGCCTCTACCATCACCCTGGCGGTCACCACTCTATGTAAAATACTTACTTCTGATATCCCCCCTTATACTTTCCTCCAGTCACTCAAAAATTATGCCTCCTTGTATTAACCATTTCTGCCCTGGGAAAAAGTCTCTGGCCGTCCACTTGGTCTATGTCCTTCTTCAGTTTGTACGCTTCTATCAAGTCACTTCTTGTCCTCCTTTGCTCCAATGAGAAAAGCCCTATCTCACTCAACCTTTCCTCCAACAATGTCCTCTCCAGTCCAGGCAGCATCTGAATAAATCTCCTTTGCATCCTCTCTAAAGCTCCCGTATCCTCCCTATAAAGAAGGGGAGCAGAAGTGAATACAATACTCTGAGTGTGGTCCAACCAGGGTTTTACAGAGCTGCAATATTACCTCAAGGGTCTTGAACTCAGTCCCCTGACTAACGAAGGCCAACACACCACATATCTTCATAACCACCATATCAACTTGTGTGGCAACATTGAGGGATCGATGGATGTGGAATCCACGATCACTTGCCATCACAAAAATAAATCTGCCGAGGTAAGTTGATGAGGAATTGCAAATGGATTGTAATCTGTATAAATGCAAGATGTTCCATTTTGGGAAGACAGTTACTCCTCACTCCCTTCAGTAACCTGACTGTCCATGGTCTGTTTTATTACAGAACACACAGCCACCAAACAAAAGACTTCATTAAGCACGAGATTCTGCAGATGCAGGAGATCTTAAGCAACACTCACAGAACACTCAGCAGGTCAGGAAATGTGCAGTCAACGTTCCGGACTGAGACCCTTCAGGATTGGATTGGAAAGGGGCAGAAGCCAGAATAAGGTGGTGGGAGAGGGAGAGGAGGACAAGCTGGCAGGTGATAGGTGGAGCCAGACGGATGGGGGGGAGGGAGGGGAGGGTGAAATTAACCAATGTTTTGTACGCTGCCACATAAAGTCACAACTCTTAGTGTTTTTAAATTTAGAGATAGGGCACAATAAGAGGCCATTCTGGTCCATGAGACCAATTAACCTACTAACCCCCAACCCCCCTGCCCCCAGTGTGCCTCTGGAATATGGCAGGAAACTGGAGCACCCAGAGGAAATCACATGATCTCAGGGAGAACGTGATAACTCCTTACTAGAATTGAACCCAGGTCACAGGTGCTTTAACAACATTACACTACTGTGTCACCCATCAGTGCACTGGCCTATGAAACCACATTTACCAAATGCCCTTGTCACTCCCTGCATTACCACCTTCAGGGAACGACAGACCAGTACTCCCAAGTCCCACCGTACATCAACACTCCTGAGGTCCCTTCAGTACTCTGTACATCCGAACAGGAATGGGACCGATGGGGAGAGATGCCCCGGTTTTGTGTGGGGGAGACTGCAGCTCACGTATCAGGTACAATAATATAACATCCACACATTTTGACTCAAGGAATTAGCCTCCGTATGTCCAACAAAGTGGGTTAAACGTGACCAAATTTATAAAAGATAGATTAAAAATAGACTCTCAATTAGATTTTGAAATTGGATTCCAAAATCCCTCAGGAAGGAAATGGGCACACATGATATAAATCCCTGCTGATGATAAGCTCAGAGACATACAGTTATACAGTTCAGTAGGCCCTTCAGCCCATCACATTCACCCAGACAATTAAGTACCCATCTATACTAACCCCATTTACCAGCATGTCTACAACATCACCATTAAGACAGCCAGCTGTTTACTGTTTACTATACTGTTGAGCATTTCCAGTTTATCTCTGCTGCATACTAAATGCTCTTTATTAACTTAATTGAGGTAATATTTTGTTTTATGTGCTGTGTTAATCTGTTTCATGGGTGCACTGTGGTCCAAAGGAACGTTGCTTTGCTTCATTGTGTATACATTAGGTCCTGAAGAAGGGTCTCAAACAGAAATGTGGGCTCCTTTGTCCTCTCCATTGATGCTGCCTGGCCTGCTGAGTTCCTCCAGCATTTTGTGTGTGTTGCTCTGGATTTCCAGCATCTGGTGTTTGAGATGAGCTTAGATGGCATTCGTGGATGGCCTGGACCACTTGCGTGAAACGACCTGTTTCCATGCTCAAAGACATGACTCGAGGCATAATGGTATATTTTCCCATTTTATACTCCACGAGCTACTAACCATCAATAGCCCCCTTACACCTTCTTCACTACTTTTTGTTAAACTTATAAACTGCGTTTTTGATGGCTTTGAGAAACAGATTTTACCAAACAGACTGATCGAAATTATCAAAACCAGAGATAACCCTATTACAGACCTATTACCTATTAACGGGGGAGACGCTGCGCTTGCCAGTGAGGATGGCTACGTTCTTCATGGGGAGGAAGGTTAGGGAGATTCAGCCTCACTAGAGGATGGAAAAAAACTGAAGGGGAAGGAGGCATTGAAGGAAGGTCACACTGAGGGAGGGGAGATAGTGAGGGAGGTGCAGAACTGAAGGAGTGTCTCATTGAGTTATAGGAGAAGGTTGAATGGGTTATTCCCTGGAGTATGGGAGAATGAGAGGACACTTGATGGAGATATGCAAAATTATGAGAGGTATAGATAGGGTAAATGCAAGCAAGCTTTTTCCACTGAGGTTGGGTGAGACTAGAACTATAGGTCATGGGTTAAGAGTAAAAGTGAAATATTTAAGGGGAATCTGGGCAGGAAACTTCTTCACTCAGAGGATGGTGCGAATGTGGAAAGAGATGCCAGCAGAAGTGGTAGATGTGTCGTTGGTTGCAACATTTACGGGAAATTTGGATAAGTACATCATGGGAGGGTATGAAGGCCATGGTCCAGGTGGGGGTCGATGCGACTAGGCAAAATAGTAGTTCTGTACGGACTAGAAGGACCAAAGAAAATCACACAACATGCTATAGGAGCTCAGCAGGTCAGGAAGCATCTATGGAAGGGAATAAACAGGAATAAACCTATTACCCTTCAGTGAATTAAAAAAAATAATTAGTTAGTGTGAAATAAATAAAATATACAAATGATAAAGTAATTTATTAATTGAATACAGTCGGCCCTCCTTATCCGCGAGGGATTGGTTCCAGGACCCCTCGTGGATACCAAAAAGAGAGGATGCTCAAGTCTCTTATTCAACCTGTTTCAATGCGGTGGATCTTAGGACCCAGCAGAACCCTAGACCTTATTTAACCTGTCTCAGTGCAGTGGACATTATGACCCAGCGGCGCAGCTGTGAATCTGAACAGTGTTTCTGTTCACGAAAATAATCACGATCACGACTGAAAATAAAGTGGAAGTAATAAAGCGATTGGAAAGAGGTGAAACGCCATCGGTCATTGGAAAAACGTTGGGCTACAGTCAGTCAATGATCGGAACAATTTTGAAGGATAAAGTGAGAAAGGCCCTACCCCGATGAAAGCTACAATTATTACTAAGCAACGCAGTGGTTTAATTATTGGGCTTTAGGGTTTGGGGTTTTTGATCCTCCACATCAATCCGGCACGGATGGACAACGTGCTTGGGAGCAATCTGTCACTGGATCGTCCAGCGCTGTAACATATGTCTCTTAAGTGCTTTATATGCATAGAAAGGTAAAATATACACTAATAACTAAGACAAACATTTGACTAACTGATGCTAAATAATACCGGATGTACCTGTTCCGACTTACTTAGTAAGAGAACTTCCAGTATTTTTTTTGATCCCGATGCTCGATAACCCACGCACATCCTCCCGTATACTTTAAATCATCTCTAGATTACTTATAATACCTAATACGATGTAAATACTATGTAAAATAGTTGTTATACTGCATTGTTTAGGGAATAATGGCAAGAAAAAAGATCTATATTTGCTCGAACAACAAGTGCTGGAAGAGAACTTCCGGTTTTTTGCGATTCGCGATTGGTTGAATTCACGCATGCGGAACTCGCGGATAAGGAGGGCCGACCGTAGTGTAAAATAGACAGATAGATAGGTAGACAGATTGACAGACAATGATAGATACACTGATAGACAGACAGTCAGACAGACAAATAGATACACAGACAGTCAAATACAGATAAACAGAAAGATAGATATTGTTTAAACAGTGATAAAATAAGTAACTAAATCTTTGCAACAGCAATAATCTGACATGAAGCAGGACCAGCACCATGGCAAGCCGAGTAACACAGCACGGTTACCATGGTTCCCGAGGCCTATCAGGCTGTAAACACCTACCACCATGAAATAGAGTTCACAAGCTTTGGTACACTGAGTCTCAAAGACAAAGGTGATCCTCCCGATCTCTGACCCCGCAGAATTAGACGTCGATATCGGTGAGCTGTGTACAGAGAATCTCATGTTAGACTTTCCAGTTAACCGTTGGCAAGATCTTCACTCAATCTTTTATATTTAAAATCACTTCAGTAAAACCAAACCTGAAGCCGGGGATGTGCAGACTTAATATCAGGTAGTCATTGTCGGAGCCTCCTATTCCGCTGTGAATGTGATCTCCAGCTACCTCCCACCCTATAAACATAAGTAACAGCAATTTAACGGCAAGCAAACTAAACATGGCAAAATACGAGGCTTCACAGGACATGGTTTACGAGAATTATCCCGGGAATCAAAGGGATAATGCATGAGGAGCATTTGATGGCTCTGGGGTTTAGAAGAATTGCGGGGGGGGGGGGGGAAATCTTATTAAAATTTATTGAAATATACTGAAAGGTCTCGATAGAGTCGACGTGGAGAGAATGTTTCCATTATTGGGAGAGTCTAGCATCAGAGCGCACAGCCTCAGAATAGAAGGCCGTCCCTTTAGAACAGAGATGAGAGGAATTTCTCTGATCAGAAGGTGGAGAATCTATGGAAATTATGCCTGTGGAGGCAAAGTTAAAGGGTATATTTAGAGTGGAGTTGATAGCTTCTTAATAAGGGTGTCAAAGATTATGGGTAAAAGGCAGAAGATTGGGGTTGAGTGGGGTAATAAGTTAGCCATGATTGAATGACTCAGCAAACTCAGTGGGACAAATATTGCCAGGACTTAAGGGAAAGCTTGGACCAGATAGGACTTTATTCCTTGGAGTCTAAGAGGTTGACAGCAGATTTAATGGGTTATTTTAAATCAAGAGGGGAATAGATAAGGGGAATGGACCAAATCTTGATAGAGGTGTACAAGATGATTGAATGGATAGAGAGACTTGGCTGAAGGATCATGAATGAGCCACCAGCACAAGTGGTGCATGTGAGCTTGATTTCAACATTTAAGAGAAATTTGGATCGATACCCCGATGGTAGGGCTCCCGATGCAGGTCAATGGAAGTAAGCAGTTTAAATGGTTCAGCACAGACTAGATGGACTGAAGGACTTGTTTCCGAGCTGTACTTTTCTATGACTCCTAAACTCACATCCATCCTGTTACTTAGCTGATTTCACTTCGTCTTCAGAGCTCAACATTACTTAGGGTTAATCCTCAGTCATTCAGTTCTTGCAGCTCGCCTCAAATCCAGCCAGGATAATCCCCAGGGAAGCAACTTTATCTCCAATAAGCATAAAGGCTCTCACAAAACAAAATTAGCCTGGCAATCTCAGCCCCAGCTCCCAACAGGTCTGAGGCTCTGCAGAATAAAGCCAGCCCCAATTCAGCATTACAGTTCCGTGTCACTGCAGGAAGATGGCTCACGTTGATAGCAGCAATGCGTACGCAGAAGGCACACACCTCTTCGGATTAAGGTGCATTGACAGCAGAATAAACGAAGCTTCCATCTGCGTGTCACTGTGCGATAGCTGATTTTAAACTACTTAAAGCTACCACTCCGTGACAAAAGTACATGTTTGATTCTCAAGGACAAATTTTCATTAAAACCCCTTTGTGTACTAAATTGAATCAGACCAGTGCTGAGCATTGTAATCCATGTTCAATAAATGCTTTGTCCACGAACCTAAATCGCTGCTGTCAGAGTTCATGGGTTCATTTAAATTCCATTCCATCAAACAAAAGTAAATTTACTGACTAAATGCAATCAGGACTCCACAACAGCTCCAAAGAGGGGGTGACTAATGTAACAACAAACAAGGGGATTTTTCTAAATATATTGATAAGCAAATAATTTCCTTCAGAGCTCTTAAATGTGGAATTATTCCTCTGAAAACTTGGAAAACTATTCACCAATCATGGAAGTTCTACAGGAGGTGCTGCCTTTGGGAGGCAGCATCCATCATCAATCATCCCTACCATCCTGGTGGACATACTATCTTCTCACAGCCACCACTGGGCAAAAGTTGCAGAGTACTACAGCACACAAATTAGGCTCTTCAGCCCATCTAGTTCATTCTTGCCTGATCTGCCTAGTCGTATCTAACTGCATCCTAACCATATCCCTCTATCCCTCTCCCATCCATGTACCTGTCCGAACTTCTCTTTCTCAGGAGTCTGAAATCCCACATCACCAGGTTCAAGAACAGCTACTTCCCTTCAACCATTCATTACCCATACAGCCTTCATTACTACAGCTTAGCAACACTATGACCATTTCAAGAACTTGGCACCACAATGGATTTGTCTTTGTTCTAAATGTGTTCTTGTAAAAATTAAATATAATCTGTTAAGTCCATAAAACATAGGAGCAGAATTAGGCCATTCAGCCCATCAAATCTGCTGCACCATTTGATCATGACTGAGTTATTTTCCCTCTCAAGCCCATTCTTTTGCATTCTCCTCATAATCTTTGATACCATTATCAATCAAGTACCTATCAACCTCAGCTTTAAATATACCCAATGGCTTGGCCTGCGCAGCCGTCCATGGCGATAAATTCCACAGATTCACCACACTCCTCCTCATCTGTCCTAAAAGGACATCTTTCTATTCTGAGCTTGTGTCCCCTAGTCCGAGACTCCCCCACTATAGGAAACATACACTCCATATCCATTCTATCTAGGCCTTTCAATATTCGATAGGTTTCAATGAAATTCCCCCTCAATTTTCGAAACTCCAGTAAGTACAGGCCCAGGGCCATCAAACACATCTCACACATTAACCCTTTCATTCCTAGGATCATTCTCTTGAACCTCCTCTGGACCCTCTCTAATGCCAGCACGTCCTTTCGTAGATAAGGGGCCCAAAACATAGAAACATAGAAAACCTACAGCACAATACAGACTGCTGTGTTCCACCAGCATTTTGTGTGTGTTGTTCTTTGAATTTCCAACATCAGCAGATTTCCTCGTGTTTGCACAATACAGACCCTTTGGCCCACAATGCTGTGCCGAACATGTACGTACTTTAGAAATTTCCTCGGGTTACCCATAGACTTCTATTTTTCTAAGCTCCATATACGGGTCCAGGAATCTCTTAATAGTCCCTATTGTATCCGTCTCCACCACCGTCGCCGACAGCCCATTCCACGCACTCACCACTCTGCGTAAAAAACTTACCCCTGACATCTCCTCTATACCTACTCCCAAGCACAAAAACTACTCACAATACGCCAAATGTGGTCCAAAAGATGCCTCATAAAGCCTCAGCTTATGTCTCGTTTATGCTTTTCTGGTGAATGCTGCTGACCCGATGCTCTGTGCGCCTGTGATGTTTTTACTTATACCTGTGCACACGTCGACCTGTGCAGAAGACCATAAACCCACCCGACTCTGGCTTTGAGCCCAAGCGTGAGCTCATCCAGCGCAGCAGAGGACGGTGGAAGCTTACCATTCATTCCATCGCACTTGGTATTGGCCACGTTGAAGCACGAGGTCTTCATATTGAAGGGCAGCACATTCCACCACTTATACTCAAAGCCCAGCACGGGCTCCGTCCCAGCTGGGCACTGCTTACATGCTGGAGGGAGATCGAGAAATACAACATCACGTGCACAAAGACACCAACGTTTCTTATACTTTGTGGTCCTCTTTTACCCTTAATGTTTTTTAATTGTGATTTCAAAGCATTAAACTAATTCAAATGAAGACAGGGGAGTACGGGAATGTGAGTATAACTTCGAGTTTACTCTAAGCGAGGCACACTTGTATCACGTGATGGCATGGTGACGAACGCAATTCACGTATTTATACATATAACCCATAATTAATTAGTTAATCAAACAAGAATGCTTAATCAACCTATATATATATATACATACACACACAAGATTACTTAACTATTACTTAATCATTAAATACACAACCCTTAATGCATTGATTACTGTACCCAGGTACACAGTCAGCTCTGGCGCTGCATGAAAGCTTGGCAGTTAGTGCAACACTTTACGGTACCAGCAATCAATTCCTGCCACTGTCCGTAAGGAGTTTGCACACTTCCCCCGTGACTGTGTGGGATTCCTCCGGCTGCTCCAGTTTCCTCCCACGTTCCAAGGACGTATGGGGAAGGGTATGGGCATTGGAAAAACGGGGTCACTAACGGGCTGTCCAATACAACACAGTACAAGCCCTTCAGCCCAAAATGTTGTGCCAACCTTTGGACCTACTCCACACTCAATCTTCCCTTCCCTCCTACATAGCCCATAACCCTCTGTTTTTATTTCATCTATGTGCCTACGCAAGTCTCTTAAATGCCCTCTATTACCCCTCTTGGCAGTGTGTTCCATGCACCCATTACTCTCTGTGTTAAAAACCTAGGTTTAGGAGGTAGGTGTGTAAAACATGCATCTAATATTCCCCCTGTACTTTCCACTAAACACCTCAAACAGTATTAACTATTTTCACCCTGGGAGAAAGATGCTGACTGTCTACCCCATCTATGGCTTTTATCATCTTACACTGCTCTATCGAGTTGCCTCTCATCTTCCTTCACTCCAAAGAGAAAAGCCCCAACTCACTCATCCCCTCCTCATAAGACGTGCTCTGTAGTCCAGGCAGCATCCTGGTAAATCTCCACTGCACCCTTCCAAAGCATCCACAATCTTCTTGTAATGAAGAACCAGAACTAAACACAATATTCCAGGTGTGGTCTAACCAGAGTTTTATTGATCTGCAACTCTTGAACTCAGTCCCCAAATAACGAAGGCCAACGCACTATCCACCCTCTTTACCACCCTGTCAACTTGCTCAGCAGCTTTGACGGATCTGCGGGCGTAACCCCAGACCCCTCTGTTTCTCCACAGTCGTCCTATACAGGGTGAGCACCTCAAGAGTCATTGAAGTTGCAAGGACCACTGCCCCTACAGAACTACAATGATTAAAGGTCTTTTAAGGACTAACTTGTGCATCAAAAAATACAGTGAAATGCACCATCGGCGAGGATTATGCGAGAGGCCGACTGCAAGAGTTGCCACACGTCCAGTGCCAGTGCAGCACGCCTACAACTCGCTAATCCTAACCCGCACATCGTTGGACTGTGGGAAGAAGTCAGTGCACCTGGAGGAAACCCACGTGGTCCCAGGGAGAAGAAACAAAGTCCTCACGGGCAACGGCGGGAATTGAAGCCTGATCTTACAGTCGGCACTGTGAAGCACATGCTAACCGCTAGGCTGCGGAAAGCATTAAAAGCCAAAGTACACTCACGATTCATCCCGTCCGAGTAGGTGGCCGAGGGGCAGGGGGCGCAGCTCGAGGTGTCGTTGTTGTAAAAGCCAGGGTTACACGGTGGGCAAGGCTGCTTCTGTCCAGAAGGAGGGAGTTTCATCGCTTTGGGGATGTCGTCTCTGCAAAGCTTCGGAGATATCCACTTGTACATCACCTGGGTCTGCAAAACAGTCACGGAATGTCATTTCCAGGGTAAAACATCCTTGTACGTTACTCCACCCGCACAGCTGTAAGAGCTGGAAACCAAAACCGCAAATCCAAAATAAAACAGAAAATATTGGAAAACCCAGCAGGTTATTCAGAGAAAAAGTGTCGATATTTCAGATCACTTTGTGCACGCAGATTATACTTTACTGATGTTTTATCGGTGCTTGCCATCTTATGCGTGGTCTGTGCTGTGTGTGACTGTTGGCACTGTGTTTTGCACCTTTGCCCCAGAGTATCACTGCTTCATTTGTCTGCATTCGTGGGTATTGAAAGACAATTGAACTGTGAACTAGGAGAAGCAGCAGAGAGAGGTGATGGGCAGTTGAAGAGGAAAGGGAGTAAGACGACAGCCAGAAAGAGAAATGGAAAAATATGGTGGGGGGGGGGGAGAGTTACTGGAAGTTAGAGAAATGGACATCATTACTATATTCTGCATTCTGTTTTATTTCCCTACTTGTACTGTCTCAGGGTATTTATGATCTGTATGATGCCACACACAAACACAAGCTTTTCAAAGTTCAAAGCAAATTTATTATTAACGTGTATATATTAAGACATATTGCCCTGAGAATTACTGTAGGACAAAGAAACACAGTACAGTCAATGAGTACACACAAAGACTGACGATCAATGGGCAAAAGAAGACAAATTGGGCAAATACAAAAATAAAACTAATTATAGTAAATAGATAAATATTAATATGTTGTAGAGTTCTTGAAAGTGAGTTGATAGGTTGTGTTCGGTGATCAGCATTGAAGAGAGTGAAGTTATCCACACTGGTTCAGGAACAATTATCACCCTACAAGCATCAGCTTCTGTGTCCTTGCACATTAACACCTTCATTTCAACGTTCAGTATCCTGCCAGCCCTAAACAAAACTCTCAAACATTTTCAGCAAGCTATGGAGAAGAGCTGGACGTGTGCATCTGTGCATTTGCACAGAAAAGCCACAAAGGAATGCTGATGTTCCTGCTTAGTAATCTACTATCCACATATTGCACAATACAAAAGGAGTCCGGTTTCTACATTTAGGGTTTTGAAAGCTTTACATTTAGAATCCCAGTGTGGAACAGGCCCTTCCCGGCCAACAAGCCACACAGCCCAGCAACCCAGCAATTTAACCCTAGACTAATCACAGGACAATTTACAATGACCAATTAACCTACTAACTAGTATATCTTTCAACTGTGGGAGGAAACTAGGACACCTGGAGGAAACCCACACAGTCTCAAGAAGAACCTACATACTCCTTACAGAGGACGCCAGAACTGAACTCCGAACCCCAACGCTCCGAACTGCAATGGCTAACCGCTGCATTACCATGGTGCCTATTCAATAAGTTTGAAGCATTATGAAACACAACGTAGGTTCTGCAATTTAGTCAAAGGGGAACAAAGGAAACATTCAGCAGGTCAGGCAGCATCTGGGGAGGGAGGAAAATGGTTAACATTTCAGGTCAATGTCATTCCACCAGAATTGGCGTCAACCATAGTTATTTGACTACGTAATTGCTAAAGAAATTTCGGGTTTCAAGAAAGAAAGGCAAACACATTCCAGAAGTTTACAGTGTTGGCAAGACAAAGTGTTTCTACCTTTCTCTCGCTGTCACATTGAGTGTGGATTTGAAAGAAGTCTTTCTTTGAACAGGGTGGGCGGTCCTGGCATTTACTTGAACCTTCCTCTGTAAGGGAACAAGGAGATACAACAATGAAGTAAGGTGACGAGCAGGAAACAGAAGAGATATTTTCTTCAGAGTTATCATTAGAATCAGAATCAGGTTTATCGTCACTGGCATTCATCATGAAATGTGTTGTTTTGTGGTAGCTGTACAGTGTAGGTTTAACAGATTACTGAACTAGACTGAAGAGATTCTGCTGAGAGAAAAATCCAGAATAATTCTCATAAAATGCTGGACGAACTCTGCAGTATCTGTGGAAATGAATGAACAGTTGACGCTTCTGGCAGAGGCCCATTGGTAAGGAGCGACAGCGGAAGAGCAGACCAGGCCCTCTTGCCGCAGGGTCACCGGTTTCAGCCACATAGGGGAGGAAGCGCTGGAGGCCGTGAGGGAGAGAACAGAGATGCGCTGGGGTGCACTGAAAACCATGATGGGTTGGGGGCAGGCTCTCCGTCACCACTGCTCTCCTGGGAAGCCAAGTTAGATTCCCATTGTCTGAGGCTGACCCATCATGAGATGAGGAACTGTTGTGTGCTTGTTCTTGCAGAAACGTGGCTCCAGGCCAACATCCCACTCACCATTAATGCTACTCAGGGACCTTGTGCTAATAACATTTTTTGTGACTGTATACATTGTGTTTTGCACCTTTCTCCCACAGGAACACTGTTTCATTTAGCTCTATACAGGTTGAATGACAATTAAACTTGAACTTGAAAGACCCTCACTCAGTGACTCAGAAACAGCTTTCTCCTCCGTGCAAACAGGTCTCTGAAAGGTCCATCAACACTACCCCATTATACTTTATATTCTTGCACTATTTAATTAGTTTTGTAATTTTTAGTACTTTTTACATGTTTGCACCGTAGTGCTGCCACTAAATAACAACTATCACATGATATAACTCGGTAACAATAAACCTGATTCTGATTGGAGGTTTGGTAAAAGTTTGGTCTGAAAGTTCATGCCCTTGCCAGCAGATGGCGCTGTGGGACAAACTCCATCCACACAACTCTTGCTTGTAATCAGTAGAAATAAATTTGATAAAACTCCAAAATTTAAAAAATTCATACAGTACATTTAATCACAAGAGATCTGAAGCAAGCTCACCTGAAAACTGCAGCGCCTCATTGCATTTCTGGCAGGCGCTCGCTCCCCTTCCCGAGAAGGTGTTTCTAGGGCAAGGCTGGCAGACAGACAAGCCAGGTGCATCGCTGTAGGTCCCAGGTTTGCACGGGAAACACTCCGAAGTGTAGGCAACTCCTGCTCAAAACAGACTGGATCAGTAATGGGTTCTCTGTGATCCATAATTCTTGCAAAATGGTCAGTATAAAAACATACCAACACACTGTTGGATTAGGGTGTAGAAATGTTATTTTTCTTGTAGTTTATATTTCTTATGTTTTTCTTATATTTCTTATGTTACTTATATAATTGTTCAGTAAATTTTCCAGTAATTTTGATACAGTTGATGTATTTCCCTAGAAACTTTTTAGTGTTCAGTATTAGAATCTGGCTATTTTATAAGTTAATTGTTATCACCGTAAATATTGTTCTCTCTCATCTGAGTGTGAGATGACCATGACTATAACTTTTATAGCCTGGTCTTTGTCCTCTCAGCATCTCTTCTTTGCTTGTTTATCGTTTAATAAATCAATCACTGAACAGTTTTACGCCTCACTGTGACCTCCCAGTGAGGAAGCCAAGGATTCAGTTGCAGAACCACTCACAAGTTTCTATAGATGTACCAAGGAGAGCTTTTTAACTGGCTGCATCACCACCTGGTATTGGGAGGGGATGGGCTACGGCACAGGATCAGAAAAAGCTGCAGAAAGTTGTGCTCAGTCAGCTCCATCATGGGCACTCGACTCCTCAGCATCCAGATCTTCAAGAAGTGATGCCTTAAAAAGGCGGCACCCATCATAAAGAATTCCCATCTCGCAAGACATCTCCTCTTCTCGTTGCTACCATCAGGGAGGAGGTACAGGAGCCCGAAGACACGCACTTAATGATTCAGGAACAGCTTCTTCTCCCCTTGCCATATATATTTGTTTGTTTATTTATAATCGCAATTTATTAATTTTGCAATGTACTGTGGCCGCAAAACAACAAATTTCATTACATACACCTGATTCAGATTCTCAACACAAAAAGCTGGAGGAAGACAGCAGATCATCTGTAGAGGGAGATGGACAGTCGACTTTTCAGGCAGAGATACTGGAAAAGTAAAGGGGAGATAACCACTATAAAGAGGTAGAGGGAAGGATTCTATCAAGAGCTGATAGAATCTGGGAGCAGGTGTGGTGGGCAGATGGAGGAAGGGGGAGTGGGAATAGTGGCAGGCTGGGAGGTGATTGGATTCAGATGAGGGGGAGGAGTGTAGGCAGATAGATGAGGGGAGTGGGAATAGTGACAGAGGGTGGGAGGTGATTGGATTCAGATGAGGGGAAGGATGATTGCTAGATGGAGGACGAGGGAATGGGAAGAGTGATGGAGGCAGGAGGTGATGGGTGGATCCCAGGCGAGGGGGAGGGGTGATAGGCAGATGGAGGCAGAGAAAGAGGGAGATGCTGTCATCCATTTCCTTCCACAGATGCTGCTCGACCTCCCACAGAGCACTTGTTGCCCCAGATTCCAACATCTGCGGTCTCACAGGCCTCCTGCCTGGATGAAACCCGATGTGTTCCGGTTAGTAAGCCTGCTGTTGACACAGAAGGTCATGAAGCTGTGGGTGGTGATGCAAGGTTGTCAAAGAGTTCAACAGGATGCAGAACAGTTAGAAATATGGATGGGGAAATAGCAAGTGGAAGTTAACCTGGACAAGAATGAGGTGTTGCATTTTAGGAGATTGGAATAGTTTAGATGAAGGTCTCGACCTGAAATATTGATGGTCCATTTGCCTCCAAAGATAGAAGATGGTGCGGTAATGTAGTGAGTGACACGGTAGCATAGAGAGTGGCACGGATATGTAGAGGGCAGCACGGTCGTGTAGCCATTAGCCTAACAGTTTACTGCACCAATGAACCAGGTTCAATCCCCGCTGCTCTCTGTGAAGAGTCTGTGTGCTCTACCTGTGACCTCCAGGAGCTCTGTTTCCACCCACATTCCAGGGCTAGTAAATTGTGGGCACCCTACGTTGGCACCAGAAGCATGGAGACACTTGCAGGCTGGCCCAGCATGTCCTTGAACTCTATGGGCCACTGACATCAATCACGTACTTCACTGTATGTGACAAGTAATGCTAACCTTTACCCTTAGATGCTGTCTGGCCCGCTGACTTCTACCAGTCTTCTGTGTGCTGCTCCAGTCTATTGTGCCTCTGAGATTGGTTTAGATTGGCCTCAGGGTTAGCATAGACAAGATGGGCCGAAGGGACTGATCACATGCTGTAGTGCTCAGCATTCCAGTCATTTATCCTGCACACTTAACTAATTACCTGCTGCCCAAGGGAAGTCACTTAGAACCAGGCGTCAGGTACAGGACAGAGGAGACAAGAGTTTTTTCAACAAGGCGAAGAGGAGCCTTTGGAATATTCACACAGAGGCACGGTCATAGGGGACAGGACAGGATAACGAGGGAGTATAACAGGCTGGCTGCAAACACAAAACTAGTCAGCAGGGATATGCTCGACGTCATACCTTCAATGTAGATGTCCTTGACAAGAACTTGCTTGGCCAATTTTTCACCCACAAGGATTCCTGTTGTTCGCCAGTACAGAACGTTTGTGCCTGTTTTCAAATCCACCTGCACAAGTACCAACATCAGGAGTTAAATCCAGTTCCATTCAGCGAGGGTTCCGCAACAGCTTCAGGTCGGCCACTGAGGCAACGGTACGGTTTTCAGTACCCACCCCCAATACTCGACACACTTGAACATCAACAGGTCACTGAGGAGAGCGGGTAGTGAGGTTGGCTGTTTAAAAGTGAAAATCGTTACAGTCTGTCACGGACACAACTCCCCCCCACCCCCCAGCATCAAGGACAGCTTCAAAAGGTGACATCTACCACTAAGGACCCTCACCATCCGGGACATGCCATCTCTTTGATACTACCATCAAGGAGGTACAGGAGCCTCGAGGCCCACAACTCAACAATTTAGGAACAGTTGCTTCCCTTCCATCATTAGATTTTGAACGGTCCATGAACTAATAAACACTAAATCTAAATTCCTCTAGTGCACTGTTTATCTTTATTGTAACTTACAGAAAGTTTATGCCTTGCACCGTACTGCTGCCACAGAACAACATACTTCTCAACGTATCTCAGTGATAATAAACCGATTCTGAATCACATGGTAAATCAATTTATTATTGTCACATGTACCAAGGTACAGTGAAAAACTTTGTTTTACACGCCGTCAAGACAGATCATTTCATTACCTCAGTTCGTTAAGATAGAATGAGGGAAAACAATAACAGAATGCAGAATAAAGTGTTGCAGTTACAGAGAAAGTACAGTGCAGGGAGACAATAAGGTGGAAGGATATAATGAGACAGACTGTGAGGACGAGAGTCGATCTTATTGTACTAGTGTGGAATCAGTTGTGGCTCTTCCAGCACAGTCTTGGCTGTGTTGTTTATTTATTGAGATATAGCGTGGAATGACCCTTTGAGCTGCAAGGCCCAGCAACCCCCATCCTAGCCTAATCACAGGACAATTAACTACGACCAATTAACCTAGCAACAGGTATGTCTTTGGACTGTGGGGAGAGGGAAACAGGATCACCTGGAAGAATTCCACATGGTCACAGGGAGAACATGCAAACTCCTTACAGACAGCAGTGAGAATTGAACCCGGGTCGATTGTACTGTAAAGCATTGTGCTAGCCACTACACTACCGCACTGCCCTGTAGGTTTTGATGTACACGTGATAAATAAATAGATAGATAGATAAATCAATCAATCTGAAATATCTAAATCTAGCAGACCATTCAAAAGTGTTAATACAATGAAATAGCTGTCCTTGAGTTGGTGGTCACAAAGAGAATGTGCAAGTTCAATGGACTGCACCAAGGGGCAGGATTGAAGCTGCATTACTGGTGGTGTGAGTCAGTGGCTCGGCCACAGTGCCCCCCTTAAAATATCAACAAAGATTCACCCTGTTAAAACTTCCAGGAAAAGATATTAAAGTGGTTATTCTCCCAGAGTATCACCACCAGATCTCTTCATATTCCTCCCCTCACTGTTATGGCATTTCACACATTCCAGATCGAAACAATTCCAGCACAATGGACACAAAATGGGGTGGTGTGGTAACGTAGGAGTTAGCATAACGCTATCACAGCACCAGCTATAAGATTTGGATTCAATTCTCATCTGTTGGATTAACTGTTTAATTGTCGTATCTTTGCAGTTTAACTATTTATGCCTGCCAGCATTTTTTATATCTACTTCTATACATGTAACTGTTTAGTATATTTCCCAGGATTTCGCAGGATACATATATAATCTCCTACTGATTACATTTGTATCATTCTGGAAAGCTCTGGAAGTTTCTCCGGTGTTGCATTATTTGTTTAGGGGCTATCTGATTGGTTGACTCTTATCTACAGATTTGAATGAAATGTTCCTTATCTATGGGGGTACAAAAAGAGCTTAACGCGAGGCTCTGACAGCTCCTTGCTTCTCTCTCTCTTCACTCATTAGCCTCTGCCCCTGTTACTGCTGGTTTTCAATTTTCTTTCTTTTATTAGTGCTTCATAAAATGACAGGGAGGCAAGAAGTTTTGTGCCTCTTTCTGACTTCCGAAAGAATCTTGGATAAAAAATATCAGAGTCCACACTGTCTGAGCGGAGTTTGTGCGTTTCCCCCCAGGACCACGACGGTTCCTTCTGGGTTCTCTGGATCGCCCCTACTTCCGAAGACATAATGATTCAGGTTGGTACTGTGGCATCGTGAACATTCTCTGCTGTGGTTCGCCCTCCGAACGGTCTGTGCCAGTGGTGACTCACCGAGTGCCTCCTCCATTCATCCCTGTCGGTTAAATGCATCCACTTCTGTTCAGTGGATTCCGTGTCTTGGCATTGATCGTTCTGAACCTGCCAACCAAAAGTTTGTAATAAAGATCACTGAGCAATAAATATTCCATCAATTGCTTTTCACCATCAGATAAAAATATCGGTCAGGAAAAATTACTACGAACAGAACACAAACTCAGGAGACTCTGCAGACGCTGGAAATTAGAGCAGCACACACAAGTTGCTGGAGGAACTCAGCAGGAGGGTATCGGCCTGAAACGTCGACTGTTTATTCCTCTCCTTAGACACCTCCTGACCTGCTGAGCTCCTCCAGCATTTTGTGTGTTACTCTAGACTTCCAGCATCTGAAGAACCTCCAGCATTTTGTGTTTGTTGCTGAGAACAGAACATGTTGAAATGATCACCAGACCTGGAGAGCGTCTACACCAGACTCTGATTTTACTTCAGATTTCCAACATCTGCAGTATCTTTATTGGGTGGGGGGGGAGGTAGAGGGGAGAGAGAGAGGGCAGAGAGGGAGGGGAGAGAGGGAGGGGGGAGAGAGGGAGGGGAGAGGGAGGGGAGAGAGAGGGAGGGGAGAGAGGGAGGGGAGGGGAGGGGAGGGGGGAGAGAGGGAGAGGGGGAGGGGGACGGAGAGGGAAGAGAGGGGAGAGAGGGAGGGGAGGGGAGGGGGGAGAGAGGGAGAGGGGGGAGGGGGGAGGGAGAGGGGGAGGGGGACGGAGAGGGAAGAGAGGGGAGAGAGGGAGGGGAGAGGGGGAGGGGAGAGGGAGATGGAGCGAGAGAGAGAGACTGAGAGACTTACTGACTGACAGGGAGAAATGCACAGAGAGAGCACTGAATAGGGAGAGAGACAAAGGTAGATGAGGAGACAACGTGAGATTGGGAGGGTGCGAGGGGGAGGGGGAGTGGGCCAGAAAGGAAACATGTATTCATATATCACCTTCCTCAGCCTTGGAATTCCAAAGCAATTTGCCACCAGTGAAGTAGTAGTGAGAAGCTATCATGGCCAGTGTGTAGGAAATTGCCAGGTGGAATGAATTCACTCACTGTTTACAACCTAATTTCCAGATGTAACCTAGAAGTATTAAATGAAACAGGACTTACAAAAAACTCAAAGAAGATGCTGTTGTCCACATACTGATAGTCAAAGGAAACACTCCCAGGCTTCTTCAGGTGCACTGAGTAGATGAGAGAGACTGTGCAGTCGTCTCGGTTAGAGGCGATGTAACTGCCTTGGGGAATCCACGATGACCTACAAAAGGGACCAGGAATGAGAATCATATGCAGAAACGGTCAGAAACAGTGTCTCTCCCTCAGTGTCCGCAGAAGGAAAGAGCAGGTCATCGGCTTCAAGAAGGTGGGGGTGGGGCGTGGTGGCGCACGTGCCCCTGTCTGCATCTGCTGAGGTTGAGAGGGCCAACAGCTTCGAGCTCCTAGGACCTACCATCACCAATCACTAAGGGTCTGTCCTGATCTAACCACGTTGATATCACACCAGGGAAGCTCACTCACGACTCTACTTCCTCAGCAGAAGAAAACTTAGCCCTGTCGACCCTTACCAATTTTTAACAAAGCGCCACAGAAAACATCCTTTCCAGTCGCATCACAACTTGGTATGACAACTGCTCCTCAAGCTCTACAAGTGAGCCCAGCACCTCACAGAAACCAGCCTCTCCCACATTTCCCACCTATAACCTCCCCACTTCTTACTGTCTCTCCACCCACCGGGCTTCACCTGCCACTTTCTAGCTTATACTCCTTCCCCTCCCTCCACCTACTCTGACATCTTGCCTCTTCCTTTCCAATCCTGATGAAGGGACTCAATCCAAAACATTGACTATTTATTCCTCTCCATAGATGCCTGCTGACCTGCCGAGTTCCTCCAACATCTTGTGTGTGTTTTTCCCCTCCACGGTCTCTGTCTACACTCCTCACTACCTCCAGGAAGCAGCGAGCATGATGAAAGATTCCTCCCACCCTGGATATTATTACCTCTACCCCTCCCATCGGGCAAAAGGTACAGAAGTCTGAAGGCACAAACCACCAAGTTCAGGGACAGCTTCTTTCCAACTGTTATAAAGCTATTGAATAGTTCCTCAGTATGATAGAGAGAAGGTTCCTAGAGAGGAGGTTCTTGTGAAACTGAAAGGTCTGAAGGTAGATGAGTTAACTGGACCTGATGATCTACACCCCAGGGTTCTGAAAGAGGTGGCTGAAGAGATTGTGAAGGCATTAGTAATGATCTTTCAAGAATCACTAAATTCTGGAATGCTTCCGTAGGACTGGAAAATCACTAATGCCACTCCACTCTTCAAGAAGGAAGAGAGGCAGAAGGAAGGAAATTATAGGCCAGTTAGTCTGACCTCAGTGGTTGGGAAGATGTTGGAGTGCATTATTATGGATGAGGTCTCTGGGAACTTGGAGGCACGTGATAAAATAGGACCTATTCAGTATAGTTTCCTCAAGGGAAAATCTTCCCTGACAAATCTGTTGGAATATTTTGAAGAAATAACAAGCAGGATAGAAAAAGGAAAATCAGTTGATGTTATGCACTTGGATTTTCAGAAGGCCTTTGACAAGGTGCCACACACAAGGCTGCTTAACAAGCTACGAGCCCATGGTATTACAGGAAGGAGGTGGAGGGGCAGGTAGTTTTGAGGAAGTAGAGATGCTACAGAAGGACTTAGACATTAGGAGAATGGGCAAAGAAATGACAGATGGAAGTGTACGGTCATGTACTTTTGTAGAAGAAATAAAAGGGTTGACTATTTTCTACATGGAGAGAAAAAACATAAA
Organism: Hypanus sabinus; assembly: GCF_030144855.1. NCBI lineage: Eukaryota > Metazoa > Chordata > Chondrichthyes > Myliobatiformes > Dasyatidae > Hypanus > Hypanus sabinus. The sequence continues at coordinate 30,871,387 of NC_082718.1, forward strand.
ACTGAGGTGCAAAGGGACTTGTGAGTCCTTGTGCAGGATTCCCTAAAGGTTAACTTGCAGGTTGAGTCTGTGCTGAGGAAGGCAAATGCAATGTTAGCATTAATTTCAAGAGGACTGGAATATAAAAGCACAGATGTAATGTTGAGACTTTATAAAGCACGGGTGAGGCCTCACGTGGAGTACTGAGAGCAGGTTTGGGCCCCTTACCTTAGAAAGGATGTGCTGAAACTGGAGAGGGTTCAAAAGAGGTTCACAAAAATTATTCCCGGGATTGAATGGCTTGTCAGATGAAGAGCGTTTTATTCACTAGGGCCTGTATTCACTGGAATTCAGAAGAATGAGGGTGACCTCATTGAAAGCTATTGAAGGCCTTGATAGAGTGGATGTGGAGAGGATGCTTCCTATGTTCCAGAGAGTACAGCCTCAGAATACAGTGGCGTCCTTTTAGAACAGAAATGAGGACGAATTTCTTTCACTAGAGAACAGTGAATCTGTGGAATTCTTTGCCACAGAGAGCTGTGGATGTATATTTAAGGCAGAAGTTGATAGATTCTTGAATAGTCAGGGCATGGAGGGATATGGGAATGAAAATGGATTTCTTGAACTTCTGGTAATTGCCCCCCACCTCTCCATCACCACTCCTCAGTCGCGTTTCCCTTTCTCACCTTATCTTCTTACCTGCCCATCATCTCCCTCTGGTGCCCCCCCCCTTCCCTTCCTTCCATGGTCTTCTATTCTCTCCTATCAGATTCCCACTTCTCCAGCCCTTTATCTCTTTCACCAATCAGCTTCCCAATTCTTTATTTCATCCTCTCCCCCCTCCCGGTTTCACCCATCACCTACCACCCTGTCCTCCTTCCTTCCCCTCCTCCCCAACTTCTTATTCTGGATTATTCCCCCTTCCCTTTCCAGTCCCCAAAGGATCTTGGTGCGAAACGTCGACTAATTAATCCTTTCCACTGATGCGGACTGACGTGCTGAGTTCCTCCAGCATTTCAGCATCTGCAGGATCTCTCGTGTTTAAGAGTTCCATTTATTTCTCCAGTGGAGAAATACTGATATAAATTATAAACTAGCCCGTGCTGCTTTACTTTTATACTTGTTATCAACAAGCTCCCAAAATCTATCTGTGTCACTTACACCCTCCAAGGATGGTAATAGGGAGGTCTAACCAATGGGGATAGGCTACATTCCTTGTGTTTAAAGTGGATTCACTTTGTTCAAGTTACTGCCAAGACAATCTTGTTTTTTTCATTTTCAGTCTGGAGCTACATAACACTCTGATCACAGGAGGACAACACTCCTCCCACCCACCACTCCCAGGTTCAGTACCTGTCACAGAACCAGCGTTGGCTTCTTCTGAAAGTTATCATCTTCACACCCCAAATATCAACCGTCACCTCCTTTCAAAGATCCTCCCCAGAAAACCACAGAGGAAGATTGGAGTAAGCCATCAGCCCCCTGCCTGCCAGCACCAGCATTCAATAAGATCGTGGCCGATCGACACGGTGCTCAAATTCTGCTAGGGATTTACTCACTGGAGAGCCACCAGATTTGTGAACAGGTAATGAACTCATCGACACTACCTCGCTACCTTGTGCTCTCTATCTGCACTACTTTTATATAAAAATATAAATTAATCAATGAACCAGAATCAACTGTGCTTAACTTATACTCTACCATGTACATATATCCATGCTCGAACAACAGGTGCTGGAAGAGCACTTCCGGGCTTTCTCGATTCGCAGTTGGTTGAATTTGCGTATGCAGAACTCGCAGATAAGGAGGGCTGACTGTATATTCAAAGTGCAGTGATTTTTGTCACTGATAATTGTTGAGAGATAAGCAGAAAGACAATTCCGAACTGTTTTGCTCACTGCAATTTCAAGCATTCAGGCTTGAAAATGCGAGAAATGGCCAGGAATGAAAATTAAACAATTTCACTCCTTCAACACAGCTGACTAGTGGTGTAATGGCATCTGCACCAGACTTCAAGGTAAGTGGTCCCAGGTTCAAATCCAGCCAGCTCCTTGCACGCTTTCCATCTGGGTTGAGCATCAAGCTAACAACTTAACCTTGTAAAAAGCAGTCAAATAAAAATGCTAAAGAAATGGCAAGGCTGCCATCTGATGTGCCACAGGGAGCGGAAAGGAAAAACAACAACTCCTCTAACAAGCTAGGAACTATGAAGAACTTGAAAGTACCAACAATCATCTTGAACGTTACAATGGAAGTGAAGATTTGGAGGAATGCAATAGTCAAAAGCATTGTGTGAAGGCAGTCCACTATCTACAGTAGGTGTCTGCGCTGATTTTGTTCAATTATAGTCGATCAAAAGAACACCATTCTCCATTGATAACTTTAGGGAACTAATACACAGCCTTATAGCACTGTAGTAGAATTAGTAGTTTTCTAGTCTGTTCTGTATTTCATTTAAATACATAATTTGTTACTCAATTAAATGGTAGTTGTTATCTTTTATACCTTCTTAACTAGTTCCATGAAACTTTGGCGAATTGAGGCAGCCGCTTAATTGGGAAAACAAAAAGGTCGCAATATGTCCTATTAATTGGGATCCGTGCATTTACATTTCCTATATGTATAATATATACTGTATATATTTCATGTTATAATCTATAGTACATATTATGTATTATAATATATTTTATTTATAGACTCAGACCACGCATAACACTACCCCACATAGAGCTGATTCATTACAAGACAGTTATTCAATTCTTTATTGAAATTTTTAAAAATGTTAAAAGTTCATTCTGAACAACACTTAAAACTTCTCAAGAGCAGCCACCATTACAATAAACATTCAATCAGCAAATGAGAGCATTTTACATATGCTCTGAGCCACTCACAGCCAATCACATATTAGTTCACGCTTTGCTTCCCCTCCCCACCCCCACGTGTGTAAACATTCTCGCCAATCTATTCTATTTTTTTCCACCCATAATGTTCTGGAAAACAGCCTGTGAGGCTAGTACATCTCAGGTGTCTAGGAAAAGCATTAGCAGGGATATGAAACTACAAGCGGTACGGTGTTTGGAAGCTGGTGACCGTCAAGTTGACGTTGGTGTTCTCAACGTGATTTCCTGCTACCGAGAACTGCTTCATGAGAGGAAACTTAAGAAAAGGCAGTCAAATCTCGATGCCTACTTGAAGAAGAAGCCAAACTTAGTGGAGGACAGACAGCTTGGCCCCTCCTCTAAGATGGGACCACCATCCACTTCCTCCATTGCTGCTGCGATGTATTGCTGCTCTACTGAAGTACAGGTTAAGCGTATTTGTGTGCTTGTTACTCCAAGAATCACTGTGTTCACATTAAATAATATATCATATATCTCAGGTTTGATCTTTTTTTAAATCAGCCACACATGTCCACTTACGTAAAGTTACAACAACCCCACATAACACTGACTTACATAGCACTCCACGTCTAAGGAATGCATCCTCAGCGTTAAACAGGGTCGGGGTACATTGCCACTAAACAACAAAGTGCACAACATATGTCAGCGATTATAAACCTGTTCTGATTCTGAAAGCTGGCTTGATAAAGTAGACAGCCAGTGCCTTCTTCCCAGGGCAGAAATAGCTAACGGGAATAATTTTAAAGTAATTGCAGGAATGTGCAGGGGAATGTCAGAAGTAGGTTTTATTTACAGAGTGGTGAGTGCGTGGAACACTCTGCCAGAGGAGGTCCTAGAGGCAGAGGCAGATACATTATGCGCATTTCTTAATATAAGTGGATAGATGGCAGAGAAACAGAGGGCCTTGTGAGGGGGAAGGGTTAGACTGAACATGGAGTAGGGTAAAATATGGGCACAGCATCATGGCCGAAGGGCCTGTATCCTGCTGTAATGTTTAATGTTCTATATCCCACCCCTGCACCTTTCCTGTTCCCCGATCTATCCAGTACTTTCCACTCCCATAATAATCCAGCTTCCACCACCCACTGGGGTAGAGAATTGCAGAGAATTCCTTGTTTTTTTTATCATTTTTCTTTGACACAGTCACTCTGTCAGAAACCTCGAAGCCAGGTGGTCATGGCAGAAATTACAGTGCTTTGGGAAGACCGGATTGAGCAGGCATTCGAGCGTAAGAAAGCCAAATGCCAGGAGCTGGTAGAGCAGTGCCAGAGGCAGGGGTGGAGAGCACAATGTGAGCCTATAGATGTGGGGTGTAGAAGTTTTGCAGGCTGCTCACTGTGCAGAACCTCCTCTCTCCTTGGCATTATGGGGGCTGCAGAGAAAGGAGTCCTCGGGACCAACACTGAGGCTGCTGAGCAAGCCTCCAGGTGGCTATCGATCAAGAGGTGTGACCTGTGGACCAATGCTGGAACACAAGCCAGGGCCTGATCAACCTTAACTGGGTGATAGTGTCTAATGTTGAAGGGCCAGAAACACCTGATAACCCAGGTTACATCACTGATTGATGTATTGACCGTGTCCCGTGTCCATGTCCCAGTATTGACCATGAATGAATTAAAATATGGAAGAAAACGTTGAAGTCAAATGGGTCAAGGGCAGTGGAAGTAGACAAACCAATTGATTTTGTTCTTATCATGTGTTTGAAGGAATGGAGGTGAAGCTGCTCTGTGTCCTCCATTTTGTGAACTGGCTTTGCCTGGTTGAATCAGTGTTTTAAAGTGGACACAATGATGCTCCAGGTAATCTGCTGGACTAGGGATAATTTCTAAAGAAGAAGTTATTTGTGAGGTGTTCTTTGTTATGATATAACATGCAGGTTTGTGAATGGTGGGGTCTGTGTCTGTCCTGGGGGATTCGAGCTGGTTAGTAGCTTGGTATCTGATTTAGAAAAAAGAACCATAAATTATGAGTTATCACCTGTGGAAGAGGGCAATAAATGGATGTCGGTTCAGACCGGAGCCAAAAAGGAGATGTTATAGGTCAGTCAACAAGAATGAAGTGCATCATTTGATCAGAAATGTTTAAAATAGGGAGCTTCAAGTGCAAAGGCACAACTCGGGATTCTGACCAACACAATGAAGAAGCTCCATGGCGGGGGCTGGGAGAAGGAAGGATTGACTGCCTGGCCAACGGGAGATCCACTATTTCTGTGTTATAAATTGGAGAAGAGGGAACAGTAGAATTTATGTTTTAAGTTGTTGACTTGGGGTCAACATAGTTTGTTGTTGCTTGTGCAGAGACAATAAAGTATGAGCTTCGATTCAGTTAGAGTTGTGCAGTGAATTTCCTAAACCAATTCCGTTGATGAATGGTCAACGCCAGCGTATCCTAGGATGTATCTCAGCATCCCAGACAAATACAATATCTGAACAAATATTTTTAAATGATTTTAAGTGCAAACATTTCTTTCTTTTTGTGTGATAATGGTATCAGTTTATCATTGTCACACATACTGAGAGACGATGAGAAACTTTTGTTAGCACACTTTCAGACAAATCATTCCATACAACATGAATATACATCAAAGATTCTAAAAACGAAAACCAGAATGTAGATTATCAAATGCTGATAATTTTTTTTTAAAGTTCAGTTTAATAACTTTAAACTTTAGCAAATGCACAGCACTGTATTGTAGCAGTTAGTGTATCACTATTACAGCACCAGCAACCCCGGGATAATCCCACCACTGTCTGTAAGAACTTTGTACGATCTCCCCATAACTACATGGGCTTCCTTCAAGTGCTCTCATTCCCCCTCCCCCACCCCACAGTCCAAAAACAGAACCAGAATCTGGTTAAATATCACCGGCATATATTGTAAAATTTGTTGTGACATATGAGATAGCAATTTAATTGGACATGTAGGTGTAACTAAACAGCATGGGACCATTGGGCTCGTAGGACCTACTATCACCGTGTATGTTAAATAAAATAAATAAATAAATAACGTCCTACAGTATGCGTGAGTGAAGTCATTCACAAACACTCACCAAAGATGAAAGCCAAGACAGAGAAAACACACCTCACCACTCTCTGAGCTGCTGTGTAAATGCAGTAAGTTAGTCCCCACTTTGGGAGACAGGCTTCCCACAGTGGGACACACCCAGGCTGAAACTGGATGAACTGGCGGAAATGACAGCTGAGGAGGCCAGATCTCTTAAAGGTCCTTAATGTGTCAGCCTCTACCACCAGCCTTGGTAAGGGTGTTCCATACACTCATCACTTTCTGTGTAAAGAAATCTACCTCTGACATCCCCCCTATACTTGCCTCCAATCACCTTAAAATATGCCCCCTTTGCATTGGCCATTTCCGTTCTAGGAAAGGGGTGCTGGCTCTCCACTCAAGTTTACCAGCTCTTGGTTCGTAGCCCTCTACACTAAACCAACAGAAGAGCTGATCCAATTCCCCATTACCACTTACTTACAAGCTACAGTTGACTCCATTGTTGGTGGTGCTGTCTCTGTCGTCCATGAACGTCGCCACTGTGGAAAAGCCCAGTGGTAGGTTGTCCCACTCGTCAAACCTGATGCCACTGCCCAGGGAGTAAGTGCCTGCAGAACATTTTTTGCAGGTCTGGCTCGACAGATCCAAGTACTCCCCGGATGCACAGGAGAAAGCTGGAAAATGAGAGAAGAAAGGGGTGTTTGGGAATCATATCGTGCCCATTGATTGGGCTGTTAAATGTCAGAAGTTACAAATTGATTTACAATCAAGATTATTAATGCAGAATATTCATAGAGTTACGCAGGACAGAAAAAGGCCCTTTCAGCTCATCTGCTCTATGTTGACCTTGATGCCTCATCCCAGCTAGTCCCATTTGCCAAACTCCAGAGGAATGAAGACTAATCTTCTCTCCAACTGCTCCTATCCAACCAGTCCTCCCACTCAGAGATAACTTCTTTCCAACTGCTTCCATCCAAACAAATACCCCATTTACTCAGAGATACCTTCTCCCAAACTGCTCCCATCCAAACACTCTTCTCACTCAGAGATACCTCTCCCCCAATTGACTCCCATCCAAACAAAAACTTGTCCCACTCAGAGATATCTTCTCCCCAACTGCTCCCATCCAACCACTCCCCCCACTCAGAAGTACCTGCGAGTGTTGTATTGCTTCATTTAGCTTCCTTGCTACAACACTGAAACAACTACACACACATATACTGACTTCGTAGAACAGCATAGACCCTTCGGACCATGATGTTGTGCCAACCCTTTAACTTACTCTAAGATCAATCTAACTCTTCTCTCCTATATATAATAGTTCTTCATTTTTCCATCATCCATGTGCCTATCTAAGAGTCAATTAAATACCCCTAATGTATCTGCCTCTACCTCCACCATCATTTGACCCATAGTCTTCTAAACCTTTCCAATCCACATACCTATCCAACAGCCTTTTAAAGCTGCTTTTGTACCTGCCTCAACCACTTCCACTCAGCTCATTCCACACAGATACCTCCCTTTGTGGAATTAAAGTTGCCTCTCATGTTCCTCTTAAAGCTTTTCTCTCTCACCTAGAACCTTTGACTTCTTCACCATCCTGTCCACTTGTGCAAATACTCACAGTGAACTGTGCACCTGTACTTAAAGGTCCGTCTGTGCTACAACATTCATCAGTGCCCTGAATGTCAGGACACTGATGAATTTTCAAGTCCTATCGTGTGTGAATATTGAAGTACCATCCTGGGCGAATGTTGAAGTCCTATTCTGGATGATCCTGGTTTGACTGCATCACCTCACACTGATCCAAGTTGAAATACATTTGGCAAATCTGTTCTGCCAAGATGTCTTTGCCGTCATTGGAACCTGCTTCTTTCTCAACAGGACCCCTGAAAGGGACATCACAGGCAGACAGAGTGGTGAAGAAGATTCTTGACACACTGGATAATAAGTGTGGAAGTTGCAATGTTGTGTTGCTCTTGTACAAGGTGTTGGTGAGGCTGCATTTGGTGTACTGTGTTCAGTTTTGGTCACCCTACTGTAGGAAAGAGCTCATGCAGCTGGAAAGGGTGTAGAGGAGCTTAATGATGAATTTGCTGAGGCACGGGGTATAGGAGTTTGAAGAGTGATCTTAGGAGTATTAGGCAGCCTAGCTATACATACATGCCTAAGTACTGTACACTAACAACATTTAAAAGGTAATTGGACAGGTACAAGGATAGGAAAGGTTTGGAGCTGAGGTTCCCAATCTGGGGTCCACAGTCCCCTTGGTTAACGGTAGAGATCCATGGCATAAAAAGTGGTTGGGAGCCCCTAATTTAGAGGAATATTGGTCAAATGTTGGCAAATGAGACCAGCGTAATGGGAATCTTGGTTAGCATAGTTTAGTTGGGTCGAAAGGCACATTTCTGTGTAGTAGGACTCTACCTACCACCTGTGCTGTTATTACCTGTAACAACAATCTTATTATCTATCAATCAATGCTGTTTGGAACTCCACTGTGGATTTAGTCCGGACTACTTAAACCAATTTATATCATGACTTTGTTACACCTGTCCTGTGAGTTATTCCCCTTCCCCTTATTAAATGAAGAGGAAAACTAAGAAAATTTAAAATATAAACCTGAGTGTGAAAAACGAGTGCAGAATTTTGGGGGGGGTGGTGTGGAGGGGAAGGTTGGAGATGGAAATGCTGGGACCTCCCCTTAACGCGCCGGTCAGCAAACTTACAGCACTCTCGGCCCTTGATTGGCACAGGCAATCCCGTGCACTTCTTGCTTTCGATGGGAATGGCGACCCTCCACCGCGAGCCCGTGCTGTCACATTCCGTGTACTGGAAGTGATAGTCATTCTGCACAAGAGAACAGAAATACCCAGTGAACTGCTGTTGTGTGGCAGAAAGAAGCTGACCAGCCTCGACAGCAACAGTGAGGCAAACGCCTTCCAGAGGTCAGTGAAGTTCCCTAACCTTGGACCACTGCTGCCACCAGGACACTCATAACAAATACAACAGGTGCCAGAATAACTCAAAGAGCAGACTTTTATCTTCCTACCCGTAACTACGGAAAAAGGTATCAATAAGATTAAAAGAGCACAGAGAAACTTTACAAGGATGTTAAACCATAAGACCAGAAGATGCAGAAGCAGAATTAAACCATTCAGCCCATCAAATCTGATCTGTCATTTCATCATGGCTGATTTACTGTCCCTCTCAACCCCACTCTCCTGCCTTCTCCCCATGACCTTTGATGCTCTGACTAATCAAGAACCTATTAATGACTGATTTAAAGATACCCAAAGATCTGGCCTCCACAGCTGTCAGTGACAATAAATTTCATAGATTCACCACCCTCTAATTTAAGAGGTTCCAGGACACTAGGACTTGAGTTATAGGGAAAGGTTGAATAGGTTAGGACTTCACCCTCTGGAGTAGGAGACTGAGGGGAGAATTGATAGAGGTATACAGAATTATGAGGGGTACAGACAGAGTAAATGCAAGCAGGCCTTTTCTACAGAGACTGGGTGAGACTAGAACTAGAGGTCATTAAGTTAAGGGTGAAAGGTGAAACATCTACGGGGAACTTCTTCACTCAGAGGGTGGTGAGAGTGTGGAACGAGCTGCCAGTGGAAATGGTGGATGTGGATTTGATTTCAACATTTAAGAGAAGTTTGGATGAGTATATGGACAGGAGGAGTACAGAGAGCTGTTGCCCGGGTGCAGATTGATGGGACAAGGCAGAACAACAGCTCAGCACAGACTAGGTGGGCTGAAGAACCTGTTTCTCTAGTGCTCTGTGACTCTGCGATTCTCAGCCAACACTTGTTTCTGCACTATTATTACACACCTTAAAGCACCAAGTCTGAAATCATCGATCAGGCTGCCTGACCTGTTGAACATTTACAGGTAGCATTTTATGTCTTCATTCAATAAACAGACTGCCAAAATCCACTGAAATATTTCACCATCTCAGAGCAGTCTACTGACCTACAGGCAATCAGGCAATGTTGCTCGAGACAATCTCTACTTTCTAAATTACTTTAAATGGGAGGCTGAATCACAGGTGGTGACAAATCAGCATGTAAGAAGGAGATTGAAAATCTAGCTGAGTGGTGCCACAATAGCAACATCTTAAACCAAAGTCAAGGTAAAATTTATTATCAGAGTACATACACGTCACCACATACAACCCTGAGATTCGTTTCCTGCAGGCGTACTTAGCAAATCTGTAAACAGGATCAATGGACAACAAGCTGTGCAAATGCAGATATAAATGAATAATGAGCATGAAATAACAAGATAAAAGAGTCCTTAAATGAGTGTAGTTGTGCCTGTTGGTTGAGGGGTAGTAACTGTTCTTGAACCTGGTGAAGAAAGTCCTGAGGCTCCTGTACCTTCTACCTGATGGCAGCAGCGAGAAAGAAGCACGGCCTGGACTATAACAATCTCTGACGATGGATGCTGCTTTCCTACGGCCAACGTTTCACGTAGATGTGCTCAATGATTGGGAGAGTCTTACCTATGATGTACTGGGCTGAATCCACGACCTTTTGTAGGATTTTCCACTCAAAGGCATCAGTGTTCACGAACCAGGCCGAAATGCAGCCAATCAGCACATTTTCCACCTCACATCTATAGAAATTTGCCAAGGTTTTTGATGACATGCTAAATCTCTGCATAATCCTGAGGAAGTAGGGCACAGTCGTGCTTTCTTTGCAATTATATTTATATAATGGGTCCAGGACAAATTTTCTGAGATACGAGAGGTGATTGATAAGTTCGAGGCCTAAGGTAGGAGTCAATTTTATAAAACCTAGCACATTTATTTTTCAACATAGTCCCCTCCTACAATTGTACACTTAATCCAGCGGTCATGGAGCATACGGATCTTGGACCTCCAGAAAGTGTCCACAGCAAGGGTGATTGATAAGTTTGTGGCCTAAGGTAGGAGATGAGTTATTCAAACTTTCTGCATATTCACTCAAAGAGTTGACCCGCATGTGCATGTAACGAGAGCTGTATAACTCATCTCCTTCTACCTTAGGCCACAAACTTATCAATCACCCATCCGTGGACACTTCCTGGAGGCCCAAGATCCGTATGCTCCATGACCGCTGGACTAAGTGTGTAGATGTAGGAGGGGACTATGTTGAAAAATGAATGTGCTAGATTTTCTAAAACTGACTCCTTCTACCTTAGGCCAGAAATTTATTAATCACCCTTCGTAATGACACCCAGGAATTAAAATTTGCTAACTCTCCCTACCTCTGATCCTCAGATGATTACTGGCTCATGGACCTCTGGTTTCCCTCTCCTGAAGTCTTGTTGGCATTGAGTGAGAGGTTGTTGTTACTACACCACTCAAATTTTCAATCTCCAAATTTTTGGAAAAACACTTGGGCAAAGTTTGGTGCCCAGTAGCTAACGTTGAAATCCAGGAATGACCAATCGGCACTCATTGGAACAATGCACAGGACCCGTGGCTGAAGGAGGTCAGGCACACAGAGATCGGTATCACCAGTAGACAGGGGGGTGAAAAGGGGTTTTGGCATGCTGGCTCTTTACCAACTACAGCTCAGCATTTAATACCATCATCCCCTCAAAACTAATCAATAAGCTCCAAGACCTTGGCCTCAATAACTCCCTGTGAAATTGCATCCTGAATTTCCTTAATTATAGACCCCAGACAGTTCAGATTGGCAAAAACATCTCCTCCACAATCTCTATCAGGGATGTGTGCTTAGTTCCCTGCTCTACTCGTTTTATACCTATGACTGTGGGGCTAAGCACAGCTCCAACATTATATACAAATTTGCTGATGACACCACTGTTGTGGGCCGTATCAAAGGTGGTGATGAATCAGCAGACTTTGAAATTTGAATTCATGTTTCATGCGATCACACTGGCAGTTTATGTTACCCTTGTTCAAAGTTTAAAGTAAATTTATTATCAAAATACGTATATGTCACCATATACAACCCTGAGGTTCATTTCCTTGCAGGCATACACAGCGTCCAAGAAAGACAATAGGATCGATGAAAGACCACACCCAACAGGGCAGACAAACAACCAATGTGCAAAACACAACGATTTGTGCAAATGCAAAAGCAAATCATAATAATTAATAAATTGGAATAAAATATCGAGAATATGAGATGAAGAGCCCTTGAAAGTGAGTGCATAGGTGTGGGAACAGTTCAGTGATGGGGCAGGTGAAGGTGAGTGAAGGTACCCCTGCTGCTTCAAGAACCTGATGGTTGAGGGGTTAATAACTGTTGCAATTGCTCCCACCTCAACCACATCTTCTGACAGGCATGGACACCACCTGGGTCTAAACGGATGATGAGTTGGCCAGCCTCCCAGATGGAGGCAGGTAGTCGGCAAGAGGAGACATCTGCGCTGTTAAAGGGTTCTGATTGAGCTGAGCACAGATTAAATGCACCGACATGGTTCAGATGTTGAAAACCCATCAAGGGGCAGGACCTGGGTTTGTGCCATTCACGGACAACCCCACCCCACTTAGCACAGCCCAGCCACATCCAGGTGAGAGCACTGTACCAGGAGGGAGCATTCTGCTGAAACTACCAACAGCAGTCTGAAGCCCAGGTTGGAAAATCCTCTGTGTAACATGGACTGAGAACATCATCTAGCAAATATACCACCCCCAGGCCCTCTGGAAGGAAATACTTGAGCCAGTCTGTTCCAACAGGCTGGAGTGTTTTAGCCTTATCTCTTTCCTACAGTTACAGGCATCTCAGTGTGGCAGTTTACCAAATTAAAACGGCACGCAGATTCATTTCAAACACGACTTGGCACAGAGAGTCAAGACTCAAGTTTGTTTAGCACGTGTGTATTGAAACATGGAGTTAAAAGTAAAATTTCACCTAAAACCCTAAGCTGACCCCTAACTGTCATCTCTGTCCACAAAACTATCCCCACGAACTCCCAAAAAAAACTTTTAAACAACCAAAATGGAGCTGCGACCTCAGCGGTTGTGGTAAATCTTTCAAAGTTCTAAGCAAATTTATTTCAAAGCACATATATGTCACCTTGAGTTTCATTTCCTTGCAGGTATACTCAGTAAGTCCGAGATCCATAATAGAATCACTGAAAGGCCACACCCAAGAGGGCAGACAGACAACAAATGTGCAAAACACAACAGACTGTGTAAATTTTTTTCAGTTTTATTTATCGAGATACAGCACGAAATAGCCCCATTCCAGCCCTTTGAGCTGCACCACCCAGCGACTGACAATTTAACCCTGGCCTAATCACAGGGCAATTCACAATGGCCAATTAAGCTACAAACCAGAGGAAATCTGCATGGTCACAGGGAGAATGCAGAAACTCTTCACAGGCAGAGGCCTTGCAGAATCTGGATCACTGGTATTGCAAAGTGTTGTGCTAACCACTAAGCTACCTTGGTGCCCAGAAAGAGAAAGGAGAAAAGAGAAAAAGTAATAACAATAAATAAGCATTAAATACTGAGAACGTGAGATGAAGAGTCCTTGAAAGTGAGTCCATAGTTTTGGGAACAGTTCAGTGATGGGGCAGGTGAAGCTGAGTGAAGTTGTCCCCTCTTGTTCTAGAACCTGATGCCTGAAGGATAATAACTGTTCCTGAACCCAGTGGTGTGAATCCTGAGGCTCCTGTACCTTCCTCCTGATGGCAGCAGCGAGAAGAGAGCGTGAGCTGGGTGGTGGGGATTCCCGACGATGGATGCTGCTTTCCTACAATAGTGCTCTGTTTGACTTGCTCAGGGAATGATGGGCCAGTTTTATTGCCAATCCCATGGCGGCCTCTGTGAACCTCTTCGGCATGTGGGGTCTACGTGCAGTGCATAAGTAGTGGTGGCTGGACTTGTAGATCCGCTAACCCATCCCTCCACACCCCCAACCACCACTACTTTATCGTTTCCTGTCAGTCACCTTATGTACAGAGACACTCCTGTGCCTTGCATCACTTTATGGACGGATAATCAGGCACACAGTATCAGATAAGCAGCATTCACAGGAAGAGTACAATTAAAAATTATATACACACAAAAGAACACGATTAGAACAAAATAAGGATAAAATGTGCAGTGTCTAAAGTGACAGGGGGAGTTCTTGCAGGCTTTTCCCCGCAGGTTTGGTGGAACTAGAACTAGAGGTCGCAAGTTTAGCGCAGAGGGTGAAATATTTAAGGGGAACCTTCTTCATTCAGAGGCTGGTGTGAATACGGGACAAATACAGTGGAAGCGGTAGATACCGGTTTGATTATAACAGTTAAGAGAAGTTTGGATAGGTATATGGATGGGAGGGATATGGGGGGGAGCTATGGTCAATGGGCCTAGGCAGAATAACAATTTGACACAGACTAGATGGGCCGAAGGACCAATTTCAGTGCTGGAGTGCTCTACGAATGCATGATTCGAGTGGTCATAGTGTTGCTGTGCTGAGGTAGTGATTAGGGTTGTGCTCGTTGGTTTAAGCAGCTGTTCTTGAACCTAGTGGTGAGGGACTTCAGGTAGCTGTGAAAAGACAGCATGGCCCAGATGGATGTTATATTGAGGTAGCGCCTCCTGTAGACCCCACCAATGGTGAGTGGGGATGTGCCCATGATGTATTGGGCAGAGTCCACTACACTCTGCAGCTTCTAATGCTGTGGTGTATTCGAACTGCTCTAGCAGACCAGGATGTGATCACTTCAGATACTTCTCACAGTACATCTGTACAAGTCTGTTCAGTGAGAAAAGATACAGGAGGGAAGTGAGTAGTTTTGACTTGGGACTCCCTGCCTACAGGGAGGTGGAAACGGAGTGAGAGCCTTCAGCAGGGAAGCAGAGCAACCGGAGGACTGTGGGGAAGGAGGAGAACGGGATTGGCAGGATCTTCTGCTAGTGCCCAACATGCACCCTATGGGCTGAATGGCCTTGCTGTAATAATACTATACTCTAACGTTCAAAGTTCAAAATAAAATTATCACCATTGGCTCTTTTAAACATGTTGTATGGGAATGTCCAGGGGTTTTTGGTTTGTGGGGGAAGGTTATCAGTATTCTTCCAGAACTAACGGGGGTACAATTACCAATGGACCCCGCTGTACATCTTCTAAACGATGACTCCCACCTTTCCCTTATGGAAAAAACAGGCAAAATCTGGCTGACAGGCCTGACTGCAGCTAAGAAGATTGTAGTCCAGCGTTGGAAACCTCCTCATGATATTTCAAGTACTCACTGGCTTCGGAGCTTTTTGGACATTTCTTATCTGGAATTATCATCAGCAAGAGCAAATGATGCATGACCAAACACAATCTTAATGTGGACAATTTTGATATCTAACTTACAAGATCTTCTGTTAAAATAGGAATGCTCTATCTGTGTATGCACTACCATTCAGTTGGAGGGGAGAGGGGTGGGGGGGAGAGAAAGGGGTGGAGAGGGTTGGGGATGAGGTGTGGGGTGGGGTGGCTGGGTTAAACAGTCAAAATGTAATCGGCAGCTGGTTGTATTGAATGTAATTTGTTGGTGTTGCTAAAAATCAGTGATAAAAATAAAAAAATAATAAAATAAAATTATCAACGTAGACAGCATATATAACTTTGAATTCGTTTTCTTGCAGGCATTCACAGTAGAACAGAAATACAACAGAATCAACGATAAACTACACACAAATATGTGTAATACAGAATCTATATGGTACAGTAACAGTGTAATACAGAATATATATGGTACTGTAACAGTGTAATACAGAGTATATATGCTACGGTAACAGTGTAATACAGAATATATATGGTACTGTAACAGTGTAATACAGAATATATATGTTACTGTAACCGTGTAATACAGAGTATATATGCTACGGTATCAGTGTAATACAGAATATATATGGTACGGTAACAGTGTAATACAGAATATATATGATACTGTAACAGTGTAATACAGAGTATATATGGTACGGTAACATGGTACGGTAACAGTGTAATACAGAATATATATGGTACTGTAACAGTGTAATACAGAGTATATATGCTACAGTAACAGTGTAATACAGAATATATGTGGTACGGTAACAATGTAATACAGAATATATATGGTACTGTAACAGTGTAATACAGAATATATGTGGTACAGTAACAGTGTAATACAGAATATATATGGTACAGTAATAGTGTAATACAGAGTATATATGCTACAGTAATAGTGTAATACAGAATGGTATTATATTATATATGGTACGGTAATAGTGAAACAGAGCAACTTCTCTGAGGATCTATCCTGGGCTCAACAGATCGATACAGTTACAAAGAAGGCAGGACAGCAGCTATATTTCACTCGGAGTTTGTGGAGACTTGGCATGTCACCAAGGACACGTGCAAATTTCTACAGGTACACCATGGACAGCATTCTAACTGGTTGCGTCACCGTCTGGTATGCGGCAAGGTGGGGTGGGGGGAGTTGGGGCATCACACAGAATCAAAATAAGCTGCAGAAAGTTGTCAACTCACTCAGCTCCAACGCGGGCACGAGCATACCCACTCCCCAGCATCCAAGGCATCTTCAAAAAAACAATGGCTCAAAGAATGAGTAAGGATCCTCATCACCCAGGATATGCCCTTTTCTTGATGCTACCACCGGGGGTGGGGGTGGGGGGGTACACACTCAACGGTTCAGGAACAGCTTTTTCACCTCTGCCATCAGGTTTGTGAATGGACATCGCGCCCAAGAACGCTACTTTTTTCCTCTTTTTGTACAATTGAATTGATTTAACATTTTTAATATAGATATATACTTCTTAGTGAAATTTACAATTTTTGTTATTACGTATTGCAATGTCCTGCTGCCAGAAAACAAAATTTCACACATATCCCAGTGATATTAAACCTGATTCTGATTCAGAATTTTGTTCACATTTACAGAAGAAAATATTCCACATCACTGTGTCAACCTCACACTGATCAAACGAAGAAGCCTCATTTCAGTCTGACCAAAAACATTCCACCGCCATCAGCGCTCACAACGCATTCGTTTCTTTTATCTTTGGCCTTGCTAAACGAGCTGAAGATCCATAAAGATTACAAACAAGAGAAAATCTGCAGATGCTGGAAATCAAAGTAAAACACACAAAATGCTGGAGAGTCTCAGCCCAAAACATCAACTGTTACTCGCTCCATAGATACTGCCTGGCCTGCTGAGTTCCTCCAGCATTTTGTGTGTGTGGCTACCTATAAAGATTAGCTTTATTAGTCACACATACGTGGAAACATTGAAGCATACAAGTTCAAAGTACCTTTATTATCAATGTGTGTATAAATCATACAACCTTGAGATTCATCTGCTTACAGGCAGCCACAAAACAAGAAACCAATTGTAAAAAAAAGAGCCCAACACCCAATGTGCAGAAAGAGAGAAAAAAACAAATCCTGTAAACAATAAGCAAGCATCAGCATTCAGAACAAAACTGAATTAATAAACCCGTAGCCTCAGTCTCAGCCCATCACGCAGCAGGGCAAATCGCAGCGAAGCTTGCAGACACACATCAGGAGCACCAAAGTACGACATGGTGAAATGCATAATTTGTGTCGACAACCAACACAATCCGAGGATGTGCTGGGGGCAGCCCGTGAGTGCTGACAGATTTCCAACTCCAATGTGGCTTTCACACAACTTACTAACCCGAACTTGTACATCTCTGGGATATAGGAGGAAACCACAGGAGCCACTGGCAGTCAGGGGGAAAACATACAAACTCCTTGCAGGAATTTGTACAGGAATTCAACCCCGACCATCCGACTGCTGGCCCTGCAAAGCACTTACACAAACGACTATGCTACATGACATCCTGTACCTCCATGTCGTGCACAGCTCACCTCCTCTATCCCCACCACCACTTCAAGCCAAATACCAGATTTGTGGAATATTAAGACCACAAATCATACTCAGATTCATTAATATTTACTTTTTAATTTGAATTAAATTGAATTGACTTTATTTCTTACATCCTTCACATACACGAGGAATAAAAACCCATATGTTACATCTCCATCTAAATGTGCAATGTGCAATCATAGTAATTTATAATAAATAGAACAGTCAATGTAATATAGAGTACACTCAAATCAGCGTGAGTTAATCAGTCTGATGACCTGGTGGAAGAAGCTGTCCCGGAGCCTGTTGGTCCTGGCTTTTATGCTACAGTACCGCTTCCTGGTTGGTAGCAGCTGGAACAGATTGTGGTTGAGGTGACTCAGGTCCCCAGTAATCCTACAGGCCCTTTTTACACACCCATCCTTGTAACTGTCCTGAATCATGGGAAGTTCACAACCACAGTTGCGCTGGGCTGTCCACACCACTCTCTGCAGAGTCCTGCGATTGAGGAAGGTACAGTTCCCATACCAGGCAGTGATGCAGCCAGTCAGGATGCTCTCAATTGTGCCCCTGTAGAAAGTTCTTAGTATCTGGGGGCCCACACCAAACTTCCTCAACCATCTGAGGTGAAAGAGGTGCTGTTGTGCCTTTTTCACCACACAGCTGGTGTGTACAGACCACATGAGATCCTCCGTGATGTGGATGCCAAGGAACTTGAAGCCATTTACCCTCTCAACCCCAGATCCTTTGATGTCAATAGGGGTTAACCCATCTTCATTTCCACCGTAATCCACAACCAGCTCCTTTGTTTTTGCGACTGAGAGAGAGAAGTTGTTTTCTTGACACCACTGTGTCAGAGAGATGACTTTTTCCCTTTAGGCCATCTCATTATTGTTTGAGATAAGGCCAATCAGTGTACTTACTTAGCAGATTGGAGCTGTGGGTGGCGACACAGTCATGGGTATAGAGGGAGTAAAGTACGCAGCCCTGAGGTGCTCCTGTATTGAGAGTCTGAGGGTTGGAGGTGAGGGAGCCCTCTCTTCCAACCTGCTAGCGATCTGACATTTAGGGAATAAGCCCTCCCAGCCCTTCGAACCACAACACTCAGCAACCCTTGACAACCCCAATTTAACCCTAACCTCACTGGATAATTTACAATGACCAATTAACCTACCCGGTGTGTCTTTGGACTGTGGGAGGAAACCAGAGCACCTGGAGAAAACCTGTGCATTCCACAGGGAGGATGTACGGACGCCAGGACTGACCTCTGAACTCGGGAACGCCCCAAGCTGAAATAGTGTCACGTTAACCGCTACGTTAACATGGTGTTTATTTATTTATTTAGATTCACATTCAGATTTGCTTATCACATGGACGTTGAAGCGTACAATGAAATGCAAATTTTGCGTTAACAACCAAACACACGCAAGGGTGTGCTGCGGGGAGTCCGCAAAGTTCACCACACATTCTGACGCCAGCGTTGCATACCCACAATCCTCGGCAGAACACAACAGCAGCAAAACAAGTTCCATTCCTGGCTCCCACCCACAACACACACACACAGTCCTCTAACCCCAGGACAGGCTGTCCTCGGCTTCCAGCCTCCAGCCCATTTGTGGATTCACAAACAATCAAATGCCATTTAGAAGCAAGATCGGGTCGGTGGGACCAATCTTTAACTTTATTTCCATTTTAAAAATTAGAAAGCAGACAGAAACATCAGACAGCAAGAAACTCTTTCAGAGCAGCATGAAAACAGGAAATCCGGAGCCTCAGGAGAGTGACACAGCCAAAATAAAGAATAAACATACTATTTATGCAGAAAGCAATTAGCTCTTCCCAATTTTCACATGAGAAGCTAATCTCTGTTAAGTAGGGATAAAGCAGGAAAAATACAAGCTGAAACATAAATATTGTGAGAGCCTTTGGCAAATTAACGCCAAAGTGACTCAATCCCCAGTCACTGTCAATGTTGGTCCACCAAGTTCGAACTGTTTCTATGGTCACGGGGTCACAAAGTCATACAGCACAGAAATAGGTCATTCGGCCCGGCATACCTATGCTGACCTCTCTGTCCAGTTACACTAATCCCATTTGGATGCCATAGCAGCATGGAAGCTAGTGCAACGTTATCAACAGCTCAGGGCATCGGAGTTTGGAGCTCAGTTCTGACATCCTCTGGAAGGAGTTTGTATGTTCTCCCCAGGAACTACATGGGTTTCCTCCAGGTGCTCCAGTTTCCTCCCACCATCCAAAGCTGTACCTGGGACGTTAATTGGTCATTGTAAGTTGACCCATGCTGAGGCTAGGATTAAATCACGGGTTGCTGGGCAGCTTGGCTAGAAAGGCCAGTTCCGGAGTTCAAAGTTCAAAGTAAACTCATTATCAAAGTACATATGTGTCACCATATGCAGCCCTGAGATTGACTTTCCTGCGGGCATACTCAGCAAATCTATAGAATAGTAACTATAGCAGGATCAGTGAAAGATCAACCAGAGCGCAGAAGACAACAAAGTGTACAAATCTACATATATAAATAAATAGTAATAAGTAACAAGAACATGAGATAAAGAATCCATAAAGTGAGATCATTGTGAGAACATTGCAATGGATGGGCAAGGGACTGTGGTTATCCCCTTTGTTCAAAAGCCTGATGATCCTGGGGTAGTAACTGTTCTTGAACCTGGTGTTACAAGTCCAGAGGCCCTTGTACCTTCTACCTGATGGCAGCAGCAAGAAAAGAGAAAACAGTATCTCAATAAATAAGTAAGTAAATAGTTTGTCCACATTGGAAGCCTATCCTTCTATGTCTTGTCTATTTAAGTGACTATCTAAATGCTTCCTAACATATCTGATTCCTCCACTTCCTCTATAATGGAGCAGACTTTCAGCAAACTACTCTGTTTGGAAAACTTTCCCCTCAAATCTCCCTAGTGTCAACTTACAGAAGAGAGATCCCAGTACAAAGTTATTATTTTCAGTGTCCTCAACGATATAAAGTAAATTCAAGTATCACCCAATGGCTTCAAAGACAAAAATAATGAGACAGCAATATACCCCTACCTGTGAAAATCCCAACCTGGAGTTCACAGACCCCTTGGTCAGTGGCATTAAAAAGGTACAGGAGCCTGAGGACACACACTCAAAGATCAAGGAACAGCTTCTTCTCCTCCATCATCAAATTTCTGAACCATTCATGAACCCACGAACACTATCTCATTATTCTGTTTATTGCTTTATTTATTTAAATTTATAACAACTTTGTGTTTCAGTACTGTACTGCTGCTTCTTGGGTGGTGGGGCAGAGATACATCTCTGTATCGCTGAAGGAGGTGTAAGGTGCTCCATCCCTCTGCTAACCTATAGGTCACCCTCAGGCAAGGTGTAGCACCTGCTTAGCCCCTGATCAGGGTTATGTGAATTCATGGGAGATGGTCGTATGAGCAGCTGGTGCACATCACAAGTCCTAGTTATGCTACCGCTGATGCCAGGCAGACAATCTCTGAAGAGTATTAAAAATGCTCTTGGAAACCCCCCTCGAGTCACTCACCATCCTGACTTGGACAAATATCATCATTTCTTCATTGTCGCTGGGTCAATATCATGGAATTCCCTCCCTGAAAGCACTGTGGGTGTACCCACACCTCAGGGACTGCAGTGGTTCAAGAAGGCAGCTTATCATCACCTTCTCAAGGGCAACTAGGGATGGGCAATAAATGTTGGCTTAGCTGGCAATGCCCATAAATTAATACATTTTTTAAAAATGACTGGGGTCACTTGTCTTGTAAAGGCATTGCCCAGAAGAAGGAGATGGCAAACCACTTCTGTAGAAAGCTTTTCCAGGAGCAATCATGGTCATGGAAAGACCATGATCGCCCACATCATACAACACGGCGCATAATGATGATGTCATAGAAAAGGACATAACGATGATGATGATTACTGCTGCAAATCAACAAATTATACATCATACAAATCAGTGATAATAAATCTTCTTCTGATTCTGATATCCTGCAGTCCACCCTCTCTATATCTCTCATCATGCTGTATACCTCTACCAGGTTCCTCTTCACCTCCTCCAGTCCAGCCCAGCTTCTCCAATCTCTCCTCATAACTGACCCACTCCAACCCAGGCAGTGCCCTGGTGAAACTCCCCTGCTCCTTCATCACGCCCTCCCTATAACCTGGTGACCAAAACTGCACACAATCCTCCAGCTGAGGTTTGACTAAGGTTTGATGGTCTTTACTTTTGTATTCAATGCCTAACCAATGAAGACTATTGTCTCGATGGTCTCTTTACCCGTGTGAGAATGGAAAATTAGGCTCGGATTAGTGAAGAAGGGCGTTTGACGGCCAGCACGACTTGGTGAGCTGACCTGTTTCCATGCTGTGGGACTAACAGCCTTGTCACCAAAGGTAGGACTCAACTCCCAACAAGAGACCACCATGTACAAGCATGCACCATGCTGGAGACAAATGCCTGCAGCATTTGTGTGATTGTTGCTCTGGATTTCCAGCATCTACAGAATCTCCTGTGTTTGTGACCATATACAGAATACCAGATATTGACTTGGGAGGTTATCTTGAAGACAGAGAAAGCAGGATTCTCATCAGTGTGGAGAAACAGATGGATCTTGGGGTCCACATCCATAGATCCGATCAACTTGCATGTCAACATTGAGGGACCTATGGACTTGACCTTAAATTCCCTCAAAGTTACCGCACGTTGATCGGGTGGTAAAGATGACATATAGTATGTTAGCCTTCATGGTTCAAGAGCCAGGTGGTAACACTGCAACTCTATAAAACTCTGGATAGGTCACACTTGGAGTGTTGTGCTTGGTTCCCGTCACCTCATTATAGGAAGGATGTGCAAGCTTCAGAGAGGGTGCAAAGGAGATTTATTAGGCTGCTGCCTGGATTAGAGAAAGTGCCTTATGATGAAAGATTTGGCAAGCTCACTTTGGAATGAAGGAAGATGAGAGGTGAGCAAAATTATGAGAGGCATCTTTTTCTCCCCCTGGGTGGCAATGCCAATGTTAGAGGACAACTTTTTATGGTGATCAGAGGAAAGTATAGGGAGGACGTCAGAGATTTTTTTTTAAAAAACAGAGTGGTGAATGTGTAGAATGAGCTGCCTGGGATAGTGCGAGACACAGACACATCAGGAACATTTAAGAGACTCTTAGGTAGACACATGGATGATAGAAAAATGGCAGGCAGGGAAAGGTTAGAATGAGAGTTATATAGTCTCAAGAGGCCTTGGAAAGTTTCCAGGGTGCAAGCCTAGGCAGGGTTGTCTGGGAAACCGGCAGTTGCCCATGCTGCAAGTCTCCCCTCTCCACGCCACCAATGTTGTCCAAGGGAAGGGCAAGGGCCGATACAGCTTGGCACACATATCATCACAGAGCAATGAGAGTTAAGTGCCTTGCTCAAGGACTCAACACATTGCCTTAGCTGAGGCTTGAACTAGCGACCTTCAGATGACTAGACCAACACCTTAACCACTTGGCCACGCGCGATTGAGAGTCGAGTAGGTTAAAAAGGTCAAAACAACATTGTGGGCAGAAGGGCCAGTACTGTGCTATGATATTCTATGTCCTACATCACACCCACATGGAGAGGAAGGAAGGGACCACAAATATAAACTTGAGGTATTGTTTAAGCAGAGGCACTGAGGATGGTGAGCACAAAAGGCATCAAATGAACAGGATGTTGAGAGTTCGGACTGGGTTTTGGGTCAACGCCAGTCTCTGCAAGGGAGGGAGCCGATCTGAAAGGCGCTGAAGCAGTGAAGGACAGAGGAAAAAGTGAGGTCATGTCAGAGTGGCTTAGAACATAGGTCAGCCATGATGACACTGAGTGGTGGGCAGGCTTGAGGAGCCAAATAACATCCTCCAGCTCTTGTTTCCTTGTGGTCTATGTCAATGGCGATGGGGATTCAGAAACAAGCCAGCTGACCAACGAGTGTAGACCTCTTATTCGGTCAGAATCCATTCACATCATACAGAGACATGCTACTAACAGAAACTGGGGCAAATAGCCAGGAGATTAAACTCGAAGATGAACTAAAAATATTTCTCCAGTCGCAGACACTAAGAAACAAAATGACTGTGATTAATGAATGTGGACTGAAAATAACCCAGTTATGGACACCTCGCAAAGTGACCCAAATCACCAGCACGCCCAAGTTCAAGAACAGTTGTTACCTTTCAACCATCAGGCTCCTGGACCGGTGCGGATGGCTTCACTTGCCCCAGCCCTGAATGGACTCAGAAGAATCAGATTCAAAGTACATTTATTACCAAAGTACTACACAGAACACAACTCAGAGATTCGTCCGCCTGCAGACAGCCATAAAACAAAAGAAACACCACGAAACCCATTCAAGAAAACATCGAACATCCAACGCGCGGGAAAAAAAAGAACAAATCGCGCAAACAGCAGAGAGAAAGCAAACAATTCATAGAATATCAAACATCGAACCAGGAGTCCAGTAACATTCAGTTCAGTGTCGTGCTGCTAGCCCACGGCAGGCAGCCGAGCAAAGCCTTCTTGGCCGGAGCTCCTCAGACTGCAACGATCGCCTTGATTAAACCGTTCAAAACCAGCAAAAGTAACCCGAATCCAGGAGCACGTGCAACATGAACCCTACAGTCCCCCAAAATGAGTTTCACTTTCAGGGGCTCTGTCTTTGTTAGGTGTGGACTCTATAGTATTTCCTTATCTTCCTGTGGTTGCCTGCATGAAAGTGAATCTCAAGGTTGTAGATAGTGCACATCCTTTGATAAGAAAGCAACCCACACAAAATGCCAGAGAGACTCAGCAGGTCTGGCAGCACCTATGGAAATCAATGAACAGCCGATGTCTCCAGCCGAGACCCTTCAACGGGACTGGAAAGGAAGGTGGAAGATGCCAGAATAAAAAGGTGGGGGAGGGGAAGGAGGCTAGCTGGAAGGTGATAGGTGAAGCCAGGTGGATGGGAAAGTTAAAGGGCTCTCGAGGAAGGTAGGAGAGGAGAGTGCAACGGAGGAGAAAGGGAAGGAGGAGGGGACCCTGGGGCAGCTGGTAGGCATGTGAGAAGAGGTAAGAGGCCAGTGTGGGGAAATCAGAGAAGATGGGAGGGGAAGGGCTTTTTTTTACCAGAAGGAGAAATCAATATTCATGCCGTCTGGTCGGAGGGTACCCAGATGGAATACAGGTGTTGCTCTTCCTCCTTGACGATGGCCTCATCATGGCACAAGAGGAGGCCATGGGCAGACATGTCAGAATAGGAGTGGGAATTAAAATGTTGGCCCACCGGGATGTTCTGCTGTTGATAATGTTAACTTTGAATGTTGAGTTGCTTCCTCAGCACACTATCCTGTGATGTACAGAAAGTTACTTGTAACTCGAATTCCAGTCCGACCAGTTCCACACAACACAGCTCAGCATGGTTTATGCAAAGCTGTTGGCACAGGCTGAAGGGTTAAAGATTAAAAGCTCACTTCCTCATTCTGAATCTATAAACATCGAAGGCAAGAGTGAAAGAAATGTCCCCTGGCTCTTTGGAGAGCTTCCAATACTGTACTTTCACATACATCCTAACATTAGAGCCCAGGGTGAATACATGCAGGCATCGTGGTAACAGAGCGGTTGGCACAATCATTTTACAGTGCCAGCGTTCAATTCAGGGCATGGCCTGCAAGGAGTTTGTACGTTCTCCCTGTGACCGCACGTGATTCCTTCGGGTGCTCCAGTTTCCTCCCACATTCCAAACACATAGGGGTTAGGGTTACTAAGTTGGGGGCATGCTATGTTGGCGCAGGAAATGTGGCAAGACTTGCAGGCTGCTCCCAGCACCATCTTCTCCGAGTTGATTTGACGCCACATTTCATCTTCTGTGACAAACAGAGCTAATCCTTTCGGTCTCTTTCTACCTCTCCTGAGATTGGGTGAGATGTGTAGTGGATGTCATAGGTTAAGGGTGAAAAATATTTCAGGGAAACATGAGGGGGAACTTCTTCACTCATCCGATGGTGCAAGTGGAACCAGCTGCCGGCAGAAGTGGTGGATGCAGGTTCAATTGCAAATTTAAGATAAGTGTGGATGGTATTGAAAGGCTGATATAGAGTAGACATGGTGAGGATGTCCCCTATAGTAAGAGAGTCTAGAACTGGAGGGCACAGTGTCAGAATAGAAGGGCGTCCCTTTAGAACAGAGCTGAGGAGGAATTTCTTTAGCCAGAAGGTGGCAATTCTGTGGAATTCATTACTACAGATGGCTGTGGAGGCCAAAACATTGGGTGTATTTAAAGCAGAATGTCAAAACATAGAGTGAAATGCATCATTTGCGTCGACAACCAACACAACCTGAGGATGTGCTGGGGGCAGTCCAAGAGTGTCACCATGCTTCCAGCACCAACATAGCAAGCCTGCAATTTACTAATCCTAACTCATGCATCTTTGGAATGTGGGAGAAAACCAGAGCACCTGAAGGAAATAATCCTTGCAGTTATGGGGAGAATATACCGTTCAGACTCCTCACAGACAGCAGCAGGAATTGAACCTCGATCCTACAGCTAGTGTTGTAAAGCATTATGCTAACTGCTACGCTATCTTGTTACCCTGATGCTGCCGAGTTTCTCCAGTGTTTCGTGTGTTGGTCCCAGAACACTGCTGGTGTGAAGGACACTCTCCCTCTTCCTCCTCCTCCTCCTGAGGCCATCCCTCAGGGCCAAGAACAGCATTGCCAATCCAGGTCACAGACCATGTGTGAACAAGAACACTAAGCTGATTATTGACTTCAGGTGGAAGAAACCAGAGGTCCATGAACCAGTCCTCATTAGGAATCAGACACAACTTTAAATTTCTCAGGGTTATTATTTCGGAGGACCTGTCCTGGACCCAGTATGTAAGTACAATTACGAAGAAAGCAGGGCAGTGCCCTCACTTCCTTAGGAGTTTGCGAAGATTCAGCGTGACATCTAAAACTTTGACAAACCTCTACAGATGTGTGGTGGAGAGTCTATTGACTGGCTGCATCATAGCCCGGCAGGGGAACACCAATGCCCTTGAATGGCAAATCCTACCAAAAGTGGTTGATACGACCCAGTCCATCATGGGTAAAATCGTTCCCACCATCGAGCATATTTACACAGGATGCTGTTGCAGGAAAGCAGCATCCACCATCATGGACACCCACCACTCAGGCCATGCTCTTTTCTCACTGCTGCCATCAGGAAGAAGGTACAGGAGCCCCAGGACTCAGACCACCAGGTTCAGGAACAGTTACTACCCCTCAATCATCAGGCTCTTGAAACAAAGGGGATAAGTTCACTCAACTTCATTTGCCTCATCACTGAAATGTTCCATCAACCAATGGACTTACTTTCTCATGTTCTCAATACTTATTGCTTATTTTTTAATTGTTATTCTTTTTTCTGTATCGTACATTTTGTCATCTTTTGCACACAGGTTGTTTGTCCATCCTGTTGGGTACAGTTCTTAATGATTCTACAGTGTTTCTTTGCATTTACTGTGACTGCAAACAAGAAAACAAGTTGTGTGGAGATATATACTGTACGTACTTTGATAATAAATTTACTTTGAACTCTTAATACAAGGTGATCTTTGCACACCTGGTAACAGTCAGAGAGGGAGGGTGGGATCAGGTGATAGGGTTTTAAAAACTACACTAATGTTTAACCAGCAGGGCTGGGAGCACTGGAGATGTGACATAGTCATCTGGGGTTTAAGTGTGAGTTGTTTCTCCTACCCTGTGTTTCCAGGGAAACCAGCCTGCAGCTGTTTCCTTATGTAAGCCCTGTGCAAATGTTTCTCAAAATTGGAATCATGTTTATTATCACTGACGTATGTTGTGAAATTTGTTATTCTGCAGCAGCATGGTACAATCCATAAAATATACAATATATTACAACAGAGCATTTTTAAATCTGACCTATAGCAGACTATCACCATTATGTGCCATGTCATATGACGTGGGTATTCATGGTCTTACGACCATGATTGTTCTTGACAAGTTTTTCTACAGAAGTGGTTTGCCATTGTCTACTTCTGGGAAGTGTCTTTACAAGATGCGTGACTCCAGCCATTATCAATATTCTTCAGAGACTGTCTGCCTGGCATCAGTGGTCACATAACCAGGACTTGTGATATGTACCAGCTGCTCATACGACCATCTACCGCCTGCTCCCATGGCTTCACACCTTGCCCAAGAGTGACCCGCATTCTAGTGGAGGGAAGGAGCCCCTTACACCTCCTTTGGTAGAGGTGTATCTTTACTCCACCACCCTTATACACACAAAAAAAAAATAAAAGTATGCACAAAGAGAATAAAAATAATGAGGTGGTGCTCATGGGTTCATGGGCCATCCAGAAATCTGGCAGTTGAGGAAGTCAAATGTGCTACAGAAGGATTGTTCTTAGTAAAATAAATGGCAGAATTGGTTTAGTTCACAACATACTTCAGCTAATTAAGCTAAGAGTTAGACAGAGCTCTTAAACATAGCAGAGTCAAGGGATATGGGGAGAAGGCAGGACAGGGTACTGACTGTGGATGATCAGCCATGATCACATCGAATGATGGCGCTGGCTCGAAGGGCCGAAGGGCCTACTCCTGCACCTATTGTCTATTGTCTAATTCCAGCTGAGAGTGAGGAATTCCATGAAGCCATGACATGGCATTGATCTTTTCCTGGTTAGACTGGTTTTGTCTGAATTTTAAAGACTCTTAACCATGTCCAACTTCCCCCGAAACCCATCCCAAACACACAAATATGCCCAAAATGTCAGGCATCTTGGAACATAGACCACTGCAGCACAGTACAGACACACCTGAACTGGCACTCATCACACTCAGAACTGGATAGGAAGCAAGTCAACCTCAATTCCAAGAAATGAAAGAGGAGTGTCCAGAACATAACAGTACACACTCAATGCCACCTTCCTAAAGACACCCAATAAATGTCAGAGGAACTCAGCAGGTCAGGCAGCATCTATGGAGGGGAATAAACAGTCAATGTCTCAGGACAAGATAATTCACCAGTCCTGATGAAGGGCCTCCACCCAAAAGATCGGCTGTTTATTTCTCTCCATAGGTGCTGCCTGACCCTCTGAGTTTCACATTTATTGGATGTGTTTCTCTGGACTTTCAGCACCTGCAGCATCTCTTATGTTTACAATAAATGTCTGTCTTCTTGCCAACTGCAAGATCCAGGAAAGGGCTTTTCTACTGCCTTTCTTTCACCGTATGATGCTGTAAGGATTGGTGTTTAAAAGAATTACTAGAGGGACTGATATTGCACAAGTGTGGCGTTAAATCTAAGTAGTTTAGCCAGGGGAGGGGGTTGGGGAGGCTGCAAGGACAGGTAACTGGTACAATGATGTAACAGAAACACCTCTGGATTCACTGAGCGAAAGTGACAGATATCAAAAGTTAATTTTTAATCCAGAATTTGTTAATGCCTGGATTTTCATGTTTGCTCATATTTCACAAAACATTATTTGAAGCAATGGAAGTGTACAATATTCTTTTATCATTGAAAATCCCCACCATCTGAACAATGCCATCTTCTCACAACTAACACCAGGTAGGAGGTTCTGAAGCCCGAGGTCCCACAGCTACCATCGGGTAGGAGATTCAGAAGCCTGACGACCCTTAGCTACTATTGGATAGGAGGTTCAGAAACCTGTAGTCCCACAGCTACCATCGGGTAGGAGATTCAGAAGCCTGACGACCCTTAGCTACTATTGGATAGGAGGTTCAGAAACCTGTAGTCCCACAGCTACCATCGGGTAGGAGATTCAGAAGCCTGACGACCCTTAGCTACTATTGGATAGGAGGTTCAGAAACCTGTAGTCCCACAGCTACCATCGGGTAGGAGATTCAGAAGCCTGACGACCCTTAGCTACTATTGGATAGGAGGTTCAGAAACCTGTAGTCCCACAGCTACCATCGGGTAGGAGATTCAGAAGCCTGACGACCCACACCACAAAGTTCAAGAATAGTTACTTCCCTTTCATCAACACTATGACCATTTTTATCAGTTCACATTAAAATAGATTTTGGTTTATTCTGTTCTAATTGTGTTCTTGTAAAAATTGTCTGTACTTAATATTAAATGAATGGTTTACATGTGAATGCTGCTTATATGATGCTAAATACCTATGAAAGTTCTGCAAGTAAGCTTTTCATTGCATCTGTGCCTACACGTACTTGTGTGTGAGACAATAAACTCCACTTTGACATTACTTGAAGCAATGAAACTGTATAGCATAACACAGGGTGTAATTGGGCAGAATGGACTCATTGGGCCATAAGGGCCTCTTACCGTGATATTAATAAGCAAACATTAACAAGGCATATACATGGTTCCAAACTTGGACCTAATTTTTTTCCCCATTTATGTATCCGACTCTTACGGTAGGAAAGCTAAATGCAATGCAAAGTTTCCCTCTCTCTTCCTTCTTCTATTCCCCACTCTGGCTACTTACCTCTTCTCCTCACCTGCCTATCACCTCCCCTTGGTGCCCCTCCTTCCCTTTCTCCCATGGTCCATTGCCCTCTCCTATCAGACTCCTTCCTCTCCAGCCCTTTACCTTTCCCACCCACCAAGCTTCACCTATCACCTTCTAGCTAGTCCTTCTTCCCCTCCCCGCACCTTTCCTTGTCCTTTCATGGCCTAAAGAAGGGTCTTGGCCTAAAATCTCAACAGTTCATGCACATCCATCCATGCTGCCTGACCTGCTGAGTTCCTCCAGCACTTTTGTGTGTGTTGTTCTGGATTTCCAGCATTTCTAGAATCTCTTGTACTGAGAAACCATGTCACTGGGTTAGCAATTTCCCTCGCGAGTACAGACAACAGCCTTTTAGCTTCCATAGTGACAGAGACTCAGCTTTGGTCTCAGTACACTTTCTCTTAATCAGATTATCTATTATAGCTAATGCTGTTGAACGTGTTCACCGATGGCGGAATTAACCCAATCTAGTCCAGGTAACACACTTACACTCTGATTGTTTTGTCATCAACAAATGGCAGACGTTGCATGTACACTTTATATTTCATCTCAAAGGTGAACAGGAGACAGATACCGAGCACAAAAGGCAACTTCAGTAAATATATTAACTGAACTAATAAACATCAACTCAGTAAACTAATTTAGAAGCCATTGTGGAGCTGGTTATGGACTACAGGAGGAATGGAGGCAGGCTCACCCCTATTGACGTCAATGGATCTGGGGTTGAGAGGGTGAACAGTTTTAAGTTCCTCAGCATAAGCATCACCGAGGATCTCACGTGGTCTGTACGTACCGACTGTGTGGTGAAAAAGGCACAGCAGTGCCTCTTTCACCTCAGACAGCTGAAGAAGTTTGGCGTGAGTCCCCAAATCCTAAGGGCTTTCTACAGAGGCACAACTGAGAGCATCCTGACCGGCTGCATCACTGCCTGGTATGGGAACTGTACTTCCCTCAATCGCAGGACTCTGCACAGAGTGGTACGGACAGCCCAGCGCATCTGTAGGTGTGAACTTCCTGCTCTTCAGGATATTTACAGAGACAGGTGTGTAAAAAGGGCCCGAAGGATCACTGAGGACCTGGGTCACCCCAACCACAAACTGTTCCAGCTGCTACGATCGGGGAAATGGTACTGCAGTATTAAAGCCAGAACCAACAGGCTCGGGGACAGCTTCTTCCACCAGGCCATCAGACTAAATAATTCACACTGAAACAATTATATTTCTATGCTATGTTGACTGTCCTGTTGTACATACTATTTATTACAAATTACTATAAGTTGCACATTTAGCTGGAGATGCAACATAAAAGATTTTCACTCCTCATGGATGTGAAGGATGTAAGAAATAAAGTCGATTCAAGCAAAGCGAGGAGACTTCAATAAAAATCCATTAACAGATTTCAACTTCAATGTGATTCAGGCAGACTTTCATTTCAGTCCACAGCCTCTTGTACCACCACAGAAATATAACATTAAATATTCAGGCAGGTACTCCCATGCAGTCTTGAAAGAGAGTGGGCCTGTACTCTATGGAGGTTGGAAGAATGAGGGGGAGGTCTCTTTGAAACCTATTGAGTATTGAAAGGCCTAAACAGAGTGGATGTGGACAGGATGCTTCCAATAGTGGGGGAGTCTAGGACCAGAGGGCACTGCCTCAGAATAGAGCAATATCCATTTAGAATGGAGCCAAGAAGAAATTTCTTTAGCCAGATGGTGGTGAATCTGTGGAATTCTTTGCCATAGATGGCTGTGGAGGCCAAGTCATTGAGTATAATTAAACCAGAGGTTGATAGGATCTGGATTAGAAAGGATGTCAGAGGTTACAGGGAGAAAGCAGGAGAATGGGGCTGAGTGGGATAATAAATCAGCCAAGATGGAATGGTGGTGCAGACTCGATGGGCTGAATGGCCTAATCTGCTCCCATGTCTTGTGGTCTTATGGAATTGTTATTCAATGAAATGTTAAACCGCCCCTAAACCATCCCAGTCTTCTTTCCCAAGTGGAGATCAGATGACCAACAGCAGCATTTTGTAGGAAAAGTGGTATATCCTTCTGTTAACATCACCCACTATTTGAACATGGGGCATCAGGGAAGAGCAACAGGAGTCTGAAGACCCACCCCTCAAGCTTCCACAACAGCTTCTTCCCCCACTGCTCTCAGGTTTCTGAACTGACCTGCAAGTCACTAATTCTACCTGCAAACAGATTTTTCTCCCTCCCTTTCCCGCACCCTTCTCTCTATCCACCCCTCTCTCCGCCTTCCCTCAACTTGCACACACTCAACACACTCAGCAGGTCAGGCAGCATCTATGGAGGGAAATGAACAGTTGATATTTCAGGTCAAGACCTTTCATCGAGAGTGGTGTTCTAATGTTTACTGTATCTATTTGTTGTGTAATTTATTATCATTTTGCTAATTTGTTTATGGCCAGTTATATTTGTGATGTTTGTAATGCACTGTGCTACCCTGGGTTTCAATGCCTGTGACAATCAATTTAAAGCTGAACTCTGCACTGGGCATCACAAGGACATGATCAGATCCGATTAGCCAGCTAAATGGGTTGCAGGATGCCACGTGGAGTTTAGATCAATAAACACTTCTATCCCCATTTGGTTTCCTGCCCTCCTCCCTCTCCAAGTCCAGGCTGCAGCAAGTGGGCCGCACAGCGGAGAGGATCATCGGCTGTCAGCTACTGACATTAAAAGACCTGTTCGTCGCCAGAGCAAAGAAAAGAGCTGGGAAAATTACTGCTGACTCCACCCGCCCTAGCAGTTACCTATTCACCAAATTGTCATCAGAGACCATCAACACCAGGACTACACGTCAAATCCAAAGCATCTTTCCTGTAGCTATCCAGCTTCTCAACAAAATTCACTCAGATGTAACACCCTCACTGTCCCCGCACAACATCCGTCACATTGTCTTTCCTGCTCTCCTTGTTGTCTGTTCATATGGGAGCTGGGGTGGAGATACATCTCTACCAAAGAATGTGTAAGGTGCTCCTTCCCTCCACTACCCTGCAAGTCACCGTTGGGCAAGGTGTAGCACCTGATTGGCCCCCCACCCCCTGATCAGGGTCACGTGAGGCCACGGGAGCAGGTGGTGAATGGTCGTATGAGCAGCCGGTGCATATCACAAGTCCTGGTTTTATGACCACCGATGCCAAGCACACAATCTCTGAAGAGTATTGATAATGGCTGGGGTCACCCAATACTGCCCAGAAGGTGGCAATGCCAAACCCACTTCTGCAGAAAAATTTGCCAAGAACAATCATGGCCATGGAAAGATCAAGCTCACCCACATAATGATGCTGATGAAGAATGGGAGGGTAGAGGTTTATGGTGAGAGGGGAAAGATCTAATAGGAACTCAAGGGGCAGATTTTCCATCCAGAAGGTGGCCAGCATTATGGAAGTGGTTGAGGCAGGTAATGATATCTCAAATTACATTTATTATCGAAGTATGCATACTACATTCAACCTTGCAATCCGTCTCCTTACGGGCAAAACAAAAAAAAACATTTTTTAAAAGCTGTCAGACACCCAAAGTGCAGAAAAAAAACCATACAGACAATAAAAGTAAGCAAGTATACAATACTTAAAATATATTTAGACAGGCAAGCAAATAAGAAAGGTGTAGAGCAGGGGTTCTCAACCTGAGGCTCACAGGCTCCTTGCTTAATGGCCTTGGCCCATGGTATAAAGAAGGCTGGGAGCTGCAACATGGGCAAGTGGGACCAGCTTAGATGAGATTCTGGTCGGCATAGACCAGTGGTACTGAATGGCCTGTTTCCGTACTGTAGAACACTGATTCGTGGCAGAGAGAATGGTAGAGAGTGGAACCTGGAACAATGTGCAAATTGCTGGAGGAACTCAGCAGGTCGGACAGCATCTGCAGAGGGAGTTGGACAGTGAATGTTTCGCATCTGGACTGGTTGGAATGTCCTTCTCATTGATCACACGTGTCTCAGGCAATGAGTTGGCAGTTCTGTAAACTTCAAATCCCCTTCAATACTCTGGTTGACAGCTTTAGTAAAATTTACAGCAGACTGAATGAGAAAACAATTCTAAGTATTTGTGCATTCACACAAGTACTGGGGAAAGTTAATAAATGTTGTTCTTATCTACAGTCAACACCTTCTCCAGGAATGCAGATTTTCCTAAAGTCCCGCATGCCCTGGGCTCACTGAATACTTAAGCAAACAATGCATCACACCTTCTTGGCACTTCACAGAAATGACAGGTTCAGACAGAAACAAACCAACACCTTCCAGTCACTAGGGTGACAAAGGAACTGTCATTCAAGCAAGACTTCAGTCCTCGCTACTGAATGAGTCCCAGAAATTAAGTCTAGCAAAACATGTTTGACCAAATCTATGCAGATCAGGAAGCCAACATCACTGCCAACATATGGGAAAGTGGAAGGATTAATTGAGTCACACTGAGACAGCAAAAAGACCAACGAGAACATAGAAGAGCACAGCACAAGAAGTGAGCAGTATCGATGGAGACCAACCTCCCCTACACTTCTCTCTGCCTCAGTAAAGCAGCCAGCATAATCAAAGTCCCAGCCCACTCTGGACATTTCCTCTTCTCCTCGCTCTCATCGGGCAGAAGGTTATGAAGGTCCAGAAAAAATATATAGAAAAGCAAGTTTCCCTAAGCAAAACACAGAGATATGAAGTCATAGATAGAAGTATCAGAAGGGAGATGAGGAAGAAATATTTTCCCAGAGAGTGGTAGAATGGCAACCTCAGGAATGTGGGTTAACTGAAATGGAAAAGGAAGTGTTCAAACCATCGGTCTGTAGGTTATCCATGTGGAATACGAGGTGGTTTTCTTCTAGACAGACTGTAGGCGCTGGGCAAAACAGTCACCTGGTGTATACTTGGCCTTCTTGATGTAGAGGAGGCCACATGCAACACCAAATGCAGTAGACCATGTTGGAGGAGATGCAAATGAAGCTCTGCCTCATCTTGGAGATCTGTGGAGTGGAGAAGGTGTAGGGTACAGGGTTAGACATCCTGAAGTTGCAGGGGAAAGTGTCAGTGATCATACAGGGAGCCATGGAGAGACTGGTCCCTATAGAAAGCAGAAAGGTGGGGGAAGAGGGGAAGATGTGACTAGTGGTGGGGCCCTATTGAAGCTGGAGGATAATCTGCTGGTTGGGAATTCTGGTGGGATGAAAGCTGAGAACCAGGGGAACCCTACTACTTCTCTGTCCGTGGACTGGTGGATGGATAGTGAGGGATGACATGTGGGAGGAGGAGGCAGAAATATGTGCAAGGGCTCTATCAAACATGGGAGAGGGAAGACGTGCCTCCCAAAGGTAGACATTGTGTAAGTCCTAGAGAGGAGACTGTCATCCTGAGAACGAAACTGAGCAAAGAGGATGGCTCCCTGACAGGTCAGGGTGAGAGAAAGTTAGTCTAAGTTCAAAAAAGTTTATTATCAAAGTAGGTTTGTGACATTTTCAAGCAGATATTCACAGTAGAACAAGGAAATACAATAGAGTTTATGAAAAACTATACACAAGCAAAAACTGACAAATAACCAACATGCAAAAGAAGGCAAACTGGATGAGACAGAGAGAGAGATAATTAACATTGAGTACATGAATTGTACAGTTCTTGCAAATTGAATCCATAGGTTGTGGAATCAGTTCAGAGTTGAAGTGAGTGAAGTTATCCACGCTGGGTCAGGAGCCTAATGGTTGGATGCTAGTAACTGTTCCAGAACTTGGTGGTGTACAACCTAAGGCTCCAAAAGGGTAGGTATCTGTAAGAGTTAGTGGTTTGTAAGTAATAGGCCATTGATATAATTTAATGCTACATGCTCTGGAAACAAATTTACTCTTAAAATTATGAAATGATTTTGATTAAAGCAAGTTGAATTTTAAAATATTTGACAAAAAATAAAATGCCTTGCATCTTCAGGGTAAAACGAATTTGTAAGTTTACTGTCAGTGTGATACAGTGTAACTATGGTGTCCCAGAATCTACAACATGGAAACCGCTCAGCAAGCCAGGCAGCATCTGTGCAGGGAGAAACAGGACCCTTTGACTGAGCAGCATCTAGGGTGACCCTCTGCGCCTCAAGCTCTGACTCTTTGAACATAAGAAATAGGAGCAGGAGTAGGCCATCCAGCCCATCGAGCCTGCCCCGCCATTCAATAAGATCATGGCTGATCTGTCCATAAAGTCAGCTCCATCTACCTGCCTTTTCTGCATAACCCTCAATTCCCCTACTATGTAAAAACCTATCTAACTGTGTCTTAAATATATTTAGTGAAGAACCCTCAACTGCTTCCCTGGGCAGAGAATTCCATAGATTCACCACCCTCTGGAAAAAACAGTTTCTTCTCATCTCCGTCCTAAATCTTCTCCCCTGAATCTTGAGGCAATGTCCCCAAGTTCTAGTCTCACCTACCAAAGGAAACAACTTTTCTACTTCTATCTTATCTATCCCTTTCAAAATTTTGTATGTTTCTATAAGATCCCCTCTCATTCTTCTGAATTTCAGACAGTACAGTCCTAGGCAACTCAATCTCTCCTCATTGTTTAACCCCTTCATCCCTGGAATCAACCTGGTGAATCTCCTCTGCACTGCCTCCAAAGCCAGTATATCCTTCCTCAAGTACGGAGACCAGAATTGCACACAATACTCCAGATGTGGCCTCACCAGTACCCTGTATAGTTGCAGCATGACCTCCCTGCTCTTGAATTCAATCCCTCTAGCAAAGAAGGTCAACATCCCTTCTTAATAAACTGTTGCACCTGCAAGCCAACTTTTTGCGATTCATACACAAGCACTCCCAGGTCCCTCTGCACAACAGTATGCTGATAATCTTTCACCATTTAAATAATAATCTGCTCTTCTATTATTCCTTCCAAAGTGGATGATCTCACATTTACCAACATTGTATTCCATCTGCCAGACCTTGGCCCACTCACTTAACCTGAATGAGAGTCCGAAAGGGAGAACAATGGTGTAGAGACTGAGAGTGTGACTGATATGACTGGAAAGCAAGAGGAGGTAAGAAAGAATTATCCTTCCAGTAATCACTGGAGCATATCCTGGCTGTGGTAGGAATAACTAAAATGCTCTGCCAGTGACAGCAAGAAACTTTGAAACAAGTTCAAAGTAAATTTATTATCAGAGTACATGTACGTCACTATATATTACCCTGAGATTTATTTTCTTGTGGGCATTCACAGTATGTAGAAAGAAGCACAATAGAATCAATGAGAAACCTCACACGACAGATAGAGACAAACAACCAATGTGCAAAAGACAACACTGTGTAAGTACAAAAATAAATGAAAAATAATAGCAATAATAGATAAGCAGTAAATATCAAGAGCATGAGACATAGTGCCCTTAACAGTGAATCCACAGCTTATGGAAGTAGCTCAGAGTTGTGCTGAGGTTTGTTATTCCACGCTGGTTCAGGAGCCTGATGGTTGAGGGGTAATAACTGTTCCTGAACCTGGAGAGTTGCAGACAAAACCAGCCTTCCGTCTACAAACTCTTTCGTTTTTTCTGCACAATTGGTGTTTGACAGTCTCTTTTTAATGGGTTCTTCTAGGTTGTTTTGGTTTGTGGCCACCTGCAAGTAGACCATCCTCAAGTTTGTGTATACTTTAATATAATGTTCTTTGAACCTCATACTTCTCACTGCCTCAGTATAACAGCCAGCATAATCAAAGACCCTACCCACCACGAACTTTCTCCCTTTTCCCCCCTCCCATCAGGCAGGAGATAAAGCATGTATCACCAGGCTTAAGGACAGCTTCTACCCTGCTGGTATAAGATTATTGAATAGCTCCCTAGTACAATAAAATGTGTTGGTGCGTGGCCAAGTGGTTAAGGCGTTCGTCTAGTGATCTGAAGGTTGCTAGT
Source organism: Hypanus sabinus (assembly GCF_030144855.1). Classification (NCBI taxonomy): domain Eukaryota; kingdom Metazoa; phylum Chordata; class Chondrichthyes; order Myliobatiformes; family Dasyatidae; genus Hypanus; species Hypanus sabinus. Next base: position 30,909,530 of record NC_082718.1, read on the forward strand.
TCGAGCCTTGGCTGAGGCTTGTGTGTGTGTCCTTGAGCAAGGCACTTAACCACACATTGCTCTGCGATGACACCGGTGCAAAGCTGTATGGGTCCTAATCGGTGGCAAGGAGAAGGGAGACTTGCAGCTTGGGCAACTGCCAGTCTTCCACAAAAAAAAACCTTGCCTAGGCTTGTGCCCTGGAAACTTTCCAAGGCACAAATCCATGGTCTATCGAGACTAACAGAGGCCTACATACACACAATAAAATGAACTCTTGAGCTCACAATCTACCTCATTATGACTTTGCACCTTATTGTCTACCTGCACTGCACTTACTCTAATTGCCAAAACACATTGTTATTGCTTTCCCTTGGTCCAACCACAATACACTGATGTGACGAAATGATCTGTCTAGATGGTAAGCAAAACCTAAGGTTTCTATTTTACCTTGGCACAGGTGGTAATAATATACCAATTTAGCAATGTGGTACCAGCTATCTTGACCTGAGTCAGTGCTGGCCATCTTTGACTTTCTACCATCAGGCTGGTTTCTCCAATGCACTAGAGTGGTCAGGATGGGAAACAGTTTCTTTCCCCAGGCCATTAGGCTTCTGAACTCCCTGCTGCATTGCAGTCAAAGTGACACCCAATAATTTTATACTGAACCCTACAATATTTAATTTTTGCACTTTGTTTATTTATGCACAATTCATTCGTACTTTTAATTCTTACTTTCCTAAGTTATTGTGTGTTACGTGTACTACTGTGCTTTACACAATGATCCGGGACATACTGTCTCATTTGCCTCATGTACACATTTCAATGACAATAAACTTAAACTTATCGATATACACCAAACCCACCAGCCTGCGTTAGTTCCATCTCCTTCTGTGTCCTGTTCATTCAGATACCTGCCTAGATACTTCATAAACATTGTTACTGTTCCTGCCTCCACCACTTCCTCTGGTAGTTTATTCCAGATAACAACTACCCTTCAAATGGAAGGGAAGAGCTTAGAATAATTCCTACCACAGGGGACAAGATATTGGTAAAAATCTAAAGGTTGAAAGCAGGTAGGTCACCAGGATCTGATGGTCTACACCCATTGGTATGGGTGAAAAATGTGTGAAATGTGAAAGATTTACCCCCCAGATTCCCTTTAAACCTCCTCCCTCTCACCTTGAACCTACAGTAGTGTGCAAAACTCATTGGCACATATATATAGCTAGGGTGCCTAAGGCTTTTGCACAGTACTGTAGTAATTTTATATATTACACTGTATTGCTGCCAGAAAAGAAAAGCAAATTTCATAGATTATGTGAGTGATGATAAACCTGATTCTGTTATGGGTCTCTGTTGTGGATTGAGAGTGTGAAGGGGCCAGGGAGAGGAGAAAAGTTGGGGAAAGGGGAAGGGAGAAGGAAGCACCAGAGAGACATTCTGTAATGATCAATAAACCAACTGTTTGGAATCAAATTACCTTACCTGGAGTCTCAGGACTGGATATGTCTACACTCATACCACCTCTCGTTTCTGACACTCCTTATCTATCACCTACCCATACACCTTCCACAGCACTCCACCCTCATTCACAAAATCCTGTGCTCCATGTTGACGAGTAGAGTACTGTGCAAAAGTCTGAGGTACCCTAGCTATATATGTACATGTACCTAAGGCTTGGCACAGTAATGTATGTCTTCTAGTTCTCTACACCTCCCCCTCCACACCGGAAAACAGCACACCATGCACCCTCTTAACCACCCTATCAACTTGCATGGCAACTTGAGGGATCTATTACCAGAGACCTCAAGATCCCTCTCTTCTTCCACACTGCTGAGAATTCTTCTACTAACCCTTCCAAAGTAAATCACTTCACACTTCTCCAGACTGAACTCCACTTCTCAGCCCAGCTCTGCATCCTGTCAACGTCTTATTGTAACCAACGACAACCTTCTCACTAACTGTAACACCACCAACCTTTGTCTCATTTGCAAATCAACCATTCCACTTCATCGCCCAAGTCAGTTATAAAAACCTCAAAGAGCTGGGGTCCCAGAACAGATCCCTGCGGAACACCACTGGTCACCGACCTCCAGGCAGAATGCGCTCCATCTACAACTGCCCTCTGCCTTCAGTGGGCTAGCTAATTCTCTATCTACACAGTCAAGTTTCCCTGGATCCCATGCCTCCTGACTTATTCAATAAACCTAAAACAGCACCAGAAAACCCAAATACACCTCATCCACCGCTTTATCTTCATCAATGTGCTTTGTCACATCCTCAAAGAATTCAATCAGGTTTATGAGGCATGACCTGCCCCTCATCAGACGATGCTTGTCCAAATGCTCATAAATCCTGTCTCTAAGAGTCTTCTCTTATGGTCTGTTATCTGTGGAATGCTCTGCCTCAGAAGGCAGTGAAGGCCGATTCTCTGGATGCTCTTAAGAAAGAGATAGAGCTCTTAAAGATAGCAGAGTCAAGGGGATATGGGGAGAAGGCAGGAATGGAGTACTGATTGTGGATGATCAGCCATGATCACAGTGAATGGCAGTGCTGGCTCGAAGGGCCAAATGGCCTATTCCGGCACCTATTGTCTATCATTGTCTATAATTCCCAGGTTTATCTCTGCTCCCTTTTTTAAACAAAGGAATAATATTTGCCATCTGGTACCATTACAGTGACTGGTGAGAACACAAATATCATCACCAAATACACAGCAATCTCTTCGCTGTCTTCCCATCCGAACCCAGGGCCTTATCTATCCTGATGATTTTCAAAAACTCCAGCACATCCCCTTTCTTAACTTCATCATGTTCCAGCATATCAGCCTTTTTTACATTGCCTCCACGAATATTATGGCCTCTTTAATCCTACTCACCAAGGTCTCCCCATGCCTCTTCCTAGCTCTCTTAAATACATTCTTCACCTCCTTTCTGGGTACCTTGTAACTCTCTGGAGCTCTTGCTCCTGAATATTTGAGTGCCAGCCTTCAGGCTCCTGTGCCTCCTCCACAATGGTAGCAGTGAGAAGTGGCACGTCCTAGACGCTGAGGGTCCTTAATGATGGATGCCACCTTCTTAAGGCATCATCTCATGGAGATCTCCTTGGTGGCGGGGAAGGTTGCGCCTCTGATGGAGCTGGCTGAGCCTGGTGTGTCCCAGATATTACAGTCACAATCAGGCGTCCCACCCTTGGACGGGGAAAAATTTGTTCACGCACAGTCTGTGGGATCCTCAGCCACAGAAGGCAGTAAAGAGAGTCATTGAACATACTTAAGAAGCAAGGTGGGTTGATGGGCACAAAGCCGGGTACATCAAAGGAAATGGACATGAGATTCTGCAGATGCTGGAAATCAAGACCTACACACACAAAGTGCCAGAGGAACTCAGCAGGTCAGACAGCATCCATGGAGGGGAATAAACAGTCAACGTTTCAGGTCAAGACCCTTCAGCCGAACTGGAAAGGAAGGGGGACGATGCCAGAATGAGAAGGTGGGGGGAGGGGGAAAAGAGTACCAGCTGGCAGGTGATAGGTGAGACCAGGTGGGTGAGGGAGAGCAAATGACGCGAGAAGCTGGGAGGTGATAGGTGGAAGGGGCAAAGGGCTGAAGGAGAAATCTGATAGGAGAGGAGAGTGGACCACCAGAAAAAAGGAACCAGAAGGAGGAGATGGGCAGGTGGAAAAACATAAGGAGTGAGAGGGGAACCAGAATGGGGAATGGAAAATAGGGAAGGGGGTGGAGGGGGACAAATAGTATTGTGATAGCTGAGCAGGCATGAACATAAAGAATAACAGAGCAGGTTCAAAGGGCCGAATGGCCGACTTTGTAAGAGTAATTGAAACATTATTTCCAATTCTCCATGCACACACAGGCCAGCCTGCTTAAGGTCTCCACCATCTTCTGTCCCCATTTGAAAAAAAGTGTTCTTCTTGCCCCTGGTTCACTGAACTCCAGGAAAGCTGGCCACCAAAATTTCAGCCGGTTTTCCAATGCATCTCCATCAGCATAACTACAGACCTAATGGTGGTGTCTTTTGTCACGAGCTCCTCTCTGTACCTAGAAGGGTACAATGCATTCCGAAAGCTATGCATCAAGATTGTTGCCATGGTTACAAGCTGGGATTCCACATCAGGAATAACATGAAACAGCAACACTTGAATAATAACGGAAAAGATTAACTTTATTTGTCACATGTACATCAAAACATAGACCTCTACCTTGTGAGGCCAGGTGGCAACCCTCAGACACCTCCTCTTGAAGAGGACCCCACTCTAAACCATCAGAAAACTACCTCCATAACAGACTTCATCAACTCTGGAGAACTCCCATCCGCTGCCATCAAGCTCATAGTTTCCTTATCCTGCACTGCTCTCTTCTACATCCTACCCATGATCCACAAACCTGGGTAGGCCTATCGTCTCTCTCTGCTCCCACCCCACTGAAATCATATCCTCGTACCTCAAATCCATTCTACCCCTCTCGGTCCAGTCCCTTCCCACCTACGTCTGCAACACTTCTCAGGCTCTCGATCCCCTCACCAACTTTCAATTCCCCATCCCTGACCGCCTCACTTTCACCATGGATGTCCAGTCCGTATACACTCCCATTCCCCCGTCAAGAAGGCCTTAAAGCTCTTCGCTTCTTTCTCAACAAAAGCTATGAAAAGATACATTTTTAATTACTTCAGTGTCATATCTGCTAGCCAACAGTAAAGTGGAATCTCCCAAAGCCTGGGGCAAATTTCACAATCAATATTCATCCTCGTGTCTCAGGTTTAAACACTGGAATCACAGATGAAAAGAATCTAGCTGCAGAGGTTTCTCTTTAGAACTGTAATACAACTGCGTCATGTTCCAAATAAAGGCTTCACCTGAAATAAAACGTAATCAATTCCTTTGACTGCAGTTAACTGAGACAACAGAAATATTTAATCTGGTACATGGTTCATCCCATTACACTTTACAGGTTTGAAGGGAAACCAACCAAGACAGAATGCAGAGAATGAATCACAGTCTCTCAAAGCTTCACTAAAACTACGCCCCTGCACTTTCCTATTCTGGCTTCTTCCTCCTTCCTTTCTAGTCATCAGGAAGAGACCTGGCCTGAAAAGTGAACTGTTTATTCCCCTCCATACATGCTGCCTGACCTGCTGAGTTCCACCAGCATTTTTGTGTGTTTTTCTGGATTTCCAGCATCTGCAGAATCTCGTGTGTTCAAAGCAATGTTATCAGGCAATTTCAGAATCAAAAACTAATCAAACCAAAAGAAATAATTCAAGTCAAGTTTATTGTCATTTAACTATATTCATGTATATAAATATAACCATATAATGTATGGAAACAAGACAATGTTTCTCTGAACCAGGGTGTAAAGCACAGTACTACACATAACACATGATAACTTTTGAAGGTAAGAGAAATCACAAATAAATAACCAACTAAAGTGTATTAATATTAAATATTGTAAAGTACAGAACAGATTAACCAGTGACACTTCGAATGCAATGCTGCAGGGAGTTCAGAAGCCTAATGGCCTGGGGAAAGAAACTGTTTCTCATCCTGACCATTCTTGTTTTTATGCATCGTAGTCCCCTGCCTGATGGTAGGAAGTCAAAGAGGATACAGGATGGATGGGTGAGTGTATTGATAACACTAAGGGCCCTGCGAATGCAGCACGCCTGATAAATGTTCATGATGGATTTTAGGGAGACCCCTATGATCCTCTCAGCTGTTCTCACAAGCCTTTGTAGGGACTTCAGGTCAGATGCTCAACTGCTCCCATACCAGATGGAGATGCAACTTGTCAGAACGTTCTCAATGGTGCTCCTGCAAAACGCAGTTAAGATGGTGGGGGAAGGGGGGGCCTTGCTTGTCTCATTCTCCTTAGGAAGTGGAGGCCCTGCTGAGTCTTCTTGTTCATGGAGGTGATGTTAGGGACGAGCTGAGGTCATCTGCGATGTGAATTCCCAGGACCTTGTTGAACTTAACTCTCTCTACGGAGGAGCCATGTATTCATAGAAGGGGGTGGTTCACCTGCACCTTCCTGAAGTCCACAATGCTTTCCTTTGTCTTCTCCATGTTCAGGTTTAGGTTGTTCTTCTCACACCAATCCACCAGCCGCTCCACTTCCTCTCTGTACTCGGTCTCATCATCGTTCTTGATTAGGCCAGTCACTGCTGTGTCATCCACAAACTTGCTGACACAGTTTGAGCTGGATCCTGCAACACAGTCACGCATCAGCAGTGTGAACAGCAGTGGGCTGGGCACAAAGCCTTGGGGAGCGACAGCGCCCAGCATAATGGGACCAGAGACATTGCTGCCCATACAGACTGAATGTGGCCTTACTGCTAAGAAGTCCAGTATCCAATAGCAGAGGGAGGTGTTGAGGCCCAATGAGGACAGTTTCTGGGGTATGACGGCGTTGAACGCTGAACTGAAGTCTATAAACAGCAGTCTGGCATACGAAACCCCATTTTCCAGGTGGGACAGGACAGAGTGGAGGGCAGAGGCTATTGCATCATCAGTGGATTGGTCTAAGCAATAAGCAAACTGAAAAGGGTCCAATGTAGCCAGGAGAATGACTTTAATGTTCTCCACGACTGGCCGCTCAAAGCATTTCATAATAGTCTATGTTAATGCTACCAGACAACGGCCATTTAGGCAGGTTACTGTCATCTTCTTTGGTACTGGAATTGATCTAAAAGCAATAAGCACTCAAAGGATTTGGCAGCTCAGACAAAATTTTTGATGGTTTTTTTTTGAATCGCTAAGAGAGAGAAATAGATTTCACATTACTCGTTGACGATCTTCCTTCAGAGCCGAGAAAGTTTCAAAGCAATTGAAATTGGATTTGGAATTGGTTTATTGTTGTCTGATGTACCCAGATACAGTGAAAATCTTGACTTGCAGATCAAATCATTACAGAGTGCCTTGAGGTAGAATAACAAAGTGCAGAATAAGGCGTAACAGTTACAGAGAAAGTACAATGCAGGTAAACAATAAGGTGTAAGATCACAATGTTGTGAGGTCGAGAGCCCAGCTTGTCAAACTAAGGAACCATTCAATAGTCTTATTACATCAGGGTAGAACCTGACCTCAAGCTCGGTGGGACGTGCTTTCAGACTTTTGTATCTTCTGCCCGATGGGAGAGGGGAGAAGAGAGAATGTCTGACATGCCTGGGGGCTTTGATGATGCTGACTGCTTTACCGAGGCAGTGAGAAGTGTAGACAGTCCATGGAGGGGAGGCTGGTTTCTGTGATGTGCTGAGCTGTGTCCACAACTCTCTGCAGTTTAATGTGCTCATGGGCAGAGCAGTTGCCGTAGCATCAGGGTAGGATGATTTCTATAGTGTATCAATGAAAATTTGTAAAGGTCAATGTGGACATGCCAAATTTCTTTAGCCTCCTGAGGAAGCGGTGGCATTGATACATTTTCTTGGCCGTGACCTTTTGGTTGGACTAGGACGGGATAGGCTATAGGTGATGTTGACTCTGATTTATCCTAAGTTTTTGTGCCTGATATTCTCAGAGTTACAGTTAATACCCCTCCATTCTCCTGAAGCAAAGACCAATTTATACATCGGCCTTGCAGCAAGGATGTAATTCACCATAAATCCTTTCATTAATTTCACTTTTGATAGTTTAGTCATTTGAGAAACATACAAAGCTTTACTTTGATAATCCTTATCTCAGTATGTGAAGGTCATTGTAATCATTTTGGTTTTGGATTAAATGAAGGATAGTATGTTACTGCATTATAACTTGCTTTTTCCAATTTGGGCTTGTAATTGGATTCTCTCTGCATCAGCTTTCATGTTTCAATGTCCCACTGCTGAAGACCCGTTTGCATCTTGTTTGTCAGCCACACAGCAGCTCTGTTGTCGCACCTGGACCCATCCAACCTCCCAGAGGTAAGGCCACTGAGCTGACAGTGAGGTAAACAATACAAGGCAGCAAAATTTACAAAAACAAATAGTCCACAGCCCATCGTGGGTCCCGTCTGCTGTGGGGAAACGTTTTACAAGCATAGTAATCTCAACTTTCAAGAAAGCAACACACGTCGTCAAAGAGCCCCACCACCCAGAACATGCCATCTTCTCACAGCTCCCACTGGGCAGGAGGCACAAAAGCATGAAGTCCCACAAAACCAAATTCAGGAACAGCTACTTCCCTTCAACCATGTGGCTGTCGAATCAACTGGCACACAAACCTAATCACTACAGCTTAGCAACACTGGAACCACTCTTCTTCCTTATAAAAATGGTGTACATTTTTGTTTAGTTTATGCTTTTCTAGTGAATGCTGCTTATCTGATGCTCTGGGGCCTGTGACACTGCAGCCAGTAAGTTTTTCATTGCACCGGTGCACACATGGACTTGCGCAGGTGACAATAAGCTCCAATTTGACTTGACATGTCAGTCTGCAAAGATGCTGAATAATGCATTGATTTAAATAGTGTGCTTTGCAAATTCTGCAATTAGCGGTGGTCCTTTACAAACTACACCCTGACTGTACACTTTGTTGGACCAGTCCCAGGTGATGACTCGGAAGAGAGGAGTGAGAGAGGACACCCGGTTGAGGAGGCGCCACAACAATCGCCCCTCAGTCAAGCTAAAGAGCGATTATTGACTTCAGCAAGGGGAAGACGGAGAACGTGCAGTGAGGCACTGGGGAGGGTCAGCAGCTTTCAATCCAGGGTGCTAACAGATCAGCAGACTTGGCACACCAGCTTCTTTATTTCCTTAGGAGATTAAAGAGGCCTGGCTTTCATCGAACGCTCCAACATACTTCTATAGGTGTACTGTCGAAAGTATCCTGACTGGTTGCATCCCTACCACTCCGAACCATTTGAACATGCAGGAGAGCAAGAAGCTGCAGAGAAGGGGATTCAGGCACATCCCTCCCCCTCATCAGTAGCACCTACAGGGGGGCGCTGCCTCAGGACAACATTCTCACCATCTGGGCCATGCCACCTTCTTACTGCTCCCTTCAGGCAGGAGATACAGGAGCCTGAAATCCCACACCAACGGGTTCGGGAACAGCCACTTCCCTTCGACCATTCGCTCTTGAACCAATCAGCACAACCCTCGCCACTGGGGTTAAGCAAGACACTAGAACATAGAACATCACAGCACAGGAACAGGCCCTTCAGCCCACCATGGTGTACTGAACCTTTTCAATTACTAATCAAATGGCCAATTAAACTAATCCCCTCTGCCTACACAGGGTCCACATCCTTCCATTTTCCTCACATTCGTGTGCCTGTCTTAACATCACTTTTAAGTCTGTAATGTATTCTGCCTCTGTGAGGGGTCTCTGTATGTCCTCGCCTTGGAATGCTTGGGTTTTCCCCAGGTACTCCAGTTTCCTCCCACAGTCCAAAGACGTACTGAGTAGGTTAACTGGTCATTGTACACTGTCCCATGACTATTTAGGGTTAAATTGGGGTTGCCGGGACAACACTTCTTGTTGGGCCCTAAGACACTGCTCCGCACTATATTGCTAAATGAGAAACAGCAACAGAGTGTAGGCTGGGGTGCCAGCTACAGACAAGGTGAGGTGCGGGGAGACAGAAAGGTGCAAGAGCAGCCATGACAAGATCTGAATTACAAATCCGGATACAAATTCAGATCCAAAGTGCTGGAGGAACCCAGCAAGTCCAGCAGCATCTACAGAAATGAATAGACAGTCGACATTTTGGGCCAAGACCCTTCTCCAGGACTGGAAAGGAAGGGGAAAGTCACCGGAATGAAAAGGTGGGGGAGGGGGAAGGGAAGGAAGACAGCTAGGAGGTGAAAGGTGAAGCCAGGTGGGTGGGAAAAGTAAAGGGTTGGAAAGAAGGCATCTGATAGGAGAGGAGAGTGACCATAGGAGAAAGGGAAGGAGGAGGGGACCCAGGGGTAGGTGATAGGCAGGTGAGAAAAGGCAACAGGCCACAGTGGGGAATAGAAGAAGAGAGAAAGGGGAGGGAAAATGATTTATTGGAAGGAAAAATTGATGTTTGTGCCATCAGGCTGGAGACTACCCTGACAGAATATAAGGTGTTGTTCCTCCACCCTGAGGGTGGCCTCATCTTGATACAAAAGGAGGCCGTGGACCGACATGTTGGAACAGGAATGGGAATTGGAATTAAAATGTTTGGCCACTGGGCAGTTTTGCTTTTGCTGGATGGAGCGGAGGTGCTCAGTCCCCCATTGGGGAATTAGTCCCCCAAGTTCGACAGGTCTCACCAACATAGAGGAGGCTGCATCGGGAGCACTGGACACAATAGACGACCCCTGCAGATTAGCAGATGAAGTGGTGCCTAACCTGGAAGGATTGTTTGGGGCTCTGAATGGAGGTGAGGGAGGAGGTGAATGGACAGGTGTAGCATTTTGGCCACTTACAGGGATAAGTGCTGGATAGAGATTAGTGAGGAGGGGCAAGTGGGCAAGGAAATCATGAAAGGGGTGATCCCTGCGGAAAGAAGGGACAAATATAGAAAAGCTGGATATACTCAAGTCAAGCAGAATCTTGAAGAAAGAAGCAACTAATGTTTTGAAATGCACATGTTTGAAATTAAGTTCAAAGTGCATTTATTATTAACGAAGTAGCTATACATTATACAACCTTGAAATTCATCTCCTTACAAGCAGCCACAAAAGAAGAAACCCCAAGAACACATTTTTTAAAAAAGAGACCAACAAGCACCCAATGTGCAGAGAGAGAGCAAAAAAACTAATGGTGCAAACAATAAAAATAGGCAAATAGCCTTGAGGACAAGAGTGAGTCCTCAAACACGAAGCCTGGAGCAGGCCACTGTCTCAGCCCCAGCTCAGTACATCGCGTAGAAAACGCCATGGAGCTCACAGACACGAAGCCTGGAGCAGGCCTCTGTCTCAGCCCCAGCTCAGTACATCGCGTAGAAAACGCCATGGAGCTCACAGACACGAAGCCTGGAGCAGGCCTCTGTCTCAGCCCCAGCTCAGTACATCGCGTAGAAAACGCCATGGAGCTCACAGACACGAAGCCTGGAGCAGGCCTCTGTCTCAGCCCCAGCTCAGTACATCGCGTAGAAAACGCCATGGAGCTCACAGACACGAAGCCTGGAGCAGGCCTCTGTCTCAGCCCCAGCTCAGTACATCGCGTAGAAAACGCCATGGAGCTCACAGACACGAAGCCTGGAGCAGGCCTCTGTCTCAGCCTCAGTTCAGCACATCCCATAGAAGACGCCGTTGGAGCTCGCAGACACAAAGCCTGGAACAGCCGGAGCAAGCCAGAGCCTCCACCTCAGTGTAGCAAAGACTGGAGCTATGAGTAGAACCAGCCTGACTTTCACCTCCAGTCCTGTCACCCTCTGCCTTTTCAATCCATCTGGCCTGGCATTTAAATCGTTCCTCGCTCTAGGACCCGGGCTCTGTCACATCAATACACACTGGGCCTCGACCCCACTGCCACGTTTTGGCCCGTCTTTGACCTTTTCAAATTGGCCTGGCACTTAAATCCATCAAACTTTGCTCTCAGTTTAGGCGGACGGGCCCTGAAGCTGCCTTTCCTCCTTTTCTCCATCTGTTGTCTGCTCCAACTTCATTTTGAATGTGCCTTAACCTCACGCTGACTTCACCTCACACCCAGTCACTTCACCCTCGCCTCTTCATTGTTTGTGATCATTTACCATAATTTTCACAAAAAAGCATTATTAATATTTAGTTGTATTTCTTCTTTTAAACCAGACTTTTGAAACCAGAATTCCCACTTTTTAAAATCAGAAGGAAGACAACTGCACTTCCCTGTAACAAGAAACAGATTCTTCAAATTCTGGTCATTCATTTACAGTTTGTAAATTCTAAACATTTCAACTAAAGATATGCTATTCATTCTTTTCAGCAAGAAAAAGATTAAATACTGTTAATAAAGTAGGATTCACAATGAGGCCATATTTCATACAAGTCTTTGTCCTGTTAAAATTTCAATAAACAATGGACTGAAATTCCATTGATTAAGTGCTCTGTGTTTTAATCAGCTGCATTAGCAGACAGAAGTCTCCAAATCTGCTCTAACAAAGAGAGGTAACCCTTGCACATAGTAATGGGAACACTTATGTCATCTTAATGGGAGAAGCACAGAATCCAGATTAAAGGCAATGGCAAACATGTTGGTTGTCCACCATCATGGTGCAAGAATGATGAACATCTGTAGTAGCATCTGGAAGTCCCCACCATTGAGGGCATCTTCAAAATGCAAAGCCTCAAGAAGGTGGCATCTATCATGAAGGACCCTCACCATCCCAGTCCTGCTCTCTCCTCATCAAGAGCCTGAAGGTACACACTCAATGGTTTAAGACCAGCATCAGAGTGAAACCACCTCACTATTTTGCTCTCTTTATACACTACCTATTTTTATATTCCTACTTGTTTCTTGCAGTAATGTTTTTAGGTATTGCGGCAAAACAGCAAACTTCACAATCAGAATACACCCGATTCTGAGTCTGCAGGACAACACATTCCCTGTTATCTAAACATAAAAGATTCTGCAGATGCTGAGAGTCCAGAGCAACACACACAAAGAGCTGGAGGGACTCAGCGGAACAGGCAGCATCTATGGAAATGAATAAACAGTCGACGTTTCAAGCTGAGACCCTACATCAAATCTTGAAGTTATAATCTAAAATGATTCATCTGATTTTGACTCGGTTACAAATTAAGCACGTTAACACACAGAATTACTTTCCAAATGTCTTTTGCCCGGCAGCAAATTGATACCCTATAAATACAATGTTTCACCTTTGAAACAGAAACTATTTTTAAACAATACTGTATTCAACTCTGATAAATTTCTACAGCTGGGCATTTGTTTACATTAATGGTAAGACTCTTGGCAGTGTGGAGGATCAGAGGGATTTTGGGGTCCAAGTTCATAGGACACTCAAAGCTGCTGCGCAGGTTGACTCTGTGGTTAAGAAGGTGTACGGTGTATTGGCCTTCATAAATCATGGAATTGAATTTAGGAGCCGAGAGATAATGTTGCAGCTATATAGGATCCTGGTCAGACCCCACTTGGGGTATGTGCTCAGTTCTGGTCGCCTCACTACAGGAAGGATGTGGAAGACACAGAAAGGGTGCAGAGGAGATTTACAAGGATGTTGCCTGGATTGGGGAGCATGCCTTATGAGAATAGGTTGAGTGAACTCAGCCTTTTCTCCTTGGAGTGAAGGAGGATGACAGGTGACCTGACAGAGGTGTATAAGGTGATGAGAGGCATTGATCGTGTGGATAGTCAGAGGCTTTTTCCCAGGGCTGAAATGGTCGCCACAAGAGGACACAGGTTTAAGGTGCTGGGCAGTAGGTACAGAGGAGATGTCAGGGGCAAGTTTTTTTACTCAGAAAGTGGTAAGTGCGTGGAATGGGCTGCCAGCAACGGTGGTGGAGACAGATACGATAGGGTCTTTTAAGAGGCTTTTAGATACATACATGGAGCTTAGTAAAATAGAGGGCTATAGGTAAGCCTAGTAATTTCTAAGGTGGGGACATTGTGGGCCAAAGGGCCTGTATTGTGCTGTAGGTTTTCTATGTTTCTAATCCATCGGTTTTTTTGCATCTTGATAGTGTCAAGGCTCTGCCGTACGTGACAGCAAGGAACGCACTGTTGTTTAGGCAAGGTATATTCTCATTACCTATTAACAAACACTAGGTGAGTCTGCCAGAGGCACTCTCCAGTTGATGGTGATGCAACCAATTATATTGACTTAAAAAGGAATTGTGTCCATACTAAATCATTTATGAAGTCACCCTGGCCAACGCTGTCAGTTCTGCAGGCACCTGTGTAAACTACCACAGCGGTGATTAATTACTGAAAGTGTAGCATTCATAGAGACACAACAGAGTGGACTGCAGCAGGTAACAGCAAACTTCAAACCGTATCAAGACTTTTCTCAGTTGAACTGTCAGAACAGATTTGCCCTCAATTTTAGGCATTGGACAAAACAGACACCTTAGCTATCTCCTCCTATACAACATTCCTTCAGCTGCATCTCTGACAAACTCACTCCAGGGTTATTTATTTAATTTGGATATACAGAGTGGGCCCAATGAGCAGCATTGCCCAACAACCCATCTTTTTAACCCTAGCTTAAACACAGGACAATTTACAATAACCAATAATGTCCTTGGACTGTGGGAGGAAACCAGAGCACCCGGAAGACACCCACACAGCCACGGGGAGAAAGTATAAACCCCTTACAGAAGGCGTTGGAATTAAACTCCGAACTCTGACACTTCACACTGTAATAACATTGCGCTAACTGCTAGGTGACCGTGACATTTCGTCAAAGGCCAGCTCATTAACAGCACTCATACTGTCCTGCTGGCCTTACAATGTTGACCACTCACTGACCCTCACAGTTCACAGACGTGGCTCAGTGGCAGCGGTTTCGCCTCTGGGTCACAATGTTGGAGGTTCAAATCCCATGGCAGAGGTGACGTTGGTAATCTAGACTGAGGGTTGGGTTCAGGGACTGGTTACCTGTCGCCTCAGGTAACAAATGGCCAAGGATCAATGCAAGAATTCAAATCCTCACTCCGTTTGAGAGGTCATAAATATCCTATAGTCTACAGCAGGGGTTCCCAACCTGTGGTCCATGGACCCTTGGTTAATGGTAGGGGTCCATGGCATAAAAAAGGTTGGGAACCCCAGGTCTATGGTCTTATAAACATAAGAAATTTTGCACATGTTGGAAATCCAGTGCAATACACACAAAATGCTCAAGGAATGCAGCAGGTCAGGCAGCATCTATGGAGAGAAATGAACAACCAACATTTCAGGCCAAGACCCTTTATCAGGACTAGAAAGGAAGGGGGAAAAGTCTTTGCATTTGAAAAACTATCAACTGATTCTTCATGAGGGATGATGCTGCCTGACCTACAGAGTCCCTCCAACATTGTGTGTGTGCTACTCCTTCGAGAGGTCACACAGATCTTGACTCCAGAGTGTCCTTATGATAGTACATGGCTAAGGGCAAAGATTGTCACCTCAAATCACGAAATACCAATCCCTGTACACTGGGGACTGACAATGAACAAACAGGTGCAGCGAGATGGTGGCCTGACGGTCTGCAGTGCAACAGGCTTTAGGTACAGGGGCAAGGATTGGGTGCTCCAATTACACATGGTCAAGGTGAGACCACACCAGAAATACTGCATGCAGTTCTAGTCCCTTAACAAAGATTGGCTGAGGCAAAGAGTAGGAATAAAGGGAGCCATTTCTGGTGTCTGCAAGGGTTGGTGTTTGAACCACTTCTTTTCACATTAAATGTGAATGATCTGGACGACAGAACCGAAGGCTTTGCGGCCAAGTTTGCGGATGATACGAAGACTGTTTCGAGGACAGGTAGTGTTGAGGAAGCAGGGAGGCTATAGGTTGATTTAGGCAGGTTAGGAGAATGGGCAAAGAAATGGCAGACAGAATCCAGTGCTGAGAAGTGGATAGTCATGCATTTTGGTAGAAGGAATAAAGGTGTAGACTATTTTCTAAACAGGGAGGGAAGTCAGAAAGGGATTTGGGATTCTTCCTGCAGGATTCCCTAAAGGTTAACTTGCATGATGAGTCAGTGGTAAGGAAGGCAATTGCACTGTTAGTGTACACTTCAAGAAAATGAGAATATAAATACAAGGAGTTAATGCTGAAGATTTACAAAGCATTGGTCAAACTATACTTAGAGTATTACGAGCAGTTTTGGACCCCTTATCAATGAAAGGATGTGCCAGCACTGGAGAGGGTCCAGAGGGGGTTCACAAGAATTATCCCAGGAATGAAAGGGTTAAGGTATAAGCAGTGTACTCACTGGAGTTTAGAAAAATGAGGGGAGAATCTCATTATAACCTACCAAATATGAAAAGGCCTAGATAGAGTGGATGTGGAGAGGATGTTTCCTATAGTGGGGGAGTACAGACCCAGAAAAGAAGGATGTTCCTTAAGAACAAAGACGAGGAGGAATTTCCTTAGCCAGAGGGCGGTGAATCTGTGGAATTCACTGCCACAGATGACTGTGGAGGCCAAGTCATTGGGTATATTTAGAGCAGAGGTTGATAGGTTCTCCATTAGTAAGGGTGTCAAAGGTTACAGGGAGAAGGCAAAAGAATGGGGTTGGGAGGGAAAGTAAATCAGCCAAGATAGAAAGGTGGAGGAGACTCGATGGGTCAAATAGCCCAGTACGATAGTGTTATGATTGTCTTTGCAGGAGGGATTGGATCAATGAGACATACTCATTCTAGTGAATCAGAATCAGGTCAAATCACTGGCACGGGTATGTTGTGAAATGAGCTGTTTTGCCGCAGCAGTACAGCACAACAAATTCAAAAACTATAAATTACAATAAGAAATACATATTTTTAAACATTTTAAATTAAAGTGCAGAAGAACTGCAGGGGTCCTGACCGAGATCAACAAGCTGGTCTCAGAGAGAGTATTTCATCGATTTCAATCATCAGGATTTGGAAGAAGAAATCTAGGACTGCCTTATCCAGAAATCTCTACACCCAGACAATAGGGAACTCTGAAATTCCCAAATACAGAAGACCAGGACCATGTTGCTGAGTATTTTTAAGGAAATAGTGATTTGTAGACATAACATGAAACACAGGTTAGAAAATCATCAACACAAGAAATTCTGCAGATGCTGGAAATCCAGAACAATGCACACAAAATGCTGGAGAGACCATGTCCAGTCCTCATGATGGGTCTTGGCCTGAAATCTCCACTGTTTATTCCTCTTCATGGAAGCTGCCTGAACTGGCCATGGACAGTCCCAAACCAGGCTGTGAAAGGAGGGGGGGTTGGGGATGGGGGCTAGCAACCCCATCTCATAAAAGACCCAGAACTACAGAAATACCAAGAGGAGCTCCAAAGACCTCATCTCTGGGAGAGGAAGGATCCTGAATGGGCTACACCTGAATGACTGGCCCAGGACTGACTCAGGCTGTTGGCACCCTATGACCCAATGGGGTTGGTGAGCTCAAACAGTCTGACCTGCAGAGTTCCTCCAGCATTTTGAGTGCTACACTGGGTGGAGACTGGAACTACGCCTTGGCGAGAGAGGGCTCGCTGATCATAGCAGGTGGGGCCGAATGGCCTGTCCCTGCTCACCAAAAGAAACCCACTCAATATCAGAAACCCTGGCGTGTGTAGTCACTGGGCCTCCAGCACACGGTCACAGGGCGAGCTTTGCCACGATCCTGGTGTCTCGGCAGGCGGAGGGGGTCCACAAACACCAGGTGCTTGTTGGCCGCTGATTCCGGGAATCTCGCCCGCTTTCCCTAAACAAGGATCTATACCTCTCCACGCCATTAGGGTCAGCCTCTGGAAAAAGGCGAGCGACGACAGGGGGAAGATTACCCACAAGAAATCACTATCCAACTAGGCCAGCGAGCTGGAAATTATATAATTCCGTCAGGATTAAATTTAACTAAATATATTCATTGTAATATATATATTTTGTTGTAATTTATAGTTTCTTATTATTGTCTATTGTAATGTAAAACAACAAATTTCACGACCTGTGTTTGTGATATTAAACCTGATTCTGATTCTAATTTAGTACCGGGTCCATCAGAGAATCGCCGACACTAACAATACAATATTTCCGAGGCACGACAATCACATACATCTATAATAAACAGATGGGGGTGATCTGATTGCAGGTGGTTACTTTAGGAGAGGGGTAACAGCTAGAAATAAGGGACATACATTGCAACCCGCGAGTTTAAATGAACACTTTATTTCACACTGAGTCAATAAATTGTAGCGGCGTCCTGCAGAAAGCCGAAAAGGTGGTGATTACAGACAGAGGCGACCTTTGCGTTGACTTGTCTGATACTCACCGGCGTACAAGCCCTGAGACCGGACACCAGGGCAGCTCGCTGGGGCAGGACGAGGAGCAAGGCTCCGACAGACAGCAGGCGGATACAGCGGCTCAGACCCATCGCGGATACCCCCCTCACTCTCTCTCGATCGCAGACGAACGCAGAGATACAGACAGCCGCGCCGGCTCCTCCACCCACGGCGCTCGTCCCCGCTCCGGGCGCGCACCCCGTGCTTCTGACCGCGGGCGGGCGGGCGGGCTCGCGCGCCGCCGGCTCGGTGCAAAGGTGCCGACACTTGCTTGTGGGAGGATGCTGGAATAAAGAGTGTGTGTGCAGTCCACTACAGAGAGGTTTATGGTCGGGTGTGCGTCGTATTAGACAGCGTACAAGTGTAATAGAGGGTATTGTGTCTGTGCTGAGGCTAACTGTACAGTCCATTAGAGTTGTAGTTGTGTGTGCTGTATTAGACTGTGTTTGTACAGTCTCTGTATGTATCTAGAGATACACTGTGGAACTGACCCTTCCTGCCCAACGAGTCACATCGCCTAGCAACCCACCTATTTATCCGTAGTCTAATCACAGGACAATTAACCTGCTAACCCGTTGGTCTTTGGACTGTGGGAGGAAAGCGGGGCACCCAGAGGAAACCCGTGTGGTCACAGGGAGAACCTACAAACCGCGTGTTGTAGAGAGCTTGTGGGCTGTATATGACTGTGCCAACCAGTGCATTGGGTGGCGGGGTGAAGGAATGTTGCTAGCAGAGGAGGTGTGAGGTGTTGGTTCATTATGTGCCATGTCATATGTTGTGGGCAATCATGGTAATGACCATAATTGTTGTTGGCAAATTATTCTGCAGGAGTAGTTTGCCATTGCCTTCTTCTGGGCAGTGCTTTTAACAAGACGGACGACCCCAGCCATTATCAATACTCTTCAGAGATTGACTGCCTGGAGTCCTTGGTCACATGACCAGGACTTGTGATGTGCATTAGCTGCACATATGACTGTCCATCACCTACTCCCATGGCTTCACGTGACCCTGATCTGGGGGTGGGGGGGGGGGTTGTCTAAGCAAGTACTACACCTTGCCCAAGGTTGACCTGCACGTTAGTAGAGGGAAGAAGTACCTTATACCTCCTTTGGTAGAGATATATCTCCACCCCACCACCCATCAGGACTAAGAAAAGATCTCGATCTTGATAAGAAAATGTTTAATGGAAACATAGAAAAACAAAGAGGTTGAATTGGGTTAAAGAGAAACCAGTTTCTCGACACAAACAAAATAGGTTTTAAAAGCAGCTTTGAATTCCTAATTGAATACGAGAAAGAAGAAAACTAGAAATATTAAGAACACATAGCATTGCAGTGTTAATTACAAGGAGGTTGGAGTCGTCTTTTAGGGAATGATGCATGGGTGGGAGATTGAACCAATGAACCTCAGTTAGACCCGACGTAAATTGGGGGACCACTTTGTCAAGCACCTTCGCTCCATCCGCAACAAGCTGTATTTCCCAGTGGCCAACCGTTTTATTTCTAATCTCCATTCCCATTCTGACTTGTCGGTCCCCAGCCTCTTCTGCTGCCACAATGAGGTCATTCTCACATTGGAGGAGCAACACCTCATACTCCGTCTGGATAGCCTCCAACCTGAAGGCATGAACTTCGATTTTTCCCTCCTCCCCCTTCTCCCTTTTTCCATTCACCACTGGCTCCCTTTTTACCTCTTCTCATCACCTCCCTCTGATTACCCTCCTTCTTCCCTTTCTCCCATGGTCCATTCTCTTCTCTTATCAGATTCCTCCTTCTTCAGTCCTTGACCTCTTCCACCTATCATCTTCCAGCTTCTCACTTCATCCATCCCCACCCCCACCCACCACCCTTCTCCATCATCTGGTTTCACCTATCAGCTGTTAGATTATACTTCTTTCCCTTTCCCCATCTTCTTATTCTGGTTTCTTCCCCCTTCCTTTTACCTGATGTACAGACACTCCTGTGACTAGTGTCATTTTATGGATGTACAATCTATGTATATAAGCTATCTTATGTAGTTATGCCTATTTTGTTATTTAATTATCGTGTCCTTTATCTTATTGTGTTTTTCTGTGCTGCATCGGATTTGGAGTAACAATTATTTAATTCTCCTTCGCACTTGTGTATTGGAAATGACATTGAACAATCTTGAATTTTGATCCTGAGATGGTCTTCCGAGCTAAATGCTGTAAATCTATGACTAAAATTAAAAATTACATGACAGCATGCCACTTAACCGTGTAACGTTTCTACTAAGTATGTGTAAGGAACTGCCAAGAGGTAGTGGTTGGGGCAGGTACATGAACAACATTTAAAAGGCACTTGGACAGGTACATGAATAGAAGAGGTTTAGAGAGAGATGAGCCAAAAATGGGCAAATGGGCAAATTCGCTTGGTGCTGCTCTCCAGTGTTCGCTCAGTGGAAAACAGGCTGGACCAGGACTACATCCCAAGCACTATCAATCTATAGACCATGCTGCTCATGAACCTGAACTCCGTTTTTTTTTGTTCTTTTTTGTGACTGTATGTTTTTTATCTGCTATTGTAATTACGTATGCAATATGTGTTGCATGCTGTTGGTACTATGCTTTGCACCTTGGCCCCACAGGAATGTTGTTTCATTTGGCTGTATTTATGTATGGTTGAATGACAATTCAACTTCAACTAGCTTAGATGGGTATCTTGGCTGCCTTGGAGTAGTTGGCCAAAAGGCCTATTTCTGTGCTGTTATGACTAGGCCTCGATTGTGGCTAGGCCTATTTCTAAGCCTCTATTGTGACTAGACCTATGACTGGGCCACTATTGTGACTAGGCTTATGACTAGACCTCCATTGTGAATAGGTCTCTATTGTGACTAGGCCTGTGATAGGCCTAGATAGGCCTCTATTATAAGCACCAGGCCGTTAGAAAAAGTACTGACTGCACACTCTGTATGTTAGGAAACACAAAATAAAACAATGGAGAGGGTTCTGTTTATATACATCTTCTTATCATTAACACCATAAGGGAGGAGGTACAAGAGCCTGAAGCCACACACTCAATATTTTAGGAACTCCCCCTCCACCATCAGATTTCTGAATGGTCCATGGACACATGAACACCATCTATCTATTTCACTCTTTTTCTGCACTTACTTATTTTTTATATTTCCTGTTATAATTAATAGTACTTTATATGCATTGCCCTGTATTGCTGCCACAAAACAACAAACTTACATCCTTTGTCAGTGATAAATAAAACTGATTCTGATTCTGATTTGATGACTTCAGAATCATGGAGGTCCTAGAAGGGACACTCAGGGAACATTCTAGAAAAAAATATAAAATAA
Organism: Hypanus sabinus; assembly: GCF_030144855.1. Classification (NCBI taxonomy): domain Eukaryota; kingdom Metazoa; phylum Chordata; class Chondrichthyes; order Myliobatiformes; family Dasyatidae; genus Hypanus; species Hypanus sabinus. The sequence goes on from NC_082718.1 coordinate 30,930,701, forward strand.
AAGTAGGGAGATTGGAGAGGCAATATGAAGACCAGGACCCTGAGCCTATGGCTCCCAGAAGAGATAGCCTTCAGGATAAACCTGCCTGATTCTTCCAGATTGGGAAATACCCCGGTGTGAATCTGTCAGAAAGCTGTCAAAGTAAACTAGTTTTGAAATTGTTTAAGCCAAACAGTGATTAGTAATAATGGATGCAGGGGTAGAATTAGGCCATTTGGCCCGTTGAGTCTGTTCTGCCATTCAGTCATGGCTGATTTTTGTTCAACCCCATTGCTCTGCCTTCTCTTCGTAACCCCTTTACCTATCAAGAATCGATCAACCTTTGCTACAAATATACCCAATGACCTGGTCTCCACAGCCATTTATGACAATGAATTCCACAGACTCGCCACCATCTGGCTAAAGAAATTCCTCCTCATCACTGTTTTCAAGAGATGTGCATCCACTAGACTTTGAAATATATATAAGGCCAGCTGAAGGAAAGCTCTGTCAAATGGATTGATTATAAGGGGAGCCTTAAAAAAGGACGGAAGCAGAGAGGAGTAGGGAAGAGATGTACATGTGGTAAATAAACCTTGTTGGCTGGAAAGGACTACAGCCCACGAATCAGTGAACTCGAATGAATCAAGGACAGTGGAAGTAGACCAATGAATTGTCCTTCAAGTCAAGTTGCTTTTATTGTCATTTTGACCATAAACTGCTGGTACAGTACACAGTAAAAACAAAACAGCATTCCTCCAGGACCCTGGTGCTACATGAAACAACACAAAACTATGCTAGACTTTGGGAGACAACTCAAGGCTACACTAGCACAAGGCTACATGTAAAACAACATAAAAACTGCACTAGACTACAGACCTGCACAGAACTAAATAAAGTGCAGAAAACAGAGCAGGGCAATACAATAATTAATAAACAAGACAATAGGCACAGTAGAGGACAAATTACAATGTCAGTCTAGACTCTGAGTATTGAGGAGTCTAATGGCTTGGGGGAAGAAACTGTTGCACAGTCTGGTTGTGAGAGCCTGAATGCTTCGGTGTCTTTTGCCAGATGGCAGGAGAGAGAAGAGTTTGTGTGAGGGGTGCGTGGGGTCCTTCACAATGCTGTTTGCTTTACAGGTGCAGTGTGTGGTGTAAATGTCTGTAATAGTAGGAAGAGAGACCCCGATGATCTTCACAGCTGACATCACTATCCGCTGCAGGGTCTTGCGATCCAAGACAGTGCAATTCCCGAACCAGGCAGTGCAGCTGCTCAGGATACTCTCAATACATCCTCTGTAGAATGTGGTCCTTGTTCTTGCCATGAGGTCAAAGGAACAGAGGCTGCCATTTTGTAAAGCTGCTCCGTATTCTCCATTTTGTGAACAGCTTTTACTCAGCTGAATCATTGGTTCAGAGAGAATGATGCTCCAGGTAATCTGCTGGACCAGAGATAATTTCCAAGCAAGGAGTTATTTGTGAGGTGTTCTTTGGTATGATGTTACATGCAGGTTTGTGAATTTATTTATTGAGATAGAGTGCAGAATAGGCTTTTCTAGCAATTCGAGCCACGCCACTCAGCCATGTGGGGCTTGCGTCTACCCTGGTTACTGGTTTAGTAACTAATTTAGAACAAAGAGCCATAACTTGCAAGTTAACCTGGGAGGCACCCAAATTCAAAGCCAATCAGGGAAGCCTGTGAGGAGGCTTGGCAAGGTGTTTAACAGCTCACTGAAGGACACAGCCTCCATCAAAGCAGCCGGGGAAGAGCTCTAGCAATGGTTGTTTCCTGTGGAGCCAAACGGGGCTGCCGGACAAATTCAAGGCTTGGATTTACCAGCATGGTATTCTCCCTCAAATCCTGTGGACGCTGGTCCATGGTGTCCCGCTGTCAACAGTTGAGACCTTTGAGAGAAAAATCAGCCAGCAGCTACGGAGGTGGCCGGGTCTCCCGAGGAGGTGTCTCACACATCACAGAATGAAACTCCCCATCGGCGGTGTGAGCGAGGAGTTCATGGTCACCGTGCGAGAGAAGTGCTGCAATACAGACAGTGCAGTGACCCAAAGGTCTCACACACAGGCGTTGAGGAGAGGACAGTCAGGAGGTGGAAGGCACAGGAGACAGTTGAACAGGCTGAAGCACGACTGCGCCATAGGGTGTTGGTGGGCCCAGTGGCATCAGGATGGGCAAGCTTGGGTTGCTTCCCAACAGTCCGCTACAGTAGCGTGCAAGGCGCCAGCTGGTCCAGCAGGAGGTCTGAGCTGCTGTAGAGGAGCTACAGTACGTGCCGGCATGCGGCAACAAGGCACGTGGACAAGATGGGGCCGGGTAACGGAGCACAACATCTCGTGGGGGGGATATTTGGCAAGCTGAACCCCACCACATTGAGTTCCTGATCCAGTCGGCCTATGATGCCAGTCCAGGTCCAGCGAACCTCTATTGCCAGGCAAGGACGAAACACCAGCCTGCTCCCTGTGCCGAGGGAAGCGGTCACCGGAACACGTCCTCAGCTGCTGCTGGGGCAAGGGCGTTATCGTTGGCACCAAGGCCAAGGGCTGAAGACAGGGGCTGATACCTTGTGCACAGCCATCGCTTTTATTAAGGCTCAAATCCAACCTAAGGCACCTGCCTCCCTTCCAGGAACAGCAAAGGACTGGCAATTGAGAGCCAACCCAGAGAAACAGCTCAGTTTCCCTGAGCAAATCTCCTCAACCATGCTTAGGCCAGACATGGTGCTGCTGACAGAGTCATCGAGACAAGAGGGCAGGTTGGAGTGAGCCATTCCCTGGAAAGACCAGACGGAGGAGGCCCATGAAAGGAAAAAGACAAAGTATCAAGACTTGGTGGAGGAGTGCAGCAGCAAGGGGTGGGAGGAACACTGTATGCCCGTAGAGATGGGCTGCAGAGGGTTTCCTGGTCAATCCATCTGCAGAGCCTACAGCCAGATGGGTATCTCTGGAATCCAGAGGGGAAAGCCATCAGGAACACCATAGAGGAGGCAGAGCGAGCCTCGAGATAGCTGTGGATCAGGAGGGGTGATCCTTGGCAGAATGCTACAAGGACACAAGTCAGGGCCTGATCGACCCTGGCTGGGTCACCCAGGCGAGGGTCTCTGATGTTGAAAGACCCGAAACACCCCATGACCCCGGGTTACATCACTGACGATAGATACATCGCAAGATGAACCATTCTGTCTCCTACAGAAGAGGGCAATGAATGGGTGCTGGCTTGGACCAGAGCCAATAAGGAGGTGACGCAGATCAGTCAGGTGACCTCAGGCCAATGAGATTGAACTGCAACATTGGAGCCCATAAGAAGTGTTTAAAAGTGAGGAGCTTCAAATGCAAAGCAGCAACAACTTTCCAGAGACCAACCATTGCAGATGTGGAGGACCCCGCATCGCAGTGCAGACTCCTTTCCTGGATATCACCTTTTCTATTCTTTGACTGTTCATGGAAGATCAGGGAAACTTAGCAGATGTGCACACAGGAAATCGATGGGGTAAATTCATGTGCTCTTCATTTGAGACAATAAAGGTGGTTGTCGGTAAATACACTCTGTACCTAATTGATCATTATTACTCAGGAGGAATCCTTGTAACAATCTGAACCTGAATTTTTATTTGATAGAATATAGAACTGTACAGGCCCTACAGCCCATGGTGGTGCGCCAACATATTTAAACCACAACAGTCCCTAGTGAATTTTAAAATACTGATCTCCATTGAAAGAAGTGAGGTAGCGGAGACCATTTACCAGTCAGACTGGTGTTATACTCTGAGCGACAACTGCACAGGGCTGGTTTTTACTACAAGGTAAGTATTCCTCCCGTGTCGTCTGACGTTAGCACACCCTGTGTGAATTCAGGGGGTACTTTATTGAACATCTTTCTTTGATAATGTAAATCCAAATGGAGCAATTGTCACTGGGTTAAAAACATGGTTTATCTCTGATTTTTCTTGACAATATGATTGAAAGAGTACAGTGGAAATTTGCAAGGATGTTGCCAAGACTGGAGGACCTGAGTTATCTGGAAAGATTGAATAGGTTAGGACTTTATTCCCTCGATTGTAGGAGAATGAGGGGAGAATTGATAGAGATATACAAAATTAAGAGAGGTATAGATCGGGCAAATGCAAGCAGGCTTTTTCCACTGAGGCTGGGTGGGACTACAACTGGAGTGAGGTTAAGGGTGAAAGGTGAAAAGTTTAAGAGGAACATGAGGGATAACTTTTTCACTCAGAGGGTGGTGAGAGTGTGGATCGAGCTGCTAGCGCAAGCGGAGGATGTAATTTTGATTTCATCATTTAAGAGAAGTTTGGAAAGGTCCATGGATGGGAGGGGTATGGAGGGCTATGACCCGGGTGCAGGTTGATGGAGCTAGGTAGTTTAAGTGATTCGGCACAGACTAGATGAGTCGAGACCCTTGGTCAGGAAATGTTGATTTTTCCTTCCTCTTCTCCAACATTTTGTTTCTGTTGCAGTAAATCTCTGTCACCTCTTTGCTATCAAGCCTCCACTTGTGAGTCCCCATTCTGGCTCCTTCTTACACCTTCTCTTCTTACCTCCCTCTGGTTCCATTTCTCCTTCCCTTTCTCCCATGATCCATCCTTTCCAGCCCTGATGAAGTGTCTTAGCACAAAACATCAACTGTTTATTCATTTCCATAGATGCTGCCTGACCTGCTGAGTTTCTCAGATATTTTCCCTGTGTTCCTCTGGATTTCTATCACCTACAGAATCTCTGGTGTTTATGCCTTTTAAATGTTGTTAATGTATCTACTTCAACCACTTCCTCTGGCAGCTCATCCCATATATGGACCACTTGTCTGGGTGAAAAAGTTCTGATTAAACCTCTTCCCTCTCACTGTCAACGATTGCCCTCTAATTCTTGAGTCCCCTCATTATTTTATACTCCTCAACAAGATCAGCTCTTAATCATCTACACTTCAAAGAAAAATATCCCAACTTGCACGACCTTTCTCCAGAACTGAATCCCTTGTGTTCCGGCAACATCTTCGCACCCTTTCCAGCTTTATAGCATCTCTCCCATGTCAGGAGACCAAAACTGAACACAGTACGACAAAAGTGGCCTCAACAATATCTTGCACAACTCTATACATTAAATTGCAACTTGTATAGATGGGGACAATGCTCAGTACAAGTGTATATGTGAGGTCCCGGGTTCAATCCCTGCCACCTCCACACTGGTAATCTTAAATTAGTGGAAAGCCAGAAACTTTGTCCCAAGGAGGAGATGGCTAATACAAGAGAGCATAATTTCAAGGTGTTTGCAGGAAAATATAAAGGGGGTGTCAGAGATAGGGTTTTCACACGAGGAAAGGCGGGTGCCAGGAGCACCCTGCCAGGAGTGGTGGTAGACACAGATACATTGAAGAGACCCTTCAATAGACAGATGGATGTTAGAAAAATGGAGGGTTACGTGAGATCAGACAGATCTTAGAGTGGGTTAAATGTTCAACAGAACATTGTGGGCAGAGGGGCCTCTGTGCTCCATGTTCTCTGTTGTTTACTCAGTGCCCAGTGCCCAGTTTAACAAAAGCATTTTTCACCAACCTGTCTCTCCCTCTCACACTACTTTCAGCACCCTGTCTCCCTGTGACTTCACTCTCACTACTCCGTCACTTTGTGACACCACGTTCACCGCCTTGTCTTCATGTGAAAACACTTTCACCACCCCATCTCTTGACACTACTTTCACAACCCTGTCATGCTGTGAAAACACCTTCACCATCCCATCTCCATGTAACACCACCTTCACCACATGGTCTCCCCACGACACGCCTTTCACCACCTTGTTTCTCCATGACAACCCTGTGCCTGTGTGACACCACTTGAACCACGCTGTCTCCCTGTGACTCTCCTCTCATATCCCCGTCTCCCCGTGACTTTCCTCTCATATCCCCGTCTCCCTGTGACTCTCCTCTCATATCCCTGTCTCCCCGTGACTTTCCTTTCATATCCCCGTCTCCCCGTGACTCTCCTCTCATATCCCCGTCTCCCCGTGACTTTCCTCTCATATCCCCGTCTCCCCATGACTCTCCCCTCATATCCCTGTCTCCCCGTGACTTTCCTCTCATATCCCTGTCTCCCCGTGACTTTCCTCTCATATCCCCGTCTCCCCGTGACTCTCCTCTCATATCCCTGTCTCCCTGTGACTTTCCTTTCATATCCCTGTCTCCCCGTGACTCTCCTCTCATATCCCCGTCTCCCCGTGACTCTCCTCTCATATCCCTGTCTCCCCGTGACTCTCCCCTCATATCCCTGTCTCCCCGTGACTTTCCTTTCATATCCCCGTCTCCCCGTGACTCTCCTCTCATATCCCTGTCTCCCCGTGACTCTCCTCTCATATCCCCGTCTCCCCGTGACTTTCCTCTCATATCCCCGTCTCCCCGTGACTCTCCCCTCATATCCCTGTCTCCCCGTGACTTTCCTCTCATATCCCCGTCTCCCCGTGACTTTCCTCTCATATCCCCGTCTCCCCGTGACTCTCCCCTCATATCCCTGTCTCCCCGTGACTTTCCTCTCATATCCCCGTCTCCCCGTGACTTTCCTCTCATATCCCCGTCTCCCCGTGACTCTCCCCTCATATCCCTGTCTCCCCGTGACTTTCCTTTCATATCCCCGTCTCCCCGTGACTTTCCTCTCATATCCCCGTCTCCCCGTGACTCTCCTCTCATATCCCTGTCTCCCTGTGACTTTCCTTTCATATCCCCGTCTCCCCGTGACTCTCCTCTCATATCCCTGTCTCCCTGTGACTTTCCTTTCATATCCCCGTCTCCCCGTGACTTTCCCCTCATATCCCTGTCTCCCCGTGACTTTCCTCATATCCCTGTCTCCCCGTGACTCTCCTCTCATATCCCTGTCTCCCTGTGACTTTCCTCTCATATCCCTGTCTTCCTGTGACACAACTTGAATCACTCAGCCTCTATGTGATGCCACTTACTCCAGATTGTCTCCCGTGACACCATTTTCATCACCCTCTCTCCTCATGACACCACTTTCATCACCCTCTCTCTCTCTGACACCACGTTCACTATCCTGTCTCCGAGTGACACCACTTTCTCCACACTGTCTCCCCGTGACAGTAATTTCATATCCCTGTCTCTCTGTGACAGCACTTTCCTGTCTGCGCGTGAAAACACTTTCATTAACCCCATCTCGTTGTGACAACACTTCCACCATCCTTCCTCAGTCTGACATCATCTTCACCACCCTGTGTGCCTGTGACACCACTTTCACCTCTGTCTCTCTGTGACACAAATTTCACCACCCTGTGTCCCTGTGACACCACCTTGTCTCTCAGTTACTGTACCTTTACCACCCCATCGCTCTGTGACACCATGTTCACCATCCTGCCTCCGTTTGACACCTCAGTCACTATCCTGTCTGTTTGCAACACAAATTTCGCCACCCTGCCTCTCTGTGACACTGCTTTCATCATCCTGTAAATCGTTATGCTAACGTGGCACCTTTAGTTCTTCGGTCTTCTGTTCACAAGATATAACCATATAACAATCACAGCATGGAAACAGGCCATCTCGGCCCTCCTAGTCCGTGCCGAACTCTTAATCTCACCTAGTCCCACCTACCCACACTCAGCCCATAACCCTCCACTCCTTTCCTGTCCATATACCTATCCAATTTTACCTTAAATGACACAACTGAACTGGCCTCTACTACTTCTACAGGAAGCTCATTCCACACAGCTATCACTCTCTGAGTAAAGAAATACCCCCTCGTGTTTCCCTTAAACTTCCGCCCCCTAACTCTCAAATTCTGTCCTCTCGTTTGAATCTCCCTTACTCTCAATGGAAACAGCCTATTCACGTCAACTCTATCTATCCCTCTCAAAATTTTAAGTACCTCGATCAAATCCCCCCCCCCTCAACCTTCTACGATCCAATGAATAGAGACCTAACTTGTTCAACCTTTCTCTGTAACTTAAGTGCTGAAACCCAGGTAACATCCTAGTAAATCGTCTCTGCACTCTCTCTAATTTATTGATATCTTTCCTATAATTCGGTGACCAGAACTGTACACAATATTCTAAATTTGGCCTTACCAATGCCTTGTACAATTTTAACATTACATCCCAACTTCTGTACTCAATGCTTTGATTTATAAAGGCCAGCGTTCCAAAAGATGACCTGCTTCTGAGGGTGGGGGGTGGGCAAAGGAATAGTTTAAAGGCAGCATGAGGGGCAAGTTCTTTAGGCAGAGAATGGTAGGTCCTGCTGAAGGGTCTCAGCCCAAAATGTCCACTGTACTCTTTTCCAAAGATGCTGCCTGGCCTACTGAGTTCCTCCAGATTTTTGTGCGTGTTGCAGAAAATGGTAGGTGGCTGGAATGGGGTATCGGTAGTACTGCAAGCAGATGGTCTGGTGCAGTTTATAAGGCTTTTAGACAGACACAGGCCACGAAAGGTCAATCTGAATGCCCAATTGCATTTGCTTCAAGATCACTGACAAACACAGAATGCAACTAGGCACAGATCAACCAAGAGGTCCTTAGTCTAGTATAGGAAAGAAAGAAGTTCCACAACTACCCCTATGGATAAAAGTTTACTCTTGTGACAGACCATCAGCCACTTGTGTCCATATAGTGTCGTCGGCAAATTTACTTAGCAGATTGGAGCTGTGGGTGATGATACAGTCATGGGTATACAGGGAGTAAAGGAGGGGACTTAGTACACAGCCCTGAGGGGCTCCTGTATTGAGAGTCTGAGGGTTGGAGGTGATGGGGCCCTCTCTTATAACCCGCTGGTGATCTGACAGGAAGTTCAGGATCAAGGTCAAGGTCTCTGAGCTTCTTGTCAAGCCTGGATGGAACTATGGTGTTGGATGCCGAACTATAGTCCAAGTACAGCATTCCCCTCACATAAGCGTTCTTCTTCAGATGGGCAGTTTTCCCAGGAGCCCTCTCTTTTGATATAGAGTTCAAGGGCACCAAACAACACAGCAAAGCTGATGGCTTGTCACATCTTGCACTGTTGACAACTGAAGAAGAAAAGTTTTCATTCTCTGACCCAGCAGAGGTGCTCCACACAGCATTGGTGGACCAGCAACTAGTAACAAATCCTGAAATACAAAGGGAAACAAGGGATGACCCAACCTTGTCAAAAGTCTATGTCATCACCAAGCAAGGATGGCCAGCACGTGGTAATCCCATGTTTCCAGAGTTCTCAGTGAGAAGAGACTAACAGTTTGTTTGTCAAAGAACCCTGCTGTGTGGATCCGGTGTTGTGGTCCCTCTAAACTAAAAGAGAATTAGAGAGTCAATATGAAGAATCTCACCCGGAGCTACGTGTAGTGGCTGGGAATAGATAAACAGATTGAAGACTTGACCAAAAGCTGTTTGGGATGCCACCAAGTTCAAAATGCACCCCCACAGGCACCATCACACCCGTAGGAGTGGCCATCATCGCCATGGCGAAGAGTGTATGTTGACTTTGCTGGCTGATCATGGCCTCCATGTTTGATTGCTGTGGATGCTCATTTGAAGTGGCCTGAGGTCGTACCAATGCAGGCAACCACATCAGGAAAGACTGTTTCTGCTCTGAGGACTATCTTCACCAGAAATGGCTTACCTGAACAAATAGTGAGTGACAATGGACAATACATGTCAGAAGAGTTCCGATTGTTCATGAAGAAATATGGCATCAGATATTTCAAGTCAGCTTCTCACCAACCAGCAATGAATGGGCTAGCTGAAAGGTTTATCCAAACCTCCAAGAAGCCCATTAAAGTGATGGACATGGAGGACGTTTCTCTGCAGCTCAATGTGGACAACTTCCTTTTTGTGTATCGGAACTCTGCTCATGCGACGACAAATCAAACATCTGCAATCTGTTGATGAGCAGGAGTCTGAGATCTCACATAGACCTCCTGAAACCAGAGGGAAATGCACAATAAACAGTTCAGCCAGTTGCCAAGTGAAGCAGCAAGGAGCTTCGAGATTGGACAGGAAGTGCCAGAGCAAGAAGACAAGCGGACACCCAGTGGGATAGCTCCAAGAACTGGACCGCTAATATACACAGTTGGAGATCAGACATGGAGGCATCACATGGACTAGATATTGGATGCTCAGCCAAAGAACACACCTGAGTGGATTGCATCCAACAAGATGGGCACATTACAGTCACCAGACTTACCTCAGTGATGATCATGTCACAACAGCAACGTGACACCTGCAACAGAGAAAGTTGTCTTTGACAAGACAGCTGTCAGAGTTGATGCTACTCCACAGGTCCAAAGGCACTCTCCTGAAAGAAGCACAGCACCACCCAAAAGACTGAACCGGAATTGAATTGATTACTTACATCTTCCACATACATGAGGAGTAAAAATCTTTACATTACGTCTCCGTCTAAATGTGCAAAATATAATAATTTGTAATAAATAGTATGTACAACAGGACAGTTGCTATAACATAGAATCAGAATCAGATTTATTATCAATAGTATGTGATGTGAAATTTGTTAGCAGCAGCAGTTCAATGTAATACATAATCTAGCAGAGAAATAAAATAATAATAATAAATAAATAAGTAAATCAATTATGTATATTGAATAGATTTTTTAAAACATGCAAAGACAAAAATACTGTATATTAAAAAAAAGTGAGGTAGTGTCCGAAGATTGAAAGTCCATTTAGGAATCAGATGGCAAAGGGGAAGAAGCTGTTCCTGAATCACTGAGTGTGATCCTTCAGGCTTCTGTACTTCCTACCTGATGGTAACAGTGAGAAAAAGGCATGCCCTGGGTGCTGAAGGTCCTTAATAATGGACACTGCCCTTCTGAGACACTGCTCCCTAAACATGTCCTGGCATGAATTAATCAGTCTGATGGCCTGGTGGAAGAAGCTGCCCTGGAGCCTGTTGGTCCTGACTTTTATGCTGTGGTACCATTTCCCGGATGGAACAGTTTGTGGTTGGGGTGACTCAGGTCCCCAATGATCCTGCGGGCACTTTTTACACACCTGTCTTTGCAAATGACCTAACTAGTGGAAAGTTCACATCTACAGATGCACTGGGCTGTCCACACTACTCTCTGCAGATTGAGGGAAGTACAGTTCCCATACCAGGCAGTGATGTAGCCAGTCAGGATGCTCTCAATTGTGCCCCTAGAGAAAGTTCTTAAGATTTGGGGGCTCATACCAAACTTTTTCAACTGTCTGAGGTGAAAGAGGTGCTGTTGTGCCTTTTTCACCACACAGCTGGTGTGTACAGTCCACTTGAGACCCTCAGCGATGTGTATACCGAGGAACTTAAAGCTGTTCACCCTCTCAACCCCAGATCCATTGGTGTCAACTGGGGTTAGCCTGTCTCCATTCCTCCTGTGATCCACATCTAGCTCCTTTGTTTTTGCGATGTTGAGGGAGAGGTTGTTTTCTTGACACCACTGTGTCAGGGTGATGACTTCTTCTCTGTAGGCTGCCTCATTATTATTTGAGATTAGGCCAATCGATGTAGTATCGTCAGCAAATTTAATTAGCAGATTGGAGCTGTGGGTGACAACACAGTCATGGGTATACAGAGAGTAAAGGAGGGGGTTTAGGACAGAGCCCTGAGGGGCACCTGTGTTGAGGGTCAGAGGGCAGAGGTGAGGGACCACAGTCTTACCACCTGCAATCTGACAGGAAGTTCAGGATCCAGCTGCACGAGGCAGGGCAAAGGCTGAGGTCTCTGAGTCTCTTGTCAATCTTGGATGTACTTATGGTAGTGAATGCTGAACTGTAGTCCAAGAACAGCATCCCTCTTCTCCAGATGTGTAAGGACAGTGTGTACAGCTGTGGCTATTGCATCATCTGTTGATCAGTTGTGTCGGTTGGCAAATTGTTCGGGTGGTAGCAAGCTGCAAATGTAATCCTTAATCAGCCTCTCGAAGCATTTGCTTATTATTGAGGTGAGTGCGACAGGACGCCAATCATTCAGACATGTTACCTCTGTCTTTAGTGTAGAGAAATTAGTTATGGACTGTTATTGTGAAAACATGTTTTTTTGAATATGGTTTGTTAAAGGGAAATTGAGTGTTTTGTTACATGTACAGGTTTATGTTACATTAATCTAAAAGGAGAGGAAGTGTAATGTATGGATCTATTTCTTTTAATGCAATGACTCCCCTTAGCACCAATTATTGACTGATACCTTATGCACATGCATTGATCTGTTGCTCTCTCTACAAAGTGAATATACACATTAACTTCTCAGAGTGTGTGCCTTTGCTTATTAGATATGTAGTTGTATGGCCACAACAGTGGATGCAGCCCAATCCGTCACAGGCAAAGCCCTCCACACCATTGACAACATTTACAGTGGCATGGTAGCAAGAAAGCATCAAGGACTCGTAGGCCACACAGGCTATGGCCTCTTCTCACCGCTGCCATCAGGCAGGAGGTACAGAAGCCTTAGGTCCCACACCACCAGGTTCAGGAACAGTTATTACCCTACAACCATCAGGAAGGAGGTACAGGAGCCTCAGGTCCCACACCACCAGGTTCAGGAACAGTTATTACACTACAACCATCAGGAAGGAGGTACAGGAGCCTTAGGTCCCACACCACCAGGTTCAGGAACAGTTATTACACTACAACCATCAGGAAGGAGGTACAGGAGCCTTAGGTCCCACACCACCAGGTTCAGGAACAGTTATTACACTACAACCATCAGGAAGGAGGTACAGGAGCCTTAGGTCCCACACCACCAGGTTCAGGAACAGTTATTACACTACAACCATCAGGAAGGAGGTACAGGAGCTTTAGGTCCCATACCACCAGGTTCAGGAACAGTTATTACACTACAACCATCAGGAAGGAGGTACAGGAGCCTTAGGTCCCACACCACCAGGTTCAGGAACAGTTATTACACTACAACCATCAGGAAGGAGGTACAGGAGCCTTAGGTCCCACACCACCAGGTTCAGGAACAGTTATTACACTGCAACCATCAGGAAGGAGGTACAGGAGCCTCAGGTCCCACACCACCAGGTTCAGGAACAGTTATTACACTACAACCATCAGGAAGGAGGTACAGGAGCCTTAGGTCCCACACCACCAGGTTCAGGAACAGTTATTACACTACAACCATCAGGAAGGAGGTACAGGAGCCTTAGGTCCCACACCACCAGGTTCAGGAACAGTTATTACACTACAACCATCAGGAAGGAGGTACAGGAGCCTTAGGTCCCACACCACCAGGTTCAGGAACAGTTATTACACTACAACCATCAGGAAGGAGGTACAGGAGCCTTAGGTCCCACACCACCAGGTTCAGGAACAGTTATTACACTACAACCATCAGGAAGGAGGTACAGGAGCCTTAGGTCCCACACCACCAGGTTCAGGAACAGTTACAACCATCAAGCTCTTGAACGGGTGTGGATAACTTCAATCATCATCTTGATTCAATGCCCTATAGACTCATTTTCAAGGGTTCTTTACAAATCATGTTTTCAGTATTATAGTTTACTTGCACAGTTTGTCTTATTTTGCATATTGGTTGCTTGATAGTCCTTGCTCTTGCGTAGTTTTTCATAAATTATGTCGTATTTCTTACTCTAAATACCAGCAAGAAAATGACTCTCAAGGTGACATATGTGTATTTTGATAATACAGTATATTTAAACATTCAGCATTAAACATGAACTGCATTGTACTAATAATCTTCATCAGTGTGTGATCTCTAGTCCAACTCAGCAATGTTTGCTATCAAGTTTGTTCAGTTTGTTATGTTTAGATAATCTTTGGCAATGCTACTTTAAGACCATTTCTACTAGTGCCAAGCACCCGTTTCAACATTATCTTGCTCCTTTTCATTCTGTGTTGCCTTTCCTGACTGGCCTTATATTCCACCCCCCCCCCCCCCCCCCACCATCTTTTAATGCCCCGCGTTAATCCATTGTTTCTGAGGCATGAAGTTCAGGATGTCTGGGATCTGCCTGCTTAGAGTGAGCTGGAATGTGGACAGGTCACATTCTGAGAACAGATTGCACAAGCACGACTTGAACAGCAAAAATCCCCACAAGGCCGATGTTTGCAAAAACAAATGTCAGAGTTACACATTTCATCAAAAATTCATTTCCATGGGAGGGGACCCTTTAAACTTAAAAGTTCAAAGGACATTTATTATCTAAGTGTGTATGCTATATACAACCCCGAGGTTAGTCTCCCTACAGGCAGTCGCAAAACAAAGATGTGTGCTGACCAACTGTCCACTGTGTTCCCTGATATCTTTAACCATCGGCTTTAATTATACCGGAGCCCAAGAGGAGAGTGGTGTCCTGCCTCAATTGCTATTACCCACCATGATGAAGTATTTTGAGAGGTTGGCTGTGGCGAATATCAGCTCCTGCCTGAAAAGTCAGGTTTTCCTCCAGGATTTCCTTGTATTTTGCTGTATTCATTTTACCCTCTGCCTTCACAAGCCTTCCAGATCTGCTGCAGTGAAGCATCCCCACAGCGTGATGCAGCCACCACCCTGCTTCACAGTAGGGATGGTGTGTTTCTCATGATGTGTGGGGTGTTTGGTTTATGCCAAACATAGCATTGCCAAAAAGCTCAATTTTGGTTTCATCAGACCAGAGAACCTTCTTCTAACTGACCTCAGAGCCTCCCACATGCCTTCTGGCAAATTCTAGCCAAGATTTCATGTGAGATCTCAACAATTCAGAAACAGCTTCTTCCCCTCTGCCATCAGATTCCTAAATGGACATTGAAGCTTTAGACACTACCTCACTTTTTAAAAAATATACAGTATTTCTGTTTTTGCACGTTTTTAAAATGTATTCAAAAATGCAATTGATTTACTTGTTTATTTATTATTATGTTTTATTTTATTTATTATATTTTTTCTCTCTCCACTAGATTATGTATTGCATTGAACTGCTGCTGCTAAGTTAACAAATTTCAAGTGACATGTGGATGATAATAAACCTGATTCTGAGTTTTCTTTCAACAGTGGCTTTCTCTTTGCCACTGTCCCACAAAGCTGCGACTGGTGAAGCTCCTGGGTAACAGTTGTATGCGCGGTCTCTCCTGTTTCAGATACTGAAGCTTGTAACTCCTCCAGAGTTCTCACAGCTTTCTTGGTGGTCTTCCTCCCTAGTCCCCTTCTTGAATGGTCATTCTATTTTGGAGGACAGTCTACTCCAGGCAGATTTGCAGCTGTGCCATATTCTTTCCATTTCCTGATGATTGAGTTAACTCTACTCCAAGGGATATTCAGTGACTTAGAAATTTTCATGTATCCATCTCCTGATCTGTGCTTTTCAATAAACTTTTCGTGGAATTGCTTGCAGTGTTCTCTTGTCTTCGTGGTGTAGTTTTTGCCAGGATACTGACTCACCAGCAGTTGGACCTTCCAGATACAGGTGTATTTTTACTACCATCAATTGAAACTCCTTGACTGCTTACAGGTCTCCAAAAACAGATCTCCATTTAACTAATTATGTGACGTCCAAAACCAATTGGCTGCACCAGTGATGACTTGGTGTGTCATATTAAAGGGAGAGAATACATATGCAATTAATGAAATCCTAAGACAGCAAATTCCAGACTCAGGACCTTTACCATCTAGAAAGACAAAAACAGCAGATACCGAGGAACACCACCACTTGGAAATCCCCCTCCAAATCACTCACCATCCTGACTTGGAAATATATCGCTGCTCCTACATTGTCACTGGATCAAAATCATGGAATTCCCTCCCTAACAGCACTGTGGGGGTACCTGAGCCCCGAGAATGCAACGGTTCAAGAAGGCAGCTCATCGCCACCTTCTCAAGGGCAACTAGGGATGGGAAATAAATGCTGGCTTAGCTGGCAACACCCACATCCCGTAAATGAATAAGTAAAAAAAGAAATTATTTTGTGTCTTACATTTGTAATTAATTTAGATCACTTTATATCTGTTTTTACTTTGACACGAAAGAGACTTATTCTGTTGATCAGTGTCAAAAAAGCCAAATTAAATCCACTGCGATTCAATGTTGTAAAACAATAAAACGTGAAAACATCCAAGGGGGTGAAATCTTTTTATTGGCACTGTATATCTAGAAGTTTTGTAAGATGCCTGCAAAGCATCACTGTGTTTCACCTGTGGCATCTTAGGTATGTTCTTGTACATATGATAAAAAGCTTGAGTTTGACTTTTGATGTATCAAATAACAGAATCAAAGTCAAAAGTTCAAAGTCAGAGTAACAGTATACTGTATATCACCATTTACTACCTTGAGATTCATTTTCTTGTGGGCATTTATAGAAATATAAAGAATTGCAATAGATTCAATGTAAAAAAAAACTGCATCACAGCCTGATATGGAAACACCAATAACCTTGAATGAAAAATCCTACAAAAATTAGTGGATAGTGCCCATGGGTAAAGCCCTCCCCAGTGCTGAGCAGATTTAAGTGAAATGCTGTCATTTGTCATCAGCGATCCCCACCATCCACACCATGCCTACTTCTTACTACTGTCATCAGGAAGAAGGCACAAGAGCCTCAGGACTCACCAGTAGGTTCAGGAACAAGTACTGGTCCTCAACAATCAGGCCCTTGAACAAAAGGGATAACTTCACTCAACCTTACTTGCCCCATTATTGAAAGGTTCCCACAACCAATGGACTCACTTTCAAGGATATTCTCGAAATTTATTGCTTACGTTTTTATGATTATTATTTCTTTTCTTTTTGTATTTGCACAGTTTGTGTCTTTTGCTTACTGGTTGAATGCCCAAATTGGTGTGGTCTTTCATTGATTCTATTGTGGTTATTATTCTATTATACATTTATTGAGTATGCCTGCAAGAAAATTAAACTCAGGGTTGATTATGGTGGCATAAATGTGCTTTGATAATAAATTTACTTTGAACTTTCAAACAAAGACTGACAAAAAACATTGTGCAAGTAAAGACAAACTGTGCAAATAAAAAATTACTGAGAACGAGTTGTAGAGTCCATAGCTTTATTATCGTTGTCTTATCTGAATGAAATTTGTTGTTTTGCATGGACAGCACCATTCCAGACAAAAAATTATTATCAGCTGCAAAATTAAAGGTCGTGCAAAAAAGAATAAAAGGTAGTGTTCATTTGTTGATTGTCCATTCAGAAATCTGATGGTGGTGGGGTAGAAGTCGTTTCTGACTTGTTGAGTGTGGGTCTTCAGGCTCCTGTCCCTCCTCCTTGAAGATAGTAATGAGGAGAGGGCTGATGGTGAAGATCCTTTCTTGAGGTTCCACCTCATGAAGATATTCTCGGTGGCAGGGAGAGATAGATACAGTGTGGGGAAGCACTTCGGTAGATGGAATAAATCTGTAAACTGTTTTCTAAATGGATAGAAAATTCAAAAATATGAGGAGCAAAGGGACTTGGGAGACCTCGTACAGGTTTCTCAAAAGGTTAATTTGCAGATTGAATTTGGTGTTGAGGAAGGCAAATGCAAAGTTAGGATTCATTTTGAGAGACTAGAATATAAAAGCAAGGATGTAATGCTGAGACTTTATAAGGCACTGGTCAGATCGTACTTGGAGAATTGTGAGCATTTTTGGGCCCCTTATCTAAGAAAAGATATGCTGGCATAGGAGAGGGTCCAGAAGAGGTTCATGGGAATGATTCCAGAAATGAAAGAGTTAACATATGAATTGAGTTTGATGGCTCTGGGGCTGCATACACTGGAGTTTAGAAAACTGAGGCAGAGGGAAGAGATCTCATAGAAACCTATTGAATATTGACAAGAGTGGACGTGAAGAGGAAGTTTCTAAATTGGGTGAGTCCAGCACCAAAGGGCACAGACTTAGAATAGAGGAGCATCCACTTGGAACAGATATGAAAAGGAATTTCTTTAGCCATAGGATGGTGAATCTGTTGAATTTATTACCACAGATGGCAGTGGAAGCTAATCATTTTTATTTAAAGCAGAGGTTGATATCTTCTTGATTAGTAAGGGTGTCCAAGGCTATGGGGAGAAGGCAGGAGAATGAGGTTGAGAAGGATAATAAATTAGCCATGGTGAAATGGTGGAGCAGAATCAATGGGCCAAATGGCCTAATTCTGCTCCTGTGTCTTATAACAAAAAATGAGTAACCATAGTTTCAATGGCTATAATTATCTACTTAACATCAACATTTTAAGTGTCACATTTGAATAATTATATATTTACAATGGGAGTACAGTTGAATTGACAGACTATTGAAATACATCAGCTAGTGGGGGCAGGGGTTGGAATACAGAACAGCCAAAGTAGATTTCATTTGTCCGGGACAATGGCGGCATGCTCAAATGCAGCAGCCTCACGGGGGCCAACCAAAGGTGCACTTTTTTTTAATGTTTTTTTTATAATCGTAAGACTATAATGGGTACAGCATTATATAGCAAGAACAATGGGTACAGCAGGACTACTGCATTCATGATCTGTTCACTGTTCAGAGCCGCCAGCCAGGGTGTCGAAGGAGTCAGAGAAGGAGAAGCCAGCAATCAGCCGGGAGAAGGAGAAGCCGACGGGTGGACTGGAGATGGAGAGGCCAGTGATCAGCCGAGAGAAGGGTCAGGGGAGCTGACCTGGGCGCAGATCGTGCTGCTGCTGCTGCTACTCGAAGACATCAGAGTTGGTATGTGAAAGCAGCGTGCAGTGTAACTGTGAGTGACTGCCTTGGATATTTCTCTTGCGATCACAAGACTCTGTTGGACATTGATAATGTAAGATGCCGCAAGCCTGTTTCCCTTGTTTGGCGGTGAGATTAGGCAGTGAGTCAGCAGCATGGCCTTGGTTATAGCGTTGACTAGGCCTCAAGTGGGCTTGCCTGCTACCGTGAGACAACACTGGGGGCAGTGTGGGTTGGAGACGTACTTGGTTGGGAGCTGGCCTCTCTCATCAGTGCTGCCCTCCAGTGTTTGACCCATGGATTGACAGGCTGGATTGCTGGGAGCTGTACGATCCATTTGCATGTCGTTCAGGGATTTGGACTATATATATCTTTTCTTGTGCAACTATGTGTTTTTTTTTCCTCTCTCTTGCTATTTTGAATGTATGTTATGCATCTTGGCCTCCAGAGGAATACTGTCTCATTCAACTGAATCCATGTATGGTCTGAATGATAATTTAATTTATTGCTTTATTGAAGGATGACTCCATAAGTATGCAGCTTATTTACTTACTTACTGCCCATTACACCACTGGGATTTCGGGCAACAATGAATGTCCTCCATCTCTAGCAGTGTTCAGGGCTTCCTTCATCATGTCAGTAGCTTCCTTTTGGTTTACACTACTGATGTCATGCAAGTCCCGGGTGGAGACTCAGGAATACCGTCACACCCCGTCACAAGGATTCTTCATTGCTGTTTCTGTAGCAATTTTGTTTTACCAGTAAAGGTTGTTAACCCTGAGCAGAACCCCTGAACCTGGAGGACAGATGGACCCCTCTCAGTCTGGCCTCTACCCTTTGACCTGTTTGCTGTGGGTGTCCCTACCAAGAGACAAAGTGTAAAGCCCTGACTCCAGCCAGCATAGCTCTCTGGGTCATTGAGGCACGTAAGGCTCCAAACCCAAGGTTATGGACCTTTTGGAGGTTAAGTATACAGCATCTAATACCATCATTCCCACAACCCTGATTGGAGTTGCAGAACCTACACCTCCGTACCTCCCTTTGCATTTGGATTCTCAACTTCCTAACTTGAAGATCACAGCCTGTGTGAATTGGTGCTAACATATCCTCTTCCCTGACGATCAACATTGGTGCACCTCAGGGGTGTGTGCTTAGCCCACTGCTCTACTCTCTATATACCATGACTGTGTAGCTAGGCATAGCTCAAATACCATCTACAAATTTGCTGACGATACAACCATTGTTGGTAGACTCTCAGGTAGTGACGAGAGGGCATACAGGAGTGAGATATGAAAACTAGTGGAGTGGTGCCACAGCAACAACCTGGCACTCAATATCAGTAAGACGGAAGAGCTGATTGTGGACTTCAGGAAGGGTAAGACAAAGGAACACCTACCAATCCTCATAGAGGGATCAAAAGTGGAGAGAGTGAGCAGTTTCAAGTTCCTGGGTGTCAAGATCTCTGAGGATCTAACCTGATCCCAACATATCAATGTAATTATAATGAAGGCAAGACAGCAGCTATACTTTATTGGGAGTTTGAAGAGGTTTAACATATCAGCAAATACACTCAAAAACTTCTATAGTTGTACCATGGAGAATATTCTGACAGGCTACGTCACTGTCTGGTATGAAGGGGCTACTGCACAGGACCAAAAGAAGCTGCAGAAGGTTGTAAATCTAGTCAGCTCCATCTTGGGCACTAGCCTACACAGGACATCTTTAGGGAGTGGTGTCTCAGAAAGGCAGTGTCCATTATTTAGGACTTCCAGCACCCAGGGCATGCCCTTTTCTCTCTGTTACCATCAGGTAGGAAATACAGAAGCCTGAAGGCACACACTCAGCAATTCAAGAACAGCTTTTTCCCCTCTGCCATCCGATTCCTAAATAGAAATTGGAGCGTTGGACAATACCTCACTTGTTTTTTTAATATACAGTATTTCTGTTTTTGCAAATTTTTAAAATCTATTTAATATACATAATTGATTTACTTGTTTATTATTGTTATGTTTTATTTTATTTTTTTCTCTCTGCTAGATTAGGTATTGCATTGAACTGCTGCTGCTAAGTTAATAAATTTCATGTCACACACTGGTGATAATAAACCTGATTATTCTGGTTCTGATTCTGAAACAACCAGAATATTAAGTGAACAAATAGACATATCTATTGGTCACTCATAAAATACCTTTTCCTTTTCTTATGTCCACCATCTCCACCACATCTGTTCTCAGGATGTGTGTTTCCTTTCCAGAACATCTCAGATGTCCTCCTTCTTCAAAGAAAGGGGTTTCCTTTCCTCCACCATTGATGTTGCTCTCACCCACATCTCCTAGACATCTGCCCCCACCCCATCCTACTGCCACCTTAACAGGGATAGTTCATACATGCCTCTGGGCATATCCTGACCCATATATTAAGAAGGAGGAATAGGTCTTTGATGATATGTTTATACATGAAATTACCTCTTATGCTTGTATCTCATGGTCAAGGTTTTAATGATGGCCAGTTAACATATCCAATCATCTGTTATTTTTCCCTGTGTAATTGCAGTATTTTTCTACAGAAGTGGTTTCCCATTGCCTTCTTTGGGGCAGTGTCTTTACAAGACGGGTGACCCCAGCCATTATCAATACTCTTCAGAGATTGTCTGCCTGGCATCAGTGGTGGCATAACCAGGACTTGTGATATGCACCATCTGCTCATACGACCATCCACCACCTGCTCCCTTGGCTTCACGTGACCCTGATCAGGGGGGGCTAAGCAAGTGTGACCCCTTGCCCAAGGGTGACCTGCAAGCCAGCAGAGGGACAGTGTGCCTTGCACCTCCTTTGGTGGAGACATAACTCCACCCTAACACTCAAAATACCATGGAAGTTAAATTGTGAACAGTTTTTTTTAAACTTAGAGATTCATTTAGAGATACAGCATGGTACAGGCCCTTCAGGCCAAAGAATCCAGTCGAACTAAGCACACCTATGTGACCAATTAATCGACTAACCCGGACATCTTGGAAAGTGGGAGGAAACCAGGACACCTGGAGGAAACCCATGTAGTCATGGGGAGAGCATAGAGACTTATTACAGATAGTGGCAGGAAATGAACCCTAACCATTGGCAATATAATTGTGTTACACTAATAACTGCACTGTCGTGCTGCCCAATCGAAAGACAGGTTCTTGTTTTAATTAGCGTCGGTTATCTACATAATTCCCCAACCAGAATAATTTCCAGCTCATCATGGAAGACCCACTGAAGCTTTCAGAGAAGGTCAACACCTTTTCACTGTCTTGCACAGTGGTGTATGCCTTTGGGAATAAGAGAAAACAAGAGGAAGAGTTCAGAGGTTACTGGACATTAGAGAAATCTGAAGATTTCCAGCATCTGCAGTCCTCGTGTGTCAATGGAATTGTACTCTCCAGTTCCTGCAACAGAGGGTCTCACACCTGAACCATATTGCTCCCTCCTTGGACGCTGCCTGACCAGCTGAGCATGTCCTGCGTTTGTTCTTTTATTTTCAGGTTTCAAGCATCTGCAGTGTTGTTTTTAAATTATTGCTGTCTCCTGGTGAGTTCAGAACCGCTTCTCTTCAAGAAATTTTTTTCAAGGGATAAAGACTGACGCCAATTCTGCCATGGGGGTCCCAAGCACGTCTGAGAAAGGAAAAGGGTTGGGCATGGGGCTAGCAACCCCACCCTGTAAAAAATCAGATCTACAGAAACACCAACGTCCCTGGGAGGGGAAGGATACACCAAGAAGATGGGCTACACCTGGGGACAACATGAAAGACTGGCCCAGAACAGAGGATTTTGGTGAGCTGCTGTCAGGTGCCTATGCCCCAGTAGGGGTGATAGGCTTAAGAAGAAGATTATGGTCCTAACTCAGGCGTATAGGATCAGCTCAGATAGGCAAACTGGTCAGTCTTGGTGAGTTGGGTTGAATGGCCTGTTTCTGTGCTGTATAACTCTCAGATTCTAAAAGCCATCCTAGAAGTTGTTCTTGGTACTTTGGTAGGGCTTCTACTTGTTTCATTTGCCTTGTTCACCCTTTTAGTGGGTTCTATCCCCCTTCTTGTCTTTGGTATGATTTGCTAAAATTCACTTCCACAGTCACAGCTCCTTGCTCAGCAGGCATCTCCTGCTCAAGCCCATATGATCCCAAATTCCAAAAAGTAGATTTATTATCAACATGCACGTCTATCACCAAAAATTAGCCAGTGATTGATTTTCTTCTCGGCATTCCGATTAGAACATCGAAGTATAATAGAGTCAATAAAAAATACACACAAAGATTGACAAACAACAAATGTACAAAAGGAGACAAATAGAGCAAATACAAGAATAATAATAATAATAATAGATGCCGCAGAAAACTGAATTCTCAGTTCAGAAACAATGAAAAACAGTTATACAGGACATTAAAACTAAATTCAATGCACAGAAATGTCACCAAATCAAGAAGCAAGCGGGATTAGGAAGGAAGAAAAACACTCACACAATTGAAGACATGCAAACACCTGAAATTACAATGGATATGCTAAAAGTGGTTATAAAAATTACCTAAAACAGGAAAAGTCCTAGCAGTGATAAAATTCATAATTATTGGCATAAAAAATTTACTTGCCTTTACCTGTGCTTTTAATACATATCAACAATTTTCTTAAATGCTGAAAAAGCGCCCAAATTTTTGACAGAAGGTAAAACATATCTCTTGTCTAAAGGAGAAATCACAAATGACCCATTAAAATCTCGTCCCATTACTTGTTTACAAACTATATATAAAATTATTACATCATGCATCTACCTAATCACCACTAACTTAGATCACCACAATTTACTTACAGAAGAGCAGGAAGGATGCTGTAATCAGAATCAGAATCAGAATCAGAATCAGACTTTAATCGCCAAGTACCTGTGCACATACAAGGAATTTACTTCCGGCAGATGTTGTCTCTCTGCTCATAACAATAATAATGATAAATATAAATGAAAATATAGATTATACATACAAGTAGTGCAATCCAAGTAATAGTTAGCCAACAGTTAACTGGCAGTTAACTGTTCGGCAAAGTGACCGCAGTAGGGAAAAAACTTCTCCAGTGCCTATTAGTCTTAGTCTGGAGGGATCTGAAGCGCCTACCAGACGGAAGCAGTTCAAACAGTCCATGCGCAGGATGGAAGGAGTCCTTTATGATGTTCCCCGCCCTCTTCTTCAACATGGAAGGCAGGGAGGGCAGGGAGGCTCCAATGATGCGCTCGGCAGTCCTCATTGTGCGCTGTAGTCTGGCTCTATCCTGTTTGGTGGCGGCTCCAAACCACACAGTGATGGAGGTGCGCAGGACAGACTCAATGACTGCAGTATAGAACTGCAGCAGCAATTCCTGAGGCAGACCATATACAATGTCAAGAACGACTGATAATAGATTCTGTAATTCTAAATTAAGCCCATGGAAAAGCAGAAATCTTTCATGATGTTATATTGATTACTAAAAAGTATTTGATTCTGTCCTACATGCATGGTTAGTAGAAGTTTTTAATATACATAAACTACACCCAATACTTTTGAAATTCCTACAATATCTGATGAAACGTTGGTGTATAATCACCCTTTGGAATAACAACCATAAAAGAACAACCACTGATATCAAAATAGACCAAGGAATTTCCAAGGTGACTTTTGAAGCCCACTATGGTCTGTCTAACTTTAAACCCACTCTCTAATTTATTGAATCAGATGAAAATTGGGTATCAAATCAGAAACAAACAAATTAACTACTTTGATGAAAACAGGGCTCAGCACTCCAAGTGAGCATATGTAATTCTGGTAAGTACACATCTCTAGACAAATGAAAGTACAACCCAGAAAAATGAAGAAATTATTACTACAATAGAAAAAGGTAACCAACAGAAGAGCATGACCCTTCATGGAAGACATCCCCACAATCTGAGCAGACTAGATGTCAACAAGGAGGTGTCAAACACCTGGCTTAGAGTTGGAGAGATTTTCTCCGAAACAGAAGGGTTACTTGTTGCAATAAAGGACCAGGGGTTAACAAAAAAAATCAAAAATATGTAATAAAAGACCAATAATTTCAAGACAAAATATTCAGAAAATGCCAAGAAAAGCCAGGAACAATCCACCACATTACAGGATCCTGCAGCAGTTTAACTCAATCTGATTACTTACACGGACACAATCAAGGATCAAACATCATTCATCAAAATCTTGCTTTAAAATACAAACTCTTAAAAGACACTATACCTTACTATAAATACAAGTAAGATCCAATTTTAGAGTCAGTCCTACAAAATATATTACAACCGATCTATTTTTATGGATAGGACCATCCATAATCACCATCCAGATATAATATTTTAAGATACTGTAAACAAGCAAGAACCACTTACTTAATAGATATAGCCATTCCAAACACACACAACATACAGAAATCAACAAGTAAAAAACACCAGAAATATGATGAATTAAAAGAGGAAATTAAAAGACTATGGAACATGAACAGGGTATACATTGTCTCGATAGTAATATCCACGATTGGTATCATCCCAAAGTCACTACACAATTACATTAAACAATTAGGCCGACACAGCAATATTTATGTGCACACTTTCTGTGATGGATTGGGCTGTATCCACTACTTTTTGTTGGTTTTTCTATTCTTGGGCATTGGTGTTTCCATACAAGGCCAAGGTGCAACCAGTCAGAAGTTCAAGTCAAAGTACACTTTCCCAATTCAGATCTTTCCAAGTTCCCAGCCTCTATAATGGTTCCTGATTCTCTATTCTCATCAGATCCTGAGATCCACACTTACTGCTGTCCATTGGATATGCATGGTCTTGATCTCCCTCTGCATTAGCAGCTCCTTATTCTGTCCCAAAGCTCCTACCGTCTATAATTACACTTCCATTTTTACTCAATTTGATACTGAAATGGACAACAATTTCCTTTCTTGGTGATGTCAAAGTTTGAAAACTCAAACAGCACTGGAATTGGAATGTTCCTCCTAGTCTTTCCTCTCCTCCTACTTTCCCCTCTCCCTCATTCCAACCCTTGCCATGATTTCTTCATCCTTCTGATCTTCTCCTTTCTGTGCTCAACAGAGGCTTTACCCTCACCCTCTGCATCCCTAATGAGTTCTGACCCCAAAATAGCTTTAAACTTTTCTTCCAAAACCTTCTCCGCTATGTACGTTCCTTCTACTAGGTGTCTTACCTCAGAGTGTGGGCGCTGTCTTCTGTCTCCAGAAGTTCCAATCCTCACTCTGATCATTTGGCTTTTCTAGATCTCCTCATTGCTAAATGCTAGCATGACATTAATTGCAAGGAAATATCAAGAAGATCGCAGCATTGTTAGATTTCAGCAGGCCAGGCAGAACCTGTGGAAGGAAAAGGGGACAATCAACAACTTGGGCTAAGACCTTTCATCAAGGATTTCCTTCCACATATGCTGCCTGACTGCCAAGTACCACTAGCAGATTTTATTTTTGATCCACATTCCAGCATCTACATTCTCCATGAGGACTTCTATTGCTAATTTTTTTATTCACTCCCTTCTCTGTTTCAATGAAGAGTCTTCAAACTGAAACATTGACTCTCTTCTTACCTCCACAGATGCTGCCTAGCCTGCTGAGTATTTCCAGCATCTTTATTTCCCCTGCTGTATGACTGACTAGGTCTCTGGACACAGAAGCCATGTAAATAAAAAGAAAATGTTAAAAATCTGAAATGAACAAAATGAGATAATACTTTCTGAGGTGTAACAGTAAATTTGCAGGGAAGTAGAGATGTTTTGCATTTATTTCTGTTACTGTGTTTTTTGGGGGTAAGATTCTATGTGAATTGTTGGTCTCAAGAACAGCTTCTATCCTTCAGTCTTAAGATTATTGAACCCCACCCCAGTATGATAAAATAGACTCTTGAGCTTATCCATGCATTCACCTCCTGTAACACTTTATTCTGAATTTTGTTATTGTTTTCCTTGTACTAAGTCCATTGTAATTGTAATGAATTGATCTATATTGTTCATTCATTATGTGCCGTGTCGTATGACATCAAGGTCTTTCCATGATTATGATTGTTCTTGGTATGTTTTTCTACAAAAGTGGTTTGTCATTGCCTTCTTCTGGACAGTGCCTTTATAAGACGGGTAACCCCCAGCCATTATCAATACTTTTCAGAGATTGTCTGCCTGGTGTCAGTGGTCACATAACCAGGACCTGTGACATGCACCAGCTGCTCCCATGCCTTCACGTGACTCTGATTTGGGGGCTAAGCAGTGGATACACCTTGCCCAGGGGTGACCTGCACGCTACTGTAGGGAAGGAGCACCTTGCATCTCCTTTGGTAGTGATGTATTCCCCACCCGACTCCCAAGATCTGTATTGGTGGAATGCAAAAACAATGGTTTTCACTATACCTTCCTGGATACTAAACCAATTTATATATTTATTAATTTCCCCTCCTGCTGAGATTCAGCAATTTTATTTTATAGATCATCGTGATAATTTGTAGTAATAAAGTCAGAAAGTCATGTTTGGTGTTGAAGGAAAATGCTGGTTTCTTTAGGAAACGAAGTAAATTTAGATCAGGTTTTATTGAAGCGATAGGTGGAGCAGGCCTCTGGGCGGTGTAGGCCGTGTCTCCATGGCGGCCAGGCGGAAGTGATGCGAATGGGTTTCCGACGGCGGGCGCGCTGTCTCCATCCTGGTCTCTGGCCGCTGTCACAAAGTGCCCGGACCTAGAAACAGGAAGTGAGTAAAGGCGGCGGCGGGACGGAGGGAGGGAGGTGTTGGGGGAACCGGGAACCGGGCACCGGGACAGGGCGCGGCGGGAGCGCGACGCTCGGAGCCCTCTCCCTCGCATTCCGCGGGCCGCCCGACGCCCTCTCGGCCCCACTCCGGGGGGGAGACGGAAGGCGTGGTGGTGGTGGGAGAGAGGGGGTAGGGAGGGAGGGTGGTGGTGGGAGAGAGGGGGTAGGGAGGGAGGGTGGTGGTGGGAGAGAGGGGGTAGGGAGGGAGGGTGGTGGTGGGAGAGAGGGGGTAGGGAGGGAGGGTGGTGGTTGGAGAGAGGGGGTAGGGAGGGAGGGTGGTGGTGGGAGAGAGGGGGTAGGGAGGGAGGGTGGTGGTGGGAGAGAGGGGGTAGGGAGGGAGGGTGGTGGTGGGAGAGAGGGGGTAGGGAGGGAGGGTGGTGGTGGGAGAGAGGGGGTAGGGAGGGAGGGTGGTGGTGGGAGAGAGGGGGTAGGGAGGGAGGGTGGTGGTGGGAGAGAGGGGGTAGGGAGGGAGGGAGGGTGGTGGTGGGAGAGAGGGGGTAGGGAGGGAGGGTGGTGGTGGGAGAGAGGGGGTAGGGAGGGAGGGTGGTGGTGGGAGAGAGGGAACGGGTGGCGATGAGAGAGGTGCGGTGAGACACAGGATGGGTTAGTGGGTAGAGAAGGGGTGGTATGGGGAGTATAGAGGGTGGGGTAGGGTAGACGGGGTGAAGGTAGAGTGAGGATGGCTGTGGGGGAGATATGAGGGGTAAGGAAAGGGGTTAGTCTGAGGGGAGAGGAGAGAGTGGTACTGCTGGGAGGGTTGGAAGGTGGGAGTCGAGTGGGTGTGGGAGGGTAGGTGGGAGAGAGGGGGCATGAGCTGGATGTGATGGTGAGAGAAGAGTGGATGAGGGAGAGGAAGTGGGGTTGGTCAGAGAGGGGTGGGGAAGGGATTTGAGCTGAGGGTGGGGATCAGCGGTGCAAAAGAGATGGAGAGGAAGGGGTGGGGAGAGAGTAGCAAGGGTAGTGGCCAGAGTTGTGTGTTGAAGTGGGGGGGGGGGGTGAGGGTGAGAGAGGGAGCAAGGGGTGTTGAGGTGAAAAGGAATTCGGAATTGTAGGGGGTGGATGTGGTGGGGATTGGTTGGGGAGTGTAGGAGGGGTAAGGCAGGATACAGGGTGGGAGTGAGGGCTTGGAAGGGCTAGGTCGCTGATTGGAAATGTTCGGGTGCTGGCAGTGAGAGTCGAGTGTGACAACTTGGCCATGTTGTGGTCAGTGTGTGTTGGGGGGGGGGGAATGATGAGATAGGTGAGGGTCTGGTGACGATGAGAGTGGGGAGATGCAGAAGGTCGAGGTTATTGTTAGGGTGATGGAGGGTGGTAACCCCTCTAACTAATGTGCATCTTGCTGTCTGTATCCTTGTTTACTCGGTGCAATAAATTTATTGAGACTATCAATATTTTTATATTTTGAGTATGTGCATCTAAATATGGTTAAGAGCTGTACATATATGTAATTGTATATTATATACTGTTTATAGTTACAGTATATGTTGCTAAGCTGCAAGTATTTTAGGATATGCATTCACTTAGATTATCTCTACTTTCTGTAGTTAATGTACAAGGACTTTTCTGTATGTGATATTTATATTTTGCAATCATGTTTGATATTAAAGATAGATCACTAATGATGTCAATATTAAACTTTAAAACTACCATGTTTCAAATAAATTTAATTCAGTGAGAAGTATAGGCATGAGTCTGTATGTGAGAAATAATACAGGTGTGCCCCCCCCCCCCTTACAAAGGTAGAGTGTTCCTATGAAACCTTTCTTAAGCGAAATGGTGTAAATCGAAGAACCATTAATTGGAAAAATTTTCGTAAAAGTGGAAATCCTCTTTGTAATGCAAAAACAGGTTTCTAATGTAGGTCTTTTGTAAAAGCGAAGTGGCGTAAAGCGAACATTTATAAAGTGGGGGACACCTGTATATAGTTTAGTGGCCTGATGTAACCTCTACCTGGGCTTAAATAATGTGATTTTTTTGAAAATGATTATTTTAATATAGTTTAACTTATTGTGTGTTAACCTAATTCAGGATTGGTATCAAACTATGTTCAACTTTTTTTTAAAGAATTTGTTTTGCTGAGATTACTAAGCACAATGGTAATTAATGTTTTTTCAGGGATTTGGGATTTTGGCAGTTTGAATCTGCAACAAAATTAATTTTAGATGTTTCCCCCCAGCACACTGTAAGAAACATGTTTCAGAAGGATGGGCAGGGGGTGAGGGTGAGAGGGGGAATCTCATTGACACCTACCAGATACTGAAAATCTGAATAAAGTGGATGTTGAAAGGATGTTTCCTTTAGTTGTGGAATCTTGAACCAGAAGGCATAGCCTCAGAATAGAGGGACGTCCATTTAGAACAGAGATAAAGAGGAACTTATTTAGCTAGAGATTAGTGAATCTGTAAAACTAGATGCCTCAGACAGCCATGGAGGCCAAATCATTGGGTATATTTTGGCAGAGATTGATATGTTCTTGATTAGTTAGTGTGTGAAGAATTGCAGGCAGAATGGTCTGAGGAAAATCAGTCAGGATTGAACGGGGGAGCAGACCCTGGGCCAAATGGCCAAATTCTGCTCCATGGTCTTAACATTCCCCCTTCCCCCCCCCCCCCCCCACTCCCCAAAGATCTCTTGGTGAAAGGCTCTTTAACAAAACAATGGGTGGGGTGGAATTGTGCGCTATCACGCAGGAATGGTCTGAGCTGGGTATTCTGGAGCGTATTCTAGTGGGGATTGAAGTGTCTCATGATCAAAGATCTGCAGTTTTGAAAATCTGAAATACAAGGGAAATTTCTTTCAATGAACAGTAAGATTCAAACAAAATTCTGGATATTTCAAAGTCTAATAATAGTTTTAATGAGAGCCAGCAGGCTGATACAGAGTGACGGAAGTTTGCAGGTATGTCAGTGTCTGCTTCATGGACTTAACCTTTAATGAACATTTAATATAAAGAATCACAATATTGATTGTGGAAAGTATAGATGTTTCCACTTGTTATGCTACATAGTTGATGTGTATTTGTGGGGAATCAGTTGGCTCATTTTGGCAAACCTGTGTTTAGAACATGGTACAGTACAGGCCCTTTGGCCCATGATGCTGTGCCAACCCTTTAACCTACTCCAAGATCAATCTAACCCTCCCCTCCCACATGACCCCCCATTTTCCTTCATCCATGTGCCTTGTATAGATGAGTTGGGTATGTTTTGTCAGCATTTTGCTGAAAGATTTTAAAGACCATACACAAAATGCGGGAGGAATTTTGTGAAATCTAGATCTCAATCTAAAACCTACACTGGTTTATATTTACTGCCAGTTACGCTGCTGGTGTTTAGGGCAGCAATGAATGTCCTCCATCTCTGTCTGTCCTTGGCCATCTTATGTATTGTGCTGCAGGTGTCGTTCAGGGTCTTCACTTCTGCCTCTGCGGTACAGTGGCAAGGTGTCTGGCATCCCACATTTCCTCTGCCCTCGGGTCCAATTGAAGGGCTGTCTTGATGATGGAGTTGGCCTCCCTTCTCATCACGTGCCCAATCCATCTCCACCATTTCCTCATGACGATTGTGGCCACGTCCTCTTGCTGACACTGAAGGAGTAGGCATGGTTGGAGATCTTTCTTGGACAGAAAATATGGAGAATCTTACAGAGGCTTGTGGCGAGGAATGACAACGGCTTCACAAAGTCATTCTGTTATGCGCCAGCATTCTGACCCGTACAACAGTGTGGACAGAACACAGCTCTGGTGTGGAATCAGGGCTAACAACCCCAACTGGTCAAAAAAATTATTTCAGAAACAACACATCTATTTTTCGGAAATAATGGTTGCCATTTGGCTCCTTGTACATTAAAAAAACACCTACATAATAATAATCTTTCTCTTATCAAGAAAGCCAAACTTAATAGCACACTAATTTGACAGATTCATGTGGCTGAGTGAAGGATGTGGCAGTAATTTGTGTGATACTCATCGTAATCAGCTTCGTGCAATTTAGAAACTCTAATGGCCTAATTCTGCTTCTTTATCTTATGGTCTTATCAATGGAGAGGGTTCAAAGGAGGTTCGTGAAAGTGATTCCAGAATTGAAAGCCTCATCAGGTCAGGAGTATTTGATGGCTCTAGGCTGTACTCGAATTCAGAAGAATGAGGGGGTGACCTCATTGAAATTTATCGAATGTTGAAAGGCCTTGATAGGGTGGATGTAGAGAGGATGTTTCCTATGGTGGAGGAGTCTAGGACCAGAGGATGCAGTTTTGGAATAGAGGGATATCCTTTTAGAATGGAGATGAGGAATTTCTTTAGCCAGAGAGAAGTGAATCTCTGGAGTTTATTACCACAGGGTAATTTTAAGGTAGAGGTTGATAGATACTTGATTAGTCGGGGCATGAAGGGATACGAAGAGAAAGCAGGAAACTGGGACTGAGAGGGAAATGGATCAGCCATGATGAATGGCAGAGCAGACTCGATGGGCTAAATGGCTTTTTCTGCTCCTATGTTTTATGATCTATAGTCTTAATTCCAAAATGCTAAAGAATCCTGACATTATTGCAGATTCTGGTAGGGAGATGATTTTGTGTGAGGCTGAGAAAATACTGGAACAATGCTAGGTCTGTGTTTGTGGCTTCACACTGTATGTTCTGATCAGTATAATGGCTGGCTGTAATTACTGCATAGCAAAGCCTTAATGGAAAATTTGCATACAATATTTGTAACTGTTACCAAAGAATCTCGTAATTATCTAAACAGTTTCAGATATATAAAATTAGGCAGGTTCTGTAATGTACAGTGGCCTTTACTGCTATTTGTAGTACTTATTTATGCAAACAGTTTCCATAAAAGATAGCTCCAGTACAAGGGTTGAGACAACATGGCTGTACAAGTTCATGAGATTCTGCAGATGCTGGAAAGCTTGAGCAACAGACACGAGAGACACAATACTGGAGGAACTCGGCAAGTCAGGCAGCATCTATGGAGGTTATTGGATAGTCAGTGTTTCGGGCTGAGACTCTTCATCAGGACTCACCCAGGGACTGGTTGGTGGGGTGCTGGGTGCTACAACTTGAGGCCTATTCCGCACCGTATCTCCAAGTAAATAAATGCACGTGAACAGTCAATCTTTCAGACACTTATGATGAAGGATCTGTCTGAAACGTCAACTGTTCATTTTGCAATGTTATAAATGTATTTTGAATCTTTTATTTGGAGATACAGCAAGGAATTGGCCCTTCGAGCTGTGCTGCCCAACGACCCACCTATTGAACCGCACAGGACACTTTACAATGACTGATACCAGTATGCCTTTGGAATGTGGGAGGAAGCCGGAGCACGCGGTCACGGGGAGAACATACAAACTCCTTACAGACAGCAGCAGGAACAGAACTGGAGCTGCTGGCACTGTAAAGCGTTCTGCTAACCATTATACAAGCTGCCCGAGGAAGGGTAGAGGCAAGAACCATTACAATGTTTAAAAGATATTTGGACAGATTCATGGATGGGAAAGGTTAAGACTGGAAGACATAGGAGCAGAATTGTACCATTCAGCTCATTTGAGTCTGCTTTGCCATTTCATTATGGCTGATCTATTATTCCTCTCAGCCCTGATCTCCTGCTTTCTCTCTGTAACCTTTTACCCCATTACTAATCAGGAACCTATCAACTTCCACTTTAAATATATATAAATATATCATCTTGGGGCTAAGAAATTCCGATACCCTATATTACACCAAACCCAGAAGAGTTCCCAGTGCCCTATATAATTTCTGGGAGGGGTTTAATCTATGCTGAGCCCTTTGTTACCTGGTTTTCTACATTAATTACTCATAAAATGTAGCCTGATCTTTATCTAAGTCATAATAATAGACACAATCTGCCTAAACTAATAACACACAAACAATTGTACTATTTCTCATCAATACGATCACAGTCTAGGTTTAAAAAAGTATGTGAACCTCTGTGGTGATGCCTTCCACAAAAACTGCTTGGAGTCAGGTCTTCCAATCAATGAATGCTGAAGGAGGTGAAAAAAAACTCAAAGGTAATAGCAAAGGACCTGCTGAAATCTCTAGAACTTTCTAAAGTATCTGTTCAGGTATCCAAACAAGAATGGTGTTTGTGGAAGGATACCACGGCTCTCTAAAAAAAAACATGGCTTCATGTGTCAAGTTTGTAGAAGACCACCTGAGTGTTCCACAATGTTCCTGGGACAACATTCTGTGGACAGATGAGAAAAAAGTTGATTTTCTGGCAGTAATGCACACTGCTATGTTTGGAGGGAAAAGGGCACCATACACCAACACCAGAACCTTGACCCAACTGTGAAGCATGTGGAAGGAGCATCATGGCTGCTTTGCTGCCCCAGGGCCTGGACAGCTTGTAATCATTGAGGGAGCAATGAATTCAAAATTGTATCGGGAGAATGTCAGTGCAGTGATCCATCACCTGAAGCTTAGTAGAAGTTGGATAATGCAACAAGACAATGATCCAAAACACGAGTAAATCAACAACAGAAAGGTTTAAAAAGAAAATCCATATTGTGGAATGGCCAAGTCAGAGTCCAGACTTTAACCCAGTTGAGATTCTATGGCATGACCTGAAGAGGACTGTTTAAAGTTTAATTTTATTGTCAAAGTATGCATGTACAATACAACTCTGGTATTTGTCTTCTCCAGATCGCCATGAAGTAGAGAAAGATCATTGGTGTTGATGAAAGAAAAAAAACATCAACTCCCGCCCAGCATGAAAAAGAAAAGAAACAAATCCCCCCACACCACAGAAAAGGACAGCGACAATAACAATCACTGACCCCCTCACTCACAGAAAGAAAGTGACAATAACAGTTCCAATCCCCTTACCTGCAGAAAGAAGCAGCAAAAATATCAGTCCCCCCCACTCACAGTAAAGAACAGCGACAGTAATATCGAAACCCTCAACCCTCCCACACAAAAATTAACAGATCACCCACCTGCCAATTGTCCACAAGACCCCCCCCCCCCCCCCAGTTTATTGCTTTCTTTCTTTCTATTTGCTCAATTAAAACAGAGGGAATAGAAGTCAGCGTAGTTGAATGCTCCTCTTGTGAGATGTAGGAAGGCAGGGAGACCCTGATGAGAAGTGCATCCAGCTGCAGCTTCTAGCAGTCCACGTTAAGGAGTTGAAGCTCGAACAGGATGGTCTCCAGATCATTTGGGAGGCTGAAGGGATGATAAGACATTTAGAGGAAGTTACAACCAAGGTGCAGGACACAGGAAACTGGGTGACAGTCAGGAATGGGAAAGGGGTTAAACAGCCAGTGCAGAGTACCCCTCTGGGCATCCCCCTCAACAACAGGTCAGGTCTGAGCACTGAGTCTGACTGCGACTCCGAAGGGAAGGGGGGAGAAGAGGCGAGCTGTGGTGATAGAAGATTCGTTACTGAGGGGAACAGAAAGGAGGTCCCCGGATGCCATAGTCCAAG
Organism: Hypanus sabinus; assembly: GCF_030144855.1. Lineage (NCBI taxonomy): Eukaryota > Metazoa > Chordata > Chondrichthyes > Myliobatiformes > Dasyatidae > Hypanus > Hypanus sabinus. The sequence goes on from NC_082718.1 coordinate 30,965,567, forward strand.
ACATCTCAAATTAAATCCTCAGCATTCTGAGGTGGGAGGGTGAACCGCCAGAGGTTATGGTCCATGTAGGTACCAATTACATTGGAAGGACGAGTGATGAGGTTCTGCATAGGGAGTTAGGTGCTAAGTTAAAGGGCAGGATCTCTAGACTTGGGATCTCAGGATTGCAACCCGTACCACGTGCTAGTGAGGCCAGAAATTACTCAGTTTACAATATGGCTAAGGAGTTGGTGCTGGAGGGAGGGCATAAGATTTTTGGATCATTAGGCTCTCTTCCAGGGAAGGTGGAATCGGTACAGAAGAGATGTTTGCACCTCTACTGTAACATTTGCTAGTGCTGCACACGTGGGGGTGGAGGATGTAAACTGCAGTTGTAGGGGACGGGAACTAGAGTGCTGAAATTGATAATGGAGAGTTTGTGAAGAAAGATGTTCTCAAGTTCTCAAACAAAGTCAGGAATCAAAAGGTTGAGCATGGTGCGACTCATGTTCTGAGCTGCACATATTTCAATGCAAGAAGTATTGTAGAAGAGACAGATCATTTAGTGTATTGTTTTCAGGGCATGGATCAACACCTGGAATTATGATACTGTAGCCATTAGTGAGACTTGGTTGTAGGAGAGGCAGCACTGGCAGCTGAATATTCCAGGGTTCCATTGTTTTAGACTTGACTGAGTTGGAGAGATTTGGTGGGGGGTGAAGTTACTAGTCAGGGAAAATGTCACTGCAGTGCTCAGTCAAGACAGACTGGAAAACTCGTCTAATGAGGCTTTATAGGTGGAACTGAGGAATAAGAAAGTTATGACCACATTAAAAGAGCTACGATACAGCCCACCCAACAGTCACACAGACTGTTGCAAGAAACAAAGTTGTTACAGTAAGTGATTTTAACTTTCCATATATTGACTGGGTCTCCCATACTGTAAAAGGACTAGATGGGATAGAATTTGTCATCTGTGTTCAGGAAAGTTTCCTTCATCACTACATAGAAGTCCCAACGAGGTATTGTGCTATACTTGATCCGCTGTTATGGAATGAGACAGGGAGGTGACAGAAGTTTGTGTAGGGGCATTTTGTATTTTTGTTCATAATGCCATTAGTTTCAAAATAAATATGGAAAAAGATATCTGATCCTATCTGTCATCTGCGCCAGGTCTTTACAATTCTCTCTGTCCTTCCCCTCTCCGAGGCAAAATGTTCTGCCCTCAGTCAGGGCCTGAGTTTTGTCCCCCTGTGCCCGCAGCTCTGAGTTCTGCTCCCGCCATGACGCTGAGCTCCTCTTCTGCCACCTCTCTCCATGCCTACTTCTTTAGTAAGGACTCTCCAGCCCGCACCAATTACCCCTTCTCCCACTTTCAGCCCTCCTCCTCTTCCTGGATGACCACTCTGGTCTTCTGCCTGGATCTTTACAGTGTCAACTGCCAATAAGCCATCAACCATCTTGACTTTACCATTACCCTCTCCAATTCGACCCTCACACCTTCCGAATGGGCTCCTCTTCATTCTCTCTGCGCTAATCCTAACCTCACTATCAAACCGCAGATGGGGGCATGGTGGGGGGGGGAGGGTTCTGTTGGACTGACCAACTTGCTGAGGCCAGGTAACAACTCTCAGACACCCCCTCTTACCCCTCGAACAGGACCATACTAAAGTGCACCAGGCCATTGTCTCCCACACCATTACCATCACTCATCCACTGCCACCAACTTCACAGTTCCCTCACCCCACACTTCCTGTTTCTACCTCCTACTCAAGATCCATACACCTGACCATCTAAGTAGACCTGTTGTTTCTGCTTGTTCCTGGCCCACCGGACTTGTATCCGCATGTCTCGACTCTGTTTTATCCTTCTGGTTCAGTCCCTTCCTACCTACATCTGTGACACTTCACATGCTCTTTTCAATTACTTCAAGATCCCTGGCCCCAGTCGTCTCATTTTCATAATGGATGTCCAGTCTCTATATACCTCCAGCCCCCATCAGGAGGGTCTTACAGCTCTCTACTTCTTTCTTGACTACAGACCTAACCAGTTCCGCTCCACCACCATTCTCCTCTGTCTAGCAGAACTTGTCCTCACTCTCAAAAAATTTCTCCTTCAACTCCTCCCACACAAAGGTTTGCACATGTTTGCCCTCACCCTGTCCTGCACTGCCACACCAGGGTTAGGGTTTCTCTTGTCCTCCTCTACCACCCCATTAGCCTTCATTTTGAGCATATAATTCTCTGTAACTTCTGCCGTTTCCAATGGGATCCCACCACCAAGCTCATCTTCCCCTCCCCCTGCTTTCTGCAGAGATCGTTCCCCACCGGATTCCCTTGTCCACTCGTCCCTCCCCACTGATCTCCCTCCTGCAAGCGGAACAAGTGCCACCCTGCCTCTACACCTCCTCCCTCACTACCATTCAGGGCCCCAAACAGACCTTCCAGGTTGAGGCAACACTTCACTTGTGAACTTACCGTATCTGGTGCTCCCAGTGTGAACTCCTGTATATCAGTGAGACCCAAAGTAGATTGGGAGACCAATTCACTGAGCTCCAACACTCCATCTGCTAGGAAAAGCCGTATCTCCTAGTGGCCACCCATTTTAATTCTACTTCCCATTCCAATGTGTCAGTCCATGGCCTCCTCTACTGCCACGATGAGACCACACTCAGGTTGGAAGAGAAACGCCTTATATTCCATATGGGTAGCCTCGAACTTGATGGTATGAATATTGATTTCTCGATCTTCCAGTTTCGGCTCTTCCCTTCACCATCCCCTTTTCTAGTTTCTCTGTCTCTCAGACCTTTTTCTGTATGTTCCCAACACCACCACCCCCGCCCCCCGGTGATCCTCCCCCTTCCCTTTTTCAAAGGTCTTATCGGACTCAACCTTTCCAGCCCTTTAATCTTTAACCAATAACTTCCCATCTCTTTATTTCACCCCTCCCCCCCCCCGCAGTAGATCAGAACGGTAACCCATGCATGGAGCCAAAAGAGGTGGGGGTGAACCTAAATGGATTATGTTTTGCATCTGTCTTTACTCAGTAAACTGACGCAGAGTCTATGGAAATAAGACAAAGCAGATGCGATCTCATGGACACTATACAGATTACAGGGGAGGAGTTGTTTGCTGTCTTGAGGCAAAATAGGATAGTTAAATCCCCAGGGCCTGTTCCCTCGGACCCTGTGTGAGGCACGTACAGAAATTGCAGAGCCCTTAGCAAAGAGTTTCTTCCCCTCTGCCATCTGATTACTAAATGGATATGGAATCCATAAACACTACCTCACTTTTATTATTTCTGTTTTTGCACTATTTTTAATTTAACTATTTTGTGTACACACACATATATATATATATATACATTTGTTTTTTCTATATTATCCTGTACTGCATTGTACCACTGTCAGTGAGTTAACCAATTTCAGGACATATGCCAGTGATGTTTAGCCTGGTTCTGATATTTAACTCATCCTTAGGAACGGGTGAGTTACCGAAGGATTGAAGGATATCTGATGTTCCACTGTTTCAGAAAAGTGCTAAAATTAAGCCAGGAAGTTATATGATGGTGTGCCTGAGGTCAGTAGTGGGAAAGTTATTGGAAAGTATTCTAAGGGACTGGATATATGAGTGTTTGGTTAGGGATAGTTAACATGGCTTTATACATGGTAAGTTGTGTCTAACCAATCTTATAGAGTTTTTCGAGGAAGATACTAAGAAAGTTGATGAAGGCAAGGCAGTGGATGTTGTCTACATGGGCTTTAGCAAGGCCTTTGACAAAGTCCCGCATGGGAGGTTGGTCAAGAAGGTTCAGTCGCTCAGCATTCAAGATGAGGTGGTAAATTGGATTAGACATTGGCTTTGTGGGAGAAGCCAGAGAGTGGTAGTAGATAGTTGCCCCTCTGACGGGAGGCCTGTTACTCGTGGACTGCTGCACAATCAGTGCTGGGTCTGTCATCTATATCAATGGTCTGGATAATAGTGTGGTTAACTGGATCAGCAAATTTGCAGATGACACCAAGATTGGGGGTGTAGTGGACAGTGAGGAAGGCCATTATGGATGGAGAGGGATCTGCGTCAGCTGGGAAAATGGGCTGAAAAATGGCAGGTGGAATTTAATGCAGACAAATGCGTGTTTTTGCTTTGGTAGGACCAACCAGGTTAGGTCTTACAGTGAACAGTAGGGCACTGAGGAGCGTGGTAGAACAAAGGAATCTGGAAATACAGGTCCATAATTCGTTAAAAGTAACATTACAGGTAGATAGGGTCATAAAGAAAGCTTTTGGCATCTTCACAAATCAATGTATTGAGTACAGGACAACACGCACAAAATGCTGGTGGAACACAGCAGGCCAGGCAGCATCTATAGGGAGAAGCGCTGTCGACATTTCGGGCTGAGACCCTTCGTCAGGACAGCATTTTGTGTGTGTTGTTTGAATTTCCAGCATCTGCAGATTTCCTCGTGTTTGCTATTGAGTACAGGAAATGGGATGTTATGTTGTATAAGACACTGGTGAGGCATAATTTGGAGTACTGTGGCAGCTTTGGTCACCTATCTACAGGAAAAATGTAAACAAGGTAGAAAGAGTACAGAGAAGGACCTGAGTTATAGGGAAAGGTTAAATAGATTAGAATTGTATTCTTTAGAACATAGGCGATTGAGAGGATATTTGCTAGAGGTATACAAGATTATGAGGGGTATAGATAGGGTAAATGCAAACAGGCTTTTTCCACTGAGGTTAGGTGGGACTACAACCAGAGATCATGGGTTAAGGGGGAACTCAGGAAACTTCCTCACTCAGAGGGTGGTGAGAATGTGGAACCAGCTGCCAGCACAAGTTGTGCATGCAAGTTTGATTTCAATGTTTAAGAAGAATTTGGTTAGATACATGAATGGTAGGGGTATGGAGGCCTCTGATCTAGTTGCAGATCAATGGGAGTAGGCAGTTTGAATGGTTCGACACGGATTAGATGGGCTAAAGTGCTGTACTTTTCTGTGTCTATGGCTCTACTGTATTTGTCAATGTAGAATGGAGAGCAAGTTTGTAAATCTGGTGGGAGCAAATTATTTCAGGAATGGCAAGGGTGGAGCACCACGGGAGGGTTGTGGGACAGGTGGCAGAGAGGGAGTGCCAAGGGCAGATGGTGGCATGGATACAGGCACCAGGCAAGGTCATTTGATTCCAAACAATTAATTTATTGATCATTACAGAATGTCTCTGGTGTTTTCTGCTCCCTCCCCCTCTCCCTTCCCCTTTTCCCAATCATGATTCCCCTCTCCCTGCCCCCTTCCCACTCTCAGTCCACAATAGAGACCCATATCAGAATCAGGTTTATCATCACTCACCTTCGACATGAAATTTGTTTTTTTGTGTGGCAGCAGTACAGTGCAATACATAAAATTACTACAGAACTATGCAAAAGTCTTCGGCACATATATCTAGGGTTAGGGTTAGTACATCCAGAAAGTCTATTTTGAGAGCGATAATCTAAATAGGACTAGCTCAAATAGGCATGGACAAGTAAGGCTGAAGTGCCTTTCCTCCCTGCGGTGTGACTCCAGTATATTCTGTACAGTTGTAACCGAAGATGTCTGGGACAAAATGGCACAAGAACTCTGTTATAACCGTCTTTGCCACTAGATGGCAGCAGAAGCATGTGATGCACTGTACCTCAAACTCGCAGAAATCTGAAGCAATTCACATTGGAAAGTCGAATTTGAAGGCAGAATACAGGGTTAATGGCAGGATTCTTAACATGTGGAGCAACAGAGGGATGTTGGGGTCCACATCCACAGATCTCTCAAAGTTGCTGTGCAAGTTGATAGGTGATTAAGAAAGCGTACAGTGTGTTGCCCTTCATTAGTCTGGGCTTGAGTCCAAGAGCCATGAGGTAATGTTTCTGCTCTATAAGACTCTGGTTAGAGTTTTGTGATGGCATGCAAGAAGATGAATCTCAAGGTAGTATACAGTAAACGTACCTTGATAATAAATGTCCGTTAGACTTTGAATTCACTCAGCAGCTCAGCCATACCCTCGTTAACGGCGAGCAAGGGTTTTTTTTCTCTCTCATTGGAGCAAAGGAGGGTGAGAGGTGGTGATAGAGGTGTGTGAGAGGATAAGAGGCAGAGATAGAGTGAACAGCTGGAGATTTTTACCCCCGGAAGGAAATGCCAATACAGGGGGCATAATTTTAAGGTGATTGGAGGGATGTCAGAGGTAGGATTTTTACACTGAAAGTGGTGGTTGTGTGCCAGGGGCGTTGGTGAAGACAGTTACATTAGGGAGGTTTGAGCGACTCTTAGATAGGTACATGGATGAAAGAATAATGGAGGATTATGTGGGTGGGAAGGGCCAGATTGATCTTGGATTAGATTAAAAGGTCAGAACAATATTGTGGGCTGAAGGGCCTGTACTGTGCTCTAATGTTCGATGTTCATTGTAAAAGCAGGAAATGCAGACGATGTTGGTCAGCATCTGTGGAAGAAGAAACAGCTAGTGTTTCAGATAATTGATCTTTTCAACAGAAACTATATTTAATGCCACACGGTGGTAGAGGTCCAGGAATCCTTCCTCTGCTCCATCTCAAAGCAGTAAGTTGCTGGGTCACATGAGGTTACAAAGCTGGGAATCGGGGTACTGCTGAGCTGCTGAACGATTTCAAAGTTTAACGTACATTTACTTTCAACGTACGTTTACTGTATATTGCTGTGAGATTCATCTTCTTACAGGCAGAAACACAACAAAAGCCACTAGAAAAATCCCACACAACAAAGACCATCAAACACCCAATGTGCAAAAAAGAACAAATTGTGCAACCAGTAAGAGTAAACAAATAACACAGAGAATGTGAACCGGAAAATTTCCGAAAGTGAGTCCGCAGCCAGGGAGCCAGTTCCGAGCTGAGGCAAGTGAACCCGGTCCAGGAGCCTGATGGCTGCAGGCTGTAGTCACAGGGCCAGTTCAGTGCTGTGGTAACGCCGATGCTTGCAGACCACGGCTGCAGAGATTGGTACATCAGTACATCAAAAGGAGATTGGTAATAGGCCTTTACTGACAGAAAAGGTTCTGCTGGAGTCTCACTGAAGGATGATATAATGCAGCACAATAACCTAGCGGTTAGTGTAATGCTGTTACAGCACCAGCAACCCCAGGTTCAATTCCCAGTGCTGTCTGTAAGGTGTTTGTATGTTCTCCCTGTGACCATGTGGGTTTCCTCTGGGTGCTCCAGTTTCCTCCCACATAACAAAGACGTAGGGTTAGTAGGTTACTGGGTCACGTGGGTATAATTGACCAGTGCGGGCTCGTGGGGCCGGAAGGGCTTGTTACTGTGCTGTATCTCTAAATAAATATAAAACCGGGGGAGCTGCAGAATTGACGAAGAGTAGCTGTTTGGGTAAATCTCAGTGCTGATCAAAATCAAATCAAGTTTTAATTATCACTCAACCATACGTGAATAGAGTGGAACTAAACAGCGTTCCTCTGGGGCCAAGGTGCAAAACATACCCAGCACATTCAAAACAAGCAAACACGCTTTCTGCGTTATTAAAGGAAATAGAGACAGTTACTATGGCCACAATCTTCCAAATGTCTTAGATGCACTGATTGAAAATAAAAGGCACTACAGAAGCTGAAAATCTGAAGTAAGATTGACATTCTAGAAATACTCAGCAGATGAGACAACATCAGAGGAAAGGGGAACTGTAGAGTTATTGGTTTGTTATGTGTACCGGGATACAGTGAAAAGCTTTTGTTTTGCCTGTCATCCAGGCATCATTCCACGTGTGATTACATCAAGATAGTAAAAACAACGCAGAATATAGCTGTACTGAGAAAGTGAAGTGCAGGGGCTGCAACAAGGTAGACTGTGAGATCAGGGTTCATCTTTAACGTATGAGAGGTCTGGTCAAGTGTCGAGGGAGGAGAGGTTAGCTATGTCAGGGTTCCCAAACTGGGTTCCACAGAACCCTGGGTTAATGGTAATGGTCCATGGCATACACGCGATTGGGAACCCCTGGTTAATGTGGTGGACTGGGCTGCCTTCAGAATTCTCTGCAATTGGTTTTGTCTGTCTGATTCAGACTGGCCATTTTGGCTGTTTATATCATCTTGGTTTATCTCTCTTGTGCAATCTGACCTGGGGACTCCCAACCCGGCGGTCAGTTCTGCTGTTTATATTGTCTCGGTTTGTGTCTGTTGTACGATCTGACCTGAGGACGTCCCACACTGCCGGTCAGTTCTGCTGTTTAATCGTCTCAGTTTGTGTCTCTGTTGGGTCTGATTTAGGGACGTCCCACACTGCTGGTCAGTTCTGTTTATATTGTCTCGGTTTGTGTCTGTTGTGCGATCTGACCTGAGGACGTCCCACACCGCTGGTCAGTTCTGCTGTTTATATAGTCTCAGTTTGTGTCTCTGTTGGGTCTGACCTAGGGACGCCCCACACCGCTGGGCAGTTTTGCTGTTTATATAGTCTCAGTTTGTGACTCTGTTGGGTTTGACCTAGGGACGCCCCACACCGCTGGTCAGTTCTGTTTATATTGTCTCGGTTTGTGTCTATTGTACGATCTGACCTGAGGACGTCCCACACTGCTGGTCAGTTTTGCTGTTTATATAGTCTCGGTTTGTGTCTCTGTTGGGTCTGACTTAGGGACGTCCCACACCGCTGGTCAGTTTTGCTGTTTATATAGTCTCGGTTTGTGTCTCTGTTGGGTCTGACCTAGGGACGTCCCACACTGCTGCTCTTAGCAGCAATTAACAGATACTCAGTCATCTTCTAACTGCCCCTAGTAACACACTCACCTGGTCTTTTCATCTCCTCAATAACCCTGATGTTACCTGTTACCCTATCTCTCCTATTCACTTTGGCATATTCTTTCTTCACACCATGGTTCTCTACAGCATAGACTACTGTGGTTATCTGTCTTTTTGATCATGAAGGTTTAATTCTTTTTCTCTTTTCCACAGATGCTGTTTTTGACATTTTCTTTTTATCTTGAGAAGCCCTGACCATCAGGATAAGAATGAGTCTGTAACCCTAGAATCTATAAGCAATGTAGTTTAACCTTCATACAGGGGAGTTCCCCCCCCCCCTTTGGGATTGATAATCCGGGAGAAAGGTGGTGGGAGAGGCAGATACAATAAAGGGTGTTTGAGATGTTTAGATAGGCACCTGAATGTGCAGGAAATGGACATTGTGCACACAGAAAGCATTAGTTTAGTTGGCCATTTGATTATTAATTGAATTTATTTGGCATAGTATCAAGGGTCGAAGGGCCTGTTCCTGTGCTTTACTGTTCTATGTTTTGAAGATGCCCTCAAAGGTTGTGTCCATGAGTTAGCTCAGTTTACAACCCTCACAGCCTCCTTTGACCCTGCGCATTGGCATCTCCACACTAGACAGTGATGCAACCAATCAGAATACTCTGATTATTGAGGATCATTCAGAGAAATGTTGTAGAAGAGCTTGGTCTCCCTGATTCTTATTTTAACATGAATCCTCTTGCCATGCAGACATAATCAGCGATGAAACATGGCTCAGCCCGTGACTGCACGAGGATTAGCAGTATTTTCACTGTAAGCCAACCTGTAGTTTACTTTCAGGGAGCAGAGTAAAGAATCTCAGGGTTGTATGTGGTGACATGTATATACTCCAATAATAAATTTTACTTTGAACTTTGAGCTTGAAAGAGTTAAGAATTGGGTTGTTAAAATGTCACAGCCTTATTTGACCCTAGTATGTAGTGGGATCAAGTGGACCCTTTGGTTCGAGTACTGAAAACAGAAAATGCTGGAAACACTCATCAGGTCAGGCAGCATCTGTGGAGAGAGTTAATATTGGAATTGGTTTATTACTGTCACATGTACTGAGATACAGTGAAAAGTTTGTTTGTTCTTACAGATCAAATCATTCCAAAGTGGACTGAGGTAGAACAGGGTAAAATAATAGCAGAATGCAGAATAAAGTGTATTAGTTGCCAAGAAAGTGCAGTGCAAGGTCATAATGAGGTTAATTTTGAGCTCAAAAGTCCATCTTATCGTACTAGGGAGTTGTTCAATAGTCTGATAACAGCGGCGTAAAGGACGTCCTTGAGCCTGGTGGTTGGTGCTTTCAGGCTTTTGTATCTTCTGCACGAGGGGAGAAGGGAGAATGTCTGGGTGGGTGGGACCTTTGATCATACTGGCTGCTATACTGAAGCAGTGAGAATTTTAGACGAGTCTGTGGGGGAGAGGCTGGTTTCCATGACATCCTGAGCTGTGTCCACAACTGTGCAGAGTTTTTGCAGTCATGTGCAGAGCAGCTTGCGTACCGAGCTGTGATGCTAATGTTGCAGGTTGGTTATGCTTTATCAGAACATGAAGAGAGGGATTGTTTATTCCAGAGCATCAAAGGCTGGTGGGGGGGGGGAGGGGGTGTCCAGGTAAGTTTACAGAATTATGAAAGACCCAGATAGGGTAGATGGTCAAAGTCTTTTTTGCTGGGTTGAAATATTAAATGCTAGAGGGTTTAAGGTGTGAGGGGGAAAGTTTGAAGGAGGTTTGCCAGGTTTTGTGAAATTGTGGCGCAGTTCAGCAGCTTCAGTCGAATGGTGGACCAACTTCTATTGGGGAATGGCCTCCTGTTTCTCTCTCCTTTTACAGCCGTTTACTGCATCTCTTTGTGATTCTGTTTTCGAGTCTGCTCCCAGCACGTGCCACCAGTCAACAAATAGGTTTCAGCCTAAGAACGCAGTCTTCATTGGAAAATCCATTATCAGCTTGGGCGTGGCAATGGAGGTAGCAGATTCATATCATTATCAAGGCACAAGCGACCTCCCTTCAGTATGAGTGCACCCGTTTGCAGTTTCTAAAACTGGACCTTGACCTTTGGCTGTCAGCCCAAGGACCCATCCATCGATCATGGGTTTGATCTTCAGGCCTCAGGCTCCATCAAATTTCTGGTCAGCAGCTTCAGAGCATGTCAAATACCATCACCTCTGCACACTTGAAAGCAAATACAGATTTCGGGGTTCAAGATTGTTTAATGGTATTTCCAGTGCACAAGTGTAAAGGAGAACAGAGTTGTTGCTACTCTAGATCGACACAGTACAAAGATTAAGATAGCGTGGTTGGGGGTGTGGAGGGGTTGGTGGAGGTGTTGATCGGTCTCACTGCTTGGGGAAAGTAACTTTTTGAGTCTGGTGGTCCTGGCATGGATGCTACGTAGCCTTCTCCCTGATGGAAGAGGAACAACCAGTCCCTGAGATTATGATGCAGTCTCTTTATAATATCAGGCTTTTCCAAAGTGTATTTGCCGTTGGTGAGCTGCTTTTGAAGTCACTGGTGCAGCAGATACAAAATTTCATTGGAACATAGCAAACCTCAGAAGCAGCAATGGAATAAGAATGTGGTAACCATCTGAAAGCAGTGTTGATCCACTGATTTGCCCTGATTCAGGACATCAGGATAATTCCTCTTCAAAATAATGCCATGTTATCTTACTGTGGACATTATCTTAATGTGCACGCAGAGAGAGTAGAGCCCTTTCCCACCACTGCCTGTAAGAAGTTTGTAAGTTTTTGCCATGACCTCGTGGGCTTCCTCTGGGTGCTCCAGTTTCCTCCCACACTCCAGACACATACAGGTTAGGATCAATGAGTTGTGAACGTGCAGTGTTGGTGCCAGAAGCACATTTCAGTGTGTTTTCAAAGGAAGACAAGAAAGGCAGCATGATCATCAACCCCCCCATCCCCACAGAAAAAACAAACAGAAACAAAACAGGAACATGAACCCCCCACACAAAAACAGAATAGGCGCAACAACCAAATCCCTGCTCCAGCACAAAAAAAAGCAAACAAGACAGAACAGGCATATTGACATTCGATGTTCATGGGTCCAATATCCATTTAGGAATCGGATGGCAGAGGGGAAGAAGTTGTTCCTGCCTCACTGAATGTGGGCCTTCAGGCTTGTGAATCTCTTTCCTAATGGTAACAATGAGAAGAGAACATGTCCTGAGTGATGGGGTCCTTAATAATGGGCACTGCCTTTCTGAGGCACCACTCCTTGAATTGATGTACATGACAAATAAAGCAAATCTATTGATCTTTAATTTAATGTCTCGCTCCAGAGATGATGCTGATGACAGTACTGACTGAGTATGACTGAAGCATCACCTTGAATCTCAAAGCACTGATTGGAACTTTAACCTGATACCTGCAACCCACTAAGACTCAGACTGCAAGATTGGTTCAGTGAACAGTTGGCTTGGCTTGGTCACCTAACAAAAGGCAAAACAGTACAGAAGACAGAGTGACGCATTCACTCCATCTCTGATTTAGATGAAGATTAGCTTTATTTGCCACATGTGCATTGAAACAGTGAAAAGGGCCATTTGCACCATCAACCGACACAATCCAAGGAGGTGCTGGGGGCAGCCCGCGAGTGTCGCCATGCTTCTGGCGCCAACATGAATGCCCACAGCTGACTAACCCTAGCCCGTACTGCACGGAAATATGGGAGGAATCCAGAGCACCTGGAGGAAACCCACCTTGTCACGGGGAGAATGTATAAGCCCCTTGAAGTGGCAGCGGGAATGGAACCCCATCGTCATCACTGCCACTATAAAGCGTTATGCTAACCGCTACACTGAAAGGTGAATCACCATTTCACTGGAGGTCTGACTCCCAGACAAAGTTCCCCCTGACCAGATGAAAGTCATTGAGCTGCAGCTCCACTTCCTTAACATGGTTCCTAAGGGTACACAGTTGGTCTCTGAGAGTGTCTCGGTGTGCACAGTCGGTCCCAGACAGTGTCTCGGTGTGCACAGTTGGTCCCAGAGAGTATGTTGGTGTATACAATGGTCCCAGACAGCGTAACTCTGCACAACTCTCAGTGACTGAGGAAAGAGCTAGCTCTGTTTCCTACATTTCACCACTCTGGGCAGGACTTCATCTCTCAAGTTCATTGCAAGACCTATTTATGGCCAGAGTATATAACATTTACAGTGAAATAAACATTGTGCAAACCAGAGTTTCTTATGCCTGCCCAGAGTGAGGTCATCACTCACAAGGGATGCATAGTTACCCCCTTCACCATTAATTTAGCCCCATGCAACATGAGTTTTTAGTGATTCGAATCAGAATCAGGTTTAATATCACCGGAATATGTCGTGAATTTTGTTAACTTAGCGACAGTAATACGATGATAATATAGAGGGGAAAAAAGTAAATCAATTGCATTAGGTATTTATAGCAAGGGACGACTGCACAAGTGTTTGGATGTCAGTGAGTTAGACCGGCGCAAAGAGTTTAAAAGGAGACAGATTTTTCTTCAGTGGTTTGTCGAGGGACAACTGCACAAGTGTGTGGATGTCAGCGAGTTAGACCGGCACAAAGTTTAAAAGGGAACAGCTTTATAGAGCAGGCGACAGAGGGAGACAGAGTAGGAGGGCTTTGGTTCAATGGAGCTTCGGTGATAGCAGGCCAAGGCCAGGTAGGTTATCTTTGAAACAGGAAGCATGTCTGTGAGGCCAGTGTTCTGTACTGGGAAGTGTGGGAGACTCCCAGAAGGCCACATCTGTGTCAGGTACGTCAGTCAGTCACACTCTGAGTCCGATGCACACCGAGACACTGTCTGGGACTGACTGTGCACACCGAGACACTGTCTGGGACCATTGTACACACCGACGTACCCTCTGGGACCAACTGTGCACACCGAGACACTGTCTGGGACCATTGTACACACCGACGTACCCTCTGGGACCAACTGTGCACACCGAGACACTGTCTGGGACTGACTGTGCACACCGAGACACTGTCTGGGACCATTGTACACACCGACATACTCTCTGGGACCAACTGTGCACGCCGAGACACTGTCTGGGACCATTGTACACACCGACATACTCTCTGGGACCAACTGTGCACATGAAGATACTGTTTTGGACCGACTGTGCACACCGAGATGCTGTCTGGGACCATTGTATACACCGACATACTCTCTGGGACCAACTGTGCACACCGAGACACTCTCAGAGACCAACTGTGTACCCTTAGGAACCATGTTAAGGAAGTGGAGCTGCAGCTCAATGACTTTCATCTGGTCAGGGGGAGTGAGGAGGTAATAGGGAAGAGCTATAGGCAAGTAGTCACACTGAGGCCTCAAGAGACAGATAAGTGGGTAACAGTCAAGAGAGAAGGGCAAGAGGCAGATACTACAGAGTATCTTTGTGGCTGTCCCTCTTAACAATAAGTACTCCTATTTGAGCACTGTTGGGGGGCGGGGGTGTGAATCGGCCTACCTGGGGGAAGCAAAGGTGGCTGTGCCTCTGGCACAGAGTCTGGCCCTGTGGCTCAGAAGGGTAGGGAAAGGAAGAAGGTAGCAGTAATAGGGGACTTTATAGTTAGGGGGTCAGACAGGCGATTCTGTGGATGCAGGAAAGAAACACGGATGGTAGTTTGCCTCCCAGGTGCCAGGGTCCAGGATGTTTCTGATCATGTCCACAATATCCTGAAGTGGGAAGGAGAACAGCCAGAGGTTGTGGTACGTATTGGTACCAGTGACATAGGTAGGAAAAGGAAGGAGGTCTTGAAAACAGACTACAGAGAGATAGGAAGGAAGTTGAGAAGCAGGACCTCAAAGGTAGTAGTCTGGGGATTATTGTCTGTGGCACGTGACAGTGAGTATAGGAATAGAGTGAGGTGGAGGATAAATGTGTGGCTGAAGGATTGGAGCAGGGGGCAGGGATTCAAATTCCTGGATCATTGGGACCTCGCTTGAGGCAGGCATGACATGTAGAAAAAGGTCGGGTTGCACTTGAATCTGAGGGGGGACCAATATCCTGGCAGGGAGGTAACAGGGAGGCTGTTAAGGAGAGTTTAAACTAGAATTGCTGGGGGGAGGGAACTGAATTTAAGAGACGTAGGAAGGGGCTGTGGGCTCACAAATAGAGAAAGCTTGGAGACAGTGCGAGAGGGAGGATAGGCAGTTGATAGAGAAGGGATGCGCTTAGACCAATGGTTTGAAATGTGTCCATTTTATTGTAAGAAGCATCATGAACAAAGCGGATGAGTTTAGAACATGGATCAGTACTTGGAGCTATGATGTTGTGGCTGTTACAGAGACTTGGATGGTACAGGGGCAGGAATGGTTACTTAGAGTGCCAGGCTTTAGATGTTTCAGAAAGGACAGGGAGGGAGACAAAAGAGGGGTTGCGTGGCACTGCTGATCAGAGATAGTGTCACAGCTGCAGAAAAGGAGGAAGTCATGGAGCGATTGTCTGCAGAGTCTCTGTGGGTGGAAGTTAGGAACAGGAAGGCAGTCAATAAATCTAGGTAATGTTTTTAGAGACCATCCAATAGTAATAGGGACATCGAGGAGCAGATAGGGAGACAGATTCTGGAAAGGTAATAATAACAGGGTTGTTGTGGTGGGAGATTTTAATATTGATTGGCATCTCCCTAGAGCAAGGGGTTTAGATGGGGTGGAATTTGTTAGGAGTGTTCAGGAAGGTTTCTTGACACAATATATGGATAAGCCTAAAAGAAGATGATCTGGTATTAGGAAATGAACCTGGTCAGCTGTCAGGTCTCTCAGTATGAGGGCATTTTGAAGATAGTGATCATAATTCTATCTCCTTTACCATAGCATTGGAGAGGGATAGGAACAGACAAGTTAGGAAAGTGCTTAATTGGCCTCTATGTGTATATATATATATATATACATATACACACACAAACCCCATTTCCAGAAAAGTTAGGATATTTTCCAAAATGCAATAAAAACAAAAATCTGTGATATGTTAATTCACGTAAACCTTTATTTAACTGACAAAAAGTAACACTCTTTAATCGTTTTGGAACTGAGGATACTAATTGTAGTAGATTTGCAATTGGAAATTTTGTCCATTCTTGCTTGATATAAGACTTCAGCTGCTCAACAGTCCGTGGTCTCCGTTGTCTGATTCTCCTCTTCATGATGCGCCATAAATTTTCAATAGGAGATAGATCTGGACTGGCAGCAGGCCAGTCAAGCACACACACTCTGTGTCTACAAAGCCACGCTGTTGTAGCCCGTGCAGAATGTGGTGTGGCATTGTCCTGCTGAAATAAGCATGGACGTCCCAGGAAGAGACGTCACCTTGATGGTAACATATGTCTCTCTAAAATCCTAATATACGTCTCAGAGTCAATGGTACCTTCACATACATGCAACTCACTCATGCCATGGGCACTGATGCACCCCCATACTATCACAGATGCTGGCTTTTGCACCTTTCGTTGATAACAATCAGGATGATCGTTTTCATCTTTGGCATGGAGAACTCGATGCCCATTTTTTCTGAAAACTGGCTGAAATGTGGACTCATCTGACCACAGCACACGGTTCCACAGTCTTTCGGTCCATCTGAGATGAGCTCGGGCCCAGAGAACTCGCCGGCGTTTCTGCATAGAGTTGATGTATGGCTTCCTCCTTGCGTAATACAGTTTCAAGTTGCATTTCTGGATGCAGCGACGGACTGCGTTAAGTGACAATGGTTTTCTGAAGTACTCCTGAGCCCAGATGGCTATAATTGTCACAGTAGCATGACAATTTCTTAGGCAGTGCTGCCTGAGGGCTCGAAGATCACGTGCATTCAACAGTGGTTTCCGACCTTGCCCTTTACGCACTGAGATGTCTCTGAATCTTTTCACAATATTATGTACTGTAGATGTTGAAAGACCTAAATTCTCTGCAATCTTGCATTGGGAAATGTTCCTTTTGAACTGACTAATGATTCTCTCACAAATTTTGGCACAAAAGGGTGAGCCACGACCCATCCTTGCTTGCAAAGACTGAGCCTTTGATGGACGCTACTTTTAAACCCAGTCATGATACCTCACCTGCTACCAATTAGCCTACTTAATGTGGAGTATTCTAAACCGGTGTTAAATATTCTGTGCACTTTTCAATCTTATTTTAACTCTGTCCCAACTTCTGTTGAGTGTGTTGCAGCCATCAAATTCTAAATTTGTGTATATTTACAAAATACAATTAAGTTGGTCAGTAAAACTATTGAAGATCTTTTCTTTGTACTTTTATCAGTTAAATAAAGGTTCACGTGAATTAACATATCACAGATTTTTGTTTTTACTGCATTTTGGAAAATATCCCAACTCTTCTGGAAATGGGGTTTGTATATAAAATAGATTAAAAATAGTGCAAAAGCAGAGAAAATATTTTTTTAATAAGTGATGTAGTGTTCATGAGTTCAATGTCCATTTAGGAATCGGATGACAGGGGAAGAAGGTGTTCCTGAATCACTGAGTCTGTGCCTTTAGGCTTCTGTATCTCCTTCCTGATGGTAACAAAGAGAAGAGGGCATGTCCTGGGTGAAGGGGGTGTTTAATAATAGACGCTGCCTTCTGTGGCACCACTCCTTGAAGATGCCTTGAATACTATGGAGCCTAGTACCCAAGATGGAGCTGACGTTTTGTAGCTTTTTTTGATCCTGTGGAGTACTCCCCACCCTCATACGGTGATGCAGCCTGTCAGAGTGTCCTCCTCGGTACCTCTGAAAGTTTTTGACTATTTTAAGTGACAAACCAAATCTCCAAGCTTCTAATGAAGTTTAGCCACTGTCTTGCTTTCTTTATAGCCGCATTGATATGTTGGGTCCAGGTTAGATCCTCAGACATCTTGACAGCTTGGAACTTGAAATTGCTCCTTCTCCAGTTTTGATCCCTCGATGAGGACTCTCGCGTGTTCCCTTGTCTTACCCTTCTTGAAGTCCATTATCAGCTCTTTGGTCATACTGACATTGATTGCAAGGTTGGTGCTGTGACACCACTCAAATAGCTGGTATATCTTGCTCCTGTATGTGCCTTTGTCTCCATCCGAGATTCTACCAACAATAGTTGTATGATCAGCAAATTTAGATGGTATTTGAGCTATACCTAGTCATGGGTATAGAGAAAGAAAAACTGTGGGCTAAGCGCACACCCCTGAGGTGCACCAGAATTGATAATCAGCGAGGAGAAGATACTATTACTAATCAGCACAGATTGGGGTCTTCCAGTTAGGCAATTGAGGATCAAATTGCAGAGGGAGGTACAGAGATCCAGGTCCTATAGCTTATTGATCAGAATGGTGGGAATGATGGTATTAAAAGCTGAACTATAGTCAATAAACAGCATCCAGATACAGGTGTTTGTGTTGTCCAGGTGATCTAGGGCCATTGAGATTGCATCTGCTGTAGACCTGTTGTGGTGATAAGCAAATTGCAGTGGGTCCAGGTCCTTGCTGATGAAGCAGGAGTTGATTTTAGCCATGACTAACCTCTCAAAGCATTTTGTCACTGTAGATATAAGAGCTACTGGATGATAGCCATTAAGACAGCCCACACTACTCTTCTTGGACACTGATATAATTGTCGCCGTTTTGCCGCAGGTGGGAACTTCCAAGCGTAGCAGTGAGAGGTTGAAAATTTGCAGGCTGTTATTGGAGATGGAACCAACATTTATGTCCATCCTTAAACTGAAATGCCTTTGAGTTGGAGTCACCGTAATACAGCATTGAATGCAGACCTTTGGCCCAGTAACTCAGTTGCACACGATGTTGGTGAGGCCGAATTTGCAGTGTCGTGTCCCGTTCTGGTCATCTAGCTTACAGGGAAAATATCAATAAAATTGGATGAGTTGTGAGAAAATTTACAAGTTAGAGGAAAGGGTTAAATAGGTTAGGACTTTATTCCCTAGAGTGTAGGAGAATGAGGAGGAGATTTCATAGAGGTCTACAAGATTATGAGGGGTATAGATAAAGTGAAGGCTCTTTACCCTGAGGTTGGATAAGAATAGAACTGGAGGACATGGGTTAAGGATGAAAGATGAAAGGAGAACAAGATGAAAGGAATCTTGTCACCTAGTTGTGAGTGAAGTTCAATTTCAACACCTAAGAGAAATTTGGATAAGTACATGGATAGGAGGGGTGTAAGTCAATGGGACTAGGTAGAATAATGGCATGAATGAGATGGGGCGAAGGGTGTGCTTCGGTGCTGTAGTGTTCTATGATTATAACTGCATGCTAAAGAAGATGACCACCAAACCAGACTCATTTGGCCCATATCCCTTTAAACAATCCTACCCATGCACTTAATGTCATTTTTAAAAATGTCTATTGTCTTACATATTGTTATTAATTGATGATGTAGTAACCTACTGCAGTTCATGTTGTCAAGGTTATTACATCATCAATGCTGTATTGTGTTGATGACTTTAGCCTTGTGATGGTGAAAGAACAACTTTGTATTTACACACCAGAGTGGTGAGTTTTGTGGGAGGGTGGGAATCTGTAGTTATTCTATCACAATAAGTCATTGTTGAGTCCACCAGACTCAAAAACAGTTCCTTTCCCCAAGCAGTAAGGCTGATCTCCACCCACTAACCCACCACACCACATCTGCAACCACCACTACTTTAACGTTTCCTATCAGTCCCCTTATGCTGGAGAGGTAGTAATGGAGGGGACAAGGATATGGCAAATGAACTGAATATTTTGCATCAGTCATCACTGTGGAAGACACTGGCAGTATGCCGAAAGTTCAAGAGTGTCGGTGTGTGAAGTTGCTATTAATAGAGAGAAGTTTTTTGGGAAACAAAGGTCTGAAGGTAGGTAAATCACTTGGACCTGTTAAACTATAACACCAAGGTAGCTGAAGAGATTGTGGAGGTATAAGTAATGATCTTTCAAGAATCAATAGATTCTGGCATGGTTCTGGAGGACTGGAAAATTGCAAATGTCATTCCACTCTTCAAGAAGGGAGAGAAGCAAGAAAGGAAATGATAGGCCAGTTAGTCTGACCTCAGTGGTTGGAAAGTTGTTAGAATCGATTGTTAAGGATGTGGTTTGGGGGTATTTGGAGGCACAAGATTAAATAGGCCAAAGTCGGCAAGGTTTTCTTAAGGGGAAACTCCTGCCTGACAAAGCTGTTGGAATTATTTGAAGAAATAACAAGCAGGATAGACAAAAGAGAAATGATTGATGTTGTGTATTTGGATTTTTAGAAGACCTTTGACAAGGTGCTTAACAAATTAAGAGCCCATGATATTACAGGAAAGATACTAGCATGAATAGAGCATTGGCAGGAGGCAAAGAGCGGGAATAGGAGCCTTTCCTGGCTGGCTGCCAGTGACTAGTGGCTTTCCAGAGGGTTCAGACTGCTTTTCACATTTATATGTCAATGACTTGGATGATGGAATTGATGGCTTTGTGGTCAAGTTTGTGGACAATACGAAGATGGGGGGGACAGGAAGTGTTAAGGGTGCAAAAGGACTTAGATTAGGGGAATGGGCAAAGAAGTGGCAGGTGGAATACAGTACTGGGAATTGTATGGTCATGCACTTTGGTAGAAGAAATAAATGCATAGACTATTTTCTAAAAGGAGAAAGCATTCAAAAATCTGAGGTCCAAAGGAACTTGGGAGTTCTTGTGCAGGATTCCCTGAAGGTTAATTTGCAGGTTGAGTCTGTGGTGAGGAAGGGAAATGCCATGTAAAGGAAGAATGTAATGGTGAGGCTTCATAAAGTTCTAGAGGCCTCACTTGGAGTATTGTGAGCAATTTTGGGCTTCTTATCTAAGATAGGATATGTTGACATTGGAGAGGGTTCAAAGGAGGTTCACAAAAATTATTCCAGGATTGAAAGGCTTATCAGATGAGAAGCATTTGTTGGCTCTGGGCCTGTAGTCACTGAAATTCAGAAGAGTGAGTGGGGGATCGTATTGGAACCTATTGAATGTTGAAAGGCCTCGAAAGAGTGGTTGTGAAGACGATGTTTTGTATGGTGGGTGGGGGGGGGGGAGCAGTCTAAAACCAGAGGACACAACCTCGGAAGTAGAGGGATGCCCTCTTAGAACAGGGGTGAGGAGGATTTTCTTTTAGCCAGAGAGTGGTGAATCTGTAGAATTTGTTGCCACAGGTGGCTGTCAAGGCCAAGCCATTGGGTATATTTAAGGAAGCAGTTGATGGATTCTTGATTAGTCAGGATATGAAGGGATACAGGGAGAAAGCAGGAGATTGGGGCTAAGAGGGAAATGACAGAGCAAACGTGATGGGTCAAATGGCCTAATTCTGTTCCTTATTTCTTGGCTGTGATCTCAATGTGGTTGGAGGAGGATGGACTATTGGTGTGTTCACACTTAGGGACTTGAAATTCTCAACCTCAACACCGTTGATGTAAACAGAAGCATGTGCAGGTCCTGAAGTCAATGGCCTGCTCTTTTGTTGACATTCAGGGAAAGGTTTTGTCATGACACATGTCACCAAGCTCTCTATCTCCTTCCTGTGCTCCAACTCATAATTATTTGAGGTATGACCCACTTCGGTGGTATGATCTACAAACTTGTTGATGGTGTTAGAGCTGATTCTGGCTACACAGTTGTGAATTTTCAGGTAGTAAAGAATGGTGCAAGTTTCTGTAGTGTGTTGTATTTATCCAGCGGAGAGTATTTCATCCTATTCCCAATTTTTATAAAGGGGAAAGGATTGAAGTGTTTGGAAGTAAGCCTCAGGCTACGGGGCCTGCAGATTCAGCTGTCCTTGTTTCATTTTGTTAATCCGGTTAGATTACTGATCAGTGGTATCACCAGGATGTTAATGGTACTCATTGAATATCAACGTGGCCCTACTGTTCTTGCAGAGAAGGATGTTGCTTAGCATTCGATAAGTGTTAATGTGACCTGTCACTTCTCAGCTTTATCTTGGTCTTGCAACATGGACCGCTCGGTTATCTGAGGGATTGCAAATGAAATGGATCATTGTTATCATCAGCAGGCGTTCCCTTCCTAACCACGTTGTGGAGGGAAGCATCTGTAGATCAGTACCCCATAGTGCAGGCCCTTCAGTCCATGGTTAGGCCTAGCACGCAGTCTTGAGGAGCTCTTGGTGCTGAGGAGATTTAGTACTGCTGCGAACGCCCATGGTACTTTGATCTATTATTGTCACATGTACTGAGGTACAGTGAAAAGACTCCATTTTGCCCACCGTCCATGCAGATCATTTCTTCGCAACAGTGCATGAAGTTACAAAGGAAAACAACAAAAGAATGCAGAATAAAATGTTATAGTTAGAGGAAGTGCAGTGCAGGCAGACAGTAAAATACAAGAGTTAATGAGGTGGACTGAGGCCAAGAGTTTATAGGGACCCATTCAATAGTCTTATTACCATTTACAAATAAAATAGCCATCATCAAATGGCAGAACAGAAATGATGGGCTGAATGGCCCAATTCTGATCCTATGTTTTATGGTCCAATTACAGAGAGAGTGCATTGCAGGCAGACAATAAAGCACTAGATCATAACGAGGTAGATTGTGAGGCCAGGAGTCCATCTTATTGTACAAGGGAACCTTTCAGTATTTTTATAATAGTGGGGTAGAAGCTGTCTCCGAGCCTGGTGGGACGTGCTTTCAGGCTTTTGTATCATCTGCCCAATGGGAGAGGGGAGAAGAGAGAATGTCCATGATGGCTGGGGTTTCATGATGTTGGCTGCTTAACTAAGGCAGTGAGATGTGTAGACAGAGTCCACGGAGGGATGTATCCTCTCACAGGTGCTCAGTGGCATTAAATCAAGGCCTTTCTCAAATAAAAAAGAGAAATTTGTCCTGAATCCCAGCTACTGTTTATTGTGGTAGTAGCAGTGGCATAGAGTTCTGTAGTACAGAAGCAAGCCATTCAGCCCAACTTGCCGAAGCTGGCCAAGTTATTTTCTTGAACTAGAGCCATTTCTCTTAGGTTAGCTTGTATAAATCGTTTCTCTCCATGTACCTAAATGCCTTTCAAATTTAATTGAACCTACCAATTAAGAAAATCACATTCAGTGCATACTTTGATAATAAATTTACTTTGAACAGCAAAGTAAATTTAAACCATTATCACTTCCTCTGGCATCCATGCAGCTACTGTTCTCTGTATCAGTTGAATTTCCCAAGAAAAGCCTCTTACATGGTCAGTGCTTAATCAGGCCAACAATTTTCTTTAGCTGCCAGTGTTTACTTATTCTCTTATTAAAATCTTGTATTATTTGCAATCTTATAAATACATGTTATTTCTGTTCATTTCAGATTGAGTATGAACACAATTGAAGGTGAATCTAACACAGTTACCTTGGAAACTATCAGCTCAGTAACTCTAGCCCAGGACACCGAAGGCAATCTGATTCTACATTGTCCTCAGAACGGTACAGATAACCTGGATCATTCTTTAATTTTCTCAGTATTGTTGTTCAAAGAATATTCAATTACCCAATGTGTGTGTCGCTGGCAAAGTGATGGGAACAGTATATAATTTAATATTTTTTCTGAATTTCCTGCCTGTTTCTTAACCCTTTTATCCATCTGCCTCTTACCTTTCCTGTGTCAATGACCAGGATTCAAAGCTGATGTCAAGTTTATCGTCATACACAGAAGTCCACATGTGCACAGGTGCAATGAAAAACTTACTTGCAGCAGTATCACAGGCATCATCCGATAAGCAGCATTCACAACAAAAGCATTATTTGAACATAAATGTTTACAAAAGAGAATACAGAACAAACAAAGTGATCAAAGTGGTCCTAGTATTGCTAAACAGTAGTGATTAGGGATGTGCCACTTGGTTCAAGAACTGAATGGTTGAAAGGAATTAGCTGTTCTTGAACCTGGTGGTGCAGGTCTTCATGCTTCTGTACCTTGTCTTCTTGAAGCAATGCCTATTATAAGTACTGTCGATGGTGGGGATGAATGTGCATATGATGTATTGGGCCGAGTCCACTACTCTCTGCAGTTTCTTATGTTCCTGTGCATTCAAATTGCCATACCAGACTGTAATGAAACCCATCAGGATACATACATCTATAGAAGTTTGCATCAACAGAGACTGAAAATAACAATTTTTTCTATAGAGCACTTTTCATACAGGTGATGTAGTTCAAAGTTTTTTACAATGGGGATAAAAGTATATCTGTGAAAATAAAATAAAAATAAACATGAAAATAAGAGACAAAAATGTTAGTTAAAAGCAAGGTTTATTAAATGAGTTTTGAGCTGGCATTTAAAAGTGTCACTGAGTCTGCGTCCTTTATCGTTTTAGGTATTGAATTCCACAGTTTACAGACTGACAGACATACTTTATTGATCCCGAGGGAAATTGGGTTTCGTTACAGCCGCACCAACCAAGAATAGTGTAGAAATATAGCAATATAAACCATAAATAATTAAGTAATAATAAGTTAATCATGCCAAGTGGAAATAAGTCCAGGACCAGCCTATTGGCTCAGAGTGTCTGACATTCTGAGGGAGGAGTTGTAAAGTTTGATGGCCACAGGCAGGAATGACTTCCTATGACTCTCAGTGTTGCATCTCGGTGGAATGAGTCTCTGGCTGAATGTACTCCTGTGCGTAACCAGTACATTATGGAGTGGATGGGAGTCATTGTTCAAAATGGCATGCAACTTGGACAGCATCCTCTTTTCAGACACCACCGTCAGAGAGTCCAGTTCCACCGCCCACAACATCACTGGCCTTACGAATGAGTTTGTTGATTCTGTTGGTGTCTGCTACCCTCAGCCTGCTGCCCCAGCACACAACAGCAAACATGATACCACTGGCCACCACAGCCTCATAGAACATCCTCAACATCGTCCGGCAGATGTTAAAGGACCTCAGTCTCCTCAGGAAATAGAGACAGCTCTGACCCTTCTTGTAGACAGCCTCAGTGTTCTTTGACCAGTCCAGTTTATTGTCAATTCGTATCCCCAGGTATTTGTAATCCTCCACCATGTCCACACTGACCCCTTGGATGGAAACAGGGGTGACCGGTGCCTTAGCCCTCCTCAGGTCCACCACCAGCTCCTTAGTCTTTTCCACATTAAGCTGCAGATGATTCTGCTCGCACCATGTGACAAAGTTTCCCACTGTAGCCCTGTACTCAGCCTCATCTCCCTTGCTGATGCATCCAACTATGGCAGAGTCATCAGAAAACTCAGGAGCATAGTTCAAAAAAGCTGGCTTGCCAGTTACTTTTTGGGAGAGATTGTTTAACCTTAAGAGATCGGCAAAAGAAGATCTGGGAGTTCGAGCAGGGTTGCAAAGTGAAAGCAATTCTGTGATGTATTCAGATCCCAGACCATTAAGAACTTTAAAAACCAGTAAGAGAACTTTAAAATCAATTGTAAAAGATACAGAAGGCCAATGCAGAGTAGCTAACATATGAGTGATATATTCCAACATCCAAGTTTTCATTAAAAGTCTAGCACCAGCGTTCTGAATTAGTTGAAGTTTGTCAATATTTTGCTTGTGAAGGCCAGTAAAAAGTGCATTGTAGTAATCTGGTCGATTCAATATAAAGACATGAGTTAGTTTTTCAGCATTATTATGGGACAGAAACAAACGTACCTTTGCAATATTTCTTAGAAATGGTGCTCTGGTCTCTTTCTTCATGTAGGATTTAAGATTTAAATCTGAATCAAGGAGAAGACCCAGGCTTGTTACTTCTGATAGCAAAGATCTACAAGGTGTCATAGACTCTGTGCCAAATGGGCTTCTTCCATGCCATAAGTAATTAGTTATTATTGATGTTACACATCATCTAAATCATCAGAATAGAGAGAGACTGCAAATGAGTGAAGTTCAGAGGATCTCAGTGTTCTAGTGTATGAATCACTAATAGGTGGCTATTGTATATACCATGATATTATGATAACTTTTTCATTTTTCAATCTTTTTTATTGATTTCCAAATAAAGAATATACAAATCAGAAGAGAAGATTAACAAGTAGATAATATAAAAGATATGAACATCAACAGTAAAAACAGAAAGTATATAATATCAAAATCAAATAAGTAAAATATTATGCTGTTATATATACAATGGTCAAAAAAAACTACAACTCCTCATAACAATCATTAAAAAAAAAGACTGGAAATTTTATTGATAAGGAAAAAAAAACAAACTAAACTGAAACAAAAAACAAAAAAAGAAAGAGAAAAAAGGAAAGGAAAAGAAAAAGAAAGATTGGGCAGTCCAATTGAGGATAAAATTAGAAAAAAAGAGAGAGAAAAAAATCATCTATCTGCACACGCTATATCTTAATTCCGTTTAAGATAGTACATAGGGCCCATATGTCCAAAGATAAATTGGCGCATATTTTTCCGAATATATGCCCTATTTGTGACAGATGTAACGCAGAAATGGCTACTCTAACTCATATGTTTTGGTCATGTGTAAGTTTAAATAATTTTTGGAGGGATGTGTTTGGAATATTATCTAAAGTTATAGATATGGATGTTCAACCTAATCCACTTACAGCAATTTTTGGGATTATTTCAGAGGAAGCAAGCAAAGTGTCTGCTTCCGCCCAACATGTAATAGCTTTTTCAACTTTACTGGCTAGGAGAGCTATTTTGCTACATTGGAAAGAATCTAACCAACCTACTGTTTTCTATTGGCTGTCCTCCATTATGTCATGTCTAAGCTTGGAGAAAATTAGAAGCCGGACATTTGATACATCCTTTAATTTTGAACAAGTCTGGCGACCTTTTATTCAATATTTTCACATGATTTCATTTATTTTTATTTATTTATTTTTCTTTATTCTCTTTGAGGAAAATCCTTATCCATGAAGGTTCGGAGATGACTGGAAGGATGTGTGTGTTTTTTTTTTAATGATAACTTTTTAACCTACTCCAAGATCAATCTAAACCCTTCCCTCCCACGTAGCCCTCTATTTTAATTTATCTATGTTCCTACCTAAGAGTTTCTTAATGTCCTTAATGCATCTGCCTCTTGCACCATGCCTGGCTGATAGGTTAATTGGTCATTGTCTTTTGTCCCGTGATTAGACTAGGATTAAATTGGGGGATTGCTTGGCAGCACGGCTGAAAGTGCCGGAAGGGCCTTTCAGTGCTGTATTGAAATAAAAAAATAATCCAGGCAGCTTCCTGGTAAATCTCCTCTGCACTCTCTAAAACTTCCACAGATCTCTAAAGTAGGCCATCCGAACTGAGCACAATGCTACAAATGTGGTCTAACCAGAGATGGACCAGAGACCAACAAACAGTTAAAAAGACAAGGTACATCTACAATGACTGATTCCTCAGTTTAATTTGACATTTCACTTCAGCTCCCTCCTATTTTGTGTTCTTGCAGTTGCCCTTATTTAGAATGCTAATCTCAGACTTGTTCTTGTTTTGTCCGGAGTGTGATCTTCACTGGGAGATCCTGAATTAATTCTATTGTCCTGGATAGCCTGTTTTCTGAATGCGCTATTCCAAATGCAGCATTGCCTCCTATTTGGGTTGCCATTGCTTGTCTGTTTTTCCCAGTCTTTATGTCCTCCAGGATTTCTGAAAAGCACCCGTTATTTCTTTCGTGATATCCCATACAACTGTGAAGTTACTGTTTAAGCTGTTCACCACTCCCACTGATTACTCTCTCATCTTACCTCGACAAATTGCTAACACATCCCGATTTCCTGAACTTTGATCAACCCTCCTTGTTGCGCCAACTTAGTTACTTCCTGCCTGTTACACTGCTGGCGTTTAGGACAGAGGTGAAGGTCCTCCACCTCTGTCTGTCCAGTGCTGTTCAGGGCTTCCTTCATCATGCCAGTAGCTTCCTCTAGATTTTCAGTACTGCTGGCCATGCAAGCTCAGGAACACTGTTGACACAAATGCAGGAAGATTCTTTATTGCTGTTTCCGTAACAGTTTTGTTTGACGTTGTTAGTTCTGAGCTGAACCACCAAACCTGGAGGACTGGTGGACCACTTTTAGTCTGTCCTCTACCCTTTGACCTGTTTGGCATGGGGATCCTACCAAGAGCCAAAGCATAAAGCCCTTTCTCCAGCCAACACAGCTCTCTGGATCATTGAGGCACAGGAGCTTCCAAACAACGACAAGGTTGTGGTCCTCATAGAGAGGTCCGTTGCCCTCTGGTCATTACAAATTAAACTCTGCACATCTCCACTTTTCCCAGCTCCCAAGTTGTCAGCTACCCTTCAGTGTTCAGGCCCCAATCCAAGTCATACTGCAAAAGCTATCCGGTCATTAACAGAAAAGATGTGAAGGCTTTGGAGAGGGTGCAGAAGTGATTCACCAGGATGCTACCTGGATTAGATGGTATGATCTATAAGGAGAGGGTGGACAAAGTTAGGTTGTTCTCCCTTGAAATTTGGAGACTGAGAGGAGATCTGATGGAGGTTTTTTTTAAATGATCAGAAGTATTAACGTAGATGGTCAGAATCCATCCCCCAGCATTGAAATTTTAAACACTTGAGGGTGTTTTTAAGGTTAGAAGGGGAATGTTTAAAGCTGATGTGAGGAACAAGTTTTTTTTTATGCCAAGCGTTAGGCATCTGGAATTGGGGGTGTTGATGGAATCAGACAGTTTGGTGGAATTTGAGACTTTTAGGTGGACACAGAAACACAAGGGGAATGGAGGGATGATACACAGGAAGAAGATGTTAAGTAAAACTTAGCATCAAGATAGGCACAGTATTGTGGGTCAAATGACCTATCCAGTGTTGTTCTGTTCTATGTCAGAGAACACTGCAATGCACAAACAGGCCCTTTGGTCCATCGAGTCCCTGCTGAACAGTTACTCTGCCTAGGCCTATTGATCAGCTCCTGGACCATACCCCTCCATTCCATGTTCTTACCAAATCTTCTCTTGTGTTGCAATCAGACCTGCATCCACCACTTCCACTGGCAGCTCTTTCCACACTTGCACCATCCTCTAAATGAAGAAGTTTTTCCTCAGCTTTCCCTTAACTGTTCCACCTTTCCCCCTTGTGATGATTCTGGCTGCTTTACTGAGACAGCGAGAAGTATAGGCAGAGTCTGTAGAGGAGTGGCTGGTTCCTGTACTGTGCTGAGCTCTGTCCACAATTCTCAGCAGTCTCTTGTGGTCACATGTAGAGCAATTGCTATATCAAGTGGTGACATGTCCAGACAGAATATTTTCGTATGGTAGTATTGTATTCTAATTCTTCTTTTCTGTATTATACATGTTAAGACTGCAAAACACAGAATTAGGCCATTCAGCCCATCGAGTTTGCTCCACCATGGCGATTTAATTATTTTTCACAAGACTTATCTGAAATGTACTACAAAATAATCTTTCTTTTCATCCACTGTTTTGTGCATCAAATACAGATTTAGACTCTGAGGATAATCAAGAACCTCTGCACAAAAGGCTCTGTTTGTCAGCTGAAGATGATGCAAGTCTTGAATCCACGGGTATCGCAGGCCCATTTGCGACAGTACAGTCGGTTGTTACTCTCCCAAGTAAGAAATTCATCCCCTGGTTTAGTTATGTTCTATCATTTAGTTCTATATAACTATCAGATTAACTTATTTATTTATCACACGTACATTGAAACATACAGATCCAGTGGATGTAGTGTACCTCGATTTTCAGATAGTGTACCTCAATTTTTAGAAGGCATTTGATAAGGTCCCACATAGGAGATTGGTGGGTAAAATCAGAGCTCGTGGCATTGCGGGGAAGATATTGACATGGATAGAAAGCTGGTTGGCAGATAGAAAGCAAAGGGTAATGGTGAATGGGTGTTTCTCGGAATGGCAGGTGGTGACTAGTGGGGTGCCACAGGACTCGGTATTGGGACCACAGCTGTTTACGATTTACATCAATGATTTAGATGAAGGCATTGAGAATAACATTAGCAAGTTTGCTGATGATACTAAGCTGGGTGGCAGTGTGACATGTGATGAGGATGTTAGAGAATTCAAGGTGACTTGGATAGGCTGGGTGAGTGGGCAGATACTTGGCAGATGACGTTTAATGTGAATAAG
Source organism: Hypanus sabinus (assembly GCF_030144855.1). Classification (NCBI taxonomy): domain Eukaryota; kingdom Metazoa; phylum Chordata; class Chondrichthyes; order Myliobatiformes; family Dasyatidae; genus Hypanus; species Hypanus sabinus. The sequence continues at coordinate 30,995,344 of NC_082718.1, forward strand.
TGTGAGGTTATCCACTTTGGGAGTAAGAACAGGAAGGCAGATTATTATCTGAACGGTGTAGAGTTAGGTAAGGGAGAAATACAAAGAGATCTAGGAGTCCTTGTTCATCAGACACTGAAGGTGAATGAACAAGTGCAGCAGGCAGTGAAGAAGGCTAATGGAATGTTGGCCTGTATTACAAAGGGAATTGAGTACAAGAGCAAGGAAATCCTCTTGCATTTGTACAGAGCCCTGGTGAGACCACACCTGGAGTATTGTGTACAGTTTTGGTCTCCAGGGTTAAGGAAGGACATCCTGGCTGTAGAGGAAGTGCAGCATAGATTCACGAGGTTAATTCCTGGGATGTCTGGACTGTCTTACGCAGAGGGGTTAGAGAGACTGGGCTTGTACACACTGGAATTAAGGAGATTGAGAGGGGATCTGATTGAAACATATAAAATTATTAAGGGATTGGACGAGATAGAGGCAGGAAATATGTTCCAGATGCTGGGAGAGTCCAGTACCAGAGGGCATGGTTTGAGAATAAGGGGTAGGTCATTTAGGACAGAGTTAAGGAAAAACTTCTTCTCCCAGAGAGTTGTGGGGGTCTGGAATGCACTGCCTCGGAAGGCAGTGGAGGCCAATTCTCTGGATGCTTTCAAGAAGGAGCTAGATAGGTATTTTACGGATAGGGGAATCAAGGGATATGGAGACAAGGCAGGAACCAGGTATTGATAGTAGATAATCAGCCATGATCTCAGAATGGAGGTGCAGGCTCGAAGGGCCGAATGGTCTACTTCTGCACCTATTGTCTATACAGTGAAGTGCATCATTTGCATGAATGACCAACACAACCTAAAGATGTGCTGGGGATAGCCATCAGTGTCAAAAGTTAAAAGTAAATTTACTATCAAAGTGTATATATAATCACCATTAGCAACCCTGAGATTCACTTTCTTGCAGGCATACTCAATAAATCCATAATAGAGTAATAACCATAAAAGAATCAGTGAAAGACCACACCAACTTGGTGTTCAACCAGTGTGCAAAAGACAGCAAACTGAAATAATAATAAACTGTAAGCATTAAGTATCGAGAACATCAGATGAGGAGTCCTTGAAAGTAAGTCCATTGGTTGTGGGATTATTTCAATAATAGGATAAGTGAAGCTGTGTGAAGTTATCTCCACTGGTTTAAGATCCTGATGATTGAATGGTTATTACCGTTCCTGGGCCTGGTGGTGTGGGTCTTGAGGCTCCTATGCCTCTTCCTGATCGTATCAGTGAAAAAAGAGCATGGTCTGGGTGCTGAGGGTTGGTGGTGATGAATGTTGCTTTCCTGCGACAACGCCCTGTGTAGATGAGCTCAATGGGGCTTAAGTGTCGCCACACATTCCGTTGCCAACATGGCACAGCCACAATGTGCAACAGAACAGCACAAGCAACCAGAGCAAAACAGACCCCCTTTCTCCCTCCCACCCAGTGGCGCGCACACACAGTCCTCTAACCCGAGGACAAGCCATCTCCAGGCCGACAGCCACCAGTGGACTAGGAGTTGGAGACCAAAATGTTAATCTGACTCATTAGCACAAAATTCTACAGATACCAGAAATCCAAGCCAACACACACACATACGATGCTGGAGGAACTCAGCAGGTCAGGCAGCATCTATGGGAAGAGTCATCATGCAGTCCTGACAAAAGGTCATGACCCGAAGTGCGGACTGTTTATTCCTTTCCATAAATGCTACCTGACCTGCTCAGTTCCTCCAGCATGTTGAATTAGTTCATCTCCGGAGCTTGTAAAATAACAGGACTAAATTGTTGCAACTGGGAATTAATTCATATAGAATAACCTTCTCAGAATCAGGTTTATTATCCCTGACAAATGTTGGAAAATTTGTTGTTTTGTGGCAACAGTACACAGCAATGTGTAGCTTACTATAAGTTATAAAATAAATAGTGTAAAAGATGTTGGTGTTCATGGGTTCATCAACCATTCAGAAATCTGATGGCAGAGGGGAAGAAGCTGTTGAGTGTGTGTCTTTAGAATCATTGAGTGTGTGTCTTCAGGCTCCTGTTCCTCCTCCCTGATGGTAGGAATGAGAAGAGGGCACATCCTGGGTGATGAGACTCTTTAATTTTGGATGTCACGTTCTAGTGGCGTCACACTTGAAGTGTCCTCAAAGGTGGGCAAGGCTCATTTATGTTTAGTGTTTGCCAAACTGCAAATCCACTGGTTTATTTTCAATAACATTTCTTTCAAACCTCTTAATTATGCTGAAACTCATTGTAGTGAAGATTAATTATCAGTTAGTGACTTCTGTAAACAAACTGTTCCATTTACAAACAAGCTTTATATTTCCAGACAGCAAGGTAAATAAACTTGAACTGTGCTGAAAAATTACACAGGATAAATAAGCAGGCACAGTAGGTGAGAATGCCTCTATTTACACTGAATAGTTCTAAGAAAAGTTATTTAAACAATTTCTGAGGCAATGCATTTGCAGCATGGTCAGTAATAAATGAGCACAAATATGACTAATTTCAAAGTTCAAAGTAAATTTATCGAAGTATATATATGTCACGATAAACAAACGTTGTACAACCCTGAGATTCGTTTTCTTGCAAGCTTTCACAGTAGAACAAAAAAAACCCAATCAAATCAATGAATAAACTACACACTAAGAATGACAAACAACTCTGTACAAATACAAAAGAAACACAAAATAATAAATAAATAATGTGGAGAATATGAGTTGTAGAGTCCATGAAAGTGAGTCTGTAGGTGTGGAATCAGTTCTGAGGTGTGGTGAGTGAAGTTATCCACGCTGGTTCAGGAGCCCGGTTGAAGGATAATGACTGCTCTTGAATCCCGATGATGACAGAATCTTCCAGTTACTTTAGTTCAGTCTGAACACCTGCTTTACATTGAAATCATCTCTCCTTCCCTATATTTTACATATAGTCTGTAGTGCTCTGTGACAATATTCCTACAATCATAGAGCACTACAGTACAGAAACAAAATTAACAAATTTCACAGCACACGTTAGTGATATTAAACCTGATTCTGAAACAGGTCCTTCAGCCCATCTAGTCTGTAATGAACTATTACTTGGCCTAGTCCCATCGACCTACACCTGGACCACAGCCCTCCAAATTTCTCCCATCCATGCAGGTATCCAAACTTCCCTTAAGTGTCGAAATTGAACCCATATGCACCACTTCCGCTGGCCACTCATTCCACACTCTCACCACTCTCTTGAATGAAGAAATTCACCCCTCATTTCCCCTTAAACATTTCACCTTTCACCATTAACACATGACCTCAAGTTGTCTCATCCAGCCTGAGTGGAAAAAGCCTGTTTGCATTTACCCAATCTATAGACAGGACTGAACTCGTAGTTTATGTTGTTTCAGAATCAGATTTAATATCACAAGCATATGTCGTGAAATATATTTATTTATAGTAGTCAAGTTAAAATAAATAGTGCAAAATAACAGAAATAAAAAAAAATAGTGAGGTAGTAAATATTGGTTCAATGTCCATTTAAATAGGATGGCAGAAGAGAAGAAGCTGTTCCTGAATCGCTGAGTATGTGCCTTCAGGCTTTTGTACCTCCTTCCAGATGGTAACAGTGTGAAGAGGGCCTGTCCTGGGTGGTGGGGATCCTTAATGATGGATGCTGCCTTCCTAAACACCACTCCTTGAAGATGTCTTAGATACTAGGGAGGTTGGAACCTACGAACGAGCTGACCAATTCTGCAAGTTTCTACAACTTGTTTCAATCTTGTGCAGTAGCTACAGGACAGTGATACAAGCGTCAGAATGCTCTCCATGGTATATTTGTAGAAGTTTTCGAGTGTCTCTGGTTGCGCCTTTTTTAATTGCGATTTTATGCGATTTCAATCAGGGCAGACTGGCTCTGCGGACTGTGTCAACAAACAACATAGCACTAAATTGAACTGAACTAAACTGAAAATGCCTGGACTGCGGTTTGATGGTTTATATTCTGTGTGTTCTTACACTTGTTTTTTGCAATTTGTTCTTTTTTTTGTGTGTTCAGTGTTTGATGTTTTGTTTGAACAGGTTCCATGGTGTTTCTTTGTTTCGTAGCTATTGGCAGGAAGACAAATTTCAGGGTTGTATACTGCCTATTTACTTAAATAATTATTATTCTTTGGACTATACCTCTTATTCCTGTTTATAAGATTTTCTTACTAGCCTTTGACTGCAATGGTAATTACACTAGGGTATTTCCACAGGCCTTTCAGCTGAAGCATTCTCAACAGAGCAGCGGGGATCAATTACACCATTCTGGTTTTTTATCCATGATTTTTTAAAATTCCTATAGGGTTTTCATTGGAATATTCTATGTAATTTTTATCATTGGCAGTTTCAGACAACGATCAAAGTTTTGAGGTAACCATGACAGGAGAGGCAGCGTCGGAGCTGTCTCATGCAACAGAAATTGAAGACACAGAAACTATTACTCAGATACAGGTCAGACATTCTTTAAAGTATTTCACTGTGTTCTCAGAAGTTTCTGCTGCTATAAGCCGGCAGGAAAGGCTGGAGTTACACTGAGGTGTTTGGTTTCACATGTTCAACATTAAACGTGTGGTATCGTTGCAGTATCATTTAATTGGGTAGGGAATGCAAGTATATTTACTCTTGTATTTAAGTCTTCTTGCAATAAGGATTAGTGTAATATTTCATCAACACAAGATTCTGCAGGTGCTGGAAATCTTGAGTAATACACACAAAATGTTGGAGGGATTTAGCAGGTCAAAGTACATGTGCGACATCATATACAACCCTGAAATTCATTTTAGACCATAAGACATAGGAGCAGAAATGGGCCATTTGGCCCATCGAATCCACACTGACATTCTTTAAAGGCTTATCCTTTGCCCCCTCCTCAACCCCATTTTCCAGCCTTCTCCCTGTAACCTTTGATGCTGTGTCCAATCAAGAACCTATCAATTTCTGCCTTAAATACACCCAACGACCTGGCCCCCACTGCTGCCTGTGGAAACAAATTCCATAAATTCACCACTCTCTGGCTAAAGAAATTTCTCCGCATCTCTGTTTTAAATGCACAGAGATTAACTTCTTTAGCCATTGAGTGGTGAATTTATCCTGAGGCTGTGCCCTCTTATCCTTGACTCCCCCACCATGGGAAATACCCTTTCCACATCTACTCTGTCGTGGCCTGTACTGTAGACCTCTTGAAATGAATGCTAACATGGCATTTACCTTCCTCACCACCAACTCAACCTGCAAGCTAAGCTTTAGGGTGTTTTGCACAAGGACTCCAAAGTGCCTTTACATTTCTGATTTTTGGATTTTCTCCCCGTTTAGAAAATAGTCTGAACATTTATTTCTACTACCAAAGTTCATGACCATGCATTTTCCAGCATTGAATTTCATTTGCCACTTTCTTGCCCACTTTCTTGTTCTTCTGTAGAATACATATTTCCTCAACACTGCCTACCCCTCCACCAATTTTTGTATCATCTGCAAACTTGGCAACAAAGCCATCTATTCCATCATCTAAATCATGGATATATAGCATAAAAAGAAGCAGTCCCAAACACAGACCCCTGCGGAACACCACTAGTCACTGGCAGCCAACCAGAAAAGGATAATTTTTTTTTGTAATTTATTTTCTATTGAAGTTCATCATCAAACATTTCCATAAGACAAGGATATTTTTATTCCTACTCACTGCCTCCTACCAATCAGCTAATGCTCTAACCACGTTAGTAACTTTCCTGTAATACCATGTGCTGTTAACTTGGTAAGCAGCCTCATGTGTGGTACCTTGTCAAAGGCCTTCTGAAAGTCCAGATATACAACATCCACTGCATCCTCTTTATCGATCCTATTTGTAATTTCCTCAAAGAGGTTCATCAGGCAGGATTTTCCATTAAAGAAACCATACTGACTTTGTCCTATCTTGTCCTGTGTCACCAAGTACTCCATAACCTCTTCCTTAACTATTAACTCCAACATCTTCCCAACCAGTCAAGCTAACTGGTCAATAATTTACTTTCTGTTGCCTTCCTCTTTTCTTAAAAAGTGGAGTGACATTTGCAATTTTCCAGTCCTCTGGCACCATGCCAGAGCCCAATGATTTTTGAAAAATCATTACTAATGCCTCCACGATATCTACCGCTACCTCTTTCAGAACCCCAGGGTGTAGTTCATCTGGTCTTGGTGACTTATGTACCTTTAAGTCTTTCAGCTTTTTAAGCACTTTCTCCCTTGTAATAATAACTGCACTCACACCCTTCAACATCTGGCACACTGCTAGTGGCTTCACAACGAAGACTGATGCAAAATATTCAATTGGTTCATCTGTCATTTCCTTGTCCCCTGTTGTTATTTCACTGGCCTCATTTTCTAGTGGTCCTAAATCCACTCTCATCTCTTTTATTTTTTATATACTTGAAAGAGGTTTTACTATCCACTTTGATATTGTTTGCTAGCTTGCTTTCATTTTTCTTGTTTTTTTTTCTTGTGGGCATATTAAGTCCAAGAAACAAAATTGAATCAATGAAAGACCACACCTAACAGGATGGGCTAACAACCAACATGTAAAGGACAACAAACTGTGCAAATACAAAAATAAAATATAATTAATATTAATAACAATAAATAAGCAAAATTATCAAGACCATTAGGTTGTGAAAACAGTTCAGTGTTGGGTTGGTGAAGTTATCCACTCTGGTTCAGGAGCTTGATGGTTGAGGGGTAATAACTGGTGGTGTGAGTCCAGAGGCTCCTGTACTTAATTCCTGAATGGCAGCAGCAAGAAGAGAGCATGTTTTGGGTGGTGGGGGTCCTTAATATGGGTGCTGCTTTCCTGCGACAGTGCTCAGGCAGCATCTGTGGAGGGGAATAAACAGCCGACATTTCAGGCCTTCTTCCCTTCTTCAGGACTGGAAAAGAAGAGGGAAGAAAACCAGGTGGGGGAGGGCAAGGAGTGCAAGCTGGCAGGTTAGATGTCTATCATTTAGATTAGCAACACAAGAAAATCTTCCAGATGCTGGAAATCCAAAGCAACACACAAAAAATGCTGAAGGAACTCAGCAGGCCAGGCTGCATCTGTGGAAGAGTAAACAGTTGATGTTTCAAGCTGAGACCCTTCTTCAGGACTGGAAGAAAAGATAAGAAGTTCAAGGTGGTAGGTGATGGTGAAACCGGGAGAGGGTAGAAGACCATGGAAGACAGGGAAGGAAGAGGAACACCAGAACAGTACAACAAACATAAAAACCTCAGTGTGGCCTCATTGAGACAGTAGAGGAGGCCATGGACTGACGTGGCAGTAGAGAAGGCCATTCCGACGTATTAGTCCATGACCTTCTCTACTGCCGTGATGAGGCCACACTCAGGTTGGAAGAGCAACTCTGTCTTCCATCTGGGTAGCCTCCTACCTGATGGCATCAACATTGATTTCTCGAACTTCTGGTAATTGTCCATTTCCCATTTCTGTTTCCTTCTCTCACCTCATCTCCTTACCTGCCCATCACCTCCCTCTGGTGCGCCTCCTCCTTCCCTTTCTTCCATGGTCTTCTACCCTCTCCCATCAGATTCCTTCTCCTCCAGCCCTTTACCTCTTCCACCATTCAACTTTCCAGCTCTTTACTTCACCCCCCTCCCAGTTGCTTCAAGGCTCCTGCCTCTGCAGGAGCTGAACCCAGAACCATCTGACTCAGGGCTGAGGGAGTAACTGTAATGAGTGAGTGCAGAGTGTAGAGGAATGCACAGCGGTAGCACGTCACTGCAGGGTGAGCATTCTTCTTTCATCCATGTGCCTATCTGAGAGTCTCTTTAGTGTCCCTAATGTATCTGTCTAGCACCACCACGGGCAGTGCATTCCACACATCTACCACTCTCTGTGTAAAACAAAAACCTACCTCTCATACTGCCCATCCCTGTCCTGGGGAAAGGGTGCTGGCAGTTCATCCTCCTCCGCTTCAAAGTGGAAAGTCCTAGCTCATTCAGCCTTTCTTTTCCACATAAGACATGCTCTCTAGTCCAGGAAGCATCCTGGTAAATACATAGAACCATAGAAAACCTACAGCACAATACAGGCCCTTCGGCCCACAAAGCTGTGCAGAACATGTCCTTACCTTAGAACTACCTAGACTTACCCACAGCCCTCTATTTTTAAATCTCCTCAGCATCCTTGCTCTAATGAGGCATCCAGTGGCATCTAACCAGAGTTTTATAGAACTACAATGTTACCTCATGCCTGTTGAACTTAATCTTCTATTACATACGTTAGTAAACACAATTACTGGATTATTTAGAGATACAGAATGGTAACAGTCCCTTTCGATCCAATGATCCCCTGCCACCCAATGACACCCATGTGAGCAATTATATCCATTGCAAAGTCTCTTTGAGAGATGCCCAGCCTGAAAAAGCTTAAATATCACTTTCCTGCTTGTCCTCACACAGCCATTTTCTTCTAGCATCTTTAGCCCTTCCTTTCCAATCCTGTTAAAGGGTTTTGCCCCAAAATATGGACTCTTTATTCCCCTCCATAGATGCTGCCTGACCTGCTGAGTTCCTCCAACATTTTGTGTGTCTTGCTCTGGATTTCCAGCATCTGCAGAATCTTTTGTGCGTATGATTAGCTATTAACCTGTACGTCTTTGGAAGGAGACCGGAGTACCCAGAGAAAACCCACGTGTCACAGGGAGAACATACTAATTCCTTACAGACTGTGTTGAGATTGAACACAGGTCGCGGGATTACAATGGAGTGTGTAAACAGCCACGCTGCAGTGCCACTCTGAGACTGTTCTTTATAGTATTTTCATTAACTGCTAAGTATTCTGGAAGGCTCTTCATTTCTAATTTATTCACAGATCTTGCACAATGAAGATCAAATTGAGGGAATTTCTCCCCAGAACAATGAAGATCTCGATCCTGTCAGTCAAGCATGGTTTACAACAAAGGAAGATAAGGACACCCTGCAGAACAAAGGTAGGGACACTGTGAATCTCCAGGAAACTGTATATCTCTACGTTGGTTGTCCTTGGACAAAGCAAATTTCACTTTTGCACACATAACAATTAAAGTGGATAAAGTTATTATGTAAGTGACGTGGTGGAGATGACTCTACCAAAGGAGGTGTAAGGTGCTCCTTCCCTCTGCTAGCCTGCAGGTCACCCTTGGGCAAGGTGTGACATCTGCTTAGCCCCACATTCCGCACCACCCCTCCCTCCCCCCCACATCAGGGTTGCGTGAAGCCACGGGAGCAAGTGGTGGATGGTCGTATGAGCAGTCGGTGTACATCACAAGTCATGGTTGTATAACCACTGAAACCAGGCCGGCAATCTCTGAAGAGTATTGTAACCTGTCTTGTAACGACACTGCCCAGAAGAAGGCAAAGGCAAACCACTCCTGTAGAAAAATCTGCCAAGAACAACCATGGTCTTTGAAAGACCATGATCACCCACGTCACATGACATGGCACGTAATGATGATGAATATTATTATGAAGTGAAAAAGTGGTTATCAAGGCATAACTTCTGTTCAAAGTGCTTTATCCTGTTCAAGCATCTTGTGGTGTGAGTATAATTATATTGTAATTCCTTCCTCAAGTTGCTTAAACAGGATTATGCACTTTACACAGAGGTTATGTCTTGTTAACCACTTTATTGCATCACAATATTACCATGCTTTGGGCATCTTTTTTTAATACAAGACCAGTTACTTATCAATGTGTCACTAGTCACTGAGTACAACAGCACAAATGGGCTCTTTAGGTCATCTAGTTCATGTCAGTCTGGTCTTCTGCCTAGTCTGATCAATTACAGCCCTCCATACCCCTCCAATCCTTGCACCTCTCCAAACCTCTCTTGGATGTTACGATTAAAACTACATCCTCCACTCCCACTGGCAGCTCATTTCACACTCGCACCACCCTCTGAGTGAAGAAATTCACCCCTCGGATTCTCCTTAAATAATCATAGCTGTAAGTAAAGTACAGAATTGTGACATTTCCAATTTTTTTTCTCATTTTATAAGATTCGCTGAAAAATCAGAAACAGTAATTATGACATCACAGTGTGAAATGAAGTTAATTGGAAAAGCTTCAAAGCGTTATTGTGTTCTATCTTGAGGCATTCTGTGCCAAATTGACAGTGGTAATCTTTTGGTTTAAACCCAACACCTTGGGATGCAAGGCGATGAGCTTCCATTCCTGTTCTGTGGATTCTCAGAAGGAGCCAAGAAAGGACCTGTGAATTTTGCCGTGAGGGAGGGAGAAGGTACCTGTCAGGCTGAGTGGATGGTGGGTTGGTAATTGGTGCATTCTTTCTGCTGTCTGTTCCAGACCCCTGTGTACTGTTTACGAATGGAATCTGAAATCAGGTTTAATATCACCGGCATATGGCATGAAATTTGTTGTCTTTGCGATAGCAGTACAATTCAATACTGAATTATAAGAAAAAAAATGTGAATTACAGTAAGTGTGTGTGATTTTTTTTTAAAGTAGTGAGGTGGTGTTCATGGGTTCAATGTCCATTCAGAAATCGGATGGCAGAGGGGAAGAAGCTGTTCTTGAATCGTTGAGTGTGTGTCTTCAGGCCCCTGTACCTCTTCCCTTATGGTAGCAATGAGAACAAGGCATGTCCTGGCTGGCGGGGTCTTTAATGATGAATGCTGCCTTTTTGAGGTTGGCTTTGAGGTTGTCAAAGCCAACCCAAAGGCGTCTCTATTTTGAGTGACCCGGGGGCTTCACTGAGTCAGGAGGGATGTTGCACTCTTTCAGGGTGACTGTTAAGAACATCCTTGAAGCTTCTGCCTTGCTGTCAGTACCTTGGAAGAGTGTGTATAGGGAGTTTGATGTTGTTGATGCCATCAGAAATATATCTGTATAATTAGGTCCTCGCCAGGAATGTTGGCCTGGCCGAGGTAGATAGAAACATAGAAAACCTACAGCTCAATATAGGCCCTTTAGCCCACAACGCTATGCCGCAAATGTACTTTAAAAATTACCTAGGGTTACCCATAGTCTTCTGTTTTTTTAAGCTCTATGTACCTATCCAAGAGTCTCTTAAAGGACCCTATTGTATCCGCCTCTACCACTGTCACTGGCAGCCAATTCCATGTGCTCACCACCCTCTGCGTTTATATTTAAAAAAAAAACAACTTACCCCTGGCATCTCCTCACATTTCCTCTGTACCTACTTCCAAGCACCTTAAAAGCAAAGAGAGCACAGTGTTAGCCATTTCAGCCCTGGGAAAAAGCCTCTGACTATTCACACTATCAATGCCTCTCATCATCTTATACACCTCTATCAGGTCACCTCTCATCCTCTGTTGCTCCAAGGAGAAAAGGCCAAGTTCACTCAACCTATTCTCATAAGGCATGCTCCCCTATCCAGGCAACATCCTTGTAAATCTCCTCTGCACCCTTTCTATAGTTTCAACGTCCTTCCTGTAATGAGGTGACCAGAACTGAGCACAGTACTCCAAGTGGGGTCTGACCAGGGTCCTATATAGCTGTAAAATTACCTCTCAGCTCTTAAACTCAATCCCACAGTTGATGAAGGCCAGTACACCGTATGCCTTCTTAACTGCAGAGTCAACCTGCGCAGCAGCTTTGAGTGCCCTATGGACTCGAACCCCAAAATCCCTCTGATCTTCCACACTGCCGTCTTACCATTAATACTATATTCTGCCATCATATTTGACCAACCAAAATGAACCACCTCACACTTATCTGGGTTGAACTCCACCTGCCACTTCTCAGCCCAAGTTTGCATCCTATCGATGTCCCGCTATAACCTCTGACAGCCATCCACACCCCCCTCCCCCCAACCTTTGTGTCATCAGCAAATTTACTAATCCATCCCTCCTCTTCCTCATCCAGGTCATTTATAAAAATCACAAAGAGAAGGGATCCCAGAATAGATCCCTGAGGCACACCACTGATCACTGACCTCCATACAGAATATGACCTGTCTACAACCACTCTTTGCCTTCTGTGAGCAAGCCAATTCTGGATCCACAAAGCAAGGTTCCCTTTGATCCCATGCCTCCTAACTTTCTCAATAAGCCTTGCATGGGGTACCTTATCAAATGCCTTGCTGAAATCCATATACACTACATCTAATGCTCTACCTCATCAATGTGTTGAGTCACATCCTCAAAAAATTCTAACAGGCTTGTAAGGCACAACCTGCCTTTGATAAAGTCATGCTGACTATTCCTAATCACATTATGCCTCTCCAAATGTTCATAATTCCTGCCTCTCAGGATCTTCCCCATTAACCCACCAACCACTGAAGTAAGACTCACTAGTGCATAATTTCCTGGGCTATCTCTACTCCCTTTCTTGAATAAGAGAACAACATCCGCAACTCTCCAATCCTCCAGAACCTCTCCCATCCCCATTGATGGTGCAAAGATCATCACTAGAGGCTCAGCAATCTCCTCCCTCGCCTCCCACAGTAGCCTGGGGTATATTTCGTCTGTTCCCAGTGACTTATCCAAGTTGATGCTTTCCAAAAGCTGCAGCTCATCTTTTCTTAATGTCTATATGCTCAAGCTTTTCAGTCCGCTGTAAGTCATCCCTACAATCACCAATTTTTGCTGTGAATACTGAAGCGAAGTATTCATAGAGTACCTTTGCTACCTCATCTGGTTCCATACACACTTTTCCAATGTCACATTTGATATTGGTCCTATCCTCTCACGTTTTATCCTCTTGCTCTTCACATACTTGTAGAATGCCTTGGGGTTTTCCTTAATCCTGCTCAACAAGGCCTTCTCATGTCCCCTTATGGCTCTCCTAATTTCAATCTTAAGCTCCTTCTTTCTAGCCTTATAATTTTCTAGATTTCTATCATTACCTAATTTTTTTGAACCTTTCGCATGTTTTTCTTTTCCTTTTGACTAAATTTTCAACAGTCTTTATACACCATGGTTCCTGTACCCTACCATCCTTTCCCTGTCTCATTGGAACGTACCTATGCAGACTGCCATGCAAATATCCACTGAACATTTGCCACATTTCTGCTGTACATTTCCCTGAGAACATCTGGTCCCAATTTATACTTCCAAGTTCCTGCCTGATAGCTTCATATTTCCCCTTACTCCATTTAAACATTTTCCGAACTTGGAAATGGGTAAAATGATTTGTTATTGTCACATGTAATAAAGAGAAAATCTTGTCCTGCATACCATCCATATAGCTCAATTCATTACAACACTACATTGATGAGGATAACACAGAGCAAATTGATGTGTTACAATAGGGTCCAGAAGAGGTTTACAAGAATGATTCCAGGAAAGGAAGGGTTCATGTCTGAAGAGTGTTTGATGGGTCTGGGCCTGTACTTGCTGAAGTTTAGGAGAATGAGAGGGGATCTCGTTGAAAGCTACTGAATATTGGAAGGCCTAGATAGCGCAGATGTTCACAATATCAGGAGAGTCATGGACTAGTGGGCACAGAATAGAACAGTGTCTCTTTAGAACAGGGGTTCCCAACCTTTTTTATGCCGTGAACCCCTAGCTTTAACGAAGGAGTCTGTGGACCTCAGGTTGGGAACCCCTGCTTTAGAACGAAGATGGAGGAATTTCATTAGCTAGAAGATGATGTATCTGTGGAATTTATTGGCACAGATGGCTCTAGAGGCCGTCATTGGATTTATTTAAAAGGGAGGTTGATAGATTCTTGATTAGTCAGTGTGTCAAAGGTTACAGGGAGAAAGCAGGGGAATGAGGTTGAGAGGGATAATAAATCAATCAGCCAGGAGGGAATGACAGAGCAGATTCAATGGGCTAAATGGCTAATTGGTCACATGGGTGTAATTGGATTGCATGGACTTGTTGGACAAGGAGGGCTTGATACTGTGCTGTATCTAAAAATAAACAGGTGGAGAAGTGGTGGGGGTATAATTATATAAGAAATAGTTTTAATCAGTTTTAGTGCAAAATGGATGATAGTGAAAACCCATCTCTCTGAAGTGGGATACAGTCATAGCACTTACTCATTGGTAAGAGTAGAATTAGGTAAGGTTGAATGGATTGAAAGAACTTTTAGATCCCACACCACCAGGTTCAGGAATAGTTATTACCCCTCAACCATCAGACTCCTGAACGGGCATGGATAACTTCACTCGCATCAATACTGAACTGATTCTACAACTCATAGACTCTTTGGAGAACTCTACAATTCGGTGTTATATGCTTAGTATTTGTGCGATTTGTCTTCTTTTACACATTGTTTGTTTTTCAGTCTTTGTTCATTATAGTTAATAAATTCTAGTGTATTTCTTTATATTCCTTAGAATGCCTGCAAGAAAACAAATCTAAAGGTCATATATGGTGACATATACATGCTTTGGTATGTTTCTTCTAACTTTGAATGTAAGGAAAAGCTTTAGGGGTCCAGATACAGAAATCTCAAGGGATATTGTGTTGACTGAGAATGGAAAGGTATGGAATTTGTGTTGGGCAATGAGCAGACTGCCTTTGCCTTGACCTCAACTCTTGATCTTCCTGGAGCAATCCTCCCTCTAGGAGGGAGCATTCCAGGAGAAAGCTGGTGGGATTCTCAGTGCATGTGGGCCGAAGGGCCTGTACTGTACTGTTCTGTGCTATATGTTGAAGGAAAGTGTAAGGGAGATATTTTCTATACGCTGAGAGTGGTGGGTGCTGCCAAGGGTGTTGGTAGAGGCAGATACATTAGGGACATTTAAGATGCTCTTAGATATTAGCACATAGACAAAAGAAAAATTGAGAGCTTTGTGGGTCCATTTCAGTTCGTACCCAGCAAATGTTCAAAGGTTAACCATCACCAAGGGGTAAATCACAGCTGCCAAAGTACCTACCAGCATATTGTGGCAGAGACTGGAGCTCCCTGTTGAAAACCACGGTCAGAAGTCTGTATAGACAGCCCCTGGGGTCTCGGGAGCTACCTAGTATCTCTAACCATTTTACCAACAAGTTTCCCCAAAATTATTTCTAAAAATTGTAGGTGTGCTAATCTGTGTTCCTATGACCAGAAATTCAAAAGACTGAATATGTCACATACTATAAAACAATGATTAGCTGTTTCAAATCTTTGATAATTGCAATCTTAAAATGGCACCAAAGCTTTCATCATCACTATGTACCGTATCATATGACATCATCATTATGTTCCATGTTATATGTCATGGGCGATCATGGTCTCCATGACCATGATTGCTTTTGGCAAAATTTTCCACAGAACTGGTTTGCCATTGACTTCTTCTGGGCAGTGTCTTTCAAGATGGGTGACCCCAGTCGTTATCAATACTCTTTAGAGACTGTCTGCCCAGCATCAATGATCAACTAACCAGGACTTGTGATGTGCACCATCTGCTCATACGACTATCCACCACCTGCTCCCATGGCTTCACATGACCCTGATCCAGGGTGTGTGGGGGCAAGCAGGTGCTACACCTTGCCCAAGGGTGACCTGCAGGTTAGCAGAGGGAAGAAGCACTTCACACTCCTTTGGTAGGGATATATCTCCACCCTGCCATCCATAATCAAAGCTTAGATGAAGCCTCCATCAGTCAGGGTCAACCGTGGACGTTGCATCCTAGCTGGTTAGGTATGCAAGCCAGTGCAACACAATATGAAGAGCAAGCTGTTGCCTGTTTAACAAGTTGCTCTTCTCCACGCAGTTGATGGAGTTGCTAGTCAGTGTTGAACTCAACATAGAACTGCCTTAGGAACTCCAGCTCCAGATTTTTCCCTCAGTGTTCACTCCTGAAGCCTTCCACACGAGTGTGTATAGATGCAAGACAGCAGAGGTTTGAGATCAGAGTCTTCCTTCTCCTAGATGAGTTGCCAGCCATGGCTGATGAGCCCCATCTGGCCGAAGCGACTGATCTTAAAGCATCAGTAGCCTGCCTTTGCCCCTTCTCCTGTTGGTAGAAACAGTCCCACCTTTAAATTTTTAAAACCTTTAAATTAACAAGTATATGAATTTCTACTGGCCAGTACCCCACTTAACCCAGTGGACGAAGTCACTCCCTTTGCTTCCTGAAACTGACATGTGATCCACACATGTATGTCTATCTCAAGTGGTGAGGAGAACCCCATATCCTACACCACTGTACAACACAGAGTGGAAACTTGAGTAGCTTTCAGTTAGCATTGAGAACACCATGGGACAACTCGTGTCTTTTTTTGTTATTTATTTTTTATTGAAGTTCATCATCAAACAAACATTTCCATAAGATGTATTTCAGATATTGTACATGTATATCACATAGTCACGTATGCCACAAATCTCCACATAATATTTATCTCAGGTACACTTAAGAAAGGAAAGAAAGAACAAACGAATGGAGAAAACTATGTACTGTACAAGTAGGGAGTGATCTTTTTTTTACAACATATTCATTGATTTGTGAGGATAAAATCAGGCCTATGAGGTGTTATGTAGTTAAACGGTTTTTCCCAATATGAATCAAATTGTTCCAACTTATGATTAACAGATGCTGTTATCTTCTCCATTTTGTAAATGTCCATTGTAACTTCCATCCATGCATTTAAGGTTGGTCTCTCCTGTGAGGACAACTCATGTCTTACTAACTTGATTGAGTTTTTTTTGCTGAGGGTGATTGATGAAGGTAGAACTGTGGATGCTGTCTACATGAATTTTAGTAAAGTGTTTGACAAAGTCCCTCTTCGGAGGCTCATCAGAAGATTAAGATGCATGGAGCTCATGGTGAATTGGCCATTTGGATTCAGAACTGGTGTACCCTTGGGTGACAAAGGGACTTATTCTAGCTGGAGGTCCGTGATTAGTAGTGTTCCACAGGGATCTGTACTGGGACCTCTGCTGTTTATGATGTTTCTAAATGACCTGGATAAAAATGTAGCTGGTTGGATTAGTAAGTTTGCAGATGACATGAAGATTGGTGGTTTTGTGGATGGCATAGAACTGGTAAAGAAAACACCGCCATACAAATGCAGGTGTAGGCAGAGAAATGACAGATGGAGTTTAACCCTGCCAAATGTGAAATGTTGCACCCTGGTACATCAAATGTAAAGAGACAACTGCAAGACCCTTAACAGTGTTGATGAGCAGAGGAATCTTGTCATCTAAGTTCATAGCTCCCTGAAAGTGGCGACACAGGTTGATAGGGTGGTTAAGAAGGAATATGGCATGCTTGCCTTTATTAGTCAAGTAAGGAAGTTATATTGCAGCTTTATAAAACTCTTAAGTTAGGCTGCATCTGGAGCATTGGTCACCCCATTATAGGAAGGAGGTCAAGGCTTTGGAGACAATGCAGAAGCAGTATACCAGGATGCTGCCGAGACTAGAGGGCATGTGCTATAATGAGAGGTTGGACAAACTCAGGTAGTCTACTCTGGAGCGGCGGAGGCTGAGGGGAGATCCAACCGAGGTTTATAAGATTGTGAGAGGCATGTACAGAGAAGACGAACGTCTTTTTCTCAGGGTTAAAATGTCAAAAACCAGAGGGCATGCATTTAAGGTGAGAGGGAATAATTTCAACGAAAATGTGTGAGAGGCAAGTGTTCTACGCAGCAAGTAGTGAGTGCCTGGTATGCACTGCCTGGGGTGGTGGTAAAGGGATATAGATCAGGGACTTCTGAGAGTTGTTTCGATAGGCACGTGAATGTGAGCAAAATAGATGGATCTAAGCATTGTGTAGGCAGACGGGATGTGTTTAGTTAGCCATGTGAGTTACTAATTTAATTGGTTTGGCTCAACATTGTGGGTAAAGAGCTTGTTCCTCTACTGTACTGTTCTATGTAACAATTCATTTTCTCAATTTTATTTATTACTTATGCATTATTATTATGTCTGTATTTGTGCAATTTGTTGCCTTTTGCACATTGGTTGCTTGTGTGTCTTTGTGTGTAGTTTCTCACTGATTCTATTGTGTTTCTTTGTATCCCTGCTGTTAGCAGACAATTAAACAGAATGATGAGATGGACTCTTGACCTCACAATCTCCCTCGTTATGATCTTGCTCTTTATTGTCTACCTGCACTGCACTCTCCCTGTAGCTGTTACACTTTATTCTACATTCTGTTATTGTTTTACCCTGTTCTACCTCAATACACTATGTAATGATCAGATCTGTATGGATGGCGTGTGAAACGTAGTGATAATAAACCAATTTATCTCTGTTGTTCTCTCCGTGGAAATGAAGATTTGTGAACTTGAAGCTCTAACCTGTTACCTAACCGCTCTCAGTGACTTCTCATTTAAATATCTTTGAATATATACTTTTTTTAAACCTAGGTCACAAGTGGAAGCAGGGAATGTGGTCAAAGGAAGAGATAGACGTCTTAATGAGCAATATTGAAAACTACCTACAGGTGAGCTGCTTAAGGTGATGGAGGCCTACGGGTGAGATGGTGAAGGTGATGGAGGCCTACAGGTGAGATGGTGAAGGTGATGGAGGCCTACAGGTGAGATGGTGAAGGTGATGGAGGCCTACAGGTGAGATGGTGAAGGTGATGGAGGCCTACAGGTGAGATGGTGAAGGTGATGGAGGCCTACAGGTGAGATGGTTAAGGTGATGGACACACAAGAAACTGCAGATGCTGGATTCCGGACCTACAACCAATCTCCTCAGTCAGGCAACATCTGTGAGAGGAAAGGGCATGAGAGACATAGTACAGATCTTCAGCTGCAAGATTTCAACACCAAATGTCAACAATTCCGTCCGTTTTCACCATTCCTCACCCCCCAACAGATGCTGCTCGATTGTTGCCTTAGCTAAGGTTTCCAACTGAGGCCATCGGTTTCATATTTTACAGAAGTTTATAAGACATAGGAACAGAATTATTCCATTTGGCCCATCTAGTCTGCTCTGCCATTCCAAGTTGGTTGCTTTATTATCCCTCTCAACCCCTTTCACCAATCTTCTCCCTTTTGACACCCTTACTAATCAGAACTTCGGTTTTAAAATAAACCCAGTGAATATTATATAGGATGTGCAGCAGGGAAATGAACTATCTGACCCAGAATCCATGTTGCAGTTCATAGTTACCTTGGGTCTCCTTCCCTCATTCCTCAGTCGAATCACCAGCATGGTTCTCTGTTCCATTTCCCTTCACCATGATGCTGTCGACAGATCCTCTGCTCCACAGATGCTGCTCAATCTGCTGAGTTTCTCCAGGGGGTTAATTTTGCTTTCGATTCCAGCATCTGCCATCCTTTCCTTCTCCATTATATCTGGTCTCTAAAATACATTCTGTTATGTAGTCTACGGCCACACTAGCCTGAAAACACCCGATTTGTCCGATCTCAAAAACTAAGCATGCTAACTAAGCCTGGTTAGTACTTGAATGGGAGTTGGCCTGGGAAGGCCGGGTGCCGGAGGATAGAGTGGCACAATAGCACTCTATCCTCCTCCTCCGTAGTAGTAGTTAGTAGCAACGCTTACAGCGCAGGAGTCCCAGGTTAAATTCCTGCCTCTGTCTGTAAGGAGTTTGTACGGTCTCCCTGTGACTGTATGGGTTTCCTCGGGGTCCCACATTCCCAAGACGGCCAGCTTGGTAGGTTAATTGGCCACATGAGTATGCTTGGGCAGCCCAGGCATGAAGAGCCCATTACAATGCTACATCTCAAAATAAATAAAATCTTCATCGTTCACCTCAACAACTCCCTCTAGCAGCAAGTTCCATATTCCCACTGTTCTCTCGGTGAAGAAAATTCTTCTAAATTTCCTATTGGATTTCTGAGCCCCTGGTTCTGCTAAGAGGTTCGCCCCACCAGAGGAGACCTTCTTTCAGTGTCCACTCCATCAAATCCTTTCATAAAATCCTCTCCACTCATCTGCTTTGTCCTGAGATTTCTGAAAGGTCCATGAACTATTACCTAACTATTTTGCATTCTCTTTGCAATTTTTTATATATATTCTTATTGTAATTTATAGTAATTTTTATATATTGCATTGTAAAACAACAGATTTCACGAATTTGGTCATTGATAATAAATTTCATTCCTTTCAGTCCCAATTGGTCCAACCTCACCCCAATGTCCATTATTATATATATTTTATCATTTTATTTTATTTTTTCATTAGAACTACAGCATGATAGCAGGCCCTTTTGGAAAACATCCCAGGATTTAAAGCCCTTTCATTAAATCCAGAGCTATCCTCTAAAAGGACCATTAAGCCACCATCTTTACAGACTGCCTGGTCTTTGCTATGTAGGTTCTCACTGGGCTTTTCTCTCTTGTTCCTCCTCCTCCTCCAGTCTCCTCACTGAGCTACTTACTCATTGTTTCTTCCCTTCCTCTGCGCTGAAAACCCGAGCACCATGAGTAATTTCACTGATCTTCATTATCTTCGTTAAGTTGCCTTGGCCTCTCACACCGTCTTCATCCCCAGTTGTTTCGTTTGAAACAAGCTGATTGCAGCTTCAGACCCTCATTTGACTTACACATTAGCTCCTGAGCGTTTTCTCCATCACTTGTAGTCCAGCATTGTCACAACTTCCCCTGGCCTTCCTGGCTGCCGAAACACACTTTGTGCCTGTGGGATTCCAATGATTTTAATCAAAGGTTCTTTCAGAAGGGCAGGAAGGAGTTCACAATTGTTTTATTAGGCACTAATGGAACAAAGAGAATTGAAAAAGTAGAACTTCAAAACTCTAGTAGCTAAGAACAGAGAACAGAACAACTGAAGAAAAATATGGCGGACCAACATGGTCAACCCTTCATTGGTCACACTGCTTCGTTGAGCACTTTCGCACCATCCATCACAAGTGGGACTTCCCGGTGGCCAGACATTTTAATTCCCATTTCCACGCCGACATGTCGGTCTCTGGCCTCCTCTTGGGCCAAGATGAGGCTACCCTCAGGATGGAGGAGCAACCCCTTGTATTCCATCTGGGTAGCCTCCAACCTGATGGCATGAATATCAATTTCTCCTTCCAGTAAACAAATTCCTGCCTTCTCCACTCCCCGTCTGTTCCCCACTCTGACCTTTTACTACTTCTCAGCTTATTACTTCCCCCTGAGTTCCCCCCTCCTCCTCTTTCTCTTATGGTCCACTCTCCTCTCTTAGCAGATTCTTTCCTCTCCGGTCCTTTACCTTTCCCACCCATCTGTCTTCACCTATCACCTTCCAGCTAGCCTCTTTTCCCTCCCCTCACCTTTTTATTCTGGCATCTACCCCCTTCCTTCTCAGTCCTAAAGAAGGGCCTTAGCCCGAAACGTTGACTGTTCCATAGAAAGTTGCTTCCTGATCTGCTGCTGAGTTCCTCCAGTGTTTTGTGTGTTGGTTTGCAAATCTTCAATTCTTCCCTCAGTAAACCTCATCTAGTCAATGCTACTGCCCATGTCTTCTACCTCTCCCTCTCTCACCCCTCCCCCTCTCCCCTTCACCAATGGTGCCCTGATAGGAGTTTCCTACCTTAAGACTTCCAGTTTAAAGCTTAAACACATTGGCTTCATCGGTCCTCCAAATCACAAAACTCTTCTCTTCCAAATTCCTGAACGTCGTCAGCCAGAAGTTTCAGTTGTTTTCTGAACCTCTTCACCCCACTGTGCCCCTTGAACATCCTTCCAGTGTTAGAACCACATGGTGAATACACAATTGGCCCTGCAAAGAAAGGTTGCCAATGTCTGACACGTGAAGATCTCTGCTTTTGAGCAAAAGGTTAAAGGGTGGCGCGGTAGTGCAGTGGTTAACGTAACGCTTTACAGCACCAGTGATGGTGATTCAATTCCCATGATCACGGGTTTCCTCTGAGCGCTCCGCTTTCCTCTGACACCCAAGGACGTACGGGTTAGGGTTAGTAAGTCGTAGACTATGCTGCCATGTTGGCACCAGAAGCATGGCGATGCTTGCAGGCTGCCCCCAGCACATCCTCTGACTGTGTTCATCATTAACGCAAGTCCAATATTCACTGTATGTTTCAATATATGTGCGACAAATAAAGCTAATCTGTAATCTTTAATATCCTAAAACACTGTTCCTGCTTTCCATGCCTTTCCGTAGATTCATGGTCTAAGCGACGCTACAGAAGTCATATTTGAAATGTCTAAAGATGAAAGAAAAGATTTCTACCGAACGATTGCGAGGGGTCTTAATCGGCCATTGTTTGCAGTGTACAGAAGGGTGCTCCGAATGTATGACAACAGAAATCACGTGGGGAAGTAGGAAATGTATTCTCATAACTCTTTTAAAGTCTGAAAATTATTTTGCATGATTAAATTGCTTAACCATGTTGAATTCTTCTTATCAGGTACACGCCACAAGAAATCGAAAGGCTCAAAGTGTATGTATTTTGTTGTCTTTTACTATTCTAAGTCATTCAATATTTTTCATTTCAAATACTGCTGAGTTCTGCCAGCATTTTGTGTTTTTATTTATTTCCAGCATCTGCAGATTCACTCGTGTTACCTACATTAGTAACCTGTTTTTGCATTACAAAGAGGATTTTCGCTTTGACGAAAATTTTTCCAATATAAATTAATGGTTCTTCACTTTATGCCACTTTGGTTAAGAAAGATTTCATAGGAACACTCCACCTTTGTAAAGGGGGGGGGGGTCACCTGTATTTATGGATATTCATGTGTAGTTGAATGACAATTAAACTTGAACTTACTGTTACTGTGCAATCAGACAATAATATTTACAAAATTTCTATCCCCACCCTACCCCCAGCTGCATTCTGTGGGTAACTGACTTCCACTGGATGCTTTATAGAGGAGAAGGTTACCTGGGCTGGTAGCTCAGAATGTTGAACTGATGATCAAACCAGACATGCCCAAATACCTCAGACAACCGCACACTGATGGAGACTCTGATTTTCCACCCCTCCACACGCCTGGGACTTCTTAAAATTGCATGTAGAAAGTCTCATGCCTATGTGGTGTGGAAAATACCGAGGGTGGTGGTAGAGGCAGTTACATTAGGGGCATTTAATAGACTCTTAGATAGGCATGTAGATGATAGGAAAATGAAGGGAAGAGTTAGATTGATCTTGGAGTAGGTTAGAATGTTGGCACAACATTAGACCAGAAGACACAGGAGCAGAATTAGGCCACTCAGCCTATCAAGTCCACTCTGCCATTCCATCATGGCTGATCCATACTCAACCCCAAACACCTGCCTTCTTGCCATATCCTTTCAATTCCTGACCGATCAGAAAACGATCACCTTCCACCTTAAATATACGCACAGACTTGTCCTCCACCGCGGTCTGTGGCAGAGCATTCCACACATTTACCACTCTCTGGCTAAAAAAAAAAATCCCCCTTGCCTGCGTTCTGAAGGGTCACCCCTCAATTTTGACACTGTGCCCTTTAGTTGTGGATACCCCCACCATAGGAAACATCCTCTCCACATCCACCCTATCTATTCCTTTCAACATTTGGTAGGTTTTGACGAAATCTCCAAACGTTCTCCTAAATTCCAGTGAGTAAGGACCCACACTATGCTGTTCTATCTGCAATAAATCAATGCCATACCATGGGTTTCGGACTGCTCAGATGGATCATTGTGTTGAGCTTTTTCTGAAGCAATAGGTTGTATGAGGTTAAAGGAAGAGGTGTCAAAACATATGTTGAGTGCCTTTGGCATGACAGTGATGGTGACGGTGTCTCTGTGTGTTAGTGTAAGCTCAGAAATAGTGTGACGTTAACAACCTGCAAAAGAAGAGCTTTTGATATCATTCAATCCAGTGCATAAACTATGGTATTGTGCAATAAATTTTCGAGACCTATGCATCCAGAAGTCAAAGCAGCTGCCAGCAGTTTGTTGGAAATTTTTGACTTTAATGTCTTATTATCAGTGAATTATCCTGAAGGTATTTTTTATTTTGCCTAGTTTCATGGGGCCAGCATTTATTTCCCCATAGTTGATGCCTGTGTGAGATGGAAATAAAAGTCACTGGCATTAGAACAGGTCGTAGGTCAATAGACTGACATTTCTGACTGTATAATTGAATATTGGTTGTCTTTAATCTACAGTTAAAAGTGGTCCATCAGAGCTGCACAACTTAGATATTGGGCCCTTCAGCTCAACTGGTTGATGCTGACCAAGATTTCTATTCAACTTAATCCCTGGTTTCTTCCCATCCATCCCAGTCTGGTGAGGGTCTCAGCCCGAAACTTCGACTGTTCATTCCCCTCCATAGATGCTGCCTGACCTGCTGAGTCCCTCCAGCATTTTGTGTGCGATGCTCTCGAATTCCAGCTTCTGCAGAATGTCTTGTGTTTAATTCTATACCTAGTTTCTGCTCCCTTCCTTCCCAGTCCCAATGAAGATTCTTGGCCCGAAACTTCGACTGTTCATTCCCTCCATGGATGTTGCCTGACCTACTGAGTCCCTCCAGCATCTTGTGTGTGTTGCCCTGGATTTCCAGCATCTGCAGAATTTCTTGTGTTTATGATCAACTAATCCCATTTGCATTTGACCAAAATCACTCTGAACCATGTACCTGTAAAGTACCTTTTAAAAGTAGTTAATGTACCTGCCTCAACCACCTCCCCTGCAGTTTGTTCCATGTAATGACCATCCTCTGGATGGAAAAAAGAAGCACTTCAGGTTCGTATTAAATCTCTCCACCCTCACCTTGAAAGTGGAACTCCAAGGTGGTCCACTCAGCCCTCATTATTTCTGATTTCCTCCCTGTGGATTCACCATACTTGCAAGGTCAGGTCAAGGTTTTTTTTTAATAAAACAGGTCTACCTGTATATGTGCACACGAGGAAGTCTGCAGATGCTGGAAATTCAGGCAACACACACAAAATGCTGGTGGAACGCAGCAGGCCAGGCAGCATCTATAGGGAGAAGTATAGCTGACGCTTCGTCAGGACTATTCCCCCAGCATTTTGTGTGTGTGTTGCTGCCTATATATGTGTCACACAAAGGAACCAGCTGTTGTTTGTATAGGCACCACAATCACTTCCCAGACCACTTGTGACAAAAGGCACCCTGGTGTAACCTCTTTGCGGAGTTACTCCTTATGCTTCCACTCTATCCGATCAGTTGAAATAATTTGTTAGCTAATGTAATTTCCTCTATTTAAATCTTAGCCTCTTTATTGATACACTTTAAGGTGTTGAGAACATTTGTTGGACAAACTTGGGTTGTTTTCCCTGGAGCACTGAAGGCCAAGTAGAGGCTTGAGAGGGGTTTATAAGATAGGGAGGCATAGATAGACAGCCAGTATCTTTTTCCCAGTTCCAAATGTCTAAAACAAGATGCATGCATTTATGGTGAGGGGGGGGGAAAGGCATGTTTTTTCTCTTGGCCACAGGGTGATGGGGGCCTGCAATCATCGCCTGGGGTGGTGGTGGAGGCAGATACGAGACAGGTGTTTAAGAGCTTTCCAGAGAGGCACATGGACGTGCAAAGAATGAGGATACAGACGTTGTGTCGGCAGAAGGTGATAAAATACTACTTGATTGTTTTAACATGACATTATGGGCTGAAGGGCCTGTTCCTGTGCTGTACTGTTCTGCGCCTGGGAGTGCTGGAGCCCTGTACCACACTGTTAGGTTATAGGTTGTGTCCAACATTCGTGCCTTGTGTCGCCCAAGATTAGATGGTCTGGACACTGTCACATTGCTTTTCCTGGGACCTTGACTGCACCGACTGATCTGATGGTTTTCCTGCTCCACTGTGTAGAGTTATAAAGCCCTAAGGTATAAATGGCAGAATTAGGCCATTTGGCACTTCAAGTCTGCTCTGCCATTTCATCATGGCTGATCCAATTTTTCTCTCAGCCCCAATCTCCTGCTTTGTCTCTATATCCCTTCATGTCCTGACTGATCAAGAATTTATCAATCTCTGCCTTAAATATACATAAAGACTTGGCTTCCCCAGCTGCCTGTGGCAAAGAATTATACAGATTCACCTCTCTCTGGCTAAAAACATTCCTCCCCATCTCTGTTCTAAAAAGACACCCCTCTATTCTGAGACTGTGTCCTGTGACCTTAGACTCTCCCACCATAGGAAACATCTTGCCCACATCCACTCTATCAAGGCCTTTCACAATTTGATGGGTTTCAATGAGGTCACCCCTCGTTCTTCTGAATTTTAGTGAATACAGGCCCAGAGCCATCAAACGTTCTTCATATGACAAGCCATTCAATCCTGGAATCATTTTTGTGAATCTTCTTTGAACCCTCTCCAGTTTCAGCACATCCTTTCTAAGAAAAGGGGCCCAAATCTGCTCTCAATACTCCACATGAGACCTTGCCAGTGCTTTATAAAATCTCAAGATTACATCTTTGATTTTATATTCTAGTCCTCTTGAAATGAATGCTAGCATTGCATTTGCCTTTTTCACCACAGTGTCCCTTTTCACCTCAGTTTTTTTTGTATTTTCTCTCCATTTACAAATATATTCTTCTACCAAAGTGCATGACCATACAGTTCCCAACACTGTATTCCGTCTGCCATTTCTTTTGCCCATTCTTCTAATCCATCTAAATCCTTCTGTAGCCTTTCTATTTCCTCAAAACTACCTGCCCCTCCACATATCTTCATATCATCTGCAAACTGTGCAACAAAGCCATCTATTCCATCATCCAAATCATTGACATATAATGCAAAAAGAATTGATCCCAACACAGACCTCTGTGGAACACCATTAGTCACCGGCAGCCAACCAGAAAAGGCTCCCTTTATTCCCATTCTTTGCCTCCTGCCAATCAGCCACCAATTTATTCATGCTAGAATCTTTCCTGTAATACCACGGGCTCATAGCCTGTTAAGTAGCCTCATGTGTGACACCTTGTTAAAGGCCTGAAAATACAAGTACACAACATCAACTGTTTCTCTTTTGTCTATCATGCTTGTTACTTCTTCAAAGAATTCCAACAGATTGGTCAAGCAAGATTTGACTATGGCCTATTTTATCATGTGCCTCCAAGTACCCTGAGACCTCGTCCTTAATAATTGATTCCAACATCTTCCCAATCACTGAAGACAGATCAACTGGCCTACAGTTTCCTATCTTCTGCCTCTGACTCTTGAAGATTGGAGTGACATTTGCAATTTTCCAGTTTTCTGAAACCATTCCAGAATCTAGTGATTATCAAAAGTTCATTACTAGTGCCTCCACAATCTCTTCAGCCACCTCTTTCAGAACCCTGGGGTGTACACCATCTGGTCCAGGTGACTTAGCTACCTTCAGACCTTTAAGTTTCCCAAGAACTTTCTCTCTAATTATGGTAACTTCACAAACTTCATGACCCCTGACACCTGGAACTTCCATTATACTGCTAAAGTCTTCCTCAGTGAAGACTGATGTAAAATACTTACTTAGTTTGTTGCCAATTTGTTGTCTCCCATTACGACCTCTCCAACATCATTTTCCAGTGTCCGATATCTGCTCTCACCTCTTTTGTACACTTTTTGTATCAGAAGAAACATTTAGTATCTGTTGAATATTATTGGCTGGTTTAGTTCTGTATTCTATCTTAACCTTCTTAATGACTTTTTTAGTTCCCTTCTGTTGGTTTTTAAAATCTTCCCAATCCTCTAACTTCTCGCTTTTGTTTGCTCTATTATATACCCTCTTTTTGGCTTTTATATTGGCTTTGACTTCTCTTGTTAGCCACAGTTGTGTTATCTTTCCTTTAAAATGCTTCTTCCTCTTTGGGATGTATTTACCTGTATCTTCTGCTTTCTGAATTACTTCCTGAAATTCCAGACACTCTGCCGTCATTCTTTTCCAGTCAGTTCTGGCCAGCTCCTCTCTCATGCCTCTGTAATTCCCTTTACTCTACTGTAGTACTGATACATCTGACTTTAGCTTCTCCTTCTCATATTTCAGGGTGAATTCGATCATATTATGATCACTTGCCTCTAAGAGTTCTTTTACCCTAAGCTCCCTAATCAATTCTGGTTCATTGCACAACACCCAGTCGAAAATAGCTGATCCGCTGGTCAACCACAAGCTGCTCTAAAAATCCATCTCATAGATACTTAGAAACTCCCCCTCCTGGAATCCGCCACCAAGCGGATTTTCCCAATCTACCTGTATACTGAAGTCCCCCATGACTATTGTAACATTGCCCTTATGGCATTCATTTTCTATCTCCCATTATAATTTGTTGGCCACATCCTTACTACTGTTTGGGGATCTGTATACAACTCTCATCAGGGTCTTTTTACCCTTGTAGATCCTTAGCTCTATCAATGATTCAACACGTTCCAATCCTACGTCACCTCTTTCAAATAATTTGATTTTATTTTTTTTACCAACAGAGCAACGCCGCCCCCTCTGCCTTCCTGCCTGTTCTTTCAGTACAATGTATATCCTTGGACGTTAAGCTCACAGCTACAATCTTCTTTTGGCCATGATTCAGTGATGCCTACATCATACCTGCCAATTTGCAACTATGCTACAAGTTCATCTACCTTATTCCGTATACTGTGCGCATTCAGATGGAATCCCTTCAGTCCTATATTCACCCTATTCAATTTTGTCTGCATCTTGCATTGCAACTCAACCTGTTGACTGCAATTTCGCCCCATCAGCAGCCTCTCCTCACTACACATTGCCCCTGTTTATAAACCAGCTACTTCATCTTCAGCACTGTCATCCACCTTTCCTACAAAGACACTTGTATTAAAATAAATGCAGCTCAGGACTCTAGTTGTGCCATGCTCAACCTTTTGATTTCTAACTTGTCTGAGGTCCTACCAACATCTGCCTCCACAACCTCTCCATGAACTGTTCTGGCACTCTGGTTCCCATCCCCCTGCAACTCTGGTTTAAACCTCCCCATGCAGCATTAACAAACCTTCTCGCCAGGTTCAGGTGCAATCCGTCCCTTCTGTACAGGTTCCACCTTCCCTGGAAGAGATCCCAATGATCCAAAACTCTTATGCCTCCCCTCCTACACCAACTCCTTAGCCACATATTAAACTGTGTAATCTTCCTAGTTCTGTCCTCACTGGCGCGTGGCATGGGTATCAATCCTGAGATCACAACCCTAGAAGTCCTGCCCTTTAACTTAGCACCTAACTCCCTATGCAGAACCTTGTCACTCATACTACCCATGTCATTGGTACCTACATGGACCACGACTTCTGGCTGTTCACCCTCTCAGTTAAGAACGGGGACTCAGTCTGAGATATCACAGACTTCTGCACCCAGGAGGCAACATACCATCGGGGAATCTTGTTCTCATCCACAGAGCCTCCTGTCAGTTCCCCTAACTAATGAATACCCTATCAACCCAGTGTGCCTCTTCTCCCTCCCTTCCCTTCTAAGTCACGGAGCCAAACTCAGTGCCAGAGACCTGACCACTGTGACATTCCTCTGTTAGATCGTCTGCTCTCCACCCACCTCCCAACAGTATCCAAAATGGTCTATCTGTTGTTGAGGGATGGTCACAGGGGTACTCGGAACTGGCTCCTTATGCTCTTTCCCCTTCCTGACAGTCACCCAATCACTTGTGTCCTGCACCTTGCATGTAATGACCTCTCTGTATGTCCTATTTATCACCGCCTTAGCCTCCCAAACGACTCAGTCTACATCCACACTACGCCGGATAAATCCATGTCCGAAGCTTTTTCTCTTCGTTTTTACCCTCCGTCCACAGTAAAACAGTGTTTTCGTCTCTTGAAACTGGAGCTTTTCAGGAATGCTTTCCAGGGTGGGTATTTTTGAAAACGGTGCTTGGGCAGATCAATGTGGACGGCATAACCGGAGACTTCTGAAAACGCTATCAGACGGCAGCGTGCTATTTCATTGTTTTCTTGAACACAACCTAACGATTTCAGAACAGGTAGCAATGAGACTGAAGCCAGAAGAGTTAGAAATGTACTTACCAAATACTTTGACCTATAACTTACTGAATAAATAAGTATACTGTACTCACTTTGCCCTGTTTTCTGTCCTTGCTCGTATGAAGGTGGTTTACCTATTTATGCAAGTACTTCTCTGACAATAGATGTGTAACAGCCTAATGTAACATTGTATGGAAATACAAGATAACACTGATACAGACATGTTTTATACATTTAACAAGGTTCTTTATTAATGCAACAGAGTTAATCAGTTTTTCAATGTTCATCGTCAGCTGGGTCAATCTGTCCGTGAATTCCCGGTCGGTTGCCTCCGTACACTCCAGTATTTGTTTCTTTTTAAGTTTTAAGTTCTCCTGCACGAAAACCAACAGCTGTCCGTCGTTTTAAGCCTTTCTAGTCTGTAACTACACAAACGCGCACTTTCACGGCGAAATTCAACACGAAACATGTTGCTTGTTTTCGGTAGATATGTCCTGCGCCTGCGCAGGAGGAGGAGATTCGCTGAAATCAACGTTTCAGTGTGGATAGATATATTTTTAAAAATGCATAGTGTGGACGCCTATCGTTTTTACGCGAAACCGGCCTTTTCAAAATTATCCGGTCTGGTGTGGATGTAGCCTCAGAGTTCGTCCATTTCCAACTCTAATTCCTTAACAGAGATTGTTAGAAGCTGCAGATGGATGCACTTCTTGCAGGTGTAGTCGTTGGGGACACTGGAGGTCTCCCTGCCTTCCCACATCCCGCAAGAGGAGCATTCAGCTATGTCCACTAACCTAGCTGACCAGACACAAAGAAAGGAAGTAAAAAAAACTCAAGCTTTCTTTCAGTTTGCTTCCTCTGAAGCTTCTCATCGTTGAAGCTTTGAAGAACTAAAGCCTCAAGGTCACCACTCTGACTCTGTCCACTCAGACAACGGCTGCTACGCTTGCCCCTGCCTTCCTTAAGTTCGCTCTTGCTAATCAGTCCCAAACGCCGACTGGCTGCTGGTCAAAGCTCTTTTTCACTGTAGCGATCCGCTGCTGCCTTTTGTACTTGTGCAGTGGACCTGATTGAAGTCCCCTCCTCTCAAAACTTCCAGAGTCCAGATTGGCCACCAGTCAAAGTTATAGAACACTGCAGCACAGAAACAGGTTCTTCAGCCCATCTAGTCTGTGCTGACCCAGATCTGCCTCGTCCCATTTATATGTATCCAGACCATGGTTCTTCATGCCCCTCCCATGCTTGTACTTATCCAAACTTCTCTTCAAGCATTACGATTGAACCTACATTCGCCACTTCCACTGGCAACTCGTTCCACACTCGCACCATCCTCTGAGTGAAGATATTTGTGATGCCTGGAGTCCACACATCTTGGGTCTTTACTGAGCAGAAAAATGAGGATATGTACATTGTGTAGGCAGAAGGGATTAATTGAGTTGGACAATTGATTACTAATTTAATTGGTTTGGCTCAACATTTTGGGCTGAAGTGCCTTTTGTTGTGTTGTACAGTTCTGTGTTTTATTTTAGAAATGCTTATGTTTATTGGAATAATGTACTCAGTAGGTAGGAGAGGTCCTTGACAATATCTATGTTTTTGTTAACTGAGGAGAATCCATTCTCCCTATCACACAACAAATTGGTATACTCTTTACACACAAAGAGCACTAATTGTAAAATTTAATTTCAACTCAACACCTAGATTCTTCACACCAAATAGAAAAGTTTAAAGTGTTTTAAAACACTTGCAGTTTAAAATATTAATAGTCAATCTCACTAAATCACGTCCTCTTTTGTATTATAGTTCTCACAAGATGGTACTGAAATAATCAATTTGTTAAAGGGTTTTATAGTTATGTAATGTAATCTGGCCAAACAAATATACATGGAGAATGGATATATTGAGAATGTTCTTTGCTGTACATTTAGGTTGCGATCCAGGCATGGGAATGACTGGGCAACGATTGGGGCAGCTCTGGGAAGGAGTGCTTCCTCTGTGAAAGACCGATGCAGATTAATGAAAGACACGTGTAACACTGGTAAAGTTACTTTGCAAGTGCAACTTTACTAAAGCATAAGGTTTTTGTCTTCGCTTTTGCATTACCAGTCTGCCGTATATTTTATGTTAATTGAAATTCTACTGAACACGGCAAGATAGATTTCTGTTTTCTTCAGGCACCTAACCCCACACCCACTTTTTAAAAGCTTAAAGCATGCATGAGGACAATATGTGACCCTTACCATCCTCTCTATCATCAGATTCCTGAATGGTCCACCAATATTACCTCATTATTCTTTTAGTTTCTCTTTTTATTTTTGTAATTTACAGATTTTTAAAAATGTTTTGCAATGGTGGTGGAGGTGGATATTTTAGGGTCTTTTAAGAGACTTGGATAGGTACATGGAGCTTAGAAAAATAGAGCGCTATGGGTGCCCTAGTAATTTTTAAGGTAGGGAGACGTTCGGCACAACTTTGTGGGCCGGAGGGCCTGTATTGTGCTGTAAGTTTTCTATGTTTCTATGCTGCTCCAAAACAACAAATTTCACACCATAAACACGGGGAAGTCTGCAGGAACTGGAAATCCAAAGCATCACAAACAAAATGCTGGAGAAACTCAGCAGGTCAGGCAGCATCTATGGGGAGAAATGGACAGGCGACATTACAGGTCAAGATCCTCCTCCTAGACTAGATAAAGGGTCTCAACCTGAAACATAGACTAGCTACTTCCCTCCACAGATGCGGTGAGATGAGGAACTGCTGCAGGCTTGTTGTTACAGAAACATGGCTCTGGGACAACATGCGCGCACCATCAACCTACAGGCCGGAACAGTCAGGGACTCGGGCTGTGTATTATTTTTGTAACTCTATGTTTGTCTGCTATCAAAATTATATGTGCTGCATACTGTTGTGTGACTTGCACCTTGGCGCCAGAGGAATGCCGTTTCGTTTGGCAGTACTCGTGTATGGTTGAGTGACAAATGCAATGTTCACATTCATTTTGAAAGGACTAGAATATAAAAGCAAGGTTGTGATGCTGAAGCTTTATAATGCATTGGTCAGGCATCACCGGGAGTATTGTGGGTAGTTTAGGATCCCTTGTCTAAGAAAAGATGTCTGGCATTGGAAAGGGTCCAGATGAAGTTCACAAGAATAATCCCAGGAATGAAAGGGTTAGTGTTGAGGAGCGATTGATGACTCTGGGCCTCACTGGAGTTTAGAAGAATGGGGGGGAGGGGGTGCGAATCTCATCAAAACCTATTGAATATTGCAAGGTTTATGGATAGAGTGTTATGGAGGAGATGTTTCCTATAGTGGGGGGTGGGGGGGGGGGGTGAGGGTCTAGGACCAGAGGGCACATCCTCAGAATTGAGAACATCCACTTAGAACAGCGATGAAGAAAAATTTCTTTAGTCAGAGGGCAGTGAATGTGTGGAATGCATTGTCACAGATGGCTGTGGAGACCATGTCATAGGGTATATTTAAAGCAGAGGTTAATATGTTCTTGATTAATCCGGACATCAAAGGTTACAGGCAAAAGGCAGGAAAATGGGGCTGAGAGGAATAATAAATCATCCTTGGGGGAGCAGACTCGATGGGCTGAATGGCATAATTCTGCTCTAGTGGAAAATTAAATGCTGATATCCTCCACTGCTTTGTGCGTGGTTGCCAGTGACTGGTGTTGAAGGATCACAGCCTCCTGGTATACTTACTGCTTCCAAAGGCACCTTTGACGACAAGCTGATAGACAGAGCCAAAAACGCACAACACCTGCACAATACCATGGAGCTGAGAGTTAAACCAGACATCCTCACACTTCTCGTTTCCATGGTAATCCCTCACTGACATCTGCCCCACTGTTCTCTCCTCATAACAGCCCACAAACCAAGCCTGGACATTTTGAGCTTCGTCATCATCGTGTGCAGAGTCGTATGGCAATAGCGATCATTGTCTTTCCACAGCCACGATTCCTCTTTGCAAATTTTTCTACAGAAATGGTTTTCCATTGCCGCCTTTTGGGCAGTGTCTTTACAAGATGGGTGACCCCAGCCATCATCGATAGTCTTCAGAGATTGTCTGCCTGACACCACTGGTCACACCACCAGGACTTGTGATACACACCAGCTGCTCATACAACCATCCACCATATGCTCCTGTGGCTTCACATGTCCCTGATCGGGGGTGGAGGGACTAAGCAGGTGCTACACCTTGCCCTAGGCCCTAGGGTGACCTGCAGGTTAGTGGAGGGAAGGAGAGTCTTATACTTCCTTTGGTAGAGATGAATCTCCACCCTGCCACCCTACATTTAAGGCACATAATTAATAATAATAATTCTGTCTAAGCAGATGAATGAATATGTGTTGGGCCATTTCCCATTACCTCAGCTGTTCATGTTCCTAATATTTGCAAACTTTACATAACATGCTATTTCCTTGATTTGGTGCATACAATCTAAAAGAGCAGGGATTCCCAACCTTTTTTATGCTATGAGCCCTTACCATTAAATGAGGAGTCCATGGACCCCAGGCTGGGAACCCCTGGTCTAGAGCCATGATAACCTTGTGTCCTTGGCCATTATCACATCATTCACATTGAAGTTTCAGTTCTAGTTTATTGTCATTCAACCATATTTATGTATATCGCCAAACAAAACAGTGTGCCTTGTGATCAAAATGCTCAATACAATGCCTATAAAAAGTATTCACCCCACACCCCCCAGCCCTGGAAGTCTTCATGTTTTATTGTCATACAACATTGAATCACAGTAGATTTATTTAGGTTTCTTTGACATCGATCAATAGAAAAGATGCCTTTGTGTCAAAGGGAAATCAGATCTCTACAAAGTAATCTAATTTAATTACAAATACAAAACATAAAATAATTGATTGCGTAAGTACTCATCCCCTTCAAGTCAGTATTTAGTAGATGCACCCTTTGGCAGCAATTACAGCCTTCCGTCTGAGTCTCTATCGGCTTTGCACATCTGGACACTGCAAATTTTCCCCATTTTTCTTTACAAAACTGCTCAAGTTGTGTCAGGTTGCTTGGGGGTTGTGAGTGAGCAGCCCTTTTCAAGTCCAGCCACACATTCTCAGTTTGATTGAGGTCTAGACTCTAACTTGGCGTCTCCAAGATAAATAACTCTGTTGCTTTTAAGTCATTCCTGTGTAGCTTTGGCTTTATGCTTGGTGTCATTGTCTTGCTGGAAAACAAATCCTCTCTCAAGTCACAGTTCTCTAGCAGACTGCATCAGGTTTTCCTCCAGGATTTCCCTGTGTTTTGCTGCATTCATTTTACCCTCTACCTTCACAAGCCTTCCAGGGTTTGCTGCAGTGAAGCATCCCCACAGCGTGATGCAGCCACCACTGTGCTTCACAGTAGGGATGGTGTGCTTTTGATGATGTGCGGTGTTTAGCCTGGTTGCCAAAAAGCTCAATTTTGGTTTCATCAGACCATAGAACCTTCTTCCAGCTGACTTCAGAGTCTCCCACATACCCTCTGGCAAACTCTAGCTTAGAGATTTCATGTAAGGTTTCTTTCAACACTGGCTTTGTCTTTGCCGTTCTCGCATAAAGCTGTGACTGGTGAAGCACCCGGGTGGGCAACGCTGTTGTTTGCACAGTCTCTCCCATCTCAGCCACTGAAGCTTGTAACTCCTCCAGAGTTGTCATCGGTCTCTTGGTGGCCTCCATCACTAGTCCCCTTCTTGCACAGTCACTCAGTTTTTGAGGACAGTCTACTTTAGGCAGAATTACAGCTGTACCATATTCTTTCCATTTCCTGATGATTGACTTAACTGTACTCCAGTGACTTGGAAACTTTCTTACTTTCTTGTATCCATCTCCTGAGTTGTGCTATTCATTACCTTTTTTTTTTGGAGTTGCTTGCAGTGTTCTTTTGTCTTCATGGTGTAGTTTTTGCCAGGATACTGACTCACCAGCAGTTGGACCTTCCAGATACAGGTGTATTTTTACTACAATCATTTGAAACACCTTGACTGCACATGGTGATCTCCATTTAACCAGTTAGGTTTAGAAGTTAATTATTTAATTTCTAAAACAAATTGGCTGAACCTGTGATGATTTGGTATGTCACATTAAAGGGGTGAATACTTAGGCAATCAATTATTCAGTATTTTATATTTGTAATTAACTTAGATCACTTTGTAGAGCTTCTTTCACTTTGACACAAAAGAATTGTTTTCAGCAGTGTCAAAAAAAAGCCAAATTAAATTCACTATGATTCAATGTTATAAAGCATGAAAACTTCTAGGAGGGGGTGGGGGAGGGGTGAATACCTTATATTGGCTCTGAATACTCACACACAACACAAAGTGATATTACTGAAAATAATTGTTTAAATAATAAAATATACTCCAGACATTTAGAACAAGGTGCATTTACGACACAAGTTAAAAAGAAAACAGTATAATGCTACAGATGCTTAATATGTAATGAGACCTGTGTGGTGGCAAGGAGTTCAGTCATCTCATGGCCTGGGGGTCTTTCATTTTATCTTTATTTACTTCTTTCCCTTTCAAAACGGGTAGCAGGAATATTTACTAATGAAAGGAGGGAATCTGAGTTTCCAAGGTTGAAGTCCTCAGTAGGATTCTGCTCTGATGTAACACAATCTATGGATGAGAAATTACATGTTGCAATGTGTTGCATGAAAACTGTGGGGGAGGTTCATGGAACTGGAATGATTCTGTTCTGGTGATTGTACCGTGCCCGTAAACCCCCTGTAAATACAGGGGTGCCCTTGTTTTGGTGCTGGAATGATCTCCAGAAGAAATGGTCCTTGCGCACCAACCTACTGTCACTACCAGGTAGCAGTCTGGTGCGGGAGAAGCGCTGTGGAACAGAATGAAAGGGCTTACAGTGTGCCTTGCACGTTACCCACTTGGTGAGTGCCTTGATAGATCCTGCTCTGAGCAATTATGTGTAAAGAGAAAAGCACACTAGAATATGAAAATGAAATCTTTCAATACTTGTCTTTAGATCAGATGAGTTTGTCACATACATCAGAGTGTAATGAAATGTTTGTATGAGGCTGCCGAGTAAACGGTGCACACAGAAATGATCGATGCAACAACAAATAACAGATTCACCAGGATGCTGCCTGGATTAGAGAACATGTCTTCTGAGGAAAGGTTCATGATCTAGGGCTTTTCTCTTTGCAGTGAAGGAGGATGAGAGGTGACTTGATGGAGGTGTATAAGATAATAAGAGGCACAGATTGAGTGGATAACCAGAGAATTATTCCCAGGGTGGAAGTGGTTAGTATGAAGCAGCCATAGCTTTAAGGTGATCAGAGGAAAGTACTGGGTGGATGTCAGAGATTTTTTTACATAAGTGATGGGTGTGTGGGATGCGCTGCCAGGGCCTGTGGTAGAGGCAGATGCATTAAGGACATTTAGGAAACTCTTCGATGGATAAATGGACAATAGAATAATGAAGGACTATGTGGGAGGGGAGGGTGGGATTGATCTTGGAGAAAGTTATAAGTTCGGCACAACATTATGGGCCGAAGGGCCTGTACTGACTATGTTGGAAATACAGCAAATATGAAAACCACAGAGTAATGTAACGTACAATAATGCAAAGGGAAATTCTGAACTGACAGTAATGGAAGAGACGGAGGTAAGTATCCGAGAACGTGGCAATACCAAGAAGGGCGGGTGAAAAGGTAGAAGTCAGAGAACGTGGCAGCACTGGGAAGGGCATATGAGAAGGTAAGAGTCAGAGAACATGGCAGCACCAGGTAGGGCATATGAAAGGTGTGACCAGTGCAGGAGTCTCGCAGCACTGGACAAGAAGCTATTCATGAGTCTGGTTTTTTAGGCTTTCAAGCTCCTTTTTCTTGTGTAACCCCCTGGGTCGCCTCAGGCTCGCTCAGCTCGTTCTCGTCTAGGGGGAGCAGCCTTCGGCCCCGCCAAACTGGGTAATCAGCTGGTGTGGATGCTGTGTGATGTCCCCGCCTCGCCAAAAAACAGACAGTACACCATATGCGATTAAATGAGTACAATTTATAAAGGTTACTATAACTAAGTGATTAATAACAATACAGTATATATGAAGAGAAAAAAATAAAGAAAAGGCGCCAAACTTATCAAAGTCCAAACCACTTCGTGCACAACCGTTGGAGCTCAATTTCTGAAGTCTTCTGGCCACCATTCGATCCCCTCCGAACTCCTCGACTCGCAGCTCAGGACCCTCCGAACTCCTCGACTCACAGCTCAGGACCCTCCGAGTGGTCAACCAAGCACATCTAGCTTCATTCCCCCTCCTCGGAGTACCTCCCGGCCTTGGACCCCCGCTTGGGGTCCGATCCTCGCCCAACTTACAGCATTGCGTCCTCTCTGTCGACCCCCTCGCGCCGATCTGCCCAAAAGCCCATCAACCAAAGTTTACAGACTCAGAAGAAAGAACATTAATCCCAATTTGGTTTACAAAGGAATACCATTCTCGTTATCAGTAAATTGTAACAAACAAGCTTTCAGCACTCTCTCGCAACAAAGAAACATTCCTGCTTTTAACAAACAAAGAAACCCTTTCCCAACAGTACCAAAAAAAAGAAACCCCCTTTACACTTGAATGAGGTCTTTTTTCCCCACTGTAGCCTCTTTTGCAACACCTGTTCCATTTAAGAAAGTGATGTGTTTGAGTGACTGTGGAACATTTTGTTCTTGAACAAGTCATCTTACTGCTCAATTGGCATTTTGTGCAAAATAATCATGTTCTCACTTGACACAGATTCTTCTCATCACTGTTTTAAAGTTTTCAGGGAATTATTTCAAAATTATAATGGGAAGACCTTTGAGTCTAGAATAATGACAGTTTTATAAGCATTTGATTAAACTGAATGTTTAAAGATTTATTTTCTACAAGAGTAAAAGTGATCAGGAAGAAAAAAAATGGATTTGCAGACACAAATTAAATGAAGTGCCAGTACAAAAGGTGAAGTTCTGTAACTTGTCTGAGCGCTTAAAGCTAACAGCATTTTCTAGACCTGTTCGCAAAATTGAAGATCAGCTTTACTTGTCACATGTATATCGAAACGTACAGTAACAGCATC
Organism: Hypanus sabinus; assembly: GCF_030144855.1. Taxonomy (NCBI): domain Eukaryota; kingdom Metazoa; phylum Chordata; class Chondrichthyes; order Myliobatiformes; family Dasyatidae; genus Hypanus; species Hypanus sabinus. Next base: position 31,034,155 of record NC_082718.1, read on the forward strand.
AAATCAAATCAGCGGGTATTGTGCTGGGCAAGTGGCGCCTAACCCTAATCGGTATTGATTACATTTACGTTGTTTCTAAAGTCCACCCTGAACACATTCTGGAGATGTTTCTTTATCTATTTTTGCTTCCTGTTGGTAAATGGAGCAATTTTGCCAGTTAATATTTCATGAACCCTGGCCATAGCAATGTTTTCTCACGTCTGCTTTTGCAGGTAAGTGGACGGTGGAGGAAGAGAAGAGACTGGCTGAGGTGGTGCACGAGTTAACAGCCACTGACCCCGGCGACATTGTCACACAGGGAGTATCTTGGGCAGCAGTGGCGGAGCGAGTGGGGACCCGCTCGGAGAAGCAGTGTCGCTCCAAGTGGCTCAATTACCTCAACTGGAAGCAGAGCGGAGGGACAGAATGGAGCAAAGATGACGAAATGAACCTAATCCTGAGGTACACCACTTCCAAGTAGCAGGTCTGAGCATTTAACTCAAGCGCAGCAGCAAGCCCTCCCAGCCCAATGAGCCCTTGCCGCCCAATTACACCCGCATGACCAATTAACCTACCACCAATATGTCTTTGGAATGTGGGTGGAAACTGGAGCACATGGAGGAAACCCACATGGACGTGGAAAGAACATACAAACTCCTTACAGTGGCCGGAATTGAACTGGGTCCACTGGTGTGATAATAGTGTTTCACTAACTGCTAGGCTACTGGGGCACGATGTTTCCTTTGCAAATTGAGCCATACTCAGTTTGAACTTGTGTCATCTTCACCGTGGGATAGAAGCAGAGAGGTTGGAGAGGCTCGGATTGTACTCACTGGAGCCCAGGAGAGTGGGGGGTGATTTTACAGAAGTCTATAAATCCAGGAGAGGCGTAGTTCGAGTGAATGTGCAGTCTTCCCCAGGGTTTGGGAATCGAGAACTAGAGGTTTAAGTTGAGAGGAGAGAGATTTTATAGGAACTTAAACTTTACCAGGGTGCTGTCTGTTAGAAGCTATGTGTTGTAATGAGCGATTGGACAAACTTGAGTTGTTTTCTCTGGAGCAGCGGAGGCTGAGAGGAGATCTGATAGAGGTTTATAAGATTATGAGAGGCATAGACAGAGTAGACAGTATCTGTTTCCCGGGGTTGAAATGTCTAATACCAGAGGGCATGCATTTAAGGTGAGGGGGTAATTTCAAAAGAGATGCGAAGCGCATGTTTTACACGGAGAGTGGTGGGTGTGGAACGCGCTGCCTGGGGTGGTGGTAGAGGCAGATTATTTTGGGGGCTTTTAAGAGCCGTTTAGATAGACACATGAGTGTGAGGCCATTGTGTAGGCAGAAGTGATTAGTTGGTCATTTGATTACTAATTTAAGGGCCTGTTCCTGTGCTATACTGTTCGATGTTCTAAAAGGCCAATGTTATTAAACACAGAGGGTGGTCCGTGTATGGAACAAGCTGTCAGAAGATGTGGTTGAGACAGGTATTGAACACATAGAAAAGCCAGTTGGACAGGTATAGATGGGCTGAAGGGCCTGCTGTACGTCTCTGACTGAGGTTGTTGGGGATTGAGCAGAGACAGTGTGTGACTGAGTAGGACCTGCATTATAAATCTTGCAGCCTTTTTAAAAAGAGAGAGGTTAGCTTTATTTGTCACACGTACGTCAAAACATACAGTGAAATGCGTTGTCTGTGTCAAATCAACTCAGCGTGGATAGTGCTGGGCAGCGCACAAGTGTCACCACATTTCCAGCGCCAACATAGCATGCCCAATGCTAACCCTAACCGTGTAGGCTTTAAGTGATGCCTTTTAGCAGCAAATAACCTTCAAGTCAATTTCAAATTCAAGATTAATTGTCATTTATCTATACCCATGAATACAGATGAATGAAGCAGTGTTTCTCCGTCACACACAGAACATAGCACATATAACACAAATGATTATGATAGCAGAAAAACACAGAGTTACAAAAAATATTAAAAAGTAATAATATAGCCCAAGACCAATTCTGCAGATGCTGGAAATTTAGAACAGCACATATAAAATGCTGGAGGAATTCAAGAGGTCAGGCAGCATCTGTGGAGGGGAATAAAGTTTCAGGCTGAGACCCTTCATCAGGACTGGTAAAGGGGCAGAAACCAGAATAAGAAGGTGGTGGATAGAGGGGAAGGAGTACAAGCTGACAGGTATTAGGGTGAGACCTGGTGAGAGGGTATTAAATAAGAAGCTAGGAGGTGAAAGGTAGAAGAGGTAAAGGGCTGAAGAAGAAGGAATCTGATAGGGAGGAGAGTGGACAATGGGAGAAAGGGAAGGAGGAGGGGCACCAGAGGGAGGTAATAGGCAGGTGAGGAGAAAAGAAGTGGTGAGATGGGAGCCAGAGTGGGAAAGGGGGAGAAATTGCCGGAAGTTAATGAAATCAATGTTCATGCCATCAGGTTGAAGGCTACTCTTACCTGTAGTCTAAGATTGTCATTTTGGAGAAGATTATATAAATGGGAGATTGACAATGGGTGGGAGAATGTTAAGTTTGAAGTGGAAACTAAAGTTGCTGGTGTAGATCATTCAGAGAATTATTGGCACATTTCCTTATAAAAGGTAATTTTTTGACGTAACTTCTCGTTGTGGGGTACATTGGATTAATTAAGTTGCTCAAATAGATCTAAGCCAGAATTAAAGTTCCCCAGACTCTGAAGAAGTTTGTTTGTACAATGGAAACTTTAGTGAGGTTTCGTGACTTTGAGTTTATAAACAGATTAACACTTTTGTGTCCTACCACAAGTGAAATAGAACATAGCTCTTGAAGAAAGTAGTTCAAAAATAATTCTTTTAGATGGAGACGGGTAGTGTTGCACACATCAATAAGAGGAATCAAAAGACATTATTATCGAATTGAGGCGAGGCTGTGAATGAGCGAAGTTCGGAGGGATCGAGGTGCCTTGGGGAATGAATCACAAAATGTTAGCAAGCCACTTCATTGGGCAGGCAGGGAAATGGGCATTGGTGTTTGCTGGTAGAATAACAAGGTGGGGGAAAGGGGAGAAGGACAAGCTGGCAGGTGATAGGTGAGACCAGATGAGGGGGAAGGTAGGTGGCTAGGGGAGAGAGGATTAAGATTTTAACCATTTTGGCTTCTATATTGAGAAGACGTATTTAGTTGGACCAACAAGTATTACTTGGGCTTACAGACCTTCTGACTCTTCATGGACAAGTTTATTTATTTAATAACTTGGTTTAGAATTGCAGAACTGAACGCAGAAGATGAGAGTGAGATAAATTGGGATGTCATGGCCGAAGGTTGGAGCAGTGTCCGCTCTCCGCAGTGGCTGAGAAGCAAATGGTGGACAATCAAGCGGCAAGTTACAAACCACAAGGATCTGACATTTGCAGGTACGGGCATTGTCAGAGTGCAGTTTCCCTCGGGAGCAGTCTCATTGTGTGGTGTTGCAGCCCTGAAATAAAACCAGAATGTTGTGATGAAGGGTGATAGGGCCAAATCGTTACCTTTGATACTTCCATCACAGATGCTGCCTGACTGCCTTAAGTATCTCCAGCATTGTCTGTTTTCTATCCTACTATATGTTAAATGTTAAGAAGTTAGCTGTCACGTTCAATTACTACACCCCCCCGCCAGCAGGAGCTTCAAACAGCATCTCTTATGTCCTCTAGTATTTACAGTATACTGACTGCCCGTTACACCGCTGGAGTTTAAGGCAGCAGTGAAGTTCCTCCATCTCTGTCTCTCCTTGGCCTCTCAGATGTAGGATTCTTCATTTTTGTTTGACCAATCAGGGTTATTAGCCCTGAGCTGACCCCCTGAACCTGGAGGACCACTCTTTATCTAGTCTCTACCTTTTGACCTGTTTGGCATGGATAACATGAACAAGAGCCGAAGATAAAGCCCTGACTCCAGCCAGCTTGCTCTCCGGGTCATTGAGGCAGTTGTGGATGTAACATTCCCACCCTGTAATAAAACCCCAGTCTATCCACCCCAACTATACCTCTCATCATTTTATCTCCTTCTATTAGGCAGCCCCTCAAACGCTGGAGAATCTTTTAGGGGCCAGGCCAACATTTTTGCAGTATTATGGGGTGCTGTGCTGTCGAGGTGCTTGGGTTTGATAGTGAATTGAAACCCCAGTTTCCTTCTAAACCAGGGGTTCCCAACCTGGGATCCACGGACCCCTCTGTAAATGGTAGGGGTCCATGGCGTAAGAAAGGTTGGGAACTCCTGCTCTAAACTCAGTGGAAACAGTCCCATGCCCTGGTTCAGAGCAGGTTTCCAGAGCTAGTGTCATTCAACGTTAAAACAGGTGAAACAAAAAATACTCTGCAGAGCATGCCGAATCCGAATCTGAATCAGGTTTAATATTACTGGCATATGTTGTGAAACTTGGTGATTTGCTGCAGAAGTAGTATAATAAAAACTATAAAAAGAAAAAAAAAAGTAGTGAGGTCGTGTCCATGGGTTCAATGTCCATCAGAAATCTGATGGTGCTGGGGAGAAGTTGTTCCTGCATCATTGAGTGTGTGCCTTCAGGCTCCTGTACCACCTCCCTCATGGTAACAATGAGAAAAGGTCATGTCCTGTGTGATGGATACTGCCTTTTTGAGGCATCACCTTTTGAAGATGTCCTGGATACTGGGGAGGCTAGTGCCCACGATGGAGCTGGCTGAGTTATACTTTCTGCAGCTTTTTCCGATCCTGTGCAGTGGCCCCTCCATTCCAGATGGTGATGTAAAGAAACAGGCAATGTTTCAAGTCAATAACTTGCTTGATCTGAAGGAAATAAGTTAGTTGTTACCACACAGCTGTCTGTGGAATCTTGCTGTGCACAAGTTGACCTCTGTATTTCCTACATTGCTAGAGTGCCCACAATTCAAAATTATCTCCTGATTTACAGAATACAGGTACTTAATTATCTTTTGCCAGTTTAGTTCCTTTTCCAAACATCCAGGTTTGATATTTGAAATACTAGTAAATTTTATCAATGCATTGATGGTTTTGCTGATACTGACATTAATCTGTGGCCACGTTTTTGCTTGGTGAGAGTGTCACCCGCAGTTCCAACAATGATAGCTATCTTTCTGCCTCCGCAGAGCTGGTCGAGAGCCTGCGGCAGCTGGTGGAGACCCTGAAGCAGCCCCACCTACCGGTGCACCAGCTCCCTGAGGGTCAAACTGGGTCGAGTTCACGCAGTTCGAATCCAGCCTCTGTCCAGCAGCTACGCGTCCGGTTGGCTCAGATGGAGGAGAGCAGCAGTGTCCTGAACAGCCCCATGACAGCCCTACAAATCCCTGTGCAGATCACTCACGTCGGTACGTGGAGCCCAGCAGATGCGTTCACGCACTGCTTCTGTCAGTCACTGAATGTGTCGTCCAGTGCACTAAAGGCACGATGTGGCAATCAATATTTAACTCAAAGAATCCAATTAGTAACTCTCAGTCCAGTCAGATCAATGTCACTCACCGTCACAGGCGAACGTACGCAGGGTGTTCGGGTTTATCTATCACATCTACCAGGAGGCATACAGTCAAACGTGTAACATCCAACTCAACATGAAAACTAGATTTACACAGCAGCGACAATACATTGCAAGGACAAACATAAATTAACAAATTATATTGAACTTGCACATGCAAAATAAACAACAAAACACACAAAATAATACCAGTGAAAATTGAGAGAACAGAAGATGCAGTCTGAGGTGGTGTTAGGCCTTTTCACCCCAGTTCGAGAACCCCATGGCAGTGAGGAAGAAGCTGTTGTTGAACCTTGAGGTTTGGGTCTTTGGGCTCCTGTGCTTCCTGTCTGATGGTAGTATGGAGAAGAGGACGTGGACCAGATGCTGGGAATAAGTAGTCTAGCTAAATTTTGTGTTTTTTTAAATGTTACATGTCACAAATATACGTACAACAGTACAGGCCCATAGGTCCATGATGCCAACTCTTTAACCTACTGTCAGATCAATCTTACCCTTCCCTACATCATAACCCTCTGTTTTTCTATCACCCGTATGCCTATCTAAGAATTTTTTAGATACCCTAATGTATCTGCCTCTACCACTACCCGTAGCAATGTGTTCTGCACACTCACCACTCTGTAAAAATTCTTACCTTCCCCCCCATACTTTCCTCCAATCATCTTCAAATTATGTTCCCTCACATTAACCATTTCCACCCTGGGGAAAAGTCTCTGGCTGCCCATGCAATCTATGCATCTTATCATCTTGTACACCTCTCATCCTCCTCCACTCCAAAGAGAAAACCCCTAGCTTGTTCAACCTTTCCTCATAAGTGCTCTCTAATCCAGCCAGTATCCTGGTAAATCTCCTCTGCCCTCTCGAAAGCTGCCCTATCCTTCCTGAATGAGGCAGCCAGAAGTGAACAGAGTGTAGTCTAACCAGGGTTTTATAGAGCTGTAACATTACCTTGAACCCAACCTTACTGAACAAACATGACAAGAATATGATTGGTTTATAACCATAATGTTTCTGCAGCAACAGGCGATTCCTGCGGCACTAATGTAGACTGTGAAACAATCACTCTGAATGCTGGAACCCTGCAGAGGTTCGAATTCCTCCCAGTGAGTATAACAATTCATTTAGAATTGCTTCTGCCTTGTTTCTATGAATTCTGTGTTCTTCTCAAACCATTCAGCATAATGAACCTAGCAGATGAGACTGATTTCACAGGAGACCATTAACAAGGTAATGAAATTGCTAGGATTTCCAAACTAATAGCAAGTTAAGTGAATGCAATAAGATCCACGCTGTGACAGGAATGTAGCTGATGTTAACTGAGGTTCAGCCCTTGTAAGAGCAGAGAACGTCAGACAGAACGTTGTTCCCACATGTACAGAAATCCTGCTGTCCTGGCTGAAAATGCATCTGCTGTGAGTGTTGGACAAAGGGTCAGTTAAGTTCAGCTCCGACCCCCACACAGGAAAAGTAACCTGCTGATGTTCACTGACAAATGGGTGAGGTCTTGAACCACGTTGCCAATCTGCAGAGTTGTTCCTCGTTGTGGAAAGAACAGTGTAGAGCAGGGGTTCCCAACCTTTTGTATGCCATCAACCCCTACTGTTAATGGGAACCCCTGGCGTAGAGGATGTAGGGAAGCAGCAGGTGAAAAAGGAAGAGTGATTAGAGAATCCTCTCTTGTGGAGGAGGAATCAGTACTCGGTTACCTCCTGAAAACTGAGAGGATTAGAGTATAAAAGCAAGGATGTAACGCTGAGGCTTTATAAGGCATTGGTCATAATGCACTGTAGTACTGTGAGCAGTTCTGGGTCCCATCGTCTAAGGAAGGGTGTGCTACCACTGGAGAATGATCCCTGAAGTGAAAGGGTTAACATATGAGGAACATTTAATGGCCCTAGGCCTGTACTCACTGCAATTTAGAAGAATGAGGCAAGATTTCATTGAAACCGATCAAATAATGAAAGGCTTAGAGTGGATGTGGAGAAGATGTTCCTATACTGGGGGAGGTCTCGAACCAGAGGACACAGCCTCAAAATAGAGGCACGACCATTTAGAACAGAGATGGGGCGGAATTTCTTTAGGCAGAGGGGGATGAACCTGGGGAATTCATTGCCACAGTCAGCTGTGGAGACCAAGGTAATGGGTGGAGGTTCATAGGTTCTTGATGGGTCAGGGTGTCAGTGGTCACGGGGAGAACACAGGAGAATGGGGTTGAGAGGGATAATAAATCAGCCATGATGGAATGGCGGAGCAGACTCGATGGCCTGAATGTCCTAATTCTGCTTCTATGTCTTTTGGTTTTATAATACATATTCTAACACACACACAAATGCACTTCCCACATCAACTACAAGATTCCATATGGGAATAGGGACTTGAGCACAAAGGAGAGAAAAAGGAGAGTTTTAAGAGGGGAGTTCCAGAGGTTGGGATGCAGGTATCCAAGGGCAACAATTAAACTTTGTGCCAGAATTGGAGATCAAGTTTGAGTTAGTTGCCATGGGCATACATATGTGGTAAATGAAATATAAAGATCAGCTTTGTTTGTCACATGTACTTTGAAACATTGAAATATATTGAAATGCATCATTTGCATCAGCAACCAACACAATCCAAGGATGTAATGGGGAGCAGCCCACCAAGTGACTGCCAACATAGTTTGCCCATACCTTACTATCCCTAACCCATACATCTTTGGAATGTGGAAGGAAGCCAAAGAACCCGGAGAAAACCTACGTAGTCGTGGAAAGACTGTAAAACTGCTTAGAGACAGTACCCAGATCGCCCAATCGATGACACGATAAATCCATACGCTTTACAGCAGCATCACTGCGCTGCACATCTTGGCATGTCATAAAAAAGCAGCACGTAAATAAAGTTAATAATCCTGGATTAACCATATATATCTTGCACATCAAAATAAACATTAGTACAAGTTGAGGGAAATATGGTGAGAGGCACTGTTAGGGTGTGTTTCAGGACCCTGATGAAATACAGTCAGAGGTAGTGTCGGTGTTAAAGGACACTGAAGAAATAGTCAGAGGTAGTGTTAGGGTGTTTCAGGTTCCTGATGGAATACAGTCGGAGGTAATGTTGGGGTGTTCGTGGGTTAAGGACTGATGAAATGTGGTTGCCTTGGTGTTAGGGTGTTTGAGATGTGTCCAGGAACCTGCTGGCAGTGCAGAAGAAACTGTTGTTGAATCTTGAGGTGTGGGTCTTCAGGGTCCTGATGGCAGCATTGGGAAGAGAGAATGGCCTGAGTGGTGGGGGTCCCTAGTGAGGGGTGTCAGCATCCTGAGACGGTGCCTCATGTAGCTGGTGTGGAGGACTGTACCCACGAAGGAACTGGCTGAGTCCTCCAGCCTCCTGCATTTCTGACCGCCTCACTAGAAACAGTGCTCTAATTTCTGGATAAATAGATAGCTATTCAAATCACTTTCTTTTTGTACGTGTGGAAGCTAACTTCTTCTCATTTACATGTCATCTAGTCATTCCGGCTGCAGCCCACAGGAACACCAGGAACGTACCTGATCCAGACCAGCTCAAGCCAAGGCCTTCCAATAACCCTAGCGAGTCCTGCCGTCACACTGACCTCACCCTCCTCCCCGGAACAGATCATCGTGCACACACTCTCAGTGAGTCCGAGTTTTAAAAGCAGATGTTGACTGATTCTTGTAGTTGATCTTGTGTATGTTTTGGAAGTGTTTGGACCTTGTTAAAATTTTAACCTGGGTACAGCACCGGTTATTTGGCCCACACTGTTGCCTTTACAATTTATACTAACTATTCTGCTCCTGTGTCTAATAAAATGGCCACTGAGTCTATGCTCATGGTCTTCTGCTGCTGTAGCACAACCACTTCAAAGTTTGACATGTGTGTTCAGAGATGCTCCTCTGCACACCACTGTTGTAGCACGTGCTTACTTGAGTTACTGTCGCCTTCCTGTCAGCTTGAAATACTCTGGCCATTCTCCTCTGACCTCTCTCATTAACAAGATGCTTTCCCCCACAGGACCGCTGCTGACTGGATGTTTTTTGTTTTTCGCACCATTCTCTGTAAGCCCTAGAGACTGTTGTGCATGAAAATCCCAGGAGATCAACAGTTTCTGAGATACTCAAACCACCCCATCTGGCACCAACAATTATTCCACCGTCAAAGTCACTTAGATCACATTAGTTCCTCATTCCATTGCTTGGTCTGAACAACAACTGAACCTCTTGACCATGTCTGCATGCTTTTATGCATTGAGTTGCTGCCACGTGATTGGCTGATTAGGTATTTGCATCAATGACCAGCATAGTCCACGTATGTGCCGGGGGCAGCCAGCAAGTGTTACCGTTTCAGCACCAACATAGCACACCCACAACTTGCTAACCTTAACCTATACACCTTTGGACTGTGGGAGGAAATTGGAGCACCTGGAGGAAATCCATATAGTCAGAGGGAGAACGTGTAAACTCCTTATATACAGCAGCAGGAATTTAACGCAGATCACTGGCGCTGTAATAGCGTTACACTAATGGATATTCTACTGTTCAGTCCCTTCATATTGTTGTCTCCCCAAAAGCCTCTTAAACTGCTCTCGAGTGCCTGATTCCACTACTTCCCCAGTAATCCAATCCAGGTGTCCACAGCTCTCCACATGAATAAATCTTGCCCCTCATGTAACCCTTTAAAGTTGAAAGTAAATTTATCACAAAGCACATATACATCACCTCTATCTGTGTAAAATGCCTACTTCTGACATTCCACTCTATACTTCCCTCCAATCACTTTAAAATTATGCCTGGTCATATTAGTCATATTAATCATTTCTGCACTGGGATAAGGATGCTGGCTGCCTACATGACCTAATCCTGTACACCCATCATCTTCCCCAGCTCGCACAATCTTTCCTTATGAGACATGCTCTTTAATCCAGGCAGCATCCTGGTAAATCTCCTCTGTACATTACATCCACTGGCTCTCCCTTGTCCATTTTCGTAGTTACATCCTCAAAAAACTCCAGAAGATTAGTCAAGCATGATTTTCCCTTCATAAATCCATGCTGACTCGGACTGATCCAGGAGTTGCCAGTCAATGTTGAACTGAACGTCGGACTGCCTTAGGGACTCCAGCTCTGGAGTTTCCTCGGGTTTTACTCTGGAAGCCTTCCCCGTGAGTGGGTATCGCTGCAAAGCAGTGGAGGTTTGAGATCAGAGATTTCTTTCGAGATGAACTGCCAGCCATGGCTCATAAGGCCTATCTGCCTGAAGTGACTGGGTTTAAGATGCCAGGAAACCGCCTTTGCCCCTTCTGCTGGGCTTCGTAGCTAAGCCACATGTGATGGTCAGAAGCTGGACTTGGTTGTCAGAGTCTATTTGAGACACATGCCATTGGGAGGATGTAATAGGTAGTGGGAGCTCATCCCCTCTTCCACCCCGCCTCCCACCCAGCATGTATTTACAATGTAAACAGCATTTTGAAAAGTTTAAATGTTCAGCTTTCCAGCTGTTTCCAATTAAATTGAAGCCTGTTCTGTCCTGTGCCAACAGTCTGAAAGCCTCCTCCACGGTACCAGTGACAACCCCAGTGTACAGATGGCACAGCCAAGCGTCATCATCCATGCAGTTGCCACCGATGACATTACTTCCTCCATAACCCAAGCGGAGCTGACGGTTGACCCCGAAATCGACCAAGCTGCTTTGACTGAGCGCCAGATCGACTCCAGCTCCCTCGAATCCACTACCTACAGTGAGATCGATGAGGCAAAGCTAACCGAGGACCAAGGTGCTGGTCAAAGCAACCTTGCCAGGACAGAGATTGACCAAGCAAGCCTCAACTGTGACAGTCGTGAAGATATGATGGGCTCGGGTGTCAATATTAACGAGACAAACCTCCGGCGGGAAGTTGAGGTGCGGTCTGATCTCAGTGGTGCTTACACAGCAGAGGTAAGAACTCAAATTCTGATTAGAAAACAGGCAGGAAATAGGAAGAGGATTAAACTTAGCTACCTGTGTAATAAGACAATACATATTCCAGTAATGTTCCTTAATCACAAAGGTGTGGAATTAGAATCAGATTAATATTGTCACATATACTGAGGTACAATGAAAAGCTTGTCTTGCATACTGTTAATACGGATCAGATCATCGCACAGAGCATTGAGGTAGAACAAAGTAAAACACTAACAGAATACAGTGTAACAGCTACAGAGAATGTGTGGTACAGGTAAACAATAGAAGATCATAACGAGGTAGATTGTGAGTGCAGGAGTCCATCTTATTATACTAGTGAACCATTCAATGGTCTGATAACGGGATTAAAATGGTCCTCGAGCCTGGTGGTACACGCTTTCAGGCTTTTATACCTTCTGCCTGATAGGAAGGGAGAGAAGAGAAAATGTCTGGGATGGGTGGGGTTCTTCATGATGCTGGCTGCTTTACCGAGGCAGCAGGAAGTGTAGACAGTCCGTGGAGGGAAGACTGGTTTCCATGATGTGCTGAGTTGTACCCGCAACTCTCTGCAGTTTCGTAGGATCACATACTGGGTAAATAAATAAATAGTGCAAAAGACGAATAACGCGTTTGTGGACCATTCAGAAATCTGATGGCTGAGAAGTTGTTCCTGATAAACGTTGAATGCGGGTCTTTAGACCCCTGCACCTCCTCCTGCTGGGAGCACTGAGGAAGGCATGTCCGGATGGTGAGAGTCCTTTATGATGACAATAGACAATAGGTGCAGAAGAAGACCATTCGGCCCCTCGAGTCTGCACCGCCATTCTGAGATCATGGCTGATCATTCACTATCAATACCCAGTCCCTGCCTTGTCCCCATATCCCTTGATTCCCCTATCCATCAGATATCTATCTAGCTCCTTCTTGAAAGCATCCAGAGAATTGGCTTCCACCGTCTTCTGAGGCAGTGCATTCCACACCTCCACAACTCTCTGGGAGAAGAAGCTCTTCCTCAACTCTGTTTTAAATAACTGACCTCTTATTCTCAATCCATGCCCTCTGGTACTGGACTCTCCCAACATCTGGAACATATTTCCTGCCTCAATCCTATCAAATCCTTTAATTATCTTAAACGTTTCAATCAGATCCCCTCTCAATCTCCTCAATTCCAGCGTGTACAAGCCCAATCTCTCCAATCTCTCTGCGTAAGACAGCCCTGCCATCCCAGGAATCAACCTAGTGAATCTACGCTGCACTTCCTCAATTGCCAGAATGTCCTTCCTTAAACCTGGAGACCAAAACTGTACACAATATTCCAGGTGTGGTCTCACCAGGGCCCTGTACAAATGCAAAAGGACATTCTTGCTCTTGTACTCAATTCCCCTTGTAACTAAGGCCAACATTCCATTTGCCCTCTTCACTGCCTGTTGCACTTGCTCATTCACCTTCATTGACTGGTGAACTAGGACTCCTAGGTCTCTTTGCATTTCTCCCTTACCTAACTCTACACCGTTCAGACAATACTCTGCCCTCTTGTTCCTGCTTCCAAAGTGGATAATTTCACATTTATTCACATTGAATGTCATCTGCCAAGTACCTGCCCACTCACCCAGCCTATCCAAGTCTCCCTGTATTCTCCTAACGTCCTCTTCGCATGTCACACTGCCACCCAGTTTAGTATCGTCAGCAAACTTGCTGATATAGTTATCAATGCCCTCATCTAAATCGTTGACATAAATCGTAAAGAGCTGTGGTCCCAATACAGAGCCCTGTGGTACCCCACTAGTCACCTCCAGCCAGTCCGAGAAACACCCATTCACTGCTACCCTTTGCTTTCTATCTGCCAACCAGTTTTCTATCCATGTTGAAACCCTGCCCCCAATGCCATGAGCTCTGATTTTACTCACCAATCTCCTATGTGGCACCTTATCGAATGCCTTCTGAAAATCTAGGTACACAACATCCACTGGCTTACCCTCGTCTAACATTCTTGTTACACCCTCAAAAAACTCCAACAGATTAGTCAAGCATGATTTGTCCTTGGTAAATCCATGCTGGCTCGGCCTAATCCTATTTCTGCCATCAAGATGTGCCACTATTTCGTCCTTAATAATGGACTCAAGCATCTTCCCCACGACTGACGTTAGGCTAACAGGGCGATAGTTCTCTGTTTTCTCCTTCCCTCCCTTCTTGAAAAGTGGGATAACATTAGCCACTCTCCAATCTTCAGGAACTGATCCTGAATCTAAGGAACATTGGAAAATGATTACCAATGCATCCACAATTTCCTGAGCCACCTCTTTTAGAACCCTCAGATGCAGACCATCTGGACCCGGGGATTTATTAGCCTTCAGTCCTACCAGTCTACTCATCACAGTTTCTTTCCTAATGTCAATCTGTCTCAATTCCTCTGATATCTTATTACCCTGGCCCATCCATACATCTGGGAGATTGCTTGTGTCCTCCCTGGTGAAGACAGATCTAAAGTACGCATTAAATTCTGTTGCCATTTCCCTGTTTCCCATAACAATTTCTCCCAATTCATTCTTCAAGGGGCCAACATTGTTCTTAACTATCTTCTTTCTCTTCACATAGCTAAAAAAGCTTTTGCTATCCCCTTTTATATTCCTGGCTAGACTGAGCTCATACCTGATTTTTTCTCTCCGTATTGCTTTTTTAGTTAAGATCTGCTGTTCCTTAAAACTTTCCCAATCATCTGTATTCCCACTCATCTTAGCCCTGTCATACTTCTTTTTCTTTAATGCTATACAATCTCTGACTTCCTTTGTCAACCACTGTGGCCCCTTCCCCCTCTTTGAATCCTTCCTTCTCATTGGAATGAACTGCTTTTGCATCTTTTGTATTATGCCCAAGAATATCTGCCACTGCTGATCCACTGTCTTTCCTGCCAGGGCATCCGCCCATTTAACTTTGGCCAGCTCTTCCCTCATGGCTCCGTAGTCTCCTTTATTTAATTGCAACACTGACACCTCTGATCTGCCCTTATCCCTCTCAAATTGTAGATAAAAACTTATCATGTTATGATCACTACTTCCTAATGGCTCCTTTACTTCAAGATCACTTATCAATTCCTGTTCATTACACATCACCAAGTCCAAAATAGCCTCGTTCCTGGTTGGCTCAAGCACAAGCTGTTCCAAAAATACATCTCTTAGACACTCCACAAACTCCCTATCCTGGGGTCCAGCACCTACCTGATTCTCCCAGTTCACCTGCATGTTGAAATCTCCCATAACGACTGCATTACCTTTAGCACATGCCAATGTTAACTCCCTAATCAACTTGTACCCAATATCCACGCTACTGTTTGGGGGCCTGTACACAACACCCATTAGGGTCTTTTTACCCTTACTGTTCCTCAGCTCAATCCACACAGACTCTACTTCCCCTGTTCCCAAGTCACCTCTTGCTAAGGACTGAATCTCATTCCTCACCAACAGGGCCACCCCACCCCCTCTTCCCATATTTCTGTCTCTACGATAGCATGTATACCCTGGTACACTCAATTCCCAGGCCTGATCCCCTTGCAGCCAGGTCTCCGTTATCCCAACAGTATCGTAGTTCCCTATTTTCATCTGAGCTTCAAGCTCATCTGACACTACGTGCATTCAAGTATAGAATTCTGAGTCCATTCCTCCTCTCTTTGCTTAAAACACTGTCTACTGTACCTAACCTAGCTCCTTGAACGTCCATCGGGCTAATTGCACCCTGAATTTTGATGACCTTCTCAAGATCACCCAAACCTTCTACACATTTAACCCCATGCTCCTTCTGACCAACCCTCTGGATCTGGATCCCTGCCCCCTGCACATCTAGTTTAAACCCCCCCGAGCAGCACTGGCAAACACTCCTGCAAGAATGTTAGTACCCCTCCGGTTCAGATGTAGACCATCCCTTCGAAACAGATCCCAATGTCCCTGGAACAAAGACCAATTATCCAAAAACCTGAACCCTTCCTTCCTGCACCATGCTCTGAGCCTCGTATTGATGTGCATAATCATTCTATTCTTCGCCTCAGTCGCACGTGGCACAGGTAGCAATCCCAAGATTGTCACCCTGGAGGTCCTGCCTTTCAGCTTCACTCCTAACTCCCTGAACTCTCTAAGCAGGACTCCCTCTCTCACCTGACCTACATCGTTGGTCCCTACATGGACCACTACATCTGGGTTCATGCCTTCGTTCTCAAGAATAGCCTGCACCCGATCTGAGATGTCCCGGACCCTGGCAACAGGGAGGCAATATACCATCCGAGACTCCCGATCTGCCCCACAAAATCTCCTATCTGCCCCCCTGACAATAGAATCCCCTAAAACTATCGCTCTCTTCTCTTCCCTCCTCCCCTTTCTAGTTGAGGGTTCAACCTCTGTGCCAGAGGCAGGACCACTACAGCTCATTCCTGGTAGGTCATCCCCATCAACAGTATCCAGTACGGTATACTTATTGTTAATGGAAATGGCCGCAGGGGTGCTCTGCTCTCTCTGCCTGCTCCCCCTGCCTCTCTGGACCGTCACCCATCTGCCTACTTCTTGGTTTTTTGGTGTGACTACCTCCTGATAACTCCTATCTATCTCTGCTTCTGCCTCCCGAATGATCCGTAGTTCATCCAGCTCCAGCTCCAACTCCCTAACTCGGGCTGATAGGAGCTGCAGCTGGATGCACCTATTGCAGGTGTGGTCATCAGGGACAACTGTGTTGACCCTGACTTCCCACATACCGCATACGGAGCACACCACTGCTCTGACTGTCTCCCCCATACCTGAACTGGATTGATAGAATAAGTCTAAAAAGCACCTAGCGACCTTACCTTCTTCCCCTCAGCGAGCAATCACACAGGCTTACCGGTCCCCTTACGCTGAAGCCCACTTAGCCAAAGCCCAGGACTCTGCTTCCACGGACTCCACTGCCCGCTCTGAAAAGAAGTCCTGTCTTTTAAAGTGCGCACTCGACGCTGACGTCACTCGTGCCTGCGCAGTTCCCCCTCCTCCACAGGTATTGACCAGGTAGGCTTAAATCCTACCTACACGGTCGAATTCTCTGAGCTCCCAGCTGAATCACAAGCTGTAACTTGCTCCCGATTCAAATGATTTAAATGGGTGCCACCTTACAAGCTGCAGCTGGGATTGAGCCCTGATTACTGGTGCTGTGAAGTGCAACGCTATCATGCTGCCTATTTAAGAAAAGTTTGATCAGTACGTGGATAGGAAGGGAGAGTTATGGTCCAGGTGCAGGTACTTGGGTGAGCTAGTAAAACAGGTTGGCATGGGCAGACGGACTGTTGATGTGCTGTAGTGCTGTATGATTTCTCAGGGCATTTGGGGAATGTGCAATAAATGGTGGCCTTGCCGAAGATCTCTATGTCCCAAGAAATGGTAAACTGGCATCTTCCCAACTATTTCCTGTCTGGCAGGCTCTGGTATCTCCCGGCATCGACGCAGGCATTGATGAAGAAGCAACGCTCATCGTATCCTCGGATCACAGCTTCATTCAGCCCACGAACGACATTGACAATGATTCCGTTTTGCCGCTATCGACGCTGACCGGTGAGGAAACTTGAACGTTGGGTTTGTGTCTGCAACATTCATGCAGTACCTTGCACAAAAAACATCCAAATATTGCATTTTTTAAAACTCTTAAATTTTTTAAAAAATAATTTCACTGTTATTTTTTTAAATAAAAATTGCCATGGGTAATGTGCTTGTCAAATTGTAGCATTGTTTTATGAAACCAGCCCTGTGGAGGACAACTGTGCTGGGAATTAGACAAGATTTTCGTTACAGCATCAGCCATACACCATGTAACTGACTGCAGAGTAACTCCCTACCTTCCTTTACAACCCTACATGGTTACCTTTGGGATACTATGTAACTGACAGCAGAATAACTGTGTACTTTCCTTTACAACCCTACCCGCTACCCTCCGGATACAGGCTCATGGTGGCAGTGAACTGCCTTCCTCAGCTTCCACACTCCCCGTGGGCTCCTCATTCACAACTTCTAATTGTAGATCCCTGCACTGAAGAGATACCAATAACTCACCGTGAAACAACAGACTGAGCACGGAGAGGGGAATGTGCGATACGATACAGAGATAGCTGAAGGGGGCAGATAGCGTTGAGGAAGCAGCGAGTCTGCAGAAGTACTTGGACAGATTAGGAGAATGAGCAAAGAAGTGGCAGATAGTCACAGAGCACTTCCGCACAGAAACAGGCCCTTGGGGCCCACCTAGTCCATGCTGAACTATCAGTCTGCTTAGCCCCATTGACCTGTACCATATTCTTCATACCTCTTATCCAAATTTCTCTTAGATGTTGAAACGAACCTACATCCACCACTTGTGCTAGCAACTCATTCCATACTCTCACCACCCTCTGAGTGAAGGTTCCCCTTAAATATTTCACCTTTCACCCTTAATCCATGTTAGACCCTCATTCAGCCTCACTGGAAAGAGCCTGCTTGTACTTATGCTATCTATACCTGTCATAATTTTGTATACCTCTATCAATTCTCCCCTCATTCTCTTATGCTGTAGGGAGTAAAGTCTTAATCTACTCAACTTTCCCCTGTAACTCAAGTCCTGGCAACATCCTTGTAAATTTTCTCTGCACTCTTTCAATTTTATTAATATCATTAAGTAGGTGACTAGAACTCAACATAATACTCCACATTAGGCCCCACCAATGACTCATACAACTTCAATATAACTCCTTGACTCAGTACACTGATTTATGAAGGCCAGTAGTTTTATTTCTGACCCTATCTACGTGTGCCTCCACTTTCAATAACTTATAGACCTGTATTCCGATTCCCTCTGTTCCACTGCACTCCCCAATGCCCTACTGTTCACAGTAATACCTACTCTGGTTTGTCCTTCAAAAGTGCAACTCACACTTGTCTGCATTAAATTCCATCTGCAATTTTTCAGCCGTTTTTTTTCTAGCTGATTCACATCCTGCTTCAAGTTTTGATAGCCTTCCTCACTGTCCACTGCACCGTGAATCTTGGTGTCATCTACAAATTTGCTGATCCAGTTTATTACATCATCATCCAGATGGTTGATATAGATGACAGACAGACCCAGCACAGATCCCTGAGGCACTCCACCAGCCTGAAAGGAAACAATCTACTATCACTCTCTACTTCTCCCACAAAGCCAGTGGCTGTTCCATGAATGCCAATTGCCTGAACCTTTTTGACCTATCTCCCCTGTGGGCCCTTGCCTTGCTAAGGTCCCTATAGACTGACATGGTCCAGACCTCTGGCTGCTGTAGACTCTATCCAAGATGCCCCTGACTTCGGCATCCAGGGGAGTTAGCATACCATCCAGGAATCTTGTTCTTGTCCATAGAACCTCCTGTCTGTTCCCCTAACCATTGAATCCCTTATCACTACAGCTCACCTCTTCTCTCCCTTCCATTTTGAGCCAAAGAGCCAGACTTGATATCAGAGACCTGACTGCTGTAGCTTTACTTGGTTAGTTCATCCTCCCAAACAGTATCCAAAGTGTTGAGGGAAACGGCCACAGTGGTACTGTGAATTAACTGTCTATCCCCTTTTCCCCCTCGTGACAGTCACCCAGTTACCTGTGTCTTTCACCTTGGGTGTAACTACCTCCTTGCATGCCCTGTCTGTTAACCTCAGCCTCCCCAGTGATCCAATTCCAGCTCCAACTCCTTAACACTGTCTGAATGATGCTTCAATTGGATAGGTGTAGTCATCAGGGACACTGGAGGTCTTCCTGCCTTCCCACATCCCGCAAGAAGAGCATTCCACTACCCTGTCTGGTATCTCAACTGTTCTGTCTGTGCAATAAGAAAGAAAATGTAACAAAAAAAATCTACAGCTCCTGCCCCTCTAAGCCAAAGCCTGAACTCCCCATTTTAACACTGACTCACTCACAAAATGGCCACTCCACTTAAAACTTACTTTTATTGGCCTTTGCCAAGTGCTAAATTACACACAATCCAACGTCTCAGTACAGGATGCCCTGAGTGGCCCCAATCGCTTTTTTTTACAGGAATACAGTGCAGGGAAGTGTGTGGCCATGCACTTTCAAAGATTATCCACGGATTCCACATGCGCGGATTCAACCAACCATGGATCGGGAAAACCCGGAAGTTCTCTCTCCAGCACTCATTGTTTGAGCATGTACAAACTATTTTTTCTTGTCATTATTCCCTGAACAATACAGTATAACAACTATTTACATAGCATTTACATTGTAGTAGCTATTATAAGTAATCTAGAGATGATTTAGAAGTACAGGCAATCCCCGGGTTATGAACAAGTACCATTCCTGAGTCCGTCTTTAAGTTGGATTTGAAGTCAGAACAGGTACATCAGGTATTATTTAGCATCATTTAGTCAAACGTTTGTCTTTGTATACAGTATATATTTTACCTTTCTATGCAAATAAAACACTTAAGAAATGTGTGTATTTCAATAATAAAACCACTGCATTGCTTAGTAATAATTGTAGCTTTTATCGGGGCAGGGCCTTTCACATTCTCCATTAAAATTGTTCCAATCGTTGGCTGACTGTAGCCTATCGCTTTTTCAATGCCCGATGGCGTTTCACCTCTTTTCGATCGCTTCATTACTTGCACTTTATTTTCAATCGTGATTGTGATTATTTTCGTGAACAGAAACACTGCGCCGGGTCCTAATGTCCACCGCACTGAGACAGGTTAAATAAGGGATTTGAGCATCCACGTTTTTTGGTATCCGTGGGGGGGTCCCAGAACCAATCGCCCGCAGATAAGGAGGGCCAACTGTACACTATTTTCTAAATGGGGAGCTAATTCAGAAATCAGAGGTACAAAGGGACTTTGGAGTCTTTGTGTAGGATTCCCTAAAGGTTAACTTGCAGGTTGAGTCAGAAGTAAGAAAGGCAAATACTACATTAGCATTCATTTCAAGAGGTCTAGAATATAAATGCAAGGATATAATGCTGAGGCTTTATACAGCTGTATTTGAATATCTTGAGGCAGTTTTGGGCCCCTTATCTCAAAAAGTTTGTGCTGGCATTGGAGAAGGTCCAGAGATGGTTCAGGCTTTCTTAAGGAATACAGCGCAGGGAAGTATGTAGCTGTTTTGCATACTACAATGTCACCTTGACCTTTTGTAACAGAGAAAAAAATAAAAGATAATAAACAATTATATCAATTACATATATTGAATAGATTATTTTAAAATGTACAAAAACAGAAATACTGTATATTAAAAAAAAGTGAGATAATGTCCATTTAGGAATCGGATGGCAGAGGGAAGAAGCTGTTCCTGAATCACTGAGTGTGTGTCTTCAGGCTTCTGTATCTCCTTCCTGATGGTAACAGTGAGAAAAGGACATGCCCCTGGGTGCTTTGTAGGCTAGTACCCAAGATGGAGCTGACTAGATTTACAACCCTCTGCAGCTTCTTTTGGTCCTGTGCAGTAATCCCTCCGTACCAGACAGGGATGCAGCCTGTCAGAGTGCTCTCTACGGTACAACTATAGAAGTTTTTGAGTTTATTTGTTGACATGCCAAATCTCTTCAAACTCCTAATAAAGTATAGCCGCTGTCTTGCCTTCTTTTATAACTGCATCAATATGTTGGGACCAGGTCAGATCCTCAGAGATCTTGACACCCAGGAACTTGAAGCTGCTCACTCTCTCCACTTCTGATCCCTCTGAGGATTAGAACATAGAATAGTACAGCACATTACAGGCCCTTCAGCCCACAATGTTGTGCTGACCCTCAACCCCTGCCTCCCATATAACCACCCACCTTAAATTCCTCCGTATACCTGTCTAGTACTTCTACCTGTCTGGGTACTTCTATCCTAATGGGTATTTATATAATCTAGAGCTCACACTTTCCCAATTCAGTATGTGGATACTGTTAAGAGAATGATTGGCTCAATTAAGGGAATCTACTGAACAAATTCTTGTCTTATATTAGTAATACCAACAGAGATGTCATGATCATATTGAACATTAGAACTTCTCTGTTGAATCCATTAATCTACCTAACCCTACATTCGTTGATCAACAGATTGGTATGTGTTCCTTCGTCTCACCCTTCCTGAAGTCCACAGTCAGCTCTTTCGTCTCACTGATGTTGAGTGCCAGGTTGTTGCTGCAGCACCACTCCATTAGTTAGCATATCTCACTCCTTGGTTCACCTGAGATTCTACCAACAATAGTTGTATTGTCAGCAAATTTGTAGGTGGTACTTGAGCTATGCCTAGCCACATAGTCATGTGTGTACAGAGAGCAGATCAAACAATAAGGTTGATCTACACCTCCACCCACTAACCCACCCTCAATCACCACTACTTTATCACTTCCTGGCAGAGTCACCTTCTGTACAGACACATCTGTGCCTAGTGTCACTTCATGGACATATAGTCAATCTATGTAAGTTCACACAAAGTACACTGCAAATGCTGGGGTCAAAGCAACACGTACAACATGCTGGAGGAACTCAGCAGGTCGGGCAGCATCCGTGGAAACAAGCAGTCAAGGTTTCGGGTCGAGACCATCAGGACTGAAGAGGGAGGGGCAGGAGCCCTATAAAGAAGATAGGGGGAGGGTGGGAAGGAGAAGGTACTAGGGGAAAAACCAGTAAGAGGGAATTATCTTGTGTGTATCTTTTTATTATAAAAAATACAATTTTTAATTTCTTTATCTAA
The DNA here is from genome assembly GCF_030144855.1 of Hypanus sabinus. NCBI lineage: Eukaryota > Metazoa > Chordata > Chondrichthyes > Myliobatiformes > Dasyatidae > Hypanus > Hypanus sabinus. The sequence goes on from NC_082718.1 coordinate 31,056,238, forward strand.
TTGAGTTTTTAAATAGTGCTGTCAGCATCAGATCTGGAGTAACAATTATTTCATTCTCCTTTACTGGAAATGACATTAAACAATCTTGAAACCTTTAATCTTTGGACTGGAAGATGAAACTGGAGCACCCAGAGGAAACACACATGATGACAGGGAGAATAACCAAACTCCTTTACAGATAACGAGGAGAACTGAACCCAGGTTGCTGGCACTGTAAAGCGTTGTGCTAACCACTGTGCTACCGTGCCACCCTACCTTAAATATATTCATTATCTTCCCTTTGCAGATCCTATTTTAGAAACCCAAGGGAGCTGCACAGACATCATCAGCTCATCGCTGGAAAACCCGGATCCAGACGAGTAAAGATCAACTGTGTACCTGTATGCTCCGTGAGGAACGCTGATGGAAACAGACCAAGGAACACTGATATTTCCATGTATGGTGCTGCCTTCAAAAAAGAAACTGCATAGAACTGAAATTTCAGAGCATCATTGTCATTTGAATTCACTTTTCTGCGGTACAGATTTACTAAATGTGACATTGTACCAAGGAAATGATATATTCAATAAATGCATCAGCCCTCCCCCTCCGCTTATTATGTTAAAGATTGACAGATAGGGTTATTTATTTAAGCAGTTGAGAAACTGTGAAATGGAAGTGTTATTTTTTTTACTGAATGAATTTAACTTCACCTTTAAGATAGTTTGAAAGTTTCTAGTTTTAAGTCTTCACAGCTTATAAAACAACTCTGTACAAAGCAGCTTTGAACGTCATTATCCATTGTCTCCAAGGGTTTTATGCACACAAACGCACATTCAGGTATTGCAAGAGGGGTTAAATGTTCCAAGTTTCATACATATTGTTGCAACCTGATTGTATGTTAGGAACTAAGTATCTGAATTTCCCAGTGCATCTTAGTCCAGGATAGAACAAAGTGTTCTGGAGTCCAATTCTGGCACCATTTTGTAAGCAGTCTTTGTCTGTCCTCCCCGTGGAATGTGTGGGTTTCCTCTGGGTGTTCTGGTATCCAAAGATGTACCACGTAGATTCATAGGTAATTGTAATTAGTTTAGGGTTAATTGGGGTTGTGGGGTTTTCTGGGACAGCGCAGCTCAAAGGGTTGTACCGCTAAATAAATACCTCTGTCCCACCACCTTCAAAACAAAAAGCAACTGCCCAAGGTATAATGAAGGACAAACACTGCCCCAAAGCACGCTTGCACTATAGTAACAATAAAAATACTTAAGGTTTTGTGAACAAACAACAGCACAGGCCCTTCGGCCACAATATTGTGCCAAACTTTTTGTCTGTTCCAAGATCAATCTAACCCTACACACCCCATAACCCTCCTTTTTTCCCCCCCTATTATCAATGTGCTTATCAAGAGTCTCATAAATGTCCCTAATGTATCTGCCTTTACTGCCTTTCCTGGCAGCACATTCCACACACCCACAACTTACCTCTGACATCCCTCTATACTTTGCTCCAATCACCTTAAAATTATGCCCTCCCTTATTAGCTATTTCTGCCCTGGAAAAGGTGCTGACTGCCCACTCAAACTATGCCTCTCATCATCTTGTACACCTCTATCAAGTCATCTCTAATCGTCCTTTCTTCCAAAGAGAAAAGCTCCAGCTCACTCAACCTCTCCTCATATGACATGCTCTAATCCAGTAAATCTCCTCTGCACCCTCTTTAAAGCTTCCACATCCTTCCTATGAGGCTACCAGAAGTGAACACAATATTCCAAGTGTGATCTAACCAGGATTTGTAAAGCTGTAACATTACCTCGCGGCTCCTGAACTCAATCCCATTTCACCAATTACTCACATTAGTATTCAAGTTATTTTTATGCACAAATGAACAGAGCATATTGCAAGTTCAATGTATATAAATTATTTTATTACTATTTATTCTTTAAAACAAAGTAAATGCTTTCCTACAGTGTGTTGTCTGCTCAGTTCAGTCTTGGTTTGACTATCATTTCATTGTACAAACACAGTAGAGTTAAGTGGTTGCATAGTGCAGTCAAGTTCAAGACAAAATAAACATTCGTCCTGCAGTATCTTCATTTCTAATGTGTTTTACTTTGTCTTTCAAGTGCTTTATATAATTAAAAAAGGATTTTCAGGAGGAGAACAAAAATCACCCTTTACAAAAAGGGAATGTGTGTATCTCAAAACATTGGCAAGTCTGGAATGTTCATTAGTGCAAAGTTGTAGAAGTTAGTTCGGAAAATAACTGCAGCGTTCACCCCAGCTCAAATGTAATGCTACCTATTTCGAGCTCAGTGTCACGATGAATAGCTGATGTAAAAACTCACTGCACTTTGGCAAAACACTGTCTCGCGGTGCAGACCAGAAAAATCCAATGAGGCATCCGGGAACTTCTGCATGATGCCTCCCGTTTTTAAGCAGGTCACAGGCACAAATTCTCGTGCTTGCGTGCAGAAATCATTTACCGACATTGTGGAAGTACAAATTGGCACAAATGCACAGCAGAATAGTGGAAAATAAATTGTAGTAGATGAGATTTCGGAATTTAGGCTCCAGGTCCCCTTGTCGGTACCAGCAAATCTGAAAAATGTAAGACACAGGAGCAGATTTAGGCCATTCCATCATGGCTGATTTATTATCCCTCTCAACCCCTTTCTCCTGCCTTCTCCCCATAACACATCGCCATGACTAATCAAGAACCTATCAACTTCCACTTTAAATATACCCAATGACTTGGCCTCCACAGCTGTATGTGGCAATGAAGTCCAGATTCACTATTGTCTGATAGTGAAGGTACCCAAGCTGGGATAGTTACAATGAGAGGAGGGCTAGCAGTCATGAAATGGCAGAATCTGGCCAAACCTCTGCAGGTTCCTCAATCCTCCCATTCCCCCTCTCACTAACCCCCACCCCTTCCCCTCTAAATGTTGGCCAACCCACCTCTCCAATCTCAATCCTGAAACAGGGATTCAACCCAAAACATTGACAATTCCTTTCCCTGCCCTCACAGACGCTGACTGACCTCCAATTTTTGCCTCCAATTCTAGCCAGAGTCTGATCAACCTTGCTGCCACTCAGAATTTAACAAAAATCATTTCTTTTCCCAAAATTATTTTTCGACAGTTCAGATTTATTCATTTCCTTACACCTGGAGCATTTCCCTCCCCCTTCCCTGAAGACTGTATAACTGGGAATATCAACTCCCAACCATGGTTTCAGCAGAAACTCACTAAACAGATTATCCCCAAGTCAAATTGGAAATATTTCTTAAACACTCTGCACCACTTAAAAACTTTTCATATTTATTCACAAAACATAACATAAAACATGTTATTCACAAAACATTCTTCCTGTCAATAGGTGAATTATTTCAATAATCAATACATGAAAAAAGTTATCTACAACCGTGATTGTTAGATCATGAGTTACAATTGAAGAAACACATGGCTGGGGTTACTTCACACATTCAAGCAAGGGTGTTTATTCAGTGTGTCAAAAATCAAACTTACAAAAGTTAGGGGAAATGGTGAAAACTGCCAATATTTACAAAAGGAATCTACCAGAAAGCACCACTATAGCTATTTACTATGTCCAGAGTGAACTTTTGGCAGCTCTATCTCTCACGGAGTCATAGAAACATAGAAAACCTACAGCACAATACAGGCCCTTCGGCCCACAAAGTTGTGCCGAACATGTCCCTACCTTAGAAATTACTAGGGTTACCCACAGCACTCTATTCTACTAAGCTCTATGTATAAAAGACCCTATTTAAGTCTCTTAAAAGGCCTCCACCACCATTGCCGGCAGACTATTCCACACACTCACCACACTGGAGTAAAAAACTTACCCCTGACATCTCCTCTGTACCTACTCCCCAGCACCTTAAACCTGTGTCCTCTTGTGGCAACCATTTCAGGCCTGGGAAAAAGCCTCTGACTGTCCACACGATCAATGCCTCTCATTATCCTGTACACCTCTATCAGGTCACCTCTCATCCTCCTTCACTCCAAGGAGAAAAAGCCGAGTTCACTCAACCTATTCTCATAAAGCGTGCTCCCCAATCCAGGCAACGTCCTTGTAAATCTCCTCTGCACTCTTTCTATGGCTTCCACATCCTTCCTGTAGTAAGGCGACCAGAATTGAGCACAGTACTCCAAGTGGGGTCTGACCAGGGTCCTATATAGCTGCAACATTACCTCTTGGCTCCTAAATTCAATTCCACGATTGATGAAGGCCAATACACCACAAAGTCAACCTGTGCAGCTGCTTTGAGCATCCTATGGACTCAGACACCAAGATCCCTCTGATCCTCTACAGTGCCAAGAGTCTTACCATTAATACTATATTCCGCCATCATATTTGACCTGCCAAAATGAACCACTTCACACTTATCTGGGTTGAACTCCATCTGCCACTTCTCAGCCCAGTTTTGTATCCTATCAATCTCCCACTGTAACCTCTGACAGCCCTCCACACTATCCACAACACCCCCAACCTTTGTGTCATCAGCAAACTTACGAAACCATCCCTCCACTTCCTCATCCAGGTCATTTATAAAAATCACTAAGAGTAAGGGTCCCAAAACAGATCCCTGAGGCACTCCACTGGTGACCAACCTCATTGCAGAATATGACCCATCCGCAACCACTCTTTGTCTTCTGTGGGCAAGCCAGTACTGGAGCCACAAAGCAATGTCCCCTTGGATCCCATGTCTCCTTACTTTCTCAATAAGCCTTGCATGGGGTACCTTATCAAATGCCTTGCTGAAATCCATATACACTACATCTACTGCTCTTTCTTCATTAATGTGTTTAGTCACATCCTCAAAAAATTCAATCAGGCTCGTAAGGCACGATCTGCCCTTGACAAATCCATGCTGACTACTCTTAATCGTATTATACCTCTCCAAATGTTCATAAATCCTGCCTCTCAGGATCTTCTCCATCAACTTGCCAACCACTGAGGTAAGACTCACTGGTCTATAATTTCCTGGGCCATCTCTACTCCCTTTCTTGAATAAAGGAACAACTTCCGCAATCCTCCAATCTTCCGGAACTTCTCCCGTCCCCATTGATGATACAAAGATCATCACCAGAGGCTCAGCAATCTCCTCCCTTGCCTCTCACAGTAGCCTGGGGTACATTCCCTCTGGTCCCAGCGACTTATCCAACTTGATGCTTTCCAAAAGCTCCAGCACATCCTCTTCCTTAATATCTACATGCTCAAGCTTTTCAGTCTACTGCAAGTCATCAGCACAATCACTAAGATCCTTTTCTGTTGTGAATACTGAAGCAAAGTACTCATTAAGTACCTCTACTCTCTCCACCAGTTCCATACACACTTTCCCACTGTCACACTTGATAGCTCCTATTCTCTCATGTCTTATCCTCTTGCTCTTCACATACTTGTAGAATGCCTTGGGGTTTTCCTTTATCCTGCTCACCAAGGCCTTCTTGTGGCCCCTTCTGGCTCTCCTAATTTCCTTCTTAAGCTCCTTCCTAGTAGCCTTATAATCTTCTAGATCTCTAACATTACCTAGCTCTCTGAACCTTTTATAAGCTTTTCTTCTTGACTAGATTTATTACAGCCTTTGTACACCATAGAGAAGTAAAGCACAGAAACACACCTAGTCCATGCAGAAACCACTTAAGCTGCCTACTGCCACTGACCTGCACCAGGTCCATAGCCCTCCATACCCCTACTATCCATGCACCTATCCAACCTTCTCTTATACGTTGAAATCAAGCTTGCATGCACCATTTGTCTGGCAGCTCCCTTCCTCAGCAAGAACGATGCGCGCTATATTTTTAGGCACCAGGACCTACCATCTTTAATTACCAACAAAGTTAACTTAAGACTACACAAGTTAGAATATAATGCACCCCACAATCATATTACAAAATAAATAGAATTATTTAACTTAAATACAGTATACAAATATTTACACGTCCTTTACTAAAGAAATGGAATACTCCATCATGTATGGTGGGAAAGGCACCCCGTTTTAAGATGACACTGATGACACAGCAAAATGACAAAGCAAAGTTTGTGTACGTGTTTACCAAACGCTCTCCATCAGTGACAATCATCAGAATCAGGTTCAATATCACTGGCATACATTGTGAGACTAACCCTGATTCTGATGAATACTACATTTATAAATAACTTCATATATTAATTTTCAAAATAATTCCTCTGCATAACAATTTCTACCACATGATGCTGGTTACAAAAGATCAATACTTACAAGAACAGCAATTGAGACGCAACTCAGTATGATGCAGACAACAAAGAAAATATTCAGTGGCTTTGGAGGTAATTGAGGGAAAACAAAAGCACTGATAATCGTTACCTAAAGGATGAAATTGGAAAATCAGACAGTCAGACGGATAACAAGCAAGGGTTTATTGTGCAGACCATTACTTCCAAAACAAAGCAACATCACACAAGGAAAACAGACACTAAATGTCTCCTGTGTAATACTTTCAATCCCCCTCATTCCAAGCTCAAAAGTTCAAAGTAAATTTATTATCAAAGTACACATATGTAAGCATATACTACCTTGAGATTCATTTTCTTGCAGGCATTCACAGTAGAACTAAGAAATCCAAAGAAAGCTTGGTCCTGATGCCAAGTCTTGTCTTGAATATGTGACCGCCCTGTACCTCCCACAGATGCTGCCTGCCCAACTGAGTTCATACAACATAGAATACCACAGTGTAGTACAGGCCTTTCAGCCCACAATGTGCTGAATCTTCGACCTATTCTGAGATCAAACTAATCCTCCCCACCCACATAGCCCTCCATTTTTCTATCACCCATGTGCCTATCTAACAGTCTCTTAAATGCCCCTAATGTATCTGCCTCTACCACCACTGGAAGGATGTTCCACACACCTACCGCTGAAAATTTTAACCTCTGGCATCCAGCAGTTACTCCCAACAGATTGACATTGCTCCAGATTTCAACAGCTGCAGTCTCTTCCATCTCCTTGCAATTGTATTTCAATAAAGATGGTCAAGATGACAAGAGGCATAGATAAAGTAGCCAGCCAAAACCATTTCCATGGACAAAAAAGGCTGATATGAGGGGGCATAATTTAAGGTGTCTGGAATAAAGTATAAGAAGCGATGTCAGGGACAATTTTTTTAAAAAAAACAGAGGGTGGTGAGTATATGGAACACCCTGCCAAAAGGTAGTGGTAAAGGTAGATGCATTTGGGAAATTTAAGAGGCTCTTAAATATGTACATGGATGAATTATGTTCAGATCTGGTCACCTCATTATAGGAAAGATGTGGAAGTTTTAGAAAGGATGCAAAGGAGATTTATTACAATGCTACACAAACATAAAATGCTAGAGGAACTCAGCGGGCCAGGCAGCATCTATGGAAAAGAGTAATCAGTCAACAGATCAGGCCGAGACCCTTCATCAGGACTGGGGAAAAAAGATAAGTCAGGGTAAGAAGGTGGGAGGAGGGGAAGGAAGTAATACAAGGCGGTAGGTGAAACTGAGGGGTGGAGGGGGTGAAGTAAAGAGCTGGGAAGTTCATTGGTGAAACAGACAAAGGGCTGGAAGAGGGGAATCTGACAGGAGAAGGTAGAAGACCATGGAATAAAGGGAAGGGAGATGAGCACCAGAAGGAGGTGATGGGCTAGTAAAGAAATGAAGTGAGAGGGGGGGAAAGGGTCTCGGCCCGAAACATTCACAGTTTACTCATTTCCATGGATGCTGCCTGACCTACTGAGTTCCTCCAACATTTTGTATGTGGTGCTTTGGATTTCCCCAGGTTTATAACTATGCTGCCTGGATTAGAGAGAAGGTCTTATGAGGAAAGATTTGGCAAGTTCAGGCTTTTCTCTTTGGAACAAAGGAGGGTGAGGGGTGACTTGAAAGAGGTGTACAAGATTATGAGGGGCATCTTTAAAAGTGACAATGCCAAATCTCGAAGACATCTTTTCAAGGTGATTGGAGGAAGGTATAGAGAGGATGTCAGAGGTACAGTGGTGTTAGAAAGTTTGTGAATCCTGTAGAATTTTCTCTATTTCAGCATAAATATGGATTAAAATGTGATCAGATCTTCAAGCAGGCACTAAAACTAGATAAAGAAAATCCAATTAAATAATTAACACAAAAATACATTATACTTGTTAATTTATTTATTGAGAAAAATGATCCAATGTTACATGTCTTTGTTGGAAAAAGTATGTGAACATTTGCTTTCAGAAACTAGTATGACCCCCGTGTACAGCAATAACTTCAACCAAGCATTTCCGGTAACTGTTGACCAGTCATGTACAATGGCTTGGAGGAATTTTAGGCCATTCCTTCTTATAAGCCTGCTTCAACTCTGAGATGTTAGTGGGCTTCCTTGCATGAACTGCTTGCTTCAGGTCCTTGCACAACATTTCTATAGGATTAAGGTCAGGACTACGACTTCCAAAACACAAATTTTCTTCTTTTTAAACCATTCTGTTGTTGATTTACTCTTGTCTTTCGGATCATTGTCTTGTTGCATTATCCAACTTCTATTAAGCTTCAGGTGACGAACTGCTGCCCTGACATGCTCCTGTAACATGTCTTGATACAATTTTGAATTCAATGTTCCCCCAACGATTGGAAGCCGTCCAGGCCCTGAGACAGCAAAGCAGCCCCAAACGGAGATGCTCCCACACTGTGCTTCACAGTTGGGATAAGGTTTTGGTGTTAGTGTGCAGTACCCTTTTTCCTCCAAACATAGCAATGTGCATTTCTGGCAAAAAGTTCAACTTTAGTCTTACCTGTCCACAGAACATTGTCCCAGAAGCATTGTAGAACATCCAAGTGGTCTTTTACAAACTTGAGATGTGCGGCAATGTTTTTTTTTGGAGAGCAGTGGTTTCCTCCATGGTGTCCTTCCATGAACACCATTCTTGTTCAGCGTTTTTCTTATAGTGGACATGTGAACAGAGACTTTACCAAATTTTAGAGATTTTTGCAGGTCTTTTGCAGTTATCCTTGGGTTCTTTTTCACCTTCTTAGTGTGATCTTTGCAGGACGCCCACTCCTAGGGAGAGCAGCAACTGTACTGAGCTTCCTCCACTTGTAGACAATTTCTGTTACGGTGGACTGATGAACACTCAGGTCTTTAGAAATGTTTCTGTATCCTTTTCTAGGTTCATGCATCTCTACAATTCCTCTTCTAAGATCCTCTGAAAGTTGTTTTGATCGAGGTGTGGATGACATAAACAAATCTTTCTTGAGAACAGCAGGGTCTTCAGTAACCTGACCTTGTACGTCTTTTTTTTTACAAAGCAGGGTATCTCCCCAATCCACACCTCCAATCCATCTCATTGATTGGAACATCTGACTCCAAATAGCTTTTGTAGAGGGCATTACCCCACAGATTCACATACTTTTCCCAACAAATTCATGTAATATTGGATCATTTTTCTCAATAAATAAATGAACAAGTATGACACACAAAATGCTGGAGGAACTCAGCAGGCTAGGCAGCATCTATGGAAAAATGTAGTTGATGTTTCAGGCCGAGACCCTTCATCAGGACAGGTCACCGTAGTCTTTATTTAATACACAGAGTGGTAGGTATGTGGAATGCGGTGCCAGGGTTGGTGGTAGAGGCAGATAAATTAGGCACATTTAACAGATTCTCAGATAGATACATGAAAAGCTATGCAGTAGGTTAAAAGGTCGGTACAACATCGTGGGTCGAGCGGACTAATATTAAAAGTCACCTTGGATTCTGCACTCTGAATATTGACCCTTTCTGGAAAGGCAAGGCCTTAATCTTCCAGAAACCGATGTCAAGAACCTTCTAACAATCTCCAAGTGTGAGCTATCTCTCCTTTGTTGAGTATAAAGAAGAAGTGGTATACAATGCCTTACACAGAACAGAGGTGTCAATGACACTTGACGAGAAAGGTTACACAAGTAACCTAGGTAAAATGAATGGAATTGGCAGCTAAAGCAATGGCATTTTTCCCACCATCGTCTTCAAAAGGTGTTGCCTCCTGGGAATGAAAGGGTTAAAGTATGAGAGGTGTTTGATAGTTCTGGGTCTGTACTCACTGGAGTTTAGAAGGATGAAGAAGGAATATCACTGAAGCCTATCGAATACTCAAAGGCCTACACAAGAGTGGATGTCGAGAGCGTGTTTCCTACAGTGGGGAGGAGTCTAGGACCAGCGGGAACAGCCTCAAAATACAAGGACATCCCTTTAGAACAGAGATGAGGAGGAACTTCTTTCGCCAGAAGGTGATAAATCTGCCACAAACAGCTGTGGAGGCCATGTCACAGAGTATATTTAAATATAGGTTGATAGGTTCTTGATTAGTAAGGGTGTCAAAGGTTACAGGGGTGAAGGCAGGAGAATGGAGTTGAGCAGGATAATAAATCACCCAAATGCACTAATTTTGCTCCCATGTCTTATGGTCTTTACCATCCAGGACATGCCCTCTTCTCATTGCTACCATCAATGGTCTGGTACAGGAGCCTGATGACACATACTCAACGATTTAGGAATAGCTTCTTCCCCTCTGCCATCAGACTTCTAAATGGTCCATCAGCCCATGAATACTACCTCACTATTTTACTCTCATTTTGTACTATTATTTTAAAATATTATTGTATTTTATAGACATTTGGTGCTGCAGTCTGTGGCTACACTTGCTGGCTGCCTACGACACATTGTTAGGATGTCAGTGCTGTGCAATACTGCTCTATGTTCTAACCATTCCCTGTAACTGTCTGCGTCCTTTCACATCCCATCAAATAGCCTACGTGGTTTCTTTAAGCACATTCAGTGCCATGTCTGAGGTGTTTTAGTCTCTAAGCAGTACAATGACTTTGGCCAGATGCAATTATAAAAGGGACAAGTTTGGGCCAGACTGCTTGGGAGTATAGCCCTCAGACAGAACTGTACACCTTGGCCCAGTAACATGTTGTTTGTTCCAGAATTTGCATCAAGGTCAAAGCCTTGTCCAAGGAGTACATGTCCATCTGTAGTGTAGATTGGGTAGTGGGAATTGTATTCCCTACTCTCATATGACAGCCTTAACTTTTACAGCTTCCAACTTATTCAGAGGGGATAACTTAAGCTGATTTAATTCATTATCTGCCTTCACCTCAGTTCATTCAGTATCCTGTGATCCGTAAGCTATACTACAAGTACCCCCTCAGTCCCTATCTTCATCTGACTCCTACTCCACTCACTCCTTACTCAACATTAAACTAATCTTTGTATTTACATTTCCAGACAACCATGTACTCTCTTCACCCCCAACACCTCCCCCCAGCCCACACTGCTCTACTCCACCTTGAACAGGAGCTGCCCATTTGCCTCCAGGTACCAGTAAACCTGTAAATCTCAGCACCACTTTCCTTTCCTTTATTCTCAGAGACTGAAACAATCGAAGAACCTCTCCTGCAGAAAGGTCTTGGTCTGAAATTTCAACTGTTTATTCCCCTCCACAGATGTTGCCTGACCTCCCGAGTTCATCCAGTATTTTGTGTGCTGCCCAAGAGCCTCTGAGATTTAATGACCCACCTCTCTGGGATAATGAGGTCCCAAGATCTGTAAACCTTTGTCCTTAGAGGTGAAAATCCCCCTTGTTCTGGAACTCCCTCATGAGAGGAAGATCCTCTCAACACCCTCCCCCCACCCCCCCCAATTAAATTCTTCCAGTCTTTTGTTCTAATTATTTCATGCTAATCTGCAGATAATACCCGCAATCTAGTGAATGCTGCAACAGCCATGCACATCCTTCCTTTTTAAAAAACAATAACGGAAACTACCTCAGTGCAGTAGTAAGGAAAGCAAATGCAAGGTTAACATTCTTTCAAAAGGGCTACAATAAAAAAACAAAGATATAATGCTGAGGCTTTATAAGGACTGCATCTGGAATATAGTCTCTCTCTCTCTCTCTCACACACACACACACACACAAAATGCTGGAGGAACTCAGCAGGCCAGACAGCATTTATAGAAAAAGAACAGTTGGCCCAAAACGTCGTTATTACCTCCTCCCATAGATGCTGTCTGGCCTGCTGTTCTGCCAGCATTTCATGTTTTTTTAGTTGACTGTTCTTTTTGGGCTGAAACCTTTTGGCAGGAATATAGTGAGCAGTTTTAAGACCTTTATCTATGAAAGGATATGCTGACATTGGACAGGGTCCAGAGAAAGTTTACGAGAATGTACCTGGGAATGAAAGGGTTAATATATGAGCTGCACTTGATGGCTTTGGGCCTGTACTCACTGGAGTTTAGAAGACTGAGGGGAGATCTTACTGAAAGGCCTAGATGAATGGATGTGGAGAGGATGTTTCGTTAGTGGGGGAGTCTAGGGCCAGCAGGCACACACAGCTTCTGAAAAGATGGATAACAATTTAGAACTGAAATGAGGAATTTCTTTAGCCAGGGGATGGCGAATCTGTGGAATTCATTGCCACAGACGGCTGTGGAAGCCAAGTCATTGGGTATATTTAAAGCAGAGATTGATAGGTTCTTGATTAGTACAGGGAGAAGACAGGAGAACCAGCCATGGTGTAATGTAGCAGGCTTGATAAGCCAAATGGCCTAATACTGCAACCACGTCTTGTGGCCTCACTGAAGTCCTGCACCTACCTATGTTCAGTCTCTTCATCACTCTCCCATCTCCAGAAACTGCAGAATACATCAGCAGAAAGTGATCAGCACAGTGATATAGCTGTTAGTGCAATGTTTTATAGCGACCGCAGTAACATCGGGGTTCAGTTCCTGCTCCAGCTGTAACATTCTCCCCGTGACCACGTGGGTCTCCTTCAGGTACTCCCACATTCCGGCGATGCACAGGTTAGGTTCAGTAAGTTGTGCGACTGCTACATTGGCGCCAGAAGCGTGGCAACACCTGTGGGCTGCACCCAGCACATCCTCACTGATTTGATTTGATGGAAACTGTATGCTTTGATGTATATGTGATAAATAAAGCTAATCACTTTCTTTCTTCTCAGAACTTATGGTATGTTTGACATCCATAATAAATTCTGCCAGATTTATTTTTGTCATCGATAAAGCCTATTCCATCAATTGATAAAGGGTGAGTGAGTCAGATCAGGTAAAGATGCACCAATCGACTTGACTGAAGTACTCCTCCTAGAATATCAATGCTATTCCCACCCCACCAATAAGTCATCTATTTGTTTCAGAAGAATAGGGTCACAAAGAAAGCTTTTGGCACTTTAGCCTTCATAAAACAATGTACTAATTACAGGAACACACACAAAATGCTGGTGGAACACAGCAGGTCAGGCAGCATCTATAGGGAGAAGCACTGTCGACATTTCAGGCCAAGCTCCCTACAGATGCTGCCTGGCCTGCTATTCCACCAGCCTTTTGTGTGTGTTGCTTGAATTTCCAGCATCTGCAGATTTCCTCGTGTTTACTAACTACAGGAGTTGGGATGTTATGTTAAAATTGTATCAGGTGTTGGTTAGGCTTAATTTGGAGTATTGTGTGGCATTTTGCTCACAAAAAGATGCACATTAAACTGAAAGAGTGCAGAGAAAATTGAAAAGGATGTTGCCAGGACTTGAGGACCTGAGTTATGGGTGAAGGTTGAATAGGTTAGGATTTTATTTCCTGGAAAGCAGGAAATTTGAAAGAGATATTTGAAAGAGAAAATTCTGATGGCTATGGTTAGGGTAAATGCAACCAGGCTTTTTTCAACCAAGGTTGGGTGAGACTACAACTAGAGGTCATGGGTTAAGGGTGAAAGGTGATATCTTAGCACGAACATGAGTGGAAACTTCTTCACTCAGAGGTGAGTGTGTGAAATGAGCTTCTAGTGCAAGTGGTGGATACGGGGTCGATTTCAACACTTAAGGGGTGCAGGTCAATAGGACAAGGCAAATTAATAGTTCAGCATAGACTAGATGGGCCAAAGGACCTGTTTATATGTCTCTAATCCACATTCCTCCTCACAACCAATTGATTTTACCCACTGAAGGTGTATTAACACTTGCCCCAACTTTACCTATTATGTAATTAATTGCAAACATAATACTTATCAACAGATAAAAGAACCACTACTAAGTATGCACACGAGGAAATCTGCAGATGCTGGAAATTCAAGCAACACACACAAAATGCTGGTGGAAGAAGTACAGTTGACATTTCGGCTGAGACCCTTCGTCAGAACTCAGATTTGAACCCTTGGTACTTACTAATAGTAACAGTGCAGTGGGGACACCTACAGCGATGTTGATAATCCGATCCTGAAAGAAAGAAAGAAAATTAAAATTTCAGACTATGTTCAATGCAATAAATCTGTACAATGTAAATATTATTTCAAACTGTAGTGCATTAATCAGAAACATCCAAGGATTTTTAAAAATAATTAAAAACCTCTTTTTCTTACTTATTTAAAAACACACAGTAACACAGCATCAGTCGATAAATATAGGACCATAAAATATAGGAGCAGAATTAGGCCATTTAGTCCATCGAGTCCGCTCCACCATTTCATCATGGCTGACTCATTTCTCTTCTCAGTCCCAAACTCCTGCCTCCTCCCCATATCCCTTCATGCCCGAACCAAGAATCTATCAACCTTTGCTTTAAATATACTCAATGACTTGGCTTCCACAGCCACCTGTGACAATGAATTCCACACATTCATCACTCTCTAGCTAAAGAAATTCCTCCTCATCTCCATTTAAATGTACATCCTACTATTCTGAGGCTGCATCCTCTGATCTTAGATTCCTCCACCACAGGAGGCATCCTCTCCACATTCACTCTATCAAAGCCTTTCACCATTCAAGGAGTTTCAATCAGGTCACCCTTCATTCTTCTGAATTCCAGTGAATACAGGCCCAGAGCCATCAAACACTCCTCATATGATAAACCTTTCAATCCCAGAATCATTGTCATGAATCTCCTTTGAACCCTCTCCACTATCAGCACATCATTTCTTAGATAAGGGGCCCAAAACCGCTCTCAATACTCCCAAATGAGGCTTCACCAGTGCCTTAACATTAGATCCTTGCTTTTATATTATATTCTAGTCCTCTCAAAATGAATGCTAACATATTTGCCTTCCTCACCACCAATTCAACCTGCAAATTAAGCTTTGGGGAATCCTGCATGAGGGCTCTGCGGATGCTGGAAATCCAGAGCAACACACTCAAAATGCTGGCGGAATTCGGCAGGTCGGGCAACATCTATGGACAGGAATAAACAGCTGGGCCGAGACTGTTCATCTGTCCTGCTGAAGAATCAGCCGACAGTTAAAGTCACTGATCAAGATCAACCTCAGCATCAAAGGACAATAGCTGCAGTCCTCACCCCTCCTCTCTGGTTCCACTTCTTACCCTTCCAGCTGCTCCTCCTCCTGCCCATCACAACTCCTACTCACCTGGCTCTACCTATCACCTGTCAGCCCCTGCCTCACCCCTCCCACTTAACACTGGCGTCTCCCCTCTACACTCAGTAGCATGATGGGCACCAGAGTTAGGACTTCAATTCCAGTGCGCTCTGTGAGGCTTGTGCATTCTTCCTGTGAACTGTATGACTTTTCCCCAGGTCCAAACACATTTGGAATTGAGACCCTGACCCAGTTCAGTTGTCTTTATAATTGTGTTTGCTCCCCTCAATACCATTTTGGAAACCCAGGGTGTACTTATGTTTGAGGAGTCATGGTAGCCTAGCGGTAGCGTGACGATACGAGGGGTGATTGATCAGTTCGTGGCCTAAGGTAGAAGGAGGCAATTTTAGAAAACCTAGCACATTTATTTTTCAACATAGTCCCCTCCTACATTTACACACTTCGTCCAGTGGTCGTGGAACATAAGGATCCCTTCTTTGTAGAAGTCAGCATCTTGGACCTCCAGAAGTGGTCAACAGCAGGGGTGATTGATAACTTTGTGGCCTAATGGAAAAGGAGATGAGTTATTAACTTCAAACTCTCTGCATAATCACTCAGAGTTGAACTGCACGTGCACGTAACGAGAGCTGTATAACTTAGCTCCTTCTACCTTAGACCACCAACTTATCAACCACCCCTTGTATTACAGCTTGGGGCATTGGAATTCAATACATTCTTCTCATGTAGTTGTGGGTTTCCTCCTGGTGCTCCAGTTTCCTCCCACGGTCCAAAGACAGAAATCTTCACTGTAAGTTGTCCTGTGATTAAGCTAGGATTAAAATGGTGGGCTGGAAGGGCCTGTGCCATGCTACATTTCTAAAATAAAACAAAATTAAAAGAACACTCCGAGGCAAGGTCTTGACTTGAAACATCTCTGCCTCCACAGATGTTTCTCAGCGTGCTGAGTTGTTTGTAAATATGCTCCAGATTACAGCATCTGTAGCCACTTTTCGCCACAGATGAGATCTTGTTCAGATGTATAGCTGGCTATCAAACAATCATCTGTTCACTGGCCACTACCAGTGAATCCCCAGCCATTATGCAATTCAACACTTCTGTACAGCTGTCATTTAGATGTGAAGCTTCAACCTCACAAGACTGGACAACCATGGATCATCAGTAAATAATTTCAGCTGGAGGAAAACAGTCACAAGTCCATCAAAATGCAACCTGGACTACACAGCATATCTTATGAGGAAAGGTTGAGCAAGCTAAGGCATTTCCCTTTGCAGTGAAGGACAGGTGACTTGATAGAAGTCCGGAGGAAACTATGGGGAGGGAGATGTCATAGGCAAGGATCTTTGTTTATTACACAGAGAATGGTGGATATATGAAGTGCACTGCCAGGGGCGGTGGTAGAAGCCGATACATTAGGGACATTTAAGACTCAGACTGGCAGATAGATGATAGAAAAATGGAGGGATATGTAGGAGGGTACAGTTTGATTGACCCTACAGTAGGTTATAAGGTCAACAAAACAATGTGGGCCATAGGGCCTGTACTTTATTTACTTAGAGATACAGCATTTAACAGGACTTTCCAGCCTAATGATCTGTGCCACCTAGCAACACACCAATTTAACCCTAGCTTAGGCTACGTCCACACTAGACCAGATAATTTTGAAAACGCCAGTTTCACGTAAAAACGATAGGCGTAGGCGTCCACACTATGCGTTTTTAAAAATATCTCTATCCACATTGAAACAGCGATTTTGGCGAATCTCCTCCTCTTGCACATGCGCAGGACACATCTACCAAAAACAAGCGACCTGTTTGGTGTCAAATCCCGCCATAAAAGTGCAAGTTTGTGTAGTTACAGACTAGAAAAACTTAAAACGACAGACAGCTGTTGGCTTTCGCGCAGGGGAACTTAAAAGTAAAAAAAAATACTGGAGTGTACGGAGGCAACTGACAGGGAGTTTGCGGACAGATTGACCTGGCTGACGATGAACGTTGAAAAACTGACTAACTCTGTTGCATTAATAAACCACCTTGTTAGATGTATAAAACATGTCTGCATCGGTATTATCTTGTATTTCCATACAATGTTACATTAGGCTGTTACACATCTATTGTCAGAGAAGTACTTACATAAATAGGTAAACCACCTTCATATGAGCAAGGACAGAAAACAGCGCAAAGTGAGTATACTTATTTATTCAGTAAGTTATGGGCCAAAGTATTTGATGAGTACATCTCTAACTCCTCTGACGTCACTTTCGTTGCCGCCTGTTCCGAAATTGTTAAGTTGTGTTCAAGAAAACAATGCAATAGCGCACTGCCCTCTGACAACATTTTCAGATTTCTCCAGTTACCCCGTCCACACTGATCCGGCCAATCCGGCGTTTTCAAAAATACACACTTGGGAGAGCGTTTCTGAAAAGCTCCGGTTTCGGGGGGACGAAAACGTCATTTTAATGTGGACAAAGGGTAAAAACAAAGAGAAAAAGCTTCAGTTACTGATTTATCCGGTGTAGTGTGGACATAGCCTTAGTCACAGGACAACTTACAATAACCAATTAACCTACTAATCGGTACATCTTTGGAATGTGAGAGGAAACCAGAGCACTTGGAGAAAACCCATGAGGTCACACGAAGAAACTACAAACTCCTTATAGTCACTGGAAATGAACTGACACCCCAGGCTAACCACTTTGCTACTGTGGCATCCTATACTGCTCTATGTTCTAAAATCACAGTGTGTACGTTAAACCAACTTTGGAACGTTCCATGCTAGAATCACTGTTTAAAACAGATAGGGTGCCTATTTAAGTCAAGAAACGGTGTTTTTGTTCTCCAAGGGTCATGGTGACTGGATGCTCAAAAGGACAGTGTACATAGAGCCTTTGAGTATTTACAGCAGAAGATGGATTCTTGCTAAGCAAGAGGATGAAAGGGGCTGAGAGTGAACAGCAGTCTCAATCAAATCAGCCAACACTAAATGGCAGTGCAGACTCAAGATTCCAACTGACTGCCTTACACTAATTCAGGTTTCAATTCTGGGTTTGGATTTCTAACAATATCTGCCATTTTAAGAATTTGCTCACCACCTCGAAACTCGAATTCTTTCAATAAATAAGCCTTTGTTGCTTACCACTCAACCAAAACCGCTAATCACCTGCCTTAACATCACCTTACACTATGCAATGTCATGATTTGTTTGACAATATTTATTTGAATCCACTGGGTACGTTTACTTTGTTGAAGGTTCCATCTAAACAGATGCTGCAGTAATCAGTTTCCCTCCAGCGTTCTGTATGGCTGGAACATGTGCCTCATTACAGATAATTCAAAGTGTACTGAGTTTCAGAAAACCATTCTGAAATATCAAGAATTAGAAAATCACAATGAAGGTGCAGTTGATATTTAAGAGAAATATCAGAAACAGATGTCAACATTTTAACTGTGAGGACAGATTATTCAGAGGTTGTGTTAGACTGCATCTTATCACTTTGCATTTTAATATCATTTTACTTGCGTAGAACATGTTGACATAGATTGGTTTATTATTGTCAAAATATACATAGGTTGAACTTATATTGAGTGGAAAACCCTACAAAAAGTAATGGATACGGCCCAGCCCATCATGGCTAAATTCCTCCCAAACATTGAGCACATCTACATAAAGCTTTGTCAAAGGAAGGCAGCATCCACTATCAGGGACCCCCACCACCCAGGCCATGCTCTCTTCTCACTGCTGAAACCAGGAAGGTACTACAGGAGCCTCAAGCTCCAGGTTCAGTAACAGTTTATTGCCTCCCATCAGGGTGGAGGCTATATATCATCCACGCCAGGACCACCAGGTTCAGGAACAGTTATTACCACTCTACCATCAGGCTCTTGAACGAAAGGGGATAACTTCACTCATCCTATCACTGAAATGCTCCCAAACCTATGGACTCTCACTCAAGGACTCTTCATCTTATGTTCTCAATATTTATTGCTTATTACTTTTTCCTCTTTTTGTATTTGAATAGCTTGTTGTCTTTTGTACACTTGTTGAACTGCCTAGTTGGGCAGTCTTTCATTGATTCTGGTATGGTTATTATTCTATGGATTTATTGAGTATGTCTGCAAGGAAATGAATGTCAAGGTGGTATATGGTGACACGTGTACTATAATAAATTTACTTTGAATTTTGAGGTATAGTGAAAAACTCTTTGCATACAAATCAGCTCATTACACCGTGTATTACAGTACAACAAGGTAAAACAATAACAGAATGCAGAATAAAGTGTAACAGTTACAGAGAAAGTGCAGTATAGGTAGAAAAAGTGCAAGGGCTATGACAAGGTAGGCTGCAAGATCGAGAGTCCATTGTCTCAAGACATATAAAGGTGGGTTAGAAGGCTTTCAGACTTCTGTATCTTTTGCCCAATGGGAGCAGGGAAGAGGAGATTCAAGATTGTTTAATGTCATTTCCTGTACAAAGTGTAAAGGAAAACAAAATAATTGTTGCTCCAGATCTGATGCAGCACAAAAAAACTCAAAAGATAAAGAACACAACACAATAAATATAATTACAGAAGATAGCTTATATAGATATATTGATTGAAGGTCCATAAAGTGATGCTAGGCACAGGAGTGTCTGTACATAAGGTGACTTTGACTGACACAAAATGATAAAGTAGTGGTGATTGGGAGTGTGGAGGGCTGGGTTACTGAGTGGAGGTATTGATCAGCCTTACTGCTTAGGGAAAGTAACTATCTTTGAGCATGGTGGTCCTGGCATGGATGTTACACAGCCTCCTCCCTGAGAGTGGGACAAACAGTACATGATCAGGGTGGGCGGGTTCCTTTTCTGACACCTTTTTGTATGTATGAAAGAAAGCATCACAGGATTGTTAAGGTGTTCTCCCAGTTAAAACTCTTGTTAGGCCACACTTGGGAGTACTGTGTCCAGTTCTGGTCGCCTCACTATAGGAAGGATGTGGAAGCAGTGGAAAGGGTACAGAGGAGATTTACCAGGATGCTGCCTGGTTTAGAGAGTATGGATTATGATCAGAGATTAAGGGAGCTAGGGCTTTACTCTTTGGAGAGGAGGATGATGAGAGGAGACATGATAGAGGTATACAAGATATTAAGAGGAATAGACAGAGTGGACAACCAGCACCTCTTCCCCAGGGCACCACTGCTCAGTACAAGAGAACATGGCTTTAAGGTAAGGGGAGGGAAGTTCAAGGGGGATATTAGAGGAAGGCTTTTCACTCAGCAAGTGGTTGGTGCATGGAATGCACTGCCTGAGTCAGTGGTGGAGGCAGATACACTAGTGAAGTTTAAGAGACTACTAGACAGGTATATGGAGGAATAAGGTGGCGGGGTTATACGGGAGGCAGGGTTTGAGGGTCGGCAAAACATTGTGGGCCGAAGGGCCTGTACTGTGCTGTACTATTCTATGTTCTATATGTTAACATCCACGTTCAGAATTTGTAAATGTTAGGAAAGCAATGCTCCCCCACAACAGCAACATCTCCTCCATGATCTCCACTGGCAGAGGTGCACCACAAGGCTGTGTGCTTAGACCCCTGCTCTACTCACTTTACGATTACTATGAGGCGAAGCACAGTTCCAATGCTATATTCAAATTTATTGACATATGCCCAATCAAAGGTTGTGACAAATCAGCATATAGGAGGGAGAGTGAAAATCTGGCTGAGTGCTCCCACAACAACAACAACAACCTCTAACTCAACATCAGCAGGAGCAAGGAATTGATTATTCAATACAGGAGGCAGCAGTCGGGGGCCCATGAGCCAGTCCCTATCAGGGTATCAAAGATTGAGAGGGTTAATAGCTTTAAGTTCCTGGGACCAGTATGTAAGTGCCATTTCAAAGAGCACAACAAATAGCACATCTACTGTCTTAGAAGTTTGCACAGATTCAGCATGTCATCTAAAATTATGACAGACTTCTATAGACGTACAGCGGAGAGCGTGCATCATGGCCTGGTATAGAAATAGCAGTACCCACAAACAGGAAAGTCTACAAAAGGTGGTGGACACAGCCAGTCCATCGTAGAAAAAGCCCTCCCCACCGTTCAGTACATCTAGATAAAAGAGTGCTGACATAAGAAGACAGCATCCATCAAGGACACCTACCATCCAGGCCAGCTTTCTTCTCACTGCAAAGAAGCTGGTAAAGGAGCCTTAAGTCCACACCACCAGGCTCTGGAACATTTATTACCTTTCAACCATCAGACTCATGAATCAGTGTGGATAACTTCACTCACCTCAACACTGAACACAATCTATGGACTCATTTTCAAGGACTCTACAATTCATGTTCCCAGTATTACTGATTTATTCTTTGTTTCTTTATTATATTTGCAGTTTGTCTTTTGCACATTGGATGCTTGTCAGTCTTTGTGTTTTGCATTGACTCCATAGTACTTCCCTATTCTACAGTGAATGTCTGCAAGAAAATAACTCAGTAATATTTAATGACATATATGTACTTTGAAAATAATTTTACTTTGAACTTTGAGACAGTAAGCAAAGCTGCACCCAGAGAGTAACCTCTGTACCTTGGATTACCCCTCTCCACGATGTACAAGTTTCAGTACTAAAGGATTCCTGACGCCCAGCAACTGTGATATTATCATGCTTTGAGCAGCCAGACACATAATGATAATCAACAATAGTACTATTTGCATAATGTTTTATAGCATCAATGATTACCACCTGGGGTTCAATTTCTGCCTCAGTCTGGTCGGAGTTTGTACGTTCCCCAAGAGACTACATGCATCTCCCATGGCTTCATGTGGCCCTGATGGGGGGAGGGGCGGCAAAGCAGATGCTACACCTTGCCCAAGGGTGACCTGCAGAGGAAAGATGTGCCTTACACCTCCTTTGGTAGAGATGTATCTCCAGCCTGCCATCCATTAAATTCACACCAACACGAGCAATGCACGTGGCTCTCTATGGAACATGCTGCAAACAGTGCAGCGTGAAGTAGCGTAGGTCCATTTTGATTTTCAGGAGACAATGTAACGTACAATATTGAGCAGAACAGTTCAGTTCCTTTGGTCCTCTATGTTGTGCCAACCTTTATTCTACTCCAAGATCAATCTAACATAGCCTACAGAGCTCTCCATTTTTCTATCAGCCACTTGCCTATCTAATTCCCCTTCAACATCATATTTTTGACAGTCATGAACACTGCCTCACTATTCCTACTTTTCACTTTTATTTTTATTGCAATTTGGAGGATTTTTGTGCTTGTACTGTACTGCCGACACTAAACAGTGATAGCAAACCTGATGCTAATGTCTGGCTGGCAAAGTGTAGATATGTCTCTACCTAAGGAGGTGTCGGCACTCCTTCTCTCTACTAGCCTGCAGGTCACCCTTGGGCAAGACATACCACCCACTTAGCCCCCTGATCAGGGTTACGTGAAGCCATCGGAGCAGGTGATGGATTGTCATATGAGCAGCAAGTGTATATCACACGTCCTGATTATGTGACCATAGATGCCAGGCAGACAATCTCTAAAGAGTACTGATAATGGACGGGGTCACTCTTTTTTTTTAAAAAAAGACACTGCCCAGAAGGCGGCAATGGCAAACCACTTCTGTAGAATTTGCCAAGAACAGTCATGGTTATAGACCATAATCACCCACATCATACAACAGAGCACATAATGATGATGATGAGGACTGATATCTCTGCTGTACACATTCAATGCTGGCTCATTCTGCAAAGCCCACATTGCTTCAATCTATACATAAAATAAATAAAATCTCGCAATGACCTTAAAATTCTAAAATCTATCGATTTGCATTTTCAGTGACCAAAGCTTCACAAGTACTCTGGGGTAGGAAAGTGCACGTATGTCCATGTGCATATACACATACACATACACACACACACACACACACACACACAGTAGTAACTTTATGGTCTCAATTGAAGACTGACAGTGGGAAGGGGGTATGGAGAGGGGAATCATGGTTGGAAGGGAGGGGACAGTGGAGCAAGTGGGAAGCACCAGAGATATTCTGTAATGATCAATAAGCTAATCGTTTGGAATCCAGTGACCTTGCCTGGTGTCTCAAGGCTGGGTGGGTCTGCTCCCATGCCACCCCAGGCACTTCTCTGTCATCTGTTTCACACCCCTTCCGTGGTGCACCATCATCATTCCCAAGATACTTTGCTCCTACCAGATTTACAATTTTGCACAGTACTGTACATCCAAAGGGTAGCATTGTAGCAAAGCAGTTGGCTTAACATTTTCTAACACTAGCAATCACAAATGGGTTCAATTCCCATGCAGTTTGTAAGGAGTTTGTACACCGTCCCCATGACTTTCCTTTGGGTACTCAGGCCTCCTGCCACATTCCCACAGTTATACAGGCTAGTTTGAGTAAGTTGTGGGCATGCTATGTTGGCACCAGAAAAGTGGCAAAATTTGCAGGCTGTCCCCGACACATCATTGGACTGCAGTGATGCTAGTGCACAACAACGCATTTCATTATGTTTTGATGTACATGTGACAAATAAAGCAAATCTTTCTTTTAAAAACACTTTCTTTAGCAAGGTGCTCAAAATTTTACACAATATACCAGTCTACGTCTTACCAAATTCATCCTCCTGTCTTCAAATCTTCTCATATAGAAGACTGACACACTATTTGCCCCTTTTAATCACTTATTGCCATCTTCATGCCAGACTGCAGTGACTCGTATTAAAGTTAATTTATTAGCAAAGCGCATTAATGACACCATTACCTAGAGATTCATTTTCTTACAGGCATTCACCAGTAAAACTAAGAAATTTATTGTTCATGATATTTTTTGCTTATTTATTATTATTTCTTTCTTTTTGTATTTGCACAGTTTGTTGTCTTTGCACTGGCTGAACACCCTAGTTGTGCGGTCTTTCATGGATTCTGTAATGATTATTCTATGGATTTATTGAGTATGCCCACAAGAATATCAATCTTAGACTTGCATGTGGTGACAGAAATGTACCTTGATAATAAATTTACTTTGAACTTTGAAATACAATAGAATCAATGAAAAACTACGAAGGACTGACAAATAACCAAGCAACATACACAAAATGCTGGAGGAACTCAGCAGGCCAGGCAGCATCTATGTAAAAGACTACAGTTGACGTTTCCGGCCGAGGTCTTTCATCAGGATTTGCCGATGAAGGGTCTCAGCCCAAAACGTCAACTATATTCTTTTCCATAGATGCTGCCTGGCCTACTGAGTTCCTCCAGCATCTTTTGTGTTCCTTGGATTTCCAGCATCAGGAGATGTTCTCCTGTTTGTGATCTGACAAATAACCAATGCGCAAAAGACAAATTCTGCAAATAAATAAATAGCACTGAAAACACGAGTTGGATATTCCTTGAAAGTTCTGGGTATACAACTACGCCAAGATCACTTCCAACACAGACAGGTCTATCCTCTCCAGCTTGACTAATGTACTTGACTAATGTATAGCCCATACAGACAGCGAATGTCTAGGAGATGGGTAAAATGGATTTGCAGGCTGCGGCACTGCTGGAGGCATCTCCTGCCATGTGGTAACTCAGTTCGTGACCACATTTCCAATCGCCAACACTAAGAAGAGTTCCCAAAAACAGAACCCTGCTGTAACTGGATGAGGAACCAAAATCCACTTCTGTGTTGTATACTACATATTCCATCTGCCAGTTCTCCCCCCTCACCACCACAACTCCACCCCCAGCATTCCCTCCAAAATCCCTCTGCAGACTCTCAAGCCCTCTGGATTAATGTCAGCAGCAAACCGTTCCCTCACCCAAATTGTCGGAAGGCTGTGAAATGTAGTAGATGAAGCACAAATCCTGCCAGTCTCCCACCCCACCAACCTGACAATGAAGCATTTACTCACCTCACTGCTTTGTCCAAAAATCAATGTACCTTAGCTATTGTCCTGGTCCAGCCACACAAATAATGCATTTCAATGTACGAGTGATAGATCCAAATCTGAATCTGTTTTTGTTCTTAAAGCAATTCCTAATCTACATATTGTCCACATCAATGCTACAGCCAACAAAGACCCAGAGTCTACTCCGCGATTCTATCATGGCTGGTTTATTACCCCATTCTCCTGCCTTTTCCCCATAGTCTTTGATACCTTACTAATCAAGAACCTATCAACCTCCGCTTTAAATATGCCCAATGACTTGGCCTCCACAGCAGTCCATGGCAACGAATTCAACAGATTCACCACCCTCTGGTCCTAGACACCCCTCACTAATGGAAATATCTTCTCCATGTCTACGCTATGCAGGGCTTTCAATATTCGGCAGGTTTCAATGAGATCCCCAAATCTTCTAAAATCCAATGAGTACAGGCCCAGAGCCATCAAATACTCCTCATACTCTAACCCTGTCATTTCCAGGATCATTCCTGTGAACCTCCTTTGGAGCCTCTCTAATCAGCACATCCTTTCTTATATCAGAGAGCATGCAATAAGAGATTGTTTCAGCTTGGAAAAGAATAATTGATATGAAAACTGATGAATAAGAAAACATATTAAATAGGATTGGGGAATCACACATTTTAGCACAGGAAATGACTCACTAATTTACCACAACTCAATAGCAGTGGAATTTAATGCAGTTCCTTCCCTCTTCGTTTTCTTTTCGATGCTGAATCTTCAAGTCATAATCAAGGGAAATAGAGGCAGCATTACTGCCAAATTTCATGAATTTTTGAACATGCTGATTTAATTTTTTACAACTCCCCCCCCCAGTAAAGTTTTACTTTACTGACGATCTCTCTCCTTCCCATTGCTTGATACATTTGTGCTTTTAAAGTCAAAGTGAACTACGAATTCAAAGTACTTATTCTCACAATTTATAATTGTTCTATGATACTTGACAAAGTCTCAAATAAAAGATTTCTTTCCAATGAGAAAGATTACAATAATGCACTTTTCTTCCATCATACAATTGCCTGTTAAATATAACTGTAAATTTTAGGTCTTTGCAATTAGTTTCACAATCTAAAAATAAATATACAAGTTCAGCTCCCTTAAAATGGCTGTTTCCATTCAGTAAATCAGTGATATATAACAAGGCTGAAAACCAGTTAAATCGAGAATCAACATGGCTGTGAGCCTGGTTCTGAAAAAAGAGTACAAATGAAAGATAACAAGTTATTGCACCACTCTGCAGGGACTGCAATCAAAGTGAAATATATATTAATTACACATTATATGCAAAGGGGTACTCCAGTCATTTGTCAAATTTCAGTTTCATTAACTCATTTTTCACTTATGACAATTCAACTATTTCAATCCAGACTTAAGACACGCACTTAAATACAAGGTAGAAATAAATGATTTTCTCTGAGCTTCAGTGACTCAGCTGAAACTAAATTTAAAATTGGCCTATGCTCAAATTGAGCTCTGGAGTTAAGAGATCAGAACTCACAATTAATTAGTGCCTTTTATAAGCCCTTACCCTTGCCGACGTCTCCCCAAATAAGGGCCTGTTGTCTTGTCCACTTGTGCCGTATGTCCGTGTGGCATATTCATCCATTGCAACTTTACACAATACACTTTCATGCAGAGCAAAATCTTGCAAGCTCTCTGTAAGTTATCCCGACCACATTGTGGTAAATCTATTCACTTCTGAGGAAAAGCACTTCAGTGGAGATATTTCCTCTTCGCTTTCATGGTGAACGACTCTGAAATGCGAACAACAAGACAGTCAGAATGAATCCACCCTACTGCTGCCAATTTGCTTCACTTCTCGCAAGAAACGCTGATGAATGGACTGTCTCCCAAGAGTATACACCACTACAGCAACCAAAATAAATCATATTATCTAATCATCAAGCTCATAAATAAGGAAAAAAATTCTTCATTAAGAACAGTAGACAAATAAAGATCAATTATCTGATTTCCTTCTCAATACCTGTTCTAGAACAAGCATATTGTCAAAGAATTATACATTGAATTTTATTTCCGCTATTACTGAAAATCAAGAACAACAACATCGCATTAACTTATACACTCAATGGCCACTTTATTAGGTGCAGGAGTGTAGCTAATAAAGTGGCCAGAGGTGTGGAACTCCGTGCGGTGCAGCCCATCCACCTCAAAGTTTGACATGTTGTGCATTCAGAGATGCTCTTCTACACACCACTATTGTAATGTGTGATTATTTGAGTTACGTAATTGATGTATTTACGATACACTTTGATGTAGGTGTGACAAATAAAGCTAATCTCTTTAATCTTTAAAATTTAAAAGTTTGAAAGATTAACTTGAACACAGTTTTCAAGTATGTTAAGTTCAGAGAATCTGGGAGAAGAGACTTTCCTGGAGTGAATTTGGGGAAAACCCTTCACATGAATTCAGAAGAAATGTGGGAAAATCCTGCACAAACCATGGTGGTTAATTGTAAATCCAAGGCTGGTTTCTAAAGGTCTATCAATGTGTACTGGAAGAGGGAGGTACATGAAGCTAATTGACAGATTCCTGGATTTCTAAAATTGGCCACAGACTGCTCATAGGTTGGGATATACAAAAGCAAAATATTGCAGCTAATGGAAATCTGAAATAAAAGCAAGGAATCTTGGAAGCACCTGGCAGGCCAGGCAGAATTAACATTTCCAGTTAATAGCCATACACAAAATGTTGGAGGAACTCAATGGGTCAGGCAGAATTAATATTTTTGTTGTAAAGGCACACACAAAATGCTGGAGGAACTCAGCAAGTCAGGCAGCATCTAAGAAGAGATATGTACTGTCAATGTTTTGAACTGAGACCTTTCATCAGGGCCGATAAGGATGGGGGCAGAAGTTAACATAAGAAGGTGGGGGAGAGAGAGAAGTGCAAGCTGGAAGGTGATAGGTGAGACCAGGTGAGGGGGCACAGTGGGTGGGTGGGGGAGTGGTGAAGGGAATGATGCAAGAAGGTGGCAGTGGATAGGTGGAAGAGATAGAGTGCTTAATAAGGTATCTGTTAGACCATCAAAGGAGGCGGGAAATCATAGGGAGGTGATGGGCAGGTTGTGAGGGTAGGAGGAGCAGGCCCACAAGAATGAGGGACAACAAAGAGAATTGGTTTCTGCAAGTTAGAGAAATTGATGTTGATGCAGTCAGGTTGAACACTACAAAAACAGAAGATGAGGTGCTGCTCCTTCAACCTGCATCGACCCTTGACTGGAATTTTCTGATGAAGGTTGTAGAGACTGACTCTGGAAAGTAGATCTGAAAAAAACTAGGGCTTTGAATAAACTCTTCATGTCTGTGAGATGGGAGGTTGTTTGTGTATCTTTGCATATTTCAGATAGTCAAATGTTTGACCACGCAGTTTGGCCTTGAACATGGTTATTTCTTCATATGAAAATCATCCAATCTGGAGGGTGTGTAATGACTGTTCAGACAGAAATAACAAGGCTACAAATAGCTGTAGTGAAGACAGACTATTGCCCACATTATCGCGATCTTCCAGAGAACTCGCTTTAAACCCCTCTCTTCTTTATCATTTAGCTAAATCGTATCAAATTGGACAAAACAATGTGGTCTACAAAGTCCAACATGGGGACTGAAGCAAATGTTAAGTCAGCCAGATCAGGAGAAAACTATCCACAAGGAACCATGAACATCAATTGGCTATGAAGAAGCATATCCAACTCTCCAGAGTCTCCACCCAAAAAGATCCAGAAGGGCACAAATTCAACTGGGCATCAATGAAAGTCATGGTGCAAGTAAAAATGTGACATGCAATATCCAGAAGCATTGTTTTCCTCAACATTTCTGTAAACAACTGAGTTTCCGTAGGGACACCCAATCAGCTGATTGATAAGTATATAAAGGCCAACCATGCAGATTACACACCACAAATGAACAGTGCACTGATGACATCCCCTCATATGGTGAGAAACATTTGAAAATCGAGTGCCAAGATCTGAGAACAACCCAACCATATCACAAACCTGATGTAGGGTTTCGGCCCTAAAACGTTAACTGTTAATTCCACTCTATAGATAATGTCTGACCTGCTGTGACCATCCAGCATTATGTGTATGTTGCTCAGCCATTTCAAAAGATGCATTTCTTCTAATAGTTTAAGTATTCAGTTGGCTTCTGATTCTTCGTTCCTGTAGACTATGCAAATAAAACCAATGTGCTTGCCTGGTTAGAATGAAGACAGAATGGGAGATTCAGGTTAAGGAAAGGGCAAGTGATGGGAAGGAATATAGATTCCCTTTTTGATCAATCTCATTGCGGAATTTGGGGATAAATTATGGCTTGAAAGTTGGAATAAACTGGGATGGGATAACAAAAGGGAGGAACCTTCACACATGTTCAATGGAAGACTCAACCACTCAGAAACTCAAGATTTGGTTTTGTGTTCTGATATTTTAGTTGCATTGTAGAATTTATCTACCTAGTTAGAAGCAACATTAGTGGAGTGGGTGCCAAATTATCCTAGTTATTACATAAAACAGTACAGCAGAGGAACAGGCCATTTGGCCCATCACATCTATCAAAGTTTAAAGTAAGTGTATTATCAAAGTACATACTGTGTGTCACCATTTACTGAAATTCATTTTCTTGCAGACGTTCACAGAACAAAGAAATACAATGAAATCAATGAAAAACTACACACAGACTAACAAGCAACCAATGTGCAAAAGACAAACTGTGCAAAAAACAAATAGTGAGAACAACTGTGCCAACCACAATGTCACAAAGTCAATGACGCTCTGGTGCAGTCGGAACAATCTAGAGCTGAACACACTCAAGACAAAGGAGATGATAGTGGATTTCAGGAGACATCCCCCTGTTATGTCCCCCCTCACAGTCCTCAGCAGCCCTGTGTCCACCGTGGAGAACTTCAGGTTCCTGGGAACCACCATCTCTCAGGATCTGAAGTGGGAGCAGAACATCAGCTCCATCCTGAAGAAGGCCCAGCAGCGGATGGACTTCCTGCGGCTCTTGAGGAAATATGGTCTGCCTCAGGAATTGCTGCTGCAGTTCTATACTGCAGTCATTGAGTCTGTCCTGTGCACCTCCATCACTGTGTGGTTTGGAGCCACCACCAAGCAGGATAGAACCAGACTACAGCGCACAGTGAGGACTGCCGAGCGCATCATTGGAGCCTCCCTGCCCTATATTGTGGACCTGTACTCTACCAGGTTGAAGAAGAGGGCAGAGAACATCATAAAGGACTCCTTCCATCCTGCGCACAGACTGTTGGAACTGCTTCCATCTGGTAGGTGCTTCAGATCCCTCCAGACTAAGACTAATAGGCACTGGAGAAGTTTTTTCCCTACTGCGGTCACTTTGCTGAACAGTTAACTGCAGGTTAACTGTCGGCTAACTATTACTTGGATCGCACTACCTGTATGTATAATCTATATTTTCATTTATATTTATCATTATTATTGTTATGAGCAGAGAGACAACATCTGCCGGAAGTAAATTCCTTGTATGTGCACAGGTACTTGGCGATTAAAGTCTGATTCTGATAAGCTAATTGCATCTGCCTGCACATGGTCTGTATATCGCTCCAACTCTGTCTAGCTGCCTCTCAATGTTTAGGTGAGAAACCCTTTTTCGGTACAATGGCCTAAATTTGTTTTCCCATATGCGTGGTTTACAATTCTATCAGCTTGACCGCACAAGCATAGCATGTACCAGATTCTAGCCATCATGGTCGGAAGTAGCGTTACAGAGGTGCTGACAGAGCAAATTAATAGTGTGTGGTTTAAACCAATAATGCATATTTGATTTAAAATTAAAGTTCAAAGTTTACTTTGATAATAAATTAACTTTGAAATTAAATGAATCTCGGTTTTATTTGATGACACGTATGTACTTTGATAATAAATTCATACATGTCATCAAATAAAACCGAGATTCGTTTTCTTATGGGCATTCATAGTAAATATAAGAAACTCAGTAGAATCAATGAAAGACCGCATCCAACAGGACAAACAACCAGACTGTAAAATACAACAAACTGTCCAAACACAAATAATAATAATAATAATAAATAAACAATTAATATTGAGAAGATGAGGTTGGGTGGGACTACAACTGGGGTCATGGGTTAAGAGTGAAAGGTGAAAATGTTAAGGGGAAATTTCTCCACATAGACAGACAGTCATGAGAGTGTGGAATGAGCTGCCAGCACAAGTGGTGCAAGCAAGCTTGACTTCTACATTTAAGAGAAGCTTGGATAAGTATATGGATGGCAGGGGTATGGAGGGCTATGGTCTGGATGCAGATCGATGGGACCAGGCAGCTTAAACAGCTCAGTATGGACTAGATGGCTGAAAGGTCTGTTCTGAGCTGTACTTTTCAATAACTATGAGATGAAAGCCCTTGAAAGTGAGTCCTAAGGTTGTGGGAACAGTTCGATGACAGAGCAAGTGAAGTTATCCCCACTGAAGAGCCTGACAGTTAAGAGGTAATAATTGTTCCTGAATCTGAGGCTCCTGTACTTCCTGCCTAATGGGAGCAGCAAAAAGAAAGAATGACTTGGATGGTGAGGGTCCCCGATGATGGATGCTGCTTTCCTGCGACAGCGCTCCATGTAGATGAGAATCTATGGAATTCATTGCCACAGGTGGCTGAGGAAATCAAGTCATTGGGTGTATTTAAGGCACAGATTGATAGATTCTTCATTAGTCTGGAAGTCAAAAAGTATGGAGAGAAGGCAGGAGAATGAGGTTGAGAGGGATAATAAATCAGCCATGATAGAATAGCAGGACAGGCTTGATGAGACAAATGACCTAATGGCTTTCACTGTGGGAACTCAGGTTGGAAGTTAGAAAGAGGGGCCAGGTTTCAGTCAAGAGGAAGAAACAGAAACCAGCCCTCAGATGTGTAGATGAACGAACACAGGATGAATGCAAGCTGCAGCCCGAACGAAGCCCATATCTAAAAGACTTGCAGATCAAAATAACTTCTGCTTTTTTTTTTAAAAGTCC
This sequence comes from Hypanus sabinus, assembly GCF_030144855.1. Taxonomy (NCBI): domain Eukaryota; kingdom Metazoa; phylum Chordata; class Chondrichthyes; order Myliobatiformes; family Dasyatidae; genus Hypanus; species Hypanus sabinus. The sequence goes on from NC_082718.1 coordinate 31,088,562, forward strand.
CTCTTGTGTGTTTTTTTTCTGTTTGTGGTTTTCTATATAAAAACGCAGGAAGTCTAAAAGAAAGCAGGTGGCACAAACAAGGCCAAGTGAATGATCCAGGGGCATTCAGATGGCTGAGAAAATTATTCTGCAACACAAGCTAGAAATTTTAGCGTCAGAGCATACAGCAGGGAAAAGGGCCCTTTGGCCCAACCTAGCTAGTTGTCCCATCCTAGATAGTCCGACTTGGCCATGTCAGGCCCATACACTTCGAAATGTTTTCCAAGCACCTGTCCAATAGTCTTATAAAAATTGTTGTTGTACCTGCTTCAATCATTTCCTCTACAGCTCATCCAACACGTTCATCATGCTTTAGAGTCACAGAGAAGCACAGCACAGAAACAGGCATTTCAGCCCATCTAATCCATTTATACTGTCTTTGTCTGCACAATTTCTCTCTAGAACTCAGTCCCTGAGTCCTGGCAACATCGTGTGTTTTGGAGCAGAATCAAGGAGTATGGGGAGTATGCTTCAAGAACTGTGTTTATGAAGGAACATGGAAGGAATTTTGAGAAAAAGAATCAGGTTTATTATCTCTGACATATGTTGTGAAATTTGTTGTTCTGCAGTAGCAGTACAGCTCAATACATAAAATATACTGTTATTCCAGGTAATACCAGTTGTTGAAGCCGTGCCACTCAACAACAGGTATACCGCTTTGGATATTGTTGGGGGAAAGGGGGTTGACAACCTAGCAGAGGAAACTCTGTCACTGAGTCTGGCTCTGTGGCTCAGGGGGGAGGGGGGGGAAGATTAACAAAATGTTGTTAAGCCAACAAAGTCAGGAATAAAAAGGGCATGATGGGAGTAATGTTCTGAGCTACGTACATTTCAATGCAAGAAGTATTGTAGGAAAGGCAGATGAGCTTTGGGCATGGTTCAACATGTGAAATTATGACACTGAAGTCATTGGTGAGACTTAGTTGCAGGAGGGGCAGGACTGCCAGCTCAGTGTTCTGGGATTTTAGATATGATAGAGTAGGAGGGATTAAAAGGAAAGGGGAGACATTACCTGTTAGGGAAATGTCACGGTAGTGCTCAGTCAGGACAGACTAGACAGCTTCTCTAGTGAGGCTTTATGGGAGGAACTGAGGAATAAGGAAGGTATGACCATATTAATGGGGCTGTATTATAGACCACCCAACAGTCCGTTGGATAAAGAGGAACAAATGTGTAGAGATCACAGACTGTTGCAAGGAACACTAGGGTGTGACAGTAGGTGATTTTAACTTTCCAAAGTATTGTCTGGGACTCTAATACTGTAAAAGGGCTAGATGGAAAAGAATTTGTCAAATGTGTTCAGGAAGGTTTCTTTAATTAGAAGACCCAGAGAGAGTGTGATACTAATCTCAGTTTAGGGAATAAGGCAGGGCAGGTGACAAAAGTTTACGTAGGGGAACACTTTGCATATAGTTATAGAAACTACAGGACAGAAACAGGCCCTTGGGCCAGCCCTTGCCAAACCATTTAAACTAACTAATCCCATCACCTTGCACTCAGACAATAGTCCTTCACACTCCTCCCCACCCATGTATCTATCCAAACTTCTCTGAAATGTTGAAATTGAAATTGCATCCATCACTTGAGCTGGCAGCTCATTCCACACTTTCACTAACTTCGGAGTGAAGTTCCCCCTCAGGTTCCCTTGAAACATTTCATCTTTCACCCTTAATCTATGACCTCTATTGTAGTCTCACCCAACCTCAGTGGAAAAAGCCTGTTTGCATTTACCCTATCTATACCAAAGTAGAACATACAAGGTAAATGGCAGGACACTGAGGAGTGCAGTAGAACAGAGGGATCTAACAGATAAATAATTCCCTAAAAGTGGCATCACAGGTAGATCGGGTAGTAAAGAGAGCTTTGGGCACATTGGCCTTAATAAATCAAAGTATTGAGTATAAGAGTTGGAATGTTATGGTGAGGTTGTATAAGACATTGGTGAGGCCGAATTTGGAGTATTGTGTGCAGTTTTGGTCACCTAATTACAGGAAGGATGTTAATAAGGTTGAAAGGGTGCAGAGGTGGTTTACAAAGATGTTACCGGGACTTGAGAAACTGAGTTACAGAGAAAGGTTGAATAGGTTAGGACTTTATTCCCTAGAGCATAGAAGAATGAGGGGTGATTTGATAGAGGTGTATAAAATTATGATGGGTATAGATACAGTGAATGCAAGCAGACTTTTTCCACTGAGGCTAGGGGAGAAAAAAACCAGAGGGCATGGGTTAAGGGTGAAAAGGGAAAAGTTTAGAGGGAACATTAGGGGGAGCTTCTTCACACAGAGTAGTGGGAGTGTGGAATGAGCAGCTAGTTGAAGTAGTGAATGCAGGCTCACTTTTAACATTTAAGAAAAACTTGGATGAGAAGGGTATGGAGGGATATGGTCTTAGATGCAGGTCAGTGGGACTAGGCAGAAAAATGGTTCAGCACAGCCAAGAAGGGCCAAAAGGTCTGTTTCTGTGCTGTAATGTTCTATTGTTCTGTACCCCTCATAATTTTGTATACCTCTTATCACATCTCCCCTCAATCTTCTACATTCCAGGGAATAAAGTTCTAACCTATTCAATCTTTCCTCATAATTCAGGTCCTCCACATCCAATAACATCCTTGTAAATCTTCACTGTACCCTTTCAATCATATTTACATCTTTCCTACAGATAGGTGACCCAAACTGCACACAATACTCCAGATTAGGCCTCACCAACATCAACATAACATCTCAAATTCTGTACTCAATACTTTAATCTATGAAGGCTGAGATCTAGTAATCAAAATACCATTAGTTTCAAGGTAATTGTGGAAAAGGATAGGTCTGGTTCTTGGGTTGAGTTTCTAAATTAGAGAAAGGCCATCTTTAGTGGTATCAGAAAGGATCTGGCAAGTGTGGATTGGGACAGGCTGTTTCCTGACAAAGGTGCACTTGGTAAGTGGAAGGCCTTCAGAAGTGAAATTTTGGGAGTACCAAGTTTGTATGTTTCCATCAGAATAAAAGGCAAGGATAATAGATTTAGAGAACACAGCAGCATAGTGGTTAGCAGATCACTTTACAGTACCAACAAGCCGGGTTCAATTCCCGCCACTGCCTGTGAAGAGTTTGTATATTCTCCACGTGACCATGTGAGTTTCTTCTGGGTGCTCCGGTTTCCTCCCACAGTCGAATGATGTACCAATTCATAGGTTAATTGGTCATTGTAAATTGTTCTATGATTAGGCGAGGATTAAATTATTGGTGACAAAATAAATAAATATATAGACCTTAGTTTGAGAGATATTGAGGTCCTGGATAAGAAAAAAAGGAGATACATTGCAGATACAGGCAGATTGGAACACACTAGGTTCTTGAGTACAAGAAATACAAGAGAACACTTAAGAAGGAAATTAGGAGGGCTAAAAGGCATGGGCTTGCCCTAGCAGACAAGGTGAAGGGGAATCTGAAGGAATTCTACAGATATATCAAGAGCAAAAGGATAGCAACGGTCAAATTTGGTCCTCTGAAAGATAGGAGTGATAATCTATTCATGGAGTGGAAAGAGATGGAGGAGATCTTAAATGGATTTTTTTTTGCATATGTATTTACTCAGGAAATGGACACAGAATCTAAAGAAGTGAGGCAAAGCAGCACTGAGGTAATAGACCCTATGCAGATTACAGAGGTCTTGTTTGCTGTGTTGAGACAAATTAGGGCGCATAAATTCCCAGGGCTCAACAAGGTGTTCCCTCAGACCCTTTGGGAGGCAAGTACAGAACTTGCAAAGGCCCTAGCAGAAATATTTAAAACATCATTAGCAACAGATGAGGTAGCTAATGATGTTCTGTTGTTCAAGAAAAGCTCTAAAACTAAACCAGGAAATTATATGCCTGTGAGCCTGACTTCATTACTGATAAAGTTATTGAAAGTTATTCTAAGGGACCAGATATATAAACATTTGGTTAGACAGGGACTGATTAGGGATAGTCAACATGGCTTTATGTCTGGTAGGCCATTTCAAACCAATTTTATTGAGTTTTTTTTTGAGGAAGTTACCTGGTATGTTGATGAAGGCAAGGCAGTGGACGTTGTTTGCATGGATTTTAGTAAGGCCTTTGACAAGAACCCACATGGGAGGTTGGTTAAGAAGGTTCAGTTCCTTGGCATTCAAGATGAGGTAGTAAATTGGATTGGACATTGGCTTCATGGAAGAGGCCAAAGAGTGATTGTAGATGGTTGCTTCGCTGAAAGGAGGCCTGTGATTAGAGGGTGGCAAGAGTGTGGAACGAGCTACCAGCACAATATTGTTCTATTTCAATATTTAGTAGAAATTAGGACAGGTACATGGATGGGAGGGGAACTGAGAACAATGGCCTGGGTGCAGGTCAATGGAACTAGACAGATTAATGATTTGGCACAGACTGAATAGGCTTTTAACTTGTAGCTTGCATTTAGCTGTGCAGATTAAGAGGGACATTGCAGCTTCACAGGTTCGAGTCAGGGTTCAGCATCACTAGAATTTTTTTTATTTTGAGATACAGAGCTGAACACGCCCTTCCAACTCAATGAGCTGTGCTGCCCAGCAACACACCTATTTAACTCTAGACTAATCACAGAACAATTAACAATGACCTATTAACCAGCTAACTGGTATGCCTTTGGATTGTGGGAGGAAACCGGAGCACCAGGAGGAAACCTATACGTACGAAGGAAGAACCTACAAACTTTCTTACAGAAGATGCTGGAATTGGACTCCAACACCCGAAGCTGTAATATTGTCACACTACCATGGCACCTCAAACACAAGTACATCCAGAGTTTTGAAATGGTGTTGAGGGGAGTGAGCACAATTAAAAGACAAAACTTGCACTAGATCAGGGTCTCAATCCTAAACATCATTATTTACTCCCCCTCCCCCCAAACCCACAGATGCTGCTCAACCCAGAGTTCCACCAGCAGACTATACGTTGCATCAGATTCCAGCATCTGCACTCTCATGTCTCCATGACAATTTTAGGTGCAACATTCATGGACCTCCACCATTTTAAGCATTCCAATATTTTAAAAGGACATCACGGGGTGCTTTTAAATCCAAAGTAAATGGCTTTACAGGATTTGGGGGTAACATTATCATTTAGGAGATACAAGAGATGTCAGACACTGAAATCTGAAGCAAAACATATCAAAGTTAGATTAATTAAGTAATGCAAAAATAAAAATTTCAAAAAAGTAGTGAAGTAGTGTTGATGGGCTCAATATCCATTCATAAATCAAATGACAAAGGGAAAGAAGCTGCTCCTGAAACACGGAGTGTGCGTTTTCAGGGTCCTGTACCTCCTCCCTGATTGTAGCAATGAGAAGAGTGCATGTCCTCATCTCATCTGGATGAGATACATCTAGTGCCCATTTCTTTCCACAGATGCTGCCTGACACTCTGAGCTCCTCCAGAGCTTCGTGAGTTACTACCAATTAAGAAACGTTTTTAGAAAAGTGGCCAAGACACTTCGCAATGAAATACACTCCTGCTCAGACATCCTCACTGCCAAAATATTCTCAGGTTATTTTAGATCCTCTTGGTAAGATAACACAACTGGAACTACTTAATGCAATGTCCTCATCAGTTTAGAGAAGGGGTTCTCAGCCTGGAGTCCATGGACCCCTTGGTGTTGGTCCATGGCATAAAAAGGTTGTGAACCCCTGGTTTAGTGCAATCATCATAAAGTCATACAGCAATACAGCACAGATACAGGCCTTTTGATCCAACCAGTACATGCCCACCCAGAAAGTCCCAATTTCCTGGGTTTGTCCCGTATGCCTCCAGGCACCTATCCAAGTGCTTCTACATTGACACCATTGTATTTACCTCAGCCACTTCTCCCTGCAGCTTATTCCATAAATTCACCACCCTGTGTGTGAAAAGGCTGTCCCTCAGGTCCCATTTAAATCTCACCCTAAACCTGTGCTTCCCTGGCTTTAGACACCCCTGCCCTGGAAAAGAGACTGTTACCATCCACCTTATTATCTACACATAAAATAATTGTAAAAGCTTATATAACATAACAGAGTCAGAGCTACACAGTACAGAAACAGGCCCTTCAGCCCAACTGATCCATCCTGACCATAGCATCCCCTCTGCTAGTCCCAGTACCTGCATTCAACCCATAACCCTCCAAGCTCATCCCCTCCATGTACCTATCCAAATACAACTGTACCCATCTCAACCACTTCCTCTGGCAGTTCATTATGGGGACTCATCACTCTCTGGGTAAGGAAGTCACCTCTCAAGCCTCTTATAAATCTCTTCACTCTTAGCTTGTATCCGTGCTCTGTAGCTTTGGACCCTAGGGAAAAGAATATGACCTCCCACCTTATCCATAGCCCTCATGATTTTATAAACTCTCTGAGGTCACTTCTTATTCTTCCAGACTCCTAGGAATAAAGATCCAAAGTGACCAACCTCTCCCTGTAACTCAGACTCTCTGGCCAGACAGCATCCTCTCCTATGACAGGGTGATGGATACTCTACACAATACTCACCAACCACTTATATAACTGCAACATAATGTTCCAACTCCTGAACTCAACACCCTGACTGATGAAGGCCAGCATGCCAAATGCCACCTTCACCACCCTGTCTGCTTGTGTAGGTTGCATACTGTAATACTAAATTGAACCAATGACTTGGCATTCACAGCTCATACTTACAACATATCAGTACAGCACAGGAGCCCACAATAACACATATCTCTCCATTCCCTGCATATTCATGCATCTGTCTAATCACTCATTAAGTTCCTTTGTCACTTTGTCATATCTGCTTCCACTACCACCACCCCCGTCAGTTCATTCCAGACATCCACCACTCGGGGGGGGGGGGGGGGGGAGTTGCCCCATACATCTCCTTTGAAGTAACACTTTAGTGCATGACCAGAATTTACGATTTGCACCAGCTGCTCCCATGGCTTCACGTGACCCTGATTTTGGGGGGGGGGGGGGGGGGGAGAGAAAGAGTGCTCAGCCGGTGCCACACCTCGCCCAAGGGTGACCTGTAGACTAGTGGAGGGAAGGAGCGCCTGACACCTCATTTGGTGGAGACACATTTCCACCCTGCCACCCAAATGAATAGGAGTCCCAATTCTGACGCTGGGGCACTCCATTAGTCACAGACTTCCAGTCAGAAAATTAATCTTCAATCACAGGACACTGAACAGCACAACATAGTACAGGCCCTTTGGTCCACAACTTTGTGCCGATTTTTTAACTTAAAAATATAATCTAAAGCTTCCTCCACGCATAGTCCTCCATTTTTCTTTCATCCGTGTGCCTAAGAGTCTCTTCCCTCAGGATGAGATGAATGAATACCCTCCCACCACCAATGTTTCGTCACCAAAACAGCGAGCTGTTTACTGTTCACATGTGCTACAGTTTACCACAGTATAATATTGGTTCATGTGCTGTGTGTGATATAGGTTCTGTGGGTGCACCAAGGTCTGAAAGAACATTGCTTTGGTTGTAAAAATGTAGTCAGTAGACAAACTGAAACTTAAATGTCTGGAATGTATCTGCCTCTACCACCTTGACTGTGTGTTTGGGAGCACCTGGAGGTCAGAGGCCCAATGCCTGAGAATTTGGCCCGGGAACTGGAGGTCACAGGCCCAATGTCTGACAGTCTAGAGCCAGGGACTAGAGACATATCCATGGCTTGGAGGCCTCTGTGTGTGAGTAGATGAGAGGGGGAATGGGGAGTGGGGAAAGGGGCTTGTGGTTGTTGTTTTGTTTCGTCGCTGTTGTTCTGCTGAACTCTGTGGGCCTGCTATTTTGGTGTCAAAACGTGTAAAGACACTTGTAGACTGCCCCCAGCACATCCTTGGGTGATAAGTCATAGAACACCACAGCACTGAAACAGGCCCTTCACCCCATCTAGTCCATGCTGAACTGTTCATCTGACTCATTCCACTGACCTGCACCCAGACCATAGCCCTCCCATTCATTTGCCCACCTCTTAATGTTTTACTCAAACCCACATCCACCACTGGCTCTGGCAATTCATTCCACACTCTCACCTCCTTCTAAGTGAAGAATTCCTCCCTCAGGTTCCCCTTGAACACCTTTCACCCTTAACCCATAACCTCCAGCTCTAGCCTCACCCAACCGGTTGTGGTGGTTAATGCAAATCATACATTTCACCATCTCTACTTTTATTTATTTAGTTATAGAACGTGGAACAGGCCCTTCCGGCCTTCTGAGCTGCACCACCCAGAAAACCCACCTACCTAACCCTTGCCTAATCACAGGACAATTTACAACCTACTAACCCAAGCACCTTTGGATTGTGGGAGAGAACTGGAGCACCCAGAGGAAACCCATGCAGTTCATGGGGAGAAGGTACAAACTCCTTGCAGGCAACGGCTGGAATTGAATTCCATACTCCAGAACTGTAATAGAGTCGCACCAACATATACGCTATCATGGTAAGTTTCAATGTATGTGATAAATCTGAATCAGATCTGCATAACAATATAAATTCCATTAAAGCTCTCACCCAGACTAATCATTAACTTTTACAACCTATCAAGCTGAACATCAGTTCCAATCATCAGTGCAAAGCTTTTGTGAAGCTCCTCAGGGTCACTCGACTGCTAACTCTGTCTACATGTAACACTATTGGTACATCAAGAACAATAGTGGAGAGGGAAAGAAAGGACAAATCCAGGAGAAACAAAGAGTGCACAAATTCCCTTAAGCACAACAGCTACAAACAGAAATCCTGTTAACAACGTACTTTGACCTGTGGAGTGGGGGAGTTGACAGACACGCCTTCTCTTCCATGAAACTTGGTTTAAAAAAACACTGCTGACTGACTTGGCAGATCAGTTTGAGTGCAACCTCTGTCTGAGCAGCAGCAGACTGGAGACAGAAGAACAAGGCCAATACCCAGCCAAAGTAGATTCAGTGGTAAAAGGTGACTTTTCAAAATGCACCAAGGACCAAAGATAAAACAACTTACCTGCTGGAATTCTGAAATAATAATTTAACCTTTTTAAATCTTTGAACCTTTTGCAGTAAACATTATTCTTCCTTAAAGTTTCAAGATTTTGGGTGGCAAAATAGAAATGCATCTCTACCAAAGGAGGTGTACAGCACACCTTCCCTCCGCTAGCCAGCGGGTCACCCTTGGGCAAGGTGCAGCAAACTGCTTAGACCCCAAATCAGCGTCACGTGAAGCCATGGGAGCAGAGGATAGTTGTATGAGCAGCTGGTATATACCACACGTCCTGGTTATGCGACCACTGACGCCAGACAATCTCTCAAGAATATTGATAATGGCTGGGCTCACCCGTCTTGTAAAGACACTACCCAGAAGGAGATGGCAAACCACTTCTATAGAAAAATTGTCAAGAACAATCATGGTCATGGAAAGACCATGATCGCCCACGTCATATGACATGGCACATAACAAATGAAGATTTTAGGATTGTTTAATGTCATTTCCAATACACAAGTGTAGAGAAGTGTAGTGTAATTGTTACTGCAGATCCAATGCAGCACAAAAAAACAATTAAATAACACAATAATAAAAAATATTAAATATAAATACATAAAATAGCTTATATACATTGACTGTATGGCCATAAAGTGACGCTAGGCATAGGAGCATCTATCGATAATGTGTCTCTGACAGGAAATGATTAAAGCAGTGGTGGTGGGGAGTGTGGAAGGGTGGATTACTGCTTGCGGAAAGTGACCATTTTGCAGTAAGTCTGGTGGTCCTGGCCTGGATGCCCTATCACCTCCTCCCCGATGGAAGTGGGACAAACAGTCCATGAGCAGGGTGGATGGGATCCTTCATGATGTTACTGATCCTTTACCGGCACCTTTCAGTATACATGTCCTTGATGGCTGGTAAAACCAGCAAATGGGCTGGGGGTTGGGGTGGAACAGGGGAGGGAAGAACGGTTTAGGGGTTTGAGGTGGGAAGGAGGAAGGGTGGGGGTGTTAGTGGTGGGATCTGGGTTGGGGAAGGAAAGGACATCTAGAGCGTGAGTGGGAAACAGAAGAGAGGAAAACCGGTCTGGGGTTTGGGGGGAATGGAGGAAATAAGAGTAGGAGGGGGCATGGATCTGTGGGAGATTGAGGACAGGTATGGAAGGAGGACGGGGAAATAATTGTCTGGGGCGGAGGGGAATATTTGGGTCTACAGGTGAAGGTCGGTGGGGGAGATACCCCTCTAGACAGAAGGGAATATTTGGGTCTACAGGTGAAGGTGGATGGGAGACATACCCCTCTGGACAGAAGGGAATACTGTATTTGGGTCTAGAGGTGAATGTGGACGGGAGTGAAGAGATTACAAGTGACGGTGAAACAAGCTCGATCTGGGAGGTGGGTAAAAACAGAAAGGGGGTGAGTGAGTCTGGCGACAGGGAGCAGACCCCAGGCTCCTGGGGTGGTGGTGGTCGAAAGAAACGGCCTCGGGCGGCTGTGGGGTACTTATCGGCACTTGGACTGGGGGTTTCAAGCCGCAAGGTGCGGCTCAGGGGCGGGGACCACTCCTCCACCCCGACCCATCCCGAGATCTCTGCCCCCAACCCACAGGCCCTGGTCCCGGCCGTCTCCCCCTCATTCTCCGGGGGTAAACCGGAGGGGGCGGGGGTGAACAGGCCAGCGGGACCGTTCCCACAACCCTCCGGCCTCAGACACCCTCCCCGTCCCGAGAATCGCCACCTCCCCGCTCCCTCACACACTCACCGTCCATCCGCCGTTTCTCCGCACCGTGTCGGCCAAAAACAAATGGTCGTGACGTCACGGCTGCTGTTAAAGGGGCGGTGTTAAAGGGAAAGGGCGCCCGCCACTGCCCGGCCTTCGCCTAAGGCACAGGCAGATCCCAGCATCGCCTCTGACCATGGACCCGTGGTAGGGAAGGCAGAAAGGTACAGGGGAGGGCTGCAATATATTTGGGAGTGTGTGTGAATACATCTGAGGATGTGGGGTATATCTGAGGGAGTGTGAGGGTATATCATGAGAAATGGGGTGTATTTGAGGGGATTTGGGGTATATCTGAGGGTGTATGAGGTATATCTTAAAGGGTGTGTGAGGTATGTCTGAAGATGTGAGGGTAAAACTAAGAGGGATGTGAGTTATATCTGAGGGTGTGGGAATATTTCTGAGTTCTCTATGCTCATTCCTACCTCTGATACAGCTTCTGTTCTCCTATGTTAACACCTCTTCAGTTAGCTTTGATCAATTATTTGTGGCATCTTGGGAAGATAAAGGCAAAAATTACTTGGGCCAAGGATTCTTGGAAAGGTGACAGGATCATGGGATACAACACGTAGAAGTTCTTCCTTCTGCCCAATGAAAAAAAGACAAGTTTAATATTTACAGTTATACCAAGGAAGGAAATGAAGGAAAATCCAATAGACTGAGGTCAGCGGTGAGAACACAGCTAATAATGATGATGAACTCTTGACTTCTGAGTCAAACTCATTGTGGTCCTTGCACCCCACTGTCTGCCTGTCACTGCAACACTGTAATCTGCTCTCTTGGAACATGCCCTATTCTCATTGTTATCATCAGGGAGGAGGTACAGAACACTGAAGACCCACACTGAACATTTTAGAAACAACTTCTTCCTTTCTAAAATCAGATTTCAGAATGGTCCACCTCACCATTTTGCTCTCTTTTGTAACTTATAGTAATTTCTTTTTATGTATTGCACTGTATCAATGCTGCAAAATAACAATTTTCAGGACATGTGTTGGTGATAATAAACCTGATTCTGATTCTCCTCGTCAATGAATCTGTATTTGCAAGTCCAATTCCTTGAGAATCAGAATCAGGTTTATTATTACTAACTTGCATTTATTCTTTGTACGTCTTCCTCGTGAAGGCATACAACCCCCTTTAGGTTCTTCTTGTGTTCCAAAGACATAAGGATTAGTAAGTTGTGGGCGTGATATATTGTGCCAGAAGCATGATGACATCTTCAGACTGTGTTGGTCATTGACATAAATGGCGCCTTTCATTGCATGTTATGATACACTATATGTGACAAATAAAGCTACCCTTTAGAAAGAGTGGTCAGAAATAGTGGTTGAAATGGGCACATTAGCCACGATAACATAGCGGTTAACGTGATGCTCTTACAGCATGGGGTGTTGGAGTTCACAGTTCAATTCCAATGTCATCTGTAAGAAGTGCTCAGTTCTGGTCACCTCGCTACAGGAAGAATATAGACACCTTAGAAAGGGTGCAGAGGGGATTTACCCTGGATTGGGGAGCATGCCTTATGAGAATAGGTTGAGTGACCTAGGCCTTTTTTCCTTGGAGCGACGGAGGATGAGAGGTGATCTGATAGAGGTGTACAAGATAATGAGAGGCATTGATCATATGGATAGTCAGAGGCTTTAACCCCAGGACTGAAATCGCTAGCACGAGAGGGCACAGTATTAAGGTGCTTGGAAGTAGGTATCGAGGAGCCGTCGGGGTAAGTTTTTTTACGCAAAGTGTGGTGAGAGTGTGAAATGGGCTGCCAGCAACGGTGGCAGAGGCAGATACGATAGGGTCTTTTAAAAGACTCCTGGATAGGTACATGGAGCTTAGAAAAATAGAGGGCTATGTGTAACTCAAGGTAATTTCTAAGGTAAGGACATGATCATCACGGCTTTGTGGGCCGAAGGGCCTGTATTGTGCTGTAGGTTTTCTATGATTCTAACTCTGTATATCCTCCATGTGGAATGTGTGGGGTTTTCTCCAGTTTCCTGCCATGGTCCAAAGACATACCAGTTAGTAGGCTGTAAATTGTCCTGTGATTAAGCTCAGATTAAATCAGGGGTTTGCTGGGCGTCACAGCTCGAGAGACTGAACAGGCCTACTCTGTACTGTATCTCAATAAATACAAAATAAATAGATTCACAACATTCAAAAGCCATCCAGGTAAGTATATGTTTACCAGGAGTGGGTTAGAGTGTTCTGGATCAAAAGCAGTCAGGTGGAACAAGCTCACCTCAGAACACAGTCAGTATGGTTGAGTTGGGCTGAAGGGCCTGTTTTTATGCTGTATAATTCTATGACCTGTGACTCCATAGTATCCAGGACATCTTTGAGGAATGATGCTGGAAAAAAGGTGGCATCCATCATTAAGGACTCCCATCACCCAGGACATGCCCTCTTCTCATTGCTACCATCAGGAAGATGGCCTGAAGGCACTCACTCAGCGATTCAGGAACAGCTTCTTCCCTCTGCCATCTGATTTCTGAATGGACATTGAACCCATGAACACTACTTCACTACTTTTTTTTATTTGCCTTTTTGCACTACTTGTTTAATTTAACTATTTATATATATATATATATACACGAGGGTGATTGATAAATTTGTAGCCTAGGGTAGAAGGAGATGAGTTATACAGCTCTCATTACATGCACATGCAGTTCAACTCTTTGAGTGATTATGCAGAAAGTTTGAAGTTAATAACTCATCTTCTACCTTAGGCTATGAACTTATCAAACACCCCTGCTGTGGACACTCTCTGGAGGTCCAAGATCTGTATGCTCCACGACTGCTGGACTTAGTGTGTAAATGTAGGAGGGGACTATGTTGAAAAATAAATGTGCTAGGTTTTCTAAAATTGACTCCTTCTACCTTAGGCCACGAACTGATCAATCACCCCTCGTATCGTCACGCTACCGCTAGGCTACCATGACTCCTCAAACATAAGTACACCCTGGGTTTCCAAAATGGTATTGAGGGGAGCAAACACAATTATAAAGACAACTGAACTGGGTCAGGGTCTCAATCCCAAATGTGTTTGGACCTGGGGAAAAGTCATACAGTTCACAGGAAGAATGCACAAGCCTCACAGAGCGCACTGGAATTGAAGTCCTAACTCTGGTGCCCATCATGCTACTGAGTGTAGAGGGGAGACGCCAGTGTTAAGTGGGAGGGGTGAGGCAGGGGCTGACAGGTGATAGGTAGAGCCAGGTGAGTAGGAGTTGTGATGGGCAGGAGGAGGAGCAGCTGGAAGGGTAAGAAGTGGAACCAGAGAGGAGGGGTGAGGACTGCAGCTATTGTCCTTTGATGCTGAGGTTGATCTCGATCAGTGACTTTAACTGTCGACTGATTCTTCAGCAGGACAGATGAACAGTCTCGGCCCAGCTGTTTATTCCTCTCCATAGATGTTGCCCGACCTGCTGAATTCCGCCAGCATTTTGAGTGTGTTGCTCTGGATTTCCAGCATCCGCAGAGCCCTCATGCAGGATTCCCCAAAGCTTAATTTGCAGGTTGAATTGGTGGTGAGGAAGGCAAATATGTTAGCATTCATTTTGAGAGGACTAGAATATAATATAAAAGCAAGGATCTAATGTTAAGGCACTGGTGAAGCCTCATTTGGGAGTATTGAGAGCAGTTTTGGGCCCCTTATCTAAGAAATGATGTGCTGATAGTGGAGAGGGTTCAAAGGAGATTCATGAGAATGATTCTGGGATTGAAAGGTTTATCATATGAGGAGTGTTTGATGGCTCTGGGCCTGTATTCACTGGAATTCAGAAGAATGAAGGGTGACCTGATTGATGCACCATTAATAACTCACACTGAGATGTAAGGTGAGATATCGGCTTTTATTGACTGGAAGAAGGAACCAGGAGTGAGTGTCTATCATACTTTGTCCTGGAGACTGAGGCCGAGCGTCAGGCCTCAGATCGCCTTTATACAGGGGCCTGTGGGAGGAGCCACAGGAGCAATCAGCAGGGGCGTGTCCAGACAGGCACATAGTTCACCACACTGATTGAAACTCCTTGAATGGTGAAAGGCTTTGATAGAGTGAATGTGGAGAGGATGCCTCCTGTGGTGGAGGAATCTAAGATCAGAGGATGCAGCCTCAGAATAGTAGGATGTCCATTTAAATGGAGATGAGGAATTTCTTTAGCTAGAGAGTGATGAATGTGTGTAATTCATTGTCATAGGTGGCTATGGAAGCCAAGTCATTGAGTATATTTAAAGCAAAGGTTGATAGATTCTTGGTTCGGGCATGAAGGGATATGGGGAGGAGGCAGGATTTTGGGACTGAGAGGAGAAATGAGTCAGCCATGATGAAATGGTGGAGCGGACTCGATGGACTAAATGGCCTAATTCTCTTCCTATATCTTATGGTCCTATATTTATCGACTGATGCTGTGTTACTGTATGTTTTTAAATAAGTAAGAAAAAGAGGTTTTCAATTATTTTTAAAAATCCTTGGATGTTTCTGATCAATACACTACAGTTTGAAATAATATTTACATTGTACAGATTTATTGCATTGAACATAGTCTGAAATTTTAATTTTCTTTCTTTCTTTCAGGATCGGATTATCAACATCGCTGTAGGTGTCCCACTTACTATTAGTAAGTACCAGGGGTTCAAATCTGAGTTCTGATGAAGGGTCTCAGCCGAAACGTCAACTGTACTTCTTCATATAGATGCTGCCTAGCCTGCTGTGTTCCACCAGCATTTTGTGTGTGTTGCTTGAATTTCCAGTATCTGCAGATTTCCTCGTGTTGCATACTTAGTAGTGGTTCTTTTATCTGTTGATAAGTATTATGTTTGCAATTAATTACATAATAGGTAAAGTTGGGGCAAGTGTTAATACACCTTCAGTGGGTAAAATCAATTGGTTGTGAGGAGGAATGTGGATTAGAGTCATACAAACAGGTCCTTTGGCCCACCTAGTCTGTGCTGAACTATTAATTTGCCTTGTCCTATTGACCTGCACCTGGCCCATACCTCTCCCATCCATGTACCTTTCCAAATATTCCTTAAGTGTTGAAATCGACCCCGTATCCACCACCTGCGCTAGAAGCTCATTTCACAAACTCACCTCTGAGTGAAGAAGTTTCCACTCATGTTCATGCTAACATATCACCTTTCACCCTTAACCCATGACCTCTAGTTGTAGTCTCACCCAACCTCAGTTGAAAAAAGCCTGGTTGCATTTACCCTATCCATAGCCATCAGAATTTTGTATATCTCTTTCAAATTTCCTGCTTTCCAGGAAATAAAATCCTAACCTATTCAACCTTTACCCATAACTCAGGTCCTCAAGTCCTGGCAACATCCTTTTCAATTTTCTCTGCACTCTTTCAGTTTAATGTGCATCTTTTTGTGAGCAAAACACCACACAATACTCCAAATTAAGCCTAACCAACTGTGCTGTCTTTACGACAGTTATTTAGTTTATAATATTTTTGCTTAGTAATTCATTCAATAGTATTTTCTAGTTAGAATTAGAAGTGTTTAAAGTATATTCATTGCATGTAAAATATATCGGCATGCGATGACATCACATCCGGTTTCGCCGCGTCTTGTGGGAAAGTACCGGTTTGAAATTAGCGCGAGGGTGGGGGCTCACCACGAGGCACACCTGAGCAGAAGTTGTTTTGCAGGCATGAGAAATCACAGTGAGAGCAACGCTGTAAGTTAATAGATAATCGATATATTGAACTAAGATGTTAATGCCGATCCTGTTAGAAGTAACGACGGTCGATAATGTTTATGCTTTCGTTAGTTAAAGAGTTGCGGATAGTTTGCATGGAAGTGTATTTAAAGTAGTCAATGGAACTCTCCCTGTATACTGCACCTTAGTGTAATGTAGTTATAGTCACCTTTGCAAGTATTTACAATTGAAATGTGATATTAAGGAAGGAACAAATACTGTATCAATCTTGTATTGTTTTATCAACAGTTTTCACCATATGTTAATGTGAAGAGTGAACAGTAAATGGTTAATCTTACTGCGATCTGGTTCTTATTGACTGTGGTTGATCTCGACGTTTAATTCGGCGTTTCGTTACACGCGAAGGAGAACGTTACACCAACATCTTATACAATTTTAACATAACATCCCAACTCCTGTAGTTAGTAAACACGAGGAAATCTGCAGATGCTGGAAATTCAAGCAACACACACAAAAGGCTGGTGGAACACAGCAGGCCAGGCAGCATCTGTAGGGAGCTTGGCCTGAAATGTCGACAGTGCTTCTCCCTATAGATGCTGCCTGGCCTGCTGTGTTCCACCAGCATTTTGTGTGTGTTCCTGTAATTAGTACATTGTTTTATGTACTCCTTCTCCTTAGGCCACAAACTTATCAATCACCCCTTGTTTATATACACACACTCACGGTTTTTCCTATTATTATTTATTGCATTGTACTGTTACCATTGTGGGAATATGTCACATATGTCACCCTGTTTGCCAGTTTCTGCATTCTTTGTCTTTAAACCAATAGTCGTCAGGGTCATGTGACATATTCCCACAACGGTAACATTTCTTTCCTTCATTTCTGTTCAGTGACATTTTATTTGTAGTATATTCCAGAGATTTTTTTTGGTATCTCTGAAGCATCCCATGCTGCTGTTTCCAATGATATTGCAATGTTGAGCACCTTCTCTAATGTAAGGTCTTTTTCACACAGAAGCTTCTTCTGTGTGGTTTCACAGTGCATGTCACACACTAACCTGTCCCTCAATGCGTCCGATAGACCAGCTCCAAATTGACAATGTTCTGATAATTTGCGCAATTCAGCACAATATTCAGAAATGCTTTCATTTTTGCTGATTCCATTTGTGAAATTTAAATCTTTCAGCAATGACCAGTGGTTTGGTGTTTAAATGCTGTTGAAGAGTGTCTACAACGTTTTGTCAACTATCTTTTCAGGTGTTAACAAGCTCTGTTTTTGCTCCCATAATACTGAGTAAGACCCTGCCTTTCTTTTCATCATTAACACGTTAGCCTCACAATATAACTCCACTCTTTCAATGTAAGTTACCCAGCTTTCAAAGCTACTATCAAATGCTGTAATGGTTCCAATCATCGCCATCTTTGTTATGTTAATTTAGTCCCTTTTTTCTCCTTGTTTTCTTTTTAGCTAGCTCCTTGCAGTCACTGCACATTCCACTTGACTCATGTGTCCTTTTTGTTAGCACCACAAGCACACTCTGTCTAGATCAGGGGTCAGCAACCTTTACCACTGAAAGAGCCACTTGGACCCGTTTCCCACAGAAAAGAAAACACTGGGAGCCGCAAAACCCGTTTGACATTTAAAATGAAATAACACTGCATACAACGTTTTTTTTGCCTTTATGCTATGTATAAACAAACTATAATGTGTTGCATTTATGAAATTGATGAACTCCTGCAGAGAAAACGAAATTACATTTCTGCATGCAACAAAAACATTTTGAACTCCGAAAAAAAGACGTTGGGTTGAAAGTTACTTTTAAGTAAAATATTCAATGTCTATTTGAGTCCTTCTTGTATTTATGAAAAACGCCGAACTTAAATTTTCCGCCAGCAGCAAACCAAAAATAACGTCAGCCAGCTGTCATCCTGAAAAATGAAAGGACTATTTCACTGAACAATGAAAAAATATGAATATAAGTAAAATAATAGGCAATTAAAATATTTATCATACTTGGTTAATGGGATTTCTGCTCCTGGACCTCAGCGCACAGCGTCTGCACATCAGGGCTGTATGATGTCACCTTCATCTTTACACAGGATCGCAAGCTGTCATCTGTGAGGTTTTCAATATCACTCCATTTGTGTTTCTGAGCAAGAACGGCCTTCTGACGGGCAACATCTTCAAGGTCTGCTGTCAAGCGTCTAAACTTGGACACCCATATGTCTTTGTCGGCTATGTCGGCCAGTTCCATCTCAAGATCAGGTTGACTCACACCTGCCAATGCAGTCGTATTCAGTAGGGAAGGATCGATGCTTAAGGGAGTGACCGGGAAGGATAATGTGTTTTTTTCCTCTCTGAACTCACAGAAGCGTTTCCCAAACGATGTTTGCATTGCGATGATTGCAGAATGTAAATACTCCGAAATTATCATGTCGTGACCTTGTTTGAACTCTCTCAAATTGGGGAAGTGAGACAAAGTGCCTTTCTGTAAATCTCTGGCAAGCACTGTCAACTTGCGCTCGAATGCCAAAACATCCTCCAACATGTGCAGGGCTGTACGTCCTTTCCCCTGAAGAGCTGTGTTCAGCGTGTTCAGGTGCGCTGTCATGTCTACCATGAAGTGTAGCTTTTCCAGCCACTCTGGCTGTTCCAGCTCAGGAAAGGTGAGCCCTTTGCTGCCCAGGAAAGTTTTCACTTCTTCCAGACACGCGACAAAGCGTTTCAGCACCTTCCGTCTGGACAGCCAGCGATAAAAACACGTTGTAGCGGTGTCAGTAAACTGCAGTCAAAGATAGCTTTATTCGAACTAAACAGCCTTGCTTTTCAGCTTCCCTCAACCCAGCCCCCATGGACGCAGATGCTGCAAAAGACGCGTACTCACAAACCCCCGTAGGCTATCTCCCTTAGCCGGAATGCTGGCTAATTGTGAGCCGTTTTATGATGTGGCAGGAAATGTGTCGCTACACTTAGGTTGTACAAGATCACCATAATTACATTTCAAAAGCTAACAAACTAACATAAAATACATTTTAATTAAATACTGACCAATTATTTCCCAAAGCCACAGGGAGCCGCAGGTTGCCGACCCCCAGTCTAGATGCATGTGTTGCTCCTTTTCAATTCCCTTCTCTCTTTTCTCCTCAGAGTGTTGTTATCAGCTAAAACACCGTGTTCCGATAGGATGTAGGTTCTTAATCCCTGTCGCCAATTTGTTGTGTATGTGGCCTGTTTACACAACTACGTTATTAATAAAAATGCTGGAGACGGGAACTAAGTTTCATGGTTCTTTACTGGTAGAGTCTGAACTTGATACACACATACAAATCAATGTGTGCCTAATAGCGCATGCAATGACATGTTACTATAACAGAAGGTAGTCCCTTATTATAATGTAAGCTATATGGCAAAAAACAAAAAAATACATCCAGTCAGTAAGTGGCGGTTCTGTGGGTGAAGACGCTTTGTTACTGAGAAAGGTCAGAGGAAATTAGTTAGATTGATTCAAGCTGAGAGCAGGACACTGCAGATGCTGGTCATCTGGGAGCAACACATGAAGTGCTGGAGGAGCTCAGCTGTTCAGGTAGCATCCATGGAGTAGAATAGACAGTCAACATTTCGGATTGAGACCCTTTATTAGAACAGGAAAGAAGGGACAAACCAGAGTAAAAAGGGCAGAGTTGGGGGTGAAGTTGTGGAGGTTACAGCAAGGTGAGGGTTAAAATGGTTTGCTTAACCATCTCTTATCATTATTAGTGTGGCTGTACTGAGGTAGGATGGATATGTGGAAGTTGCAGCAAGGTAAGGGTTAAAATGGTGTGTTGACAAAACTGAGGGCAGACACTTTACAGACACAGTCTGAACCAAACCTTTAAAAGCTAGATCACCTTTGTACAGCTGATGTTCAGTCAGTTAACAGTTGGGATGAGAAGCTGACAGAGTCACTGGTGTGCAGACATGATCAGTCACCCGAATCTGAACACGGCCTTTGAAAGCCCAAATCTCCTCTGTACAGCCTTTCTGTTTAAGCCTGGGACCCAAGGTCACCATGTATTCTAACATTAGATAAAAAAGGTTCAAAGGTTCATTTAAGTATGCATGTACAATACAACTCTGATATTTGTCTTCTCCAGATAGCCACAAAATACAGAAAGATTATAGAAGCTGATGAAAAAAAAAGACATTAACTCCCACCCCCCGGCAAGAAGAAGAAAAGAAATAAATCTCGTGGACCCCAAAATCCCCCACCTTCCTGCAGAAAAACAGAGACAATGACATCAAATCCCCAACCCTCCCCCGCAGAAAAAACAGCGACAACAACAATCCCACACCCTCTCACCCGCAGAAAAAAACAGCAACAGTAACAGTCCCCAACCCCCTCAATCACAGAGAAAAAACACAATAGCTAATAGCAAACAGATAAAAACAGGTAATGATGCAAACGAAGGATTCTAGAGCAACACTTGCTATTGGACAGTTATTCTCAATTATTATTGGCTTTAACACATAGATTGAATGGGTTGCCAGGGCCTTCGGTTAGTTGGGATTGACCATAGATGTGTGATCTAAGCACTCACCACTCTCTGTGTTTAAAAAAAACCTACTTCTGACATCTCTTCTATACTTTCCTCCAATTACCTTAAAAGGATGTCCTCTGGTATTAGTCATTGCTGCCTTGAAAGAAACATTCTGGCTGTCCACTCTATCTATGCCCCTCATAAAGTTATACAGCTCTGTTAAGTCAAGTTCAAGTTCTAATTTAATTGTCAATCATCCATACCCATGAAATCAGCCAAATGAAACAGCATTCATCTGGGGCCAAAGTGTACAACTCAGTACCAACAGTCACACGCAGCACAAGGCACATATAGGATATATAACTACTGTAGCAGAAAAACAGTCACAATTTATAATAAAAATAAGTTCAAGTTTAATTGTTATTCAACCACACATGAATACAACCAAACGAAACAGTGTTACTCCAGGGCCAAGGTGCAAAACAGAGTACCAACAGTCATACACAGCACATAGCCCATATAGCACACATGAGAAAGCAGTATTTACAGAGTCACAGAAAAACAATATAGCCCAAGTCCCTGAGTGCATGAATAGTGCAGCAGTCTGCAGTTGAAGGATGACACTGGTGAAGCACAGCGACAACTTGCTGGTGGCAAACAAAGCTATAAATTACTGTATTAATCACAAGTTTTGTCGGATACAAACATCAATACAATCAATCTATATATGTAAGAAATCTTACGTTTATTTATTTATTGAGTGGGGTTTTTTTTACTATTATTGTGTTCTTTATCTTATTGTCTCTTTTTTGTGCTGCATCAGATCCAGAGTAACAATTATTTTGTTCTCCTTTAAACTTGTGTACAGGAAATGACATTAAACATCTTGAATTTCAAATCAGAATCAGGTTTAATATCACTGGTATATGTCATGAAATTTGTTGTCTTTGCAGTTGTGGGAATATGTCACATGACCCTGACGACTGTTGGTTTAAAGACAAAGAATGCAGAAACTGGCAAACAGGGCCACATTGGCAGTGTATGCAAAGCTAGTAAACAGCAGAAAACAGGATGAAATACAGAGAAACAATAAACCCCAGAAAGGAAAATGCAACAATGTACAGAAAATGAAAGAAAGCAGTTCTGATGAAAACAACTTAGACAGAAGTGAATTGTCTTGTCTGCAACTTCACAGTGTTAAAGAGACAGATGATCGAAGAATAATATGGATCACTCCACAAGTAGCAGGCATGAGACTGAAAATGGAGTTGGACATAGGCTCAGCTTTAACAGTGATCTCTGTACACGACTACAAATGACTGTTTTCTCACGTACCTCTGAAATGAACTAAACTACAGCTAAAGACTTACACTGGACAGAGAGTGCATCCCAAAGGTAAAATTAAAGTGACAGTGTCCTATGGAGACAAAACACAGCAGCTGAACCTCTATGTACTGAAAAATGGAGGACCACCATTGCTGGGACATGAATGGCCCAGGAAAATCCAGTTGGATTGGCACACCATCAAGGTACTCGTTGTGTCAGCAAAGGAGGGCAGCAAGGCTACATCTGAGAGACTGTCACAAATATTTGCTGACTCTGAAGAAGTGTTCAAGAAAGGAACAGGAACACTTCAGGGCACGAAGGCAAAGGCTATTGGTCTTCCTGAGCCATCTGGACACTTGTGCAATAACACAGTTCCTATCCCATGGGGTGAGGCATCACAAGCCTGTCGGATTGGTAAGGAGGGGTCAAAGAAAGACTAATAGCCTTTGCCTCAAGAAGGCTAACTTCAGCCGAATGCAATTACACACAGATTGACAGCCTAAGCCTCATGTGGGGAGTTAAGAAATTCAGTCACTACCTGTATAGTTAAAAGTTTACCCTGTTGATTGACAATCTTCAACCTAAGGAAAGGTGTTCCAGTGATGACAGCACAAAGGCTGCAGTGATGGTCCCTTTTCTTAGGAGGTCACATTTATGACATCGAATACAAGGGGACCAAGCAACATGGCAACGCAAATGGTTTGTCACGTTTACCACTGCCGACTTCAGAGATAACTACACAAATGGATTCAGCACAGGTCTTTCACACAACAATAGTTGAACAATTACCAGTGACAAACAGCCTCATTGAAAGAGCAATGACCCTGTTTTCAAAAGTGTATGACATCACGGTAAAGGGATGGCCAGCGCGTGGTAACACATTGTTTCCAACCTTCTCAGCAAGGAAGGAGCAGTTGTCAGTGTGTCGGGGAACACTAATATGTGGTCTACGAGTTGTGATTCTTCCCAAGCTACGCACCAGAGTGCTGGAGGAACTGCACAAGGGGCACCTGGGTACTGTGAAGATGAAAAGTCTTGCCCGTTCCTATGTGTGGTAGCCAGGAATCAATAAACAGATTGAGGACTTGACCAAGAAATGATCCGGATGTCAAAAGATCCAGACACCACCACAAGCCCCTCTCCATTCATGGGAGTGGCCCTTATCACCATGGCAATGAATGCACATCAACTTTGCTGGACCATTCATGGACTCTATCTTTTTAATCGCTGTTGATGCACATTCCAAATGGCCAGAGGTCATCAAAATGAAGACAACCACATCAAAAAAGACCATTACAGTTCTGAGGACCAAGTTCGCAAGGAATGGCATACCAGAGCAAATCTGCACAGACAATGGATGACAATTTGTCTCTGAAGAATTCCAAAGTTTTGTGAAGAACAATGGAATCAAGCACTTTACATCTGCCCCTTACCATCCATCCACAAGTGGCTTGGCAGAAAGATTTGTGCAGACCTCAAGAAAGCCCTCAAGGCAAGGGGAAGCGAAAATCGACCACTGCAACACAAGATAGACAACTTCCTCCTTGCCTTTCGTAATGCAGTACATGCAACCACTAACCAGACTCCAGCGACGATGTTTCTGAACAGGAACCTGAGGTCCCGCATGGATCTTCTCAAGCCAGATGTACAGCGTGATGTGGAGAACAGACAGTTCAAACTCTTGAATGCTAAGTCAACACAGAGCTTCAGTGTGGGACAGTCAGTTCTTGCAAATGATTACCGGACTGAGAAGTGGCAGCCAGGTACAATTTCTGCCATAGACGGGCCACTGACATATACAGTGGAGGTGGGAGAGAACATATGGAGATGTCATGTGGACAAAATCCTGGATGCCCAGGTGAAAAACACAACACCTTGCCTGGACTCCCCTGACATAGAAGCAAACACTCCTGATGTGACCACATCAGCCTCATCTATCTGTCGTCAGTGCTGAGGACCCACCTGATGTACCTGTGGAGACTCATTCCCCAAAGCAAACGTTTCAGGTCAGACATTACCCGGAGAGGCAGAGAAGACCTCCGCAGAGACTTGAGCTCTAAATGGGTCTTAGACCAAAAGTAAAAAAAGAAAAGTAAGGCTTGTTATAATTTGATATTATTAAGTTACTTTGTTATAATTTGTAAACAAATGGCAGGCGTTTGTATGTTAAGGGTAAACATATTTGTTTAGCCTAGTGCTCCAGAAAAAAAACCGGTTGATACACTATTAAAATAAAAGGGGAGGACTGTACCATATAGCCTACATTATAATAAGGGACTACTTTATATTGTAGTAACACATCGCTGCATGTGCTATTATGAGCGTATTGATTTGTATGTGTGTGTCAAGTTCAGACTCTACCAGGAAAGAACCATGAAACTTAGTTCCCATCTCCAGTGTTTTTATTAATAATATAGTTGTGTAAACAGGCCACATACACAACACTCTGTAAACTCTAGACACTGTTGTACATCAAAAACCCAGAAGATCATCAGTTTCTGAGATACTCAAACCTCCCCTTCTAGCAACAACAATCAATCCACAGTCCAAGTCTCTTAGATCACATTTCTTTCCCCATTCTGACATTTGGTCGGAACAACAACTGAACCTCTTGACCACGTTCGCATGCTTTTGTGCATTGAGTTGCTGCCACATGATTGACTGATGAGATATTTGCATTAACGAGCAGGTGTACCTAATAAAGTGGCCACTCAGTATATGTTTATGGACTATCTACTGACCCAGCTTGTCTTAAGTAACTTGTACATTTTACCCAATCTTCTTAGCAAACTAACATACATAGTGTACTTTCATTCACTTCTAACTGAAGAGTATGAAAAGATGTAAACTACTGTATTCACCATTGGCAAAGAGTTATAAAAATCCTCATACCAGTTCCATCTGGTGGCTGTTTGTTGCAATAGAATAACTTGTAAATTAAGAAAGTGGCAGCAGATGGTTGCAAAACTTTAGGAGAACATTTGGGGATTGGATAGGTGAGCACTGTGGTCAGTAGGGACGAGTTGGGCTGAAAAGACTATTTCTGTGTTGTATTCTTTGAGTCTATGACTCTATTACATGTTGGTATTTGAGGAATTGGGGAAATCCAAAGGATTCATGGATTCACAGTACACTTATTATCAAAGTATGCATTAATCATACAATATTGAGATTTGTCTGTTTACAGGCAGCCAAAAACAAGAAAGATCCCAATTTAAAAAAGACCAGCACCCAATGTGCAGAGAAAGAGAGAAAAACACAAATTATGCAAACAGTAACAGCAAGCAGCAGCATTCCGAATCACATTTAGAGTCCATAGGCCCGGAGCAGCTGGAGTAAACATGTAATTTCGGTCTCAGTTCATCATACAGTGGGGCAAATCACTGCCTACCTCGCAGACTTGAAGCACGCAGCAGCCTCAAGGACACAGAGGGAGGACTGAACATCATGGAATGGGGAGGAGAATTACCCCAAGCCTTGCCCCCAGTCCTGCCACACTTCTTTTTCAGTCCATCTGGGCCGTCGTTTAAATTGTCCAAACACAGCATCATGCCGCCCACTCGGACTCGGGCCTACCGTAGTGAAAATTGGCCTTTGCTGCTGAACTTCAGTCAGTTCCTATTTCTTTTGATACAAAACTCATTATTCTGCAGATCATCCTAACGATTTCCGATTGTTCTATTCAGATTGCTTCATTTTGTCCCATTACCCAAGCAGATCTGGCAATACATCCTGCTCTTCAACATGTTGACTTTAGAACAGTCTTGTCTTCATTCTAGGAACTCCTCTTGCCATTTTAACCCCAAATGATTCCCTAATCCCAGTTCTATCGCTATTACAAACCAATTCAAATGAGCAACTAATAATTTGTCTTATTTTATAACTTGTATGAGGTGATGAGGCATAGATCGAGTGGACAGCCAGTTACCTTTTCTCAGGGTGGAAATGGCTACTACAACAGGGCATCATTTTAAGATGACTGGAGAAAAGTATAGGGAGGTATGTCAGAGCTAGATTTTTACACAGAATGCCCTGCCGTGGGTAGTGGTAGAGGCTGATAAATTAGGGACATTTAAGAGACACTTAGACACGTAGATGAAAGAAAAATGAAGGACTATGTGGGAAAGGAAAGGTTAGATTGTCTAATTGATCGGCACAACATTGTGGGCTGAAGGGCCTTACTGTGCTGTAGTGTTCTGTGCTCCAATTTCATCTTCAGCTTCTCTTGTAATTACGTTTCCTGCTTTGTTTGTCCACCATTAAGGCCCCCGACCATCCAGGACATTCTCTCTTCTCCTTAATCAGAAATCTGACAGCAATGACTGATCAGCAGTGGAAAAGGTGAGCAGTTTCAAGTTCCTGGGTGTCAACATCTCTGAGGATCTATCCTGGGCCCAACATATTGATGCAATTACAAAGAAAGCATGACAGCAGCTATATTTCATTAGAAGTTTGAGGAGAACTGGTATGTCATGAAAAACACTTGCAAATTTTTACATGTGTACTGTACTATGGAAGGCATTCTAACTGGTTACAACACTGTCTGGAATGGAGGGGCTATTGTATAAGATCGGAAAAAGCTGCAGGAAGTTGTAAACTCAGCCAGCTCCATCATGGCCAGTAGCCTCCCCAGCATCCAGAACACCTTCAAAAAGGCACTAGTCATCATTAAGGACCCTCATCACCAAGGATATGCCTTTTTCCATTGCTGCCATTAAGGAGGTGGTACAGGAACCTGAAGACACACACTTAACATTTCAGGAACAGTTTCTTCCCCTCCGCCATCAGATTTCTGAATAGACAGTGAACCCTATCTCAGTATTTCTCTTTTGCACTACTTATTAAATTAATTTTTATTTATATATACTTATTGTAATTTAAAGTTTTCATTATTATGCATTGCAATGTACTCCTGCCTGCAAATGAACTAATTTCACGACATACACTAGTGATGTTAAACCTGATACTGATTCTGATTCTGTCTCCTGTTTCAGCAGCCAATCACTCTGTCTAGATACAGCACAGAGACAGCTTCTTCAGCCCAACTAGTCTATGCCAACCAAGTTTTCTCATTTACTTGCATTCGGTTCATATCCCTCTAAACCTTTCCTATCCAACTGTCTTTTAGATGTTGTTAATGTACCTGCCTCAGCCACTTCCTCTGGCAGCTCATTCCATGTACTGACCTCCTTCTGGGTAAAAAAGTTGCCCTTTGGGTCCCAAGTAAACCTCTCCCTTCTCACTCTAAACCTCTGGTTTTTGATTCCCTAACCCTGGGAAATTTCTCAATTTCTCATTTTATATTTATGCTTATTTAGTGTCCCGGTGTCTAACTTGGGCATCAATTACAGATTGATTGATTGATTGATTGATTGATTAATAAATGGATTATCAGTGCATCTGGAAACTCTTTCCTGAACAATGTGTGGTTTGTTTTCATTTATTGATCTTCGGGTTCCTTTAGGTTGTTATAGATGGTGGGGGAGAGGAGGAGGTTAGTGAGGATAAGCTTCCAATACCTCTGACACCCAAGACCAACTCCTGACCTTCACATGTGGTTTAGCTACTTGGCCCGGCAGAATCATTTCCCATGACAGGAGAACGGGCAAAGGCAGATAACTGGTGACTTAAAACCAGTCACCTCGGGCAGGTGGGGCTTGTCATCCATGGTTGTCAGTTCATCTAGGAGAACGAAAACTCTGATCTCAAAACTTCACTGACTTGCAGCTGTACCCATCCATGGGGAAGGCTTTGAGGGTAAACCCCAAAGAAAAGTTTGGAGCTGGAGTCCCTAAGACAACCCTACATTGAGTTGGAAGTTGACTGGCAACTCCTGCAACACCACTGGGAGCAAACGTATCAGTCTCTGCCATTCCGTTGGATTCATCAGCTCCATGGAGAGGGGGAGCCTGCTACATTGGCAACAGCTTGCTTTCGAAATCATACTGCCCAGGCTTGCATATCACATCGACATCTGGGACGCAACATGCCATGGTCAACCCCGACCAACGGAGAGCCTTGTCTCTTCTGAAGTGATTGTCTCTTTCTCTCTGATTTATTGTTCCACACTCCTGAATAAGATCAAAGTTACAATTATCAATGGTTGAACCTCACAATGACTGTTAGCAGACAGCAAAACCAGAGAGCCATCCAACACACTCAAGGAGCCATTTAGGCCCCTTATCTAAGAAAGGATATGCTGGCATCGGAGTGGGTTCAGAAGAGCTACACAAGAATGACCCCAGGAATGGAAGGGCTACCATACGAGGAGCGTTTGATGGCTCTGGGGCTGTACGCACTGGAGTTTAGAAGAATGAAGGAGGGATCTCATTGAAACCTATTGAAGATTGAAAGGCCTAGATAGAGGGGATCCAGAGAGAATGGTTCCTACAGTGGTGGAGTTTAGGACCAGAGGGCACAGCCTCAGAATAGATGGATATTCATTTAGAATGGAGATAAGGCAGAATTTCTTCAGCCAGAGGGTAGTGAATCTGTGGAATTTGTTGCCACAAGACAGCTGTGGAGGCTGTCATTGGGGATATATAAAGCGGAGGTTGATAGGTTCTTGATTAATCAGGGCATCAATGGTTATGGGGAGAAGGCAGGAGAATGGGGTTGAGAGGGTTAATAAATCAGCAATGATAGAATGATGGAGCATATTCGCCTTAAGTATACCTAGTGATTTGGGCTCCACAGCTGTATGTAGCAACAAATTCCACAGATTCAACACCATCTGGCTAAAGAAACTCCTTCCCATCTCAGTTCTAAATAGAAGTCCTTCTATTTTAAGGCTGTGCATTCTGGTCCAAGACTCCCCAACTATACGAAATATCTCCATATCCCCTCTATCTAGGCCTTTCAATATACAACAGGTTTCATTCTTCTAAATTCCAGTGAGTACAGGCCCAGAACCATCAAACACTAACATAAATCATTTCATTCCCAGGATAATTCCTGTGAGCCTCTTCTAGAGCCTCTCTAATACAAGCACAAACCTTTCTGAGATAAGGGGCCCAAAACTGCTCACAATACAAATTTGGTTTGACTAATGCCTTATAAAGCCTCAAAAGTTATATAAAAGCCTTATAAAAGCTTCTTGCTTTTATGTTCTAGTCCTCTTAAAATGAATGCCAATATTGCACTTACCACCAACTCAATTTGCAAGTTAACTTCTGTCATGGGAAAGCAGATGTCAATGCTTGAGAGTTTCAAAGCAGAACAAAAGTTGGTATGGTCTGCTTTTACCTCTGAACCTGATGTCAGTGATAATTCAGGAGTGCAAACCTGGCCGGTTCTCAGTCTGCCAGCACTAAATACTGCTCAGATACTCTTTCCTCAGCAGTGTTGGGAGGAATAACTTTCCATAGATGCTGCCTGACCTGCTGAATTCTTCCAACATTTGTGCGTGTTTTGGTCAAGGTTTCCAGCCATCTGCAGAATCTCTTGTGCTGGAGAAAGATATGTGTCTTGTTTGCTTCCTGCTCACTCCTGTTCGCCAATTTTAATTCTTTCTGGCCTAGATTACTCATCCAACCAACTACATTTTCATCCAGAAAACTGCACACTTGGATATACCCCATACTCCAATAATGTTTCTACCAATGGAACACTCATAAAATGCTGGAGGAATTCTGCAGGTCAGGCTGCATCTATGGAGAGAAATAAAGAGCTGACATTTTGGGCCGAGATCCTTCATCGGGTCCTGAATTTCCAGCATCTGCAGAATCTCATGTTCTTCTATGAATGTACCTGGAATCGGCAATTGTCAAGATTTAATATCGTAAATTTTCTCCAATCTTGCTTCGTCTCTCAATGGAGATACGTGTTTTGACAGCTATGTAGCCCTTCTGACTGGCATTAACTGCAGTTTTAGCATTTTTAAACTGAGCTTGAAATGAACTACAGTGCCTATAAAAAAATATTCACCCCCCACCTTAGGAGAGTTAATGTTTTATTGTTTTACAACATTGAATCACAGTGGATTTAATTTGTCTTTTTTGACACTGATCAACGGAAAAAGACTCTTTTGTATGAAAGTCAAAATAGTTCACTATAAAGTGATCTAAATTAATTACAAATATAAAACAATTATTTTTTACATATTATTTAATATGATACACCAAATCATCACTGGTGCAGCCAATTGATGTTAGAAGCCACATAATTAGTTAAATAGATCTCACCTCTGTGCAGTCAAGGTGTTTCAATTGATTATAGTAAAAATACACCTGTATCTGGAAGGTCCAACTGCTGGTGAGTCAGTATCCTGCCAAAAATTACATCATGAGGACAAAAGAACACTCCAAGCAACTTCACGAAAAGATTATTGAAAAGCACGAGTCAGGAGATGGATGCATGAAAATCTCTAAGTCACTGAATATTCCTTGGAGCACAGTTAAGTCAATCATCAAAAACAGAAAGAATACAGCACAACTGTAAATCTCCCTTCTGCAGGCCATCCTCAAAAACTGAGACTGCAAGATGGGAACTAGTGAGGGAGGCCACCAAGAGACCTATGACAACTCTGGAGAAATTACAAGCCTCGGTGGCTGAAGTGGGAGATACTGTGCATATAACAACCGTTGCCCAGCTGCTTCACCAGTCACAGCTTTATGGGAGAATGGCAAAGAGAGAACCACTGTTGAAAAAAACTGACATGAAATTTCAGCTAGAATTTGCCCAAAGTCATGGAGAAGACTCTGAAGTCAGCTGGAAGAAGGTTCTATGGTCTGATAAAACCAAAATTGAGTTTTTTGGCCATCAGACCAAACACTGTACATCACCAAAAATACACCATCCCTACTGTGAAGCATGGGGATGGCTGCATCTTACCGTGGGGATGCTTCACTGCAGCAGGCCCTGGAAAGCTTGTGAAGGTAGAGGGTAAAATGAATGCAGCAAAATACAGGGAAGTCCTGGAGGAAAATCTAATCCAGTCTACAAGAGAACTGTGACTTGGGAGAAAATTTGTTTTCCAGCAAGACAATGACCCCAAGCATAAAGTCAAAGTTACACAGGAATGGCTTAAAAACTACAAAGTTAATGTGGTGGTCAAGTCAGAGTTCAGACCTCGATCCAATTGAGAATTTGTGGCTGGACCTGAAAAGGGTTGTTCACTCACAATCCCATGCAATCTGACAGAGCTTGAGCAGTTTTGAATAGAAGAATGGGGAAAAATTGCAGTGTCAAATGTGCAAAGCCGATAGAGACCTGTCTGCACAGATTGTAATTGCTGCCAAAGGTGCATGTACTAAATACTAACTTGAATACTTAGCAATCCAATTATCTTGTATTTTATATTTCTAATTAATTTAGATCACTTTGTAAAGATCTGTTTTCACTTTGACATGAAAGAGTATTTTTCTGTTGATCAGTGTCAGAAAAAGCTAAATTAAATCCACTGCGATTCAATGTTGTAAAACAATAAAACATGAAAACTTAGAAGGGGTGGCTGAATACTTCCTATCGACACTGTACACTGTACTAACCCTTGTACATTTTCCAATGTTAGCCCAAATGACTTCTCCAAGGATCGCCACCCTGTGGTGGAGAGGCTTGTGAGTTCCTGAAACCCCAAGAGCAATGCTTCCGAGATCAATGTGTTTTACTCCTGGTAGGGTCACCAGTGGCAAAAAGGTCAAGGAGGAAGTTCCAGACAAAGAGCGATCCAACCAAGACCTCAACATTAGAGTTGGCAGAAGATGATGACACATCACAATGCCAGTGAAGGGATCCTGGTTGTCTTGCATTCCATACCAGTGGACACTGACCACCATCTATCTGTTCTTCGGTGGTGGCTGCCTGTGCATCAGTCTCCCCATATTAACCAAAGCCATGCACAGGTGATCTCCATTAAGGGAATCCACCCTAACATTCCAGCTATGTGGATCTTGGATTAGTCTCTACAACCAGCTGAGGACTCATCAACAGAGAGTTTGGAGAACACCATACGTGACCCGAGTGATTTTACTAGTAACCCAAATGAGAAAGAAAACAAGAAAAAACACAATTTTGATGATGAAAACCATCAAAACAAAACATTGCGAAGATAAACACTGATTTATTTACACTCAGAAGTGTGAAGAACAAGAGCCTTTCAGTAGGCGTAAACCTTGACCTTCTGAACATCATTGTCCTCACATTCTCTTTTCCTGTTATAGTAGTAGAAGGTGTTGTCTCGTCTTTGGAGTTTCTTCACATATCCTGTTTCTGGCCAACGATCCACCTACATCCAACAGAACATCAAGTTCAAGTTTATTGTCATTCAACTCTGTACATGTATACCGCCAAAGAAAACAACATTCCTCTGGACCAAAGGCGCACAGCACAGTACACGTAACTCACACACAACACATGAAGTAATATTACCACAACTAAATTAACAAATAATAAAATATATTCCAGAGGAATATATCTCAGCAGTCCTTGCAATTCTTGTATAGGGTCTTTGGTCAGGTGCCTTGTAATTCCTTTATCAGACAATGATGCAGCCGGTCAGGACACTCACAATTTCACCATATTTCTTCAGTAACTCAGACACAAACAGTGGAGCACTATAGAAATTTGGGTTTTACCTCCCACACACACAACCTCGGTAACTCAGGTTACCGCTGGTTACACCATTAGTTCCACATTGCTGTCCAAACACACACAGGGTGACTTGTGAATATAGCCACTTTCCTTCACTGTAGTTGGTTTTAAGCCCTGGAATATGTTCTCCAACACCACCTCAGCACATTGACCACAGTGATTCAAGGCAGAAGCTCCCACCATGTTCCCAAGGGCAGCTCTGAATGGGCAATAAATACTGGACTGGCCACTGACACACCTCGTCCTTTGTTCCCAGTGTTTGGTCATTTGTGGGATGTTAACTTTGAAGGCTGAGCCAGCATTTGATTTAGTTAAATAATTTCATTTTTTTTAGAGATGCAGCATGGTAACAGGCCCATCTAGCCCAATGATCTCTGCCACCTAATTACACCCATGTGACTTACTAACCCCTGTACATCTTTGGACTGTGAGAGGAAACCTGAGCATCTGGAGAAAACCCATGTGGTCATAGGGAGAACAGAAAACCTTACCGACATCAGCAGTATTGAACCCAGGTTGTTGGCATTCTAATAGCATTGTGCTAACCACTACACTATCCTGGCACCCACAATTTAATTATTAACTAAGTAATTTGATTCATAATAAAATATGCACATACTGTAAGTATGAATACAAGCCAAAGCAGTTTTACATTCTTAGTGTCAATACATTCATTGATATTAACACTTTTAAAATCCTTTGTACTGTTACCACTCATGGGCCCTTAAGTGGACATAGTCTTCCATTGTCTGAGGGACTTTCCCACCTGACTCAGACCCTCCATGTGTGGTGGTACAAGGAACCCAGACAGTGGCCCTTCCCCACAGAATGTTTGTGTCAGTGCCCCTCAGCACATATTCCTACAGCATGGAATATGCCAGTCAGCAGCATCCCTCTACGAACATCTCATTGTGCTGGGAGACCGTTTCAGGCCGACTTGGTGTCTATCACCAAGTTAATGATCATCCAACAGCCCATGATGTCCTTTTCTCTGTGTGTCCCTGGAAATAGCCCATAGATCACAGAGTGCTCTGTTACACATCTACTGGAGATGAACCAGGAAACAGACCCTTGCATCCATCTACACACCCTCTTATCAAATCCCCAATCTCCAAAGAGACAGTGTGATATTTGAACTGTATAGGAAAGATCTAACTGGGTTGACCCATTCTTGCCACCAGCCAAGTGAGGTTTTGGTGTTTATTGTTGAGTTCCGCTGATGAGACATTCTGCCAGGTGATTTTGATGGTTTGCTCAGGGAACAGCCTCACAGTGTCCATAGTGTCCCCGTCCCACAGTGACTGCCGTACTTTCCACACTGACCACTGTCTGGTGATCTTGTAGTCAAAGGTGTTTGAACATTGAACAGTATAGCACAGTACAGCCCATTCGGCCCACAATGTTGTGCTGACATTTTAACCTACTCCATAATTACTCAAACCCTTCCCTCAAAGTTCAAAGTAAACTTTATTACCAAATTACATATATGATTACCATATACAACCCTGAGATTCATTTACTTGTGATCATCTCAGGGTTGCATATGAGACATGAATGTACTTTGATAATAAAATGGAGAGCTCCTACATAACCCTCCATTTCTCTTTCACCCCATGTGCCTCTCTCTGAGTCCCTTAAATGTCACTGATATATCTGCCTCTACTGCCATTCTCAGCAGTGTGTTCCACACACCTACCACTCTCTGTGTAATGAACCTACTCTGACATCTCCCCCAAACATTCCACCACTCACCTTAAACTCTGGTATTAGCTATTGCCACCCTGGGAAAAAGGTGCTGGCTGTCCACTATCAATATCCCTTATAATCTTATACACCTCTATCAAATCACCTCTCATCCTCCTACAGAGAAAAGCCCTAGCTCGCTCCATCTTTCCTCATAATACATGCTCTCTTACCCAGGCAGCAGCCTGATAAGTCTTCTCTGCACCCCCTCTAAAGCTTTCACATACTTCCTCTATCCATGAGCCCTGTGGATGGTCAGCTTTGGGAAGTTAGGAGATAAGTTAATCACCGCAGGATTCCCAGCGCCTGGCCTGGCCTCATAGTCAAGCTGTGTCTATGGCTACTCCAGGTCAGTGTCCGGTCAGTGGTGGGACCAAAAGACAAAGGAGCAGGATTAGGCCATTCACCCCTTTTTGGGCCTGTTCCGCCTGTCAGTTGTGGCTAATTTGTTGTACTTCCCAACCCCCTTCCCCTGCTTTCTCTCCATAATGGGCTCTATTGCAGCTTGGGCATCGGAGCCCAGAGTTCATCCTCTTTAAAAGACTGTACATCCTCCCCATGAAGTGCCCAGATTTTCTCCGGGTGCACCAGTTTCTGCCCACAGTCCAAAGACTTTATGGCTAGGTTAATTAGTCATTGTAAATTGGTCCATGATTAGGTTAGGGTTAAACTGGGGGTGTGGGATGGTTCAGCTCAAATGGTCTGCTTTGCTCTCTATCACTAAATAAGTAATTAATTTAGGTGGCCTGACTGGTCAAAACCTATCACCCTGGTTGGGGTGAAGATGGGGGAATCAGAGATGATTATGCCACTGTCTGTGCAGGAGTGAGAGTGGGATTTTGTTAGCTGTTGTTATTGCCCAGCACTCACGTGGGTGACTACCACATATAAGTCACATGAATAACACCAGTTTAAAGAGGGGCAGAATGCTTACCCTTCAAGCATTATGAAGTTTGCCAGAGACTGACATGTCAATGGGAATAACACTGAACACATTTGCAAAAAAAACTAATATGACAAGTTGAGAAAACGTAGACAATATTTTAAGAACAGAACCAGTAATATTGTTACATTATTGGAACTGGAAAACATTTGTGTGTTATTTTTCCTTTAAAAATACACCCAAAACACACTTTATTAGATGGACACGTAATAAGTAGGTCGCCGTCTCAATGTAATTATTTATTTATTTATTTAACGATACTGTGCAGAATAGGCCCTTCCAGCCATTCAAGCTGCACCACCCAGCAACCCCCAATTTAGCCTAATCATGGGACAACTTGCAATGACCAATTAACCCACCCGGTATGTCTTTGGACTGTGGGAGTAAACTGAAGCACCCGCAGAAAACCCACGCATTCTACATGGAGGATGTACAGACTCCTTATAGAAGACACCAGGATTGAACTCTGAACTCTGGAGCGCCCTAAGCTGTAACAGCGCCATGCTAACCACTACGATATTGTGGCGCCTTTATATCTAATATTTAATCAGCCAATCACGTGGCAGCAACTCAATGCATAAAAGCATGCAGACATGGTCAAGAGGTTCAGTTGTTGCTTGAGCCAAACATCAGAATGGGGAAGAAATGTGATCTAAGTGACTTTGACTGTGGAATGATTATTGGTGCCAGATGGGGTGGTTTGAATATCTCAGAAACTGCTTGGGATTTTCGCGCACAACAGTCTCTACAGTTGACAGAGAACGGTGCAAAAAACCAAAATCATCCAATGAGTGGCAGTTCTGTAGGACAAGACACTTTGTAATGAGAGAGATCGGAGGAGAATTCCTAGATTGGTTAACGCTGACGGGAAGGTGATTCAAATAACTACACGCTGCAACAGTGGTGTGTAGAAGAGCATCTCTGAATGCACAACTTGTCGAACCCTGAAGGGGATGGGCACAGCAGTAGAACTCCACAAACATACACTCTGTGGCCACTTTATTATGTACAGGGGATACACAATAAAGTGGCCAGTGAGTGTGTAATGATGTCTAATTCTGAATTGGAGAGTAATCTTAGACCACTTTGATGTTCTTTAAAAACTCTCCCTTGGAGAACCTTGGTCAAATCTATGATTTTTTCCTACTTTTATCATTCAGTTAAGTAGATATTTTACCTTTCCTGCTGTTCACTGTGTCCTTTGCAAAGAATAAACTGTCTGGGTAAATTAATTTGTGCCGGCTTCCAACATATTTACAAGGAGTGATTGATAATTTCATTGCCTAAGGTTGAAGGAGTCAATTTTAGAAAACCTAGCACATTTATTTTTCCTACGTTTACACATTTAGTCCAGCGGTCGTGGACTTCTTTGTAGAAGTTGGCGTCTTGGACCTCCAGAAGTGGTCCACAGAATGCAGTGATTGATAAGTTTGTGGTAGAAGGTGATAAGTTATTAACTTCAAACCATGCATTTTCACTCAGAGTAGAACTGTACGTACATGTAACGAGAGCTGAATAACTCATCTCCTTCTACCTTAGGCCACGAATTTATCAATCACCGCAGCTGTGGACCACTTAGGGGTCGAAGTCACTCTTGTTACATGCATGTGCAGTTCAACTCTTTGAGTGATAATGCAGACAGTTTGAAGCTAATAAATTATTTCCTTTTTCCTTAGGCCACGAACTTATCAATCACCTCTGCAGTGGACCACTTCTACAAGGAAACCGGTATGCTCCACTGGACTAAGTGTGTACATGTAGGAGGGGACTATGTTGAAAAATAAATGTGCTAGGTTTTCTAAAATTGACTCCTTCTACCTTAGGCCATGAACTTATCAATCACCCCTTGTCCATGCTTTTAATTATAACTATTGGAATTGAACAATTCTAAAGCACAACTAGCATCTCTACTGCTTTGAGAGTGGTGGGTGCATGTGACAACCTGCCAGGGATGGTGGTGGAGGTAGATCCATTAGGAACTTTTAAGTAACTCTTAGATAGGCACAAGGATGATAGAAGAATAAAGGCATATGTTAGAGGGAAGGGTTAGATTGATCTTAGAGTAGGTTAAAAGATCAGCACAACATCATGGGGTGAAGGAGCTACACTGTGCTGTAATGTTCTATGTTCCAGAAGTTCTGGATATGAATACCACCAGCGGCAGGTTCCTCTCCCAGCCAAACACCATCTCATCTTGGAAATACGTCACCAGTATTTCATTGTCACTCGGTCTAAACCCTTTAAACAATGAAGGAGCACCCCTTCACCAGAAGGACTGCAGGGATTCAAGAAGGTGCACTACCATCTTCTCAGTGACAATGTAATGCTGAGGCTTTAAATGCTGAGCATTTACCAGATCACAGCTGAGTAACGTGAGCAGTTTTCGGTCCCACATCTAAGAAAGGATAGGATACACTGGCGTTGGCGAAGGCCCAGAGAAAGTTTAGGAGAATGAGACCAGAAATGAAAGGGTTAATGTATTAGTTGCGATTGATGGCTCTAGGCCTGTACTTGCTGGATGAGGGGGATCTCATTGAGTTATACCAAATATTGAAAGGCCTGGACAGAGTGGACATGGAGAGGATGTTTCCATTTGTGGGAGAGCCTTAGACCAGAGGACACAGCCTTAGAGTAGTATGTCCATTCAGAACAGAAGTGAGAAGGAACTGTTTTAGCAAGAGAGTGGTGAATCACTGGAGTTCATTCCCACAGGCAGCTGTGGAGGCCAAGTCTTTGGATATATTTAAAGCGGAGGTTGATAGGATATTGGTTAGGGTGTTAAAGGTTATGGGAAGAAGGCAGGAGAATGGGGTTGTGAGGGATAGTAAATCAACCATGATGGAATAGCAGGGCAGGTTCAATGGGCCGAATAGCCTAATTCTGCTCCTCTGTCTTCTGGTTTTATGACAATCTCGGATGAGCAATGAACACTGGACTTCCCAGTGATGTACACATTTTGTAAACAAAACACAAAAACAACATACCCCATCAACTTTCTTTATCTGCTTGTATTCTGTTTCATCCCTGTATCCAGCTTGTTGGAATCTGTATAAATTTTCGATTTCCTCAGTCCAATGTTTGGCACGACTCATAAACTTGGGTTTCACATTCTTTTCTTCAGTTGCATCATTTTGCAGAGACATAATTAATAAACAGCTTTGGGGCAGAAGGAGAGAAGTTACCTTTTAATCGATAATTGGCTCAAAGCAATCACCTCCCGCCACTTTCATGAACCACTTTCCTGGCCGTGGATCTCACTGTAGATCTCATCTGCCCAGTCTGCTGGAGCTGACTTTGCATGCTAGGACAGGCATGTTCCCACCTCTCTGGGGTATGAGGCCCATCAACTTGTTGAAGCGGGGTACTGGGGTGTGGCCACTGTCGCATGCAAACAGCTTCTTGGAGCCATGGGTCTGAGCTGAGTGTCCTGTGGGGCCCAAAGGTGAGTGAGCTGCCCCAGAATGGGCACCACAAGCCCCTTCACTAGAGGTGGCATTCCCACAACTCACCAACCCTAACCCAGACCCACTTGGAATGTGGGAGGAAACCCATGCAGTCACGGCAAGAACATACAAAGTGGCAAGACCAGAATCCCGATCACAGTCGCTGGCAGTGTGAAGTATTGTGCTAACCACTACACTACTGTGCTGTGGGCTCAGCGATGGGAAAAAACCATACAGTCCAACGATACCCTTTGTGGGGAAAAAAGTGCACTGTCCTTACCTAGTCTAGATTAGACTCCAAACACACCAATGTGGTTGACTCTAACCACCTCTTCAGTTCAAGGGGCATTTGTAGATAGACAATAAATGCTGTGTCATTCACAGATAGACAATAAATTCTGTGGCTGTGATCTCCACATCTTTTATGCCTTTGCACTATATTGCTGCCACTAAACAACGTGATCTATCCCACTGTTATCAAGACTCTTGGACGATAAGGTGAACTCCTGACCTCACAATCTACCTCACTATATATTCTGCATTCTGTTACCATTTTTCATTGTTCTACCTCAATGCCCTGTGTAACAGATCTGATCTGTATGAACAATATTCAAGACAAGCTTTTCACTGTATCTTGGTACATGTGACGGTAATAAACCAATTCTGACACTAATTTCACATTAGCTACAGTAAATTAGTGTTAATAAATCTGATTCTGATTCCTGTAGCAATTCCCTTGATTATCACAACACCATGAGATCGAAAATCATATTTATGTAAAACTAATTGTATGAACTTCACTCCACCAGCAAGAAGGTCAATGCCTCAGAGTTCCAAGGCTGCTGCCTATTCATATTGGATTTTCCTCTCTCTCAGCATGCACTCATGTTGTTACATTTATTTTGTTTATTCTCTAGTGTATGTTAAGTATATCTTATAGTAATTTAACTTTATGTTCAGATCTGGAGTAACAATCATTTTGTTCTCCATTACATTTGTGTACTGAAGAATGACAATAAACAATTTTGAATCTTGAAGGTTAATTTATGTTTGTAATAAATATTAAGAGATTGGAGAATTAGGCCACTCAGACCATCCAGTCTGCTCTGCCATTCCAATGTAGCTGATTTCAAAGTTCATATACAACCCTGAGAATCATTTTCTTGTGGACACACACAATTAATCCATAATAGAATAATAACCATAATCAAATTAACGAAAGACCACAACAAATGGGCATTCAGTGTGCAAATGACAACATACTGCACAAATACAAAAAGAAAGAATAATAATAAATAAATAAGCAATAAATATCAAGAACATGAGATGAAGAGCTCTTGAAAGTGAGTCCACAGGTTGTGGGAACATTTTAGTGATAACGAAAATAAGGTTGAGTGAAGTTTTACCAGCTCCACCCCCCCCTCCCAAAACCAGGTTTAAGAGCAAAATGGTTGAGGGGTAATAACTGTTCCTGAACCTGCTGGTGTGAGTCCTGAGGTTCCTGTGCTTTCTTCCTGAGCATGTCCTGCATGGTGGGGGTCCTGATGATGGTGCTGCTTTCCTGCAACAACACTCCATGTAGATGTGCTCAATAGTGGAGAGGGCTTTACCTGTGATGGACTGGGCTATATCCACAACTTTTTTGAAGATTTTCTGCTCAAGGGCACTGGTGTTTCCATAGCAAACTGTTATGCAACCACTCAATATACTCTCACCACACATATATAGGAGCTTGTCAAAGTTTTAGATGTCTTGCCAAATCTTCACAAAATTATAAAGAAGTAGAGGCACTGATGTGCTTTCTTTATGATTGCACTTATGTGCTGGGTCCTGGACGGGGCTTCTGAAATATAACACCAAGGATTTTAAAGGATTTTAAAATTTTAAATACCCCAGTCATTCATCCCTCCTGATTCACCACCAAACTAGGTAGGCTGTTTCCGGTGATTCTGAATTCCCATTCAGAATGCTCTGATTTCCTCCAGACAATGAGTCTGATCTGTTAATGTAGTTCCTACCTTTTTTTGTTTACAAAGAATGAGTACAGTATTATACAAGAACATCATTGCCTGCCTTGAGTGGACTGCTGGACCATTCTAATGGAACAGTTAGAATCATATTTCTGTCAGGAAGCAGAGTTAATCCTGTCCCCTGAATGAATCGGATTATTATTTATAGAGTCATAGACCACTACAGTTCAGGCCCTTTGGCCCAGCTAGCCCATACCAGCCCAGTCTTCTGTCTAATCCCATTGACCCACACCTGAACCATTGATCTCCCTTCATACCCCTCCCATCCATGTATGGTATTGTGCAAAGGACTTAGGCACAGATGTATAGAGAGGGTGCCTACAATTTTTGCACAGTTCTATGGTCATTTTATGTATTACAGTGTACTGCTGCCACACAAAAAAACTAATTTCATGACATATGTGAGTGATGATAAACCTGATTCTGATATGGGTCTCTATTGTGGACTGGGAGTGGGTAGGGGAAATTATGGTTGGGAAAGGGGGAAAGAGCAGGAAGCACCAGAGAGACATTCTGTAATGATCAATAAACCAACTGTTTGGAATCAAATTACCTTGCCTAGAGTCTCAGGGCTGGGTGTGTCTGCACCTGCAACACCCCCATCTCCTGACGTTCCCTCTCTGTGCCAGCCACCTTGAACACCTTGAATGATGCTCCACCCTCGCCTTTCCCAACATCCTCTCCTGTCAAACTTGCTCTCCACTCCTGTTGACAAATACAGTACTATATGTGCGTGTGTGTGTGTGTGTGTGTGTGTGTGTGCCTAAGACTTTTGCACATTACTCTCCCTATCCAAACCTCTCTTAATTTTTACAATCAAACACACATCCACCACTTCCTTGGCAGTTCATTCCACACTCTCGCCACCCTCTGCGTGAAGAGGTTTCCTCTCAGGTTCCCTTAAATATTTCACCTTTTACCCTAAATCCACGATCTCTATTGATAATCTCACCCAACCGGAGGGAGTAAAGACTGGATGCATTCACCCCATCTACAAGGAGATAGGGTACGTTAGCAGAAACGCTAGCAAATTTCTACAGATGTACTGTGGTGAGCATTCTGACCAGTTGCATCAGCGTCTGGCCAGTGTACAGGATCACAAGATACTGCAGAGGGTTGTACGCCAGCCATCTTCATCATGGGCACTAGCCTCCCCACCATCAAGAACATCTTCAAAAGGTAATGCCTCGAGAAGGTGGCATCCATCATAAGACCAGAAGATAGCGGAGCAGAATTTGGCCATTCAGCCCATCGAGTCTGCTCCACCATTCCATTAAGGTTGATCCCAGATTCCACTCAACCCCATACCCCTCGCCATATCCTTTGATGCTCTGACTGAT
The DNA here is from genome assembly GCF_030144855.1 of Hypanus sabinus. Taxonomy (NCBI): domain Eukaryota; kingdom Metazoa; phylum Chordata; class Chondrichthyes; order Myliobatiformes; family Dasyatidae; genus Hypanus; species Hypanus sabinus. The sequence continues at coordinate 31,130,934 of NC_082718.1, forward strand.
AAAGGAAACATCAACTTCTGCCTTAATTACATGCACAGACTTGGCATCCACCGCAGTCTATGGCAGAGCACTTCACAGATTTACTACTCTCTGGCTAAAAAAGATATTTTTATCTCTGTTCTAAAGGGTTTCCCCTCAGTTTCGAGGCTGTGCCCTCTCATTCTGGATACCCCCACCATAGGAAACAACCTCTCCACATTCACCCTATCACCCTATCTAGTCCTTTCAACATTCAGTAGGTTTCAATGAGATCATCACACATTCTTCTAAATTCCAGTGAGTACAGGACCAAAGTTGCCAAACATTCCTGATAGGTTAACCCCTTCATTCCCAGAATCATCCTCGTGAACTTCCTCTGGACTCTCTCCAATGACAACACATCCTTTCTGAGACATGGGCCCTAAACTGTTGACGATAGTCCAAGTGCGGCCTGACTAGCGTCTTATAAAGACTCAGCATTATATCCTTGGTTTTATATTCTACTCCACTTAAAATAAATGCCAAAATTGCATTTTCCTTGTTTCCCACAGACTCAACCTGTAAATTAACCTTCTGGGAATCTTGCACAAGGACTCCTGAGTCACTCTGCACTTCTGATGTTTGAACTTTCTACCCATTTAGATAATAGTCCACACTATTGTTTCTTTTACCAAAATGCATTATCATACACTTCCCAACACTGTATTCCATCTGCCACTTTTTTGCCAATTCTTCCAATTTGTCTAAGTCCTGCTGCAATCGCATTGCTTCCTCAGCACTACCTACCCCTCTGCCTGACTTTGTATCATCTGTAAACTTTGCCACAAAGCCATCAATTCCATTATCTTAATCACTGACAAACAATGTGAAAAGCAGCGGTCCCAATACTGACCCCTGAGGAACACCACTAGTCAGCGGGAGCCAACCAGAAAAGGCCCCTTTTATTCCCACTCGCTGCCTCTTGCCTGTCAGCTATTCCTCTATCCATGCCAGTATCTCTCCTGTAATACCATAAGATTTTATCTTGATAAGTTGCTTCATGTGTGGCACCTTATCAAATGCCTTCTGAAAATCCAAATAAATGACATCCACTGCCTCTCCTTTGTCTACCCTGCTTGTTACTTCCTCAAACAACTTTAACAGATTTGTCAGGCAAGATTTCCCTTTACAGAGTCCATGCTGACTTTGACACATTTTATCATTAGTCTCCAAGTACCTTGAAACCTCATCCTTAATAATAGATTCCAACACTTACCCAACCACTGAGGTGAGGCTAACAAGCCTAAAATTTCCTTTCTTTTGCCTTCCTCCCTTTTTAAAGAGTGGAGTGACATTTCCAATCTTGCACTCTCTAGGACCATGCCAGAATCAAGTGATACTTGAAAGATCATGACCAATGCATCCATTATCGCTTCAGGAATCTGGGATGTTGTCCATCTGGCCTAGGTGACTTATCCACCTTAACACCTTTGAGTTCGTCTAGCATTTTTTCCTTTGTAAAGCAATGACGCTCACTCCTGCTCCCTGACACTCACAAACCTCTGGCACACTACTAGTGTCTTCCACAGTGAAAACAGATGCAAAGTACCCATTAAGTTCATCTGCCATTTCTTAGACCCCATTACTATCTCATCAGCATCATTTTCCAGTGGTCCAATATCAACACCCACCTCCCTTTTGCTCTTGATATAACCAAAAAAAACTTATGGTATCCTGCCTTATATTATTGGCTAGTCTGCCTTCATATTTCATCTTTTTCCTTCTTATAGCTTTTTAGTAGCCTTTTGATGGATTTTAAAAGCTTCCCAATCATTCAACTTCCCACTCACTTTTGATACCTTATATCCACTTTCCTTGGCTTTTATGCAGTCCTTAATTTCCTTTGTCAGCCATGGATGCCTACCCCTGACATTTGAGAATTTCTCCCTCTATGGGACATATCTAGCCTGCTCCTTGTGAACTATTTCCAGAAACCTCAGCCATCTCTGCTCTGCCATCATCCCCGCCAGTCTCCTCCTCCAATCCACCTGGGCAAGCTCCTCCCTCATGCCCCTATAATTCCCTTTATTCCATTGCAATACATGTGACTTATGCTTCTCCCTCTCAAATTGCAGTATGAATTCAGTCATATTATGATCACTGCCTCCTAAGGGTTCCTTTACATTAAGCTCCCTAATAAGATCTGGGTTATTACACAACACCCAATCTAAGATAGCCTTTCCCCAGTAGGCTCAAGCACAAGCTGCTCTAAAAAAGCCTTCTCATTGGCATTCAACAAATTCTCTCTCTTGCAATCCAACACCAGCCTGATTCTGCCAATCCCCTTGCATATTGAAGTCCCCCATTACAATTGTGTCACTACCCTTGTAGTGTTCTCGCTCGGGTGTAACGGAACGATGAGCTAAACACCGAGATAAACCTTTGTCAATAACGACAGGATCACAGTAAGATTAACTGTTTACTGTTCACTCTTCCACATTGACGTATGGTGAAAAAGCGTTGCTTTCACAATCTTTCTGGTGCGTAGAGAGAAAACTTTGCTGCTGCTTGCTCGCACATGTCGGTCCCCACCTTTCCGTTTTTCCCACAGGACACGGTGAAACCGGATGTGACGTCATCGCATGCCGTGATCTCTCACAGACAACCCCAAACAATCCTAACTTTAACTAGAATGCTAACAAATTAATTACTAAGCAAAAATATTATAAACTAAATAACTGCCATAAAGGCAGCACAACCCTTATACAGCTTTTCCTGCTCCCTTTACAACCTTAAACCCCATCTTGGCTACTATTTGAAGGCCTATAGATGATTCCCATAATGGTTCCCATCATTTAGGACCCTCACCATCCAGGACATGCCATCTTCTCATTACTACCATCAAGTAGGAGGTCCAGGAGCCTGAAGACGCATACTCAGTGCTTTGGGAACAGCTTCTTCCCCTCTGCCATTAGATTTCTGAACAGACCATAATCATTACCTCACTACTTTCTCTCATTTTGCACTACTTTTTTTTATCTTTGTTATTGTAAATTACGGTAATTTTTATGTATTTCACTGTACTCCTACTGCAAAACAACAAATTTCACAGCATATGTCCCCAGTAAACCTCATTCTCATTCTGATTCTGTACTCCTCATAATTTTCTATACCTTTGTGAAGTCTATCCTCATTCCCCTAAGATCCAGAGGTTAGAGTCCTAGCCTATTCAACGCTTCCCCATAACTCAGGTCCTCAAGTCCTGGCAACATACCTGTAAATTTTCCATGCAGTCAAGCTTTTCATTCCCAATTTATGGAATTGAATTGAAGTTCCCCAGCTGTCATGTTGGGATCTGAATCTGCACCCTATATCTTTACTGCAGGGATGAAAATTCTATATGTATTGCTTATTTATTATTATATTGTTTCTTTATATTTACTGTGACTGCCTGCTAGAAAATGAATCTCAGGACATATATGTATTTCGACAATCAATTTACTTTGAATTTCAAACTTCAGTCTTAGTCACTGACCGGCAATATCTTCGAATTACCTGAGTTTAACAGAACTGTGCCCCAGTCTCTTGTCAGTGATGTGGGTAGCTGCTTTAACTGGACTAGTAATTCACGGAGATGAGTTTTCAAATCTCACAAACAACAGATGTGATATGCAGATTCAGTGAATTAAATGGCACCTGGAAATAAAAGTTAGTTTTAGTAACAGTGACCATGTAACTATGGGATTATCGCTGAACAACGCTGGTAGACTTCTTAACTCCCCGCTGCCACTTAGCACACATGTACACCCTGCCTGAATCCCCTGCTGCTCCAGTACCCCTCCTCGACTCCCAAACTCACAGACACACACTTATTCTGCACTGGTCACCTTTCACCCTCTATTGCTGCCATTTCATATATTTATACAACTGCTTGTTTTATTGCCAGAGACATTCTACTGTCTTATATAAGAATACTCCTCACACTTTATGTCAACCTGTCAATATTCAGGCCATGACACTCATAACTTGTGCTAACATTATTTTGTGACAGTAAGTGTTGGATTGTAACTATATGTTCTGTGTTTTGCACCTTGGCCCTAGAGAAATGATGTTGCGTTTGGCTGCATACATGTGTCTGGTTGAATGACCATAAACTTGAACGTGACCTTTAATTATGTCAGTGTATTGAATTAACTAGTTCTGACATTGCTGCTGCATCAGTGATTGTTGAGGCTACTCTTGGAGTACTGTCTGTACAGGAAAGATTGGCTTAAAGAGTGCAGAAAAGATTTACAGAGATGTTGCCAGAACTAGAGGGCCAGAATAATAGGGACTTGGTCTCCACAGCTGTCCGTGGTTATGAATTCCACAGATTCACCACCCTCTGGCTAAAGAAATTCCTCCTCATCTGTGATGTCCTTGTATTCCCTGTCTGGGCCCTCTGATCTCTCCACATCTGCTCTATCCAGGCATGATATATTCCGGACTGCAGGAGGACTTGCTGAAGGAAGTGCTGAAGCTTGATGCAGCTGCAAAGGCTGTATGGGGAAGGACCACAATCTATGGCACTGCCACTGAATATCCGGGTGTAACATATACAGACACGTTGGCAACATGTAAATATTTTAATGCAATGATTATTCCTCATTCAGTGAATGAGAACGAGTTGCCATAGGTGGGCACGTTAACAACATTTAATATCCATCTTGTTATGTTCGTGGATAGTCTCCACTTAACAGTAAGTGGATATACGTACTTTCTTTGGCGCCACGGTAGCGTAGCAGTTTCGGTGACGTTGTTACAGCGGAGTTCAGAGTTCAATTCTGGCGCTGTTCTGTACGTCACCCGTCTGCAACGTGCCCGGGTTTTCCCTGGGTTCTCAGTGTAAATTGTGCCGTGATTGGGTTCGGGTTAAATCGGGGTTGTGGGGCGGCGTGGCTCAAAGAGATAGAGAGGACCACTCCGTGCTCTATCTCTAGGGCAGAAGAGACCAGCTCACAGTCAGCATGGACACGTAGGGTCGAAGGGCCTGTTTCCGTGCTGTCTGACTCTTCTCACTCCCGGCCAGTGCAATGCCGCCCTATGTATGACTGCATAATTTATGAATATAATATATTAATAAACAGCGCAGTTACGTAGCGGTTAGTGCAACGCTTGTCAGCACCAGCGATCACCGATTGAGGTTCAATTCCCGCTGAAGTCTTTAATGTGTTTCTGCGTGTGTTTTCTCCCACAGTCCAAAGGGTTAGGGATAGGGTTAGCGAGTTGTCGGCATACTATGTTAGTGTGGGAAGCATGGGGAGACTTGCAGTCTCCCCTAGCATATCATCGGTTGTTGATGCGAACATTGCATTTCACTGGATGTTTCTAAGGAAGCTAATCTCTCGTACTCTGAATATTATAATGTAATGCTAAGACTTTGTAAGGCTTTACTCAGACCGCACAAAGTATTGTGAGCAGTTTGGGGCCCCTTGTCTAAGAAAAGATTCATTGGAGAGGGTCCAGAGGAAATTCACAAGAGCCATTCCAGGAATGAAATGATTAACGTGTGAGGAGTGTTTGATGGCTCAGGGCCTGTTCTCATTGCAGCTTAGAAGAATGAGGGGGGATCTCATTGTAACCTATCGAATATTGAAAGACCTAGATGATGTGCAGACGATGTTTCCTAAGCGGGTGAGTCTAGGACCAGAGAGTACAGCCTCCAAATATAAGGGCGTCCATTTAGAACGGAGAAGAGGAATTTCTTTAGCCAGGCGGTGGTGGACCATAGACCATAGACGGCTGTGGTATATTTAAAACAGGGGTTGATTAGGCAGGGTGTCAAAGACTACAGGGAGAAGGCAGAATAGGGTTGAGGGGGATAATATATCAGCCATGATGATGGAGCAGACCCGATGGGCCTAATGGCCCAATTCTGCTCCTATATCTTCTGGCCTATATACTTTGGGGGAAGTGTGTGTAAAATTCTACCACACTGATGCAAAGCCAGTTCTGTGGGTGATGTCACACACCCCGCTGTGGACCCGGTAACTATAATCTTGTTTGTACCGTGAACGAACATACCCGGTTACATTTACAGGATCCCCCCGGGCATTGTGCTTCTTTCTTGTTTGCAGTGATACCTTGACTTGCAGCCTTTTCTTTCACTGTCTTGCGCAACTTATATTCTGTGAGTTGCCTGTACTGTGACGCTGGCGTGAACAAAATCATTGTACCTGTACTTCACTGTACTTGAGCAAGTGACATAAACGTCCGTGAATATAGGAAGAAACACAAGAGATGCTGGAGGAACTCAGCGGGCCAGAAGTACCTGTGGCGAGGAATAATCAGTCGGGGTTTCGGGACATGTCAGACCTCACGGATAGAGATTAAAACATTAAAAGCCTGGGCTCTAACTTTGTCCGAGGAAAAATGTAGTTGGACGAGTTGTTATTTTAGCATCAGACCGAGCACCTTACATTTTCCCAGCCCCGGGAGCGAACACACTCACGTTATCCAGCATCGTTAGCCTGACTTGTTAACCCTTTGCCAAGCCGGTCGGTAGTTTCCATCGTTTCGCTCGGGGCAAGGAAACTTACCGTTGAAATCCAACAAAATAAGATGCCTGTGCCCCGCCCGTCCGTGACTTCGTTCTCAGCAGACCGGACACTGGGAGTTGGAGCGGCGGGTTGTTGTGCTCCGTAGCCAGGCAACGCCTGACGCTACAATATTCTCGCAGGACGTGTGGAATTTAGCACCGTCTACGGGCGCTCGTTGCCCATCTGTCTGGGAGGCTCCACGGGAGCCTACATCCCGCTGAGCGACTCGGCCGATTGCCTCCATCATAATGGGCAACGTGGCTCACGCCCTATGCGATCACACTGGCGATTTCTGTTACCCTTTTTGAAAGTCCAAAGTAAACCTATTATCGAAGTACGGGTATGTCAACCCTGAGATTTATCCTCTCGTGGGGATTCAGAGCGGAACAAAGTAACACAATAGAATCAGTGAAGGTCTGAACCCAACAAGATGGACAGATAACCAGTACGCAAAAGACAACAAACCATGCAAAAAACAAAAATAATAATAAATAAATAAATGAACAATAAATATCGACAACATGATGTGAAGAGTCATTGAAAGGGCGTCCATAGGTTGTGGGGAACATGTCAACGATGGGGCAAGTGCAGTTATCCCCTTTGGTTCAAGAGGGGGTAATAAATGTTCCTGAACCTGCTTGTGTGGGAGCTGAGGCTCCTGTACCTTCTTCCTGATGGCAGCAGCCTGGGTGGTGGGGGCCCCTGATGATGGATCCTTCGACAGCGCTTCATGTGGATGTGCTCATTGATGGGGAGGGCTTTACCCGTGATGGTCCGGGCCATATCCACTACTTTTTGTTGGTTTTCTGTTCAAGGGCAATGGAGTAACTAAGTGAGAGTTCATAGGAAACTATAATACTGGACAAGATAGTGAGGGAGGGAGAGGGAGTTTGTGTGTGTGAGAGAGAGTGAGAGACAGAGAGAAAGACAGCAGGAGACAGACAAAGATAGAGGGAGAAGGAGAGAGAGAATGAAAGAGAGGGTATTCAGTAAAGATGCCCTTGACAGGATGTAGGAAAGGGTCAGAGACATTACAAAACTAGGTTAACTGGGGAGGGACCTGGAGGATGTTACCTGGATTAGAATAAAAGTAATTATTATAATTATGAATAAATAAGCAATAAGTTACTGGGAGAGACTGGATAAGTAAAGTCTAGTTTATGGTTACATGGGCAAGTACATGTTACACATTTAAGGCAGCAGTGAAGGAGCTCCATCCCTTTCTGTACAGTGTTTAGGGCTTCCTTCATTGTACCTATAGCTTCCTCTCAGTTTTCACTACTGTTGGCCCTACAAGTCCTAGGTGGACGAAGACAGAGTCTTCATTGTTGTTTCAGTAACAATTTTGCTTGACCAATCAGGGTTGTTAGCCTTGAGCTGAACCCCCTAACCTGGAGGAGTGGTGGACCACTCTTAATTTGGCCTGTGCCTGTTTGGCGTAGATGACCCTACCAAGAACTAAAGCATAAAGCCCTGACTCCAGCCAACATGGCTCTCCGGATCATTGAGGCACGCAAGCCTCCAGACCACGACAAGGTGGTGGTCTCCTTGGAGGGAGGTGAGTGAGCAGGTACGTGGTAAGTATCTAACCGGCTCAGTGAACCTCATCCCAGCTGATCTGTCTGGGAGAAATGTAAATACTGGGAGATAAATAAATGCAGAGGAGAGAGAAAAATGACAGCAATATTAAAAAAGAGTTCATTTATCCTCTTTCAATAACAACACATGAACTTGGGAAAACAGTGAATACTGAAATAAGACATATATTGTTGCAAAGTACTATCATGTAGATACCAAAAGCAATGCATTGTGAGCAGTTTGGACCTCCTATCTGAGAAAAGAAGCTCTGGTATTAGAGAGGGTCCAGAGGAGGGTCACGAGAATAATCCTGAGAGTGAAAGGGCTCACGTATGAGGAACGTTTGATGGATCTGGGCCTGTGCACACTGGAATTTAGAAGAATGAGGGGGAATCTCATTGAAACCTATCGAATATTGGAAAACCTAAACGGAGTGGATGTGGAGAAGATGTTTCCAATAGTGGGGGCATCTAGTACCAGAGGGCACAACCTCAGAATATAGGGAAGACCCTTTAGATCAAGGATGAGGAGGAATTTCTTTAGCCAGATGGTAGTGAATCCGTAGAATTCATTGCCACAGCTGGCTGTGGAGACAAAGTCATTTGGGATACTTAAAGCAGAGGTTGATAGGTTCTTGATTAGTAAAAGTGTCAAAGGTTACAGAGAGAAGACAAGAGAACAGGATTGAGAGGGAGAATAATCAGCCATGTTTCAATAATGGAGCGGATTCAATGGGCCGAATGGTCTGATTCTGTTCCTATGTTTTAGAGTCTTATATTTCTGAGGAAGATTAACAACCCCTTGCTGGTTGTTCTTTGCACCTTACATGAAAGTGAACAAGTTCAAAGTCCACAGTAAAGTTCAAAATACATACAGTATATGTCATCGTACACAACCCTGAGATTCATTTTCATCCGCACATTTACAGTAAATACAAAGAAACACAATCAACAACTGCACACAAGATGGACTAATAACCAATGTGCAAAGGACAATAAACTGCAAATATAAAAAGTGATTATTATAATTATGAATAAATAAGCAGTAAGTATCAAGAGCATAAGATGAAGACACCTTGAAAGTGAGTTCAGCATTAGGGTGAGTGAAATGAACACAAAGATGCTGCAAACTGTGTCCAGATAACACGTTTAGGAGGATGGGATTTCCCATTGCTGTTAACACGTTTAGGAGGGTGGAATTTCACATTGGAAAACACGTTAAGCGGGGCGGTCTTTCCTACTGGATAACACGCTAAGAAGCTTGGAGTTTCCCGTTGGAGAGCATATTTAGGAGGGAGGGATTTTCCATTGGTGATAATGTTTAGGAGGGTGGGTTTTCCAGTTGGTGATATCACAGTTGGGAGAGTGGGATTTTCCCATGTTAAGGAGGGTGTGATTTCCTATTGGTGATAACACATTTAGAGTGATGTGTTATCATTCATGATAACATGTTCAAGAGGGTGGGCTTTCCCATTGGATATCACATTTAGGAGGGTGGAATTTCACACTGGAAAACACATTTAGGAGGGTGGGATTTTCCAGTACTGATAACTCATTTAGGCAGATGGCATTTCCCATTGTATAATACATTTAGAAGTGTCAGTTTTCCCATTGGACAACATGTTTAGGAAGGTGTATTTGGATTGCATATTTACGAGGATTGGTTTTCCCATTGGTGCTAATCCGTTTAGACGGGTGTGATTTCCCACTGGAAATCACATTTAAGAGGGTAGGCTGTTTAGGAATGTTTGATTTCCCATTGGTGGTAACATGTTTAGGCAGGTCGGTTTTCCCACTGGTGAAATCAAGGATAATTATGCTGAAGGTGAGGTAGCTGGTTTACAAACAGAGGCAATGTGTAGTGCAGAGAGGCTGCTGACAGGGCAAAATTGCAGACAACAGGATGAGTTGCAACACAAAGGTTGACAAGATTGAAAAGGGTGAATACAGGGCTGAAGGTGTTATATTTGAATGTGTGCAGAATATGGACAGGTAGATGAGCTTGTAGCTCATTTGCAGATTGATAGTTATGATTTAGTAGGCATAATTGAATCATAGCTAAAAGAAGATTATAGCTTGGAACAATGTCCAAGAATACACATTGTATCAAAAGTATAGACAGGAAGGCAGAGGGGTCTGCGTTGCTCTGTTGGTAAAAAATGAAATCAAGACTTCAGAAAGAGGTGACTAGTTTGGAAGGTGTTGAATCATTGTGGATAGAGCTAAGGAATTGCAGGGGTAAAAAGACCCTGATGGGAATTGTATACAGTCCCCCAAACAGAACTAAGGAAGTGGCCAACAAATTTAAACAAGAGATAGGAAATCCATGCCAAAAGGGCAATATTACAATAATCATAGGGGGATTTCAATATGTAGGTAGATTGGGAAAATCAGGTTGGTACAGGATTCTAAGAGGAGGGATTTCTAGAGTGCCTTTGAGATGGCTTTTTTGAGGAGCTCATTGAGCTCACTGGGGGATTGGCTATTCTGTTGTGCAATGAACCGGAATTGATTAGAGAACTTAAGGTAAAAGAACTCTCAGGGGAAAGTGATCATAATATGCTCAAATTCACCCTGAAATATGAGAAGGAGAAGCTAAAGTCAGATGTATCAGTACTACAGTGGAATAAAGGGAATCACAGGGACATGAGAGTGGAGTTGGCCAGAACTGATTGGGAAAAAACACAGGCAAGGATGATGGCAGAGCTGCAATGGCTGGAATTTATGAACACAATTCAGAAGGCACAGGATATATACATCCCAAAGAAGAAGAAGCAGTATTCTAAAGGCAAGATGACACAACCAATGCTAATAAGAGAATTCAAAGCCAACAGAAAAGCCAAAGAGAGGGCATATAATAGAGCAAACATTAGTGGGAAGAGAGAGGACTGGGAAGCCTTTAAAACCAACAGAAGGCAACTAAAAATCATGAAGGTAAAGATGGAATACAAAATTAAGCCAGCCAATAATATTTAAGAGGATACCAAAAGTTTCTACAGATTTATAAAGTGTAAAGGAGAGGTGAGAGTGGATATTGGTCCACTTGAGAACAACGCTGATGAAATAGTAAAGGGGATAATGGGGGGAGACAAGGAAATGGCAAATGAACTGAATAAGTATTTTGTGTCAGTATGGTGGAAGTTCCAAGTGTCAGGGGCCATGAAGTGTGTGAAGTGTGAAGTTATTTGAATTAGAGAGAAGGTTCTTGGGAAACTGAAAGGTCTGAAGGTAGATAAGTCACCTGGACCAGATGGTGTACACCCCAGGGTTCTGAAAGAGGTGGTTGAAGAGATCATGGAGGCATTAGTAATGATCTTTCAAGAATCACTAAATTCAGGAATGGTTCTGGAAGACTGGAAAATTGCAAATATCACGCCACTGTTCAAGAAGGAAGAGAGGCAGAAGAATGGAAGTGATAGGCCAATTAGTCAGGCCTCATTGGTTGGGAAGATGTTGGAGTTGATTATTAAGGATGAGGTCTCTGGGTACTTGGAGGCACGTGATAAAATAGGCAGTAGTCAGCATGGTTTTCTCAAGGGAAAATCTTGCCTGACAAATCTGTTGGAATTCTTTTAAGAAATAACAAGCAGGATAGACACTGGCAGCTGAGGAGGCCAAGTCTTTGTGTATATTTAAGGCAGAGGTTGATAGTATCTTGATTGTCCAGGGCGTTGTCAGGACACTGGAGCAGGGATCCAATCGCAGACCCAGTACTGCGCACACAGTGATATTAATTCAGTAACAAATCCCAAGGTGCGAACAAAGTCAGCGTCAAAGTTCAGGCAGAGATCAAAACAGAATTCTGAAAACCAGAAATGGGAAACACACAGAATCGATATTCAGACAGACAGAGTACAGATATGAATGCTGGAAAGGCTCGGGAAAATTCACTGGTACAATCTGGCCACAAACAGGTGAATACACAGGACAATACACTGAGCAATAAACAGAGAGGCAGATGATAGGTGGAGCACAATGAGACAGAAATGGCAGCAATACAGATAATAATGAGAAACAGGTGAGAGGCAGATTACTCAGTAATGCAGGGGCCGAAGTAGAGCAGGAGTGGGGACAGGAGCACATGGGGCATGAAAACAAACAAGAGCACATGGCAATACAAAACCACAGACTGGTGGCTAGGGGGAAAACACACAAAAAGACAAATTTCAACTGGAGGTACTGACAGGCACGACGGGGTTCAGGGAGAAGATAGGAGATTAGGGCTGACAGAAAAATTTGGATTATCTATGATGAAATGGCAAAGCAGACTCTAATAGGCCAAATGGCCTAATTCTGCTCCTTTATCTTATAGTCTTACGGTTTAGGAGGATGGGTTTTCCCATTGATGATTGCTGGGTCCACTTCATACCAACATATCAGTCCAAACAACTACTTCCGTTCATTGTTATGTTGGTCCTGGAATGCATGAGGACAATTGCAGGCTGCCCCAGCACACACTCGAGTGTGTTTTTGTTAACGCAAACAAAACATTCACTGTGTGTTTCAATGTATATGTGATAAATAAACTTGAACCTTGATTCATTAACTGTAACTCGCCTTAAGTTTTGGTAAAATAAATACATGAAATCATGTTTGGAGAATCTGGGTTGGTTTGCTTAATTTTTAAGAATCATGCAAGCACAGAAACAAAACAAAATTGTACTTTTAGATTTTTTTTCTGTAAACACAAATTTAAAACAGAAGCTTTTACTACTATTTGGACATTTGTTTTCGTAAATATATATTTGACATTTGACAATATATATTTGGTAATACTGTCAACGGTAAATTGTCTGCCTCCCAGCCTTAATTATCAGAAATCTTGCTCATACGGTGGTACTCAAAAGTTTGTGAACTCTGCAAAATTTTCTCTATTTCTGCATAAATATTACCTAAAAATGATCAGATCTTTGTCAATGAGTCCATAATGTTTCTGGGACAGTGTTCTGTGAACAGTTGAGACAGAAGTTGAACTTTTTGCCAGAAATGCACATTACTATGTTTGGAGGGAAAAGGGCACTGCACACCAACACCAAAACCTCATCCCAACTGTGAAGCATGGTGGAAGGAGCATTGTGGCTTGGGGCTGCTTTGCTGCCTCAGGGCCTGGACAGCTTGCAATTGTTGAGGGAACAATGGACTCAAAATTGTATCAAGACATGTTACAGGAGAATGTTAGGGTAGCAGTCCATCACCTGAAGCTTAATAGAAGTTGGATAATGCAACAAGAGAATGATATGAAAGACAAGAGTAAGTCAACAACAGAATGGTTTAAAAAGAAGAAAATTTATGTTTTGGAATGGCTGAATCAAAGTCCTGACCTTAATCTTATCGAAATGTTATGGAAGTTCCTGAAGCAAGCAGTTCATGCAAGGAAGCCCACCAACATTCCAGAGTTGAAGGTTTGTCAGGAGGAATGGCCTAAAATTCCTCCAAGCCAATGTGCATGTCTGATCAACAGTTACTGGAAACATTTGGTTGAAGTTATTCCTCTACAAGAGGGTCACAGTTGGTACAGAAAGCAAAGATTCACATACTTGTTCCAACAAATGCATGTAATATTGGATCATTTTTCTCAATAAATAAGCGAACATGTATATTTTTTGTGTTATTTATTTAATTGGGTTCTCTTTATCTAGTTTTAGGATTTACATGAAGATCTGATCACATTTTAGGTCAGATTTATGCAGAAATAGAGACAATTCTACAGGGTTCACAAACTTTCTAGCACCACTGTAAATGTTTAAGGAGAAGACCATGGAAATCATTGTGGTCTTAAGGTAGGTGCAGACGAACAATCCCCCTCTGTGAATATATGGCTCCTCCATAGAGAGAGAATTAAGAGCACCAAGTTCCTGCGAGTTCACATCATGGATGACCTCACCTGGTCCCTTAATATCACCTCCCCGAACAAGAAGGCACAGCGGTGTCTCCACTTCCTAAGGAGATTGAGGGAAGTGAGACACCCCGACCCCCTCCATTTTAACTACATTTTACAAGAGCACGATCGAGAGCGTCCTGACAAGCTGCATCTCCATCTGGTATGGGAGCAGCTGAGCATCAGACCAGAAGTCCCTGCAAAGGACTGAGAATGGCTGAGAGGATCATAGGGGTCTACCTACCATCCACTGGGGACATTTATCAGGAGCGCTGCGTATGCAGGGCCCCTAGTATTATAAGGAATCCTACCCATCCACTCAGCATCCTCTTTGACTTTCTACCATCCGATGTATAAAAACAAGAACGGTCAGGATGGGAAACAGTTTCTGCCCTCACGCCACTAGGCTTCTGAACTCCACGCTGCATCGTATTCGAAGTGTCACTTGTTAATCTGTCATATACCTTACAATATTTAACGTGTGCACTTTAGTTTATTTATGTGTGATTCATCTGTAGATCTTATCCTTACTTACATAAGTGATCTTGTGTTACGTGTGCTACGGTGCTTTACACCGTGGTTCGGAGAAATGTTTCTCTGACGGTATATAGTTAAATGACTTGATTGTATCAATCGATTTCTGCATTATTAAGAGAAATGCATCCAGCAGTCATCCCCACAAGCACTAATCCCTATTACCCCAATAACCCATCCCAGAGCCGACTAGCTGATCCCCAAAGCCCCAGCAACGGATTGCCAAAGCCCAGCAGCAGTCCCGACTCGGGACTCACATCCTTCCGGTTTCGTCATCGACGTAGCTCCAACCCCGCAACAACCTGATTGGTGCTTCTGTCGGAGCCAAGCGGCGTTGAGATCTCCGATTGGTGGGCAGGCCCGTCATGTTCGGCCGGCAGGAGCCCGGAGACCTGAGCAGGGATGAGTTCGTTCGAGGGGCGGATGGCTGAGTACCCCGGCGTGTCCATCGATAGGTTCGACAGGAACAACCTGTTGGCCAAGGCTTTCTTCCTCTCTCACTGTCACAAAGGTGCGGAGATCCTCCCTCAGCTGCGGGTGGTTGGGGTAGGTGGACCTGTCACTGTTATCTGGGTCAGAACGGTCACGTTTACTGTCGCTGAATTAAAAACACGGTTGTTTTGCGGCGGCAGTACAACGCAAAATAAGTAGAAATTACAACTTTGTAAGGAAGTGTTGAGGAAGCAGAAGGACCTGGACAGATTGGGAGAATGGGCAAAGAAGTGGTAGATGGTAATGCAGTGTCAAGAAGATCGTGCACTTTGGTAGGACTATTTTGTAAACGGAGAGCGAACTGAGAAATCAGAGGTGCAAAGGGATTTAGGAGTCCTTGTGCAGGATTCCCTAAAGGTGGTAAGGAAGGCAAATGCAATGTTAGCATTCGTTTCGAGAGGACTGGATTATATTATGCCATACAAAGCCTCAGCATTACATTCTTGCTTTTATATAAGCAAGGATATAACACTGAGGCATGTAAGGCTTTGGTCAGACTGCACTTGGAGTATTGTGAGTAGTTGTGGATCCATTATCCAAGAAAGGATGTGCTGGCATTGGAGAGAGGTGAGAGGAGGTTCATGACAATGATCCCGGGAATGAAAGGGTTAATGCATGAGATTTTTGATTGGAGAAAGGCTAACTTTGAGGAGCTGCGAAAGGATTTAGAAGGAGTGGATTGGGACAATTTGTTTTATGGGAAGGATGTAATAGAGAGATGGAGGTCATTTAAAGGTGTAATTTTGAGGGTACAGAATCTTTATGTGTTAGGTTGAAAGGAAAGGTTAAAAGTTTGAGAGAGCCATGGTTTACAAGGGATATTGGAAACTTGGTTTGGAAAAAGAGAGCGATCAACAATAAATATAGGCAGCATGGAGTAAATGAGGTGCTCGAGGAATATAAAGAATGTAAAAAGAATCTTAAAAAAGAAATTAGAAAAGCTAAAAGAAGATATGTGGTTGCTTTGACAAGTAAGGTGAAAATAAATCCATAAGGTTTCTACAGTTATATTAATAGCAAAAGGATAGTGAGGGATAAAATTGATCCCTTAGAGAATCAGAGTGGACAGCTATGTGTGGAGACAAAAGAGATGGGGGAGATTTTGAACAATTTCTTTTCTTTAGTTTTCACTAAGGAGAAGGATATTGAATTGTGTAAGGTAAGGAAGTTATAGAAACTATGACGATTAAAGAGGAGGAAGTGCTGGTGCTTTTAAGGAATATAAAAGTGGATAAATCTCCAAGTCCTGACAGGATATTCCCTAGGACCTTGAGGGAAGTTAGTGTCAAAATAGCAGGGACTCTGACAGAAATATTTTAAATGTCATTAGAAATGGGAATGGTGCTGGAGGATTGGTGTATTGCTCATGTCGTTCCATTGTTTAAAAAGGGTTCTAAGAGTAAACCTAGTAATTATAGGCCTGTAAGTTTGACGTCAGTGGTGGGTAAGTTAATGGAAAGTATTCTTAGAGATGGTATATATAATTATCTGGATAGACAGGGTCTGATTAGGAACAGTCAACATGGATTTACAAATCTTATTGAATTTTTTGAAGAGGTTACTAGGAAAGCTGACGAGGGTAAAGCAGTGGATGTTGTCTATATGGACTTCAGTAAGGCCTTTGACAAGATTCCGCATGGAAAGTTAGTTAGGAAGGTTCAAACTTTAGGCGTTAATATTGAAGTAGTAAAATGGATTCAACAGTGGCTGGATGGGAGATGCCAGAGAGTAGTGGTGGATAACTGTTTGTAAGGTTGGAGGCTGGTGACTAGTGGTGTGCCTCAGGGATCTGTATTGGGTCCAATGTTGTTTGTCATATTCATTAATGATCTGGATGATGGGGTGGTAAATTGGATTAGTAAGTATGCAGATGATACTAAGATAGGTGGTGTTGTGGATAATGAAGTAGGTTTTGAAAGCTTGCAGAGAGATTTAGTCCAGTTAGAAGAGTGGGCTGAAAGATGGCAGATGGAGTTTAATGCTGATAAGTGTGAGGTGCTACATTTTGGTAGGAATAATCCAAATAGGACATACATGGTAAATGGTAGGGCATTGAAGAATGCAGTAGAACAGAGTGATCTACAAAGACCCCTGAAGGTGGAATCTCATGTGGATAGGGTGGTGAAGAAAGCTTTTGGTATGCTGGCCTTTATAAATCAGAGCATTAAGTATAGGAGTTGTGATGTAATGTTAAAGTTGTACAAGGCATTGGTAAGGCCAAATTTTGAGTATTGTTTACAGTTCTGGTCACCGAATTATAGGAAAGATGTCAACAAAATAGAGAGAGTACAGAGGAGATTTACTAGAATGTTATCTGGGTTTCAGCACCTTAGTTACAGAGAAAGGTTGAACAAGTTAGGTCTTTATTCTTTGGAACATAGAAGGTTGAGGGGGGACTTGATAGAAGTATTTAAAATTGAGGGGGATAGATAGAGTTGATGTTGATAGGCTTTTTCCATAGAGAGTAGGGGAATTTCAAACAAGAGGACATGAGTTGAGAGTTAGGGGGCAAAAGGTTAGGGGTAACACAAGGGGGAATTTCTTTAATCGGAGAGTGGTAGCTGTGTGGAACGAGCTTCCAGTAGAAGTGGTAGAGGTAGGTTCGATATTGTCATTTAAAGTAAAATTGGATAGGTATATAGACAGGAAAGGAATGGAGGGTTATGGACTGAGTGTGGGTCAGTGGGACTAGGTGAGAGTAAGCATTCGGCATGGACTAGAAGGGCCGAGATGGCCTGTGCTGTAATTGTTATATGGTTATATGGTATTCATTGGTATTTAGAAGAATGAGGGAGATATCATTGAAACCTGTCAAATATTGAAAGGGCTAGATGGAGTCGAAGTGGACAGGATGTTTCTAAATAACAGATGAGTCTAGGATTGAGAGCATAGTCTCAGAATAGTGATGTCTCTTTAGAACTGAAAAAGAGGAATTTCTTTAGGCACAAGGTAGTAAATCTGTGGAATTTATTGCCACAGATGGCTGTGGAATACCAAGTTATTGGGTATATTTAAAGAGGAAATTGATAGATTTTTTATTAGTAAGGAGGTCATAGGTTAAGGGGAAAGGCAGGAGAATGGGGTTGAGAGGGATAATAAATCAGGCATGATGGAATTGCAGAGCCAACTTGATGGGCTTGAATGGTCTAATTCTGGTCCTACATAGAAACATAGAAGAAACATAGAAAACCTACAGCACAATAAAGGCCCTTCGGCTTACAAAGTTATGCCGAACATGTCCCTATCTTGAAAATTACTAGGGTTTCCCATAGTTCTCTATTTTTCTAAGCTCCATGTACCTGTCCAAAAGTTTCTTAAAAGACCCTATCATATCTGCCTCCACCACCATTGCATGCAGCCCATTCCATGCACTCACTACGCTCTGCATTTTTAAAAAAAAACTTACCCCTGACATCTCCTCTGTACCTGCTCCCAAGCACCTTAAACCTGTGCCCTCTTGTGGCAACCATTTCAGCCCTGGAAAAATGCTTCTGACTATCTACACGATCAATGCCTCTCATCATCTTATATACCCCTATCAGGTCACCTCTCATCCTCCGTCACTCCAAGGAGAAAAGGCCGAGTTCACTCAACCTATTCTCATAAGGCATGCTCTCCAATCCAGGCAACATCCTTGAAAATCTCCTCTGCACCCTTTCTATGGCTTCCACATCCTTTCTGTAGTGAGACAACCAGAACTGAGCACAGTACTCCAAGTAGGGTCTGACCAGGATCCTATATAGCTGCAACATTACCTCTCAGCTCCTAAATCCAATTCCACAATATCTTATGCTGTAAAGGTCATATACCTATTCCGTGACGTTAGAATCAAGAGGACATGCCCTGAACGGTAAAGGTCCTTAGTGATGTGAGGCACCACCTCTTGAAGATGTCCTTGATGGTAGGGAGGCTGGGCCCGGTGATGGAGCTGGTTGAGTCTACAACCCTCTGCAGCCTCTTGCGATCCTATGCATTGGAGCCTCCATTATTAGATTTTGATGCAACCAGTTGGAATGCTCTCCGCTGTACATTTGTAGAAATTGCAGGAGTCACAATACCTGTGGTGGGTGTATTACGTCTGGTATGGTCGTGTTGTAGGGGTGGGACTGCTTCACAAAGATGTGTGATCTCTCACCAGGATGGTGCTGAAAGGCTTGTTATAAGAGGAGACTGGTTGGTTGGTTGGGGCATTAACCTGGGAAGTTTGGGGAAGGTACCAGACAATTGGAAGTGATTCTCTGTCACAACGTGACACTCAGTCAATGGGCAGTGTGATAGTGTAGCAGTCAACGTAACCCTTTACATCAATTCTTGCAACAGTCTGTAAGGAGTATGTTCTCCATGTTTCCTCCATGAGCTCCAGTTTCCTCCCATGTTAAAAAGACGTACAGGTTAGTAAGTTGTGGGCATGCTATGTTAGCGATGGATGCATGGTAACACTTTTGGGCTGCCTCCAGCACGTCTTTGGTCTGTATTAGTTGTTGATGCAAATGATGCATTTTGCTGTATGTTTCGATGTTTCAATGTACTTGTGCCAAAGTTAATCTTTAAATCTTCTTTTAAAAATTGTTAAAATCTGAATGGTAGGCAGCAGTTAGATTAACCCCATTATTGGCAAGATGTTCAAGTCAATAATCAAAGAGGAAATTGCTAATCATTCAGGAAAAGTGCTCATAAGTAAACCTAGACCATCAAGCCTAGGCAAATGCTATGTTGGCATTTATTTTGAGAGGACTAGACTCTAAAAGCAAAGATGTAATGTTGAGTTTTATGAAGCATTGGTGAGATCTCACTTTGAGCATTGTGAGTAGTTTTGGGGTCCCTTATCTAAGAAGGTATGTGCTGACATTGGAGAGAGTTCAAAGGAGGTTCACGAAAGTGATTCCGGGATTGAAAGATTTATCATGTGAGGAGCGTTTGATGGCTCTGGGGCTGTATTCACTGGAATTCAGAATAATGAGGGGAATAATGAAACTTATCAGATTTTGAAGGGGCTCAATAGGATGGTTGTAGAGAGGATATTCCCAATGGTGGGAAAGAAGGACACAGCCTCAGAATAATAATAAGTACTTTAATGATCCCGAGTGGGAAATTTTTTTATTACAGCAGCAATATACGCATTAATGTATCCAGTGTGCAATACTGTTCAGTAATAATGTTCAAAATAATAAAGCAAAAGCTATTATCCTATGATGTGTGTTCTGCCACACAGAGATGAACTGTTAATATGCTTATTGCATTTGGTGGGAAAGATTTTCTGTAACGATCCTTATGACAGTGGAGCTGAATGACGTCCATTTGGAATGGAGATGAGGAATTTCTTCAGCCAGAGAGTGGTAAATACGTGAAATTTGTTGCCACAGGTGGCTATGAAGGCCAAGACATCGGGTATATTTAAGGCAGAGGTTGTGGATTCTTGATGAGTCGGCATAAAAGGATACAGGGCAAAGGCAGAAGATTGGAGATGAGAGGGAAATGGATCAGCCATGATGGAAATGGTGAAGTAGACTTGGTGGGCCAAATGGCCTAATTCTGCTCCAATATCTTACAGTCTTGTATTGTGCTTTGATGAAGGGTTACTATTTTAACAAATTTGCTTGAATTCTTTAAGGATCTAACAGGGAGAGTTGGTCGAGAGGAACCTGTAGAATAAAGTTCAAACTATGTTTATTATCAAAGTATGTATGCAGTATGCAACCTTGAGATTCATCTTCTTGCAGGCAGCCACAAAACAAAGAAACACCACAGAACTCATTTTAAAAAAACCCCATACAGCAGAGACCATCAAGTACCCAATGTGAGGAAAAAGAAACAAATTATGCAAACAATGTTTAAAAAAAAGTAGTAACATAGAACATGAACTACAGAGTCGCCGAAAGTGAATTCACAGCCGCAAGGTCAGTTCGGCGCTGTGCCGATGGTTTCTCTCGCAGCTGCAGTCAGTTCAATGCTGAACTACCCCGATCAAATAGTGAAATAGTTTAAAAAAAAGTAAACAGAAGCAAACAGAACGGGAACTGTAGATGTAATGTATCTAGATTTCTGAGAAGCACTTGTACTCAACACCAGTAATTTACAATGGACGTTAAAAAAAATAGAAGATTCCTTGCTTTGTAAGATTATCTAAGGATAGTTAGCTTTTGCCTATTAGATGTCACGTAGTAGTAATGCGATACTCCAGTCGAGTATGTTATTTTCTGAAAGGGCTGGCTGTAGGTGGGTCTTCAGGTGGCGTTTGAGGTTGATCCGGGATCCACATGTTCCAGGGATCTTCCAGAGCTCACGATCCTGCCCCCTTCACAGGCTGATCGCCATGGACTTAATCCGGAATGTCTAGGGTGGATTCTCGGAATGGAGAACACCCGTGCGTGACTTTGGTTAATATGGGAGGCCGATGCACGGTCGGGGTCCAGTGTCAGGTGTGGTGTGTAATAGCACTGTTGTACAACATGCTCTGGTATTTTCGAACTGGATCTGTGGTGTTCTCAACTGGGAAATGGAATGATTGAGTAATGGAATTTCTAAACTCTTTGTCTGCAGATCACATGAAAGGATTAAGAGCTCCTGTCCTGCAGAGACGGTTGGAATGCAGGTACTAATTCTGATTTGTGTTATCTCTTGAATGTTTTATATATAATTTCTGGTGATAATTGATTTATTATTATCACATGTACTGATGTATAGTGAAAACATGCCTTGCACATGATCCATACAGATCAGATCAGGTAGAACAAGGTAAAACAATAACAGAACGCAGAATAAAGTGGAACAGTTATAGAGAAAGTACAGTGCAGATAGACAATAAAGTGCAAGGTCCTAGCGAGGTAGATTGTGAGGTCAGGAATCCATCTTGTACTATGAAACCCTTCCTTACACTGCAGGGTAGAAGACGTCCTTCAGTCTGTGTGCTTACAGGTACCTTCTGCCCAATGGGAGAGGCGAGAAGACACAATGTCTGGGGTGGCTGTGGTCTTTGATTATGAGGCAGCGAGAAGTGGAGACTGGTGGTCCTCGCCCTTTTTTCTACTCGTGGCCCTCTGTGGCCCCTACTCCCCGCATTCCCTCCCATCCCCAAACACAGACAAGCTAGGCTGTTTTGCTGCCGTATTTGCATCATCATCACAGGAGTTCCCAACCATTTTTATACTATGGACCCTTACTGTTAACTGAGGTTGGGAACCCCTGATCTAGCATATTTTCCCATTAATTTCATTAAGTTAAATTGCATTTATTAATTTATTTTTTATTTATATATTGTAGTAACATTTCATTAAGACAGTAAACTTATCATGGCCCACTCAGAAACTCCTATGGCTCAGTTTCTTGTATTTTACTTGTGGCCCCTGTGAAATCCAGCACGGCCCCATGAGGAGAACCACTGGTGCAGAAGGTCCGGGGAGGGG
The DNA here is from genome assembly GCF_030144855.1 of Hypanus sabinus. Classification (NCBI taxonomy): domain Eukaryota; kingdom Metazoa; phylum Chordata; class Chondrichthyes; order Myliobatiformes; family Dasyatidae; genus Hypanus; species Hypanus sabinus. The sequence goes on from NC_082718.1 coordinate 31,153,354, forward strand.
GAGCTGGTTTTCCTGATCTCTCTTCACAACTCTCTGCGGTTTCTTGCGGTCACGGGCAGAGTGGTTGTCATATTCTGCACTAACCTATCTCCTGAGGTATGGATGTCAAGAAAGTGGGAAGTGGCTATAATTTGCAAATTTCTTCTCCAGCCCTCAGTTATGTTGTGTTCCCTCAGTTATGAGTGGTGGAAGCTATATTCAAGTGATCTTTCCGGTCCGTGGAGCAGGTTAGTGTCTGAACTGTTGGCGTTGAGTTGTTAACTGACACCCTGCAGCTGCTGTACCAACTTACTGACAGACCAGGTGTTGTTTCCACACAGCGGAACTCAACCAACTTGTCCTTCTATGGCTATATCTGACAAGGTTATCACCTGTGCTGATCACTATCCGCCCAGAGAAGAGCTGTAGATGAAAGTTATAAAAGGATGTAACGTGATCACTCGAGTTGAGTATGATGTTCTCCAAAAGGGGGGTTGTCTGTTGGTGACTCTTCAGGTGGCTGATCTAGGATGTTAGTGGATCCCTCAGAGGAGAACACCTGTGCGTGACTTTGTCTAACATGATGTGCGGGCAGCCGCCACGTGGTCCTCAATAGATTGGGGTCAGGGTCTAGTGGCATGGGATGCAAGGCGATGGTGGACCCTTCACTCTGCAGCCTGCCTCCACCAGCTCCACGGTTGGATCGCTCTGTCTAGAACTCCCCCCCCCACCCCCATCTTGACCTTACCACCATGGGTGATCCTACCATGAGCTAAGTTCCAGCCAGCATTGCTCTCAGGGTCTCAGGAACTCTCAAGTCTCTCCAACACAAGGTGACAATCATCCTCGGAGAAGGACATGTAATGGAACAGCACATTGGCATCAACACCCAACACACCCAAGGACGTGCTGGGGTTGCCTGTGAGTGCCACAACATGTTCTGGCACCAGCACAGCATGCCCCAGTGCTCAGCAGAACAACACAGGACACAACAAGCAATAAAACATCATTAGCTAAACAAACCCCTTTCCTCCCCCCCCTCCCCCATCCCCCATCCACTCGGGGACCGGCCTCTGGGCTTTCAGCTTCAGCTTCAGCTTCAAATTCTGATCGACCTTCAGTCTTTGATCTTTGGTAAATGTTAATTCCCTCCTACATTGGCAGGCCACGGCTACGTTGTGTGTCATCTACGGCAACAGTTCAGGGCTCAAGAAGGGTCTCGCCCCGAAACCGCGACTGTTTGTTCCCCCAACCCATAGATGCTGCCTGACCTGCTGAGTTCCTCCAGCATTTTGTGTGTGTGTGTGTGTGTTGCTTTGAATTTCTAGCACCTGCAGAATTTCTCGTGTTAGTACGCGTTCGTCTGTTTTTTTATTTGAATATTTTAGTAATATTTCTTAAAACAGTAAACTTATCATGGTCCATTCCGAGATTCTTATGGTCCCCAGTTACTTGTTCTTTACTTGTGGAAGTCTGGCATGGACCCCGGGGGGGGGGGAGGGAGGTGGGGTGACAGATGACACACATTGAAGACCGTTGGACTGCAAGATACAAAAGCAGCCACCTGGGCTGTTGCAGCCGCACTCTACAATGGCTTGGCTTCTACCATCAGGAAGATTGGAGGGTCTCTTTATTAGGAGTCCTCCTCCTTTTACACCGGGGTCCTGGGGTGGAGAGGGTTGCACAGAGCAGTATCGTATAACAAATCCTTAAGTCAGTTTAAAGGCTCCCCAGGCTCCTTTCACTTCTGTGGCTGGGAGGAGACAGTGTACCACTGTATATGGAACTTATAGTGAGAGGTTACAGTCTCTGTTTGAGTATCTGAAGAGGCTGCTCCTCAAATTCTAGTTGCTCTTCAATCCCACACTCCTGATCTTCAGCACCCCCCCCCCCCCCACCACCCTAGCACCCAGTGCAGAGGGAAAAGAGTTGCTCAGGGAGTCTCCTGGTTGTGTGGCTGCTTGGCCTGGCCATTGTGGCAGGTAGTCAAGGGTTCTGCCCAGACCCCGACCTCCTCTCCTCTTCCAGGGTTACATCCGTGCCCATGTGTCCCTGGAGAGGGAGCACACGATATCCATGGTTACGAGGATAAGTCATGTACACAAACACATGTATATCATGGCCAAGAAAGTTCAACACCTATACTTCCTCGAGGCTAAAGAATTTTGGCGTGTCCACATTGATATTTACCAATACACTATAGAAAGCATGGTGTCTGGATGCAATACGGCTTGTATGGCAACTGCTCTGCCCGTGACCTGGAGGAATTGTAGAGAGTTGTGGACACAGTTCAGCGTATCACAGAAACCCGCCCCCCCCCCCCCCCCCCATGAACTCTGTCTTCACCTCGATACCTCAGTGAAGTGGCCAGTGTAATCAAAACCCTACCCACCCTGGATCTTCTCTCTTCTCCCCCCTCTCACAGAGCAGAAGGTACAAAAGCCTGAAAGCATGACCCACCAGGCTCAATAAGTTAGATTCCTGACCTCATAATCTACCTTATTGTCTGCCTGAACTGCACTTTCTCTGTAACTGTTACACTTCATTCTGCATTCTGTTATCGTTTTCCCTTGTTCTACCTCAATGAGTAACAAACTCCAGTGGATGACCACTGAATCTGGATTTCTGAGCTCGAGAGGCTGGGACCGCCCCCTGTGCAGCGGTCTTTCCACTTAAAAAAAACTCTCTCACACAAGTTTCCCGAGATTGTCGGATGCAATGGACAGTCACCGCGTAATAATCTGATCTGTACGAACGGTATGCAAGACGACTTTTTCACTGTATCTCAGTACATGTGGCAATAATATTCCAATTCATTGGAGGATTTCTGGGACCAGTGGGTGCCACAGAGCCCCCAGTGTATACTGGATAGTATTCAGGTGAAATATTTAAGGGGAAACTGAGGGGCAACAACTTCTTCCCTCAGAGAATGGTGTGAGTGTGGAAGTAGTGAATGTGGATTTGATTACAGCATTTAAGAACATGGATGGGAGGGCTATGGTAAATGTATACAATACACAACCTGTTCTTCACAGACATCCACGAAAACAGAAGAGTGCCCCAAAGAATGAGTGATAGTAAAAAATGTTAGAATCCCAATGGCCCCCCCAAAGCAATAACCTGCCCCCATCCCCTCTTACTTCAGCAAAAAAAAGCATCAGCACCCTCCACCCACCAAACAAGCAGTAGCAAAGCCCCCAAGTAAGACCACGAACTGCAGTGCAACAAAAACGAATCATTCATCCAACAATTTGACATACCGCAGACACTCTCTGTCTAGTAAAGGGACTGAGAGGTATCGCCCTTTCACAGGGATAGCGGAGACAAAAACAAAACAGCTTGCTGATTTATGGTGTTAAAGCCTGCTGTGTCACTTCTTTGTCCAAGATCTCCTACTCAAGAATCAACAACAAACTCTTCTCCCACTGACGAGGAAAGAGAGAGAGCGTGCAATTTGCCGAGCACAGAGCCCCCGACAGCCAATCCTCTATCCTTGATGTCCCATTTTCTCCCACAGTGCTTCAGTTGGTGGCAGTGGCACAGAATCAGCTTGTCCCCAGGGCCTAAGGCACGCCTGTCCTCTAGGCTGCTTCCTTGGATATCGATGAATGGCCAGGAGCAGGCCCCATTGCTGCAAAGAACTGAAGCTTGAGTGTTGCTCTAGGTTGGGGTCTCCGGCAGAACCCCATCCACCTTGAAAGGGAAAAAGAGAGACATTAACGGCAGGTATTCAGCTGTTTCCACAGATGAGCTCGAAGATGTCACTGTCGAGTGCCATCGTTGCTCCGGTCATTGTAGCTTCATACATACCATGTCATGCTGTAATTACTGAGTAAACCTCCATTGGGAAAGGAAAGAAAATGTCAGTGCATCATGGGAATGCCAACACCACCTCCAGGTACCATCCTTCCCCAAACGTCACAACACGCTGACTTGGAAATGTATCTCCATCCTCTTACCAGGAGTGGTCAAAATCCTGGAAGTTCCTCTTCAAATTAAGAGAGGGAACACCTTCATAAATGGAACACTGGAGTTCAAGTTAGTCCATCACCATCTTCTCGTGGAACAGTAAATAATCTGACACTGCTGACCAGGATGTGATCCCAGCCTGAAGGCCGTTAATAGTTGGTCTGAGCAACTTGATTGCTTGAAAAAAACCAACAAAAGGTGGTGGATACAGGCCAGTCCATCAAAGGAAAAGCCTCCCCCCACCATTGAGCACATTTGCATGGAGTATTGGCACGAGAAAGCAGCATCTATCATCAGAGGCCACCACCATCCAGGCCCGGCTGTCTTCTCATGGCTGCTATCGGGAACCATCAGACTCCTGAATCGGCGTGTTTATATGAGGGGTGCTTGATAAGTTTGTGGCCTAAGGTAGAAGGAGATGAGTTATACAGCAAACAGGAAGAAATCTGCAGATGCCGGAAATTCAAACAATACACACAAAATGCTGGTGGAGCGCAGCATTTTGGGCCGAAACATTGACTGTACTTCTTCCTATAGATGCTGTCTGGCCTGCTGCGTTCCACCAGCATTTTGTGTGTGTGTGTGTTGCTTGAGTTATACAGCTCTCATTACATGCACATGCAGTTCAACTCTTTCAGTTATTGTGCAGAAAGTTTGAAGTTAATCTCCTTCTACCTTAGGCCACAAACTTATCAATCACACTGTGTATATACACATCACATGTGTATATATATAAAATCTCTTTCACACATTGGTTATTTGTCAGTCTTCACTTCTGAATAGTTCTCTTTATTGATTCTATTGTAGTTCTATGTTCTACTGTGAATGCCTACAAGAAAGTGAATCTCAGGGTAGTATATAGTGACATATCCATATTTTGATAATAAATTTATTTTGAACTTTTAATAGAATGGATTTTTTTTCTTTTTATTTTACAGTCTGAAGCTGAGACTCTACTGTTCACCTGTCACAAAGGAGATTCTGCTAACAAGTAAAAAATATAAATTTTGGGAGAATTATATCGTAAGTTCCTTTTTCAATTTCTTTCTACTTGTTGTGTTTAGTGAAGCTGCTATGTGGGCCTGGACCAGACATGGTCTCTCCAAAGGGGTCATCTCAGTATGTGAGATCACACTGTGTGGCTAGCTGCTATGAAATGCATCATGGGTAACATATATATATATTTCACTGAGCACTCTCTGTTATAACATGGTTCAATTCATGTCACAGTTGCAGAGTTAGAGAAAGAAATAAGTCATTTGGCCCATCTATACTAATCCCATTTATCCAACGATAGCCTTTGAAAGGGGGAATGCAACGATAAAGATTAACTTTATTTGTCACATGTACATCAAAACATACAGTGAAATATGTGGTATCAATGACCAACACAGTTCAAGGACGTGCTGGGGGCAACCCACAAGTGTCACGACACTTCCAATGCCAACATAGCATGCCCATACATATTAACCCTTACCCATATGACTTTGGAACGTGGTAGGAAACCCATACAGCTACAGGAAAAAGGAACAAACTCCTTACAGACAGCGGCGCAAACTGAACCCTAATCACTGGTGAACTGCTACACTACTGTGTTGCCTTGCAGGCTGTTTCTTTACCCCCGTCCCCCTTTCATCCCACCACTTCTCAGCATAAAATATTGTTCCTGCATAGTTCAGCTAGCTTTTGAGTTGGTGCGGATTTGCTGATCAATAGCTGTCAGTTCAGCAGCACCATCAAAGGTGCTTTCTTTTGTCCGAGAGATGGACTTCCCTGTCCCGTCAGCTTAGCATTAACAATCCCACAACCGGTGTTTTGAAGAAGACTCAGGAAGTGTCCTGACAATTCTGACTGACAATTTCCCCCCACTCCACGCACCCCATCAATCACCCAAAACCAATTAGAGTTAAACTCTGTAATTCCAGCATGCTCCACATTTTGGTATAGGACAGGCAGATTTTTCTGGATGTCCAATTAATACCCCAAAAACACTTTTAATTTACTTTTGTTTAGCTGTTATGCTGTGTTATAAATTTTAGAGAGCCCAGTAAGGTTAAAGGGTGTGTGGGAGTCGCAGGGCCAGTGAAGTGTCGGGGGTCATTATCTGTGAGCCAGGTAGTGAACCATCAGCACTTGGAGCAGTCAAAGAGTGGTTCATTGAAGTTTAATTGCACCTAGTCATTGTCACATCAGAGTTCGTTCGTGGCACCATTGTTTGCTACGTTGGGAGCTACAACATTTACTTTTTTCCTCCTCCTTTACGTGATCTCACCTATCCCCGGCCAGCTTGTGCTCCTTCTCCTGAACCCCCCCCCCCCCAAAAACAACTTATTCTGGTTTCTGCCCCCTTCCTTTCCTATTGAAGGGTCTTGGCCTGAAATGCCCTCTTTTTATTCTCCTCCATAGATGCTCCCTGACCTGCTGGGTTCCTCTAGCATTTTTGTGTATTACTCTGGATTTCCAGCATCTGCAAAATCTCATGTGTTTATGATTTCCTACTCCATGCTGCCTGTTGTGTCTATTAATCTCTCTATTTCCTTAATGTTAACTAGATGTAGTGAAAGACTTTGTAACACCTTGGGATGTGAAGGGCCCTTTTTAAAAATGAAAGTCTTGCAACAGCCAGCTAGCTTCAAGATATTAGAACATGGAACAATTTGAAGGAGTAAGTTTTAGTTCTGTGTTGACCTAAGCTCTATTTAAACTATTTGGTGAGTAAAACACAGCAATTGTTTGTCTTTTTCAGACTGCTATCGAAGTTGAAACACCAACTCAGATCTCCTTGATTGATGAAGCAACAGGAAAGGTAAAGATGTGCCTCTTCCTCTTTCTGAGCTTCCCACACGGCCGATATGACTGTAAATATTCTGATCTGAAAACAAGGCTTTCTTAAATAGAGTCATAGTGCACTACAGCACAGAAACAGGCCCTTTGGTCCATCTAGTCCATGCTGAACTCGTATTCTGCCTCATCCCCTTGACCTGCACCCAGACCATATCTCTGCATACACTCTGATCCGTGTAGTTTCCAAACTTCTCTTGGATTTTGCAGTCAAACCCACTTCTGCTGGCAGCTCGTTCCATACTCTCACCTCTCTCTTGAGAGAAGTTGTTCCCCTTCAGGTTCCCTTAAATATTTCACCTTTCACCCTTCACCCTTAACCCATATCTCTAGTTCTAGCTTCACCCAACCTCAGTGGGAAAAGCCTACTTGTAATTACCATAAATATACCCCTCATAATTTTGTATATCTCTATCAAATCTCCCCTCATTCTTGTACACTCCAGGAATAAAGTCTTAACCTATTCGATCTTTTCCCTTTAACCCAGGTCGTCAAGTCCCGGCAACATCCTTGTTTATTTTCTCCATACTCTTTCAATCTTATTGATATCTTTCCTGAAGTATTAATCATATTAAAATAACAGTATGAAATGGACTTTGACGAATGCGAGGTTAGCTTTGAACAGGCTAATGTGCTGGAGCATGCCAAGTTTTGGAGCTTTTGGAAACGTTAGGATAGATAAGTCTCTGGGGCTGGGCAGGATATAGCCCAGGTTACCACAGGAAGTGAGGGACGAAATTGCTGGGACACTGACGATAATCTTTGCAAGCTCCCTGGCCTCAGGAGTTTCCAGGGGTTTGGAAGATGGCAAAGTTTGTTCATGTATTGTAAGAGAAAGTTGAAACAATGAAACCTTTTCCTTCCATTGCTGACTCAGTTTGTAAGTCTGCAATTTCTCTTCTTTTTCTTTAAGCCCAACACCCCAAGTGGGGCACAGGTTGCCAACAGCAGCTTGCCGGAGCCCTCTGTCCTGGGCCAGTGTTTCAAGTTGTCCCCAGCTGTATCCCATTGAAGATCATTCCTTTGGCATTTCTGTAGTTCTGAATTTTTACAGGATGGAGTTGCTAGCCCCGTGCCCAACTCTTCTTTCGCAACCAGGCTTGGCGGAGTGTTTCTAGGTGGTTGGAGAACGGCAGATGCTGTTCAAGTATTGTTTGGATTCGAGATGCCACAGAAGTGTAGTGGTCAGTGTGAAGCTATTGCAGTTCAGGGCACTGGAGTTCAGAGTTGAATTCCGAAGTCCTCTGTAACAAAGTTTGTATGTTTTTCCCATGTGCACATGGGTTTCCTCCGGGTCCACGGAATTCCTCCTGTAGTCCAAAGACATGCATGTTAATGGGATAATTGGTCATTGTACATTTTCAAGTGTTAAATAGGTGGGTTGCTGGGCCGTGCAGCTCAATGGATCAGAAAGCCCGTTCCACACTCTAATCTCTAAATAAAAATAATATTAGTATTATCTGGAAATTAAATTGCAAGAAAAAGTTGAAGCAATGAAATGCTTGCCTTCCACTTCTAAGTTTGTAGTTTAGTGCTTACTGAAATCCCAACTGGGATAGCAAAGTTGGCCTATGAGAAGGTCCATGCTTTGAGGAGTTCATGTGGGCAGCTGGAGGGTCTGAATAGCCTTGCACTGATCTGGTACAGGCTGGACAACCATGCTGTGAGTTATTTGTGTCTCTGACTTACTGAAGTATCCCTGTCCCTGTTTCACAACCTTGACCTACTGTTCCCCATCATGCAAGCTGACTTAGTTGTTGACTTGTGGTTTTAAAAGCCTTGCAGCTGTGTGGTGTGCCTCAACTGCAGGTTGTAATGCTCATAACACACGCGCACACACACCCTCCATTTGCTGGGGCACCTGTTAGATTACAGTCTGCAGATTTTTAAATTGCATAAATTGTATAGTACAGATATCTGATTAACTTGGAAGGAGGAGGACAGGGGACTTGATAAAGCCATGCAAGGAGATAAGTAACATAGAGTGGACTGCTGGAAGCTTTTTTCCCAGCGTGGAAATGGCTAATGCAAGGGGACATGATTTTACAGTGACTGAAGAAAGTATAGGAGGATGCCAAGGGTAGTTTTTTTTTACAGAGTGGTGGGTGTGTGGAATGCTCTGCCAGGGATGGTAGTAGAGGCAGATACATTGGGGCCATCTAAGAGATAGAAAAATGGAGGAATATATGGGAGGGAAGGATAGATTGATCTTGGAGGAAGTTAAAAGGTTAGTACAACATTGTGGGCAGAAGGGCCTGTACTGTCAATGTTCTGAATCTTTAATCAATGCATTTTTATGCAATTAATGAGTCATCCTTTCATCGATTTACATAAAAGTTAATGATACAATTTTTATTTCAAACAGAAAGAAGATATAGTCGTGACTCTTCTACCTGCAGGACACTGCCCTGGATCAGTGATGTGGGTATTAAGGATTTTTATGATGTAGCTAAAGATGAAGGATTAGCTTTATTTGTCACATGGACATTGAAACCTACAGTGAAATGCCTCACTGGCATCTGTGACCAACATGGTCTGAGGTTGTGCTGGGGGGCAGCCCTCAGATACAGCCATGGTTCTGATACCCTCAGTTTACTGACCCTAACCCATACAGTACGTCTTTGGAATGTGGGAGGATACCAGAGCACGTGGAGGAAACTCTCACAGTCAGGGGAGAATGTACAAAGTCTTGACAGACAATGGCAGGAATTAAACCCCGATCTCATAGCTGGTGCTGTAATTACGTTTGCTCATTGCTATGCTACTATTCTGCCATTAACCTGTGAATGTCTGTGTGTGTGTATTAGAACATGTTTTTTTTATTAATGTGAACTTTTATGTGAAGAAAGGCGGGGCGGATTTAAAAACTTAAGATTATTGCCAGATGACTCGCTAGAAAGAGAAATGGTTAGGTGTTTTGAAGGAGCCTTCCTTGAAGGTAATAGTGGAGTTGGAGGTGATGCTGCAAAAGATACAGTGGCTTTCTGCTCTGACTAGCTGTGCTTCACAGCTGAGGAATAGGTGTTGAGCTCTTTCAATAAGGAAAGTCGGGTCATTTTCTGTGTCGTGGACATGATCAAACTTGAGTTTATTGTCATATGCACAAGTGCGTACTGAGCCCACTGCTGCACACTCTGCTCACACGTGTCTGCACGGCCAAACACCCGAGCAATCACATTGTCAAGTTCGCAGATGACATGACAGTGACGGAGCTCATCTCCAACAACTGCAAGATGACCTACCAAGAGGAGGCGGAAGAGCCTCGAGGCCTGGTGCCAGGCAAATAACCTCTTCCTTCATGTCAGCAGACAAGGAGATGGTTATCGACATCAGAAGTACATGGGCGGCACAGCAGTGAAAACTGCTGGGAGTGCACATGTTGCACAACCTCTCATGATCCAAGGATGCATCCTACACAGTCAAGAAAGCTCATAAACACCTGTACTTTCTGAGGAGGCTGAAGAGTGCTGGACTTCGCTCATCCAGGACATAGCATTCTACAGGTGCACAGCCGAGAGCATCCAAGCAAGCTGCATCACAGCACGGTACAGAAACTTGTTAATGACGGCCTGTACTCACTGGGACTCAGAAGAACCAGGGGTGACCTAATAGAAATCTGTTGAATGTTAAAAGGCACCAATAGATTGGATGTGGGGAGAGGATGTTTCCCATGGTGGGGAGTCTAAGACCAAAGGACACAGCCTCAGAATAGAGGGGCCTCCTTTTAGAATGGAGATGTGTAGGAATTTCTTTAGCCAGAGATTGGTGAATCTATAGAATGTGTTGCCACAGGCGGCTGTGGAGGCCAAGTCATTGGGTATATTTTAAGGCAGGTTGATAGATTGATTAGTCAACGTATGAAGGGATACGGGGAGAAGGTAGGAGATTGGGGTTGAGAGAGAAATGAATCAGTCATAACCTACTGTAGGTGATTTTAGTCAATGTATTGAGTACTGGAGATGGGATGTTATGTTGAAGTTGTATAAGACATTGGTGAGGCCCAGTTTGGAGTACTGTATGCAGTTTTGGTCACTGACCTGCAGGAAAGATGTAAACAAGATTGAAAGAGTACAGAGAAAATTTACAAGGATGTTGCCAGGTCTGGAAGACCTGAGTTATAAGGAAAGGTTGAATAGGTTAGGACTAGAATGTAGAAGATTGAGACTAGATAGAGGTATACAAAATAATGAGGAATATAGAAAGGGTAAATGCAAGAGGGCTTTTTCCACTGAGTTTGGATGGGACTACAACATGAGATCATGGTTAAGGGTGAAAGGTGAAATGTTTAAGGGGAACGTAAGTGGAAACTTCTTCACAGAGGGTAGTGAGAGTGTGGAATGAATTGCTAGCGCAAGTGGTGCATGCAAGCTCAATTTCAAAGTAGATATTTGGAGGGCTATGTTCCCGGTGCAGGTCGGTGGCAGTAGGCTCCGTAAGTGGTTTCAGCACAGACTAAGGTGGGCCAAGGGGTCTGTTTCTGTGCTGTACTTCTCTATGACTCAATGGTGAAATGGCGGAGCAAACTTGATGGGCCAAATGGCTTAATTCTGCTCCTATGTCTCATGAAAACCACACTGTGTGGACTGGAAGGCTTTACAACAGGTACTGGCACCAGCCTATCCCCATCAAAGACATATACAGGAAGCTGGCAGAAAATGGCTTGTAGCATCATGAAGGATCCCACACTGCTCATAGACTGTTTGTCCCAATCCCATCACGGAGGAGGCTACACGGCATCCACGCCAGGACCGCCAGACTCAAAAACAGCTACCTTTCCCCAATTATTCTGTTCTCCTTTACACTTGTACTGGAAATGACATTAAACAATCTTGAATCTTGACATTCTTGAGATGCTATCAAAGCCCTTCTTGCAACAGCATCAAATAAACCAAAATATTATACTATAAAAAAGTAAATAAAATATAATTCAAAATGCACGTAGTAAAGTGTACAGAGGTAAACAGCTTGCCCTCCTGGTGATGAGATCTCGGTGGTGGTAGGGTATTCATTGGTCTCACAGCCTGTGGGAAGAAGCTATTACCCAGTCTGGTAGTCCTAGTCCTGATGCTCCTGTACCTCCTTTCTGATGGTAGTGGGTCAAAGAGATTGTGACATGGATGGTGAACCTGGTGGTTTGGGACTTCCATGTTTCTGTACCTTGTGAGACACAGACTTGTGTGGGTAGGGCTAAAGTCATTAAGATTTCATTTGTTCATTAAAACTCTGTGCTACCAGCAAGACCTAATATTTGTGGTAAATCTGCAGTTGGCCTTGACAAGATGGGGGTGAGCCACCACCTTGGGCAGCTGCTCTGGTGAAGGTGCTCTAGGAGAGGAGATTCCAGAATTTAGTCCCAGAACCTATGAAAGGGCAGAGACACATTTCCAAGTCGGAATAGTGTGGAACTTGAGGGGAAACCTGTTGGTGCTGAGGTTTCCCTGTTCCTGCTGCCCCTGTCCTTCTCGGTAAGATTGTATCTATATTCATTTGTCATATGTACATTGAAACGTACGATGAATTGTGTTGCAACACAACCTCAGGGTGTGCTAGGGCAGCCCACAAGCCACACATTCAGGCTCCAAAATACTGTAACAGAGCTACAGTATTTGTAGACCACCACAAACAACAACAAAACAAGGCATTCTCCACCCGTCCATCCACTCACTCACGCAGACAGACTTCCAACTCTTCAAGAGTCCACCTTTGTTCTTAAACTTACAATGGACTTGTAGACTTGCTTACCCAGTGTCTTGACCATTGGGTCTCAACAGCTGAACTCGCTGACCCAGGGTTTTGATCATCAGGCCTCTAACCTCTGAACCCACTGAGCCAGGCCTTTGACCATTGTACCTCGACCTTCGAACTCGTCGACGCAGAGCTTTGACCATTGGGACTTGACCTCTGAATTCGCTGACTCGGCTTTGACCATCCGCCCTCAACCTCCGAACTCACTGACCCAGGGCTTTGACTATTAGGCCTCTGACTTCTGAGCTTGCAAACCCAGGCTTTGACCATCAGGCCCCTGACCGCTGAACTTGACTACCTTGATCTTCAGATTTGCATAGACATTTCACCCCAGGACTTGGCAACCTGAGGAGGGGAGAAGGGAGGTGAGGTCAATGACCCTCATGCCTAAAGAGTATGTGAGGTGCTGTTGGAGTAACCTGGGTGAGTAACTGCAAGGCATTTTGTAGATGGTGCACACTGCAGCCACTGTGCATTGGTGATGGATGGAACGAACGTGTATGCTGGTGGATGTGTTGTGGATCTTTGCTGATGTGCTTCTTGAGAAGTTGTTGGATATTCATTTAGCCAAGCGAGCAGACAGTATCCCATCACATTCCTGACTTGTTAAGGGGGAAAGAGTCAAGGGATGGTATTCAGGATGGGGCACCCAAGTTTGGAGGCTGGTGACTCTGTGCATGGAGGGCCAAGGTCTGCAGGCACTGAAGATGAAGTGGATGATCCTCAGGGTCAGCGGTCCGAGGTTAACGTACCGTGATCGAAGCTCTGTAAGCCCAGAGATCAAGGCCTGATAGTTGAAGCCCTTGGATCGTGGTGTTTGGAGGTCAGAGGCTGAGAGTCCGGAGCTGAAGACTGGATATTAGAGGTCTGGAGGTAACCTGTCCTAGGATTGGAGGCTTGTCTATGTATTGGTGAGAGGATGTTGGGTGAGCAGTTGGGAAAGGGGTTTGTTTTGTTGTGATTGCTTAGTTCTTATGAACATTGTGGGCGTGCTGCATTGGGGCCAAAGCATGTGGTCACTTGTGGACTTCCCCCAGCACATCCCTGGGTTGTGTTGGTTGACAATGCAAACAACACATTTCTCTGAATGTTTTGATGTACTTGTGATAAATAAATGAATCCAAGGCTTTATGAATTTGCTCAGATGCTGGCAAGAATGTCACTCCCTCCCAGCTGAGCTGCCTGCCCAGTTAATAGTTTGTGTCGTTTTAATGAGGTGTTTTACAATTGAGCAGTGTAAACGGTTCTGCAATGTCTAGCAAATAGTAATCTTTATTCCTCCTGTTAGTCAGACCTTGGGAAACAAGAGGATTGTATTGTGTTGTCAGTAATGAAAGGATTGCAATGTGCACTATATTTTCAAACTTGCAAGCAAAATGTCTCTGCATTTTATTGAGCTCTTAGTGGTTTTCTTCAGATGCAAATATGTGAACATTTGAGGCTTTTGATGAACTTCTGTACCTTCCTGCTACACTTCAGCTGCCTCAGATAAACAGCCAACAAAGTTCAAAAGTTCAAAGTAAATTTATTATCCAAGGACTTATCTGTCACCATGTACAACCCTGAGATTCATTTTCTTGTGGGCATACTCAGTAAATCATAATAACCGTAATGGAATCAATGAACCGCACCAACTTGGGTGTTCAACCCGTATACAAAAGACGACAAACTGTAAATACGAAATGAAAGAGATAATAATTTGGAAGTTTGGTTGATCGCCGAGATTGGCAAAATGTTTGCAGACGTTTTGGCTTCAATCGAGAAGCCATCATCGATGTGCAGTTGAGGGTGTTGTCTCCTTAGAATGCTGGTTTATATACTCCTCCAGGGTCCGAATGGATATTGATTATTGACACCATGATCTGGTTGGCTGATTCAAAATACTGAACAGTAGAAGATTCTGATTGGCTAGCTTTGATGGAGATCCGTTGGAGATATTTGTTTTGCTGTCCAGATCCCGAGATTACTGGCGTTTCATTAATTGTTGATGTCATTGTTTCTCTTTTCTCCATAAGGGTTCATATACCGCATCAATGTCGATGTGTTTGTTGATGGGTTCTTCTGCAGAAAACAGCGCTTTGAGAAATTCTTGTTCTTTTCTTGCTTTTGTTTGGGTAAAGACACTGGTTGTTGTCCGGTTGAAATGGTGTCCTTCTTTGTCTTCGTGAGCTGGTACTAGTGAGAATGGGTCGTGCCTTCTGCTTGCCAGCTGATGCTTGTTTAGCCTGGCTGATTGTTTTCTTCCTATTTTACCTACGTAGTCCTTGACTGAGTCACTACATTTGGTCAGTCAGTCACACTTTTGTTGCGTTTTGAGTTTTGATAGGTTCCTCCTCAAAGTTGCAGTTGGTTTGTGAGCAACTATGACGCTGTGTTGCTAAAGCAGTCTTGCTGTTATTTCCGAGATGTCGTTTATGCAATAATGATAAATATTGAGAATATTAGATGAAGAGTTCTTGAAAGTGAGCCTATAGATTTTGGGGACATTTCAATGAGTGAAGTTATCCCTTTGGTTCAAAAGCCTGATGGTTGAGTGGTAATAACTGTTCCTGAACCTGGTGGTCTGGGTCCTGATGATCCTGTACTTTCTTCCTGATGGTAGCAGTGAGAAACGAGCATGACCTGGTGATGAATGCTGTTTTCCTTCGACAATGCCCCGTGTAGATGAGCTCCTTTCTTCCCTCCCCCCCACCGTTGGGCAGAAGATGCAAAAGCTGGCTACGTACCACCAGCCTCAAGGACAGTAGCCTACTGTTATAAGACTCTGGAATGGACCTCTTGTATGTTAAAGATGAACCCTTGACCTTTCAACTTACCTTGTTGTGATCTTTGCACTTTATTTGTCTACCCGTAGTGTAATTTTTTTGTAACTGTTAACACTATATTCAGTTTCATTTATTACATATATATAATCACCTGTACAGTGAAATGCATTGTTTGCATTAATATCCAACACAACTAGGGATGTGCTAGTGTAGCCACACATTCTGGTGCCAACATAGCATTCCCACAGTGCTTGGCCGAACAACACAGAAGTCAACAGGCAACAAAACAACAACGGCAAAACAAACCCCTTTCCTTCCTCCCACCCACATACACAGTCAGGCCTCCAACTGCAGGACAATCATCTGGTCTCCAGATCAGGCCTCCAACTCCAGGACAGACCTCTAGTCTCCAGGCTTTGGCCTTGGGTTTCGACAGATGATTGTGGTCTTTTGATGGGACCCCGAATTCAGACTCACCAGCCCTTGTGCCTCCTCCTCACACGGACATCTGATCCATTTAAGATTGACAAGTGGATATGCGGAGAATGGAGGGATATGGACAAAGGGACGAGTTTGGCATTTAGTTACAAGCCCAGCACAACATCACGGGCCATCAGGCTGATTCCCGTGTTGTTCCATTTAGTACATTCTGTTATTGTTTTCCTTTAGCTACCTTGTTCCTTAAGGTTATCATACCTATTTAAAGTTGTCACTCCCTGCTAAATGGTGTGCGTCTCAAATTGCCTCTGACTACCAGGTCCAGCTCCTGGCCTTCACCTATTGCTTAGCAACTAAACCTGGCAGAACAGTTTCTCCTGACAGGAGAAGGGGCAAAGGCTGGCACCTAAAACCAGTTGGTTTGGGCGGACGCAGCTCATCAGCTGTGATTGGCAGCTCATCTGGTAGAAGGAAAACTCTGACCTCAAACATCTGCTGCCTTGCAGTTATACCCACTCATGGGGAAGGCTTTGAGAGTAAACCCTGAGGGGAAAAGGCCAGAGATGGAGTCCCAAAGGCAGTCCTCCGTTGAGTTCAGCACTGACTGGTAGTTCCTGCAATGCCATAGGTGCCAAACCATATCGGTGTCTGCCTTTGGATTCATCAGCTGTATGAAGGGGTAGCCTGCTACACTGGCAGCAGCTTGCTCTCCATATCATACCATCTCGGCTTGCATATCACGTAGACAGCTAGGACGCAATATCCATGGTCCACCTCAAACAGCGGAGGGCCTCAATTTGTACTAACTTGTGTACAGACTGACCTCGATGACATGTGAACAGACGTTTTTCTATATACACATCAGTACGTGTGACAATAAACCATTAACCTCCTGCTGCAGGTTCCTGTTTGAAGGGATGGGTGGCACTGTACTCTACACGGGAGACTTCCGTTTGGCTAAAGGGGAGGCCGCTCGTCTCGAGTTCCTGCATTCAGGAGGCAGGTAAAGCAACAAATTTCTATTGCCTTGCGACCAGTCGCACTGTGACATCTTCAAATGGTGCAGAGATGTACAGCACGGGGCAGACCCTTCAGCCCACAATGCCTGTACTGACCATGATGCCAAAGGGATCAAGCGGAGCTAAGCGTCTGATGTTAGTGAGGGAGATGCCTACATTTTTTTTTGCTGAAATATCAACTTTTACAGCGCCACGTGCCCCTACACCTCCTCCCTGACCACAGTTCAGGACCTCAAGCAGTTCTTCTAAGTGAGGTGACACCTGCCTTGCAAGTCTGTCAGCATCATCTATTGTACCTGGTGCACATTGGTGAGACCTGACGTAGGCTGACCCAGTAATCAGAATCAGACTTACTATCACTGAAATATGTTGTGGAATCTGTTGTTTCGCAGTAGTACAGTGTAATACATTAAAAAATTATTATAAGTTACAGTTGGTGGTTGTTCATCGTGTCTAACGACTACACAAAACCTGTGCAGGAGAATTTTTTTAAGTGATAAAGCGATTTCACAAGGGCAGTTCCCCTCTCTTGAGGTCTGGGTCCAGTGGTATGAATAAGTGTCACAAACTGGGGTCTTCCCTGGTTGCAGTGGGTGACTATGACGTCTTCTGTGCCTTGCAATGCCCTTTGCTCTCCATGGAGTGTTGCAGTACCACCTTCCTGGCCGTTGGATCTCACTGTAGATCTCATCCGCCCAGTCCGTTGGAGCTGATTTTGCACGCTAGGACAGGCGTATCCCTGTCTCGCTGGGGCATGAGGCTACTGGCTAACCTCACCTGGTTCAGCCCGCCGGTCGTAGCGGCGTACCGGGGTGTGGCCCCTGTCGCATGCAAACAGCTGTTTGGAGCCACAAGTGGAAGTTGAGCGTTGGGTGGGTGAGCTGCCCCGTATTGGACACAACAAGCCCCTTTACTGGAGGTGCTACCCCTCCCTGGACACCCCATGCATCTGATAAATTACAATTAGAAATATTTAAAAGTAAATAGCGTTAAAACAGAGCAAATAGTACAGTAATTTTCATGGGTTCATTGCCCATTCAGGAATCTGATGGCAGAGGGGAAGAAGCTATTCCTAAATCACTGAGTGTGTGTCTTCAGGCTCCTGGACCTCCTTCCTGACGGTGACAATGAGGAGGGGGCATGTACTGGATGATGAGGGTCCTTAATGATGGATGCCACTTTTTTGATGCATTGCCTATTGAAGATGTCCTCAATAGTGAGGATGCTAGTGCCTGTGATTGAATTTGCTTAGTTGAAAAGTCTCTGCAGCCTTTTTAAAAAAAATTATTGAGATACAGCCAGAATAGGCCCTTCTGGCCCTTAACGCTGCACTGCCCAGCAATCCCTGATTTAACCCTAGACTAATCACGGACAATTTACAATGACCAATTAACCCACCAACCGGTACGTCTTTAGAATGTGGGAGAAAACTGGAGCACCTGGAGGTAATCATGGGGAAAACGTACATTCTGCTAACCACTGCTGATGTGGCCCCTCCATACCAGGTAGAGATGACAAGTTCCGCAGTATGTGGTATGTGATTTAAAAGAGCAGACATGATGACAGAGAGGGAGAGAGAGAGAGAGAGAGAGAGAGACTGACTGACTAGGAGCTAGTATGAAATTGATAGACCAAATGGTTGTTTCAGCTCTATCATTCTTCTGCCACAGAGTTAAAGACATTTCGACAGTGTATTTAGACACAACGTTTTGTGACCCACGATTCTACCAAATCCCAAGCAGGGTAAGTATTACCAAATTGTGATGCATTCACCAGATTTTACCCAAATTCTCTAGACAATATTTTGCAGATGCTGGAAATCCAGACCAACACATGTGAAATGCTGGAGGAACTCAGCAGGTCAGTCAGCATCTATGCAAGGGAATAAACAGTTGACTTTTCCTGATGAAAGGTCTTGGCCCAAAACGTTGATTATTTATCTTCTCTGCGGACACTACCACCTGATCTGATGAGTTCCAGCAATTGGGGTTCAATTCCTGGGATAAAAGTCTCTGGCTGTCCACTGTGATAACTCATTGTCCTCCAAACCTACAATAGAAATCTTGGTGAAGGATTATAATCTATTGGATTTAAGATTTCTTAACAGCCCGTGCAGAAAACATTTTAGCATGATGTCCATTTAGAATTAATGACATTATTGAAGTGATTGCGTGGCCTAGATGGTCTGAGTGGCTTATTTCTATCATTTGGTTCTGTTGCTCAACCAAGGGGTGACGTGCAGGAGTTAACAATTTTATTTTGCTGAAGAGCTAATTGAATTTGAAACTCGATTTACATAAATTCCTGTCAACCTTCATTGCACGGACGAGAGCTTTTCCCCTTGGAGTGAAGAAGGATGAGAGGAGACTTGACAAAGATGATGAGGGGCATAGATGGAGTGGACGGCCAGAGAAGTTCTCCCAGGGCAGATATGGCTAACACAAAAAGGGCATAATTTTAGGGTGATTGGAGGATTGTATGGTGGGGGGGATGTCAGAGATACTTTTTTTTTTACACAGAGTAGTAAGTGTGTGGAGTTTGCTGCTGGGATGGTGGTAGAGGCAGGTACATTAGGAACATTTAAGAGATTCTTAGATAGGTACATGGATGACAGAAGAGTGGAGGGTTATGTAAGAGGGAAGGATTCAATTGATCTTGGAGTAGGTTGAAGGACCAGGGCAACATCATGCCACTGTGCAGACTGGAAGATTAATTGACCACTAACTCATCAACAGTGTGTGGGGGAGTGGTGGGATCTGGGGGCAATTGATGGAAGTGTGAGATTAAAGCAAATGACACAAAGGTTGGTGGTGTTGTGGATAGTGTAGAAGGTTGTTGTATGTTACAACAGGACGTTGACAGAATGTGGAGCTGAGCTGAGAAGTGGCAGATGGAGTTCAATCCAGAGAAGTGTAAAATAATTCATTTTGGTTACAAAGTTAATGGCAGGATTCTTAACCATGTAGAGGAACAGAAGGATCTTGGGGTCTACACCCACAGATGCCCCAAGTTGATAGGGTGGTTCAGAAGGCATTTGTGTGCTGGCCTTCATTAGCCCAGAATTGAGGTCGAACTGCAAGATAATGTTGCAGCTCTCCAAAACCCTGGTTACACCAAACGTGGAGTATTGTGTTCAGTTCTGGTCACCTCGTTGTAGGGGGATTTGGAAGTTTCAGAGAGGATGCAGAGGAAATTTACTAGGATGCTGCCTGGATTAAAAAGCATGTTTTATGAAGATTGGTTGAGTGGGCTAAAGCTATATTTTTTTGAGAGGAGGAGGATGAGAGGTGCACTTGATGAGAGGCATAGATTGAGTGGATAGCCAACACCTTTTTCCCCAGGATGGTAATGGCTAGTACCAGAGGACATTCATTTAAATTGAGTGGAGGAAAGTATAAGGGGGATTTTATGCCTGGAAATGACTGTCAGAGGAGGTGGTAGAAGCAGATGTGTTAGGGACATTTAATGGACTCTTAGATAGGCACATGAATGACAGAGAAATGGAAGGCTGTGATCTGTGTAGGAGGCAAAGGTAATGTTGATTGTGGAGTAGGTTAGAAAGTTGGCATAACATTGCACAGCCTATGCTGACTATGTTCTGAATTTTGTAAGAAGTGATATTGCTGGATGGTTTACCCAAAACATAGGTGTTTTATGTTTGACACAGCCACGGTGGGTTAGGGGGCCTATTTCCGTACCCCGTGTCTACGAGAGCTTGCGTCTCTGAATCTGCATTCTGATGGAGACCACTGCTCCTTATAAATGAACAAGGGTCTCTGCCTGACTGTTTATTCCCCTCCGTAGGTGCTACCTGACATGCTGAGTTCCTCCAGTATTTTGTGTGTGTTGCTTGGATTTCCAGCATCTGTAGAATCTTTTATGTTTGTGCTGCTCCTTGTGGGTTTTCTGCACTCGTATTGCTGATGAACTGTACAGAATATTTACGAAAGACCCTAAGAATGTAAGAGCCAAATTAGGCCATTCATCCTATTGAATCTGCTCTGGATCCATCATGGCTGATTTATTATCCCTCTCAACCCCATTCTCCTGATAACCTTTGACACCCTTACTAATCAAGAACTTATCCCCCTTTGCTTTCAATATACCTACTGACTTGGCCTGCACAGCTGTCTGTGACAGTGAATTCCACACTTTCACCACCCACTGGCTCAAGAAATTTCTCCTCATCTCTGTTCTAAAGGGAGCCTTTTATTCTGAGGCTGTGCCCTCTGATCCTAGACACCCCCTCTATAGGAAATATAGTCTCGACATCCTCTCTGTCTAGGACTTTCAATATTCAATAGGTTTCATTAAGATCTCCCTCATTCTTCTGAACTGCAGTGAGTACAGACCCAGAACCATCAAACCCTCTTCATACAGTAACCCTTTTCATTCCTGGGATCATTCTCTCGAACCTCCTCTGGACCCTCTCCAATGCTAGCATGCCCTTACTTAGTCAAAAGACCCAAAGCTACTCATGATGCTCCGAGTGTGGTGTGGCCAATGCCTTACAAAGTATCAGCATTACATTGTTGAAAGTTGGAGATCTTCGTGGACCTAACCGATTGCCTGATGTTCGAACTTTGCCGTCCCCAGGAGGAGTGTCTGAATGGAATTCTGGAGTTGGTTGGAAGTTGGATCACACTCAGCCCCTACCACGTGGTGTGGCTAAACTGCAAAGCTGCCTACGGGTACGAGTATCTCTTTACTCACCTCAGTGAGGAGTTTGGTGTCCAGGTGAGTGGTTTGTACTGTGTCATTCGGATTCAAGGTTGAAGGGCTGAATTGCTCCATTTTGTCGTCAATTGTGTGCTTGACATCATCACGTATCTAATACAGAACATTCACGTCAGAAGGTCCTCTTCAGTTTGGAGTATTGAAATCCACAGTAGACCTGTGTTTGGTAACCATCTGAACCCAGGTTTCCGGTACTGTGCAAAAGTCTTAGGCACCCTAGACTTTTTATGTGGTTTCAGATGGTGTAACCTCCACAGAGCTCTGATCTCAGTATCACTGAGGCTTTCTGGGATTAGCTGGAAAGACAGAAGCAAATGAGACAGCCAAAACCTGCCGAGAATTCTGGCAGGTTCTCCAAGATGCTTGGAACAACCTAACAGCTGATTTTCTTATAAAAGTGTACTTAAGAGAATTGATGCAGTTTTAAAGGCAAGGGACGGTCACACCAAAGATTGATTTGATTTAGTTTATTACTGTTTACTGCTCTTTATAGTAATTTTCTGATATTTAGAAACTTTTCATTATTTTTGAAAACATTTTTGCTTTACCGAATTTTTTTTTACATGTTTGTAAGACTTTTACACAATACTGTTCGTTAACCACCTGGCTTAAAGGTGGCCTACAATTTAAGACCATATGACATAGGAACATAATTAGGCCATTTGGCCCATTGAGTCTGTTCTGTCATTCTATCATGGCTAATTTATTATCCCTCTCAACCACATTCTCCTGCCTTCTCTCTGCAACCTTTGGAGCCCTAACTAATCAACAACCTATCAACCTCTGCTTTAAATATACCCATTGAGAATCAGAACCAGGTTTATTATCACTGACATATGTTGTATAATCTGTTGTTTTGTGGCAGTAGTACAATGCAAAACATTAAAAACTACTCTAAGTTACAATAAGAAATATTTAAAGAACACTATTGCAAAAAGTGAGGTAGTGTCCATGGGTTCCTGATCCATTCAGAAATCTGATGTGGCAATGAATTCCACAAATTCATCACCCTGTGGCTCAAGAAATTCCTCCTCATCTCTGTTCTAATAGAATAGAACTTCATTGTCATTGCTCAAGATAATGAGATTGTGGTGCTACACAATCTGTGCAAAACAGATATTTATCATTCATGCGGTATGGCTTAATAAACAGAAAATCCCACAATTACATGCAACAAGTGACTTTAATTATCCATAACACTCAAAGGCCATTAGCAAGCTGGGGTATAGCATTATTCAGCTGCACAACAGTCTTCAAGAAAGTGTGTGTGTGTGTATTTTTAATAAGTGGTGCAAAAATAGAAATTTTTAAAAAAGTAGTAAGGTAGTGTTCATAGGTTCAATCCATGTCCTGGGTGGTGAGGGTCCTTAATGATGGACGCCACTTTCTTGAGGCATCACCTCTTGAAGATGTCCTCAATGTTGGGGAGGATTGTGCCCGTGATGAAGATGGATGAATCCACAACTTTCTGCAGCCTCTTGCGATCCTCCACACCAGACAGTGATGCAACTGAACAGAATGCTCTCCACAGTACATCTATAGAAATTTGTAAGAGTTGTTGGTGTCATATCAGGTTGTCTGGAAGCAGGAAATGAAAGTATGAATGAATAATTAGATAATGCTAAAGATGAATCAGAGGTTGTGCTTATGGGTGCATGGACCATTCAAAATCCAATGGTGGTGGGAAGAATCTGTTTATAAAACATTGAGAGTGTGTATTTTCAAGCTCCTATACCTCCTCCCTGATGAAAGGCCTGGACAGGTGGCAGGTGAAGAGGATATTTCCATTAGGACCAGGAGGCACAGCCTCAGAATAGAAAAGCATTCCCTCAGAACAGAGATTAGGAGGAATTTCTTGTTGAATCTGTGGAATTCATTGCCGTCAGATTTCTGTGTGGATCATAAATTATGAAAGCCACCTCACTTTTTGCACAAATTATTATATATTTCCTATTGCAAACTATAGCAAGTTTTTAGGTATTGCACTGTTTTGAACTCAGCAGGTCAGGCTGCATCAATGGAAATGAATCAACATTCAACGTTTCAACCCGAGACCCTTCACCAGGATCCATCAGTTGGAAAACATTTCTCCCGCAAGAGGTGACAAAAACTAGAGGCCATAGGGTAGGGTGGAAAATGTTTAGAGGGGTTATGAGGAATTGATTGTGAACTAGGAATGAGAGGTTGAGGGTACACACACCAACCCTCATGGAGGGACCTGCAGTGGAAAGGGCGAGCAGCCTCAAGGTCCTGGGAGTCAGCATCTCTGAAGATCTATTTTGGGCCTAGCATTTTGATACAGTTACAAAGAAAGTGCACCAGTGGCTACATTTCATTAGGAGTTTGAGGGGACTTAGTATGAAACCAAAAGACAGTCACAAATTTCTACAGATGTACCGTGGAGAGCATTCTAACTGGCTGCATCTCCATCTGGTATTGAGGCACCACTGCACAGGAACACAAGAAACCATAGAAAATTGTAGACTCAGCCACCTCTGTCATGGGCACAACCCTCCCCACCATTGACATCTTCCATAGGTGATGCCTTAAGAAGGCAGCATCTATCTTTAAAGACCCTCACCATCTAGAACCAGGCCATCTTCTCATTACTACCAACAGGGAGGAAGTTCAGGAGCCTGAAGACACACATTCAATGTTTTAAGAACTGCTTCTTCCCCTTGACCATCAGATTTCTGAATGGTCCGTGAACACCACCTCATGTTTTTTTTCTGTTTTTGCACTACTTTTTTATTTCCTCTTGTAACTTGTAGTAATTGTGTATTGCACTGTACTGCTGCCACAAAACAGCACATTTCACGGCGTACATCAGTGATAATAAACCTGATTCAGAACTTTTTCACCTGGAGGTGACTGCAATCAGGAACGCACTGACAGAGGGGTTGTTGAGGAGTTGGTGGCAGACACTCTCACAAGTATCTGGTCGCGCACTTGAATTACCAAAATAGAGAAGTCTTCAAGTGCTGGTAAAAGGGGTTAGATGGCTGGAATAGACAGAATAGGCTGAAAAATCAGTTTCTTACTGTATTACACTGAGGAAGTCCTCCTTGGTGTCTTAAATAGATCTCTTTTTTTTCCAGAAACCATGCCTCCCACCATTACACGCCCCCACCCCCCCCCCAATTTATGGGGGAGAGCCCTTTTAGCATCTACCCATTAACATAAGAGATTCGGCAGATGCTGAAAATCTTGACTAATACACAGAAGATGCTGGAGGAACTCAGCAGATCAGGCAGCATCTAGGGAGGGAAATGAACGATTGACATTTCAGCCCAAGACCCTTCATCAGAGCCCCCCAAAACTTTGTGTTTTTTGAGGTGACCTCTTGTGCTTTGCCACCTCCAACTGCTCAGCTAGTAAGTCAGTCCTTTCACGTAAGAAGTCAAATGAAACCATGATTCTACCCCTCTATTTCTGGAATGAAGATTTTTTTGGGTTTGTTTTGCATTTCTTTTTCTCTCAGGTTCATCTTAACAAGCTGGACATGTTCAAAAATATGCCGGAGATTCTACATCATGTGACAACAGACAGACTGACACAGATTCACGCCTGCAGATACCCCAGGGTACTGTAACTTCAACAGATTTTACCTAAATTATTCCTTATTTCTCTGACCACCTGTCCCTACATGGATGGTAGAAAAATAGAGGGCTATGTGGAAGAGAAGGGTTCGATTGATCTCGCAGTAGGTTAAAAGGTAGGAATGACATCACGGGCCGAAGGATCTGTACTATCCTGTAACATTCCATGTTCTGTATCCCTTCCTGGCTAGGGTTCTATCCTGCTGGATAACCGTTTGGGATGTGACACATGCGATATAAATGCAGGCTGTTCATACAGATCAGATCATTACACGGTGCATTGAGGTAGAACAAGGTAAAACACCAACAATGCAGAATAAAGTGTAACAGCACGTAAACCATAAAGTGCAGGATCATAGTGAAAGAGACAGTGAGGCCAGGAGTCCATCTTATCATACAAGAGTCCATTAACTGCTAGTTAGAAGCTGTCCTTGAGCCTGGTAGTACGTGCTTTCAGAGTTATTTATCTTCTGGAGTGGGGAGCAGGAAGTTTGTCTGGGTGAGGCCTTTGATAATGTTGGCTTCTTTACTGAGGCTGGAAGATGGAGCTCATAGAGGGACTCCGATGATGTGCTGAGCTCTGCCCTCCACCCTCTGCAGTTTCTTGCGTACACATGTAAAAACAACCAAAACAACAAAATGCAAGATCATAACGAGGTAGATTGTAAGGCCATTAGTCCAGTGTACTGTATGAGAGGTCCATTCAGGAGCCAGTGGGATAGAAGCTGTCCTTGAGATTGGTGATGTGTGCTTTCAGGATTTTGTATCTTCTGCCCGATAGGAGAGTTGAGAACGTCCAGGGTGGGTGGGGGTCTTTGATTACGTTGGCTGCCTTGCTGACACTGCGAGAAGTGTAGATGGAGGGGAGGCTGGTTTCCGTGATGTCTGTGTCCACAACTCTGCTGTTTCTTGTGGTCACGCGCAGAGCATGCCAGGTTGTGATGTATCTGGACAGAGTGCTTTCTCTGATGGTACACTCCATGAGGGTATCTGGTTTTATTAATAATGTTCAAGTTCAAGCACCTCACCTTCCAGTTTGTGCATTGGTGTTTTTGCCAGGATGAACTCTTTGGTCGTGGAAACAGACTTCCATGCGGAATCAAGGCCAAGGATGGGACTCCGCTTCGTATCATCTCCATCAAACCTTCCACAATGTGGTTTGGGGAAAGGATGAAAAGAACCAATGTCATTGTCAGGTGAATATACAGCAGCAGCTTAAAGCATCGGGTGTCTCTGGGCCTGTTCTCAATAGAGCTCAGAAGAATGAGGAGGGATCTCGTTGAAAGCTCTCAAATACTGAAAGCTCTCGATAGAGTGGACGTGGAGAGGATGTTTCCTATGGTGGGAGAGTCTAGGACTAGGGGGCATAGCCTGAGAATAGAAGGACATCTTTTTGAGCAGAGAAGAGGAGGAATTTATTGCCACAGACAGCTGTGGTGGCCAAGTCTGTGGGTATATGTGAAGTGGAGGTTGATAGGTTCTTGATTAGTAAGGGCGTCAAAGATTATGGAGAGAATGGGAAAGAGAGGGAAAATAAATCAGCCAATGATGGAATGGTGGAGCAGACTCCATAGACCGAATGGTCTAAATCTGCTCCTGTATCTTATGGACTTCTAGTTCCAAATCTAAAACTTGTACGGTCCATTGGATTGTTTTGCTGAACACTGGAGGTTAAATCATGCGGGGTGATTCACGGGAAGTGTTCAGTTTTTGCAGAAAACTTTCTTTGTACAGGTTTTTGGGGTGGATGGATTTCTACAGACTGTTCAACTTATGGCCTATGTTTGCTGAGCTGAAGGTGAATCCTGGTGCCAGAAGTTGGTTGGCTGTTCAGAGGGAAAGTGTTGCTGGAAAGCTACATATATACAACCAAATGAAACAAAGTTCCTCCGGGCCACAGTGCACCCACAAGATGTATATCACACACAGCGCAGAAAACAAAATATTACCATAAATAAGTTAATCAAATATTTTAATTCGCATGCGTATAGTACACAGCACAGGTAAACAGTACAGTAAGCAGCTCAGTGTCCTAGTGATGAGATCTCCATGGTGGCAGGGTATTTGTTAGTCTCACAGCCTGAATATGTTACCCAGTCTGGCAGTCCTAGTTCTGATGCTCCTGTACCTCCTTCCTGACAGTAGTGGGTCAAAGAGATTGTGTGATGGATGGTAGGGATCCTCAACAATGAAAAATGGCTTCAAAAATCTAACACTTCATTGTTGACTGTGAGCCATCTCTTCCCACCCCTCCCCCCAAAATAATCCCAGTAAAACTGAAAATTGACAAGATAAAGCTTTGTTCTGGTGTAAATTACCCAGAAATTCCTAAGCAGATGGTGCTTTCACTTGAACAACTTGAAAAACCACAAACCCTCGTGCGGACTTTGTTTTGAGGTTGAGACTGTGCCCCTCGATATGGGAGTCAGTATGAACAAGCAATCTGGAGTAACGACTTTCATGACCTCTGCACCACTGCTGAGGTCTCATAGGAATAACGGTATTATAAAGATCAGCTTTATTTGTCACAATTACACCGAAATCGTCCAGTGAAATGTGTCCTCCGCGTCCACGACCAACACTGACCAAGGTGCCCTGGGTGCACCCCCCCCCAAGTGTTGCCACGTTTCCGGTGCCGACACAGCGTGCCCATAACTCACCAACCCCAACCCGCACGTCTCTGGAACATGTTTGTAAAGTGTTTGTACATGCCTGGCCTGGTACGCTGCTAGCATTTAGGGTAGTGATGAAGGTCCTCTGTCTTTAGCAGTGTTCAGTGCTTCCTTCATCGTGTCAGTAGCTTCCCCATTCAGCTTTTCACTGCCATTGGCCATACAGATCCCAGATGGAGACTCAGGAATACCATCGCACTCAGATGGAGAAGAATTCTTCATTGCTGTTCTGTTACAATTTTTACCGGTTGTTGATCTGGAGGGAGCGGTGAACCACTCTTAGTCTGACCTCTACCCTTTGACCTGGGTGATCCTACCAAGAGCCAAAGCATAAAGCCCTGACTCCAAACAGCATAGCTGTCTGGGGCATTGAGGCATGCAAGACGCCAAACCCTATGACAAGGTTATGGTCCTCTTGGAGGGTTTATACAGACCCGAAGATATGTACGGCGAGAGGGAGCAAGTTCAAAGAAATTACGTAGGGGAAATCTTTTATTTAAACATAGAGTGAAGGGTGGTGCCAGAGGTGGTGTTGGAGCTAAATATGATGGAGGTGATTAAGAGGGTCTTGGATAGGTTGGCAAATATGCAGGGAATGGAAGGATATGGACATTGTGTAGGCAGAAGGGATTAGTTTAGTTAGGTATTTATTCACTAGTTTAATTTGATCAGTACAACATTGTGGGCTGAAGAACCTGTTCCTCTCTACTGTTCTCCTTTCTCAAAGACATAAAAGTCGAGTTGATTGTCATCGGCACAAGTCCGTGTCTGCACAAGTGCATTGAAAAACTTGCTTGTATCAGCATCACAAGCAGTATCAGATAAGCAGCATTCACAACAAAAGCATAAATTATACTTACATTTTTTTATAAGGAAGGTCACAACTAGAATTAAAAAAAACAAAATCCATTCTATACATGAGATGTTTATTCTGGAACCCGCCTTGCCTGAATGCTGTTTAACCAGTCTGTGTTGTTCATTCAGTTCACAGAATTGAGAAATCTGCTCGATTTTAAACACAGCCATTCACTTACTGTGCTTGTTGTTTTCAGGACTGGGGAGAGTTCATACCGGGCCTGCTTCTCATTTCACTCCTCATTCAGCGAGGTAATGAAGAAAGATTTTTAAATTTAAAATTCATTTATCGTTCCTAAGACACTTTGTGCATCAGAAATGGAAGTAGGTCTGTCACTCACCCCCTTAAGAATATGCCACCAATTAATCAGGGTGTGACTGATGCTAGAAATCCAGAGCAACGCACACCCACACAAAATGCTGGAGGGACTCAGCAAGACAGGCAGCTTTCAACACTTCAAGCTGAGACCCTTCTTCAGGACTGGAAAGGAAGGGCAGAGATGTCAAAATAAGAAGCTGGAAGGGGGGAGGGGAAGGAGAACAAGCTAGAAGGTGATAGGTAAAGCTAGATGGGTGGGGGTGGGGAGTGGGGATGAAGTAAGAAGCTGAGAGGTGATGGGTGGAAAAGACCAAGGTTTGGAGAAGATGGAATCTGATAGCATAGGAGAGTAGACCATGGGAGAAAAGGAAGGAGGAGGGGCACCAGGGTGAGGTGATAGACAGGTGAGGTCAGAGTTGGGAATGGAAGAGGGAAGGGGGAGGGGAAAAGTTATTGGAAGTTGGAGAAATTGGACGTGGAGAACAGATGGTGACTGTTCTGTTATTTTCTTGCCTGTCCCTGTAATCGAAGACTCATTCATAGACTGAAAATCTTTTCTACTCATTCTTGAATAAAATGACTCCACTTTCACTACTCCTTAGAGAATTGTTATACTTGTCCGTGCCTTGTGGCACATTGGGCAGCAACCTTGCCATTTCTTTAGCATTTTGTCTTTTTCTTTTATGAGGCTAAGTTGTTAGCTCAATGCTCAACCCAGCACAGATGGAAAGTGTGCAAAGAGTTGGCCAGATTTGAACCCAGAACCACTCACCTAGAAGGCTGGTGCTGATATTGACTACACCATCAGCTGGCAAGGTTAGAGAATATAGTCTCTGTACTCCACAGAATAAATTCTTCCTCCCTTCCTCAAATTTCTGTATTGTAGGGCTCTGTGGAAAGAACAGAGATGTCAAGAGAATCTCTTTAGAACAGAGATGAGGAATTCCTTTAGCCAGAGGTTGGTGAATCTGTGGAATTCAATGCCATGGACAGCTGTGAAGGCCTAGTGATTGGGTATGCTTAAAGTGGAAGCTGATAGGTTCTTGATTAGTCAGGCCAAGTTATGGGGAGAATAGGGTTGAGAGACATAATAAGTCAGCTCTGTGGCAAGGGTTTCCAACCTTTTTTATGCCATGGACCAATACTATTAAGCAAAGGGTCTGTGGACCCTGGGTTGGGAAACATCTGCTCTGTGGGAAGCTATGGAAAAGGCAACCCTTTTTCTGAAAGCATATTCTTAATTCTAGAACATTAATTTTCATGTTAGTCTAACTTGGAATTGTTCTTCGTGTTTCCATTGAGCTTCTTGTATAGTCAAGTGCTCATGGTCATATCCAGCAAGTGTTGGATTCTGATGTTTTGATTAAGAAGTCATAAAACTTAATGCTTTGCGATCATTTTAAGAGAGCAAAAAAATTGGAAAGGGCGAGCAGCAAGAGACCAGTAGCAAAGGCAGAAAATAACGAAGCGAAGATGGCAAGCCAAAGTGTTTTGCTCTTTTACCACAGATAACAGACATTCCATTCAAATTTGTAGATAGAGATCACCAATCGCATTCAAAGTACATTTAATATCAAAGACTGTATAAATTATATAGTCTTGAGATTTGCTTCCTCACAGGTAGCCACAAAGTGAGAAACCTGAAAGAACCCAATTTAAAAAAAGAATTAAAATAAAAGACCAATACCCAATACACAAGAGGAAAAAAAACACAAATCATGCAAACAACTGAAGCGAGTATCAGTAATGCGTACCAAAATTGAGTCCTCAGATCCGCAACCTGGAGTAGGCCCAAAGCCTTGCTTATCAGTTCATCATATTTGCGGGCACAGAGCACAACAGCTGGGGCAGTCTTCATACCCTTAGCAACATGAAGAGAGAAGTGACAGTCATGGAGAAGGAGCGATATCAGCTCTAGTCCCAGATCCTAGCACTGTCTTTTCTGTCTAAACTTCTGTTTAAATTGACAAAGCAACAGAACAGCAAAAGGCTCTGGAACCCAGGAGAGAGGAGTGAACATTGTGAAGAGTGAGCAAAATTGGCTCCTGCCTCCATTCTAGGCCAGCATTAAATTTTCTAAGCAACATATCATACCCCGCACTAGGACCCGGGCACAGCTGCAGCAAAAGGCTCGGGGCCTAGACCGTGCCGCCCAGGGACTCGCTCCAGGCCCAGATTTCACCACCCAGCCTGAAGCTGCTCTCAAACTCTTCAAATCAGCTTAGCACCCAGAGTGATCCAACCACGCATCCAGGCCAGTCGTACAGGCACTGAAACTCCTCCATCCTGACTTCTCCTCTTGGCACCCAGAGCAATTCAATCTATCACCCAGACCAATTGTATGGGCATCGAAGCTCCACTGTCCCGATTTCTCTCTGACTGGCTCACTCCATCTGCAACCCACCATCCCCTGAACTCGCCTCGCCATCAGTCCCCCAATCGCTCTTCGCGGTGATAATTTTACGCAATTTACCTCAGAAAAAGTATTTCTAGTGATGTTTTTAGTCAGATTTCTTAAATTTTTGACCACCAGAAAGCTGTTGCATGCATTTGGTACAGCCATCGTAACCGGAAGTTGGGATCAGATAGCCCCTATTCAAATAATACGATGCGCGAGAAGCTTCCAGAATAACACAAAGAACTGTACCCACTAGGAAACGCAAAAAACAATTTATGCACGTAGACAAAATACAAGTAGGCATCAGAAATTTCAAAACACAAAGAAAATAACAATTTTCCGGTCCAATCGAACACTCAGAATTAGTGGGGAGGTGGCCGATGAGTTGGAAATGTCCCTTCTGTAGGTCTTCACCAGCCACCAGTGAGCAACTGGACCAAAGATAAAGCTCAGTCCAAGATTATCCACCTCTGACGCTGCTCCAGATGAATGGTCTCGACCCGATACATTGACTGTCCATTTCCCTCCTATAAATGTCGACTGGCCTGCTGAGTTCCTCCAGCTTTTCAGAATCAGTTTTAATATCACCGGCTTATGTCATGAAATGTGTTGTTAAGCAGCAGCAGTACAATGCAATACATAATAATAAAAACTAAATTATAGTAGGTATGTTTATTTTTAAAAAATAAATAGGTAATGCCAAAAAGAGAGAGAGAAAAGAAAAAGTAGTAGTTCATGGGTTCATTGTCCCTTCAAAATCAGATGGCAGAGGGGGAGACCTGAATCATTGATTGTGTGCCTTCAGGCTCCTGTACCTCTTCCCTGATGGTAACAATGATAAAAGGGCATATTCAAGGTCCTTGATGATTCATGCTCTCTTTTCGAGGCATCGCTCTTTGAAGATATCAGTGCCCACGATGGAGCTGACTGTGTTTACAACTTTTCTCAGTTTATTTTGATCCCATGTAGAGGCCCCTTCATACCAGATGGTGATACAGCCAGTTAGAATGCTCTCCACGGTACATCTGTAGAAATTTGTGTGTTGCTCTAGATTCCAGCAGCTGCACTCTCTGAAAGGAGCCTGTTAGCTTGTTTTAGTCAGATAATGGTATACAGGAACATGGAGCTAATATTTCTAAGTATTTCCTCTTTTATCATATTTCCTCTTGCTTTTCAGTGTATTTATGTATGGCATACTAACAAGCATTTCACTGTATCTCAGTACTTGTGACAATGTGACTGGACTGTCCACCCCCTCTCCCGTAAACCCAGTAAAACTGAAAAATGACTATGCTTTGTTCTGGTGGAAATTACCCACCAATTCCTAAGCAGATGGCACATTTACTTGTACAACTTGAGAAACCACAAACTCTCATGTGTACTTTGTTTTGAGGTTGAGACTGTGTCCCTCAATACGGGAAACATAACAAACAAGTGATCTGGAGTAATGCTTTTCATGACTTCTGCACTGTTGGTAGGGTGTTGTAGAGAAAAAGATATTTAAAAAATTAGCTTTAATTGTCCACATGTACATCAAAACATAGAGTGAAATGTGCTGTTTGTATCAAATCAAATCAGTGAGGATTATGCTGGGCAGCCCACAAGTGTCTTCATGCTTCTGCACCAACATAATATGCACACAGCTCACTAATCCTCACCGGAATATCTCTGGACTGTCGGGGGCAGGGGGAAATGGAGCACCCGGAGTGAACCCACATGGTCACAGGGGGAACATGTAAACTCCATAAAGACAGAAGCAGGAATTGAACCTGATCAGTGATGTCTGGTGCTGTTAAGCAATGTATTAATCAGTAGGCCACAGTGCCACCTCTCCTCCCTGTGATCTCGAACATGTTAACATTCTTTTTTCTCTTTTACCTTCCCTCTCATTCCTCCCTTTGCTGCCAGATTAAGGATTTCATCTCGTACATTCAACCTGTGACCATCTATCCGAATGTGGTTCCCATTGGCAAGACGTATGAAGAGACTAGGGAGTTGTGAGTAGACCATTTAATGTCAGCTCGGTGTTTGTGAATGAACTTCACTCCTTTAAAATGTCATTTTTCTTTGCTTAAAAATCCTAAAGTCTGCGAAGGCATAAACACTATCTCATTCTTTCTTCCTTCAGAATCTGAATCGGGTTAATATTACTGTATTGTGAAATTTGTCTTTGCGGCAGCAATACAATATAATACAAAATAATAGAAAAAATGTGAATTACACAGTGTGTGTGTATATAATATATATTTGCACATATATAATCAGTTAAACTAAATAAATAGTGCAAAAACAGAAATAAAAATGTACTGAGATAGTTAGTGCTCATGGGTTCAATGTCCATTCAAAAATTTGATGGCAGAGGGGAAGAAACTGTTCCTGAATCATTGAGTGTGTGTCTTCAGGCTTCTGTACCTCCTTCCTGATGGTAGCAAAACTTGGGCTGGGTGATGGGGTTCCTTAATGATGGATACCAGCCCCTTTCTTTTCTGGATTCTAGCTTCTGCCCCCTTCCTTTCTGATGAAGATCTTGATTGAAATATTTATTTATTTCCATAGATGCTGCCCGAACTGCCGAGTTCTTCCAGCACTTTGTGTGTGTTGCTCTTGATTTCTGGCATCTGCAGAATCTCTTGTGTTTATAAAAAGCTTCCTAAAGTGTAGTTGCTGAACACACTTAAAGGTGGAGGGGGAGATGGGAGGTATAAAGGAAAGGGGAGGGGTGAGATACGAGCCCTAAGTGATGGGTGGGCCAAGGAGAGTTTAAGGATGACACCTTCACCACCACCTCATCCCATGTAGTTTCTAACTCCACCTGCCCTCCGATGGGGACTGGGTAGTTGTCATGGATATGATGGGTTGAGGACCTGTTTCTCTGCTGTACAGATCTGAAGGAAGGTGGAGATGTCAGAAATCTTTGTCTTATTCCAACTTTCATTTTCTCAGCTCCTGATGAAAGGTCTCGCCTGTTTATTCCTCTACATAGATGCTGCTTGACCTGCTGAGCTCCTCCAGCATTCAGTTTGTGTTGTTGCTTATAATTTTGCATTGTATAAGACTGGGATAGTAAACCTGATTCTGATTCTTAAGCTGAATTTTAAAGAAAACTTGATTTATCTTGCATCTTTAATGCAATGCACCATCTCTGAGATGTTGGCTGGTCACAGAAGGAGATACCGAGTTGGGTTTTGAAGAACAGCTGAGGAAGAGAAAGAAGTGGGAGGGTTTAGGGACAAAATCTAAGTGTGGCAACAGAGGGTGCGGTCACTAAGGGTAGAATGATTCCAACTGAGATGAAGGACGAAGAGGAGAGCAAACTGGCAATTACTAGTCCTGTTTGGAATGGAATGTGACCTAGTACTAGTGTAAACAAGACTTCTAACAATGGTCGCGGTTTCTAAGGGTGCTGTCAGGACTTATGACTAAGAGGTTTGTAATGCTGTTGCTGGGATTCAGGACTGAATGGTTGGGCAGGTTGGGACTTCTCTGATTGAAGCGTAAGAGGATAAGGGATGATCTTATACAGATGTATAAACTCATGAAGGGCAGAGACAGAATTAGTATAGGTTTATTGTTGTCACATGTACCGAGGTACAGTGGAAAAGCTGTCTTTCATATCCTCTCTCCCCCCTCTCTCACACCCACCCTGTCTCACGCACACCCTCCCTGTCTCACGCACACCCTCCCTCTCGCACACCCTCCCTCTCGCACACCCTCCTTCTCACACCCCCCTCTCTCACCCCCCCCTCACTGTATGCAGCTTCACAAGAAACTAATATAATTAGAAATTCCACTGAAGGAGACATATAATGAGTAATTATTTGAGAGGACGAACCAGGGTAGGATAGTGAATGTAGGGTACCGAGGAGTGTGGTAGAACAGGGGGATCTGAGAGAACACATCCATAATTCCCTAAGTGTTATCACAGGTCAACAGGATTGTGAAGAAAGCTCTTCGAGATTTGAGAGTCATCAGTCACATACACATCGAAATCTACAATGAAATGCTTTGTTAGCATTAATAACCAACACAGCCTGAGGATGTGCTGGGGGCAGCCTGCATGTGTCACCATGTTTTCAGTACCACCACCACATGTCCACAATGTTCAGATATTGGCTCATTGGCCTTCATAATTCTAAGTATCGAGCACAGGAGTTGGATGTTATGTTGAAGTTGTGTAAGATGTTATTGAAGCGAAATTTGGAGAATTGTGTGCAGTTCCAGTCACTTACCTGCAGAAAAGATATCAATAAGATTGAAAGAGTGCAGTGAAAATTTACAAGGATGTTACCAGGACTGTGGGTTTGAGCTGTAGGGAAAGGTTGAATAGGTTGGGACTTTATTCCCTGGAGCGCAAGAGAATGAGGGGAGATTTGATAGAGGTATACAGAATTATGAGGGATATAGAAAGGGGTAAATGCAAGCAGGCTTTTTCCACTGAGGTTGGGTGAGACTAGAACTGGAGGTCATGGGTTTATGGAGGACATGAGGGGAACTTCTTCACTCAGAGGATTTGGAGTGAGCTGGAAGCAGAAGTTGTAAATGTGGGTTTGATTTCAACATTTAAGAGAAATTTGGGTAAGTACATGGATGGACGAGCTATGGTTTGGATGCCAGAAGATGGGACAAGACAAAACAGTTTGGAATAGACTGAAAGGGCCTATTTTTGTGCTGCGGTGCTCAATGACTTTATAACTAACTCTAAATGCAATATAACTTCCCAGCTTTTAGTTGGCTCACTGAGATGACCTGTAGATTGTTTCTTGTTGCAGATAAAGCATCTGTTCTCTCCTGTGTAGTGAACAGCTTTTACTTGGAGGGTAGTAACATTGAATGGACTTTGACATCAGTGGTCGTTCTATTGCTTTTAATTGTGATACATTTTCTTTGTCTTTTGTTCTTCAGTTTGAAAACATTTTGCAGAAAAGGATCAAGGCAGGAAGCCACATACAGGCCACTGGGAAAGCTGAAAAGGTCGAGGCAGAATCTCTTAAATCAAGAAGGTATGTGCAACGGAACATCTGAGCCCAAACAATGAGGGGCTATAATTTTAAGCTGATTGGAGGGAAGTATAAAGGGGGATGTCTGAGGTAGGTTGTTTTACACAGGGGGTGATGTGTGTGTGGAACACATCATCATTATGTCCTGTATTGTATGTGGGCGATCATGGTCTTTCCACGACCATGATTGATACTGACAAATTTTTCTGGAGAAGTAGTTTGCCATTCCCTTCTTCTGGGCAGTGCCTTTACGAGATGGGTGACCCCACTCATTATCAATACTCTTCAGAGTGTGTCTGCCTGGCATCAGTGGTCACATAGCCAGGACTTGTGATATGCACCAGCTGCTCATATGACCATCCACCACCTGCTCCCATGGCTTCACGTGACCCTGATCAAGGAGCTAAGCAAGTACTACACCTTGCCCAAGGGTGACCTGCAGGCTAGCAGAGGAAAGGAGCACCTTACACCTCCTTTGGTAGAGACCTATCTCCACCCCACCTCCCCATGTGGAACGCAAGTCTCGCAGAAGAGTGATGTAGTGTTCATGAGTTCATGGACCGCTCAGAAATCTGATGGCAGAAGGGAAGAAAAGTTATTTGTGCCTTTTTAACTTTGGAAGTGGATGACACAAGTCAGTGGTTAGTAAAGGAGGAATATGGCAGGCTTGCCTTTACTAGTTGAGGCATTGAGTTGCAGAGTCAGGAAGTTATGTTGCAACTTTACACAGCTCTAGTTAGGGTGTAGCTGGAGTATTGCCTTCAGTTCTGACCACCCCATTATGGGAAGGATGTGAAGGGTTTGGAGAGGGTACAGAAGAGTTTTACCAGGATGCTGCCTGGATTAGAGAGCATGAATTATAACAATAGATTGGACAAACTTGGGTTGTTTTCTCAGGAGCAGCAAAGGCTGAGGGGAGAGCTGATGAAGCCCATATCGAAAGAAATGGCAGATGAACTTAAGTATTTTGTGTTAGTCTTTGATGTGAAAGACACTAGCAGTATGCCAGAAATTCACGAATGTCAGGGAAAAATTGAGTGTAGTTGCTATACTAAGGAGAAGGTGCTTGTGAAGATGAAAATTCTGATGGTAGGTAAGTTACCTTAAAATGGTAGCTGTAGAGATCATGGAGGTATTGGTGGTAATCTTTCGAGAATCAAAAGATTCTGTAATGGTTCTGGAGGACTGGAAAATTGCAAATATCACTCTAGTCTGTAAGGGAAGAAGGCAGAAGAAAGGAAATTATAGGCAGTCAGCCCGACCTCAGTGGTTGAGATGATTTTGGAGTCTACTGTTAAGGATGTGATTTTGGGGGTACTTGGAGGCTCATGACAAAATAGACCATAGTCAGCATGGCTTCCTCAAGGGAAAATCTTGCCTGACAGATCTGTTGGAATTCTTTGAGGAAATAGACTGAACAGAAAGAAGAGAGTCAGTGGATGTTGTTCAGTTGGATGTTCAGAAGGTGTTTGACAAGGTTGCTGCACAGGAAGCTGCTTAACAAGATGAAAGTACATGATATAGGAAATAAACTTGCATAGATAGAAGACTGGCTGATTGGCAGGAGGCAAAGAGTGGAAATAAAGGGGCAGCTGGTTTGCTGGTAACTAATGGTGTTCTGAAAGGGTCAGTATTGAGACTGCCTCTTTTCATGTTATATGTCAATGATTTGGATCATGGAATTGATGGCTTTGTGGCCAAGTTTGCAGATGATATAAAGATAGGTGGAGGGGCAGGTAGTGTTATGCAGATATGGAGATATGGATATAGAAACATAGAAAACCTACAGCACAATACAGGCCCTTCAGCCCACAAAGCTGGGCCAAACGTGTCCTTACCTTAGAAATTACCTAGGGCTACCCATAGCCCTCTAGTTTTCTAAGCTCCATGTACCTACCCAGAAGTCTCTCAAAAGACCCTATCGTATCTGCCTCCACCACCGTCGCTAGCAGCCCATTCCATGCACTTAGCACTCTCTGTGTAAGAAACTTACCCCTGACATCTCCTCTGTACCCACTTCCAAGCACCTTAAAACTGTGCCCTCTCTTGCTTGCCATTTCAGCCCTGCTTGGAGAGTATGTTTCCAACAATGGTGGGGTCTAAGACCAGAGGGTGCAGCCTCAGAATAGAGGGACATCCATTTAGAACAGAGATGAGAAACAACGTCTTTAGCCAGAGGGTGGTGAATCTGTGGAATTTATTGCCACAGATGGCTGTGGAGGCCAAGTCATTTGGTATATTTAAAGAAGTCAATTGGTTTTTGATTAGTCAAAGCATCAAATGTTATGAGAGAAGGCAGGAGAATGGGGTTGAGAGGGATAATAAATCAGCCATGATGGAATGATAGAACAGACTTGATGGGCTGAATGGTCTATTTCTGCTCCTATATCTTATGGTCTTGCCTGTTTCCTAGGGTCAAGATATCTAACTTTTAAAGTACGCTGTCTAGTGTAAGTGGGGATCAGTTGAGAGGAAGTGTGCAGAGTGCTAGGTGTCAGGAATGCACTGCCAGAGGTGGTAGTGGATTTACACTACCGAGCGCCATGTTATCATAGTGGTTAGCGCAACGCTATTGCAGCTCGGAATTCAGAGTTCAATTCTGGCGCCGTCCGTAAGGAGTTTGTCCATTCTCCGCATGACCGCGTGGGATTCCACAGGGTGCTCCGGTTTCCTCCCGTAACCCAAAGACGTACCAGTTGGAAGGCTAATTGTTCATCATAAATTGTCCTGTGATTAGGCTAGGATTAGATTGGTGGGTCGCTGGGTGGTATGGCTCAAAGGGCCTGTTCCATGCTGTACCTCAAAATAGAAAGTTTAGCAAACAATAGAATTGTTTGAGGCACTTAAATTGGCAAATGAATAATGGAGGGATATCAATTTTGTAAGGGAAGAGGGATTACTTTAATTAGGCATTTAATCACTCGTTTAATTAGTCTGCCATAACTTAATGGGCAAAATGGCCTGTTCTTATGCTGTACAGTTCTGTGTAACTGTTCTACCCAACTCAGAACTTAGAACACTACAGCTCAGAGGTTTGAGACTCTGGCCAGACTCTGCTGTGATTTTTAACTCTGGTTTGAGCTGTGGTTAAAAATCTACTGAAATCTTACTGAATAGTGGCACAGGTAGGAGGGGCCAAATGGCCTGCCATTACTTCTATTCCTTGTGTTCATTTGGAATAATAAGAGCATAGAACAGTACAGCATGGTACAGGGCCTTTGGCCTATGATGTTGTGCTGATCTTTTAACCTACTTCAAGATCAATCCCTCCTACATAGCCCTCCATTTTTCAATCATTCGTTGCCTATATCAGTTTCTTAAATACCCCTAATGTATCTGTTTCTGACTGCTATATTCCTGGCAGGGAGTTCCACACACCCACCACTCTATGTTTTTTTAAAAAAGAAAAAAATTAATTAATTGAAAATAATAATTAAAAATCTACCTCTAACATACCCCCTCATATTTTCCTCCAGTCACTCTAAGGTTATAACCCTGGTATTAGTCATTTCCACTCTGGGAAAGGTCTCTGGCTGTCCACATGATCTATGCCGCTTAGCAGCTGTAAGTAACTAAATTTTCTTCTTTTTTTGTAAAGTTACTAAATTTTCGTTACCACATGGATTAAAATTGCAAGTCTTCTGCATTCTGCTGATGATTAACTTGAAATGATCCTTTTATAAATCCAACTGCAAAAGGATAGTTCTTGAGTTTAAGGTGAGAAGTTAGGTTAACTTCTGAGTGCAGACCATTTAAAACAGTAACATTTAAATTTTAAAGTGCAGCACAATCTAGTCCTGTAGTTCCCAACCTGGTGTCCACGGACCCTCAGTTAATGGTAGGGCTCCATGACATAAAAAAGGTTGGGAACCCCTGATCTATTCATTGTTTGAAGAATAGATGGACTGAATAATTTTAAAAGTGCATTTTTACAAACCATAAACTATGTTTATAATGTGTGCTGTATTTTGTCATCAAAATAATTGATAAATTGCTCTAATGTAAACTGTTGATTAGACGGTCATGTATTTAAGTGCTGTTCTAAATTTTAATGTTACTATTGTAAATGGAGAAAGTTTCATGCCTGTGACTGACTTTCATGAACTTCATTTCTGAATGATATTTGGTTTTATTGTTTGCAGAGTTTCTTTTTCCTGCACATTGGGTGTCTGACAATCTTTAGCGGCTTCTATTGGGTTTCTTTGTTTTATGGCTCCCTGTAAAGAGACAAATCTCAAGTTTGTATATAATATGCATACTTAGATTAAACATATACATTGAAATTTGAAGAAGGCATGAATAGAATGCAGGAGACCTGAAATTTTAATCCATGTGGCTATGAAAACATAATTATTTATAGTTGCTAAGAAGCATAGATCGAGTGGACAGCCAGAGATCTTTTCCCAGGGCGGAAATGACTAATACCAGAGACATAATTGTAAGGTGACTGGAAAAAAAAGTATGAAGGGGAATGTTAGTTCTATCTCTGTCTCTCCTTCTCTCACACACAAACACACCCACCCACACCAAATTTCCTGATATCACTGCAGTTAACTTACTTTCTCAGACCAGCAGTGTAAAATTACTACCATTAAACATTCTTCACTCCCTTTGATGGTAATCGTAATTAGGAACTGCGTCATAGTAAGGTATTGCAAAGGTCAGTGCTGTCTTTGGACAGCATGGAGTTTGAAGAATAGGCAAGTCAGTCCCATTTCCTTCTCATTCCCCACTGGCTAACTAACTCACATACTGACCTGTTTGTAATTTAATTGCCAGCCAGCTCCTTGGCCCAGACAGTCCACCTCCTTCCCTAGGGCTTTACTAAAACAGATGTTTTGTTTTAAACACAAACTGGTAGCTTTAGGATCATGCTCAATGCTGCCAGATTCATTCTGAACGTAGAACAGTAAATACCCTTCAGCCCACAATGTTGTCTTGACTCTTTAATCTACTCTAAGATCAATCTAAACCCCATCTTGTACACCTCTATCAAATCACCTCTCATCCTCTTTCTCTCCAAAGAGAAAAGCCCTAGCTTGCTCAACCTTTCCTCACATGTACGCTCTCTAGTCCAGGCAGCACCCCAGTAAATCTCCTCAGCTCCACCCCCCACTCCCAACATGAAGCTTCCGCATCCTTCCTATAATGATGCAACCAGACCGGAACACAGTAGTCCTAAGTGTGGTCAAACCAGTGTTTTATAGAGCTGCAGTCTTCACCAAGATAATGTGATTAACTAAACTTAAATCCTGCAGCTCTTGTGAGCTTGCATTTTGAGATGCAGATACCAATACAATAACCACCCGGCTACCTTATTCATTGTATTAGAGGACCATATGGAACTGAATCAGATCATTCAGCTCATTGAATCTGCACCACCATTCCATCATAGATGACTTATTTTCCCTCTCAACCCCATTCTCCCGCCTCAGACCATAAGACTGTAAATGTAGGAGCAGAATCGGGCCCTTCAGCCCATTGAGTCAGCTCTGCTATTTCATGAGCAAACACGAGGAAATCTGCAGATGCTGGAAATTCAAACAACACACACAAAATGTTGGTGAAACACAGCAGGCCAGGCAGCATCTATAAGGAGAAGCACTGTCTCGACGAAGGGTCTTGGCCCGAAGCATTGACAGTGCTTCTCCTTATAGATGCTGCCAGGCCTGCTGTGCTCCACCAGCATTTTGTGTGTGTTGTGCTGCTATTTCATCATGGCTGATCCCAGATCCCATTCAGCCCCATGTACCTGCCCTCTCACTGTATCCCTTGATGCCCTGACCAATTGTGAATCTATCAAATTCTGTTTTGAATATACCCACAGACTTGGCCTCCACTACAGTCTGTGGCAGAGCATTCCATAGGTTTATTATTCTTTGGCTAAAAAAAAATTCCTCCTTCCTTCTGTTCTAAAAGGTCACCCCTCAATTTGGAGGCTGGATACCCCCACCAGAGAAAATATCCTCTCCTTATCCACCTTGGTAGGTTTCAATGAGATCCCCATGCATTTTTTTAAATTCTAGTAAGTACAGGTCCAAAACTGCCAATAGCTCTTCATATATTAACCCTTTCATTCCTGGAATAATCCTCGTGAACCTCCTCTGGACTCTCTCCAATGACAACAAACCCTTTCTGAGACAAGGAGCCCAAAACTGTTGCCAATACTCCAAGTGCGGCCTGACTACTGTCTTGTAAAGCCTCAGCGTTATCTCCTATTCGATACCATATAACAATTACAGCCCAGAAACAGGCCATCTCGGCCCTTCTAGTCCGTGCCTAAGACTTACTCTCACCTAGTCCCACCGACCCGCACTCAGCCCATAACCCTCCATTCCTTTCCTGTCCATATACCTGTCCAATTTTACTTTAAATGACAATACCGAACCTGCCTCTACCACTTCTACTGGAAGCTCGTTCCACACAGCTACCACTCTCTGAGTAAAGAAATTCCCCCTCGTGTTACCCTTAAACTTTTGCCCCCAACTCTCAACTCATGTCCTTTTGTTTGAAATTCCCCTACTCTCAATGGAAAAAGCCTATCCACATCAACTCTATGTATCCCCCTCATAATTTTAAATACTTCTATCAAATCCTCCCTCAACCTTCTATGTCCAAAGAATAAAGACCTAACTTGTTCAACCTTTCTCTGTAACTTAGGTGCTGAAACCCAGGTAACATTCTGGTAAATCTGCTCTGTAATCTCTCTATTTTGTTGTCATCATTCTGGAGGAACGTCATCTCATTTTTTAACTGCATTGCATTTGTGGTTTCTAAATGACAATAATCTGAATCTGAATCTTTCCTATAATTTGGTGACCAGAACTGGACACAATACTTCAAATTTGGCCTTACCAATGCATTGTACAATTTTAACATTACATCCCAACTCCTATACTCAATGCTCTGATTTATAAAGGCCAGCATACCAAAAGCTTTCTTCACCACCCTATCCACATGAGATTCCACCTTCAGGGAACAATGCACCATTATTCCTAGATCACTCTGTTCTACTGCATTCTTTAATGCCCTACCATTTACCATGTATGTCCTATTTTGATTATTCCTACCAAAATGTAGCATCTCACACTTATCAGCATTAAACTCCATCTGCCATCTTTCAGCCCACTCTTCTAACTGGCCTAAATCTCTCTGCAGGCTTTGAAAACCTACTTCATTATCTACAACGCCACCTATCTTAGTATCATCTGCATAATTACTAATCCAATTTACCACCCCATCATCCAGATCATTAATGTATATGATAAACAACATTGGACCCGGTACAGGTCCCTGAGGCACACCACTAGACACCGGCCTCCAACCTGACAAACAGTTATCCACCACTACTCTCTGGTATCTCCCACCCAGCCACTGTTGAATGCTTTTACTACTTTAATATTAACACCTAAAGGTTGAACCTTCCTAACTAACCTTCCATGCGGAACCTTGTCAAAGGCCTTACTGAAGTCCATATAGACAACATCCATTGCTTTACCCTCATCAAATTTCCTAGTAACTTCTTCAAAAAATTCAATAAGATTTGTTAAGCAGGACCTTCCACGCACAAATCCATGTTGACTGTTCCTAATCAGACCCTGTTTATCCAGATAATTATATATACCATCTCTAAGAATACTTTCCATCAATTTACCCACCACTGACATCAGACTAACAGGCCTATAATTGCTAGGTTTACTCTTAGAACCCCTTTTAAGCAATGGAACAACATGAGCCATACGCCAATCCTGCAGTACCATCCCCATTTCTAATGACATTTGAAATATTTCTGTCAGAGTTCCTGCTATTTGGACACTAACTTCCCTCAA
The DNA here is from genome assembly GCF_030144855.1 of Hypanus sabinus. Lineage (NCBI taxonomy): Eukaryota > Metazoa > Chordata > Chondrichthyes > Myliobatiformes > Dasyatidae > Hypanus > Hypanus sabinus. The sequence goes on from NC_082718.1 coordinate 31,197,516, forward strand.
GGTCCTAGGAAAGATCTTGTCAGGACCTGGAGATTTATCCACTTTTATATTCCTTAAAAGCGCCAGTACTTCCTCCTCTTTAATCGTCATAGTTTCCATAACTTCCCTACTTGTTTCCCTTACCTTACACAATTCAATATCCTTCTCCTTTAGTGAATACTGAAGAAAAGAAATTGTTCAAAATCTCCCCCATCTCTTTTGGCTCTACACATAGCTGTCCACTCTGATTCTCTAAAGGATCAATTTTATCCTTCACTATCCTTTTGCTATTAATTTAACTGTAGAAACCCTTTGGATTTATTTTCACCTTACTTGCCAAAGCAACCTCGTATCTTTTAGCTTTTCTAATTTCTTTCTTAATTTCCCCTTGAAATAAATACCAACATTGCATTTGCCTTTTTTTTAACCAGAGTCAACCTGTGAATTAACCTTCTAGGAGTCTTGCACAAGGACTCCCAAGTCGCATTGCACCTCCTGATGTTTGAATTTTCTCTCCATTTATATAATAGTCCGCACTATTGTTCCTTTTACCAAAATGCATTATCATACATTTCCCAATGCTTTATTCCATCTGCCACTTTTTTTTGCCCATTCTTGCAATTTGTCTAAGTCCTACTGCAATCTCACTGCTTCTGCAGCACTACTCCACCTATCTTCATATCATCTGCAAACTTTGCCACAAAGCCATCAATAATACTATTTAAATAATTGACAAACAATGTGAAAAGTAGTGGTGGCAATACTGACCCCTGTGGAACACCACTAGTCACTGGCAGCCAACCAGAAAAGGCCCCCTTTACTCCCACTCGCTGCCTTCTGCCTGTTAGCCATTCCTCTATCCTTGCCAGTATCTTTCCTGTAACACCATAAGATTTTATCTTGTTAAGCAGCCTCACGTGAGGCACCTTATCAAATACTTTCTGAAAATCGAAGCAAATGACATTAATTGCCTCTCCTTTGTCCAGACTGCTTGTTACCTCCCTGAAGAACTGTAACAGGCATGTCAGGCAAGATTTCCCTTTACAGAAACCATGTTGACTTTTGATTTATTTTATCATTAATCTCCAAGTACCCTGAAACCTTGTCCTTAGTAATGGACTCCTACACTTTCCCAACTACTGAAATTAGGCTAACTATCCTCTAATTTCCTCTCTTTTCTCTTCCTCCCCTCTTAAAGAGTGGAGTGACATTTGCAACTTTCCAGCCCTCTGGGATCATGCCAGAATCAAGCAATTTTTGAAAGATCATGACCAATGCATCTGTTATCTCTTCAGCAACCTCCTTCAGGACTCTGGGATGACTCCATTTGGTCCAGGTGACTTATCCACCTTTGAGTTTGCCTAGCACTTTTTCCTTTGTAATAGCAATGGCACTCACTCCTGCTCCCTGACACTCACAGTCCTCTGGCACACTGCTAGTGTCTTCTTTAACAAAGACTGAAGTGAAGTACTTAAGTTCATCTGTCAGTCCTTCACCTGTGAATCTGTTGGGGTAATTTACTGTATATCAGTGAGACCCAATGTAGATTAGGAGACTACTTCACCAAGCACCTACACTTCGTCCACCAGAGAAAGTGGGATCTCCCAGTGGCCACCCATTTTGTTTCCACTTCCCATTCTCATTTTGATATGTCTATCCTGCTACAATACTGCTCTATTGCTACAGTAAGGCCACACTCAGGTTGAAGGAACAACATCTTGTATTCTGTCTGTGTAGCCTCCAATCTGATGGTATGAACATCGATTTCTTGAACTTCCAGGAAAGGCAATGATCCTGTTTCACCATTCCCCATCCCTTTTTTCCCCCTCTGACCTCATCTCCTTGCCTGCCCATCGCCTCCCTCTGGTGCTCCTTCCCCTTTTCTTTCTTCCACAGCCTTTTGTCCTCTCCTATCAGACTGCCCCGTCTCCAGCCCTGTATCTCTTTCACCAATCAAATTCCCAGCTCCTTACTTCCCCCTTCCCCCTCCTGGTTTCACCTATCACCGTGTGTTTCTCCCACCCCTCACCCCTCCCCCACCTCCTACCTTTTAACTCTAGTCCTCATCCTTTTTTTCCTCCAGTACTGATGAAGGGTCTGAGCCCAAGACGTCTGCTGTACTTTTTATCATAGGCACTGTCTGGCCTGCTGAGTTCCTGCAGCATTGTGTGTGTTGCTTGGATTTCCAGTATCAGCAGATTTTCTCTTGTTTCTAAGTTCATCTGCCATTTCTTTGTCCCCCATTACTACCTTACCTACATCATTTTCCAGTGGTCCAATATCAAGTCTCACCTTCCTTTTATTTATATAACTGAAAAAACTTACACTATCTTGCTTTATATTATTGGCTACTTTGCTCTCATATTTCATCTTTTCCCTTCTTACAGCTTTTTCTAGTTGCCTTTTGTTGGATTTTAAAAGCTTCCCAATCATCCAACTTCCCACTCACTTTTGCTACTTGATGTGCCATTTCCTTGGCTTTTATGCAGTCCTTAACTTCCCTTGTCAGCCACGGTTGCCTAGCCTGCCTTTTGAGAACTACAACTTCTGTAGGACATAACTATCCTGCGCCTTGTGAACTACTCCCAGAAACTTCAGCCATCTGTTTTGCCATCCTCCTCACCAGTATTCCCCTCTAATCCACCTGGGCAAACTCCTCTCTCATGCCTCTAAAGCCCTTCTCCCCATAACTTTGGGCACCCTGATTAATCAAGAATCTATCAACCTCCACATTAAATATACCGGATGACCTAACCTCGATACCTGTCTGTGACCATGAATTCCACAGATTCATCACTCTCTGGCCAAAGAAATTCCTCTTCATCTCTGTTCTAAATGGATGGCCTTCTGTTCTGAGGCTGTCTAGACTCCCCCACGATAGGAAACATCCTTTCCACATCCATTCTATCTAGGCCTTTCAATATTCAATAGGATTTCAATGACATTCCCCCCTCAAGCCCCCACCATTCTTCTGAATTCCAGCAAGTACAGGCCCAGAGCCATCAAACACTGCTCATGTGTTAGCCGTTTCATTCCCGGGATAATTCTTGCAAACCTCCCTCTGGACCCTCTCTAACAACGGCACATCCTTTCTTAATAATGGGGCCCAAAACTGGTCACAATACTCAAATGGTGTCTTCTAAAGCCTCAGCAGAATTTACATTAAAGTAAGATCTTTCTTAGGTCTAACTTGGATGGGGCATTGTGGTCGGCATGGACCATTTGGGCCAAATGGCCTCCTTCTGTGAATATAAAGCTGTTTCTCTTTCAGACGCAGACTACAATGACCTCTTCGATGACTGCCATCCAATTCCATCAAAGCGAGTATCGTGCACTCCACAACTCTCGCCACCCACTGGGGAAACCCCTGAACACAATGGAGACGTGCTTACAGATGGCGCCAGTGAGCAGACCGTCTGCCAAAATCCTGAGTTCTTCGACTGTGAGGAGTCAAACGACGAAGATGAAGATGACGAGATTGAGGAGGTTCGCGCTAAGGATGACGCAAGCTTGACGCAGTGTCAACAGTCTGCCGATCCCACAGAGCGGTGGGAGAAGGGAACAGCAGCCTGTGAGACAGACACACCTCCTTGGGGCTTGTTTTTCAAGCAGGAGCCAGCTTCGGTATCCGAAACGGACGAGGGTTCAGAAAACGTTGGGGAACAAGAAGCCAGTCCACACTCTCTCAAGCTCTTCAGCGATTCCGAAGATGGAGATTCCACCTTCTTTCCCTCGCAGACTTCGTCCCAGTCAACCCACATTTCAGAGCAAGGCAGTCAAGGCAGCTTGTTCGGAAAAGAGCCTGTTCACGCCCCAGACAACAGAGCGGACTCGCTGAAGTTCCCCAACAGCAATGACAAAGCAACACTAAATTTAATGAGACTAGGGAAAGTTAGCACTGGAGAACAACCGCAGAACTATGAACCTCCAAGTTGTCCATCGAGCATTCAGTGCAGTTCCCACCCAGTGATCAATGTCAGCATTAAGGATACACCTTCACGGCTTTCGAATACAAATACTGCCTCTTGCCTCCCAGAAGGACGAGAACAAAGCGTGACTTCTGGTTTTAAATCTGATGACTCTCAGACATCCTCAGAGTTTGAGATATCGCCCACCCCAGACTGTGAGTTACCACCGGCCGAGGAACTGAATGTCATTTACTGTAAATTAGCTGCGGGAGAGGCCGTGAAAACAGAAAAACACAAACATGCGAGTGGCTGCAAATTGTAGTGCAGGTCTGCCGCTGGTGGGGATGAGAGCACTGGAGCTAAGGTGAAGTGGACAACCCAGAACTTCAATCAAATGGCTCTCGTTTCTCTGCACTGATGCATAATTTGTGTTATTTTTGGGAAAATAGGACCTTCATCATCTGTGCTGTAGGAATGCAGGAGTAGACTGCTTGGCCTCTTGTGTCTGCTATCCAATTTCATAAGATAATCTTCCATGTATGTCCTTCTTTAAGATCTTACCTCCACCTCCCCTCCAGCACCAATCCCTCATCACTCATCACAATTTACATCATCCACTTAATTTACCAACCTGGATGCCTTTGGGATGTGGGAAGAAACGGGAGCAACTGGGGAAAACCCGCTTGGTCACAGAGAGCATGCAAACTCCACATGTATAGTGCCTGAGCTCAGGATTGAACACAGACCCCTGGTGTTACGAGCCAGTGACTCTACCCTCTGCGCCACTGGGACCTTCTGTTCTAGCTTGTTTTATCTTTCTGAATATGCCCTCCTCACCATTAACACATGCAGTTGTGCGCACACACCTGTGCATGCAGTGTCACATGCATTTACAATCGCATGTATACTGTTGTGTAATTTCACATGCACCCACACCATACAGTCTGTCACTCGTGAATGTATTCAAGTGTCCCCATATTGTCTGTCTCTCTCACACATACACTGCAGTCTCTCACTCACGTGGTATAGAGTCGTAGAAAAGTACAGCACAGACACAGGCCCTTCAGCCCATCTAGTCAATTAAAACTGCCTACCCCATCGATCTGCACTGGGACCATAGCCCTCCATAACACTACCATCCACGTACCTATCCAAGCTTCTCTTACACATTGAAATCGAGCTCACGTGTACCACTTGCGCTGACAGCTCATTCATACTTAAGACCCTCTGAGTGAAGAATTTTTCAGCTTTCACCCTTAACCCATAACTTCTAGTTGTAGTCCCACCCAACTTCAGTGGGAAAAAGCCAGCTTAAATATACCCAATATTTACCCCTCATAGATTTGTACACCTCTATCAAATCTCCTCTCAATCTTCTACATTTCAAGGAATAAAGTCCTAAACCATTCAATCATTCCTTTTCACTCAGGTCCTCCAGACCAGGCAACATCCTTGTAAATTTTCTGTATACTCTTTCAACCGTGTTTACATCCTTTCTGTAGGTCAGTAACCAAAACTGCGCATAATATTCCAAATTAGGCCTCACCAATGTCTTGTACAACTTCAACATAACATTGCAACTCCTGTACTCGGTGCTTTGATATATGAAGACTAATGTGCCAAGAAGCTTTCTTTACAACCCTATCTACCTGTGATACCACTTTCAATGAATTATGTACCTGTATAACCAGGTCTGACTTGAAGGGGGTCCAATCAACTATTTTGTGTTTAATAATTGTAATACATTTTAGACCAATTTGTAGAAATTTGTTTTCACTTTGACACGAAAGTTTTTTATTGATCAGTGTCAAAAAAGTAAAATTAAATCTATTGTGATTCAATGTTGCAGAATTAAATTGACTTTATTACTTACATCCTTCATATATATGGAGTAAAAATCTTTACACTGCGTCTCTGTTCAAATGTGCAATTATAATAATTTATAATATGTACAATAGGGTAGTCAATATTATATAGAAATACAGTTGTGTCAGCATGAATTAATCAGTCTGATGGCCTGGTGGAAGAAGCTGTCCCGGAGCCTGTCGGTCCTGGATTTTATGCTGCGGTACCGTTTCCCGGATGGTAGCAGCTGGAACAGTTTGTGCTTGGGGTGACTCGGGTTTCCAGTCACACCTGTCTTTGTAGATGTCCTGAATAGTGGGAAATTCACATCTACAGATGCGCTGGGCTGTCCGCACCACTCTCTACAGAGTCCTGTGATTGAGCGAAGTACAGTTCCCATACCAGGCAGTGATGCAGCCAGTCAGGATGCTCTCAATTGTGCCCCTGTAGGAAGTTCTTAGAATTTGGGGGGGGGGGGGGGAAGGCAAACCAAACTTCCTCAACCATCTGAGGTGAAAGAGGTGCTGTTGTGCTTTTTTCACCACACAGTCGGTACGTACAGACCACATGAGATCCTCAGTGATGCTTATGCTGAGGAACTTAAAGCTGTTCACCCTCTCAACCCCAGATCCATTGATGTCAGTAGAGGTTAGCCCGTCTCCATCCCTCCTGTAGTCCACAACCAGCTCCTTTGTTTTTGCGACATTGAGGGAGAGGTTGTTTTCTTGACACCACTGTGTTAGGGTGATAACTTCTCTGTAGGCTGCCTCATTATTGTTTGAGATTAGGCCAATAGGTGTAACGTCGTTAGCAAATTTAATTAGCAGATTGGAGCTGTGGGTGGTGACACAGTCATGGGTATACAGGGAGTAAAGGAGGGGGCTCAGAACACAGCCCTGAGGGGCACCTGTGTTGAGGGTCAGAGGTGAGGGAACCCACTTTTATCACCTGCTGGCGATCTGATAGGAAGTTCAAGATCCAGCTGCACATGGCAGGGTGAAGGCCGAGGTCTCTGAGCATCTTGTTGAGCCTGGAGGGAATTATGGTGCTGAAAGCTGAACTGTAGTTCAAGAACATAAGCATCCCTCTTCTCCAGATGAGTAAGGATGGTGTGTAGAGCTGTGGCTATTGCATCATCTGTCAATCGGTTGGCAAATTGTAGGTGGGCCAGTATGGGTGGTAGCAAGCTGCAGATGTAGTCCCTGACCAGCCTCTCAAAGCATCTGCTTATTATTATTAAACAATAAAACATGAAAGCTTTCGGGGGGGGGGGGTGAATACTCTTTACAGGCACTGTTCCCTTGCTGGTCCTACTGAAATGCAAAACCTCACACATTAATTTCTATTTGCCATTTGTCAGCCCATTTTTCCAGCTGATGTGGATCCCTCTGCAAGCCATGATAGTCTTCCTCACTGTCCACTACTCTCCCAATCTTGGTGTCATCTGCAAATTTGCTGGTCCAATTAACCACAACCACATTATCATACAGCAACAGATCCAGCACCCACCTCTGCGGCACACCACTGGTCACAGGCCTCCGGTCAGAGAGGCAACCGTCTGCTACCACTCTCTGGCTTCTCCCACAAAGCCAATGTCTAATCCAATTTATTACCTCATCCTGAATGTCGAGCGACTGAACCTTCTTGACCAGCCTCCCATCTGGGATCTCTCACTCACGCAGGTACTCAACACACAGTGTCACCATATTGTCTCAAACCCAGCAGTGAAAACAGGAGGGTTGGGCATGGGGTTAGCAACTCTACCCCTTAAAAGCCCAGAGCTAAAGAAACATCAACAGAAGCTTCAAAGAAACATAGAATACCTACAGCACAACACAGGCCCTTCGGTCTACAAAACTGTGCCGAATATGTCCCTACTTGGAAATTACTAGGCTAACCGATAGCCCTCTATTTTTCTAAGCTCCATGTACCTATCTAAAAGTCTCTTAAAAGACCCTATCGTATCCGCCTCCAGCACCATTGCCGGCAGCCCATTCCTTGCACTCACCACTCTTTGAGTAAAAAACTTACCCCTGACATCTCCTCTGTACCTACTCCCCAGCACCCTAAACCTGTGTCCTCTTGTGGCAACCATTTCAGCCCTGGGAAAAAGCCTCTGACTATCCACACGATCAATGCCTCTCATCATCTTATACACCTCTATCAGGTTACCTCTCATCCTCCGTCGCTCCAGGGAGAAAAGGCTGAGTTCACTCAACCTATTCTCATAAGGCATGCTTCTCAATCCAGGTAACATCCTTGTAAATCTCCTCTGCACCCTTTCTATGGCTTCCACATCCTTCCTGTAGTGAGGTGACCAGAACTGAGCACACTACTCCAAGTGGGGTCTGACCAGGGTCCTATATAGCTGCAACATTACCTCTCAGCTCCTAAATTCAATTCCACGATGAAGGCCAATACACTGTATGCATTCTTAACCAGAGTCAACCTGCGCAGCTGCTTTGAGAGTCCTATGAACTGGGACCCCAAGATCCCTCTGAACCTCCATACTGCCAAGAGTCTTACCATTAATACTATATTCTGCCATCATATTTGACCTACCAAAATGAACCACCTCACACTTAACTAGGTTGAACTCCATCTGCCACTTCTCAGCACAGTTTTGCATCCTAATCCCCGGGAGAGAAAGGATTTTTAAAGATGGGCTACCCCTGGGGGATAACGTGAAAGACTGGCCCAGGACAGCGGAGTCTGGTGATCTGCTGTCAGTGGCCTGTGCCCCATAAGGGTGATGAGCTTAAGAAGTCCTTGAACACATTCAACTTGACTTTGAACCTGGGTCCCTGAGCTGGATCTGTGACCCCTCCACTAATCACAGGCTCACTCTGGCCTTCTAGGGTCTAACAGGTTTATCTGATATCAAGGTTCTCTTACTTGTTTTTAAAGCCCGTAATGGTCTGGGACCAGAGTACATCACAGCACTGTTTCCGTTTTATTATCCTGTTCAAGTTCTCAGATTTTCTTCTGCCAGCCTCTTAAATTTAAATAATCTCCCTCAAAAGATAATCGGCAGGTCAGCTTTTTTAGAACTATGTTTCTAAACTGTGCAATTCAATACCTAAAACTATAAGGGATGCCGACTCAGTGGCACTTTTAAATGCCAGCTCAAAACCTATTTATTTAACCATGCTTTTAACTAACATCATTTTGTCTTTTATTTTCATATTTTACTTTTATATTTGTACTTTTATCCCATTGTAAGCACTTTGAACTACATCAACTGTATGAAAAGTGTTTGATAAACAGTTATTATCTATCACATGTACATTGTAAAACAGTGAAATGTGCCATTTGTGTTAACAATCGACTGCTGAGGTCTCACTTGGAGTATTGAGAGCAATTTTGGGCCCCTTGTATAAGAAAGGACGTGCTGACATTGGAGAATATTCAAGGAAGGTTGATAAAAATGATTCTGGCATAGAAAGGAGCATTTGATGGTTCTGGGCCTGTACTCACTAGAATCTAGAAGAATGGGGGGGGGGGGGCAGATTCTCACTGAAACCTTTGGTATACTGAAAGACCTGTTAGAGGCTCCCAACCTTTATTATGCCATGGGCCCCTACCATTAACCAAGGGGTCCATAGACCCCAGGTTGGGAACCCCTGGATAGTGTGGATGCTTCTTTCTAGGGTGGGGCAGTCTGGAACCAGCCTCCCAATAGCAGTGCCTATTTAGAACAGGGATAATGAGGAATTTCTTTAGCCAGAGGATGATGAATCTGTGGAATTCATTGCCACAGGCAGATGTGGAGGCCATGTCATTGGGTGTAATTAAGCCAGAGGCTGATAGATTCTTGATTAATCAGGGCGTGAAAGGTTATGGGGAGAAGGCTGAATAGAGCTGAGAGTGAAATAGATCAGCCATGATCGGCAGAGCAGACTCGATGGACCAAATGGCCTAATTCGGCTCCTATGTCTTAAAGCTCTTGTGTGCTGGGGGCAGCCCACAGGTGTGATGACGCATTTTGACACTAACATAGACGAACAAATGTTTGAACCCAGACCAAACAACTCCGATTACGGACCAGATGACTATGGACGATTATGATTCAAGGATCAGTAACTCAGAGGTGACACAGAGCAGACAATGATGGAACCTGGCAGTGGCGGAGAGAATTCCCATTCATGGCACACGCACCACCCATTCAGTCCTTCCCATCTGGATAACCGTGTGAGAGTATGGAACAGACCCCTCAGCCCACAATGTTGTGCTGACCTTTGAAACTACATTTATGTGTTTGCTTTGGTCCCCACCAGCTCTCACCTGTGCTTCCAAGTAGCTGGTTGCATGTGACAGCAGCCACACCTCGCCATACCCCAGTGAGATAGGGACATGCCTGTTCTCGCACATGAAGCCAGCTCCAGTGGACCCGGCAGATGAGATCTACAGTGAGATCCAACGGCCAGGAACGTGGTTCTAGAACGCTTCATGGAGAGCGAAGGGCATGACAAGGTACAGACATGGTCGTGGTCATCCACTGCAAACAAGGAAGACCCTAGTTTCTGATGATTCCTTGTACCACTGGACCTGGACTTCTTAGGTCAAGAGAGTGGAACTGCCCCAGTGCACCAGTTTTTCCACTTTACAAACTCTCCCCCACAGGTTTCCTATTCGTGGATCAAACTATTACACTGTGCATTATAGACATACAAATTTTTAAGGGCATTGGCAGGGTAGAGGCATACAGTATATGACCCCTGCAGGATGGGGGTTTGGGAATCAGAATCACAGTCTTGAAAGATGGGACGGACCATTTAGGCCGAGAGGGATAAAGGACAGGGAATTTCTGGAATTCCCTGCCACTGAACCTGTCACTCCGAGCAATCAGGACCAAGCATGATAGACTTTTGCACATTTGCGGAGTTTAGGGATCTAGGGTTAGTGCAGACTTGAACAGTAGAGTCCAAATTGGTTAATTATTCTCACATGGATTCAAAGAGAATTATAGCACAGAAACAGGCCCTTTGGCCCATCTCATCGGTGCTGCCTTGTCACATCAACCTGCAACGGGAACATAGCCCTCCCATCCATGTACCTATCCAAATTTTTCTTAAATGTTGAAATCAACCCTATATCCACCTCTTTCACTGGCAGCTCATTCCACACTCTCTCCATCCTGAGTGAAGAAGCTCACCCTTGGGCTTCAACATTTCACCTTTCACCCTTAACCCCACGACTTCCAGTCCTAGTCTCACCCAACCTGAGGGGAAGAGAGGTTGAAGGATTGTGTTGAACACAGCAACGACCAGCAAATAGGAATTAATTCAGCAAGGGGAACACCATCACAAGGAAAGAGTCCAGTTTGAAACACTTACATTTATCATTTTTTTATGCAAACATTCTACACCAATTTGCAATTCACAGCTCAGTACAAAGAGGTATACAAGACTTGAAACAATCCTACACAAAAAAAAATCCAAACTTATTTTATCCATACTGAGGTCTCATTACCCCTTCAAAGCAATCAGTCCCCCAAGTCATATTTGGATATCATCTCTGACCACATGCCAAATGGCCAATCTCCCTCCTGCCAATTCCCCACAATGCTCATTTCAGAAAGGTGAGAAATTTGGATGATTGTAGATTTGGGGAGAGGGACAAGGACGGAACTGGCCTTCTGTTTCACTTGTTGGACGGGATTTTAACTTTAATTAATTAATTAATTTAGAGATACAGCACAGAACAGGCTCTTCTGGACCAACAAGCCATACCACCTATTTAACCTTAGCCTAACCGCGGGACAATCTACAATTAACCTGCCAATGGGGGTTAACTTTGGACTGTGGGAGGAATGTACAAACTTGCTGACAGAGTGCGCCGGAATTGCACTAACAGCTATGCTACTGTGGCCCCCCCACCACACCCCGCGATTCTCGGCAAATCTTCAGGAGGGCCACTCCATGGGTCCCTCCGCCTCCCCACCTGCCACAGGGAGGTCCTGCATTGTGGCAAGAGTGAAGAACTCTCCGATACTTAAGATGAGCTTTCAAAGGGAGGAATCACAGAACTGCATCGTCAAAGATGCTCTCTTAATCCCTGTCCTGTTTTTCTATGCACCTAATATATCTCCGTTAGTTCCCAAGCATCACTGTGGCTGAGCTCAGAGGGAGATTCCTCCTGCCCGACACACTATCAAACAAAATAATTAATTCTGTAAACATTGTTCTTCATATTCACGTAGCGGGGTGGAAGTCCGTTGTTGGTTTCTGGTATAAGCTGGGGCGGTCAAACATTGCCCACCTCAGAAACTCAGCTCTATCCGAGAGACTTCAGGAATTCTCGCAGCCGCGACAAAGTGTGACACATCTAGCACCAAGTGGTTGGAGACAACGGTCCTCTGCCAATGCCTCTTACTCAAACTGAAGCTGCAAACTGTACTGCTGCTTGAAAGAGAACACCCTCCAAAGCACAACAGCTCCGAGAAATACAAAAATAGAATTTCGCAATAAGAATCATGACATTTGTCTTTTCCATCAAAAATTATTGGCAGAAAAGTCAGTGGGAGATTTGATGACTGCCTTAGCTAACTTAAACCTTGCATCCCGATAGAGAGGACAATACCAAAGAAAGAAAAATCCCAGATTATTATTAACTGCTAAGCAAAGTGACAAAATATCCCTCTCACTCCCAAAACTAATTCCAGAACTGCTTCTCCAATCAGCTGTTAGCAAATTTTCTGTTGTCGGGCCTTAATGTGATGGATGAGGTAAAACTATACGCCCGGAATTAATGTGTAAGATGCATCTGGAAGTTTAGAATACCTCAAGAATATTTTCTCTACGGTATAAAAGGGACTCATCGGCATGAAGGAGTCACAAGACTGACCTTAAAAGCAAGCTTGCAAAAAGTTAGCATGGAGCACTGACTTGATAGTTTAATAGCAATGTCTTAACAAAAGATTAATAAATTTGGGGTTCTGATCTTAATTTGTTGCATTCAATTATGCATGGAAAAAATTATCCTTGCTTTGAAGGGTTAAAGAGCAAGCATGTGCCTTGATATAAAGAAATGTTTTGCATTAAGCAGGGATAAAATGGTGCTGAATTATTTGGCCATAACTTATCTATAAACACACCTTTTCCCCCTTAACAATACACCTGAGATCTGGAGCAGAGAGCAACCCAAGAAATGCTTGCACAATTTCCGCTGCATCATACAGGATGGAAATATTTTTTCTGCCAATAATTTGAAGGAGTTCCACAAAGCAGGCTGATTATGCAGTGGCCAGATTTACTCACACAAGCTAGCAAACTTGGATAGGCACCTCCAAATAAACAAAAAAAAATTTTGAAGGCTTTATTGCAGAAGACGACTTCCAAATCAAACCTGCAGAATTGTGAACAGTACTCACGTAGAGAATGCTCTTTAAAGCAGGTCACTCCTTACCAGGGGCTAAGCAATCCTGGAAGTTGTTTTGGTGACCTGCTACAAGGCAGGTCACAAATAGTAGCAACTAGCCTCTGTAATACAATTTCTCCCGGGAAACTATCCCATAGACCTGCTCTCAAGTCCAGGATTAATGTGAATGACACCTTTCTGCATGGTGGAGACACAACCTCTTCAAGCGTCATTACGCAAGAACTCCCATTTTAGGATCCACATACTCTTACTTAAAAAAAACACACACAAAAAAAAAGTTTCTTCCTCGCAGATGCTGGTCAGTTCATGAAACCACGGCAGGACAGGGACCCACATTTGCATTCAATCCTGCGCTGCTTTTTGGTTGGCCCATTGACGTCCGAGGTCTCAGTAATCGAAACATCACCCGAACCTACCAAAAGAAAAAAAAACTGTTTTACTCCCATTTCTCGCAACGTATCTGTCACTGGTGAGTCCTGATGAAGGATTTCAGTCCACAACAACAACTACCCAATACCCTCCATAGATGCTGCCTGACCCGCTGAGTTCCTCCAGCATTTTGTATATGATACGTAACATTAAGTGTCCCCGGTTCAAGATCCTGATGAAGCCACGGAGCATTGTGTTTATAGAACCTTCAGCCTATAAGACCATAATATATAGGAGCAGAATCAGCCCATCAAGCCTGTTCCACCATTACATCATGGCTGATTTATTATCCCTCTCAGCCCCATTCTCCTGCCTTCTTCCCATAACCTCTGCCTCCCTGATTAATCAGCGAACTATCAATCTCCATCTTAAATATTCCCAATGACTTGGCCCACGCAGCTGAATGTGGCAATGAATTCCAAATTCATCACTTGCTGGCTAAAGAAATCTCTCCTTATCTCTGTTCTAAAATGTACAATGAGTGTGCTGACTTTTTCACATAACCTAAGATCAATCTAACCCTTCCCTCCAACATAGCCCTTCATTTTTCTATCATCCACGCGTCTGTCTAAGAATTTCTTTGCAACCTCTACCAACATCCCCAGCAACTCTCTGTGTAAAAAAATGACTTCTGACGCCCATGCCATACTTCCCTGCAATTACCTCAAAATTATGTCCCCTGGTATTAGTAATTTCTGCCCTGGGAAAAAGTCTCTGGTTATTCACTGGATCTGTATCCCTCATCATATTCTATACCTCTATTAAATTCAGATTTGGTCCATAGGAAAGTTGCCATTAAGGCAGTATACTGTCTTGGCAAGCCCCTTAACAGTGCTGATGAGTAGAGGGATCTTGAGGTCCACGTTCCTAGCTCCACAGGTTCAAAGTTCAAAGTTAAGTTACTATCAAAGTACATATATATCACCACCATGTACAACCCTGAGATTCATTTTGCTCAATAAACATAGAATAATAACCATAATATAAAATCAATGAAAGACTGCACCAACTTGGGCTTTCCACCAGTGTGCAAAAGACAACAGACAGTACAAATACAAAGTAATATTAATAATAATAAATAAAGGAATAAATATCGAGAACATGAGATGAAAAGACAGGGTGCTGGGATCTGTGGCAACAGCTGATTTTGCTTGTTTTCTGCAATGGTCACTCCTCTCTCCTGGGCACTGAAGCTATGAAGACTGCCCCCGATGCTGTGCTCCCTGCCTGCTAATACTTTGAACTGATAACCAAGTCTTAGGGCCTACTCAGGGTTTCGGATCTGAGGACTCAATTTGGTTCCGAATGTTGTTCGTTTCAATTGTTTGCATGATTTGTGGTTTTTTTTCTTTCCCTTGATCATTGGGTGTTGGTCTTTTTTTTCTTTAATTGGATTCTTTCGGGTTTCTTGCTTTCTGGACACCTGTGATCAAACAAATCTCAAGGTTGTGTAACTTATACATTCTTTGATAGTAGATGTACTTTGAAATATGAAGAGTCCTTGAAAGTGAGTCCATAGGTTGTGGGAATAGTTCAGTGATGGGCCGAGTGAAGTTGAGTGATGTTATCCCCCTGTGGTTCAGGAGCCTGATGGTTGAGGGGGTAATAACTGTTTCTGAACCTGGTGGTGTGAGTCCTGAGGCTCTTCTACCTTCTTCCTCATGGCAGCAGCGAGAAGAGAGCATGTCCTGGGTGGTGGAATTCCTACCACTCATGTTGATAGTGTGGATAAGAAGGCAGAGGCATGCTCGCCTTTATTAGTCGAGGCATTGAGTTCAAAAGTCAGGAAGTTATGTCGCCGCTTTATAAAACTCTAGCTAAGCCACATCTGGAGTATTGCTTACAGTTGTCGCCCCATTATAGGAGGGATGTCAAGACTTGAGAGAGTGCAGAAGAGGTTCACCAGGATGTTGCCTGGATTAGATGGCACGTGTGAGAGGTCGGACAAACCAGGGCTGTTTCCTCTGGAGTTAACCGAAAAGTAAAGTGCCCTTTACCAAGCAGCTCCTCCCAAAATATAACCAAGGATGTACTTTGATAATAAATTTACTTTGAACTTTGATGAAGTAACTATTGAATAAAGTTTTTTGCTGTTTAACAATACGAAAATGAAGAACATCTTTGGTTCGCGAAGTTTGTTCAGTTCTGACGCTGTCCTCCACATAATCTCATCGGTTTCCACCAGGTGCTCTGGTTACTTCCCACATTCGAAAGTCATACTGGTTAGTAGTTAATTGATCATTGTAAATTGTCCCATGATTAGTTCATTCATTTGTTATGTGTCGTGTCATATGACATAGGTGATTATGTTCTTTCTATGACCATGATTGTTCTTGGCAAATTTTTCCACAGAAGTGGTTTGCCATTGCCATCTTCTGGGCAGTGTCTTTACAAGACGGGTGACTCCAGTCATTATCAATACTCTTCAGAGATTGTCTGCCTGGCGTCAGTGGTCACATAACCAGGACTTGTGATCTGCACCAGCTGCTCATATAACCATCCACCACCTGCTCCCATGGCTCCATGTGACCCTGATCGGGGTCTTTTTTTTGTAATTTATTTTTTTTATTGAAGTTCATCATCAAACAAACATTTCCATAAGACGTATTTCAGACATTGTACATATATATCATATAACCATATATGTCACAAATCTCCACATAGTATTTATCTGAGGTATACACTTATAGAAAAGAGTGGAGAGAAAAAACAAGCAAAAGGAAAAAACTATGTACAAGTAGGGAGTGATTTTTTTTTACAACATATTCATTGATTTGTGAGAATAAAATCAGGCCTATGAGGCATTATGTAGTTAAACCATTTTTCCCAGTATGAATCAAATTGTTCCAGCTAATGATTAACAGATGATGTTATTTTCTCCATTTTGTAAGTGTCCATTGTAATTTGTAATCCTGACCAGGATCTGGGCTGTACTTCCAAATATCTGGACTTGATTTGCACTACCTTACTTTCCCCTTTCTATTTTCTAATTATGATTTATAAATCAATTTAAATTTTTATTATATTTACTTCGATTTGTACTTCAGGGAGCACGAAGCGCAGAAACAAATATAACTGTGATGATTGTACGCTCAAGTATTAATTGTTTGGTGACGATAAAGTAAAGTAATTTCCATCCATGCATTTAAAGTTGGGCTCTCCTGTGATAACAATTTCCTAGTAAGAGTCTTTTTACCAGCCACCAGCAGTATATTCATTAAATATTTATCTCTTTTCAACCATTCTTGAGGTATATATCCAAAATAAATGGTTTTACTCTCTAAGGGTATTTCACATTTAAAGATGTCTTGTAGGGCATTGTGTATCCCCCTCCAATAGCCTTTGATAACAGGGCAGTCCCAAAAATATGATAATGATTTGCATTTTGATTTCCACAATTTCTCCAGCAAACAGGGAGGTTACTATCATAATGGGATTTCTGAGAGGGTGTAATAAAATATCTTATTAAGTTTTTTCATACAAACTCCCACCATTTCTGTGAACTGGTACACTTCCATTGATATCTCCGTATTGTTGTCCATTCTTCCTCAGATATAATTATCCCTCCTTCCTTCTTACATCTTGTTTTAATGTATTAAGTCGAATGTGTTTTAAGATTTGACAACCCCTTATACATGTTTGAAATGATTCTACTACCGTTATCTGAATTATATGCTTTTCTAAAGAGCTCTATCAAGCATGTATTTGCCTTGGTTACATTTTTAAGCGTCTTATTAACATATTGTCGCATCTGTAAATATCGATAAAAATCTTGTTTTTCTAATAAGTGTTTCTCTTTAAGCATTTCAAAACTGAACAATGTTCCTTCTTTCATTATGTTGCAAAGAACTGTTATTCCTTTAGCTGTCCTGTCCTTAAATCTAGCATCCAGTTTATTTGGTGTAAAATCAGTCATATGCTCACCATTTAAGAATTGCAATATCTCCCTCTAGATTATATTCTTTTATAGTAGTTTTCCATATTTTAAGAGTCAATTTCACCCATGGGTTATCAACAGTATTTATGTACCTTTGCAGGTTGTTATCAGCCAAAATTGCTTGTATGGGGATGGGAAGTACCCGCTCCTCAATGTTTTTCCATTGAGCGTCATATGATGGGTTGCACCAACATATCACAGCTCTCAACTGTGCTGCAAAATAATAATCTCTAAGAGAAGGTAGGCCCCATCTCCACTTTTCCTTTGCTAATTGCAAAGTTTTGAGACGAACTCTAGGCCTTTTACCCTGCCAAATATACATTGATAACATCTTGTTCCATTCGTTGAATTGATTTTGATTAATCTCTATTGGTAGGGTCTGAAAGAGATATAACAGTCTGGGCAGTATATTCATTTTAATAGAGTCAATCCTTGAACTGAGACTGAAAAAAGGAATCAGGTTCCATCTTGCCATATCTTCCTTAATTTTTTTATATAAAGGCTGATAATTACATTCTGATAATTTTGCCAAATCTTTTGGCATAATGATGCCCAAATACTTGAAAGACTGTTTGCCATGCCCAGGGATATCTACTTTCAATTTCTCTTGGTGAGCTAGAGTAATATGAAAGTAATTGGGTTTTATCTATGCTGATCTTGTATCCTGATAATTGACCATATTGTTCAAAGGATTGCTTCAATTTAGGTAAAGAGTACGTTGGTTGCCCTAGGTAGATCAAAATGTCATCCGCGTAACAAGTCAATTTATGCTCTGTCCCTTTAATAGTAATTCCCCTGATATCTTCATTTTGTCTGATGTATTGAGCTAACGGTTCCAGATATAATGCAAAGAGTAGCGGTGTCCATGCACAACCCTGTCTCGTGCCCCTTTCTAGGGTAAGACTATTTGATAAATATCCATTGATTTTAATCCTAGCAGTGGGGTTGTCATACAGTGTCTGTATAGTTTTAACAATTGTGTCATGGAAACTAAATCTATGTAAAACTCTGTAAAGAAAATTCCAATTAACTGAATCAAATGCCTTTTCAGCGTCCACGCTTATCACTATTGCCTCGATTTAATTTTTTTGTATATGATCCATAATGTGAAGCGTCCTTCGTATATTGTCTTGTGTTTGGCGTTGTCGTATAAAACCTGTCTGATCGTTATGTATCAGTATGGGTAGAAACTCCTCTAATCGTTTGGCCATGATGGAGGTAAATAATCTATAATCCACATTAAGAACAGATATTGGTCTAAATGACCCGCATTCCATTTTATCCTTGCCTTCTTTCGGTATACCTGAGATTATCACTTCCTTCCAACTGGGTGGCACTTGTGCCTTTTTTAGAGACCAGTTCAGTGTGGGGAGTAAAACAGGAATTAACTCATTTTTAAATTCCTTGTGCCACTCTGCTGTATACCCATCTGATCCTGGTGACTTGCTGAATTTAAGTCTACTAACTGCAGCTTTTAATTCAACTTCAGTTATGTCAGCAGTCATCGTTCTATTTTGTTCTTTGCTTAAAGTGGGTAACTCTAGAGAATTCAAGGTGTCAATTTGGGTTATGCTTCACCCTGGAACTTTGGAATATAGAGTTTTATAAAACACTTCAAAAGCTTCTTGAATTTCACTTAGCTTATTTTTTATCATTTTCATTCTTGGGTTCCTAATTCTATGAATTGTATTTTCTGCTTTTCCCCCCCAGTTTTCACGCCAGTATTTTCATAGACTTTGATCCACTTTCATAATGTCTCTGTTTCAGAAACATTAAATTTCTCCTGATTTTTTGTATAGCCAAACTATTAATTTCATTCCTATTTTAAAAAAATTCCCCTAATGTATCCTGTGCCAAATTCAATTTGTGTTTTTTCTCCAGTTCCTTTAGCCTATTTTGTAATTCCTCTAATGTTTTATTCCTTATTTTTTTCTTATATGAAGATATCGCTATAATTTTCCCTCTTAAGACAGTCTTCAGAGTATTGCATAAAATGGGAGGTGAAACCTCTCCATTATCATTAAATTCTAAGTAGAGACCAATTTCTTTTTTAATTTGTTCCTTAAAGTACGGATCATTGAGTTGGCTTGAATTTAGTTTCCAAATAGTATTCTTTGGTTGTAGGTCAAAATCAACAGATAAATATATAGGTGCATGGTCACTTACATCTATTGTCCCAATTCCACAGGTGTTTATTTTGTCTTTGTCTATTGGAAGAGACTAAGCTTGGTTGTAATTGTAAATTTAAGTCTCCCCCACATATCAGGAGACCTTCTGTTTCAGCTACCATAATATCAGTAATTTTCTGAAAACCAATATCACTTCCCGGGGGTGCGTATATATTCAATAGAGTAACTGAATTTCCGTCTATATTCCCCCTTACCAGAATATATCTGCCCTCTTTATCTCCCATTTCAAATACTTTTTCAAAATTTAGCTTAATTGAGATAAAGAGCAACTCCTCTCCTATGTCCTGATTTATATGAGGAGAAAAATAAATTAGTGAAGCCCATTCTCTTTAGTTTTCTATGCTCATTATCACTTAAATGAGTTTCCTGTAAATATACTACATGGGCTTGTTCTTTTTTCATTTTGGATAAAATTCTATTATGTTTGATTGGATTTAATAGCCCATTGACATTAAAAGAAATGAATTTTGCTTTGTCCTTAACCATCTGTATTTATCTGTCAATGTATCATTGAAATTAGCAGAATAAAACTTAATCGATCTACTCCCTGAACAAATAAGAACCAAGAAACGCAAATAATAACAAAAATGGCAATGAACGTGTGATTCCAAGGCTGAGGTCTCTGGTAGATGACCCTGCGTTGAGCTAGAGGAAATGTCTAGCTGTGCGGGATAACCCCTCCTACTTCTGAGTTGAGGGCTCCCATTGCAGTATTCATAAAAGTCAGTGAACAAATCCATTACACAGAAAAGATTTCCCTGTGTACTCCACCTATATATATAGGTGTGTACCCACACACATATATATATTCTCATTTTGGTGGGCAAAAAGGAGTAAGTGAGCGAATAAAGAATAAGAACTAAGTAATATAAAATCCACATTTTAAGTATTTCTCGAGATAGGTATATCACCGTCTACTTTTGCTTCCGTTTAGCTTCTCAACATTTTTAAAGTTAGCCAAAATTTATGGTTCTTCTGAAGGGGGCGAGGGCTGTCTTTGGAAAACTCCCAGTCTCTTCCTGATATACTTCTCTCAGCCTCCTCCTGTCTCCTGCCTTCTCGATTCTCGCACTATTTCCCAAGTGGAGCGGGATAATTCCTCTGCCAGGCTTTCCCTCATTTTGATCACGCTGACGGGCAAACCCCTGGCCTTCATGTCTGTAGTCACCTCTTCCACTGTCTGTTACAACCGTGTCCCATCTTCATAAAGTTTAGCAGTTTGGCAGTGTATGGAGTTTGAAATCTAATCTTTCCTTGCTTTAATATTCGCTTTACTTCAGAGTATTCTTTATGTTTCTGCAAGACCGCGTGGGGTGGGTGGGGGGAGTAATCTTGGTCGAAATATATTAATTTATCGTCCAGAAACACCCTCTTCTTACCCAAGGCCCTTCGTAGATTCTCCGCCTTGGTACTGTATCGAAGGAATTTAATTATTATTGAGCGTGGCTTACCTGCTCTATCTCGGGTAGGCTTCAGGACGAGCACACGATGCACTCTCTCAATTTCCAGCTCCACAGTCGAGGGAAGCTCTAGCGCGTCCCGCAGCAACTTTCCAACAAACTCTGTCATAGTCAAGCCCTCTGCTCCTTCAGGAACATTGTATATTCTGATATTTTTCCGCCGTGATCTTCCCTCCAGGTCAAGCAGTTTACCTTCTTGTTGATTTAATATTTTTATCCTCTTACTTAGTTTTGAACGCAATCTTCCACCTTCTCAATTCGAGTCTCTGCCACTGCTATTTTTGATTGACGTTGGCGAGCTCTGACTTAATATCATGTAGCTGCTGTTTTATATCTTTCTGGAATTCCCTTATCTCTTTCAAAATTTCGATCATATTTGCCGCTTCGCCTGAACGAGGCCCAGCGTCCGCCTCGCTAGCACGCGGTCGGGTAGGAGATCCGCTCGCTGCACTCCTCCTGGCCACAGGCTCCGCAATGTCATTTTTTTAATTTCCATTCTTGCCCCTCTTATTAGTTCAAATACTTTCGAAAAATACTATATTTGATGGGTCAACGGGGCTTAATACATGTTTTTCCGGAGGAGCTAGGGACTTAAGCTGCCATTCTCGACCCCTGATCGGGATCTAAGCAGATACTATACCTTGCCCAAGAGTGACCTGAAGGCTAGCAGAGGGAAGGAATGCTTTACCTAGCTCCATCCTTCCACCATGCTGCAATAAGACTAGGGTTAAATGGGAGCCTTGTGGCTTGTTGGACCGGAAGGGCCCATTCCCTGCCGTACCCCTAAATAGAATAAAGTGCAGGAAACAGATACTCACCCTTCATTTGATAGTCAAACGTTAGCTCTTCACCAGCCTTGATGGTGCGTGTCGAGAAAAGTGCAATCCTGGGGAGACGCGTGTCCAAACTATCGATAAAAACATTGTAAACTTGAAGATTTGGATCACACTGTGGGAGACAGAAACGAATTTGAATCCAGCTTGTGCATTCCCCCTTTTGACTCAGCTTTAGAAAAAACTAAAAGCACTATAACAAGACTGTTGAAAAAATCCTGAACGGTTTCGTTACTGTCTGGTATTGCGCAGGAACACAAGAAGCTGCAGAGAGTAGTGGGCTCAGCCCAGCCCATCACAGGGACACCCCTCCCCACCACTGGTCATATCTATAGGAGCCTCAAAAAGCAACGTCCATCATCAAATACCCCACCATCCAGGCAATGTCTTCTCGCAGCTTCCATCGAGCAGGAGATACAGAAGCCTAAAAACCCACACCACCAGGTTCAGGAACAGCTACTTCCCTTCAACCCTAACCACTACCTCAGTTTAGCAACGTAACAGTAAACGGGTCCAAGCATGATCCTACCAGAGTATAGTAAGTGTATGTAGCTCTGTAGAAGATGGGCGACATGGCAACATATTGGCCAGGACTAGTGAGGGGTTTCAATTCCCACACAGGTTTGCACTCTCTACCTGTGACTGCGTGGGTCTCCTCCAGGAGCTCCAGTTTCCTCCCACATTCCAAAGATGTACAGGTTGGCGTTAGGGTGGGGATGCTATGATGGCACCAGAGGCGTTGCGGAATGTCCAACTCTCGCGGGCTGCCCCCAGCACATCCTCGGACTGTGTTGGTCGTTGATGCAGAACGACACATTGCAAGGTACATGTGGCAAATAAAACCTTTATAAAGCTAATACTTAATAAAACTAATCTGATATCTCCAGTAGCATACTCAAATACCTACAGCATAAAAGTCAATGTACCATGAGACTGCCTTGCACCAAACAAAATAATTTGCATATTAGATCTGAAGGTCTGTGCAATACTTACACTGTGATTCACAAAGTGCGAAATATTCCCAAATCTCGCAGCATCCACAGTATACTCATCCTCCACATAGTCCAGGTCGAACAGGTAGGTGATGCCTTTACTATCGTAGAAACGCCCTCGCCTCTCTGCCTCCTCGCTGGTGATTACCTGTCAAAAAGAGAGAGTGCGCCAGTCGAGCGGGATGCATTGGAGCAGGCAGGACAGCCAGCACCAAGTGTACAATACCGATTGCCCCCCCCCCCCCACCGACTAATCAGAGAACAAGAGTACAGTGACACAGCTAGCAGAGTGACTGCCTCACCGTGCCAGCTGTAAGATTGGGTTTCAATGCCCGCCACTATCTGTAAAGAGACTGTACGTTCTCCCTGTGATGTGTGGGTTTCCTTTAGGTGCCCCAGTTTCCTTCCACACTTCAAAGGTGTATAAGGCACTTCTACATGTATATAGTGGAGGTGCTTAAGGCTTTTGCACATACTGTAGTAATTTTATGTATTGCACTGTACTGGTGCTACAAAAAAAATTCATGACAATTGTGAGTGATGATAAACCAGATTCTGATCTGGGCCTCTATTGTCGACTGAGAGTGGGAAGGGGGCAGGGAGAGGAGAATCATGGTTGGGAAAGGGAGAAGGTAGAGAAGAGGAAGCACCAGAAACATTCTGTAATGATCAATAAATTAAATGTTTGGAATTCAATCACCTTGCCTGGTGTCTCAGGGCTGGGTGTGCCTGCACCCACACTTGGCACTCCTTCTCTGCCACCAGTCCCACACTCCCCTGCGGGACTCTGTCCTCATCATTCCCTACACCCTTTGCTTCTGCCAGATTTACAAGCTTGCTCTCTGCTCCACGTTGACAAATACAGTACTCTGTAATAGCCTGAGGCACCCTAACTGTACAAGCACATACAAGCTAGCAAAAGTGAGTAGGAATTTGGATGATTGGGAAGCTTTTATGATCCCACAAAAGACAACTAAAAAAAGCTCTAAGAAGGGAAAGGATGAAATATGAGGGTGAAGTAGCCAATAATGTAAACCAGGATACTAGAAGTTTTTCAGTTATATATATAGAGAAAAGGGGAGGTGGAAGTTGATATTGGACCACTGGAAAATGATGCTGGTGAGGTAGTAATGGGGGACAAAAAATGGCAGATGAACTTAATGGGTACTTTGCATCAGCCTTCACTGTGGAAGACACGAACAGTGTGCCAGAGGCCTGAGAATGTCTGGGAGCAGGAGTGAGTGGCATTGCTATTACAAGGGAAAAACTGCTAGGTAAACAGAAAGATCTTAAAGTTGATAAGGCATCTGGACTACATCCGAGAATCCTGAGAGAGGTTGCTAAAGAGACCATGGATGCATTGGTCAAATAATTACTTGATTCTGGCAAGGTCCTGGAGGACTGGAAGATTGCAAATGTCACTCCACTCTTTAAGAAGGAAGGAAGGCAAAAGAAAGGAAATTATAAGCCAGTTAGCCTCACCTCAGTGGTTGGGAAAGTGTTGGAGTCTATTATTAAGGATGAGGTTTTGGGGTGCTTGGAGACTAATGATAAAATAGGTTAAAGTCAGCATGGTTTCTGTAAAGGAAAAATCTTGCCTGACAAATCTGTTAAGAGTTCTTCGAGGGAATAACAAGCAGGGTGGACAAAGGAGAGACAGTGGATGTTATTTACTTGGATTGTCAGAAGGCATTTGATATGGTGCCACACATGAGGCTGTTTAACAAGATAAAAGCCTATGGCATTACAGGAAAGATACTGGCATGAACTCAGGAATGGCTGACAGTGACTGGTGGTATTCCTCAGAGGATGTTTCTGGGAATGAAGGGGTTAACTTATGAGGAGCGTTTGGCAGCTTTGGGCCTGTACTCGCTGGAATTTAGAAGAATGTTGGGGTGCGGAGGGTCGTCATTGAAACCCTCTGAATGTTGAAAGGACTAGATAAGGCAGATGTGGAGATGTTTCCTATGGGGGGGGGGGGGTATCCAGAACTAGAGGGCACAGCCTCAGAATTGAGAAGCAACCTTTCAGAACAGATGTAAGGAGGATTTTTTTTTTAGCACGAGAGTAGTGAATCTGTGGAAAGCTCTGCCACAGACTGCGGTTGAGGCCAAGTCTGTGGGTATATTTAAGGCGGAAGTTAGCGGTTTCCGTATTGGTCAGGGCACCAAAGGATATGGTGAGAATGCAGGTGTATGGAGTTGAGTGGGATCCCGGATCAGGCATGACGGAATGGCGGAGCAGACTTGATGGGCTGAATAGCCTAACTCTGCCCCATGTCTTATGGCTTTATATATGTACCCAAGAACAGTATTTTCCACAGTACTATAGGGCTAGGGTTAGTGTATCGTTGGTGCTGGAAGTATGGCAGCACTTTTGGGCTGTGTTGGGCGTTGACACAAAGAATACATTTCACTGTATACAGTACAGTGCAACGGTTTTAGGCACATAGATATCTATAGAGCTTAAGACTTTTGCACAGTGCTGTATCTGTCACGTGGAATGGAGAGCGAGTTTGTAAATCTGGCGGGAGCGAAGGACGTTCAGACTGGTGAGGGTGGAGCGTTGCGGAAGGTGCGGGGGACAGGTGACAGGAGTGCTGGGGATGGGGTGGGGTGGCACCCAGCCCTGAGATGCCAGGGTAAGTCATGAGATTCTAATTGGTCTATTGATCATTACACAATGTCTCTCCGTACCTTCCCCTTTTCCTAACAACGAAGGGGCCACTCTCAGTCCACAACAGAGACCCATATCTGAATTAACTTTATCATCACTCATGTGTCATGAAATTTGTTTTTTTTTTGCAGCGTCAATGCAGTGCAATACATAAAATTACTACAGTACTGTGCAATTGACAGGCACATATATATAGCTAGGGTGCCTGTGACTTTTGCACAGTACTGTATATATTCCAATGTACAAGTGTTAATAAAGCTCGTCTTAATCTTTCACTTGAGATAAACACCAGGGAGATACACTGGTCAGAAACAGATGGTAATGAACAGAGAAATGTGAGGTCAAGGAGAAAGCAGGTGAAACCTTGCCAGCTCTGCCTCATGACAGGATCTTCGATAATACCAAACGCAAAAAAACACAGAGAATTGTCACATTATCATGCAAATAAATGCTCATTTAAAATTAGCTTGCTTGGTAGGGACAGACAATGCAAACAAGGACATTGTTCATTACCCTTCAGTTTTAGATTTTATCAAATTACATTAAAATACTACTTTTGTAGAGAGACGAGAAGAGGAATTTGTCAGTGCACAGGAGGACCCTGGGGAGTTCAGGAGAGATTAGACGGGACAGGACTTCAATCTTTGGAGTGCAGGATGAGGAGTGACCTTACACAGATGTCTAAAATCACGAGGGGCTCAGAGGGTGAATGCACTCAGAAACAGGGCAAAGGAGAGCTGAAAGATTGAAAGGGAACCTGAGGGGCAAGTTCTTCACCCGGAGAGTGGTGGGCATGAAGTATAAACTGTCAGAAGGAATGTTTAATGCAGGTACAATGGTGAGATTTCAACAAGTCTAGATTCTGATTCTATGGACAGGAAAGATTTGGAGAGAGATGGGTCAAACACAAGCAAATGTGAATGGCTTGGGTGGGCACCTCAGTTGGTTATAGAACACCACAGCACAGAAACAGATCCCTCGGCCCATCCAGTCAATGCCAGACCATTAATCTCGTGGCAATGACCTGCAGCCTGACCCTATCCCTCCCATCCTTGTACCAGTCCCAATTTCTCATGTTGAAATCAAACCCACATCAACATCATCTGCTGGCAGCTCATTCCTCACTCTCACTGTCCTCTGAGTGAAGTTATATCCCCTCTGGTCCCCCTTAAACATTTCACCTTTCACCCTTAATCCATGACCTCTAGTCGTAGTTTCACTCAACCATTGCTTGCAATTACCCTCTCTAAACCCCTCATAATTTTTAAACCTCTATCAACTCTCCCCTCATTCTCCTACACTCCTGGGAATAAAGTCCTAACCTATTCAACATTTCCCTATAACTCAGGTGTGCTGGACCAGGTGGGCCAAAGGGTCTGATGTAGGACTTTGTTACTGAGAACATGTGCGCGCTCTGGCACTGGCTGTCTCTCTGCCCCTGCAGTGTGCTGACTGGTCGCATTACGGCCTGGTTCGGGAAAGCCTTCGAGTGGAAAATCCTACAACAGGTAGTGGATTCGGCCCAGTGCATCACGGGTAAAAAAAAAATCCCAACCATTGAGCACATCTACATGAAACATTGCCGTAGAAAAGCAGCATCCATCATCAGAGATCCTCACCACCCAGGCCAGGCTCTTTTCTTGCCTCTGCCATCAGGAAGAAGATACAGGAGCCTCAGGACTCTCACCACCAGGTTCAAGAACAGTTACTACCCCTCAACCATCAGGCTCTTGAACAAAGGGGGTTAACTACACTCATTCTATTTCTGGTGATCTCACTTTAAGGACTCTTTATCTTGTTATTTCATGCTCGTTATTTGCTGCTATTTATTTACATTTGAATTTGCACAGTTTGTTGTCCATTGTATGTGGTGACATGTATGCACTCTGATAATAATTTTACCTTGAACTGCACAGAACACATAAATCTCCACATCTCCCAGACTGCAAGTCCTCCACAAAAAGGGATCAGTGGTGAGCCAGTTAGTGCCACTACAGAGACGTGGCTTGATCCCCACCTCTGGTGCTGTCTGTGTGGGGAGTCTGCACGTTCTCCTTGTGACCAGGGAGGTGAGCCCAGGCCTCTGGTCTCCCCCCACAGACGGGTGGGCCGGTGGGTTAACTGGCCTCTGTAAAGTGGCACCCAGAAGAATGAGAAGTGACATTGTAAAGTATATAAAATCGTGAAGGGCCCAGGTAGTGTTGATGCACGCAGCCTTTTCCCCAGGAAAAGGGAGTCAAGTACAAGAGGGCCAAGTTCAAGGTGAGACGGGAGAAATTTAAAAGGGACCTGTCACCCAGACAGCCATCAGGATACGGAACAAGCGCCAGATGAAGAGTCTGAGGCAGGTACATTAACAAAACTTCAAGGACAATTGGACAGGAAAGGTCTAGAGTAGGGGTTACAAACCTTTTTTATGCCGTGGACACCTACCATTAGCCAAAGGGTTGTGGACCCCAGCCTGGGAACGCTGAAGGGATATGGACCGAATGTGGACAAATGGGATTACTTTAAATGCAAACCTTGGTCAGCACTGAAGGATTGGGCAGAAGGGCCTGCCTCTGGGCAGTATGATTCTGTGACTGTATCTGCACAGAGTGATTGCCTGCAGGAAGCTGAACCAGATTCCCAATGAAGAGTACAGAGGAGTGAACAGTAATGCTGACAATTCCTCTCCCCACCCCCCAACTCCCCTGACAGATACTGTTCCACCTGCAGAGCTCCTCCGGCAGACTATTGCAAAAGCGTAGCGAGGCCACAAGATGCTTCCTGCGCAGGAGAGATCTTTGGCATTTCCCTGTACACTCACCCATTTATATCGACATACCATAGAAATATGAGTGGCCAAGAACAACCATGGGTGCCCGTGAAGGCCCACGTCATACAACACAGCACATAATGATGATGATGATCGCAGAAAGCATCCTATCTGTATCCATCACGGCTTGGTGTGACAATTCTCTCCACATGACCACAAGAAAGCGCAGGGAGTTGTGGACACAGCTCAGCACATCATAGGAACCAGCCTCCCTTACAAGGACTCTGTCTACACCTCTCACTACCTCAGTCAAGCAGCCAGCATCATCAAAGCCCCCACCCAACCTGGACATTCTCTCTTCTCCCCCTCCCCTTGGGCAGAAGATACTAAAGCCTGAAAGCACGACCCACCAGGCTGTGATCAGACTCTTGAATGGTTCTGATACAATAAGGGGGACTCTTGACTTCACAATCTACTCATTATGATCTTTCACCTTATTGTCTGCCTGCACTGCACTTTCTCTGTAGCTGTTACACTTTATTCTGCATTCTGTTATTGTTTCATCTTGTTCTACCTCAATGCACAATGATCTGATCGGTATGAACAGTGTGCAAGACAAACTTTTCACTGTATCTCAGTTCACATGACAATAATAAATCAATTTCTATTCCACTTGCAGCTTCCAGTCCAGCTGTACTCTTCACCCCCTCCAACGAGAGTTTCTGTCGCTACCAGCCCTTCAGGGTGAGGCGTGCCAGGTCTCACCATCAAATATCTTCCCTAAACTCCTCTCGAGCACACAACAGAAGGCACTGGGAACTACACAGATTAAAAATTTATTGGCCATCTTTATTTGTCACATGTACATCAAAACATACAGTGAAATGAGTCGCTGGCATCATCGATATGCACCATCTGCAATGTGGTCCACATTTTAACTTCTCTCCCCTCCCTGGTGGGTGAATAAATTCCTCTTGGATTTACCCTCTCATGGATTCTGACGGTCTTGGGAGTGAAGGGATTCTCCCCACACCCACCAGACTTCCAAAGGCCTCTGCTGGGGTTTGCTTGAACTTTCAGACTCGAGTAAGTAGTTCAGCTGTGACAGTAACTCCGTTATGACTGAGGTGTGCGGAAGAGCATCTCTCAACGTGAAGACTACAAAGACGTGCTCAGTGGCACAGGAGGTAACTAATAAGTGTAGAAGGAGGTCTTCCTCGTTTACCTGCCCTCGCACGATGAGATGGCTCTATAATGATTGGTTTATTTAAAGATACAGCCTTCGCTATGCCCTTCTGGCTTTCGAGCCGCACCACCCAGCAACCCCTCCCCCACAACACCCCAATTTAACCCTAACCTACTCAAGGGACAATTTACGATGACCAATTCACCTAGCCGGTACATCTTCGGACTGGGGGAGGAAACTGGAGCAGCTGAGAGGACTGGAGAGGACCCAGGGACGGAACTCCACACTCTGACGCTGCAACCTGCTACGATTGTGGCATTCAAGCACAATATTCAGGAGGAGCATTTTTGTCGTCCCATTACCGTCACTCACTCTCAGATCAACGGCACTCGATCATTGTACTTTCAGTCACTACCTTACAGCGAGTTGTCATTCAACCAGCCGCATGCCACCCTGGTAAGATAATCCTTAAGATATAGGAGCTGAATTAGGCCATTTGGCCTATCGAGTCTGTTCCACCATTTCATTATCGCTGATCCGATTTTCCTCTCAGCTCCAACCTTCTGCCTTCTCCCCAACTCCCTTCGTGCCCTGACCAATCAAGAATCTATCAACCTCTGCCTTAAACAAACAAAGACTTGGCCTCCACAGCCGCCTGTGGCAAAGAATTCCACAGATCCACCACTCTCTGGCTAAAGAAATCCCTCCTCATCTCCGCTCTAAAAGGCCATCCCTCTATTCTGAGGCTGTGTCCTCTCCACATCCATTCTGGCACGGACTTTCACCAATCGAATGCTGCCTGACCTGCTGAGTTCCTCCAACATCTGTGTGTGTTACTCCTTTACTTCACTCTAAAATAGAACAGGCAATTAAAAAGATAAGGAGAGTGTTAATATTCTTATGAAGCAACTGGAACACATCAAGGCTAACTCCTTGATGTAAATAACAGATGATGCACCTCAGGAAGACAAGAGATGCATTGAAGTGTGTTGCTAGTTGCATGGTTTCAAGGCCCAAAAGAACCTTGTCATCTCAATACATCTCATTCCAATGACCAATGGATCCACGTGGATTGTTGTGTACAGGCCTGAACCTGCCTGTGGCAGAGCGTCTGCTTAATCCCTGGGCTGGGGCCTTTTCTCTTTGAAGAGAGATTTAGAAGACTGGGTTCAAGAATGCTGAGCCTTCCTAAGGCATTGGTCAGATGGCTCTGGGCCCATACTCTCTGGCGTTCAGAAGAGTGAGGGGGGATCTTCTTTGAAATCTGTCAAATATTGATAGAGTGGGTATGGAGAATATGTTCCCATAATGGTGGAGTCTGAGACCAGAGGAGACAGCCTCAGAATAGAGGGATGTCCCTTTAGAACAGAGATGGGGAGGAATTTCTTTAGCCAGAGGGTGCTGAATCTGTGGAATTCATTAACACAGAGGCCAAGTCATTGGGTATATTTAAGGCGAAAGTTGATAGGTTCTTGATTAGTCAAGGTGTCAAAGGTTACGGGGAGAAGGCAGCAGATAAGGTTAAGAGGGGTAATAAATCAGCCATGATGGAATGGCCAAGCAGAATGGATTGGCCGAATGGCCCAATTCTGTTCCTATGTCTTAAGGTCTATGAATTTCAGGGTTTTGAAGAATGGGAGGGAGGACACCTGCCTGGGCTAAGGTGTTAGGAATACGAGTCACAATGTCAACAATAAGGGTTGGCCATCCTGGACAAAATGAAGCAGTCACTTCTTCTCCTAGTGCATGGTCATCTTTGGAATTCTTCACCCAAGAAGCTCAGTAACTAAGGATATTCAAGATGGAGATCTAGAGTTTTCTGGACAGAACATAGAACAATACCTCACAGTACAGGGCCTTCACCCCACAATACTGTGCTGATCTTTTAACCTGTTGCACAGTCTACAGTATCTAACCCTTCCTCCCACATAACCCTCCATTTTTCTTTCATCCACGTGCCTACCTAAGGAGTCTTTTATATTCAATCAGGCTCGTGAGGCATGACCTAACCCCTCACAAAACCATGCTGGCTATCCCTAATTAATCTACGCTTCTCTACATTCTCAGAAGTTCTGTCTCTAAGAATCCTCTCCAATAGTTTGACTCACTGGTCTATAATTCCCAGGGTTATTCCTATTCCCCTTCTTGAACAAAGGAATGACATTTGCCACCCTGCAATCTTCTGGTTCTACCCCTGTGGCCAGTGAGGACGCAAAGCTTCAGCAATCTCTTTCCTCACGTCCTGTAGTAACCTGGGACATATCCAGCCCCAGGGACTTATCTATCCCGATATTTTCCAGAAGTTCCAGCACACTGACGTCGTTCTGGCGTATCAGCCTGTTTTACTCTGTTCTCGCAAATGTCAAAGTCCCTCTCATTGATGAATACCGAAGCAAAGTATTCAGTGAACTCCAATTCCTCTGACTCCAGGCACGTTTCCCCTTCTATCCCTGATCATTTTACCCTTGCTCTAGTCATCCACCTATTCTTCACGAACATGTAGAATGCCTTGGTGGTTTTCCTTAATCCTGCTTGCCAAGGCCTTCTAGCTCTCCTAAATCCATTCTTACGCTCCTTCCAGGATACCTTGTCTGATCCTTGTTTCCTAAACATTAAGTATGCTTCCTTCTTCCTCTTGACCAGATGTTCCACATCTCTTGTCAACCGTAGATCCTTCACCCTACCATCCTTTCTCTGCCTCAATGCAGGAACCCATCCAGAATCCCGTGCAAGTGTCTCCCTAAGCAATCTCAACATTTCTGTTGTGCATTTCCCAGAGTACATCTGTTTCCAAATTATATCCCAAGTTCCTGCCTAGTAGCATCATACCTCACCCTCTCCTAATTAAACACTTTCCCATATTCAATCCCTCCCCAAGGCTACAGTAAAGGTCAGGGAGTCTGAAATACTTTCCCATTGAGAGATCTGACCCTTGAACTAACTTACTGCCAAGCACCAGATCCAATATGGCTTCTCCTCAAGTTGGTCTGTCCACATGTTGAGTAAGGAATCCTTTCTGGACACTCCTAACAAACTCTGCCATTTTGCAGAGGAGATGCCAATCAGTATGAGGGAAATTGAAGCCCCCAAGATAACAACCTTGTTATTTTTGCACAAAATCTGCCTCCAGATCTATTTCTCAGTGTCTCTGTTACTATTGGCCTATTGAATAATCCCAAGAGAGTGATTGTTCCCTTCTTTTTTCTGACTTCCACCAACACTGACTCAGTTGTCAAAATCTTCCTCGATATCCTTCCTTTCTCCAACGGTGATACCATCCCTGATTAGCAATGCCATGTCCCAACTCTTTTACCCCCTCCTCGCCCTGTCCCTCTTGAAATATCCAAACCCTAGAACATCCAGCCCTTGTGATAGCCAAGCCTCTGTAGTGGCCGTAGGATCGAACGTGGGTCTCGGGAGCTATGAGACAGCTGTTCTACGCACTGTGCCACAGAGCCACAACAACAAAGCAGTTCCAAGTCACTGCGCCAAGTGAAATGGAGAAACCTACAGGAATCTTTTCCATCTGTAAAGAGTTGTACGTTCTTCCCCTGTGGGTTTCCTCCCACAGTCCAAAGATGTACCGGTTAGTAGGTCAATTGGTCATTGTAAATTGTCCCGTGGTTAGGTTAGGGTTAAATTGGAGGTTGTTGGACAGCTTGAAGTTCTGGGAAGGCCTACTCCCCGCCATATCTCAATCAATCAATGAATCAATAAATATCTGCCAATCAATCCCTGGGCAGAACACTGACTGATTCAACAGCAAAAGCCTATGAAGACAGAGATAGACATCAATTAACCTCAGGCCCTTTACAGCCCATAATCTAGATGTGATAACGTGGGAGGAATGTGTGCACAGCAAGAACTAAGGGTTTATACAATAACAAATCAGCTCCTCTGGCAAACTGCCCATGATTTACTGTTAATACAGCATAGTATTCAAGGTAACTAGGTAATCAAGATTAGAGGCACATTGAGTGGACCGACAGACTTTTTCCCAGGGTGTAGAAAGGCTAATGGGGGGGGGGGGGGGAAAGGGAGAGGGATTAAATTTAAGGTGACTGGAGGGAAGTATAAATGGGGATGTCAGAGGTAGGGTTTTTTTAATACAGAAAGTATTGGGTGTGTAGAAAGTCCTGCCGGTGTGGTGGTATAGACAGATGTATTAGGGACATAAGAGAGTCTTGGATAGGCACATGGATGACAGAAAAATGGAGGGCAATGTGAAGGGGAAGGATTTGATTGATGTTAAGAGTAGGTTAAAAGTATGGACTGAAGGGCCTGCACTGTTTAACGTTCTATGTAACTTCCGCCACACAATAAGCAAGGTATGGCAGCGTAACACTTCATCAGAAGATCGGGATTCGATTCCTGCCACCGTCAGCGAGGTGTTTGTACGTTCTTCCCCCGACCACGTGGGTTTCCTCCGGATGCGTTTCGGTGTACGCGAGACAAATAAAGCTTTAAGAATGCATCCTACCTCTCCAACGTATTCCATAACAAAACTATTCTTCTTGATCTTTTGGAGGGTTTTAATGCCCCACCCTCGTCCGTCTGAAGTTCGGAAGATGCAGAGGTCATAGAGCGTGCCCTTCTGCACCACCCTGTTGGGACACTGAGAGCTGCACGCACAGCAAGAGTTACATTCAAAGATGGGCTTGCCCGGAGCGATCTTCAGCCGGGATTCTGCATTGTAAGCAAACTGGGCCCCGGCCTCCTCCGGGCAGCACTTCCCTTCCAGGCAGTTGAAGCACTCGCAGCCGACCAGAGGGTCTTTGTTGAGGTTTATTCCGAGCGAGGGCTTGTACTGGTTGATATAATGGAAGTCCAGAGGAGGAGGCTCAAAATCTACCTCATTTTCCACCAGGATCCTCCCTCGATGGTTCTTCTTCCTGTTGAGCTCCTCCTCCCAACGCTTCAGCGCCAACCTTTGCTTTGACTTCTTGGTGATGTATTCCGAGAATGCCAGTTTGAAATCTTTGCAGTTATTTAACTTCAGTTTCTTTGCCATTTTCACTTTCTCCAAGAACTTCTTCTTGTCCTCCTGAAACTGCTTCACCAGACCGATGCAACGGAGGTGCCTCCGGGGCTCCCAGGTGTTTGTGCATTCGGGCCAACCCTTCCATTTCACAAAGTAGTACTCCTTACCCTAAAGGAGGGGTAAAAAAAGATATATATAAGATACCTCTTAGCAAAGCACAGTTTTGTTATTAAAATATACGCATGAAAACGATAGCCTGGCGGAAGGCGTGACACTTCACAGTGTCAGGTTCAAATCCCGCCACTGGCTGTAAAGTGTATGAACGCACGTTCTCCCCATGACGGCATGACAACACTTGCAGGCTGCCCCCAGCGCAATTCTCGGACTGTGTTGGCCGCTGACGCAAATGACGCATTTCGCTGTATGTTTTGATGTACGTGTGAGAAATAAAGCTAACTTTTACCTTTGGTAACTACTCCCCCCCCCCCCCTACCCTGACTTCACCTATTACGTTCTAGCGCTTGTAATTCTTCCCTTCTCCCCACCCTTCTTATAAAACCATAAGATAAAGGAGCAGAAT
Source organism: Hypanus sabinus (assembly GCF_030144855.1). Lineage (NCBI taxonomy): Eukaryota > Metazoa > Chordata > Chondrichthyes > Myliobatiformes > Dasyatidae > Hypanus > Hypanus sabinus. Next base: position 31,232,649 of record NC_082718.1, read on the forward strand.
TAGGCCTTTTGGCCCATCAGGTCTGCTCCGACATTCAATCATGGGCTGATCCAACTCTTCCAGTCATCCCCACTCCCCTGCCTTCTCCCCATACCCTTTGAAGCCCTGGCTAATTATTCCGACTTCTTCCCCCTTCTTTTGCAGTCTCGGCCCAAAGCATCAACTCTATTCCACAGCCGCTCCCTGCACTGCTGAGTTCCTCCAACATTGTGTGTGTGTTACTCTGGAGCTCCAGCACCTGCAGGATCTCTGGTGTTTTAGCTTGGTACATGGTTGTTGGTACCTACTATTGTAATCATTTCTGGACAATTCATTAGAAATTGCTACACCAAGGAAATCAGCCCCCACCCCCCCCCCCCCCAGCCACGGACTCCGTCTACACCTCTCACTGCCTCGGTAAAGCAGCCAGCATCATCAACGATCCCTCCCACCCCAGACGTTCTCTCTTCTCCCCCTCCCATCGGGCAGACAATACAAGAGCCTGAAAACACACACACTCAGGCTCAAGGACAGCTCAACCTAATCTTTATCTATGGTAACGCACACAAAATGCCACCGACACTCTCACCTGACTTCACCTATCACCTTCTAACCTGTATTCCTTCCCCTTCCCTCACCTACCGCATGGAGTTAGCACCACAGTGAACAGCAGCAACAACCTGGGTTCAATTCCCACCACCGCCTGTGAGGAGTTTGTACGATTTCCTCCAGATGCTCCGGTTTCCTCCCACAGCCCAAAGGCGTCCTGGTCGATAGGTTAATTGGTCATTGTAAACTGCCCCGCAGTTTAGGCTGGTGTTAAGTCAGGGTGGCTCAGCTCGTTGGGCTGGAAGGACGTACTTCCCATTGTATCTCAATAAATAAATAAAAAAGCTTCACTGTAAATGTGACTCTTGAATGGACCTCGTACAATAAGATGGCCTCACAATCTACCTCATTATCATCTTGCACCTTACTGTTTACCTGCGCGGCACTTTCTCTGTAGCTGTTCCACTTATTCTGCATTATTAATTTTCCTTTGTTCCACCTCAAGGCACTGTGTGATGATCTGATCTGCATGAGCAGTGTGCAAAACAGTTTGCCACTCTACCTCAGTACGTGTGACAACAATAAATCAATTTTACCAAGCTGCAGATTTTTTAAAGCAAAAAAAGATTGTTGCATTAAGTGTAAAGGGGGTGAGGCTTCTCTTATTCATATGTATTGGGCTTGTCCTAGTTTGGAGAAATTCTGGACAGATGCTTATTTTAAATTTTATCTCATATACTTAATTGCTACTTGGAACCGAACCCTCTGATTGCTCTTTTCGGTACTTCGGGAGAAGCTGATATGCATTTAACTCCGACTAAGCATCGTACATTGTCTTTTGTCTCTCTTTTGGCCAGATGTGCAGTTTTTCTTAGGCGGAGAGATGCTGCCCCACCCACTCAGGCCCGATGGCTCAGAGACATTACGACTTACTCAGATCTGGAAAAGATTCACTTCTCTTATTCACTTCTCAATTCCGACATAAAGTTCCAAAAGGTGTGGGGACCTTTTCTTGAATATTTTCATAATTCCCATTTAGATTAAGGGTGCATCCCTCCCTTTTTTCTTTTGCATTTAAATCCCTTACTTCCAGCTTCTTACAATTAATATTTATGTTTTTTTTATGTGTAAACATATTATAGTTTATGTTGCTTTTTTAGGTAAAAAGCAACATACCTTTTTATAATACAGCTCTGTGATGATAAAAGTTCTGATTAACTTTTTTATATATCGTAAAGTCGGCCTGGAGTTGGGTAGTGGGAGGGTGGGGTGGTAACTAACTTTATATGATTCTACTATGCGTGCCTTTTCTTAATTGTTATGATCTGTACATTTGATATGCTTTGCACCATTTAATCCTCTTTTTTTACTGTTTTTTTTGTTTTGTCGTATTGTAGAAACTCATTAAAAATTAATAAAAAGATTTTTAAAAACTGAATTAATTTATTTTAATTTTATTTAGAGACTCAGTGTGGAACAGGCCCTTCTGGCTCACCGAGCCACTCCGCCCAGCAACCCACCGATTTAACCCGAGGCTAACCACGGGGCTGTTTACAATGACCAGTTGACCTACTAACCAGACTGTGGGAGGAAACTGGAGCACGCGCAGGAAAACCCACAGGCATACAGGAAGGTCATATATACAAACTTTTACAGACAGCACCAGAAGAGAACTCCAAACTCAGATATCCTGAACGGTATTAGCGTCGTCCTGCCACCACACTACCAGGGCGCCCCATTATGAACCAATCTCAAGTGACCGATAAGAGTCCCCTTACTATTGAGAGCAGAAGCTCATGTTACTCCGCAGTTGTCCCGGTTAGTCAGTTTAAGGACAGGACGAGCAGCTTTTAAGAACTCAAGATTAAGAAGGAAAGTTGGACGAACCGTATACTGGATTGGTATGCCTCCAAAGACTAGCAAACTGTACTGTGGAGAGCACTCTAACTGATTGCATCTGTGTCTGGTACCAAAGCACTGTGTTATCCGTTCACCCTTACGGGTTGCTATCACGCTGCCCTGTGTGTCACGTACTGAACGTAATGTGAAAGGGCATTCTGGGGAGATGACTTACAATTCAAACAGCAACACACTTACTCCTCACCTCTCCGCCTCTTGAGTCACTTACGGCCACCCGGCGTCCCTGCGCCGCACACCTAACACGCAGGACCGGGAAAAGCCGCGCTCCACCATGGGCACTAGCCTCCCCACCATCAGGACCCCTTAAAAAGGCAGCGCCTCAAGAAAGTGGCATACATCATTAAGGACCCCAATCACACAGGACATACCCTCTTCCCATTGCTAACATCGGGAAGGAGGTACAGGAGTCTGAAGGCACACACTCAACATTTCAGGAACACTTCTTCCCCTCCACCATCAGATTTCTGAATGGTCCATGAACCCACAAACACTACCTCAGTACTTACTCTCTTTCTGCTCTATTTTTAAAATATTTCGTCCTGTAAATCACAGTAATTTTTATGTATTCCACTGTACTTCTGTCGCAAAATAAATTTCACAACGTATGTCAGTGTTTTTGCTTCTGAGGGGACAGAGGCTTGTGCTGTAGGCAAACATGCAAAGGATGTTTCTCTTCAGCAATGTTCCGTCTAATTTGTAATGACCAGTCTGCGCAAAAATCTCGTGCTGGGCAATTTTTTGCCCAGTGACAACAATATATGTGCATTGAATAATTTCTTCAATAAAAACAGTATAAATAAGCCAGTTCTAAAATCTGCAGGCAAATCATGGCAAACTCCATGTTGTCAACGTCGTCCGCATCAGAAACCGGAAAAGAAAATGTGATTGGGTATGATCGCAAAATTTCTTAACGTGCAAACAAGGTAGAGGGTGACTACCGTCTATGTGCAGTTTAAATTCCTCTGTGCGCCAGTTGCAAAAGATGTGGGAACGTTGCTTTTGAGGGAGAATATGGAACTCAGGAAAACCGTTTACAAATTGAGGTGGCTGTCACCTATTTACGTCAGAAATGAGGCAAAATCACTTCCCTCAGGAGTATCTGAGAGAGCGCTTATGAACATATTTAAGGCAGTGGTAGGTTATTACTTGATAAGTACGGGGGGGGGGGGAGGTGGTGGTAGCTCAACACCTACAGGTGGCAGTTGTCCATTGTCTCCGACAATGACAGGAGAGCCACGTGGGACAGAGTTAGCCAGCGCACTGGGGCAGTTCCCCTCTCTTGACCACAGAAGTCCAGGTCCAGTGGTACGAGTGAGCATCACAAACTGGTTCTTCTTTGGTTGCAGCGGATGACCGCGATGCCTTCTGTGCCTTGTCATGCCCTTCGCTGCAGTTCCACCTTCCTGGCCGCTGGATCTCACTGTAGATCTCATCCGCCTAGTCTGCTGGAGCAGACTTCACACGCCAGGATAGGCACGTGGGCTGTGAGGCCCAGCAGCTGCCCTTGCCTGGTTCTGCCCGGCTTTCGAGGCGGGTGTACCGGGATGTGGCCGCTGTCACATGCAAACAGCTCCTTAGAGCCACAGGCCAGAGCTGAGTGTTCGGTGGGGCCGAAACATAAGCTGCCTAAATGGACACGACAAGCCTGACTCCTACACTTAACCTTTCACCTCTCTAGAATTTATATATTTACATTTCAGTGTGTCAGCATCTCAGAGGATGTAACCTGGTCCCGACACGCTGACACAATCATGCAGAAGGCACGCCGGCTGCTCTACTTCCATCAGGAGCCTGAGGAGACTCAGCACGTCGCCAAATTTGTAAAGACGTTCGGTGGGGAGCGTTCTGACTGGCTGCATCACCGCCTGGTACGGAGCACAGGATCGCAAGAGGTCGCAGAGGGTTGTGGGCTTAACCAGCTCCATCATGGGCACAGCCTTCCCCACCATCAGGAACATCTTCAGAAGGCAGTGCCACTTGCGGAAGGTTAGAATGTTGGCACAACACTGTGGGCCAAAAGGCCTGAACTGCGCTGTTCTCTACGGTGAAGAAGATGGCACCTATCATTAAGCAGCATCCCCATCCAGGACATGCCAGCTTCTACTGCAACCATCAGGGCATTGACCCAGACTCAATGATTCAGAAACAACTTCTCTCCCCCCGCCCCCCCACCATTAGATTTCTGAATGGAGCAAGAATCCACGAACACCTGACTGTTTATTTTGCAATTCACAGTCACGTTATACTTCTGCACGACACCGCTGCGGCAGTGCAACAGACTTCATGTCATCTGCACTCTGTGGCCACTTTATTAGGTACGCCTGCTCGTTCATGCAAATACAAGGGGTGATTGATCAGTTCGTGGCCTAAGGTAGAAGGAGTCAATTTTAGAAAACCTAGCACATTTATTTTTCAACTTAGTCCCCTCCTACATTTACAAACCTAGTCCAGCGGTCGTGGAGCATATGGATCTTGGACCTCCAGAAAGTGTCCACAGCAGGGGTGATTGATAAGTCTGTGGCCTAAGGTAGAAGGAGATGAGTTATACATCTCTCGTTACCTGCACGTGCAGGTCAACTCTTTGAGTGATTATACAGAAAGTTTGAAATTAATAACTCATCTCCTTCTACCTTAGGCCACGAAGTTATCCATCACCCCTGATGAGTTATTAACTTCAAACTTTCTGCATAATCACTCAAAGCGTTGAACTGCAAGTGCATGTAACGAGAGCTGTACAACTCATCTCCTACATTAGGCCACAAACTTATCAATCACCCCTCACATCTGAGCAGCCAATCGTGTGTCAGCAACTCAATGCATAAAAGCATGCCGACATGGTCAAGAGGTTCAGTTGTTGTACAGACCAAACATCAGAATGGGGAAGAAATGTGAACGAAGGGACTTTGACCGTGGAATGATTGTTGGTGCCAGACTGGGTGGTTTGAATATCTCAAACTGCTGGTCTCCTGGGATTCTCATACACAACAGTATCTAGAGTTTACAGAGAACGGTGCGGAAAACAAAAAAACACCCAGTGAGCGGCCAACATCCAGTGAGATACAGGAGGTAACCAAGAAAGCGACCACTGAGTGATTATACACCTGGTTCCGATGCAGAGAATATTCACAGTATACAGAGATAAGATTTTTATCACAGACAAAATCAGGGATGTAAGGGTCAGTGGCCTGGGGAGACGTCATTGAAAACAAGAGTAGAATACAGGTGCCGGTAAGCCAAAGTTTAGCAGGAAAGAGGTTATGATTCCATTTCCGACCTACCATGCCAATGAACACAACCGACTGGTCCTCTGTCCATTATAAAAGCAAGGACGTAATGTTGAGGCTTTATCCGTCTCTAGTGAGGCCTCACCTGGACTACTGTGAGCAGTTCCGTGGCCCTTATCTAAGAAAGGATGTGCTGACATTGGGGAGGGTTCAAAGGAGGCTCATGAAAATGGTTCCAGGATTAAAAGACTTGTCATATGAAGAGTGTCTGATGGCTCTGGGTCTGCATGCACTGGAATTCAGAAGAGCTGGGGTAACCTCATTGAAACCTATTGAATGTTGAAAGGCCTGAATAGAGTGAATGTGGAGAGGATGTTTCCTACGGTGGGGGAGTCTAAGACCAGAGGACACAGCCTCAGAATAGAGGGATGTCCATTTAGAATTGAGATTAGGAGGAACTTCTTTAGTCAGAGAACGCTGAGCCTGTGGAATTCATTGCCACAGGCACCTGCGGAGGACAAGTCATTGGATATATTTAAGGAAGACATTGATAGATCCTTGATTAGTCAGGACATGAAGGGATACGGGGAGAAGACAGGAGATTGGGGATGAGAGGGAAATGGATCAGCCACGATGAAATGGCAGAGAAGATTCAAGGGGCCAAGTGGCCTAATTCAGCTCCTGTATCTCATGGCCTTACGGTCCCATGCCATCCTTCACTGTTAGCCCTCGTACCCCAACCACAGCCAATGAAGAGAGATCTTCCCTCATCCCAGCCGATACAGCGACTGACGTCAGTGTACAGGAAGTTCCTACCTTCTCTTTCTTGTATCCGCACAGATATTCCACCTCGTATTCCTTCAGGTCCTTTTTGGTGATTCCCAGGGCGGAGCAGGTGAGCTTCTCCGTTCGGCAGATCTCCTGGAGAACTTCAAATGATGCTAGACACGGGACACACCACACTGAGACACAAAGCAAACAGGACAGGGGTTAGAGTACAACTCAGGAAGTGGCCCTCCTGCCCACAACGTTTATTTTATTTAGAGATCCAGCGCAGAAAAGGCCCTTCCAGCCCTTCAAGTCCAGCAACCCCCCGATTTAACACTATCCAATCACAGGACGATTTACAATAACCAATTAGCCTACCGACTGTTACATATTTGGACTGTGGGAGGAAACCCATGCAGTCACGAGAAGAACGTACAAACTCCTTACTGACAGCAGGTGGGTCCCAACTAAACTCATCCCTTCTGCCTACACAATGTTCACGTCCCTCATTCCCTGCACACTCATGCGTCTAAGACCGTCTAACATCTCGCTGCTATCTGCCTGCACCACCACCCCAGGCAGGGCACACCCGCCACTGTGTAAAATCTACATCACACATCCTCTTTAAGCTTGCCCTGGGGAAAAGATATTGGCTGTCTACTTTATGAATGCCTCTCAGAATCTTCTAAATTCTTGATCAAATCCTCATTCAGTTTCACCAAGACAAAATAAAACAACCAAAGTTTGTCCAGACAATGTGCCGGTGTACCTGTTCTGTGGCCTCTCTCAAGTTAGTTAGGGTAGTGTGTGTGTGAGAGAGACAGACAGAAACAGAGAGCCAGACAGGCAGAGACAGAGAGACACACACAAAAGGTGAAACAGAGAGTGTGAGAGAGAGGAGAGAGAGACAAAGACAGGCAGAGAGAAGCAGTGGGAAGGGGAGAGGGGGAAGAAAATGGTGTGCAGTCAAGGGAGGTGTTATCTTTTAAGACATTAAACTGAGAACCTGAAAGCTACTTGACTCCTCAAGGCTGTCCCACGATTCAATACACCCATATTGGCTTGGTCCCAGACCTCTCCCACCCCACCCTGTGCCAGCTCTTTGCATTACAAAAAAATCATCTGATTCCACTTCTCCACTCAAGGAGAAGATGGCAGGTCCTGGGTGCTGACGGTGCTTAATGATTCAACCTCCAAATTCCAGAGATTTATCACCTTCTGCAAGAAATGTCCTCTCCCAGTTAACATCACCAACACACACTATCTGCTCATGATGGTTTGGTACCTCCCTGTGCACCCACTGGCTATGAGAACAGCGGTGACAGTTCAGAGTTGCCAAGTACCCATGGAGTTGTTGAACTGGAGAGTGCCACAGAAATGCATGCTTTTCTTGTTCTTTGCTGTGAAAATAATTCTCCATTTGGCCCAACCACCTCGAAAGGCAGAAGACACATTGAGCTAATCTCCTGAGACAACCTGTTTATATCGTTTTATTTATTTATTTAACAATACCGTGCGGAGTCAGCCCTTCGAGCCGCGCCCAGCCAGCGGCCCCACAACCCCGATTTAACCCTAACCTAATCATGGGACAATTTGTAATAACCAATGAACTGCCTGGTACACCTTTGGACCGTGGGAGGAAACCAGAACAACGGGGAAAATCCACGCATTCCACGGGGAAGATGTGAAGACTCCTCATGGAGCTTGAGCTGGGTTTGAACTCCAAATTCCATCGCCCCAAGCTGTAATAGTACCGTGCTAACCGCTACACTACCGTGGCACCCAACGCTGTGGCAGGAACGTTGACTGGTGACTGGAAGTGCAGAGCACTTCCCTTCCCAGTGGAAAGTGGCCAGGAAAGGAGTGGAGTTTTGTGGCTTTGACTCAGGGTGCGGCTTTGTCGAGGGAAGTGCCTCGTAAGGAAAGTGCGAGTCTTTGGCTCCAGAGATCCTGGCAGTTGGACTGTGCAATCAAGTCAATTAAGATTTGAATAGCAGAAAACAGTTAATTAGACAATACAAGATTTGAATAGCTCAGACTCAGCAGAAAGCAGCTGATTGGGCAATTGAGGTCAGGTGACCAAGTAGTTTGAAAGCTCAGACAAATAAATATAGGAGCAGCTCAAGCAGCGCAGCCAGTAAAGATGTGGAACTTTGACTTGGGGAGTGGCCTTGTTGAGGGAAGTGCAAGTCTTTGGTGAGGAGATAGCACCACAGTTGGAGAGAGTGAGAGTTAGTGAAGAGGTGACAGGTAAACTAATTCAGTGTGATGCTTGCCTGATGTGGGAGGTCAGGGACAATGATGGTGCTTCTGGCTGCTACAACTGTGAAAAGTGTGCCCAGGTTCAGCTCCTGAAGGACTGTGTTGGGGCACTGGAGAGGCAACTGCATGACCTGAGGTTCATCTGGGAAAATGAGAGTTTTCTGGACAGGACCTACAGTGAGATTGTTACACTGAAGATACTGGAGGAGAGAATAGGGGCAATGGTGAGGAAGGGATGGATGCTTGGAGTACAGGAGACCCTGGGGGATGTGCCACTTGAAAACAGGTTCACCCTCTTGGAAGCTGTTGGGACAGAAGATACTGCTTGTCTTAGAGGCAGACAGGTCTGCAAGTCAAAAACTGGCACTGAAGCAAAGCTGAAGAGACAGATGACAGGCAGAGCCATGGTAGTAGGGAACTCCATTGTGAGAGGTACAGAAAGGGGTTTCTGTGGCAACAGATGGGATTTAAGGATGGTGTGTTGCCTCCCTGGAGCCAGGATCCAGCATGCCATGGACTGATTGCAGAGCATCCTCAAGGGTGAAGGTGAACAGCTGGAAGTGGTAGTGCATATCAGCACAAATGACAATGGGAAGAAGAGGGAAGATTCTGCAGTGTGACTTCAGAGAATTTGGAAGAAGGCTGAAAAGCAGGACCTCCAGGGTGGTCATCTCCAGTTTGCTTCCAGTTCCTTGTGCTGGTGAGGGCAGGAACAGGGAGATAGGGGATCTCAATGTGTGGCTGAGGAGCTGGGGTGACATGCAGGGTTTCAGATTCTTAGACCACTGGGATCTGTTTTAGGGTAAGGATAAATTGTACAAAGGGGACGGGTTGCACCTTAACAGGTGGGGGACCAGCATTCTGGCAGGCAGGTTTGCCACTGCTACACGGGTGTGCTTAAACTAATAAGTGGGGGGGGGGGGAAGAGAGGAGACAAACTGGAAATATAAGGATGGACTTAAAAGGAAAGAATAAGAAAAGCTAAGAAAGGCAACCGAATTGATGGGGCTGGAAGCTCAGGAAGGGATCGGAGTGACTGGCCAAGTGCAATAGGGATTAATGTGAGAAGTGAGGGGAGTAATGGACTAAAAGTATTGTATATGAATGCACAAAGTACAAGAAAGTGGATGAGCTTGAAGCTTAGTTGGAAATTGGCAAGTATGATGTTGTAGGAATAACAGACATGGCTGCAAGAGGATCAGGGCTGGGAAATGAATATTCAAGGATATACATCTTATTGAAAGGACAGACAGGTGGGCACAGGGGGTGGGGTGGCTCGGTTGGTGAGGAATGAAATTCAGTCCCTTGCGAGGGTGACATAGAATCAGGAGATGTAGAGTCAGTATGTATAGAACTGAGAAATTGTAAGGGCAAGAACTCCCTAATGGGAGTTACCTACAGGCCCCCAAATAGTAGCCTGGATATAGAGTGCAAGTTGAATCAAGAACTAAAATTAGCATGTTGCAAAGGTAATACTACGGTTGTAATGGGGGACTTCAACATGTAGGTAGACTGGGAAAATCAGGTTGGTACTGGACCCCAAGAAAAGGAGTTTGTGGAGTGCCTCTGAGATGGATTCTTAGCGCAGCTTGTACTGGAGCCTACCAGGGAGAAGGCAATTCTGGATCTACTGTTGTGTAATGAACCGGATTTGATAAGGGAACTCAAGGTAAAGGAGTTAGTAGGATGTAGTGACCATAATATGACCAGTTTTAATCTACAATTTGAGAGGGAGAAGGGAAAATTGGAAGTGTCAGTATTACAGTTGAACAAAGGGGACTATGGAGCCATGAGGGAGGAATCGGCCAAAGTTGACTGGAAGGATAACCTCGCAGGGATGACAATGGAACAACAATGGAAGGTATTTCTGGGAATAATTCAGAAGGTGCAGGATCCATTCATTCCAAAGAGGAAGAAAGATTCTTAGGGGGCAACCATGACTGACAAGGGAAGTCAAGGACAGTATACATAAAAAAAGTATAACATAGCAAAGATGAGCGGGAAGCCAGAGGATTGGGAAACTTTTAAAGAGCAACAGAAGGTTACGAAAAAGGCAATACGGGGAGAAAAGATGAGGTATGAAGGTAAGCTTGCCAAGAATATAAAGGAGGATAGTAAAAGCTTCTCTTCACATACCTAAAGGAAAAAAATTAGTTAAGACCAAAGTTGGGCCCTTGAAAGCAGAAATGGTGAACTTATTATGGGGAACAAGGAAATGGCAGACGAGTTGAACAGTTACTTTGAATAGGGAGGACACAGACAATCTCCCAGATGTAATAGTGGCCAGAGGACCTAGGGTAACAGAGGAACTGAAGGAAATTCACATTAGGCAGAAAATGGTGTTGGGTAGACAGATGGGACTGAAGGTCAATAAATCCCCAGGGCCTGATGGTCTGCATCCCAGGGTACTTAAGAAGGTGGCTCTAGAAATCATAGAAGCATTGGTAATCATTTTCCAATGTTCTATAGATCCAGGTTGAGTTCCTGAGGATTGGAGGATAGCTAATGTTATCCCACTTTTTAAGAAAGGAGGGAGAGAAAACAGGGAATTGTAGACCAGTTAGCCTGACATCAGTGGTGGGAAAGATGCTAGAGTCAATTATAAATGATGAAATAACAGCACATTTGGATAGCAGTAACAGGATCGGTCTGAGTCAGCATGGATTTACGAAGGGGAAATCATGCTTGACTAATCTTCTGGAATTTCTTGAGGATGTAACTATGAAAATAGAAAAGAGAGAGCCAGTGGATGTAGTGTACCTGGACTTTCAGAAAGCCTTTGATAAGGTCCCACATAGGAAATTAGTAGGCAAAATTAGAGCACATGGTATTGGGGGTAGGGTACTGACATGGATAGAAAATTGGTTGGCAGACAGGAAACAAAGAGTAGGGATTACCGGGTCCTTTTCAGAATGGCAGGCAGTGACTAGTGGGGTACCGCAAGGCTTGGTGCTGGGACCGCAGCTAGTTAAAATAAAATGATTTGGATGAAGGGATTAAAAGTAACATTAGCAAATTTGCAGATGACACAAAGCTGGGTAGTAGTGTGAAATATGAGGAGGATGTTATGAGAATGCAGGGTGACTTGGACAGGTTGGGTGAGTGGGCAGATGCATAGCAGATGCAGTTTAATGTGGATAAATGTGAGGTTATTCACTTTGGTGGCAAGAACAGGAAGGCAGATTACTATCTGAATGGTGTTAAGTTGGGAAAAGGGGAAGTACGAGATCTAGGTGTCCTTGTTCATCAAAGTAAGCAAGCAGGTACAGCAAGCAGTGAAGAAAGCTAATGGCATATTGGCCTTCATAACAAGGGGAGTTGAGTATAGGAGCAAAGAGGTCCTTCTGCAGTTGTACAGGGCCTGGTGAAACCACACCTGGAGTATTGTTCAGTTTTGGTCTCCAAATTTGAGGACTGACATTCTTGCTATTGAGGGAGTGCAGCGTAGGTTCACAAGGTTAATTCCTGGGATGGCGGGACTGTCATACGTTGAAAGATTGGAGCAACTGGGCTTCTATACACTGGAATTTAGAAGGATGAGAGGGGATCTGATTGAAACATAAGATTATTAAGGGCTTGGACATGCTAGAGGCAGGAACCATGTTCCCGATGTTGGGGGAGTCCAGAACCAGAGGCCACAGTTTAAGAATAGGGGGTAGGCCATTTAGAACGGAGTTGAGGAAAAACTTTTTCACCCAGAGAGTTGTGGATCTATGGAATGCTCTGCCTCAGAAGGCAGTGGAGGCCAATTCTCTGGATGCTCTCAAGAAAGAGTTAGATAGAGCTCTTAAAGATAGTGGAGTCAAAGGATATGGGGAGAAGGCAGGAACAGGATACTGATTGTGGATGATCAGCCATGATCACATTGAATGGTGGTGCTGGCTCAAATGGGCCGAATGGCCGACTCCTGCACCTATTGTCTTCCAAACTCCCAGACACTGCATTCAGACACAAAACCTGTCAGCCTGGGCCTAGTTAGTCCCCATCCCAGGGTTAGTCTGCAGAGTATCAGTCATAAAATGCCAGAGCTCAGCAAGGCAAGCAGCATCTATGGAGGGGAATAAACAGTTGACGTTTTGGGCCGAGACCCTTCATCAGGACTGGAAAGGAAGGGGGAAGAAGCAGAATAAAAAGGTTGGGGGTGGGGGAAGCGGAGGGAGTACAGGCCGGTAGGTGATAGCTGACATCAGGTGAGTGGGATGAAGTGAGAAGCTAAGTAGGTAAATGGCTGAAGAATCTGATGGGGGAGGACAGTGGATCATGGGGACACAAAGGGGAGCCAGAGGGAGGTGATGGGCAAGTGAGAAGGGGTGAGAGGAGCCAGAACGCTGCCCCTCTACAGATGCTGCCTGACCTGCTGAGTTCCTCCAGCATCTTGTGTGTGTTGCTTTGGAGAACCTAGCGTGCTTAAGAAAGACTACAGACAAACAAAATGAATTGAACTTTGGGAGAACTCAGAGACCGAAGCTGTGTCTGGGAAGGCACAGGGTTTACGTTGATGTTTCCATTATGAGGAACGAGGGAAGGTTGTCAAAATGGACCAGCACAAGGACGGTACAGTGGTGTAGTGATCAGCTTAACACTATTGCAGCACCAACAACCTAGGCTTAATTCCCACTACTGTCTATTAAGTTTGCACGTTCTCCCCGTGACCATGTGGATTTCCTCTGAGTGCTCTGGTTTCCTCCTACACTCCACAGATGTATGGGTTAGTAGGTTCATTGGTCTCACTGGTGTAACTGAGTAGCATGAGCTCGTTGGAATGTGCTGCATCTCAAATAAAAGAATGGAGAGCTAGCAGTTTATTATTGTAATGTACTGGGAGACTGTGGAAAAATGTGACACATGACATTGAGACAGATCATCTTCCCCACATAAACACATTGAGATACAAGAAGAGAACAGAATACAGAAATATTAAACATGAGATCCAAAGCAACTAACACAAAATGCCAGAGAAACTCAGCAGGTCAGGCAGCATCTATGGAAATGAATAAACAGTTGACATTCCTGGCTGAGACCCTTCATCAGGACTGAGAAGGAAGAGGAAAGACACTAGAATAAAATGGTGGGGGAGGGTGAGGAAGTGATAGGTGAAGCCAGGTGGGTGGTAAAGGGCTGGAGAGGAAGGAATCTGATAGGAGAGGAGTGGACCATAGGATAAAGGGAAGGAGGTGGGGCACCAGGGGTAAGTAGTGGGCAAGTGAGAAAAGGCAAAAGGCCGGAAGGGGAAAAGACGAAGAGGGGAGGGGGAGAGAATTTTTTTTTAAACCAGAAGGAGAAATTGATATTTATGCCATCAGATTGGAGGCTACCTAGGTGATCATAAGGTGTTGCTCCTCTATCCTGAGGGTGGCCTCATCCTCTTGGTACAAGAAGAGGCCATGGACCGAAACATCGGAATGGAAATTAAAATGTTCGGCCACAGGAAAGTTCCGGTTTGACAAATGGTGTGCAGGTGCTCGATGAAAAGGTCCCCCAATGGAGAGGAGACCACATCGGGAGCACCAAAACCAACAGACAACCCCAGCAGATTCGCAGGTGAAGTGCTGCCTCACATGGAGGGCCTGCTTGGGGCATAGATGCTGCCTGACCTGCTGAGATCCTACAGCATTTTGCGTGTGTCACTGCAGTTACAGAGGGTGCCATGAGTGTCAAGGAAAGTTCAGATGAAATTTAACCAGAAGGTGATTGGTGGAACCGGATAGTGGGCAGAGGCATAGGGGATCAAGGATCCAGATCAACTTTATTTGCCATATACACATTTACACGTATTAGGAATTTGCTGTGGTGTGTTGGTCAGGGTGCAACATGGAACAAAAAAACCACATTCAACAATTATTAAGAATATTGTAGAGATAGAAACAGGCAGGGAGGGAGGAGAGGAAAAGGGTGTGGCTAAGAGGAAAAAAGGGAGAAGAACCTTGGGTGAACAGGTGGGTGTGTGTGGGAGGAATTGGTTTATTACTGCCACACGAACGGAGGCACAGAGAAAAGCTTGTCTTGTATATGGTTGATACAGATCAAGCCATTACACGGGGCATTAAGGTAGAATAAGGTAAAATCAGTACAGAATAAAGTGTAACAGCTACAGAGAAAGTGCAGAGCAGGTAAACAACAAGGTGCAAGGCCGTAACGAGGTAGTAGATGCAGTGTGCACCATCTACAAAAAGCACTCCGGTTACTTGTCAAGTTAGTAACTGGTTGTATCGGGGCCTGGTATGGAAAAGGCTGCAGAAAATGGCGGATACAGCTCAGTCCATCACAGGCAAAGCCCTTCCCACCACTGAGCATATCTACAGGGAGCGGTGACACAAGAGTGCAACATCCCTCATGAAGGACCCTCATCATCCAGGCTCTTCACACTACCACCATTGAGCAAAAGGTCCCACACCACCAAGTGCAGGGACAGTTTTACTCTACAACCATCAGGCTACTGAATCAGCGTGGATAACTCCACTCTCAACTGATTCCACAACCTAGACTCACTTTCGATGACCCTTGACAATTCATGTTCTCAGTAATTTTTTATTTGCAGTTTGTCGTCTTTTTCACATTGTTTGTCAGTCTTTGAGTATAGATTTGTATAAATTCTATTGTATCTTATGTAAACGCACCTCCTTATTATCCATAGGAATAAGACATAGGATCTGAATTAGGCCATTCAGCCAATCAAGTCTACTGTGCCATTCCATCATGGCTGATTTATTATCCCTCTCAACCCCATTCTCCAGTCTTCTCCCTGTAACCTTGATATGCTGACTAATCAAGAACTTATCAACCTCCACTTTAAATATAGCCAATGACTTGGCTTCCACAGCTGTCGTGTTCCACAGGGCAAAAGTTCCTGAGGCAAAAGCAGGGCTTGCTTCCCAATCTTTTTTATGCCTTGGACCAATACCATTAAGCAAGGACTCCGTTACAGAAATTCCTGCTCATCTCAGTTCTAAAGCAGCGCCCTCTGGTCCTAGAATCTCCCAGTACACGAAACATCCTCTCCACATCCATTCTGTCTAGGCCCTTTAATATAGTCGTTGGATTTCAATGAGATTCCCCCTAACTCTTCTAAGCTCAAGCGAGTATAGGCGCAGAGCCATTGAATGGTCCCCATACATTAACCCTTCCATTCCCAGAATCATTCTCATGAACTTCCTCTGGACCCTCTCCAATGCCAGCATATCCTTTCATTGATACGGGGGCCCAAGACTGCTCACAATACTCCAAATGCAGCCTGACTAATGCTTTATAAAGCCTCACCATTGCATCCTTGCTTCTACATTCTACTCCTCTTTCCTGTGGCAAATAGAAACGACTGCAGCAAGCTAAATTTTAAATTCAATAGTCCGAAATAGAAACTTGATTCCCTTACCCACTGACCTACACTGCCCTTCCTGGACACCCAGCTGGACTGCCCAGCAGTACACTCCCCCCAACGTGTTCACCTGGCAGGGGTAGACTGCAAAGCACTTCTACCTGTGTGGACAGATAGCGTGTGTCTTACAACAACCAAGCAGCAGAATTCATTTCACCAGGTAACTGAATTTAACAGCTCCTCTCCATAACAGGAATAGATTAAACAAACAATGCCCGTGTACATTCAACTATCGTGAGGGGAAAAGAGAATCACTATTCTAATCAACTACAATAGTTAATCACTTTAAACTATTACATTTACATCATCGTAAACAGCTTTGGAATTAATGGTTAGGTGAGGTTTGAAGTTATTCATGTAACAGCGTAATGGGGGAAAAGGGCACTGACAGAAATGTCATGGTGGGCGAGAGAGCACACAGAAGGAAAATGAGTGCGCAGGCAAAAGAAAGGGAGAGGGGACGCTTGAGAGGGAAGGAGAGGGCGAGAGAAAGAGATGAAAATGAAGATTTTGGGGGGGGGGTATCTCCTGAATCTGGGGGGTCCCTAAACTGAAGGAGCTTCACCAGTTGCCGAGTGATGATGTTATAGGGAGTACAAGCAGGTGGAAATGAAGAGAGTCATGTGCTTGTGGTTACACATGGGGAGGATAAGAACACAGAAAGGGCGAGAGTCGGTATGCGAGTACAGGGCTGTAGAGGAGACCAAATCTAAATGGCCAATACTAAAAGGAGACTGGTAAACTGGTTTATTAGCATCACATGTACCAAGATACAGTGAAAAGCTCATCTTGCACACTGTTCATATGGCATTACCCAGTGCATTGAGGTAGTACAAAGGAAAACAACAACACAATTCAGAATAAAGTCTAACAGTTACAGAGAGAGAAAGTGCAGGCACACTGCAAGACAATCATGAATTAGATTGAGGTCAACACTCCAGTTTATATTAAGGAACCATTTAAGTCTTATAAGAGCGGGGTACAAACTGTCATTGAACCTGGTGGGACACCCTTTCAGGCTTTGGTACCTTCTGCCTGCTGGGAGAGGGGAGAAGAGAGAATGTCTGGGGTGGGTAGTAACTTCGATTATGCTGGCTGCTTTACTGAGGCAGAGGGCAGTGTCAACAAGAGTCCATAGCTAGATCCTGAGCTGTGTCAACAACTCTCTGCAGTTTCTCGTGCAGAGCTGTTGTCATACCAAGCTGTGATGCATCCTGGCAGGATGCTTTCGATAGTGCATCAATAAAAATTGTTGACCCTTCATCGGGAGTGATCTTGACCCAAAATATTCCCTTCCATGGAGCACACCCTCCTGGCTTGGAAACACTGGATATAAACCCTGAATTGCCCTGCTCAGCAACTCCGTGGGAGCGCACTTACCAGTGTTCGATACCAGGTGGCTCTCACCACCTTCCCCAGGGTGTTTAGGGATGGTCAATGAATGCTGGGTTTGTCCAAGACAAAACATTGTGTCTATTTGGAGCACTGTTCGCAACGATGGGTGCCATACTACAGGAAAGGTGTCGTCAAGCTAGAAGGGATGCAGTAAAGAGTCACCAGGCCTTTGCCTGGATTGCATTTGAAAGTTTTTTGTGCATAAGATGTGCTAGAAATCGTGCAATCTGCGAACTGCTGAGGGCCAGATCAGAGGCATTCAGGTCTGGCAACCAAGAAAGTTACAAGAGGTCCGGGTACGATCTTCAGAAAGCCACCTCACAGGCGGAGTGGCAATTCCGGACTAAACTTGAATCTCTGAAGGATACTCGACAGTTGTGGCAGGCTTGAACGCTGTCACCGCTTACAAAGTGATATCAAGCGGAATAGGTGACAACAGGGCTTTGCTCCCAGATGGGCTCAACGCCGTCTATCCTCGCTTTGACCGTCAAAACATGGAGGAACCATCACAGACACCCACAGTCCCTGATGACCCTGTGATTTCAGTCTCTGAGGCCAATGTGAGCGTATCCTTCAGGAGGATAAACCCATGAAGAGCAGAACTAAAGACCAGGACTGATCAACCGGCTGGGATCATTTAACGTCTTGCTTCAGCAGTCTAAGGTACCCATCTGCTTCAAGCTTATACTGGTGCCTAAGAAGAACATGATACCCCGCCTCAATGACTGTTGTCCAGTAGCATACCACTGTGATGAAGTTTTTTGAGTGGTTGGTGATGAAACATATCAACTCCTGCCTGAGGCAAGACTTGGATCCACTCCAATTTGCCTACCGGCACACTGTCCATAGCAGATGCCATCTCACTGGCTCTTCACTCAACCCTGCAACACCTGGACAGCGAAGATGTACACTTCAGGATGCACATTATTGACTACACCTCTGCATTCAATGCTACCATTCCCTCAATGATTCTGTTATGGTTATTGGCTTTATTGAGTACGCCCACAAGGAAATGAATCTCAGTTGTATCTGGTCACAGATAATGTACTTTGATAACGAGTTTGCTTTGAACTTTGAATGTTCTCCCCTCGACTGTGTGCGTTTCCTCTGGGTGCGCCAGTTTCCTCCCACAGTCCAAAGACGTACCCTGAAACCTCAACTTAGCATTCAACTCCAACATCCTCCCAATCACCGAGATCAGACTAACCGGTCTTTAATTTCCTTTCATCTGCCTCTCACTCTTCCTGAAGAGTGGAGTGACAGTTGCAAATTTCCAGTCCTCTGGAACCATGCCAGGATCTGAAAGATCATTACTAATGCCTCTACATCTCTTCAGCTAGCTCTTTCAGAACCCTGGGGTGTAGTCCACCTGGCCCAGGTGACTTATCTACCTTCAGAGCTTTTAGTTTCTCGAGAACCTTCTCACTAGAAATAGCAACTGCCCTCACTTCTGCTCCTAACATTCTTAAACCTCCACCTTACTGCTCCTGTCTTTCACAGTGAAGACCGATGCAAACTACTTATTCAGTTTGTCCACCATTTCCTCGTCCTCCCATTACTACCTCTCCAGTGCCATTTTCCAGCACTCCAATATCTACTCTCGCCTTTTATTCAGAAAAAAAGTTTTGTATCCCCTTTGATATTGTTGCTGCTCTGCCATCATTCTTGCTAATGTTCCCCCTAATCAACTTTGACTAGCTCCTCTCTTGTGCTTCTGTAATTCCCTTTACTCCACTGTAATACTGACACATCTGACTTTATCTTCTCCTTCTCAAATTGCAGGGTGAATTTGACATGAGTTTGCTATTTCCCACTGGAATTTGCATCCCACATTCCAGCTAATGTTCAGAAGCTTGGATATAATTCCCATCAGGTTTTTTTTATCTTTGCAGTTTCTTAACTCTAACCCATGAGGATTCTACAACTTCTGACCCTATGTCACCTCTTTCTAAGGATTTCATTTCATTGTTTACCAATAGAGCTACTTCCTCTGCCTACTTGCCCGTCCTTTCAATACAATGTGCATCCTTGGATGATAAGCTCCCAACTATAATTGCCTTTCAGTCTCGACTCAATAATATCCACAATGTCTTACTCTCATCATGCCTACAATGTCTACCTGTCCAACCACATCATCTACCGTATACTGCCTACATTCAAATATAACACCTTGAGTCCTGTATTCATCAGCCTCTTCAATTTTGCCTCCAGATTACACTTCAACTCATCGCACTGACTGCAATTTTGCCCTAACATCTGCCTGTCCTTCCTCACAGTCTCACCACACACTGCCTGCCTTCACTGCCTCATCCTCAGCCTATCATGCCAGTTCCCATCAAATTAGTTTTGGGGAGCACAAACTGAGATACACAAGCCCTTGCGTCTGACACAAAGGCCAACTGATCCATCTCCACAACATTAGTACACACTTCCCAGTAAGACTCTCAGTGAGAAAGACCTTGACCACTGAGCTTATCTGTGTCGCTTGTGATTTTATAAGCACCCATAAGACTATAAGACATAGGAGCAGAATGAGGCCATTTGGCCCATCAAGTCTGTTCTGCCATTCAATCACAACTGATCCTTTTTTCCCCTCCTCAGCCCCACTCCCCACCCTTCTCCCCGTAACCTTTGATGCCGTGTGTCCAATCAAAAACTTATCAAACTCTGCCTTAAATACACCCAACAACCTGGCCTCCACAGCTGCCCGTGTTAACAACTTCCACAAATTCACCACCCTCTGGCTAAAGAAATTTCTCTGCATCTCTGTTTTAAACGGACGCAGCTCTATCCTGAGAATGTGCCCTCTTATCCTAGACTACCCTACCACAGGAAACATCCTTTCCACATCTACTCTGCCTAGGCCTTTCAATATTTGAAAGGTTTCAATGAGATAAGACCATAAGGTATAGGAGCAGAAGCAGGCCATTCGACCCTTTGAGTCTGCTCCACTGATCCATGGGCTGATCATGCCCAGTCTGCCCCCCATACACTCTGATGCCCTGGCTAATCAGGAACATATCTATCTCTGTCTTAGATACACCCAATGACTTGGCCTCCACAGCCACTCATGGCAACAAATTCCACAGAGTTGCCACCCTCTGACTAAAGTAATTGCTCCACATCTCTGTTCTAAATGGACATCCTTCAATCTTGAAGTCGTGCCATCTTGTCATAGACTCCTCTACCACGGGAAATAACTTTGCCATATCTAATCTGTTCAGGCCTTTTAACATTCGGAATGTTTCTATGAGATCCCCATTATTCTCCTGAACTCCAGGGAATACAGCCCAAGAGCTGCCAGACTTTCATCATCTGGTAACCCTTTCATTCCCATGAATCTTCTCTGAACCCTCTCCAATGTCAGTATATCCTTTCTAAAATAAGGAGCCCAAATCTGCACACAATACTCCAAACACGAGGAAATCTGCAGGTGCTGGAAATTCAAACACACACACACACAAAATGCTGGTGGAACACAGCATTCTCCCTATAGATGCTGCCTGGCCTGCTGTGTTCCACCAGCATTTTGTGTGTGTTGTTTTCACAATACTCCAAGTGCCTTATAGAGCCTCAACATCACACCCCTGCCTTTATATTCTACACCTCTAGAAATATACGCCAACATTGCATTCGCCTTCTTCATAACTGACTCAACCTGGAGGTTAACCTTTAGGGTATCCTGCATAAGGACTCCCAAGTCCCTTTGCATCTCTACATTTTGAATTCTCTCTTCATCTAAGTAATACTCTGCCCATTTATTTCTTCCACCAAAGTGCATGACCATACACTTTTCAACATTGTATTTCATTTGCCACTTCTTTGCCCAATCCCCTAAACTATCTAAGTCTCTCGTTTCCTCAATGCTACCTGCTCCTCTAGCTATCTTTGTATCATTGGCAAATTTAGCCACAAATCCATTAATCCCATAGTCCAAATCATTGGCACATATCATAAAAAGCAGCGGTCCCAACACCGACCCCTGTGGAAATCCACTGGTAACCGACAACCAACCAGAATAGGATTCCTTTATTCTACTTTCTGCCGATCAACCAATGCTCCACCCATGCTAGTAACTTCCCTGTAATTCCATGGGCTCTAATCTTGCTAAGCAGCCTCATGTGCAGCACCTTATCAAAGGCCTTCTGAAAATCCAAGTACACCATGTTCACTGCATCTCCTATGACTACCCCGTTTGTAATTTCCTCAAAAAATTGCAGTAGGTTAGTCAGGCAGGATTTTCCTTTCAGGAAACCATGCTGGCTTTGGCCTATCTTGTCCTGTGCCTCCAAGTACTCTGTAAGCTCATCCCTAACAATCGATTCCAACAATTTCCCAAACAGTGATGTCAGGCTATCAGGTCTATAGTTTCCCTTCTGCTGCCTCCCACCCTTCTTAAATAGCAGAGTAACATTGCAATGTTCCAATCATCCAGTACCATGCCAGAATCTATCGATTCTTGAAAGATCTTTGTTAATGCCTCCACAATCTCTCCAGCTTCTTCCTTCAGAACCCGAGGATGCTTTCCATCAGGTCCAGGAGATTTATCCACTCTCAGACCATTAAGCTTCCTGAGCACCTTCTCAGTCATAATTTTCACTGCACATACTTCACTTCCCTGTCACTCTTGAATGTCCTGTATACTTCCACTATGAAGACTGATGCAAAATACGCATTCAGTTCCTCTGCCATCTCTGTGTCTCTCATTACAATATCTCCAGCGTCATTTTCTATTGGTCCTATATTTACCCTTTATATACTTAAAGTTTTTAGTCTTTTTTTTCCTTTTTAAATCTTATTAATTTTAAACATAGATACAGAGAGTTTGAGAATACATATTAATAGGTTAAAGTATAAATACAAATAAATGATAATCCATATATAATAACCTCCCAAACTCATAGTAATTATGAAAAAAGGAGTAAATAAGAAAAAAAACCTAACCAACATGGGCCATTGCATTATGTCAAATATACACAGTAGCGTCAATAACTCCGTACCTTCATCCAAATAATTAAGGATAATAAGAGTAAGGTTTAGGAAAAGTCAGTTTAACTCATACGAAAATGTTGAATAAATGGTCTCCAAGTTTCTTCAAATTTAATTGAAGGGTCAAAAACAACACTTCTATTTTTTTCTAAACTCAAACAAGAAATAGTTTGAGAAAACCACTGAAATACAGTTGGAGGATTAATTTCTTTCCAATTCAATAGGATAGATCTTCTAGCCATTAATGTAACCAAGGCAATCATCCGCCGGGCTGAGAGGGATAAACGACTATTATCCACCATTGGTAAACTGAAAATTGCAGTGATAGGATGCCGTTACAATTTAATATTCAGAACTTTTGAAATAATACCGAAAATATCTTTCCAATAATTTTGCAAGCAGGGGCAAGACCAAAACATGTGGGTCAATGAAGCAACTTCAGAATGACATCTGTCACGGGTTGGATTAACATAAGAATAAAATCGAGCAAGTTTATCCTTGGACATGTGAGCCCTATGTACAACCTCAAATTGTAGTCTTTTCTTTGATATTAGTCAAGAGCTTCCTTTCATAATTCATCTTTTCCTTCCTAATGACCTTCTCAGGTTTTCTTCAGCAAGTTTTTAAAAGCTTCCCAATCCTCTATCTTGCCACTAGCTTTGGCTTCAACGTATGCCCTCTCTTTTGCTTTTACTTAGACTCTGACTTCGCTTGTCAGCCATGGCAGTGTCCTCCTTCCATTTGCAAATTTCTTATTTGGAATATATGTGTATTGCACTTCCCTCATTTTTCACAGAAGTTCCAGCCATTTCTACTCTGCTGTCCTTCCTGCTAGTGTCCCTTTCCAGTCAAGCTTGGTCAGTTCCCCTTCATGCCATTGTCATTTCCTTTATTCCGCTGAAATACCGACACATTGGAACTTAGTTTCTCCTCAAATTTAAAAATGAACTCGATCATATTGTGATCACTGTTCCCTAAGGGTTCCTTAACCTTAAGCTCCATCACCTCCAGATCATTGCACAACACCCAATCCAGCACAGCCAATCCCCTAGTGAGCTCATCAAACTGTTCTGAAAAAACATCCCTTAGACAGTCTACAAATTCTCTCTCTTGAGGTCTAGTACTGGCCTGGGTTTTCCCAATCCACTTACATGTTAAAATCCCCAACGATTATCATGAGTTCACCCCTTATCCTCCTAAATTCCAACAAGTACAGACCCAGAGCTATTAAATCTTCACCTAATGATAACACTTTCATTCCCAGAATCACCCTTCTGAACCTCCTCTAAGCCCTCTCTAATGCCAGCCCATCTTTTCTTAAATGAGGAGCCCAAAGTTGCTCACATTACTCAAAGTGAGGCCTCATTAGTACTTTATAAAGCCTCAGCATCACATCCCTGCTCTTGTATTCTAGACCTCTTGAAATGAATGCAAACATTGCATTTGCCTTCCTCACCACCGACTCTACCCGCAAGTTAACCTTTAGAGTGTTCTACACAAGGACTCTCAAGTCCCTTTGCATCTCAGATTTTTGCACTTTCTCCTAATTTAGAAAATAGTCTACATATTTATTTCTACTACCAAAGTGCATGTCCATGCATTTTCCAACATTGTATTTCATCTGTCTAAATCCTTCTGCAGCTTAACTGTTTCCTCAACACTATCTGCCCCTTCACCAATCTTCGTATCATCCGCAAACTTAGCAACAAAGCCATCTATTCCATCATCTAAATCATTGATATACAGCATAGAAAGAAATGGTCCCAACACCAATCCCTGCGTTACACCACTAATCACTGGCAGCCAACCAGAAAAGGATCCTTTTTATTCCCACTCGCTGCCTCCTACCAATCAATCAATGCTCTAACCACGTCAGTAACCTTCCTGTAATATCATGGGCTCTTAACTTGATAAGCAGCCTCATGTATGGCACCTTGTCAAAGGCCTTCTGGGAGTCCAAATATACAACATCCACTACATCCCCTTTATCTATCCTACTTGTAATCCCCTCAAAGAATTCCAACAGATTTGTCAGGCAAGATTTTCCTTTAAGAAACCATGCTGACTTTGTCCTATCTTGTCCTGTGTCACCAAGTACTCCATGACCTCTTCCTTAACAATTGATTCAAACATCTTCCCATCCACTGAGGTCGGGCTAAATGGTCTATAATTTCCTTTCTGCTGCCTCTCTCCTTTCTTAGACAGTGGAGTGACATTTGCAATTTTCCAGTCCTCTGGCACCATGCCAGAGTCCAATGATTTTTGCAAGATCATTACTAAAGCCTCCACAATCTCTATCGCTACCTCTTTCAGAACCCTAGGGTGCAGTTCATCTGGCCCAGGTGACTTATGTACCCTTAGGTCTTTCAGCTTTTTAAGCACCTTCTCCCTTGTAATAGTAACTGCACTCACTTCTCTTCCCTCACACCCTTGAACATCTGGCACACTGTTAGTGTCTTCCACAGTGAAGCCTGATGCAAAATACTCATTTAGTTCAACTGCCATCTCCTTGCCCCTGTTATTATTTCTCCAGCCTCATTTTCTAGTGGTCCTATATCCATTCTCATCTTTTTTTTTAAACATACTTGAGCAAACTTTTACTACCCACTATCTAACTGTTTGCTCGCTTGACTTCATATTTCACCTTTTCCCTTCTAATGATTCGTTTAGTTACTTTCTGTAGGTTTTTAAAAGCTTCCCAATCCTCTATCTTTCCACTAATTATTGCTTTGTTGTATGCCCTTTCTTTTGCTTTTAGATTAGCTTTGACTTCCCTTGTCAACCACAGTTATATTATTTTGCAATGTGAGTATTTCTTTATTTATAGAGTACATCTACCCTGCATCTTCCTCACTTTTCCCAGAAACTTGCACCACTGCTCTTCTGCTATCATCCCCACCAGCATTTTCTTTCACTTTATTTTGGCCAGCCCCTCTCTCGTATCACTGTAATTTCCTCAACTCCACCAAAATACCATTACTTTACTTTCTCCATATCAAATTTCAAGCTGAATTCAATCATATTGTGATCACTGCCTCCTAGGGGTTCCTTTACCTTAAACTCCCTAATCGCCTCCGGTTCATTACATAACATCCAATAGCTGATCCCCTAGGCTCAATGACAAACTGCTCTAAAAAGCCATCTCTTAGGGAAACTCACTCTCTTGAGATCCATTACCAACCCGGTTTTCCCAATCAATCTGAATGTTGAAATCTCCCATGACTATCACAACATTGCCCTTTTGACTCATCTTTACTATTTCCCACTGTAATGTGGTCCACATCCCAGTTACTGTTATAACTGCCTGTATACAACTGCCATCAGGGTCCTTTTACTCTTGCAGTTTCTTAAGTCAACCCATAAAGATTCAACCTCTTACAATCCTACCTCACATCTTTCTACTGATTTGATGCCATTCTTTACCAGCACAGCCATGCCACCTCCTCTGCCTACCTCCCTATTCCTCCAATGCAACATGTAACCTTGGACATTCAGCTCCCAACCATAACCATCCTTCAGCCACGATCCAGTGATGGCCACATCATACCTGACAATCTGTATAAGTGCAACAAGATCATCCAGCTGATTTCTTATACTCTGTGCACTGAGGTATAACACTTTGTGCACTGTATTTTCTATCCTTTTTGATTCTGCATCCCTCATACACTGACACTCACCCTGTTGACTGCAATTTTGTCCCATCATCTGCCGGCCCTTCTTCACAGTCTGACTCCATGCTAATTTGCTTTTTTATCATCTGTCCTATCCTGAGACCCTTACTCTATTTCCCACCCCTCCGTCAAATTAGTTTAAACACTCCCAACAGCGCTAACAAACCTGCCTGCAAGAATATTGGTCCTCCTTGGGCTCAGGGGCAACCCGTCATTTTTGAACAGGTCATACCTCCCCAGAAGAGATCCCAATGATCCAAAAACCTGAAGCCCTGTCCGCAGCACCAGCTTCTGAGCCACGCCAAATCATCCTGTTTCCACCCTCACTGGTGTGGGCACAGGCAGCAATCTAGAAATTACTACCCTGAGGTCCTGATTCTCAGATTTCTGCCTAGCTCTCTAAATTCTCTCTTCAGGACCTCTTTGCTTTTCCTTCCTATGTCATCGGCACCAATACATCTGGCTGCTCTCCTTCCCTCTCTAAAATGCTGTTGATGCTATCTGAGATGTCCCTGACCCTGGCAACTGGGAAGCAATATACCACTCGAGTGTCTGGTTCATGTCCACAGGATCTCCTGTCTTCATAAGATCGCTCCTCAATCTCCTATCCTCCATTCCCACCCTATTCTCACCTTGCAGCAATGGAGGATGAGAGGTGACTTGATAGAGGTGTTCAAAATGATAACGAGCATATATAGAGTGGACAGTCAGAGACCTTTCTTTCCCCAGAGTGGAAAGGGCTAATATCAAAGGACACCATTTTAAAGCGGAGGTTCCCAACTTGGGGTTCGTGGACCCCTCGATTAACGGTAGGGGTCCATGGCATAAAAAAGCTTGGGAACTCCTGTTTCATGGTGAGTGGAAAAAAGCACAGGTGTCAGAGGTAGTTGTTTTTTTAACCACACAGAATGGTAGGTGGGTAGAACACACTGCAAGAGTGGTGATGGTTGAGGCAGATACACTAGGGCAGGGGCTCCCAACCTTTCTAAGCCACAGACTAACACCATTAAGCAAGGGGTCTGAGGACTCCAGGCTGGGAATCCCTGGATTAGGGACACTTCAGTCTCTAAGGTACGTGGATGACAGGAGGGCTATGTGGGAGAGAATGGTTAGACTAATCTCAGAGTAGTTTAAAAGGTGAGCAGAACAACCAGACTACATTCTATCCAGTCAGCCCCAGTAACTTCCTCCTCACTTCTTGCACCGCTCCAGTTTGGTGACTCTTTCCGAGAGCAGGGCAACCAGAACTAAACACAGTACTTCAAAGGTGACCGTACAAACACCTTGAACAGATGCAACATGGTGGCCCCGCTGCTGTGACTCAACAGTCTGACCAAAGACCAGGGTGCCATACTACTTCCACACCGCCCTCTCTAACTGCGTCACCACTTGAATTTAATTAGACCCTCACTGTGCCGGGCATAAATTCTTCCCAACTGGTTTCAAATCACACTCCACAGCGCTTCTAAGAAACATCCCAAGCTGTTTCATGGCATTAAAAGCACCGGCATATTCACAAAGTGCTGGAGGAACTTAGCAGGTCAGGCAGCATCTGTGGAGGGTCGTGAAGTCAACTTTTTCGGGCTGAGACCCTTCATCAGGGCTGGAGAACACGGGAGATGAAGTCAGAAGCATGGGGTTTTTTCCACTCCACAGATGCTGAGTTCCACCAGCATTTTCAAAGTTTAAAAGTTATTATCAAGAACATATATGCCATAAACACGAGTAAGTCGGCTGATGCTGGAAATGCAGAGCTACCCACAGAATGCTGGAGGAATGCAGCAGCCAGTCATCATCTACGGAGAGGGATAAACAGTCGACGTTTCGGGCCGAGACCCTTCTTCAGGACTGAGAAGGGAGGAGATACCAGAATAAAAAGTGGGGGGGGGGGGAGAGAAGGTGGAGGAGGCTAGCTGGAAGGTGATAGGTGAAGCCAGCTGGGTAGGAAAGGTCAAGGGCTGGAGAAGAAGGGATCTACTAGGAGAGGAGAATGGATCACAGGAGAAAGGGAAGACGAGACCGAGAGGGACATGATAGGCAGATGAGAAGAAGTGAAATGTCAGAGTGGGGAATAGAGAAAAGGTGAGGGGAGGGGGAAGAGAAATTTGTTCACTGGAAAGAGAAATCAATATTCATGACTTGAGGTTGCAGCGTACCCGGATGGAGTACAAATAAAACACAAGGTGTTGCCCTGAGGGTGGCCTCGTCGTGGCACAAGAGGCGGCCATGGACTGGCACGGCGGAAGGGGAATGGGAATTAAAACCTTTGGCCACCGCGAAGCCCCACTTGTGGAAGATGGTGCAGAGGTACCCCAGTTTACGGTCGGCGCGTCTCACCAATGCAGAGAAAGCACCATCTCCACTGGGAGCAGGAGCACTGGGCACAACAGACAACCCCAATAGATACGCAGATGCAGTGCTGCCTCACCTGGAAGAACTGGTTGGGGCCCTGAATGGAGGCGAGGGAGGAGGTGAACAGGCAGGGGTAGCTCTCAGGCTACTTGCAGGGAAAAAGTGCCCAGAGAAAGATTATTAGGGAGGGACAAATGGACATGGAGGGAGAGATCCCTGCAGAAAGCGGAGGTAAAGATTCTTTTTTTTCAGGCATTCACAGTAGAAATAAGACATAGAATCGGTGAAAAACTACAAAGACTGACAAACAACCAGTGAGAAAAAGAAAACACTGTGCAAACACAATAAATAATATTCAGCACATGAGTTGTAGAGTCCTTGAAATTGTGCCTATAGATTGTAGAATCAGTTCAGAGTTGAGGAGAGTGAAGTTATCCAGGAGTCTGATGGTTACAGTGGGCAGACAGCATGGCCTGGGTGGCTGGCCTCCCTGCCTATCACTAACAGCACTCCATGTAAATGTGCTCAATGATAGGCAAGGCTTTGCCTGTGATGGACTGAGCTGCAGGAACCCACTTTTTGTCGGATTTTCCCTGTGTTGTGCGTGCGTGCGCGTTGCTGAAGATTTCCAGCACTTGCAGAATCTCGTGTAGCTTATTCACACTGTATGGCCTCTCCCCCGAGAAAACCCCAGTTAACTCAGCTCCCAACACCTCCCACTGTCTCGAGATTAATGTCATTTCCAGTCCGCAGCTGTAACGGAGAATGAAATAATTGTTGCTCCTCAGCCGGCGTAGCGTATAAAAAGCACACCGGGATAAAGAACACAATAATTTTTAAAAAATACATACAACTTCACGCGAAGCTTTTTTTCACAGGTTTTTCCACCATACTTTACAAATGGCAATAATCATAACTTTTCAGGGAAATAAAATAGCACAGGTACAAAGTTAAACTATTCCATACTGTTACTGGTAACAGTTAACGTGAAGTACACTCGAGTTCACACACTTTGGCGCTTTTCTACTTGTCAAGCAACAGCCAGCCCCGACTCCACAGGCAAAACTCGTCAGAAATACTTGATTTAAGTTCTGGCATGAGGCGGGGGTAGGGTACGTGTACAGAGGAAGGGCAGACACTTTTAACACTTGCTGCATTGCTCTTTGTAGGAAGCAGCCACTCTCTCCCAAACCGAAACCAAAGTTACATCAGTGCGATTTCCCCGCCAAGCAAACGGCGCTGGGTATATTGGAGAAAGGGGAGCCTGCTCTACCCCTCACAGGGGCCTGGGATCGAAACACTAAGTGCAGTTAAATAAACAAAAAAAAATACACAAGGGAAAGTTGGGCCAGGTATTGTTAAAAAAAATCGATGTACTCGCAGTCTCTGTCTAGCCGGTTTGAATGATTAAAACAGCGACAAGATCTCTGGAATTGTAGATAAAACGACTGTCGGAACCCGTGTGAAGATCCGAATTCCAGTTGCAAGGGAGTCCCGGGAAACAGTGCACAGACCCGGGGGCCAGCTACAAGGGAGTCCCGGGAAACAGTGCACAGACCCGGGGGCCAGCTACAAGGGAGTCCCGGGAAAGAGTGCACAGACCCGGGGGCCAGCTACAAGGGAGTCCCAGGAAAGAGTGCACAGACCCGGGCGCCAGCTGCAAGAAGGTCCCGGGAAATAGTATAAAAACCTGGGCTCCGATTGCAAGATAGTCCCGGGAACCAATGCAAGGTCCCCGGCGCCAGCACAATGGTTCCGGGAAACCTAATGGAAGGTCACCCTGGACCGTCAAAGCAAGAGCCGCAATGGAGGCGGCGAACTCCGTGCGGGGCCCCCCCGATGCATCGGCCCTGTCGGCGTGACCATAGCCCGAGTGCGCGGCCCCCTCCCAGCAAATACTCACTTCCTCGCATTTCAGCCATCTTGCTTTCCCATTCAAACATGGGGGCGCGTAAAAGACGCTGTATTAGAATGTAAAACTCCTCCCTCCCGCCTGCCGAGAGGGGCTGGTACTGACACAAAGAGTGCAATGCACTCTGAACGGGGGAGGCGCTGGAAGCCAGACCCAAGGCCCCGGCCGGCCAGCTTGCGGACCGCTTCCTATTGTGTGCGTATCGTTGTATCTCGAGGGGACCGGCTCTGGCTCCGGCTCCGGCTGCGTGCGTCTCTTTGCGGATGCCGCAACCTGGGGATTGTTGAGGTTGGGTACACGGGGAGAGGGA
Organism: Hypanus sabinus; assembly: GCF_030144855.1. Lineage (NCBI taxonomy): Eukaryota > Metazoa > Chordata > Chondrichthyes > Myliobatiformes > Dasyatidae > Hypanus > Hypanus sabinus. The sequence goes on from NC_082718.1 coordinate 31,263,352, forward strand.
AAGCCGGGGGGGAGAAACAGCTGGAAACTAGTTCGGTGCTCCGGTCGGTTTGCAGACCGGGAGCTCAGCCGTCGCCGCCGCTACAACCCAGCAGACCGTTTCCCTGCAGAAAAGCACAAGGCAAGGCCAACGTTTGGGGTTGCCGTGTCCCCGTCCGTAGCGTGAACGTGTTTCGCCTGCGCTAAAATGCCCGGAGAGAGGGTATCGCTCTTCAATACTGGGGTTACTAAAATAAAAGCCTCTTGCCGTGTCCTAGCACACACCGAGCCCTCTGCATTCATTTTCTTTTTTTAAAAAAATAATCACCCTTGTGTGTATTACCCCTACCCCCCCCACCCCCACGGCCAGCCTCCGTGACGGCCTCCAACCGTCAGGTGTCAATCATTCCCAAAAAAGGTCATACCTCTGCACTTCCCCCTCCACCCCGCACTCCTTATCCTAAGCCTAACCGTTTGTGCAGATGCCTCTGTGTCATCCAGCACGAAAGCAGGCCCTTCGGCCCAACCGGACCATGATGGCCAAGTTGCCTGCCCAAGCTAGTCCTATTTACCTGTGTTTGACCTATATCCCTCTGAACCTGACAGTGGAGGTTTGAGATCAGAGTTTTCCTGCTCCTGGATGAGCTGGCGAGCTCCACCTGCCTGTAGTGACTGGTTTTAAGGTGCCAGTAACCTGCCTTTGCCCCCTCTGTCAGTAGAAAGGGTTCCACAGGTCTTAGTAGCTAAGGCGCACGTGAAGGCCAGGAGCTGGCCTTGTTTGTCAAAGGCTGCCTGAGACACATGCCAATAGAGCATTTAATAGCTCATAGGAGCTTCTCCCCCCACTATAACCTTCAGGAAACAAACCCTGCCTATCCATGCACTTATCCAAATGTCTTTTAAATGTTATTATTGCACCTGCCTCTGGCAGCTCATTCCATATTCTCGCCACACTCTCATCTACATGAAGAAGTTGCCCCTCAGGTTCCTATGAAGTGTAATTTGTCCCATTTGCTCACATTTGGCTTGTATCCCTCCATGTGGGTGCCAGAACGTGTTGCGACACCTGGAGGCTGCCTCCAGCACAATCCATTTAGTTGTTCATGCAAACAGCGCACTTCACTGTACAGTATGTTTCGATATACATGTGACAAAGCTCATCTTTATTTTTAAACCCTTCCATGTACTTGTCCAAATGTCTTCTAAGAATTGTTATTGTGCCCACCTCTACCACTTCCTCTGGCAGCTTGTTCCCCATACTCATCACCCTGTATCTGAAGAACTTGCCCCTCAGTCCCCTTTAAATGACCTATGCCCTCTAGCTTCAGACTCCCTCACCCTGGAAGAAAAGACTTCAACCATCCACCTCATCTAAGCCATTCATGATTTTATTAACATCTGTAAGCTGGCCTGTGATGATCAACTGGCTGGAGTGTTCACTGAGATCTTTAACCACAATCTGAGATACTAACCCACTTCATGCAAGCTTCAATTATACCAGTGCCTAAGAGGACATGGGAACCTGCCTCAATGACTATCATTCAGTATCACTTACATCACAGCAATGAACAGTTTTGAGAGGTTGGTGATGAAACATACCAACTTCTCTCCAATTTGCCATCTCATTGGCTCTTCACTCAACCCTGGAATGTCTGGACAACAGAGATGCATATATCAGGGTGCTCTTTATCGACTACAACTTCGCATTCAATACTAGCATCCCCTCAAAACTAATCAATAAGCTTCAAGACCTTTGCCTCAATACCTCCTTGTGTAATTGGGTCTTCCGATTAGCATCAACATATCCTCCACAATCTCCATCAGCACAGGAACTCCACAGGGCTGTGTGCTTAACCCCCTGCCCTACTCACTCTACACTGTGTGGCTTAGCCCAACTCCAATGCCACTTTCAAGTTTGCTGACACCACTGTCATTAGCTGAATCAAAGGTGGTGACAAATCATCATATAGGAGGGAGATTGGAAATCCGGCTGAGTGGTGCCACAACAACCTCTTACTCAATGTCAGCAAGAACAAGGAACTAGTTATTGACTTCAGGAGGAAAAAACCAGAGCTATCAGCCAGTCCTCATGAAAGGTAAATTCCTCAGTATAATTATTTTTGAGGACTTTTCCTGGGCCTAACACGTAAGAACAATTATAAAGAATGCACAGCAGCACCTCTACTTTTTTAGGACTTTGTGAAGATTTGATATGACATCTAAAACTCTGACAAACTTCTATAGATGCATAGGACTGGAAAGGAAAAGAAAATAAAGAGACAGGTAGTGATTATGTTGTTGTTGATGCCCGACCAAGGCACACGTTGAGTAGCAAAGTAGCATAACAATGCTGGAGACCTGGGTTCAATTCCCGCTACTGTCTGTAAGGAGTTTGTACACTCTCCCCGTGACCATGTGTGTTTCCTCCGGGTGCTCTGGTTTTCCCTCACATTTTGAAGACTTGCAGTTCGGAGGTAAATTGGTTTAGGGAGTGTAATTGGGTAGGATGGGCTCATTGGGCCAGAAGAGCCTGTTACCATGTGATATCGCTGAATAAAAGTCTGCTTCCTCTTTCAACTACGGCTGATTTTTTAAACCCATTATCCCAACCAATGCGTGAACCAACCTTTATTCTGAGCAGGAAATTTTATTTACACAGCCTTGAAACCGCATGGCATTAAATTTTTTTTTGCAATAGGCACACTATGAATATTTGGAATGAAAATTGAAAAATCATATACATTTGATTTTGTTTATTAATTAAAGGGTATAATGAAGTACGGTGCAACTAGGAAAACCGTACACATTTTGTAAACTTTCTTTAGGTGCGCCCAATTCCAGCTGTGCAGCAACAAAGGTTATATGCCTGGGAGCATTTCAATGATTGCAGTGCTGAGCAGCTGAGAGGGAACAGTGCTCTCATCTTACCACTCCCCCCCACCCCCATTACACTTAAAACTCCCTCTCTTAATAATCAATACTAGGCTTTTGCTGCCCTCAGTGGCAATGGATTCACCACCCCATGCTGAAGAAATTCCTCCTCCTGTCAGTGTTAAAGGGGCATCTCTTTATTTCTGTGGGTGTGCCCTCAAATCCTAGAGTCTCCTACAGATAGAATCAACCTCTTCACATCCACTCTATCCAGGCCTTACAGTATCTGGTAGGTTTTGATGAAATCTTCACCTCCATCTTTCTTAACTCCATCGAGTACAGCTCCAGGGTCATCAAACACTTATTCATTGTTTGAAACCTTTTAAGAGGGAAAATTTAGCAAAATGCCCTTATTATTTCAAAGTTTAGACAGTGTACAATAAAATTTCTTAAGGCCTTATTCTGCATGTCAGTGGGTGTTTTATCATCCAGCCGTGCCCATTTCTTCTTAGATTTGACACAGCATTCAATTTCAAGGGGACAAGAATGTAATCACCACACTTGAGGGTCACCAAGCTGCACATGACACAGTGGCCTCTATTGAAACTGTTTTATTGGAAGCATTCACTTTAAGACTGTCTATTTGTACATTACAACTGTACGACTGCTCCCTCCACAACACATTCTTCTGGTGTTTTCCAGTCTGGCTTCTCACCACTCTGAGTTCCAGTGATGATATGATAACAGCATGATCCCATCCACCACTTATAGCATAGCATCCCACGGTAGATTGAGTTGTAGCCAGGTCAGTACAACAAACCACACCTCGTAGGATGAGAGGCGCCTTGACAAAGGAGTGGCATGGAAAGCGTGGACAACCAATGCCTTTTCCCCAGGATGGCAAGAGAACATAGAACCCTACAGCACAGTACAGGCCCATAACATTGTGTTAGCCTGTTAACCTACTCCGCGGTCAATCTAACCCTTCCCTCCTACATAGCCCTCCATTTTCTATCACCTGTGTACTGATACTAGAGGATATCTGCTTAAGGTGAATGGAGGAAAAAAGTCTGAGGTTTTGTTTTTGCACAGAACACACTGGCAAGGTTAATGTGACAAGAACATTTGAAAGTCTCTGCAGAGAAGATATACCAGGATGCTGCCCGATTTCTTATGAGGTAAGTATGAGAGAGCTAGGGCTTTTGTTTTTGGAGTTCAGGAGGATGAGAGACAACTTGATGGAGGAGTAGAAGATTATGACAGGCATAGACGGAACGGACAGCCAGAGACTTTCTCCCCCAGGACAGCAAAGGCTAATACAAGGACATCCTTCTAAAGGTGAGTGAAGAAAAGTATAGAGGGATGTCAAAGGTAGGTCAGGGTGATGGTAGAAGCAGATACATTAGGGACACATAAAAGACTCTTGGAGGCACATGGATGGAGGGTTTGGGCTGTGTGAGAGGGAAGGGATAGATGGACCATGGAGTGTTTATATAGGACAGCACAGCGTAGACTGAAGGGCCCATAGTGTGTTGTACTGTTCTATGTACACGAAGCTTATACAGTACCACTTACTTTTGTAGTTGTCATGGCAATGAAGAACAGCAGCACATAGAAATGCACTGGTATAAACTGTCAAGTTCAGAAACTGGCTCAGGAATGCCATAGCTTCTCCTTTTCTCATCCCTTGGCACATTTCCAAATAATTAACCCAAAGGTACAGAGACCCTTCATTGAATGTAACATTTTACTCTGCACAGAATTTATTCCTGATAAAAGGAGATCAGTCTCCCTGAACTAAATGACAGAACAAAATTTTATAAAGGTTATAAAGGACTGTTATCTTGTTTCAGACAATATTCAGTTAACATCAGAATGTTATAATATCACAACAAAAACTCCAATGAACTGAAACATTTAATTTTCTCTTTGTTGACACAACTTGACCTGCTGAATATTTCCAGGTTTCAGCATCTGCATATTTTGAGTTCAAGATCAAGTTCAAGACCACAATCCACATTCTTTTTTAAAGAAACAGAAAACTGTACATTTTATAAATAAACCCAGGACTGGTGGGTACAAAATGGATCCCTCAACAATTTGGATCACTAGCTTAAAGCGGTTCCTTTCTTGTCAGTCAGCTATGATGCAACTTCGATAGCGATTGCCTCTGAGATTCCCGTTTGCTGCTCAGTACACGTTACGTGAAGTGATCCATCCCTTCAAAGAAGAAAAGCTGGTGAGTAAGCGTCAAGTTAGAACATCAAAATGATTAAATATCAAAAGACTTGCACTCAGTGGCCACTTTATTAGTTACCTCCTGTGTCTAATAAAGTGACCACTGAGTCTATGTTCGTGGTCTTCTGCTACTGTAGCCCATCCACTTCAAGATTCAACATGTGTGTTCAGAGATGCACTTCTGCACACCACTGTTGTAACATGTGGTTATTTGAGTTACTGTTACCTTCCTGTCAGCTTGAACCAGTCTGGCCATTCTTCTCTGACCTCTCATTAATAAGGTGATTTCAGAACTGGAACTCACTGTTTTTTTCTGTTTTCCCCACACCATTCTCTGTAAATTCTAGAGACTGTTGTGCATGAAAATCCCAGGAGATCAGCAGTTTCTGAGATACTCAAACCACCCCATCTGGCACCAACAATCATTCCATGGTCAAAGTCACTTAGATCACATTTCTCCCCTATTCTGATATTTGGTCTGAACAACAACTGAACCTCATGACCATGTCTGCATGCTTTTATGTGTGCTCACTGTCTTTCTAATTCCAGTAAGTGAAACTACACTGTACATACATTATTTCTACTTTATATAGGCTGTGTATTTTTATGTGTTATTTGGTATAATTTGGCAACTTTATAGCTTAAAGGTTACTGGAAAGGGTGCTTCTGCCGAGAGTGCTTACGCTGAGTGTTTCTGGCGAGAGTGCTTGCGTGAGAGTTTCGCTACGGTGGACAGTACTGCAGTGATTGCAGAAAAGTATTCCTACTTTATATAGGCTGTGTATTTATCAGATCATTCCTGTTTTTACTATATATTACTACCATTCTAGGTTTTATGTGTTATTTGATAGGTTTTTTTTGGGTCTGCAAATGCTCACAAATTGTTCCCATATAAGTAATTGGTATTTGCTTCTTCACTTTACAACATTCAGGCTTACAAACCATTTCATAGGAACGCTCTACCTTCGGATAGCGGGGGAAACCTGTATTGTGTTTAAGTCAGAAACATTAAAAAACCTACAGGACCCTTCGGCCCACAAAGCTGTGCCGAACACACCCTTACCTTAGAAATTACCTAGGGTTACTCATAGCCCTCTATTTTTCTGAGCTCCATGTGCCTGTCCAGGAGTCTCTTAAAAGACCCTATTGTATCTGCCTCCACCACCGTTGCCAGCAGCCCATTCCACGCACTCACCACTCTCTGCATAGAAATGACTTCTCCTCTGTACCTACTTCCAAGCACTTTAAAACTGTGTCCTGTCGTGTTAGCCATTTCAGCCCTAGAAAAAAGCCTCTGACTATCCACATGATCAATGCCTCTCATCATCTTATACACCTCTATCAGGTCACTTTTCATCCTCCGTCACTCCAAGGAGAAAAGGCCGAGTTCACTCAACCTATTCTCATAAGGCAATTATTCCCCAATCCAGGCAACATCCTTGTAAATCTCCTCTGCACCCTTTCTATGGTTTCCAGGTCCTTCCTGTAGCAAGGCAACCAGAACTGAGCAAAGTACTCTGTGGGGTCTGACCAGGGTCCTATATAGCTGCAACATTACCTCTGGCTCATAAACAATCCCACGATTGACGAAGGCCAATGCACTGTATGTTTTCTTAACTACAGAGTCAACATGCACTCGATGCAACATCGAGTGGAATAGACACTCGATTCCATTGAGTGTCTATGGAATCGGACCCCAAGATCCCTCTGATCCTCCACACTGCCAAGAGTCTTGCTATAAATGCTATATTTTGCCATCATATTTGACCTACCAAAATGAACTACCTCATAGTTATCTGGGTTGAACTCCATCTGCCCCTTCTAAGCCCAGTTTTGCATCTTATCAATGTCCCGCTGTAATCTCTGACAGCCCTCCACACTATCCACAACATCCCCAACCTTTGTGTCATCAGCAAATTTACTAACCCATCCCTCCACCTCCTCATCCAGGTCATTTATAAAAAATCACGAACAGTAGGGGTCCCAGACCATATCCCTGAGGCACACCACTGGTGACCGACCACCCATGCAGAATGTGACCCGTCAACAACCACTCTTTGCCTTCTGTGGGCAAGCCAGTTCTGGATCCACAAAGCAATGTTCCCTTGGATCCCATGCCTCCTTACTTCCTCAATAAACCAATTGGAATTATGTTGTAGCTGTACATTTCTGAACATTCTATGAACCCATGAACAGTGCTTCATTCTATGCTTCTTTTGCACTGTTTATTTTGTAACTGTACTACTGCTGCTGCAAAACAATAAATTTCGCATCATACAAGACAGTGATAATAAACCTTATTCTGATAAAACTGGTTAGGCCACATCTGGAGCATTGTATTGTTCTGGTCACCCCCATTACAGAAAGGATGTCAAGGCTTTGGAGACGATGCAGAAGAGGCTTGTTAGAGGCTGCCTGATTTAGAGGGCATGTGCTATAATGAGAGGCTGGACAAACTTGGGTTGTGTTCTCTGGAGCGGTGGAGGCTAAGGGGAGATCTAATAAGAGATTTAGAAGATTATGAGAGGCATAGTAGTGTTAACAGTGAGTATCTTTTACCCAGGGATGAAATGTCGAATACCAGGAGATGTGCATTAAAATTGAAAGGCGGTAATTTCAAAGGAGATGTGTGGGGAAGTTTTTTTTAAATGTACAGAGAGTGTTGAGTGCCTGGAATGCACTGCCAGCAGTGATGGTGACGGCAGATACACTTAACGTGTAGACAGGCACATGAATATGTTTTTCTTGTGAATGTTATGTCTCTGATGTGACGTGCCTGTATTGCTGCAATAACAAAAACAACCTGACTTTGATGTTGACCCTGGGTATGCTGGCTTATGGCAACAATAAACCTGAACTTAAGGGTAGATAATAACAAATTATAATTTAAAAAAAATCTCCCATTTTTGTTTCCAAATCTGCACACCGACCAACCCTTTTCTCTCGCAAGAATCTTCAAGATACGTACCTTTTCATGGTAAGAATAGCTAAGATTTCATGGTTGCTGCTTTCTTTCAGTTGTAAATCTCTGAGGACAACCTAGTCAATAAAACAAAGAAGGGAGAAAGCAGTTGCTATTGTGTTTTAAATGGAACAATTCACACAATTACATTAGGTTTCCAAGGTGTAAAACAGATTTCACCTGTCATTTCTAATTCAAGCCAGAACTTTGACCATTTATTCCCCTCCATAGATCCTGTATGACCTGCTGAGATCCTCCAGTATTTTGTATGCGTTGCTCTAGATGACCAGCATTTGCAGAATCTCTTATAACAAGGATGTCAGGATCTGAGGGGTTCTGACAGTTGTCTCTCAATCCCAGCCGCTGCCAACAAACAGCGTGAGACCCTTCCACAGTAACTCATGGCATAGGAACTGCAGGGATGGAAGACAGCTCTGCTCTGTGCATCTACCATTAAAGACCTCAGACTAGTGTATTCAACCTATCCCCTTATTATACCTTCTGCACCCTTCCTTTCCAGCCCTGATGAAGGGCCTCAGTCTGAAATGTCAACTGTTTATTCCCTTCCATAAATGCTGCCTCGCCTGCTGAGTTCCTGCAGAATTCTGTGTGCCGCTCAACTTGTTAACAGTAAATTGGTTTATTATTGTCACACCAAGATACAATGAAAAGTGTTGTTTTGAACACCAGTAGTACAGATAACTTCTTTACAATGGTACATTGAGGTAATGGAAGGTAAAGCAATATCAGAATGCAGAATAAAATGTTTTTTAATTATTTCTTTATTAAATTTTAAGAGAATTACATAGAAAATGAAATATTAGAATAATGAAAAAATTAATATTGACCCTCCCCCTCCCCCCCTTAAACCCTTATCTAAAGAGAGAAAAAAAGAAAGAAAGATTGCCTGAATATCGGAGGATCCCCACATGCTCCATGGAGTTCAAAATAATTTTAATTTTAATTTTTCCAAATTACTTTGTAATTTTATCTTCAAAGGACCTATATATTTAGTCCTATCTTTTGTAGATATGGGTGCCAAATTTTCAAAAATATATCATATTCATTTCTTAATTATAAGTAATTTTTTTCAAGTGGAATACAGCTATATATTTCATTATTCCAACGATCCATAGTTAAATATAAGTCAGATTTCCAAATAACTGCGATAACTTTTTTGGCTACTACAAATGCAATTTTTATAAATTTTTTCTGATACTTATTCAATTTAGGTTTCGGTATTGTCCCTTCAATGTCTCCTAATAAAAATAATATTGGGCTATGTGGGAGTTGTACTCCAGTAATTTGTTCCAATAAAAGTCTTAGATTTATCCAAAATGGTTGAATTTTAAAACAAGACCAAGTAGAATGTAAAAAAGTACCAATTTCTTGATTACATCGAAAACATTGGTCAGACATATTTGAATTTAATCTATTTATTTTCTGTGGTGTTATATATAATTGATGCAAAAAATTATATTGTACTAACCTAAGTCGGACATTTATTGTATTTATCATACTATCAAAACATAATCTTGACCAGTTTTTTCCATCAATTTTAATATTCAAATCAGATTCCCATTTTTGTCTTGATTTATGAATTCCTGATTTAATGGTCTGTTTTTGAATCAAATTGTACATACAAGATGTAACTTTTAAAATTTTTCCTTTTTGAATTAATATTTATATTTCATTAGCTTTTGGCATAACATTGTTTGACCCAGCTTATCTCGTAAATAGGCCTTTAATTGAAAATAACAGAAAAGGGTGTTATTTGATATTTTATATTTGTTTTTTTTAATTGATCAAACGACATCAATATACCTCCTTCAAAACAATCACCTAAGTATTTAATCCCCTTTTGAAACCAATTATGTAAAAGCAGAATAAAGTGTTAAAGTTACAGAAAATGGGCAGTGCAAACATTAAGGTGGAAGGGTTATGATGAGGTAGACTGTAGGATTGAGAGTCTATCTTATCATTCAGTAGTCTGATATCAGCAGGATAGAAGCTGTCCTTGAGCATAGTGGTACAGCTTTCAGGCTTTCTGCCCGATGTGAGAGGGGAGAGGAGAGAATGTCTGTCTGGCTTGGGATGGGTCTGTGATTATGTTGGCTGCTTTGCTTAGCCAATGAGAAATGCAGACAGGAAATGCATGATGGATAAATGAAAAATGGACATGCAAGAAACGGTGAAAATAATGCAGGGTAGATCTTATGTTATAAAATAATGTTGAGGACTTCATGTTGTCTGTACAAATGTAAGCAAAGAGACTCAAGGGCTCGATTGACAGACAAACCAAACTACACCGTTTATAGACTGGTAAACTGACACACACCTGTGCCACTTTGTCCCTCATTGCTTCGCATCCCTTTCCGCCAGACTGGTAAAGCTCGAGACACACAGATGGCGTGGTCCCTGGCGCCTGGAATGCATGCTGTCTTCTCGCTGGGAGTGGAGTACCCGATGGAAACACGACGGTGTAGGTGTCAGAGCCAGTCACGTCAGTCTCCTGTACACAACACATGGGGTTAAAGGCAACAGTAAGTGAAGGTGCAACTGTAAGACATATGAGAAAGATGTACCTACATTGTAGAGATTCAATAGAAAGTTAACTAATAATGCAAAGAGTCGTACTGCACACAAACAGGCCCTTTAGCCCATCAAATTCACTTTGACCTTTTGTCCATCTATACTAATTCCCATTTGCACTCAGACCCTATCCTCCAGTGCCCATCTAAGCTGATAAACTGGAGAAATATACAGCAACCCTGGTAAAGAAAAAAAACTGAAAAATCAAATGACGGACCAAGAAAAATTTACCCGTGTTTGAGGGTTCCAGATATCAATCACTCTGTGTAAAGAACTTTTCCCCTCAGAGCTTCTTCCTTTCACCTAAAAACTTTTCTCTCACATTTCAATATCTCACCATGGGACAAAAGATTCTGACTACCCATCCCATCTGTACGTCCCATAGTTTTACATGCATCCTATCACATCACCCCTCGGCCTCCTTCGCTCTAATCACTGCCCATAATTAAAACGTCCAAACCCAGCCACATCCTGGTGAATGTCTCTGCACTCTCTCCATCACGACCACATTGTTTAGTGAGGTGACAAGTGCTGCACACACAATATTACATGATCAAGCATAACCTCCCAACTTTTACATTCTAGGCCCTGACCTATCAAAGTGACAAAAGTCACTGACCTTTCATAAATGTTCATCATTAATCATAGATTTTCTAGTTCTAAGGTTAAGGCAGCATAATGGCTAATATAATGCCTTACAGTACCAGCAACCCAATTTTAAACATGTCACTGTCTGTAAAGAATTTGCACTCTCTCCCAGTGCCTGCAAGATTTCCTTGGGGTGCTCCAGTTTCCTTTAACATTCCAAAGACGTTAGTGTTAGTAAGTTGTGAGCATGTTATGTTGCATGGCAACGCTTGCTGGCTGCCCCCAGAACATTCTTGAACTGTGTTGGTTATTGACACAAATCATACATTTCTCTCTATGTTTCGATGTACATGTGACAAATAAAGCTACTCTTTCTTACGGCTCTGAATACACAAGGGGCTTGCAATGGGAAATTAGACTTTAGTACCTTAGCGAGGATGTCTCGGGCTGAGCACTCCGCTATGAGAGCCTCCTCCTCCAATGCAACGCTCTCCTTCCCCGACAGCAAGGCTGCCTCAGTTGCAGCACCAACTGCAATCACTTCATCGGGAGGGATGGAGTTCAGTAGATCGGCGTCTCGGAACAAGTCCTGAATCATCTGCTGCAGTTTTGGAATGCGGGCCGAGCCCCCACAGAGCACAACCTATAGAAAAACAAAACACATTTGAGAAAACACAATGAGAAAAACATGGATTTTGCTTTACAGAATAGCTTAGAATAATCTATTATTCAGCTGGATTTAAGGAGCTCTGACTTTTTAAAATATATATCATTTATTTTGAGATACAGCACGATAACAAGCCCCTCCTGCCCAATAAGCCACACCACCCAATTTTACCCATGGAACCAATTAACTTACTATATCCATAACTAAAGGGCCAAACTGAATCTTCAAGTTTAATTGTGATTAAACTATACACATGAATTCAGCCAAACAAAACAACATTTCTCTGGTCCAAGATGTAAAACACAATATCTATAGTCACACACAGCACATATAGCAGATATAATTATGATAGCAGAAAAACAAGGTTACAGAAGTAATGATAATTTCAAAAATTTTTGTAATTATATGTTTTTTCTGCTATCATAATTTGCAACAATCCTGAAGAAGGGTCTTGGCCCAAAACATCAACTGTTTGCTCATTTCCATAGATGCTGCCTTGCCTGATCTCCTCCAGCATTTTGTATACGTAGCTCTGGATTTCCAGCATTTGCAAAATCTCTATGTAATTTGTAACTGTATGTTTTTCTCCTATCCATTTTGGAAAGTGGGAGGAAACCCACGTGGCAAATGTACAAACTCCTTACAGACAGTAGCAAGAATTGAACTCCAATCACTGACGTTGTAATAGCATTACACTAATCAGGACTGTGGCACCCCATAACTGGAAGACCAAACTGAAACTTAGAGGCAAATGCCTGATTCTATCCTGACTCTGCCAAACAAGATTGGAAATAATTGTCAGGCGACACAGCAGCGTAGCAGTTAACATGATGGTATTACAACTTGGACCACTGGGGTTTGGAGTTCAATTCCAACACTCTCTGTAAGGAGTTTGTACATTTTTCCTAGTGACTGTGAGAGCTTACTCCAGGTACTTCAGTTTCCTCCCACATTCCAAAGATGTACCGGTTGATTGGTCATTGTAAATTGTCCTGCGATTAGCCCAGGGTTAAATTGGGGGTAGCTGGGTGACGAGGCTCAAAGGGCCCATTCCACACTGTACCCTTAAATAAGTAAATTACATTTGCCTTCAAAGTATCAACATGAAACAAAGCAAACCTATAAAGGTCTAACCTCCACACAAGGAAATGCAGCGTGAAAACACTAACATTCAAAGTTTGTATTAATTTCTGAGAGGTGGTCATTTATTAGATCATCCCAGAAGGACCTCTCTGCAATCTAAGCAAATGCTTACAGGCAGTCCCCGGGTTCTGTTCCTCAGTCCGATTTGTACATAAGTCAGAACAGGTACATCCAGTATTATTTAGCGTCAATTAGTCAAATGTTTGTTTTAATATATAGTATATATTTCACCTTTCTATGCATATAAAAAACTTAAGAAATTTATGTATTTCAATAATTAAACCACTGTGTTGCTTAGTAGTAATTGTAACTTTTATCAGGGCGGGGCCTTTCACATGCTCCATTATTCTCACTTTATACTTTAAAATTGTTCCGATTGTTAACCAACTGTAGCCTAATACTTTTCCAATGACCGAAGATGTTTCACCTCTTTCCGATCGCTTTATTATTTCCACTTTATTTTGAATCGTGATCGTTTTCTGTCAACAGAACAGCAGCCACGGGCGGCAGGTCCTGAGCTGAGCTCTCCCGGGTCCTAAAGTCCACCCACACTGAACCAGATTAAGTGGGACAAATGAGGGCGGTGCTGACTGGAAAAGGGGGGGGTCGGGGTGAATCTTGCTAAGAAAAATTTAAGCCAAATACAAAGTTACACATTCAACACAGTGTTAACGGCAGTGTGATCTGACTTAAAATGGTGGACGGTGTTCTCCTTCCTTCAGTCAATGTATTTTTAATATAATAGGCTTTATGGCAGGCCGCTCGTAAGTATGAGTTGTTCGTAAGTCGGACATTCATAATTCGGGGACTGCCTGTATTCAGGTATTTCTCAATCATGTGGCGACCCATTTCCTGGCACATCCGAACCGGCTCACAATTAGATAACCTACGGGGGTTTGCAAGCACAGAGCTTTGGAGCCTCTGCGCCACGGGGGGCAGGTTGAGGGAGGCTTAAAAGTGAGGCTGAGGATTTCGAATAAAGTTTTTTCCTTCGACTGCAGTTACCGACTCCGTGTCGTAATTTTAGTGCTGCGTGTAGCACACCGCTACAATCATACCCTTTCAAATGTTGAGTTCCAGAGGCCCGGGATTTGGAGCTTGTTGATTAGAACTGAAGGTATGATTGTGTCGAACACTGAGGTGTAATCAATAAACAGCAGCCTGATGTAGGTATTGCTATAGTTTGGGTGTTTGAAGGCTGAGTGGAAAGCCAGTGAGATTGCATTCGCTGTAGACCTATTGAGGTGATAGGCAAATTGCAATGGGTTCAGGACCTTGCTTAGGCTGAAGTTGACTCTAACTATGATCAACCTCTCAAAGCATTTAATCACAGTAGTTGTGAGTGCCACTGGGTGACAGTCATTGAAGCAGCTCACCCTGCTCTTCTTGGGCATTGGTACAATTGTCACTCTGTTCTAACAAATGGGACCTTGCAACCGCAGCTACGAGAGATTGAAGATGTCTTTCAAACACTCCTACCAGTTGGGTGGCACAGGTTTTCAGAGCCCTACGGGACACGTCAGGGCCTGCCACTTTGCAAGGGTTCACCCTCTTAAAAGATGTTCTGACATCATCTGTGACAGAGATCACAGGGTCACCATATGCTGCAGGAATTCACACAAGCGTGCATCAAAGGCATTGGAGCTCATCTGGGAATGGAGTGTCACAGCTATTCATGGAGGTACGTTTAGCTTTGTATGAAGTAATGGCCTGCAAGCCCTGCTAGAACTGACGTGTAACAATTCTGTCTCTCATCTCAATTGGAATTGATTTTTTTTTGCACTTAAAATAGCCTTCTACAGGTTGTATCTGGACTTCATGTATAGTTCTGGATCATCTGTCTTGAATGCATTCAAAACCAGTGATCCAGAACTGTACAAGTTATCTAGGTATGACCTGTGGAAGGTTACTTTAAGAGCTGGCCCTCAGCAGACAAAGAATCTCCTGATTTATAAACAGCTTTTGGTTTGGGTATGTCCGGTATGTTCTTGAAAGCACACACTTGTCCACACAGGTTTTGATGAAGTTGATGACAACTGTAGTGTATTCATTCAGATTCAAAGATGAATCCCTGAATATTGTCCCATCCACCAACTCAAATTAGTCCTGTAAGCACTCTGCCGCCTCCCTTGATCATACCTTCTTGGTCCTCACCATCGGCGCTGCAGTTTTAGTCTCTGGCTAAATGTTGGGAGTAGAAGGACCGCCAGGTGATTGGACATTCCAAAGCGTGGGCATGGGATGGCATCGTGATTGTTCTTAATGGTGGTGTAACAGTGGTCATGTGTGTCAGCTCCTGATTCCACAGGCATGAGACACTTGTTCAAGCTGGCCTGGTTGAAATCCGCCACAATGATAAGGAGGGCATCAGGGCATGCAGTTTCGTGCCTGCTCATCACTCTGCTCAGCATCTCCAGTGCCTTCTGAATGTTAGCCTGAGATGCAATGTACACTGTTACCAGGATTATGGTGGAATACTCCCTTGGCAGATAAAAGCACAACATCTTACTGCTAGATGTTCCAATCGATTAAGTAGGACTGAGACTGAACCACCATGTCTGTGCACCACGACGAGTTAATCATACAGCATACTCCACCTCTAAAAGCTGTCCTGTCTTGGTGGGGAATGGTGAAGGCATCAAACTACAATGGCGTTCAAAATGGCAGGGGACAGCTATGTTTCCGTGAAGCTAAATATACAACAGTCCCTGATGCGTCTCTGGAATCTGCCTTACATATACTCAATTACTTGGCCTCCACAGATTAACCACCTTCTGGCAAAGAAATCCCTCATTTTTGTTCTACATAGACATCCCTCTAATCCGAGGCTATGCCCTCTGTTCCTAACTCACCTAGTATAGGCACCATCTTCTCCACATTCACTCTATCTAGGCCTTTCAATATTCAATAGGTTTCAATGCAATCCCCTCTCATGCTTCTAAACTCCAGCAAGTACAGTCCCAGAGCAATCTTGTGGGGTATCACAGCCAACAAACTGCAACTAGAGGGCATAGGTAAAAGGGGAAAGAACAGGGTGGTGAGTATATGGAATGGGCTGCCAGAGGGAATGGCCGAGGTCGGTACAATAGTTTCGTTTAAGAAGAACTTAGACAGGTACGTGGAGGAGCGAGGCTTGGAAAGATACGGGCTGAATGCAGGAAATTGGGACTAGCTGGGTGGGCACTGTGGACAAGTAGTGCTGAAGGACCTGTGTCTGTGCTGTATTCTTCTCTAACTCTGTGACTAATCACAGCAACGTTGAAGGGTAGAGAGAATGTTTATTCTGGTGAATGAGATTCCAATTGGGTGTGCAGCTTTGTTCTGGATGTGCTGGGCAAGTACAGAGTATTCCACAGCGCTTCGGACAGGGTGTCCCAAAGTGAACCGTTCACATCAGGAAGCCCAGCATCTGAACCACTCTGAAGAGTGATTCACATTCAGATTTACATAATACATCAAAACATACAGTGAGATTCACCATTTGTGTTAACAAACACAATATATCATCTCTAATATATTTATATCATAATAACTGACTCAAAGCAATTGACCCTTTTCAACCGTTCAAGCTGAAGAAATTAACTGTTGCACATGAAACTTCCTAATTTCACCAGAAATACTGTTTGCTCCAGTCTTGCATTTGACCTACATAAAGGCAGAGGTTAAGCAAAAAATTTACAACTACCATGGATATTTCTCCATAACTTATAAAAAGGCCTCATGTATGCATAGAGGAATCCTGGTTTCAAAAGTAAGCTAGCTGGCATATTGGGTCAATTCCTTTTCAAAATGCTGAAATACCTTCCCTTCAATGACAAGACCATACACTAATTTGGAAAAATGTTTCCATGCAGTGGAGTTAGGAAGCACAGATACATCATGTGCTGTTAAAACTCATCAGGAGAAGAAATTCTTTAAAATTTTATCCACCATCACAGTAGGAATACAGCAAACAGCAAGAACCAAGCAGGAACAATTTATTCATTGCAAGTCATTTTACCTTGCAAGTGCTTTATTTTACCAAAGGGCATTAAGTTGGGTGTGCATGTCACTTGTCTGTGTTAACAAGCAGCAAAATGACACATTCAAACAATTTCTTAAAAAACCTTAAATGTTTAAATCTTGGCTCAAGAATTTAGCTTTGTTTAATGAAATAACCACGGTGTTATTTTCCGGTAAAGGAGGAGAAGGCAGGAGAATGGGATTGAGGGGAACAATCAGCCATGATAGAATGGTGAAGCAGATCTAAATCTTAAGGGACATACCCTCTTCTTGTTACCACCATCAGGGATGAGGAACAGAATTTAAAAGACCAAGACTCAACGATTTAGGAACAGGTTCTTCCACCCCAGCCTCAGATGCCTGAACAGTCCAACAACTGTTCAGAAACCAATAGTAATGCTGCAGGTGCCATGGTAGCATAGCGGTTAGCTCGCTATTACAGCTCGGGCATTCCAGAGTTTGGAGTTCAATTCCGGCACTGTTCTGTAAGGTGTGACTATACGCCCTCCCTGTGGAATGCATGGGTTTTCTCTGGGACCTCTGGTTTCCTCCTTCATTCAGAAGACATAACTAGTAGGTTAACTGGTCATTGTAAATTGTCCCATGATTAGATTAGGGTTAATTGAGGTTGTGGGGTTGCTGAGGAGGCATGGTTCATAGGGCCATGAGGGCTTACTTCACACTATAATCACTAGATAAAATTTAAAATAAACAGATGAACACTATTTTGTCCTTCCGTTTCTGCACTAAATTTATTTCTGTTTGTATAGTAATTTTATATCTTTGCCCTATACTGTTGCCTCAAAACAACAAATTTCATATCATACTATTTAGTAATAATAAACTTGATTTTGACAAAGAACATTAATCTCTAAATTTCTATTTTAATTACCATACCGAATAAGATGACTGTCACAGACAATTGCCAACTTTAATCCAAACTTTCAAATTTAAGTATGTATTTACAAACCTTAGAAATATCACTTTGAGAAAGCCCTGCTTCTTCTACGAGCTTCTCGATAGGTTGTATACTTTGGCTAAACAGTGTAGCACACAGAGATTCAAATCGTGCCCTAGAAGTAAATTGCATACTTTAATACAAAGGCAGTCTATTATACAAAATAGATACCAGATTCAGCAGTGTAGAGCAGTCTTGTGGAACAGATATGAACACAGGCACTCCAGGAAAAGCGCTGTGAAGGACATTACAGAAATTAAAACCAATTTTTTTTAAAACAAAAAATGTGTTCTCTCCTTCCCACCACCTCCAAATGGGAGACTGCTTTTAGGATACTGCCAAAGAACCAGCAAACTTCAGGCTTTAAAGAAAAATGTACGTAGAACACTGAACACAACATCACAGTACAGGCCCTTCTGCCCACAACGTAATGCCGATCTTCAACCTACTCTAAGAGCAATTTCTCCCCAAATAGCCCTTCATTTTTCTATAATTTACGTGCCTATCTACGAGTTTTTTTAAAACGCCCCTAATGTATTTGCCTCTACCACTACCCCAGGCAGTCGGTTCCATGCATCCACCACTGTGTAGGAAAACATGCCTCTGCCATCCACTCTATACTTCCCTCCAATAACCTTAAAATTATGTCCCCCTCCCTTGTACTCGCCATTTCCACCCTGATAAAAAGTCTCTGGCTATCCACTCAATCAATGCATCTTGTACATCTATCAAGTCACCTACCATCCTCCTTCACCCCAAAGGAAAAAACTCAAGCTTGCTCAACCTATCCTCATAAGACATGCTTCTAATTCAGACAGCATCCTGATAAACCTCCTCTGCACCCTCTCTGAAGCTTCCACATCCTTCATATAATGTGAACAATACTGAACTGATTCCACTTTCAAGGGCTCTACAACCCATGTTCTCAATATCATCTATTATTTATTATTTTGTATTTGCAGTTTGTCATCTTTTCCATATTGGTTGTTTACCAGTCTTTGTTCGTGTGCAAGTTTTTCATTGATTCTATTATGTTTCTTCGTATCTACTGTGAATACCCACAAGAAAATGAATCTCAGGGTAGTATATAGTGACATACGTGTACTTCAATAATAAATTTACTATGAACTTTGACCAGAACTAAACACAATATTCCGTGGTCTAACCAGGGTTTTATAGAGCTGCAACATTACCTTAAGGATCTTGAATTCCATCCCACGACTAATAATGGCCAACGTATTATATTATTATATTTTCGTATTCAATATAAAACAACCTAGCACAGGAAGTGGGCAGTTAGCCCAGTAAACTGTGACCGTTAGCTGTAGGATGAAAACTTAATTCAGAGATGGAAATACCCAACAGCTCTCACACCAAGGTCCAATATCACATCTTGTGGTGTATCTCAATAAACAGCAACTTTACAGTTTTCTCTCTCCACAGATCCTTTTTTCCAGTACGTCATAAACACAAGGGATTCTGCAGATTAGCATACACTCCTGATTTGCTGAGTTCCTCCAGCATTTTGTGTGTGTTACTCTGGATTTTCAGCATCTGTAGAATCTGTTGTGTTTATGAGTTACTACTCCATTGTGAACTCTCTTCGAGGTATACCTACAATAGTTCAAATCTTTTCTTCAACAGTTTAGTGAGGCCCTCTCTTACTGCACTCCCTCTGATCGCCCTGTGACTCTTCGACCATCTTCTCACCCAGACTCCCCATCTACCCACATCCCCTCTCACCCATCATCTGTCAGCTTGTACTCCTCCCCTACCCCCCCTCTTTTTATCCTGGCTTCTTCCCCCCTTCCTTTCCAGTCCTCGTGAACAGTTACGACTGTTTATTCCCCTTCATAGATGCTCCTGGCCTGACGAGTTCCTCCAGCATTTTCTGATTTCCAGTGTTCTCTTTACTTTTGGATTTCCAGCAACTACTATTTCTGGTTCTCACAATTCAAACAAGTTTTTTTTTAATCTCTAGGGCTCTCATTCACCCAATAACTAAAAAGCTCTGAAAGCTCAGCGTCACCCGGACAGATTTAGACTCTACCCTTTTATAGACTTCTTCTACAAAAAAGAGTGGATATGGCCAGTCCATCACCAGTAAGACCCTCCCCACAACTGAGCACATCTAAATGGAGCACTGTCGCGGGAAAGCAGGATCAATCTTCAAGGACCCCCACCACCCAGATCATGCTCTCTTCTCGCTGTTGTCATCAGGAGGACGATACAGGAGTCTCAGGAACTACACCACCGCAGGTTCAGGGACAGTTATTACCCCTCAACCATCTGGCTCTTGAACGAAGGCGATTAACTTCACTTGCCCCATCACTGAGTTCTTCCCACAACCTATGCACTCACTTTCAAAATTCTTCATCTCATGTTCACAATATTTATTGCTTGCTTATTTATTATTTCTTTCTGTATTGTGAATGCCCACAAGAAAATGAATCTCAAGGTGGCATATGGTGACATGTATGTACTTTGATAATAAATTTACTTTCTTCCCCCCAAATATGTCCTTGTTCTACATTTAAAGCACACCTGTTTTATCATGTTTGTTGCTAAGATGAGAGGACTTTGAGATGTTAACTCTGTTTCTCACATCACGGATCCTCACTGACCACTGAGTACTCCCCGCATTTCCCATTTTTACATTTGTACACATACCTGGATACAGCACATTCAAAGTCCAAACCTTCATGAAGTGAATCTACAAAACAGTTTGCACTTCCCAAAGTTGACAAGGCATGCTTAGCAACTTCAGCACTATTTATAAGCTTCATCATGGCTCTTGGACTTTCCTTTATATTCTGTTTAAATAACCTATTGAAAAAGAGAGTTCCGGAAACAGGATTAGATTTATTATCACTGACATTATGTCAAGAAATGTATTGTTTTGCAGCAGCAGTACAATGCAATACATAATATATTCTTTCATTATGTGCCATGTCATACAATGTAGGTGATCTTGGTCTTTAAATGACCATGATTATTCTTGGGAAATTTTTCTACTGAAGTTGTTTGCCATTCCCTTCTTCTAGGCAGTATCTTTACAAGATGGGTGACCCCAGCCATTATCAATATTCTTCAGAGATTGTCTGCCTGGCGTCAGTGGTCTCATAACCAGGACTTGTGATATGCACCGACTGCTCATATAACCATCCACCGCCTGCTCCCATGGCTTCATGTGACCCTGATTTGGGGCAGGGGCTAAACAGATGCTACACCTTGCCCTAGGGTGACCCGCAGGCTAGCAGAGAGAAGGAGCACCTAACACTCCCACCCCACCACTCTAAAATATAGTATAAGTTTTAATAAAAAATATTTTTACTTACTTAGAAATAGAGCATGGAATAGGCCCTTCTGGCCCAATGAGCCACACCACCCAGCAATCTACCTATTTAACCCTAGCCTAATCACAGGACAATTTACAATGACCAATTAACCTACTAACCAGTACATCCTTGGACCATGGCAGAAAACTGAAGCACCCGGAGGAAACCCATCAATTCACAGGGAGAATGTACAGACTCCTTCCAGACCACATTGGGATTATAAATAAAAGATAAATAAGTACTTCAGAAAGAGAAAAAAAATAGTGAGGTAGTGTTCATGGGTTCATTGTTCATTCAGAAATCTCATGGCGGAGGGCAGATGATGTTCCTAAGCTGCCGAGTGTATGTTTATTTTAAGATCCGGCAGAAATGTTGAGAGTATTGCCAAACTGCAGAGAGTTGTGCACACGGCTCAGCACATCACAGGAGCCAGTCTCCCCTCTGTCTACACTTCTCACTGCCTCAGAAAAGCAGCCAGCATAGACCCCCATCCAAACCAGACATTCTTTTTCCTCGCCCTTTTCATCGAACAGAAGATACAAAAGCCTGAAAGCAGGTACAAGCTCTACGACAGCTCATCCCTGTTATCAGACTCTTGTTTGATAAGATGGATTCTTGGCCTTACAATCTACTTTGTTATAACTGTGCACTTTATTTGCAATGCACCTTTTCAGCAGTTTTTACACTTTATTCTTCATTGTTATTGTTTTCCCTTATTCTACCTCAATGCACTGTGTGATAATACGATCTGCATGAACAGAAAACAAGTCAAGCTTTTCACTGTATCTTGGTACATCTGACAATAATAGACCAATAAACGTGTCCTGGAATGCTAAGTGCACCCTTACCTCTGAAATTCTGATGCTAGATACTGCGCCAAGGTTTCTGTGAAACATTCTCCTCCTATGCTGTCATCAGCATGAGAGGCAAGGACTCGGTACATGCCACTATTAACTTCTACTACTGTGATAGAGAGGGACGAACCTCCAAGCTTGTAAACAAGTACATTACTGTAAACAGAAAGGGAAAAAAACAACTTGAAACTTGAATAATAAAAATGTCAGGCTTCAAATATTTAACCACGAGCCAAAATCTGCAACTGGGATTGGGTTTATTACGTTCACTTCAGCTTATACTCAAGGCCCTCCGTTATTTAGGGTTGACCATGGATGTCATGTCCCAGCTGTCTACGTGATTTGCAAGCCAGGGCAGTACAATATGGACAGCAAGCTGTTGTCCATGTAGCAGGCTCCCTCCCTCTTCACCCAGTTGATGGACCCAAAGGAACTGCAGAGACCAATAGAGTTTGGCTCTAGCCGCTTCGGGTGTGCTAGGAGCAGCCAGCATGTTTAGCCCACATTCCAACGCCACCATAGCTTTTCAAGATTTCTATCATCCCTCACAATCATAAACACTATTTGCAGATATTATAAAAAGTACCTCTTTCCCGATGGTGCATCCTGCCCAACTCCAAACGCAAGAAGTGCTGCTGCAGGTTCGTGAATCAGTCGCAGCACATTGAAACCAGCTGCCTGGGCTGCTTCCCTGCACAGCAAAATATTTCACACTAAGCAAACTCTAAACAAAAGCCTCAGAGGAGAAAATCCGTGATCAAACAGGACGCGTGAGCAACAGTAATTTATCTGTGCCCCAGATGTTAAGTTCATGTTTGCACAGTTTGTCTTCTTTGCACGCCAGGTCACATGTCGAAGTTCAAAGTAAATTTTATTATCAAAGTACATATCTGTCACAATATATAACCCTGAGGTTCATTTTCCTGTGGGCATACTCAAATCTATAGAATAGTAACTATAACTAGATCAATGAAAGATCAACAAGAGTGAAGACAATAAACTGTACAAAAGCAAATATAAATAAATCACAATAATTAACAAGAACATGAGAACATGGAATAAAGAGTCCTTAAAGTGAAATCATTGGTTGTAGGAACATTTGAATGATGGAGCAAGTGAGTGTAGTTATTCCCTTTTGTTCAAGAGCCTGATGGTTGAGAGATAGTTGAGTGTAGTTTTCCATTAATTCTATTGTATTTCTTTGTTCTACTGAAAATGCCCTCAAGAAAATGAACCTCAGGTTAGTGTATGGTAAGATACATGTTCTTGGATAATAAATTTACTTTGAACTTTAATGGTAATAGTGTCATACCACTTGCACCATGGCAAAAAAAAATATTAAGGCAGCTTTTATGCAGAAGAATAAAAAAATTGAAAGTGAATAAAATATAAAAATGTCAGCCAGTAAAAAAAAAATGCTGAAAGTTTCACTGTAGGGTGATGGGATTGACTACTCATAATAAGCTAGCTTTGAGAACTTCTCCTCAGCCTCACCTCAGTACGTTCTTCTGGTTCTTCTCAAAGTCCAGTGGGACAGTTATAACAACATTATTTACGTCCGACCCTAGTGCTGATTGCGCAGTTTCTGGAAACAGAAAAACAAATCAACACTCATCATCGTTACATACCATGTCATATGACGTGGGAAATCATGGTCTTTCCATGACCATGATTGTTCTTGGCAAATTTTTCCTCAGAAGTGGTTTGCCATTGCCTTCTTCTGGGCAGCGTCTCACAAGACAGATAACCCCAGCCATTATCAATACTCCAGAGATTGTCTGCCTGGCGTCAGTGGTCACATAACCAGGACTTGTGATATGCACCAGCAGCTCATACGACTGTCCACCACCTGCTCTCATGGCCTCACGTGACCATGATCGGGGGGCTAAGCAGATGCTACACCTTGCCCAAGGGTGACCTGCAGGCTAGTGGAGGGAAGGAACGCCTTACACCTCCTTTGGTAGAGACGTATCTCTATCCCAACACCCAAAATCAACATTAGCTAAAGTAAACCAGGTACACCTGAGGAATCTCACAGCTTTCACTCGGAACCATGAACATAGTCACTGACTACACACTTTAACAGCAGTCTTAAATGAGGATATAAGCATAAATTTTTTAAAGATTAAGACTAGCTTTATTTGAGATGTGCAAATGGAAACACAGTGAAATGTGTCATTTGTGTCAACAAGCAACACAGTCTGAGGATGTGCTGGGGGCAGCCACATTATCAGCACCAACATAGCATGCCCAAAACTTGCTCATGCATACATCTTTGGAATTTGAGAAGAAACTGGAGGACCTGGAGGAAACCCATGCTGTCACAGGGAGAATGAACAAACTCCTTACAGACAACGGCGCGAATTGACCCCAGATCACTGTTACTGTAAGGTGTTAGGCTAACCACTATGCTACCACACCACCCCAGTGACTTAGTGTTCTCAAAGCAAATCCATACACATCTACTCTAAATTGGTAAATTTGCTTATTAGGGTCACATTGTACCAAAGTACAGTGAAATACCGTTTTGCATACCATCCATACAGATCATTTCATTACAACAGTGCAGAGGTACTACAAAGGAAAATACCAACAACACAGAATAAAGTGTAACAGCTGCAGAGAAGGTAGACAATAAGATGCAAGGTCATAACGAGATAGATTCTGATGTCAAGAGTCCATCTTATTGCACTAAGGGATAGTTCTATAGTCTTATTAACAGTGGGATAGAAGCTGTTCTTGAGCCTTGTTGTTCGGGTTTTCGGGCTTTTGTACCTTCTGCCTGATGGGAGAGGGGAAAAGACAGAAAGTCCGGGGTGGGTTGGGTCTTTGATTAGGCAAGCTGCTTTACTGAGGCAGTGAGAAGAATAGACAAGAATCCATGGAAGGGAGGCTGGTTCCTGCAATGTGGTGAGCCGGTAGTTTGCCTATTCGTGCAATATTTCTGCCAGATTTTAATGGTGCAAGATGTAGAGAGACTCAATGAAACTTTCAGAAATTTATTGTAATGATAAATTAAAACTGTTAATGCAAGTGTTTCTGTGTTGAGAGTTAAAATTACCTTTCATTTTTTCAAAAATCAGCTGCATAACCTCCTCTGGAGCGATGACCTTGAGCTGCTCTCCGGTATCAATTTCATATCTGGGTTTGCCATCCTTATTGATCAGCTGTTTCAACATTTAAAACATTCATCTTAGTCCCAATCCTCAACAAATCAATTCTTAAGCTCAACCTCCCTGCTCATCTCTATACAGTGATGTTAAAAATCAAAACATGCATCCTCATGCAGGATTCTCTAAAGGTTAACTTGTAGGTTGAGTCAGTGGTGAGGAAGGCAAATGCAACGTTAGCATTCATTTCGAGAGGACTAGAGTATAAAAGCAAGGATGTAATGCTGAGACTTTATAAGGCACTGGTGAAGCCTCACTGGTAAAGAGTATTATAAGCAATTTTGGGCCCCTTATCTTTTTTTTATCCAAGATGGTGGCACGACGCAGCTTGCAGTGGCCACTCCAGAACTGATTATCTGTTACTTGTGAAGTGGGGTGCCGTGCACAATCATAATCGATTGAAAACGGACGTGGAAGCATGGAGAAACATCAGGAAATTCCAGGAAGACCTTCTTCATTGCTGCTGCTGTGAGGTCTGGGACTCTGCTGGGAAGAACAGGCCCCCAGTCCTCGGGGTCGCGTTGCCGATGGCCGTTGGTGGGGCCGTCTTAATACACTCGGCAGAGGATGGTGCTCGGAGAAGCTGTGCCGGAGGGGATGGTCGTCGGCTCGGAGGTTCGACGGACTCGGACTCCTTTCAACAGACTCAGGTCGTTTTCAGTGTGTACTGCGTCTGCGAGGCTGAGTTGGGCGGCGCCTTGGAAGTCCATAGCGGGGGTAATCCCTTATGCCGCCGGCGTGGGATGGCAAGTCTGTCGGGACCCTGGGGACTTGTGGAAACTGTGGTGATTTCTTTTGAACTTACACTCCTTTAACATCTTGGACTATTTTTACTGTGCCCATAGTCTGTTTTTTTTTTATCAATTATGCTATTGTTTGCACTGTTGTAACTATATGTTGTAATTATGTGGTTTTGTGCAGGTCTTGTAACTTTAGTTTTTGGTCTTGTTTTTGTCTGGTGGATTTGGAGCTCCTTTCCAGGGAACACGCTAGACAGTAGCGCAATATTAATACACAGCAGCCTCTCCGGACTCTGGATTGGGGATTGTCAAACGTTACGTGGATTTTCTGGTGTAGTCTGTTTTGTCATATGCTTTTGTGATATCATTCTGGGGGAACGTTGACTCATTTTTTAAACTGCATTGCATTTGTGGTTTCGAAATGACAATAAACTGAATCTGAAGAAAGGCTGTGCTTACATTGGAGAGGGTTCAGAGGAGGTTCATGAGAATGCTTCTGGGAATGAAGGGGTTACCATATTAGGACCAATTGATGGCTTTGGGCTTTTACTCATGGGAATTCAGAAGAATGGGGGGGGGGGGGGGGGAATCTCATTGAAACCTATCAAATGTTGTAAGGCCTCAATAGAGTCGATGTGGAGAGAAGGTTTCCTTTGGTAGGGAAGTCTAGGACCAGAGGACACAGCCTCAGAATAGAGGTAATTTAGAATGGAGATGAGGAGGGATCTCTTAAGCCAGAGAGTGATGAATCTATGGAATTCATTGCCAATGGTGGCTGTGGAGGGAAAATCTTTATGTATATTTAGGCCAGAGGTTGATAAATTCTTGATTAGTCAAGGCATGAAGGGATACGGGGAGAAGGCAGGAGATTGGGACTGACAAAAAAAAATGGATTAGCCATGATGAAATGGCGGAGCAGACTCAATGGGCCAAATGGCCTAATTCTGCTTCTGTATTTCATCCCGTTCACCTGAAACATTACCTCTGTTCACCTCTCCACAGAATGAATATTTCAAATATTTTCTGCTTTCATTTCAAATTACTATCATTTGTAGTTTTTCTGATTTTCATCAAAATTCATCCTTCTCCCTTCTTAAGGTGTGCTGATATGGTTGATGTGAGCAGGGGGGAGGGTTGGTGGGTTTGCTGCCGCTTGTGTATGGGAGGGGGGAGGGGGGTTTGGGGTTCTAATGTTTTCCATCATTCATTCTTTGGCTGTTTCAATAATGTCTGCGAAGAGCAAGAATTTCAGGATGTATACTATATACATTCTCTGATATTAAGTTGAACCACTGAATGTACAATGGATTATCTCCTTCCAAAGACTGAGACCTAATGTAATGACCAAAAACATAATACATTTCCATTAGATCTCAAACCAATCTAAGAATATCCTACAGTGCTATGAGAGGGAAGTCTCATCAAGAGTATGCAAGCAAAGAAAACCCCCACCACTTCTATGCCATCTTTATATCTACCCTAACCCAATTTGTCTGCATTAGGGACATATCATTCTACGCCTTACCTTACTAAATACCTGTTTAAATCCTTTTAATTATGTTAAGTGTATCTCTAAACAGTCAATACTGCAAGCTGAGACCTGTACTGAGGAAAGGCCTGGGCCCAAAATGTCAACCTCTTATTCTCCCTCATAAACACGGATTTTATTTATTTAGAGATACAGTGCAGAACAGACCCTTCCGGCTGAAATGAGACACACAACCCACCGATTTTACTCGCAGAACAATCGACAATGGCCAGATTACCAACTAACCGATTCATCTTTTGGACTGTGGGAAGAAACCAGAGCACCCAAGCTGCACTAACTGCTACATTATTGATGCTGTGTTTCATAGAAAGCCAAGCACAACTTATAGTGAGAAATCCCTCAAAGGCACAGCATCTCTCTGCCATCTTACAATTTTAACTAAGCATTCAAATCCTTGGTATTACTGTTTATGAGGATTTTTTTTGATAAAGCAGGTACTTCTGTAATGGACTTGGACATTCACATTATTGAACTTTTCATCATTCTTGCTAAGAAGAATTTGAGAATCAAAGACAACTGCAATATCAGGATGCTTTTTTTAAAATTTAAAAACATGCTTTAAAACTAAAATAGATCATGAACAGCTTTCTGCCCCCTACCATCAGGCAGTAGGTACCAAAGCGCTAGAGCAAGAACTGTTAGGATGGAAAACAGCTACCCCCTCCCCCAGGCTGTGAAATGACTGAACTCCTTGCACCACTCAGGTCTCATCAAATATGAAGCGCCAGTAGCATTATTCTGATTACTTTTCAAACTTGTGTCATGAGTACACTTTATTATTTGTTAATTTACTTGTGGTAATATTTCTTTATGTGTTGTGTGCGAGTTATACGTACTGTGATGTGCATCTTGGTCCGGAGGAATGTTGTTTCACTTAGCTGTATACATGTTTATGGATGAACGTCAATAAGCTTGAACTGGAATTTCTACATGTACTTACCGAACACTTGCTTTCAGCCAGATGCTTCTGAACTTGAGGATCGTCAAAACTAACAAAAATTTTGAAAATATCTTAGAAAAGGGAGGTACATCTTAATAATGAAATATAAAATTAATAAATATTTCTACTCTTTAAAACAATCTGATATTATAGGGTCTTTATTACAACATGTGAAAGATATTTACTGGACCAAGATATAGATTACTAGATTTCAGTAAGGCTGTGCTTACATAGATGGGCCAAGTCTTAGCAGAGCTAAAAAATTAGAACATACCCCTGTTCAGATATAGACTCTCTCAGTATAACACCTTCCAGTAGGACATGCTATTGTCCTGTCAAATGAATAATCAATGATCAACTTTATTCACCATTTACATGTATTAGGAATTTGCCGTGGTCTGTTGATCAGGATGCAACATGCAACAAAATACAAGTATAAAGAATAAAGAATTATACAAAAAATAAAATTAGAGGTTAAAGTACAGATATGGAAAAAAATGTGCATCAATACATAAACAGCAACATGTACTTATATTAGAAGCAGCATTATAAAAAGTGGTTTAAAGTGTTTACAGTGCAGTGACTGAGGTAATAGAGACGGGTGGGTGGGCTAACTAAAATGGTTGATCAGATTTACTGTCTGGCAGAAGAAACTTTTAAGAAGGCATGAAGCTTTTGTTTTAATAGCACTATAGTGCTTTCCAAAAGGGAGCTTTTAGAAAAGGCAGTTTGCAGGGTTGATAGTGTCCAAAATGATTTTTGAAAAAAGTGTTGCTAACACTTCCTTCCTGCACCACATTCTCAGCCACATATTCAGCATTAAAGCTTCGTTATGTTTTAAAAATGTCATCATCAGACCTGTGCCAGGTCTGCTCCTTTTAATTATCCTGCAGACTATTTGATGAGGACCAGATAGGACTGGGCTGGACTGAATAGATTCCTGGCTATATCACCCAGGCACACAGAAATATACTAACTACTTTAACTTGGAATGTGTGCCAGTTGTAAAATAGCCAACAACGTGATAACTTCAGAAAACAAAGTCTCCACTTCAGAACAAATAAGAAAGAATTATTTTTGGAAAAAATAGGGTCTTGTATAGCTCAACTATTTAATTAAATTTCCGTTTCAGATATCTAGGAATTAAGTTAAATTCTCTCTTTAGAACTGGAGGTAGTTCTTATCAGGGTAGACTGCACCCGAAATGGGCAGCACACAATGTCTGACTGAAATAATGATATTATACTTTCTTACATAAACATGCACCTCACACTTTATGTCAACCTATCAATATTCAGACCATGCCACTCAGGGACGTGCTAATATTATTTTGTGACTGTATGTGCTGGATCGTAACTATATGTGGACCAAAGTCCTTTATTCCCCTTCCATCCATGTACTTTATCCAAACTTCTCTTAAATGTTGCAATCAAACCTGCATTCAGCACTAACCCTAATTCAAAAAAATTCCCAAACATTATCTTTATATTCAATACAATGCAACCAGTAAAAAAGTAATCCAAGACCTAGTGTATAATCCTCACAGTGCATAAGCATGTAACATTATCATACATTCCAGAACTTCTTAGTGCGAGTTATGTGACAAACATTTCACCAGCAATTGCTACTTCAAAGCTATCAGTACTCACCATCTGCCAAGAATCTGTTTGACTTTCACAACAGTGTTTGTAGCATTTCTGATTCTGCCTTGCTTCGCAGCCAAGCCAACAACCTAACAGATAAACAAAATATTGGGACTTGCGAAGTTCAAAGTGCAGAATGTCAAAGTAGTAAAATAGTTGGGAATACCTTCTCATTTTCTCTGTAAGCAACAATTGCTGGAGTCACACGGTCACCTGAATCGTTTGCTACAACGTCAGCCCGACCATCCTGGATAGAAATAAATGCAACTTTTACATCACAGAGAAAATCTTGCACTGTTCTTTAAGCACATACTTCTACCTGTTGAACTGTTCAAAGAAATACAAATAGATAATTTAATAGTTTATCAACCCACCTTCAAAACTTTTAACATTCCTACAGTTGCCTGACTGGTTGTGTCTTGCAAAATTTCAACTATTTTATGAGGGACATTTTAAAATCACCCCACTGATGAATATTGAAATTACACAGTAGTCATAGAACATTTCAGCACACAAATAGGTCCTTCAGCTCATCTTGTCAGTGTGAAATTAATCTGCATAGTCCCCCACCACAGCTCTCCTACCCAAGTAGCTATCCAAATTTATCTTAAATGTTGACATTGGACTTGTGTCCACCACCACTTCCGCTGGCAGCCTTTCACCACCCTCTGAGTGAAGGGGATCCCCTTCATTTTCCGCTTTGAAAGGTACAAATTTCTATTTCACATTTCCAGCAGCTTTAGTTTTTTTTTAACCCTTCTATCTTCATTACCCTTTTCAACTGTTAAAGGTGCTAAGTAAATGCTGGTATAGACATGATGGTCAGCAGAGATGATGAATCTAAAAACACACAAAATGCTGGAGGAACTCAGCAGGTCAGGGAGTATCCATGAAGGGGAATAAACAGTTGATGCTTCAAGCAGAGACTCTTCATCAGGACCATATTTCCCTCCGCGGATGCTGCCTGATTTGCTGAATTCCTTCAGCATTGTGTATGTGTTGCTCAAGATTTCCAGCATCTGCAGAATCTCCTGTTTGTGGTGGATCTAATGCCCTGATGCCGTGTTGCATGGTTCTGAAACATCAGGTCACAGTTCAATATACCAGTTCCATTAACAATAAGACCACAATCTTGTTGTGGTCTGGAGGCTTATGCGCCTCAATGACCCAGAGAGCTATGTTGGCTGGAATTAAGGCTTTATGCTTTGGCTCTTGGTAGAGTCACCCACAACAAACAGGTCAAAAGATCGAGGCCAGAGTAAGAGTGGTCCACTGGTCCTCCAGGTTTGAGGATTCAGCTCAGGGCTAACAACCCTGACTGGTCAAACAAAACTGTTACAGAAATAGCAATGAATAAAACATCAACATCTGAGTGTGATGGTATTCTTAAGTCACCAGCCAGGACTTTCATGACTGACAGTAGTGAAAACTGAGAGGAAGCTGCAGACACGATGAAGACCACCACCAGTAATGGAGCACCTTCATTGCTGCCCTAAACACCAGCTGTATAACGGGCAGCAACTATTAACAATAATGTTAGTTGTTCACGACACTGGGAAATCATCTTAGCAGTGCTGAACAACTTTGCGCACAGCTGCAGGCTTTACATGAGCAGACAGAGATAGCATATTGATTAATTAACTAAACTGCTGATGTGTCACACTAACACCTTTTAAACACTGTAGATGACTCTCTTGATAAGAGAAAAATCTTCACTCATAACTCGAAACACTCAAAATTCAGGATATCAAGAAGATTTAGGAGCCCATGATTCTTGGAAACGTGAAAATATTTTTATTTTATTTTGAGGTACAGCCCTGTATAACAGGCTTGACCAACTAACTTGCTAACCCCGTACATCTTTGGAATGTGGGAGGAAACCCGAGCTTTCATGGGGAGAATGTACAAACTCCTTACAGGAAGCAGCAGAATTGACCTGGACCGCTGATGCTGTAATAGTGTTATGCTAACCAGTACACAAATGCTTCTACCATGAAAGGCCAGCATGGAGAGTTTGGGCTGAAGGGCTTTATGGGCAACATGGCAGTGTGGTGGTTAGCATGACGCTATCACTGTTTGGGGCATTCTGGAGTTTGGAGTTCAATTTCACTGTAGGGAGCTTATAATCCTCCACAAATGTCTCGATGTATGTTGGTGATATTAAACCTGATTCCAATTCCTCCGGGTGCTCCAGTTTTCTTCCATATCCCAAAGATGTACTGGTTAGTAGGTTAATTGGTTATTGTAAATTGTCCGGTGATTATGATAGGATTAAATAGATGGGTTGCTGGGCAGCATGGCTCTTTGGGCCAAAATAATCCGTTCCACGCTGTATAATAAAGAAATGTTTTCCACACTAAAAGTCTCTAATCAGACATGGGGTCAGGGGTAGGCCACTAAGCCCTCTCGAGTCTTCTCCTGCATTGAACTGCAACAAGAATTGAGGTCAGTATATCAGCCACAGGATTATTGGCCAGTAAGACAGGGTAGTAAGATACTACAGTCTACTCCTGCTCCTTGTGAACTTTTGTTCTTATTTTCACAACCAAATTATTAATCAACACGAGAGATTATGCAGATAACATCCACACAAAATAATGGCAGAACTCAGCAGGCCAGGCAGCATCAATGGAAAAGAGTGAACTGATGACGTTTCGGGCCAAGACCCTTCATCAGGAAAATCTTACTTCAATCGGTGAGAAATGGAGTCAGTCATGGGCTCATGTCCATCTCCAGGCTTTTTGCAGAGCGCACACTCAGCTACAAACCTCACCAAACTCCCTTGGAGACAGAAAAGCTCCAGTTTGTTCATTTAGACCCCAAAACACACCATCAGAATGTAAATCACAGGTTCCAATTGCACATGTTTAGTAACAGAATCATATTTGAAAGTACAGTCGGCCCTCCTTATCCACGGGGGATCGGTTCCAAGAATCCCCAGCGGATACCAAAAACGCAGATGCTCAAGTCCTTTAGTTAACCGGTCTCAATGAGGTGGTCTTTAGGACCCAGCGGAACCCCAGACTTTAGTTAACATGTCTCAGTGCGGTGGACATTAGAACCTGGCGAGCTCTGAATCCACAGTGTTTCTGTTCACGAAAATAATCACGATCACGATTGAAAATAAGGTGGAAATAATAAAGTGATCGGAAAGAAGTGAAACGCTATCTGTCATTGGAAAAGCATTAGGCTACAGTCGGTCAATGATCGGAACAATTTTAATGGAGCATTTGAAAGGCCCTGCCCCAATGAAAGCTACAATTACTACTAAGCAATGCAGTGGTTTAATTATTGAAATATGTATGTTTCTTAAGCGGTTTATATGCATAGAAAGGTAAAATATGTACTATATACTAAGAAAAATGTTTGACTGACACTAAATTATACCAAATGTACCTGTTCCAACTTCAAATCCGACTTAAAGATGGACTCAGGAATGGAACTCATTCATAATCCGGGGACTGCCTGTACTTTTAAGTCATTTCTAGATCACTGATAATACCTAATACAATGTAAATGCTATGTAAATAGTTGTTATACTGTATTGTTTAAGGAATAATGACAAGAAAAAATAGTCTGTACATGCTCAAACAGTGAGTGCTGGAGAGAGAACTTCCAGGTTTTCCTGATCCGCAGTCGGATGAATCCGCGGATAAGGAGGGCCAACTGTAGTAGTTTGTCACCAAAGCATAAAAGGAAAACATTGACTAAACTTTTCATCAGCTAGACCACTAATACAAATTTTTTTAAAAACCCTCCAGATTAAAGTGATGGTGTGGCGACCCACTTTCTGCGCAGGCGAACCAGCTCACAAAAAGCCAACGCACGGGGAGAGACTTTGGTAATGCATCTTTGACGTCATTTCCGCCCGGAGAGGGTGGGCACTAGGGATTAAATGCCAGCACTGCGAAGTTTGAATAAACTAGCCTCCAAACAGCTTACCAACTGCGTGTCATCTCTAGCTCTGTATGTAGCACATCGCTACATTGGTGACCCCGACGGTCCAAATGGGATTTGGACCAAAGATGACCGACTTTTCACCAGTTTACCCAGTTTCACTAAAACTGCCGACTTTCTGGACGCTGCGACCACTCGTGCGGTTTAGACAAGCAGAAGCCCAGTTCCAGATTTGGCAGATATCCTCTGATTCCACGCGTTACTACCACGTGGTGAGTGCCCTTGACCAGGAGACGGCTGCCCAGGTTGCGGATTTCATTCAGTCGCCCCCGGAAGAAGGCAAATATGAAGCATTCAAAGCGCTGCTCATTGGGACCTTTGGCCTCTCGCGGCGTGAGCCGGGTGCCCGCCTGCTTCACCTGGACGGTTTGGGAGACAGATTGCCATCAGCATTGATGAACGAGATGCTGGCCCTGGCTGACGGACACAAGCCCTGCCTCATGTTCGAGCAAGCGTTCCTAGAGCAACTGTCTGAGGACATACATCTGCTGCTGGCTGACGCAGATTTCAGCGACCCCTGGAAGGTGGCAGACCGGGCAGGCGTGCTGTGGAAAGCCAAGAGGGAGAGAGTGGCATCCGTCAGTCAGATTACCAGGCCACGCGCCCAACAGCAGACCAGACCAGGCCCGGCAGGGGGGCACACACAACACAGAGGCAGGAGTGAGGAGGACAGTGAACAGTGGTGTTTCTACCACCAGCGGTGGGGCACAGAAGCCTGCTGTTGTCGCCCGCCCTACAAGGGCCAGGGCCAGCTGCTGCTAATGACTATGGCCGCTGGCCACCAGGACAGCCTCTTGTACGTCTGGGACAAACAGTCGGGACATTGCTTCTTGGTCGACACTGGAGTGAAAATCAGTGTCTTGCCCCCGACAGGGTACGACACCCGCAACAGGAAGCCAGAACCCACCCTGACGGCTGCAAACAGCAGCACGATATGGACCTACAGCACCCGCACAGTGCAGCTGCAGTTCAGCGCCAGCCAGTTCACGTGGGACTTCACACAGGCCACGGTGGCCCAACCACTCCTGGGGGCGGACTTCTTGCGAGCCCACAGCCTACTGGTTGACTTGCAAGGGAAAAGACTGGTACATGCCGAGACTTTCCAGACATTCTCCCTGGGTGAAGCCAAGTTGCCGGCCCCACACCTGGACTCCCATCACGCTGTCGGACAACGAATTCACCAGAATCCTGGCGGACTTTCCATCGATTCTGGCACCGCAGTTCACGGCAGCCATGCCCAGACACGGGGTACAGCACCACATCCCGACCCAGGGACCACTCCTCCACGCCTGCGCACGAAGGCTCCCCCCTGGAAAAGCTCCACCTGGCAAAGGAGGAGTTCAAAAGAATGGAGGAATTGGGGATCGTACAGAGGTCCGACAGCCCATGGGCCTCCCCCCCGCACATGGTGCCCAAAGCAGCCAGGGGTTGGAGACCATGCGGCAACTACCGCAGATTGAACGAGGCTACAACTCCAGACCGCTACCCCGTGCCGCACATACAGGACTTTGCAGCAAACCTGCACGGGGCAAGAATCTTTCCCAAAGTAGACCTCGTCCGGGGATACCATCAAATCCCGGTGCACCCTTAAGACATCCCCAAAACGGCACTCATCACCCCGTTCAGCCTGTTCGAGTTCCTCCGAATACTGTTTGGCCTGAAGAATGCTGCACAGACGTTCCAGCGGCTAATGGATGCGGTGGGACGCGACCTGGACTTTGCGTTCATATATTTGGACGACATCCTTATAGCCAGCAGTAGTCGTCAGGAGCATCTGTCCCACCTCCGCCAGCTCTACTCCCACCTGAGTGATTTCGGCCTCAATATCAACCCGGCCAAATGCCAGTTTGGTCTCGATACCATCAACTTCCTGGGCCACAGGATTACCGAAGACAGGCCAACACCTCTGCCCGCCAAGGTAGACGCGATCCGCCACTTTGCCCGGCCCAACACGGTCAAAGGCCTGCAGGAGTTCGTTGGTATGGTGAAATTCTACCACCGTTTCCCCCCCTCAGCAGCCCGTATCATGCGCCCTTTGTACACCCTGATGTCGGGTAAAGGCAAGGATATTACTTGGGACGAGGAGGCCGCGGCCGCTTTCGTTAAAGCCAAGGAAGCCTTGGCAGACGCTGTGATGCTGGTGCACCCCAGAACTGATGTTCCAACCACCCTCACGGTGGACACATTCAACGCAGCAGTCAGTGGGGTGCTAGAGCAGCTCATTGAGGGGCGCTGGCAACCCCTAGCGTTCTTCAGCAAGCACCTACGACCGCCTGAACTCAAGTACAGTGCTTTTGACTGGGAGCTGTTGGCACTGTATCTGGCAATCCGGCATTTCAGGTACTGCTTAGAAGGCAGGCTGTTCACCACGTTCACGGACCACAAACTGTTGACCTTCGTGTTCACGAAGGTGTCCGATCCCTGGTCAACTCGCCAGCAGCGACATCTGTCCTACATCTCCAAGTACACGACGGACATCCAGCATGTCTCGGGAAAGGACAACGTCATGGCGGAAGCACTCTCCAGACCAGCTATCCAGGCCCTGTCCCTGGGGGTGGACTATGCAGCACTGGCGGAGGCACAGCAGGCAGACGACAAGATGCCCAGCTACAGGACCACAGTCTTGGGTTTGCAGCTGCAGGACATTCTCCTAGGCCCAGGTGAGAGGACTCACCTGTGCGATGTGGCTACCGGCCAACCTCGCCCCATCTTCCCGGCAGCCTGGAGGCGGCGAGTTTTCGACTCCATACACAGTTTGGCGCACCCATCTATCAGGACCACCGTCTGGCTGGTCTCCAGCAAGTTCGCCTGGCACAGACTTTGCAAGCAGGTCAGTGAATGGGCCAGAACGTGCGCGCAAGTGCCAAACAGCCAAGGTGCAGCGGCACACTAAAGCCCCGCCGCAGCAGTTTGAACCCACCGACCGGAGGTTCGACCACATTCATGTGGATGTTGTGGGCCCCATACCAGTGTCCTGAGGAGCGCGGTACCTCCTAACTATGGTAGACCGGTTCACGAAGTGGCCAGAGGCGGTCCCGCTCACCGACACATCTACCGATTCCTGTGCCCGAGCACTGATTGCAACCTGAGTAGCACGTTTCGGGGTACCAGCCCACATTATCTCCGACAGAGGTGCCCAGTTCACCTCCAGCCTGTTGGGAACGCAGCTACACCACACTACTGCCTACCACCCACAGTCGAACGGACTAGTGGAGCGTTTCCACAGTCACTTGAAGTCGGCTCTCATGGCCCGCCTGAGAGGACCTAACTGGGTGGACGAGCTTCTCTGGGTCCTGCTTGGAATTCACACAGCGCCCAAAGAGGATCTGCGCACCTCGTCAGCCGAGTTGGTGTACAGCCTACCCCTGGCCGTCCCAGGTGAGTTCATACCAGCCCCAAGGGGGCACGAGGAAGAACCCGCAGCAGTCCTGGACAGACTATGCAAAAGGCTCGGCAACCTGGCCCCCATACCAACTTCACAGCACGGACGGACCCCGACCCATGTACCCAAAGACCTGCAGAACTGTAAGTTTGTGTTTGTATGAAGGGGCGAACACCAGGCACCGTTACAGCGGCCGTACGAGGGGCCGTTCAAGGTGATCAACAACAATGGGTCCACATACGTTCTGGACATTGGGGGGAAAGAGGTTTTCACGGTGGACCGACTCAAACCAGCCCATGTGGACTTAGCGCAGCTGGTCGAGGTTCAGGCACCGCGGCGCAAAGGCAGACCTCCCAAACAGAGGCTGATCCAGACTGTGGACATTGGGGGGGTGTATCACCGGTTCTGGGGGGGGGGTTATGTGGCGACCCACTTTCTTGCCAGGCGAACCGGCTCATGAATAGCCAGCGCGCGGGGAGAGACTTTGGTAATGCACCTCTGATGTAATTTCCGCCTGGAGAGGGCGGGCGCTAGGGATTAAATGCCAGCGCCGTGAAGTTTGAATAAACTGCTCTCGAAACGGCTTACCGACTGCGTGTCGTCTCTAGCTCTGTATGTAGTACATCGCTACATTGGGAAGATTTTCAACTGAGAATTTCAGAGTTCGGGGCTTAAATTTGGGAAGTATGGGTGACAACGGCAAGAGAAGTCCAAGTCTCTTTCAGCATGAGAACAGTTTCAAGTGTTTCGATGAAGGGTCTCAGCTCAAAATGTCAACTGTTAATCCCTTTTTGTAGATGCTGCCTGAACTGCTGAGTTCCTCCAGAAGTTTGTGTGCATTTCAAAAATGGGTACAAGACCAGAAATATTTGAAAGCAAGGGTGAGCATTTTAAATTGACGCCCGCTTCATCAAAGGCACTACTGTGTGTTTGCATGGACAGAGATAACAGGACAGTGATATTGGTGCAAATTAGGCCAGGGGCATCTGAGTTTTAAATAAACTGATTTTCAGAGAAGAGAATGAGCACATTGGGAAGGCTGCCTCACAACACAAGTCTGGGAGATGTCCAAACTCAGTCAAACAAAGATGGCAGTGTACAACACTTGTGTTACCAGCACACTATTGTACAGCAGCAAGATCCAGACAACATATGCCAAGCTGGAGAGAAGGCTCAACACCTTCCATAAGGCATCTCCTGGAGAGACGGGAGTACCCATTGCTGAGGTTCTCTCTCATACCGGCCTCGTGTACACTTGGCTCAGGAAGCGCTGGCTGGGCCACATCTGCCACATACAGGATGGCCGCATCCTCTACTGTGAACTGGCTTCAGGCAAGAAAACCCCTGGGAGCCTGCAACTGCACTACAAGGATGTCTGCAAGCAGGACATGAAGGTGCTGGACATCATCAACATTGAGTCCAGGGAAGAAATTGCAGCGGACTGCACCAGGTGGAGAAGCATGCTGAAACACCACCTT
The DNA here is from genome assembly GCF_030144855.1 of Hypanus sabinus. NCBI lineage: Eukaryota > Metazoa > Chordata > Chondrichthyes > Myliobatiformes > Dasyatidae > Hypanus > Hypanus sabinus. The sequence goes on from NC_082718.1 coordinate 31,302,402, forward strand.
AAGTCAGGCAGGGAACAATTCACAAAAGCAGCGAGCCCATAGAAGGGAACGCTGCATCTCCAGCGGAGCCGAGACCACTTATAGATACAACATTTGCCACAGAGACTGACACTCTCACATCGGTCTTGTGAGCTACAGACAGTGCTACACTAACTACGTAAATAGCTAGGAGAGAACATCCAGGGTTGACTTCAACAGCGGAGGGCCACACTCTAAAAGAATTAGATTCAGCAATTCAGGCACCTGAGGCATAGAACACTAAACAGTACAGCACAGGATCGGGCCCATCATCCCAGCAGGTCCATCCTGACCAGTCTAACATCCCATCCATCTGTATATAATCCGTACTCACTGTTCATCACCTGTTCACATATCTGAAGGACAAACTTTGCTTTTGTAACTCCTTCTATCACCTCCTATGTTTTACATTCCATTGTGCATAAAAAAACTTTCCTTGAAAATCTCCTTTAAACTTCCACCTCTCCTTAACTCCATGGCCTCTAGTACTTATCGTTTGGGAAAAGAATGACTGCCCAATCTATCCATGATTTGCATTGTTTTACATACACATGTGTAAAAGCAACTTTACTAGGTACACCTGCTCATTAAAACCATACACTATAGGAGCAGAAGTAGACCATTTGGTCCATTAAGTCTGCTCCGCCATTTCATCATGGCTCTTCCAATTTTTCTCTCAGCCCCAATCTCCTGCTTTCTCCCCTCATCCCTTTATGCACTGTCCAATCAAGCATCCATCAACCTCTGCCTTAAATATACATAAAAGACTTGGCCTCCAGAGATGCCCATGGCAAAGAATTACACAGATTCACCACTGTCTGGCTAAAGAAATTCCTCCTCATCTCTGATTATGAGGCTGTCCTCAGGTCTTGGACTCTCCCACTATAGGAAATATCCTCTACACATCCACTCTGTCAAAGGCCTTTTACCATTCGATAGGTTTCAATGAGGTCACCCCTCATTCTTCTGAATTATAGTGAATACAGGCCCAAAGCCATCAAACTCTCTTCATTTGACAAATATCTAATCAATGTCCTTTGATGACATATGGAATCTCTTCAAACTCCTAATGAAGTAGAGTCACTGGAGTGCCTTCTTCATGTTTGCATCAACGTGTTTGCTCAGCACAGATGATCAGAGGTGTTAACACCGAGGAACTTCAATTTTTGAACGTGAAGTCCAAATTCGGATACCAAGCATGCAAACAACCTGCTCAGTTCAGACAGGTACCAAAGCTCAAGAATATGTACCACATGCTGTAGTACTCCACTGTTCTCAGACTCCTGTAGGATAAAGTTGAGCTCTTGATCTCACCATTTCATGAATCTGGCACAGCTTACTTTCTACCTGCTCCACACTTACCGTGTAACTGCAACATTTTATATAGCCTATCCCTTGTACTCCCTCAAAGTACTGAAATAGTGAAATAATTTGTATAGAGGTAAATTAAATAAAGTTTTTCCCCACTGTTCCTCAGTACATGTGACAATAATAAACTACCATCTGTTTGTAGAGCCCAGTAAACCAGCCGATAACCGAGGGGAAATGGAAGGGGAAAGAGGCTGTTGAAGTGTTGGGAACCACACTAATTAGTGGTTAACACAACACTAAAGTTCAATTATGACACCATCTGCAAGGAGTTTGTACATTCTCCCTGTGACCTCCAGGTGCTCCAGTTTCCTCACACTGTCCAAACACATACTGGTTAATAGCCTAATTTGTCAATGTAAAATTGTCCTGTCATTAGGCTAGAGATAAACAGGGGGCTTGCTTGTTGGTCAGAAGAGCCTGTTCCATATTGTATCTCAACACAAAAAAAGAGAAATCACAGACATTTACAGGAGCTAGAAACTCAACTTCACCAGGAGCCAGAGGGGATTCAGTACATCAATAAAACTTGCAAATTTCTTTCAATGCTTGTTGATCATTCTGATGGGTTGCATCACAGCCTGTTATGGAGGCTCCAATACACAGGATCATAAGAGCCTACAGGGGGCTTGTAAACTCAGCCAGCTCCATCTCAGGGACAATCCCCATCATCGAGGACATCTTCAAAAAGCAGTACCTCAAGGAGGCTGGCATTGATCACTGAGGACCTTCATCATCTGGGACATGCCCCTTTCTTACAGACATCAGGGAGGAGGTACAGAAGCTTGAAGGCCACACTCAATGATTCAGAAACAGTATCTTCCCCTCTAGCATCAGATTTCTGAATGGCGCATGAAGATGAACACTAAATCTTGAATTCAGTGGGTTAACTTACTTAGGAAACATAGCATGTAAATCAATTATGATATCAGAAGCAATGATACAACACATTGATACCATCGTGCAGAAGGCATCCTAAGGGCTCTACTTCATCAGGAGTCTGAGAAGATTCGATTGTCACCAGACACTTACAACATTCTATGAATACTCCAATGCAGAGGATCGCATGAGGCTGCAGAGGGCCATAGAGTTAGCAATTTTCATTATGGGCACACTCCTCCCCATCATCAGGAGATGATGGAGCTCGAAAAGCCTAATAAACCGGCTGACAATTGAGAGGCAGTGGAGCGGGGAGCGCAGACGGTCAGGCATTTACAAGAACGTTTAAAGCGCTGGCTACACCGTAGATATTTGGGGCCTCATCTCTGGGCACGTTGTACAATCAGCCAGCTGTGTTGGACCGCATGTTACCCCACCACCCGCCGCAGTACAGCCAGGGCCCCAGGAAGGGTGGGAGGTCGAGGTCCAAGGGCTCTGGGGTGAGGAGCGTGGAATGAGGGTCCGCCAGTACCTTATACACCGCCACACAGCTACTAGTGCCCCCCAAATGCACCCCAATCGCCGCCATCTTCATAGTCCCCAACACAGGTCGCGCAGCACTCCGGGAATCCTTCGGGATGACTCCCGCACCGACCAATCGGAATCGGGAGAAGCGCAAAACCACATGATGATTGGCTGACGGGTCACCAATGGACGGGTGGCGGGCAAAGGAGTCGGCATTTCTATTGAAGGATTGTCGACCAATGTCAATGGACTTGAAGGGGTATTCTGATTGGGGAATATTTCCGACTCTAACGTCACATCCTGCCGTTGCCCCGTTGTTTACTTTCGGTGGCGATGTGGTCGCATCCTCAACTGGCGCCGGGTGTTGGTTCGATCCCGGCGGTGCTGCTTCTCCTCACGGTGTGGGCACCGCTGCTGCCTGGCGCCTTGGGGCCGGGGCAGTGTGAAGGTGAGCAGCGGGCCTGGGACCTGGCATCCCCTCGCATCTCCTCCCAACACCTCCCCCCGAGTCATCGTCCATACCGGTGAACCTTCGCCCCCAGATGGAATCCTTGCTTCTGTCCCTTTGCTTTCTCATACCCCCACCCCTCATCACCCACTCTTCTGTTCCCTGTCAGCACCCCCCGAGCCCTGTTGTTCCACTCCACACATCTCCCCCCCCCTCCCCCGTCAGCCCACTAATCCCACTTTACTAAGCACTCTAATACTGGGGGAGATGGGGTCTACTCCATACACTGTTTGTACAGTGAACTCCATCTTCTGGGTGTGGATTTAAATGCTTCTCAGTGATTTGACCAGCACCTTCACATGAACTTTGCTACACACGGGAACTTGCTGTACATTTCCTACCTTACGAGGTTGACTGCATTTTGAAAGCAGCACGTTGACTAGTGGTTGGCATAACACTTTTCAGTACTGTTGACCTGGGTTCATTTTCCACCACTGTCTGTAAGAAGCTTGCACTTTCTCGCTGTGACCGCGTGAGTTTCCTCCGGGTGCTCCGGCTTCCTCCCTCGTTCTAAAGATTGGTAGGTTAATTGGTCATTGTAAATTGTCTTCTGGTTAAGTTTGCAAGATGCTGAATACAAAGACCAGATTGATTATTTTTTCACCCTGTTCTCTCTCTCTCTCTCTCTCTCCCCACCCCCCCCCCCCCCCCCAATGCTCCCAGCCTTGGCTTTCCTTTTAAAATTGCTGCCAGGGACAGGGTTTACATTAAATTATTTCTCTGTGAGTTGTGGTTTCTTTATTAATGAGGAATCTTTCCCTAAGAAAAAAGTTGGGAATTACAACCTCCACTGTCATTAACTTGCCCCCAAATCACCCCATCCATCCTCCTCACTAAGTTGGGAGAGTACATAATTTTCAGAATCAAGTTTAATGTCACTAGGATAAGTTGTGAAATTTGTTGTTACGTGGCAGCAGTAAACTACAGTACATATATATTTTAAAAATTAAATGAGTACAAAAAGATGGGAGAAAATAGGCAGTCTTCATGGGTTCAATGCCCATTCAGAAATCGGATGGCAAAATGCAGTTCCTGAAACATTGACTGTGTGCCTTCATTCTCCTGTACCACCACCTTGTGGTAGCAATAAGAAGAGAGAATGTCCTAGGTGATGGGGGTCCGTAATGATGGATGCTGCCTTTTTGAGACATCACTTCTTTAAATGGCAACTTAAATTGTAAGCAATGTCAAGAAGATTTAAAGTGAAAATGCTAAATATTATTGATCTATTAAAAACCTAGCAGTACAGGTGAGTAAAGATCAGTCTGGTGGAAATTCAGTAAAGCTGTAAAATATAATTTGTTGCGTGTTGGAAATGTCATGAAGTGACTAAATTATTTCTACAGTTTGAGAGTTTTGATTTATTGTCATCTACACAGGTGTAATGGCAAACTTGCAGCAACATAGGCACACAGCATCAAATAAGCAACATTTGCAAGGAAAAAGACTATTAATAATTTCTACACAATTTTCACAAGACGAACACGATTAGAACAAAAACGTCTATTTTAGAGCAAAGTGGTTACAATGTGACTACACTTCAGTGACTAACATTATGCCAGTTGGTTCAAGAACCAAGTGGTTGAAGGCAAGTAGCTGTTTCTGAACCTGATGGTGTGGGACTTCAGGCTTCTGTACCTCCTGCTCGATGGGAGCTGTGGGAAGATTGTGTGGCCCATATGGTGGGGATCTTTGATGATACTGTTACCTTGAGGTAGCACCTCCTGTAGATGCTACTGATGATGGGGTGGGATGTGGCATGTTGGATTGATTCCATTCAACTCTGGAGGTTCTAAGATTCCTGCATATATGAATATCTGTACCAGACCCTGATGCAAACAGGCAGGACATCTTTGTACCAGTGCAATGTACTGTACCTAATGCAAACACGGTATTTGCTTGTTGCTGAATTATGCAAATAACTGTTCTAAACCTGTTTGATTTTAAGCATGTTTAGCACACAAGCAGCAAAGATCATGAAGACTGGCTGGCATGCAGCAAGTGATGCATTGTAACATTTTGTACATGGTGAGTGTGTACATGACTTTTTGATTATTATAAACCAAGCTGCTGGTTATTGCTTTAAATGGTGTGATTCTACATTCTGTTGGGAATTGTGTGCAGTCTGACCTAACCTTGATTGTATCCAAATGCAAGAGTTCTCTTGAGTTAAAATGTTTGTGGTGTCTTTCTGCAGCCTTATTATTCTGTGTTTTTGGTATTTTCATCTATGGGTCTTGCAATGTCTGTGTTGGTCTGCATCTTGCTCTGTAAGTTGCTTAAAATTGAAGGATAATTTGTGAGGTCCAATATTGAAAATGAAGAACAACACGCACAGCACATATAATTACAATAGCAGAAAAACATAATTACAAAAATAATAATTACTTTTATTGTTTGGATTGTTTTTCTGTTATCAGTCCTGAAGAAGGGTCTTGGCCCAAAAAGCTGACTGTTGATTCATTTCCATTGATGCTGCCAGACCTGAGTTCCTCCAGCTTTGCATGTGCTTGTCACTTTGGACTTCCAGCATCTGTAGAATCTGCATTTATAGAAAACAAGAACTATTAACAGCTTTCTCTCTAACAGCTGGCATTAGTGCACAAATGTGTTTTTATTCAAATGCATTTTATCCAAGCTGCTTTAATAGTGCTTGTGCATGTGCATGTTGGTGGTCTGACTGCACGCGTTTTGACTGCTGTTGTTTGGAAGAAACATTGAGGTTAAGGAATCGTATGTGCTGAATACACTGTATATTAGAGATGCTGAGTTGCACATTCAAAAAAGTTTGAAGCAGGTGCTTGTCAAGACGGTGGTTGAACTGGTTACCTTTCAAAATTCTGCAAACTCAGGAATGGTACCTACATTTTGGACGGTAGCCAATGAGTGTTGTATAAGAAAGAAGCATGAGACATGGGAGCATAATTAAACTATTTGGCCCATCAAGGCAACTCTGCCATTCTGTCATGGCTGATTTATCATCCCTCTCAACACCAATCTCCTGCCTTCTCCCCATAACCTTTAGCGCCCTGATTAATCAGAACATATTACCCTCCATTTCAAATATACCCAATCACTTGTCCTCCACAGACATCTGTAGCAATGAATTTCACAGATTCACAGCTCACTTCACTAAAGGAGGGACAAAGCCAGTGAAGAGCGTCTGATCTGTAAACTAACATCAGCAGCAGGGAGACCTCTGGGATCTGTAATGAAAAATAACTCTTAGGGAAAGCATAATCACCAGAGATTCATGTATGAAGATTGTTTTGAGGACAAATAATAACTTTATTTATAGAGCACTTTTCATACAGCCGAGGCATTTCAAAGTGCTTTACAATGGAATAAAAGTACAAAATGAGAATAAAATACAAAAATAAACATGAAAGTAAAAGACAAAGATATTATTTAAAAGCAAAGTTAAATAAATAGGTTTTGAATTGGCATTTAAAAGTGTCAACTGAGTCTGCATCCCTTATAATTTTAGGTATTGAATTCAAAAAAAGCTGACCTGTCAATTATCTTTTGAGGGAGATTGTTTAAATTTAAGCGAATGGCAGAAGATGACCTGAGAACTCGAGCAGGGTAATAAAATGAAAACAATTCTGCATTGTATTCTAGTCCCAGATCATTAAGTACCTTAAAAACCGGTAAGAGAATTCTAAAAGATACAGGAGGCCAATGCAGAGTATAACCATATAACATTTGCAGCACAGATACAGGCCTTCTAGGCCCTTTTAGTCCATGCCGAACGCTTACTCTCACCTAGTCCCACCGACCTGCACTCAGCCGATAACCCTCCATTCCTTTCCTGTCCATATACCTATCCAATTATACTTTAAATGACAATATCGAACCTGCCTCTACCACTTCTAGAAACATAAAATAGGTGCAGGAGTAGGCCATTCAGCCCTTCGAGCCTGCACTGCCATTCAGTATGATCATGGCTGATCATCCAACTCAGAACCCTGTACCTGCTTTCTCTCCATACCCCCTGATCCTTTAGCCACAAGGGCCATATCTAACTTTCTCTTAAATGTAGCCAATGAACCGGCCTCAACTGTTTCCTGTGGCAGAGAATTCCACAGATTCAGCACTCTCTGTGTGAAGAAGTTTTTCCTCATCTTGGTCCTAAAAGGCTTCCCCTTTATCCTTAAGCTGTGACCCCTCGTTCTGGACTTCCCCAACATCGGAAACAATCTTCCTGCATCTAGCCTGTCCAATCCCTTTAGAATTTTATACGTTTCAATAAGATCCCCCCTCAATCTTCTAAATTCCAGTGAGTATAAGCCTAGTCGATCCAGTCTTCATATGAAAGTCCTGCCATCCCAGGAATCAATCCGGTGAACCTTCTCTGTACTCCCTCTATGGCAAGAATGTCTTTCCTCAGATTAGGGGACCAAAATTGCACACAATACTCTAGGTGCGGTCTCACCAAGGCCTTGTACAACTGCAGTAGAACCTCCCTGCTCCTGTACTCAAATCCTTTTGCTATGAATGCCAACATACCATTTGCCTTTTTCACTGCCTGCTGTACTTGCATGCCCACCTTCAATGACTGGTGTACAATGACACCCAGGTCTCGTCGCATCTCCCCTTTTCCTAATCGGCCACCGTTCAGATAATAATCTGTTTTCCTGTTCTTGCAACCAAAGTGGATAACCTCACATTTATCCACATTAAATTGCATCTGCCATGAATTTGCCCACTCACCTAACCTATCCAAGTCATCCTGCATCCTCTTAGCATCCTCCTCACAGCTAACACCGCCACCCAGCTTCGTGTCATCTGCAAACTTGGAGATGCTGCATTTAATTCCCTTGTCTAAATCATTAATATATATTGTAAACAACTGGGGTCCCAGCACTGAGCCTTGCGGTACCCCACTAGTCACTGCCTGCCATTCTAAAAAGGTCCCGTTTACTCCCACTCTTTGCTTCCTGTCTGCCAACCAATTCTCTATCCACATCAATACCATACCCCCAATACCATGTGCTTTAAGTTTGCACACTAATCTTCTACTGGAAGCTCGTTCCACACAGCTACCACTCTCTGACTAAAGAAATTCCCCCTCGTGTTACCGCTAAACTTTTGCCCCCTAACTCTCAACTCGTGTCCTCTTGTTTGAATCTCCCCTACTCTCAATGGAAAAAACCTATCCACGTCAACACTGTCGATCCCCCCTCATAATTTTAAATACCTCTATCAAGTCACCCCTCAATCTTCTATTCTCCAAAGAATAAAGACCCAACTTTTCAATCTTTCTCGGTAACTTGGGTGCTGAAACCCAGATAACATTCTAGTAAATCTCTTCTGTACTCTCTCTATTTTGTTGACATCTTTCCTATAATTTGGTGACCAGAACTGTACACAATACTCCAAATTTGGCCTCACCAATGCCTTGTACAATTTTAACATTACATACCAACTTCTGTATTCAATGCTCTGATTTATAAGGCCAGCATATCAAAAGCTTTCTTCACCACCCTGTCCACATGAGATTCCACCTTCAGGGAACTATGCACCATTATTCCTAGATCACTCTGTTTTATTGCATTCTTCAATGCCCTACCATTTACCATGTATGTCCTATTTTGATTATTCCTACCAAAATGTAGCACCTCACACTTATCAGCATTAAACTCCATCTGCCATCTTTCAGCCCACTCTTCTAACTGGCCTAAATTTCTCTGCAAGCTTTGAAAACCTACTTCATTATCCACAACGCCACCTATCTTAGTACCATCTGCATACTTACTAATCCAATTTACCAGATCATTAATGTATATGACAAACAACATTGGACCCTATACAGATCCTTGAGGCACACCACTAGACACCGGCCTCCAACCTGACAGTTACCCACCACTACTCTCTAGCATCTCCCATCCAGCCACTGTTGAATCCATTTTATTATTTCAATATTAATACCTAACAATTGAACCTTCCTAATTAACCTTCCGTGTGGAACAGGAGCTAGCTAGTACAGGAGTGATATGTTCCCTTATCCTGGTTCTGAATGAGTTGAAATTTGTCAATAGATTGCTTGACTAGATAAGTAGCTGAATCTGGGTATAGCTCATTTGGATTTCTGTCAATGTCCCGCACATGGTTGTTTGCCGTGGTTATGGAGCATAGAATTGTCATGTTTTAAGAATTTGTTAATTCACAGTCTCTCCCAAGTCCCACTGCGAAACAGCAAGCCAAAATTTCTCACCATTTAAATAATCTGATCTTCATTTTAACCTTCCAAAATGGAAGACCTCATATTTACCATCATTGTACACCATCTCCCCACTCATTTTATCTATATCCCTCTGCAGACTCTCTGCATCCTCTGCACAATTTGCTTTACCAGTCTATTTAGTGTTATCAGCAAATTTATATATGCTGTATTCAGTCACCTCTCTTTGTACATCGCAGAACAGGCCCACCTATTTAACCCAAGCCTAATCGCAGGACAGTTTACAATGGACCAATAAACCTTTTGACCGGTATGTCTTTGGACTGTGGGAAGAAACCTGTGTACGCACAGGAAGGATGCACAAACTTAAAACTATGCTAGAATTTAACTTCCAGCTCTGGCACCCCAAGCTGTAATTGTGTTGCACTAACCACCACACTGTTGTGGTGCCAAATCGATAATGTGTATCGTGAACAGTTGTGAGCACTCTGTCTGCACTATGGCATTCAGCTCACTGCTTCGTCAAAAACATAGTTCTCTCTAAGTAACAGTCAACATTTATTTGCTTAGCCGGCTGCCTGTGACTTGAGTTCAAAAGTAAAAATGTGTTACCAGTGGAGTGGGACCTGACCTTGTACTGTGTGCTGTTTCGCTCCCCTTGCCTGACAAACATTGCCCATAGGTAGTGTCACAATTCATCTGATGCTGTAGGAGGGGAGACTGTTGGCTGTTTTCTAAAGTTTAGAAGAATGAGGCTTTATTAGAGTTCTTACAGGACCTAACAGAAAAGATAATTTCCTTGGCTGAGGAGTTTAAAACAAGTCCCTAAATATGAACGAAGTCATATAAGATTGAGAGGTTAAATTTCTCCATGGAGAGGTAATGAACCTTTCACTGCCCTGGACAGCCGAGTTCATTAGAAATCAAAACTCATAAATTTGGAATTGGTTTATTGTCACATGCACCAAGATAGAATGAAGATCTTGTCTTGCATACTGTTCGTGTAGGTCGGATCATTACACAGTGCATTGAACTAGAACAAGGTAAAACAATAAAAATGCAGAATGAAGTGTAAAGGCTTCTGAGAAAGTGCAGAGCAGATAAATGATAAAGTGCAAAATCATAAGGTAGATTGTGAGGGTCAAAAGTCCATCTTGTAGTACTAGAGGATCATTCAAGAGTCTGATAAGTGAGGTTGAGTTGTCCTTGAGCCTAGTGGTATGTGCTTTCAGACGTCTGCTATCTTCTGCATGATGGGAGCAATAAGAAGAGAATGTCCAACTTGGATGGGGGTCTTTGGTTACACTGGCTGCTTCACTGAGGTAGTGGGAAGTATAGATAGAATCCACGGAGGGGAAGCTTGTTTCTGTGATAGGCTGAGCTATGCCCACAACTCTCTGCAGTCACACAACTAGAGACTAAAGAGATTGAGGATGGTGGGGGGAACAGGAGCTGAGGTTGAAGATCAACTGTGACCTTCCTGAATGAAGCTTTGAAAGGCCAGGTTCAGACATTGCTACTCTGCCTTAATATACTTGCAGCACCAGACTCCAGAGTATGTTCCCTCCTCCATTTTCCATTTGTTTCAGGAATCCCTCCAATCCTTTAGTGATTTTGCATGCTTCAGTGTCATTCCTTAAATTGTTGCTCGAGATTTCCAGCATCTGCATAACCTCTTGCGATTTTGTGCAGAGACCATTCCCATTGGAGACTGTCATTTATCAGCTGGGCTGAAAATGTTATTTACCAAGTGACAATTCAAATCTAAATTGATGTTTCACAATAGTCTTCTAGTCTAGTCTACAAAAATTGATGAATTTACTTATTCTTAATAACGTGTGTTTATTAGAAATAAACCTTTCATTGAATATTGAGAAAGAAAAGTCTATGGTGACTGGGATGACAATAATTTGTCATGTTTGTTGAGGTATTAAAGAAATATTTACTTGACTAATTGCCTGTTGTTTCTACTAATTAGTCATAAAGCACAACACAAAAACAAGCCTTTCTGATCCATCTAGTCCGTGCCGAACTGTTATTTTACATGTCCCACCGACCTGCACCTGGACCATTGCCCTCCAACCCCTTCCCATCCTTGTACCAATCTAATTTCTCTTAAATGTTGAAATCAAACCTGTACCTAGCATTTCCGCTGACAGCTCACTCCACATTCACCATCCTGAGTGAAGAAGATTCCCCCTCTTGTTCCCCTTAAGCTTTTCACCCTTCCCCCATTAACCTATGACCTCTTGTTCTAGTGTCACCAATCCTCAGCTTTTATTTTTTCTAGTTTTTAGCTAGAAAAGCAAAGTTAAAATACAGGAAAAGCAATTTGTGGTGACTTATCCTAAGTCACCGTTTGTTTTTCAGCTGGCAACCACGGTAGCATAGTGGTTGGCTCTATTAGAGCTCAGGGCTTCAGCGCTCAATCTATAAGGAGATTGTGTGTTCACCCTGTGACTGCGTGGGTTTCCTCCTACAGCCCAAAGACATACTGGTTGGGAGGCTAATTGGTCATTGTAAATTGTCCCATGTTTAGGCAAGGGTTAAATCGGAGGTTGCTGGGCAGTACAGCTCAAAGGGCTGGAAGGACCTGTTCCATGCTAATCTCTAAATAATTAAGAATAAACTGTATATCTCAATTTTCCCAAATCTCTATTTCACTTCATACACCTTTCCAATCTAATCTTAAATGTTGACCAAGTGTAGTCTAACCAGAGTTTTATAAAGTTGCAATATTACTTTGTGACTTTCCCAGCTAATCTTGAAAGAGTTACCTCAACTTTAGAGAACCCTCTTGTTCTAAATGTCCTGTGTATAATCTGCATCTTTCTCCATTACAGGAAACCCTCTGCCACCAACACTAATGTATATTGTTTTGTAGTCTGCATTCTAACAAAATCACTCTACTTTAATATATTATGAGCTTGTATACTAAATTACTCTGTATTTTCAGAACAAGCCCACCTCTCACCTTCAACTCAGACCCCATTTACTGCCATTTTTGTTCTGGATTTCCAGCATCTGCCAAATCTCTTGTGTTTATCATTTATTGCTATTTTTCTTTGAAAATTTGCTGGTTCTATTTTGTTCCTTTATCCTAACAATAACATTTTTACTTGACTTGGTGGTAAAAGTTTTGATGCACCGGATGAATTTAAGATATTGGAAACTAATAATCAGGAGTAGATAAAAATTTCTCTCTCAGCACAGTGAAGACAGCAGATTCTTCTGAGATACAAACTTTTGTAATCTGGTTAAAAGACATTGGGAAAGTCCAGGCAAATTGCAAATTAATGTTGGCTGTAAGGAAAATAGCATTTGTAATAGACATGGAGACTCCAGATTTGTTGTCTAATTTTAAAGATTAGCTATGAAAATAACTGAATAAAAGGTATGAACCAGAAGGTTCAACTGACCAAATCCCTCAATGTTTCTACAGACTGCACTTTACTTATTTAGAGATACAGCACATAACAGACCCTTCCAGCCCACCGAACCGTGCTGCCCAGCAACCCATCTATTTAATGCTAACCTAATCTTGGGACAATTTACAGTGACCAATTAACTTAACTGTGGGAGGAAACTGGAGCACTCAGAGGAAACCCAAATGCACATGGAGAGAACATACAAACTTAGAGAATGCTGGAATTGGACTCTGAACTCCGATGCCTCGAGCTGTAATAATATTGTGCTAACTGCTACATTACCGAGCCACTCTGTGCATATAGAACGTGGAACATTACAGCACAGTATTACACCCTTCAGCTTATGATGCTGTGCTGAGCTTTTAACCTACTCTTAAGATCAATCTAATCTTTCTCTCCCACGTAGCCCTCCATTTTTCTATCGTGTGCAGTCCAAATTAATGAAAGCCTGTGGTGCGGCTTTGTTTCTCTAACGCAGTTGGCAAGGGTTCCACACAAAACTCAAAGTAATGGGTAGAGCTTGGCTTTGAACAAGAAATTGTATAATTGATAGAAACAAGAGGTAGTACATGTACTGTCAAGGATAAGTATTAGAATGCTCCAAGCATCATCTGTAGCATTTTCATTATTTATAAAGATAAGCTTTATTTGTCACATGTACATCAAAGCTTTCGCTGTTGGTGTCAATGAGCAACACAGTCCGTGGATTGTGCTGGGAGCAGCCCACAAGTGTTGCCATGTTCCTGGCACCAACATGACATGCCCACTACTCACTAACCCTAACCCTGTTTTACACTCTGCCTCATCCATGGAGTTCTTCTAGCAGATTTTTATTCTTCAATCCAGAATTTAAATTTTCTATAATCACTTCAAATTGTAGTAATTGGTATGACAGACATACAGACATGCTTTATTGATCCCGAGGGAAGTTGGGTTTCGTTACAGTCACACCAACCAAGAATAGTGTAGAAATATAGCAATATAAAACCATAAATAATAATAAGTTAATCATGCCAAGTGGAAATAAGTCCAGGACCAGCCTATTGGCTCAGGGTGTCTGACACTCCGAGGGAGGAGTTGTAAAGTTTGATGGCCACAGGCAGGAATGACTTCCTATGACGTTCAGTGTTGCATCTCGGTGGAATGAGTCTCTGTCTGAATGTACTCCTGTGCTTAACCAGTACATTATGGAGTGGATAGGAGACATTGTCCAAGGTGGCATGCAACTTGGACAGCATCCTCTTTTCAGACACCACCATCAGAGAGTCCAGTTCCACCCCTACAATATCACTGGCCTTACGAATGAGTTTGTTGAATCTGTTGGTGTCTGCTACCCTCAGCCTGCTGCCCCAGCACACAACAGCAAACATGATAGCACTGGCCACCACAGACTTGTAGAACATCCTCAGCAACGTCCAGCAGATGTTAAAGGACCTCAGTTTCCTCAGGAGGTAGAGACAGCTCCGACCCTTCTTGTAGACAGCCTCAGTGTTCTTTGACCAGTCCAGTTTATTGTCAATTCGTATCCCCAGGTATGTGTAATCCTCCACCATGTCCACACTGACCCCTTGGATGGAAACAGGGGTCACCGGTGCCTTAGCTCTCCTCAGGTCGACCATCAGCTCCTTAGTCTTTTCCACATTAAGCTGCAGATGATCTGCTCACTCCATGTGACAAAATTGCATGTTACAGGAAATTTTAGATGTTTAACCCAGGAAATGTTGGATCTTTTATGTCAGTGAAACAGGGCTGCTATGACTAAAAAAATTAAAGTATGTACATATTATAATTATTTCTGGTTAGTTTCTTAAAGTATGTATTTATTATGGTGTATGTTTTGATGCTGGTGTTCTTCTTTAAAGTTTGTTTTCCCCTCCCATCCAGTGTGCGTTGGATTTCTGGAGAGATTTTACAGCTATTTGAAGGCACAGAATGTGGAACTAACACCTGCACTTGTGGCAAAGGAGCTGATGCTAATGTGTGAACACACCAAAGGAAAGGAGAACCGGCTGGTGAGTGTCAACAGTGTTTCCTATTTACAGGAAGCCATTAATTAAACTGCTGTTGAAAAGAGTAAAGTGCAAGGTAGGTGTTAGAGTGGTGCAGGAGTTAATCTGTTAAGCCCATCGCCTGTACTGGGGCCCCTGTCCTGGGCCGATGGAAGATTGATCGGCCCTGTGGCTTCTGCTTTCACCTCACCACATCATACATCTTCTAGGCAAAGATCCTTCCTCTCCCAGGGGTGAGGTCTTCGGAGTCAGAATCATGGCTAACATCAATTAAGAGAAAATCTGCAGCAACACACACAAAATGCTGGAGAGGCTCAGGCAGCATGTACGGAAAAGGGTATAGCCAATGTTTTGGCCCTTCATCAAGACTAAAGAAAAAAAATGAGGACTCAGAATAATGAAATTGATTTGCCTTTTTTATAGCTGCATTGCTGTGAACAGATTAGGTCCTCAGAGATACTGACATGCAGGAACTTGAAATTGCTCACTCTTTCCATTTCTAATCCCTCTGACTGGCTTGTGCTCCCTCATCTTACTCTTTTTGAAGTCCACAATCAGCTCTTTGGTCTTACTGATGCTATGTGCAAGGTTGTTGCTGCAACACCACTCAACAAGCTGGTATATCTCACTCCTGTACATCGTCTTGTCACTTTCTGAGATTCTGCCAACAATAGTTGTATCATCAGCAAATTTATAGATGGCATTTGAGCTATGGATGTAGAGAGAGTAGAGCAGTGAGCTAAGCACACACCCCTGAAGTGCGCCATTGTTGATTGTCAGTGAGGTGGAGATGTAATTTCCAATCCGCACAAACTGGTCTGGTTAGGAAGTCAAGGATCTAGTTGCGGATAGAGGTTCAGAGGCCCGGGTTCTGTTGCTTATCGATTAGGAATGATGGTGTTAAACATTGAGCTGTAGTCAATAAACAACATCCTGACATTGGTATTGATATTGTCCAGGTGATCCAAGGCCACGTCAAAAGCCATTGTGATCATGTCTGCCATAGGCAGACCACAGTGGGCCCAGGCCCTTCCTGAGACAACTTCTCAAAGCATTTCATCACAGTAGGCATGAGTACTACATAGCATCCGTGCCAGGACCACAAAACTCAAAAGCAATTACTTTCTCTGAGCAGTAAGGCTGTTCAACACCTCCACCCACTAACCCACCCCGGCCACAACTACTTTATCATTGCTTGCCAGTCACTCCTGTGCCTAGTGTCACTTTATGGACAGACAATATGTATATAATCTATCTTATGTATTTATATATTTTTTATTGTTTTCTTTCTCTACTTTTTTTGTGCTCTATTGGACCTGGAGTAACAATTATGTTGTTCACCTTTACACTTGTGAACTGGAAATGACGTTAAACCGCCTTGAATGTTGAATTTGCTGTGGCAGCGTGCATGAACGTGTGTAACTTTACCTCCAACAGTGCTACTATATCGGAGCAACAAGTGACGCCGCAACGAAGATCATCAATGAAGTAGCCCGTCCCATGAGTGCCCATGTGCCTGTACCGAAGATCTGTGAGAAGCTCAGAAAGACAGATGCTCAGATATGCGAGCTAAAATATGGTACAAATTTCAATTTCTTCACTCCATGCATCATCTTGAACATTGGCTTTATCCTTCGTGTTATGTGTTCCTACAAAACTATATCCCATGTCTGGTTCCTTGTGTTTCTGGAATTGGGCTGTGTTCAAGTTCACATTTATTGTCATTCAACCGTACACAGTCAGAGTCATAGAACACTACAGCACCAAAACAGACCTTTCAGCCCATCTAGTCCATGCCAAACCATTTCAACTTCCTCGGTCCATCAGTCTGTGACCATGCACGTGTTTACAGCTAAACGAAACCGTTCCTCTGGAGCCATGGTACAAAATACAGTCCATACAGTGTTACGAACCCCGTAACTGGGTCACTTACCAGTAAAAATACACAAAAATAATATCAATGCAAACATACGGATAATATACGTTGTCAATACTAAATCTAAAAGTGTGGGTTTAATAATACTCAATAAGAAATAGCTCTATCGTTGTCTAGGGGATATTGTATTGTCTGATGGAAATATAAAAGTCACTCAGTTCATTCAGGCTGCAGCCTTTGTTGGAGAGAGAGAGATTTTTAGAAACTTGTCGGCTTTCCTTTTTATGATTTCAATTCGTCGGAGTCTCGTTGGTGTGGCCGCTCACTTGTGGCCTCTCCTTTAGCTAAGCCATTCTTCCGTGATGAGCCCGTTACCCTGGCAAGGGAGGACGCACCCGGGCCCTCACCGGCGTTCACTATAAAACGCTGTCACTGGCTTTCCAGCGTTTCTCCTGGTGCGTCTAAAGGGGTTGTTCCCTAGACCCTCTTTTATCCTTACTCACAGGGTCTCAGATGTCAATCAGGTTGGGATGGTGCCATCCCTCAACCAGCCCACCCTGGTCGTCCCCTGAGGGCTTCAATGAATAGAACAGTACTCAATACACAATTCCGTCTCTAAGAGACAATAGCCGTTATCAGGGCTGAGGCCAGGACACATTCCAAACCTTGAGGATTCTGCGTGTCTCTCTCTCATTTCCTGGGTCCCAGACCTGAATTAATAGTGATCTTGCGATTCTCAAAAAGGAGGGGGTGATTTTGTACCCTTCGGCCCCTCAGAGTTGTGGCACATTCGTAACAACAGTCACGGCATGTATAGTTATGATCCAGCACAGTCGCTATATAATGTTAGCACAGGACTCTGAGTAGCACGGACTGAAGAATGACAGGTTGACATAAAGTGCGAGGTGCATATTAATGTAAGACAGTTGATAATAAATCAAGCAGTCATATGTGAAACAGCAGCAATAAAAGATTAAAAGTGCACTTATTATCAAAGTATGTTTATACTATTTACAACCTTGAGATTCGTCTCCTTCCAGGCTGTCACAAGACAAACCCAATAAAAGCTATTTAAAAAGACCATCAAACACCCAGTGTGCAGTGTGTTAAAAGATTAAAAGTGCCCAGTGCAGGATGAGATGGGGTTGTGGTGTGGGAGGGTATTCAGACAGAGTATGTGTGTGCTGAGTGGCAGCAGAGTGTTAAGAAGTCTAACATCCGGGGGTAAGAAGCTGTTAACCCCGCCAAACAGCTCTAGTTCTTGTGCCGACAAGTGGCAAGTTGTCAACAAGATGAAAGCGTCACTTGTCCTTGAGGTAAAAATTCATACTTGCTCTGCTGGAAATGCTGGCATAGAACTTCATTTAGAAATAAACTCAGTGGAACTGAGTCCTTTTCATTTTACAAAAAAAGAAACTTTGTGAAGTTGCCTCAAACTTTGGTCTGCCACAAAATTTAAATAAGAACTACACACTTGAGGTTTGTGACATAAACCTCATGGCATAGTAGCGTAACACTTTACTGCATCGATGACTGATTCAATTCCCACCGCTGTCTGTGAGGAATTTGTAGGTTCTCCCTGTGACTGCGTGGGATTCCACTGGGTGCTCCAGTTACTTCTCACATTCCAAAGATGTATGTTTAGGGTTAGCGAATTATGGGCGTGCTATGTTAGCACCAGAAACATGGCAACACGTGGGCTGTCCAGCACATCCTGGGAATGGGTTGGTCGTTGACACAAATGATGCATTCACTGTATGTTTTGTTGCACATGTGGCAAATAAAGCTCTTCTCTATAAACAGAGTTTCCAAGAAAATGCTGTAACCTGTGTAATGGAACCAGTCCATCTGTTGCTAGGGAGAAGAGCTCCTCACAGCCGCAACCTCGCAGCAGGAGCTTGATTCATTCAGGATATTGCTGAATGACTCTTGGGAATTTCAGCTGCACTGTTAAAGGGAGTCCCTTTCAGTTGGTTCAGTGATTAGCTTCGTGTATCCTGTGTACTTCAAAGCATTCAGTGAAATGTATTGTTTGCGTGAAGTCAAGGGTTGTGCTCGATAGCCCCCAAGCATCGCCACCCTTCAGGTGCCTGTATAACATGCCCACAGCCAGTGTTCCCTCAAATTATCTTTTTTAAATAGCTGCATGGATCAACCATTGCTCTGACATGGAATTTTTTTTACATGGCTTGAAAACTGTGCGGCACTCTAATATTAACTTAATATGGAAGAGCATTCCAGCTGCGCGGCAACGAAGGCTACGTGGGTGAGAGCATTTCAGTTACTGTGCGGCAGCTTAGAGGGACCAGTGTCCACAACTTCGTCGTATATCCTTGCAATGTGGGAGGAAACCGGAGCAAGCCTATGTGATCATGTAGAAGCGTACAGACAGTGGCAGAAATTGAACCTCGACCGTGAAGTGTTACGCTGACTGCTGTACCGGTGATGTGTTGGTTTGGGAAGATGCCATTCTTGGTTGGCAGTGAATGCTGAAAATATTTTAACTGTGGATCCATTCACATAGCCAGCGGTATTGGCAATTAAAGTTCAAAGTTCAAAAATACAAAGTAAATTTATTACCAAAGTAAATATGTCACCATGTACAGCCCTGAGATCATTTAGATCAGGGGTTCCCAAACTGGGGTCCACAGGCCCCTCATAGTAAGGCTCTATGGCATAAAAAAGGTGGGATCCCCAGGTTTAGATGGTTGAGGGGAATAACTGTTTCATTAAAGGATAGAATCGTGAAGTAGGTTAGATACACAAGGGAAAGCAAGCTGAACGGTGTTCACAATGCCTCGTATAGCCAGACATTCTGTCTAGGCCACAGACTTGTGGATAACAAAATATGTTTGGCCAAGTTTGCTTCATTCTCCCATTCCAACTGTCTGTAACCTCAGTCCAGCGATGATAACGTGACTGTGATGGGGAAGCATTTTCTTGGTCATTGAAGCTGTTGTGAGGAAATGAAAGCCGTGGGCATTGATAGGAACTGATCGTCAAATGCAGCCCTCCAGAATTTTCAGTAATTACACACTTGTTGAAGTCTTGAATTATAAACTGGATGTGAGCAATAACTAACATTGTTCATTTTGTTCATAATTTGTTTAAATTTTAATTTGTAGTTTTGTTCCTAACTTAATGATACACCAACATAATTCTAGCCCTGCTTGTCAAGATATATTAAGTGTTTGTGGTATCTTACTACCTTTTACACCAGTGATTTGTAGTTGAATGCTGGAATTCGTGGATTGAGTGTGTGTGGGCTGCTGTACCACCCACACTGGAATGTTTTGTCGTAGTATTTGCCTGCCTTTTGCTTCAGTATAGGCCCTTTGGCCCAAGATATACCAGCCTTTTAACCTACTCCAAGATCAATCTAACCCTTCCCTCCCACATAGCCCTCCATTTTGCTGTCATCCACGTGCCTGTCTGAGTCTCTCAAATGCCCCTACCACACACTCATCACTGTGTAGTTTAAAAAAAACTTACCTCTGATATTTAACCCCCCACCCCCATACTTCTATTTCAGCTTTGGGGAAGTGTCTCTGTCTGTACACTTGATCAGTGCCTCTTATCTTGTACGCCTCTATCAGGTTGCCTTCTATTCGTCGCTGCAAAGGGAAAAGCCCTCAGTTTCTCAACTAAAACAAGTTCTCTAATCTAGGCAGCATCCTGGTAAATCTCCTCTGCACCCTCTCTAAAGCTTCCACACCCTTGCAAGAATAATGTGACCAGAACTGAACACAATACTCCAGTATGATCTAACCAAAGTTTTATAAGCTGCAACATTACCTCATGGCTCTTGAATTTAGTCACCCAACTAATGAAGGCCAACATGTCAAACACCTACTTAACCTCGTTATCAGCTTACACAGCCACTTTGAGGGATCTACGATCTGAACCCCAAGATCCCTCCGATCCGCCTCACTAATGAGGATGCTGCTATTAACCCTGTATTCTGCCTTTGAGTGTGACTTTCCAAAGAGTACATATCACTTCACACTTTTCCAGATTGAACTCTTTGCCACATCTCAGGCCAGCTCTGCATTCTATCAATGACCCCATTGTATCTTACAACAACCTGTACTATCCACAACACAACTGTCATGACATCTGCAAGCTTATTAACCCTCCCTTCCACTTCATCCAGGTCATTTATAAGACCAGGACTCCCAGAATGGAACATCACTGGTCAATGACCTCCAGGCAGAATGCGTTGAAATCTTAACAATAAAATTGTCTTCCACTTTGCCTCGCAGATAAGAAATTGAATTTGAATAAAGATGAACTATCCAAACTGAGAGTGGCCGAACTGAAGAGGATTCTGGACAACTGGGGAGAGAAATGCTTAGCTTGTGCAGAGAAAATTGAGTTTATCAATTTAATCTTGGAGTTGGCTAAAATATATGAGTCGGATGAACTGGATTTGAACTCTGATCTATAAAGTTTCTGTGTTTTATAAATCTGTAACCCACCTGATTATTGTAAATAAATATGCTGCAGAGAACATCCTATAAAGAAAGGTATCAACTGAATTGCCTGAGCTTCATTATTGACCAGTTGGAATATCTTCTCTTCAAAGGTACATTTAATGTCAGAGAAATGTATACAGTATACATTCTGAAATTCTTTTTCTTCACAACCATCCACAAAAACAGAGGAGTGCCCCAAGGAATGAATGATGGTTAGAACCCCAAAGACCCCTCCCATATGTAAGCAACAGCAAAGCAATGATTCCCCTTCCCCCACCAGCAAAAAAAAAAGCATTCCTGCAAGATGTGTTTAAATTTTTACCAGTTTCTGCAAACAATATGCATTCCATACTGCTGGAAGCAACTCTATTTCCTATCAAACATGCATGCATCCATCAATCAGTCATTGTGCTTGTAGTCAGGCTTAAATGAGGAATTTTTTTAAAAAATACTGTTTTTTAAAAACAATGAGAGTAAAGCTACTTGTGATCTCCAGTAAAGACTACAGTGGGGAATTGCAATGTTGATTTGCCTTTCGTGGCTGTTGGATTAGGTATTTCAGTCCATTTGATTGAACAACAACTGGCCAAGAAAATCATAGGCCTTTTAAACTAATGGTAGGTTAGAACAAAGATGAGGGGGGATTTCTTTACCCAGAGTGGTGAATCAGAATCAGGTTTATTATTACCAGCATATGTCATGAAATTTGTTAACAGCAGCAGTTCAAACATAATCTAGAAGAAGAAAAGATAAGTAAATAAATTGCAGTATATGTATATTTACGTGTACGTGCAAAAAAAACTATATTAAGAAAGTGAGGTAGTGTTCAAGGGTTCAACGTCCATTGCGGAATCGGATGGCAGAGGGGAAGAAGCTGTTCCTGAATTGCTGAGTGTGTGCCTTCAGGTTTCTGTACCTCCTACCTGATGGTAACAGTGAGAAAAGGGCATGCCCTGGGTGCTGGAGGTCCCTGAAGATGTCCTGGGTACTTCATAGGCTAGCACCCAAGATGGAGCTGACTAAATTTACAACCCTCTGCAGCTTCTCTTGGTCCTGTGCAGTAAGTGGAATTTGTTGCCACCGGTGGCCAAGAAGGCCAAATCATTAGGTATATTTAAGGCAGAGGTTGATAGATTCTGATAGGGCATGAAAGGATATGGAGAGAAGGCAGGAGACTGGGGCTGAGAGGGAAATGGATCAGGCAAGATGAAATGACAGAGCAGACTCGATGGGACAAATGGCCTAATTCTGCTGCTATATCTTATGGTCTTATCAGTTGATTCTGTTTAATTGGGACAAATCACAACCATAAGACAAAGGAGCAGGAGTCAGCCATTTGGCCCATTGAGTCTGCTCTGCCATTTCATCATCAGCTGATCCAATCTCCCCTTTAGTCCCACTCCCCCGCCTTCTCACCATAACCTTTCATGCCTTGGCTACTCAGATACCTATCAACCTCTGCCTTAAATACACCCAGTGACTTGGTCTCCACTGCCGCCCGTGGCAACAAATTCCACAGATTCACCTCTGGCCAAAAAAATTTCTTCACATCTCTGTTCTGAATGGGCACCCTTCAATCCTTAAGTCGTGCCCTCTTGTACTAGACTCCCCCACCATGGGAAACAACTTTGCCACATCCACTCTGTCCATGCCTTTCAACATTTGAAATGTTTCTATGAGGTCCCTCCTCATTCTTCTAAACTCCAAGGAGTACAGTCCAAGAGCGGTCAAACGTTCCTCATATGTTAACCCTCTCATTCCCAGAATCATTCCAGTGAATCCTCTCTGAACCCTCTCCAATGTCAGCACATCCTTTCTTAAATAAGGAGCTGAAAACTGAACATCACATCCCTGCTTCCGTACTCTATTCCTCTAGAAATGAATGCCAACATTACATTCGCCTTCTTCATCACCGACTCAACCTGGAGGTTAACCTTAAGGGTATCCAGCACGAGGACTCCCAAGTCCTGTTGCATCTCAGAACTTTTCTCTCCATTTGAATAATAGTCTGCCCGTTTATTTCTTCTACCAAAGTGCATGACCATACGCTTTCCAACATTGTAATTAATTTGCCACTTCTTTGCCCATTCCCCCAATCTATCCAAGTCTCTCTGCAGACTCTCTATTTCCTCAGCACTACCAGCTCCTCCACCTATCTTTGTATCATCAGCAAACTTAGCCACAAAGCCAGCTATTCCATAATCCAAATAGTTGATAAACAACATAAAAAGAAGCAGCCCTAACACGCACCCCTGTGGAACACCACTGGTAACCGGCAGCCAACCAGAATGGGATCCCTTTATTCTCACTCTCTGTTTCCTGCCAATCAGCCAATGCTCTATCCACACATGTAACTTCCCCGTAATTCCATGGGCTCTTGTTCAGCAGTCTCATGTGCGGCACGTTGTCAAAGGCCTTCTGAAAATCCAAATGCACAACATCCACTGTATCTTCCTTATTTAGCCTACTTGTAATTTCCTAAAAAAATTGCACTTGGTTTGTCAGGCAGGATTTTCCTTTAAGGAAACCATGCTGAGTTCTGCCTATCTCGTCATATGTCTCCAGGTACTCCGTAACTTCATCCTTGACAATCGACTCCAAACTTCCCAACCACCGATGTCAAGCTAATAGGTCTATAATTTCCTTTTTGCTTCTTTGCCCCCTTCTTAAATGGTGGAGTGACATTTGCAATCTTCCAGTCCTCTGGAACCAGGCCAGAATCTATTGACTTTTGAAAGATCATTGCTAATGCCTCCGCAATCTCCACAGCTACTTCCTTCAGAACACGAGGGTGCATTCCACCTGGTCTGGGAGATTTATCCACCCTTAGACTATTCAGCTTCTCTGTCGTAATTGTGACTGCGCATATTTCTCTTCCCTGACACCCTTGAGTATCCGGTATACTGCTGATGTCCTCCTCAGTGAAGACTGATGCAAAATACTCGTTCAGCTCCTCCGCCATCTCCTTATCTCCTATTACAATTTCTCCAGCGTCATTTTCTATCGGTCCTATATTTACTCTCACCTGTCTTTTACTCTTTATATACTTGAAAAAGCATTTAGTATCCTCATTGATATTATTTGCTAACTTCCTTTCATAGTTCATCTTTTCCCTCTTAATGACCTTCTTAGTCTCCTTTTGTAGGCTTTTAAAAACTTCCCAATCCTCTTTCTTCCAATTAATTTTTGCTTCTTGTATGCCCTCTCCTTTGCTTTTACTTTGGTTTTGACTTCTCTTGCCAGCCACGGTTGCATCCTTTTTCCATTTGAAAATTTCGTCTTTTTTGGAATATATCTGTCTTGCACTTCTCGCATAAACTCCAGCCACTGCTGCTCTATCATCCTTCACCCTGGTGTCCGTTTCCAGTCAACTTTGCCCAGTTCCTCTCTCATGCCACTATCTCGAGGCTGTGCTCTCTTGTCCTATACTCCCCATGGGAATCATCTTATCCACATCTACTCTGTCTAAGCCTTTCAACATTCGAAAGGTTTCAAAGAGATCCCTCCTCCAGGCCCAGAGCTATCAAAAGTTCCTCATATGATAACCATGGAATCATCCTTGTGAGCCTCCTCTGAACCCTCTCCAATGCCAGCACATCTTTTCTTAGATGAAAAGCCCAAAAGTGTTCACAATCCTCAAGGCAAGGCCTCACCAGTGCCTTGTAAAGCCTCAGCATCGCATCCCTGCTTTTGTATTCTAGCCCTCTTGAAATGAATGCTAACATTGCATTTGCCTTCCTCAAAAACTGACTCGACTTGCAAGTTGACCTTTAGGGTGTTCTGCACAAGGACTCCCAAGTCCTTCTGTATCTCAGATTTTTGGATTTTCTCCGTTTAGCAAATAGTCCGCACATTTATTTCTACTACCAAAGTGCATGCCCATGCATTTTTCAACATTGTATTTCATTTGCCACTCTCTTGCCCATTCTCCTAATCTGTCTAAGTCCTTCTGCATCCTACCTGTTTCCTCAACACTAGCTGCCCATCCACCAGTCTTCATATCATCTGCAAACTTGGCAACAAAGCCATCTATTCCATCATCTAAATCATTGATACACAGCATAAAAAGAAGCAGTCCCAACACCGACCCCTACAGAACACCGCTAGTCACTGGCAGCCAATCCGAAAAGGATCTTTTTATTCCTATTCACTGCCTTCTACCAATCAGCCAATGCTCTAACCATGCCAGTAACTTTCCTGTAATACCATGGGCTCTTAACTTGATAAGCAACCTCACGTGTGGCACCTTGTCAGAGGCCTTCTGTAAGTCCAAATATAAAACACCCCCTGCATCCCCTTTATCTATCCTACTTGTAATCTCCTCAAAGGATTCCAACTGGTTGATCAGGCAGGATTCTCCCTTAAGGAAGCCATGCTAACTTTGTACTATCTTGTCCTGTTCAATTCATTGTACAGTACATTGCGATAGTACAAGGTAAAACAATAAAAGAATGCAGAATGTAGTGTTAGAGCTACAGAGAAAGTGCAATGCAGGCACAAGCTCATAAAAAGGTAGATTATGAGGGAGCAGCTATGGAAGGAGATAAACATCTGATGCTTTGGGTTGAGACCCTTCCTTGGGACTCAGCTGAATAGGACAGTACATCAACTGTTTATTCCTCTCTACCTGACCTTCTGAGTTCCTTGCATTTTGTGTGTGTTATCTGCAGAATCTTATCTGCAGAATCTTGTCTGCGATTGTGAGGTCAAGTGTCCATTGATCGCAAATGGTTTCAAGGTTGTAAATGTTACCAAGTTAGGATGGGCAAGCTCATAGAGAGCAATGTAAAATTTCAGACTCAAAATATTTTAGAAAAAAGTAGTGTTGTATATTTAATATTTCAGTAATATTTGAGTAATCCTGTAAATATATTATTTGATTAAGCATTCTTTGTTGCTTGTACAATTAATTACAGGTTATTAGTAAAAGTATGTGAGTTGTATATGTCATACGTGCACGGCTCACAAAGTAAACACGAAGTTAGACTCAAATTTCAGATTCCCGTGTCTTCCTGTGGAAGAGTTTAATGTTTTGATGTTACAAAACGTAACAAAAAGCAAGCACCTTGTTAGTTTAAGGACTCCAATAGGCGGATTAGAGACCCAAAATCTAACTCAAAGAAGAGGTTTGTAGCTAGGAAGAGTGTTTTCAAGAGAATTTAGGAAAAGTAGGAGAGGCCTCCACACTAAGATGTCAATAGGCAGGACAAGTAGCAACCAAAGTCAGGGGACCAGCTCTCTCCGAAAACCCTGCAGGGTAATTATGTCCTCATCACCATCACATTGTCAAACAGGGAGCAACGGAAGTCAAAGTGTCCAGAGACAGTTGGTAACAGATCCTGAGAAGCCTCTGCCTCTCCACCACTTCATTGCATCTCACATATAAAACTTAATTTTCTCTGATGGAAAGGTTTAAAAACAAATGGCTCAGTTTGGCAAGGGGCTCTTTTTCTGCTGAACCCCACTGTCGTTGTCACATGTACTGAGGTACAGGGGAAACACTGTTTCACCACTAGAGGGTGCCCTTCACCAACTTTATTATTGGGACAAGCTTTCTGTATTTTGTTATACTTGTTTGCTGGTCTGTTGTTTTTGGAACATTATGCCTACCCCAAAACTCCATTAAATTATCTAAAAATTTAAAAACTAATTTAAAAAAACCTGAACTAAGACCTAAAATGCTAAAAATACTGGATGTCAGGCAGTATTTCAGATTCAGATTCATTCATTGATCATCAAAACATGCAGTGACATGTGTCATTTGCGTTAACAACCAACACACCCTACGGATGAGCCGAGGGTAGGCCATTCATTCGGGCACCAACATAGCAGGCAGAACAACATAGTAAAGAAAACACAACACAACAAAAATCAATTCAAAGTATGTTTATTATCAAAGTACATAACTGTCTCCATATACAACCCAGAGATTCATTTTCTTGCAGGCATATTCAATAAATTCAATAATCCATGATAGAATCAATGAAAGGCCGCCCAACCAGTGTGCAGAAAACAACAATATGTGCAAATACAGAAAGAAAGAAATAATAAGAAATATTGAGAACAAGAGATGAAGATTTCTTGAAAGTGAGTCCATTGGTCATGGGAACAGTTATCCTCTCTGGTTCAAGAGCCTGATGGTTGCAGGATAATAATTGTTCCTGAACTTGCTGGTGTGAGTCCTGATACTCTTGTGCCTTCTTTGTGATGGAAGCAGCGAGAAGAGAGCATGTCCTGGGTAGTGGGGGTCCCTGATGATGGATGCTGCTTTCTTGCGACAATATTCCATGTAGATGTGCTCAATTTTGAGGAGGGCTTTACCTGTGATGGACTGGGCTAAATCCATTACTTTTTGTGGGTTTTTCCATTCAAGGGCATTGGTGTTTCCATACCAGGCTGTGATGCAGCCAGTCAATATACTCTCCACCACACATCTATAGAAGTTTGTCCAAGTTTTAGATGTCATAAAGAATCTTCGCAAACTCCTGAGGACGTAGAGGCGCTGTGGTGCGTTCTTTGTAATTGTACTTCAGTGCTTGGCCCAGAGCAGGTCCCCCAAAATAATAAAAACAACAACAAAACAAGCCGCTTTTCTCACATACAGACAATCCTTCAACACCAGGACAGGCCTCCAGCCCCCAGTCTCCAGTCTCCAGTCTCCAATCCCCAGTCCCCAGTCCCCAGTCTCCAGTCTCCAGTCACCAGTCTCCAGTCTCCAGCCCCCAGTCTCCAGTCTCCAGTCCCCAGTCTCCAGTCTCCAGTCCCCAGTCCCCAGTCTCCAGTCTCCAGTCCCCAGTCCCCAGTCTCCAGCCCCCAGTCTCCAGTCTCCAGCCCCCAGTCTCCAGTCTCTAGTCTCCAGTGTCCAGTCTCCAGTGTCCAGCCTCCAGTCCCCAGTCTCCAGTCTCCAGCCCCCAGTCCCCAGTCCCCAGCCCCCAGTCCCCAGTCTCCAGTCACCAGTCTCCAGTCTCCAGTCCCCAGTCTCCAATCTCCAGTCCCCAGTCCCCAGTCCCCGGTCTCCAGTCTCCAGTCTCCAGTCACCAGTCTCCAGTCACCAGTCTCCAGTCTCCAGTCTCCAGTCCCCAGTCTCCAGTCTCCAGTCCCCAGTCCCCAGTCTCCAGTCCCCAGTCCCCAGTCCCCAGTCTCCAGTCCCCAGTCTCCAGTCCCCAGTCTCCAGTCCCCAGTCCCCAGTCTTCAGTCTCCAGTCCCCAGTACCCAGTCCCCAGTCCCCAGTCTCCAGTCTCCAGTCCCCAGTCTCCAGTCCCCAGTCCCCAGTCCCCAGTCTCCAGTCTCCAGTCACCAGTCTCCAGTCTCCAGTCTCCAGCCCCCAGTCTCCAGTCTCCAGTCCCCAGTCCCCAGTCTCCAGCCCCCAGCCCCCAGTCTCCAGTCTCCAGCCCCCAGTCTCCAGTCTCTAGTCTCCAGTGTCCAGTCTCCAGTGTCCAGCCTCCAGTCCCCAGTCTCCAGTCTCCAGCCCCCAGTCCCCAGTCTCCAGCCCCCAGTCCCCAGTCTCCAGTCACCAGTCTCCAGTCTCCAGTCTCCAGTCCCCAGTCCCCAGTCTCCAGTCTCCAGTCTCCAGTCTCCAGCCCCCAGTCCCCAGTCTCCAGTCTCCAGCCCCCAGTCTCCAGTCTCCAGTCTCCAGTCCCCAGTCCCCAGTCTCCAATCTCCAGTCCCCAGTCCCCAGTCCCCAGTCTCCAGTCTCCAGTCTCCAGTCCCCAGTCTCCAATCTCCAGTCTCCAGTCTCCAGTCCCCAGTCTCCAGTCTCCAGTCCCCAGTCCCCAGTCTCCAGTCCCCAGTCCCCAGTCCCCAGTCTCCAGTCCCCAGTCTCCAGTCCCCAGTCTTCAGTCTCCAGTCCCCAGTACCCAGTCCCCAGTCCCCAGTCTCCAGTCCCCAGTCCCCAGTCTCCAGTCCCCAGTCCCCAGTCCCCAGTCTCCAGTCTCCAGTCCCGTCTCCAGTCCCCAGTCCCCAGTCTCCAGTCCCCAGTCCCCAGTCCCCAGCCCCTGTCCCCAGTCTCCAGTCCCCTGTCCCCAGTCTCCAGTCTCCAGTCTCCAGTCCCCAGTCCCCAGTCCCCAGTCCCCAGTCTCCAGTCTCCAGTCCCCAGTCTCCAGTCTCCAGTCCCCAGCTATCAAACCCACTTTGCCAGTGCTGAGTATTTTCAGTAATTTTCTGCTTGTTTTATTACAGGTCAGATCACTATTGAAATTGGTTTATTATTGTCACATGGACCGAGATACAGTGAAAAGCTCGTCTTGCACACTGTTCATACAAATCAGATCATTACACAGTGCAGTGAGGTAGAACAAGGTAAACAATAACAATGTAGAATAAACACAAGAAGCTGGGAGGTGATAGGTGGAACAGCTAAAGGGCTGACTAAAAAGGAATCTGATAGGAGAGGAGTGGACCATGGGAGAAAGGGAATAACGTGTCAAAGCTACCAAACGCGTGCAGCACAGGTAAATGATCAAGTTCAAGATCATAACGAAGTACATTGTGAGGCCAAGAATCCATCTTTTTATACAAGAAGTCCTTTCAAGAGTTTAATAACAGCAGGATAGAAGCTGTCCTTCAGCCCGGTGGGACGTGCTTTCTGGCTTTTGTATCTTCTGCCCGATGGGAGAGGGGAGAAGAGAGAATGTCTGGCATGCCTGGGGGCTTTGATGATGCTGACTGCTTTACCGAGGCAGTGAGAAGTGTAGACAGAGTCCATGGAGGGGAGGCTGGTTTCTGTGATGTGCTGAGCTGTGTCCGCAACTCTCTGCGATTTCTTGTGGCATCGTGCAGAGCTATTCTCATACCAAACTGTGATGCATCTGGATTGATGCTTACTGTGGTGCATCGATAAAAAATTGGTAAATAAATAAATAGTACAAAGAAAGGAGTAATGAGCAAGTGTTCATTCCACTTCTGGTGTTCCCATTATTATTTCATGCTCTTGTTATTTATATTTGCATTTGCACAGCTCGTTGTTCATTGTTCTTGCTAACAGTTCCTATCCTATAGATTTGCTGAGTATGCCCACAGGATAAAGAATCTCAGGGTTGTATGTGGTGACATGTATGTAAATCTCATAATAAATTTTACTTTGAACTCTGAACTTTTGAACATTGGCAGTTCAGAAATCTGATGGCGGAGGGGAAGAAGCTGCTTCTGAATTGTTGAGTGTGGTTCTTTAGGCTCCTGTACCTCCTCCCTGATGCCAGAACAAAAAGGAAATAGAACAGAGTGTTATAGTAATAGAGAAAGTGCAGTGCAGATGTACAAATACGTTTAAGGGTCTCGGAGAGGCAGAGTGAGAGATCGAGAGTTCAACTTCAGCGTACAAGAGGACATTTCAGGAGTCTTATAAATGCTTTGTAGAATCTGTCCTTGAGCCTGGTGGAACGTGCTTTCAGGATTTTGTATCTTCTGCCCGATGAGAGAGGGGAAAGGAGATAATGTCCGGAGTTGGTGATTATGATTATGCTGGCTGCCTTACTGAGGCAGTGAGAAGTGTAGACGGAGACAATCAAAAGAGTTCATAAAAACAATTGTCCAGGCAATTACTGTCCATGCAGGTGGGTTTTATGGGAGGAAAGGGGCCTGTCCTTGTTATTGGCCCAGGGACTACTGTCCATGTGGGTGAGTTCTTTTTTTTGTAATTTATTTTTTTATTGAAGTTCATCAAACAAACATTTCTATAAGATGTATTTCAGACATTGTACATATATATCATATAATCATATGTATCACAAAATCTCCATAAAGTATTAATCTGGGGTATATACTTATAGAAAGGAGTGGAACGAAAAAGCAATCAAAAGGAAAGAACTATATACAAGTAGGGAGTGATCTTTTTTTTTACAACAGATTCATTGATTTGTGAGAATAAAATCAGGCCTATGAGGCATTATGTAGTTAAACCATTTTTCCCAGTATGAATCGAATTGTTCCAGCTTATGATTAACAGATGCTGTTATCTTCTCCATTTTGTAAATGTCCATTGTAACTTCCATCCATGCATTTAAAGTTGGGCTCTCCTGTGATATCCATTTCCTAGTAAGAGTCTTTTTACCAGCCAACAGTATATTCATTAAATATTTATCTCTTTTCAACCATTCTTGAGGTATATATCCAAAATATATGGTCTTACTCTCTAAGAGTATTTCACATTTAAAGATGTCTTGTAGAGCATTGTGTATCCCCCTCCAATAGTCTTTGATAACAGGGCAGTTCCAAAAAATATGATAATGATTTGCATTTTGATTTCCATAATTTCTCCAGCAAACTGGGAGGTTACTATCATAATGGGATTTCTGAGAGGGTGTAATAAAATATTTTATCAAGTTTTTCCATCCAAACTCCCTCCATTTCTGTGAACTGGTACACTTCCATTGATATCTCCGTATTGTTGTCCATTCTTCCTCAGATATAATTATCCCTCCTTCCTTCTCCCATTTTGTTTTAATGTATGAAGTTGAATGTGTTTTAAGATTTGACAACCCCTTATACATAGTTGAAATGATTCTACTACCATTATCTGAATTATTTGCTTTTCTAAAGAGCTCTATCAAGCATGTATTTGCCTTGGTTATATTTTTAAGCGTCTTATTAACATATTGTCGCATCTGTAAATACCGATAAAAATCTTGTTTTTCTTAAAAGTGTTTCTCTTTAAGCATTTCAAAACTGAACAGTGTTCCTTCTTTCATTATGTTGCAAAGAACTGTTATTCCTTTAGCTGTCCTGTCCTTAAATCTAGCATCCAGTTTATTTGGTGTAAAATCCGAGTCATATGCTCACCATTTAAGAATTGCAATATCTCCCTCTAGATTATATTCTTTTATAGTAGTTTTCCATATTTTAAGAGTCAATTTCACCCATGGGTTATCAACAGTATTTATGTACCTTTGCAAGTTGTTATCAGCCAAAATTGCTTGTATGGGGATGGGAAGTACCCGCTCCTCAATGTTTTTCCATTGACCGTCATATGATGGGTTGCACCAACATATCACAGCTCTCAACCGTGCTGCAAAATAATAATCTCTAAGTGAAGGCAAGCCCCATATGTGGGTGGGTTCTGAGAGAGGAAATGGGCCTGTCCACATGATCAACCCAGGGACTACAGTCTGTGCGGGTGGGTTTTGTGAGCGTTGTCGACCCAGGGACTACAGTCTGTGCGGGTAAGCTCTGAGAGAGAAGTGCCTGTCCACACTATCAGCTCAGGTACTACTGTCTGTGTAGGTGGGCTTTGAGAGAGAAGAAGGGGCTGATTTTGTTCTTGTCTTCTGTGTTGTTCCGCTGAGCAGTGTGGGAATACAATGTTGGCCTCACTTGCGGGCTGCCCTCAGCACAGCTTCAGATGTGCTGGTTGTTAAAGGATCTGTATGTTCCGATGTGGACGTGATAAATAAGTCTAATTAGGAGTGTGAGCGAGTTAGTGTTTCGGGTTGATGATCATTTATCAGATCTGAACATTGGCCCTGTTCTCCACCCCCCCCCCCGCCCCCATAGATGTTGCGTGACACACAAGAAATTTTCCCCGATGTTTTAATTCCAGATTTTCGGCCTCTGGTGTAAACAGGCTTGTACATTGGGAAGACCAGGGACTTTATGTAGAGTAGTTTGGTGAAACGAGAATTCTGCATTGCTCTTTCAGTGGCTAGATTAGTTCATCCTGGAGGAAAGAGGGGTTTTCTTTGTAATCGGTCACTTCTCTGGCCAAAGAAAAATACAATTTAACATCACATTATGTTAAAGTTGTACAAGTCATTGGTTTCCTGAGTTATGAGGAAAAGTTAAATAATTTAGGACTTTGTTCCCGAGAGTGTAGGAGAATGATGGGAGATTTGATAGACGTATAAGAAACTATGAGGGGTATAGATAGGGTAAATGTAAGCAGGCTTTTTCCACTGAGGTTGGGTGGGACAACAGCTAGAGGTCGTGGATTAAGGGTGAAAGATGAAATGTTTAAGGGGAAGCTGAGGTGAAACTTCTTCATGTAGAGGGTGGTGAGAGTGTGGAAAGAGCTGTCAGTGTATGTGGTGGATGAGGGGTTGATTTCAACATTTAAGAGAAGTTTGGATAGGTACATGGATGGGAGGGGTATAGACAGATATGGTCCAGGTGTAGGTTGATGGGACTAGGGAGAATAACAGTTTGGCACAGACTAGATGGGCCAAAGGGTCTATTTCTGTGCTGTTGAGTTCTAAGACTCTATGACACACATACAGCATTTTATTCCAGAACCTTAACGTACATTAAATATCAGAAATGCCTGTCATCTGAAACATAATTACTTTGGCCTTCCACAGCAATCCACTGACAAACTTCAACTCATTCAGAATAGCATTGCTAGGCTTTTACCCAAGACCAGGATGAGGGAGCATATCACTTCCCATATAAATATTCTGCAATGGCTTCCACTATCTTTTAGAACCGATCTTAAAGTTCTCTTATTGGTTTTCAAAGCCCCTAATGGTCTGGGACAGAAGTAAGTCACGGCATCATTTTTGTTCTATAATCCTGCTCGAGCTCTCAGGTCTTCTTCTGCTAGTCTCTCAAATTTAAACAATCTCCCTCAAATGATAATTGGCAGGTCAGCTTTTTTGAACTAAACTCCTAAACTGTGGAATTCAATACCTAAAACTAAAAGGGATGCAGACTCAGTTTATACTCTTAAACGCCAGCTCATAACCTATTTATTTATTTATTTAACCTCGCTTTTCACTGGCGTCTTTTTGTCTTTTATTTTCAAGTTTATTTTCGTTTTAAAAAATTTTCATATTTGTACTATTACCATATTGTAAAGCACTCTGATCTACATCAACTGTATGAAAAGTGCCCAGTAATTAAAGTTAATAATTTTCAGTAATTCACAAGCTATTCTGAGTTCAGTTAAAAATAAGGTACAAACACACAGATTAAGAGCAGGGGTAGGTTCACATGTCCCTTCAAGAATATCCTGCCCTTCACTCAGATCACGGCAGATCTGATTGTAGCTTCTATCAACCATAAATAAAGTCAACTCTGTGTATATAAACTACATACAGGTTTTGACAGAAAAATATTAAAAGAACAACTTACTTATTTTCTTCGGAGGTTTCGGCAGGCTTTGTAAAAGAACAGGGATGCTTTCCCAATTTATAATCGGAAAAAGATGTAGAAAACTTTTGGGTAGAGTTAAAACTCTGCAAGTGTATTAAAGACCCTGATGGGAGTTACTTGCAGGCCTCCAAACAGTAGCCAGGATGTGGGCTACAAATTACAATAGGGGAGAGAAAAGGCACATAAAAAAAGGCAATGTTATGACAATTATGGGGCATTACAATATGAGTTTGATGGCCCTTGGCCTGTACTTGCTAGTGTTCAGCAGAACAAGGGGGAGGATCTCCTTGAAGCCTATCGAATATTGAAAGGTCTAGATAGATTGGATGTGGAGAGGATGTTTCCTATAGTGGGGGACTCTAGGAACAGAGGGCACAGTCTCAGAATAGAAGGACATCTCTTTAGAGCAGAGATGAAGAGGAATTTCTTCAGCCAGGTGATAGCGAATCTGTGGAATTCATTGCCACAGACGGCTGTGGAGGCAAGTCATTGGGTATATTTAAAGTGGAGGTTAATAGGTTCTCAATTAATCAAGGCATCAAATGTTACAGGGAGAAGGCAGGAGAAAGGGGTTGAGAGGGATAATAAATCAGCCATTTTGGATTGGCAGAGCAGACTCAATGGGCTGAATGGACTAACTTTGCTCCTCTGTTTAATGGTCTTATGGTCTAACATGGGAACATATTTCCTTGAAGGAAAGTTAACTCTTATCTGTTGAGGAGCTAGATGATTATTTTGCGATGGAAGTCTGTTGGGCTAAGGTGAATAGTGGCTGTTACAGAATCCATGATGAGATGCTGTGGATTCGAAAGCAGGTCAGGACTTGGTATGCACCAAGAATCAGATGGACCAGGTGGTGGGTGGTCGTATGAGCAGCTGGTGCAGATCACAAGTCCTGGTTATGATGGCAAGAAGACATCTCTGAAGAACGTCAATGAAGACTGGAGCCACCCATCTTGTAAAGACACTGCTCAGAAGAAGGCAATGGCAAAGTACTTCTGTGGAGAAATTTACCATGAACAATCAGGGACATGAGGCCATTATCACCCACGTCATGTGACACAACACATAACAAATCAACAAGCAAATTCTATGTCTTTGCCATAAACCAGCAAACGCCGATGATAATAAACCTGATTATTATCGGACTCAATGTTTAAGGAACGTCATCTTCCCCTCCGCCATCAGATTTCTGAATGGACAGTGAACCCACATTTTGTACAACTGCAACGTAACGTCCCAACTCCTGTACTCAATGCCCTCGATTGTCAGTTGTGACACATTTAATCAACACAGGGCTTGCTTAACCTTGAGCAAATACAGTTGAACCCCTCCCAGGCAGTCGATGTGCAAGAACAGTTACACAAGGCGCTGTCAGGTTTATCAACTTCCTGCCATGATTGCTGCAACCAAGCTGTCCACACATCTAGTACATGGTAAAATTAGGCACATGCAGTACCTACTGAGAAGTTAAGGATTCCTACCAGTGTGGACGAAAAGAGGGACTTGGGGTTCATGTCCAAGTTCCTCAAAGTTGCCGTGCAAGTTAATAACGTGGTTAAGAAGGAGTGTAACACACGCAAAATACTGGAGGAACTCAGCAGGTCAGGCAGCATCTATGGAAAAAAGTACAGTCAACGCTTTGGGTTGAGACCCTTCAGTCCTGCTGAAGGGTCTCGGCCTGAACCGTCGACTGTCTACTCTTTTCCATAGATGCTGCTTGACCTGCTGAGTTCCTCCAGCAATTTGTGCATGTTACTTGGATTTCCAGCAGCTCTCGTTTGTGTTAATAAGGTGTGTGGTGTGTTGGCCTTCATTGGTTGGGGAATTGAGTTTAGGAGCCACGAGGTAAAATTGAAGATCTGTTAATCTCTGGTTAGACCACACTCGGAATATTTTGATCAGCTGGTTCTTGGAGGGATGTGGAAGCTTTAGAGAGGGTGCAGAGGAGATTTACCAGGATACTGCCTTGATTAGAGCACATGCCTTAAGAGGAAAGGTTGAGTGAGCTGGAGCTTTTCCCTTTGGGTCAAAGGAGGATGAGAGATGACATGATAGAGGACAAGAGGTAGTGACATTCAGAGACTCTTAGGTACATGGATGAAAGAAAAATGGAGGGAAGTGTTAGATTGATCTTGGAGTAAGTTAAAGATTAAAAGGCCTGTACTGTGCTGTAATGTTCCAGTTCTGATTGGAGTGTTCTTTCTCTTTGAAATGAATGTTGTCTGATTTTCGAACCCCCAGTGTTGAAGGTATGAGGAGGTTGGGGGTGCCCTCAGAGAGTGATCCAGGGTGAGCTGGGAAACGGTCCCCTCGACAGGAACTGGGAGTAACCCCCAACTCCAGCTGCAATAATAAAGCAACTGGCCAATTACCAAGTGATGTTTTGCCTGCTGCGCACCAGCAAAAGACCAACCGTGGAAGACTACGAGCTGACATCATCTGAAGTTATATGTCAAATACCCAGGATTGTAGATAGTGTAACACAACAATACTGACAATATTCAAATGGAAACCCTGGAGCAGGTTTTCCCAGCCTGGGCTCCACAGACCAACCACCCCCCCTATTCATGGTAGGGGTCCATGGCAGAGGAGGGGTTGGGAACCTCTGTTCTAGGCTGTTGATAGATTTGGGTGTTTTGTTCTGTGAAGTGTTTTAATGTCCAGGTTCAAAGTAAATTTATTATTGAAGTACATATATGTCACCATATACAACCCTGAGATCACTTTCTTGTGGGCATACTCAGTAAATCCAATGACCATAATAGAAGCAATGAAAGGCCACACCCAAGAGAGTGGACAACGAGTGTGTAAATACAAAAGAAAACATAAAAATGATAATAACAAATAACTGAAAGTACCATTTAATGGCAAAGTTGGCAATGAGGTACCCACCCTTAGGGCCACACGATAGGCCACTTTTCGATATGCCAAGGACGTGGCCTGGAAGACTTAAGGATACCGGATTTTCCTGGCCCTGGAGGCGGGGGGATTCGAGGCCGGTGTTGCCACAGAAAACTGCTGTGCCGTGGGAGTACACGGAAGATGGAAAGCAGCGAGCTGGCTGCTGGCTGTGTGCCCAGAGACCCGAGATCTTTGGACACACAGCTCGGAAAAAGCAACGCAACAGACTTTTAACACCATAAATCGTCGAGCTGTTTTGTTAGGTATCCCTCCTCACTGTGAAACGGGCTCAGCTCTTTTTCACTTATTAGGAAGAGAGAGAGAGAGAGCTTGTGTTATGTCGAATTATGGGGTGAATGAGTAGTCTTTGGAGTACTGCAAGTCTGTGTCTTTACTGATGCTTTGCTGCACACTTGAGTGCTCGGTGGGGGTGCTGGTGTTTTTATGTTGGTGGGGGAGGAGGGATCTTCGCTTGGCTGCTGCTTAAGTGTGGGAGGTGGGAGCCGAGGGGGCTTTGGGGTTCTAACATTTAACTGTCATTCATCCTTTGGGGCACTCCTCTGTTTTCGTGGAAGTTTGCAAAGAAAAATAATTTCAAGGTGTACGTTGTATACATTTCTCTGACGTTAAAGATACCTATTGAAACCTATTGATAGCAAGCGTTGGCTGAACTGTAGAAGAATTCTCGAAGTAGTTGCTGTGCCTCTTCGTCGAACGCCTTCGCTCCATCCACCACAACAGACAGGACCTCAAGTTGGCCATCCACTTCAATGCCACTTCCTATTCTCGTTCCAACACGTTGGTACACGGCCTCCTCTACCTCCAGGATGAGACCAGTCACAGGTCTGAGGAGCAACACCTCATATTCTGTCCAGGTAGCCTGCACCTAATGGCACAAACATCAATTTCTCAAACTTCTGGTAACTTCCCCCCCCCCCTCGCTCTTTTCCATTCCCCAACATTTTGTGTGTGTTGCTCAAGTTTTCCTGGGTCTGCAGAATCTCATGTGTTTATTGTTTCTTGAAGGACAATGTAACTTCCATCGGGTCCAGGGAATAAATGGTGAGGAAATTGGTAAGTTTGTTTATTATTAGCATATTGACTGAAATTCGGTGAAAAATGTTGCTTGCATTCAGTCCACCTCACCCCCTTCTCTTCTCCTCACCTGCCTATCACCTCTCCCTGGTGCCCCTCCTCCTCCCTTTCTTCCATGGTCCACTCTCCCCTCCTATCAGATTCCTTCTTCTTCAGCCCTTTACCTCTTCCACCTATCACTCCCTAGCTTCTTATTTTATCCCCCCCTTCCCCACCCACCTACCTTCCCCCTCATCTGGTCTCACCAATCTCCAACCCGCTCATATTCCTTCCCCTCCCGCCACCCTTTATTTTGGCTTCTTCCCCCTTCCTTTCCAGTCCTGATGAAGGGTCTCGGCCCAAATCGTCAACTGTTTATTCCTCCCCGTAGATGCTGCCTGACCTTCTGAGTTCTTCCAGCATTTTGCATGAGTTACCCATTGTGTTGCTCTGTCTGTAATGAGTCTTTGAAACACCTTTTATGATGTAAATCTGCAGGTTAGAGCACAGTAATTAGTTCCAACTCTTTGGGGACTTCACAATGTGTTTTTAATGTGCATACAGCATGAAGGAAAAATACAACAGCTGGGAATTTTCCTGGGAAGCTCCCCACCCATCCCCGTCCCTTTGTAAAACCGCAATGTCAGAGCCATTAAAGAATAAACATACAACACTCTTGTCTCAGTTTAGAGACATAAGAAGTTTATAGCCATGAAAATTATCCTGGGATATTAGTGGTTGAATTTGCAGATTATTTGTAAGGCGTTCACTCCTGCCTTGTTTAACTAGAGGTAGGGTGGTGTCCCACAGTGACTGGGAGCTTTCCAAAGGTGGTTCAGTAATGCTGTTTATTGTTGTTGTATGTACTGAGATATAGTGAAAAGCTTCTATTGGCAAGGCAGACAGACTTTATAATTTCAAAGTAAATTTATTATCAAAGTGTGAAGAAGCAGCTGCAGTCAGTTTTTGATTATGCTTGTGCAGACGCGAACTTGTGTCGCCAAAAATAAACTCGACTCTGAATTTGATGTCAATCTCACCGACTCCAAGTTTACTTATTTATTGAGATACAGCACAGAATAGGCCCTTCCAGCCCAGCAACCCTGATTTACCCTGGCCTAATCATGGGACAATTTACAATGACCAAATAACCTACTATAGAGAGAGTGCAGAGGAGATTTACAAGGATGTTGCCTGGATTGGAGATCATGCCTTATGAGAATAGGTTGAGTGAACTTGGCCTTTTCTCCTTGGAGCGACGGAGGATGACAGGTGACCTGATAGAGGTGTACAAGATAATGAGAGGCATTGATCGTGTGGATAGTCAGAGGCGCCACACGACCATGACGCCTTCTGTGCCTTGTCATGGTCTTTGTTCTCCACGGAGTGTTACAGTACCACTGGATCTCACTGTGGATCTCATCCTCCCCGCTCGTCACATGCTGGGACAGGCGTGTCCCTATCTCACCGGCGTATGAGGCCCCGGGCTACCCTCACCTGGTTTAGCCCAGCTGTCAAAGTGGGGTACTGGGAGTGGCCACTGTCACGTGCTGACAGCTGCTGGTGAGAGCTGTGTTTGGTGGGACATACCCAAGTATGTCCTCATGCAGATGAATTCATCACACAGAGCATTGAGGGAGAACAAGGTAAAACACTAACAGAATGCAGAATAAAGTGTTACAGTTACTGAGGCAGACAATAGGTGCGAGGGCCGGGATACAGTGAGGACAAGAGTCCATTTTATTGTCGGTCCAATGGTTTTATACCAACGGGGTAGAAGCTGCCATCTTCTGCCCAGTGGGGGGGGGGGGGATTTGAAGAGAGAATGTCCGGTAGGGGGGTCTTTGATGATGTTGGCCGCTTTCCTGAGGCAGTGGGAAGTGTAGACGGAGGAGCGGGTGGTTTTTATGAATTGCTGAGCTGAGTCCACAACACTCTACAGTTCCTTGCGGTCTCAGGCAGAACAGTTACCATCGCTATTAAATATAAATGCCTTGTCAGAAATTGAAAGAAACTCTGTGAATGACAGATAAATGTTTTCTTTATTTTAGAAATTCAATATTTAATAGCTGTAATCCTAGAACTATTTTTTTTACGGAATAATAGCGCTGAGTTGTTATTGTGGACTTCAATGAATTGGCCGATCAGATTACATTTCATGCCTTCAAATCAGGTAATCTGACCCTCACGCTGCAGGTTCTCAGAACCAACATCGCTACACCTGACACCCGCAGACTGGGCAGGGGAAGACCTTCGTGTAACATCATCTGCATTTCTTCAGGTTTGTGCGTTTGCCGTCTGCAGTGTATGGATCCAAGAACCCGAGCAAGTTGCCGGCTAAGGACAATCCTCTGGTCCCCGAGCGATGCATTCTTTTCCCTGTTCCAACTTCTTCCACTGTTTCAGGGATGGAGGGGACATTCCTACCACCGATCAGGCGGACGGGGAGCGGGGGTCACCTCGGCCGGAAGCCGTTGGTGTGCAGCCCGGTGTGGTGACGGAGGAGGTTGTTGGCGATACCTCCAACGCACTCAACACTCATCCCAGGAGCGGACTGCAGCCTGGCTTGGAGAACGCAGAGAGGGAGTCTGACCAAATCCAGCCTCAACCCTGTGGCTTTCTGGAAACGGGCTATCAGAGGGTGAGTGTTCAGCCGAGGCTTTGGTGTAATGGGGAGGGGCTACCGGCTAAACAACCTCACAGAGGCAGAGAAAATCGTGGAGTCAGTAGTAAACTGATTATTAGTATGATTCTATTATTATCAGTAATAAACTTACTTAAACCCAGCGCCCCTACAGAGGCATAGGAGCCCGACAGCAGCTCGCCGGAGTCCTCTGTCCCCTGTCCCGGAACCGGAGCAGAGGTCTTTGAAACTTTTGTTCTGTTTCTGTGGCTCTGGGATGGAGATGTTTGCACCACAGCCAACCCTCCTCCTTTTGCAGCTGGGCTTGGGCTTATTATCACTGATATATCTCACGAAATTTGTTGTTCTGCTGCAGCTGTACAGTACAAGACATACAATATACCATATAGTAAGAAACGTATACACGATTAAGTAAGAAGTGTGAAAAGAAAGCAAACGCAGTGAGTATGTGGGCTCATTGTCCATTCTGGTATCTGGTGGCAGAGGGGAAGGAGCTGGTCCTGTAAGGTTGAGTGTGTGCTTTCAGTCTCTGATACCTCCTCCCTGGTGGCAATCACAAGAAGAGGGCATGAGAAGTCCTTCTTGATGGAGGCCACCTTTTTGAGGCAGAGCGTTTTGAGGATGTCCTCGATGTGGGGAGCCTAGTGCCCATGACAGATTTTTCCAATCCTGTACAGTGTCCCCTCCATACTGGACAGTGACGCCATCTGTAGAAATTTGTGAGTGTCTTTGGTGACACACCAAGTCTCTACAAACTCCTAATGAGGTATAGCCACTGTCATGTCTTCTTTGTAATTGCATCAATATGTTGTTGGGCCCAAGATAGGTCCTTAGAGACGCTAACACCCTGGAACTTGAAAGTGCTCACCCTTTCCACTGCTGATCCCTCGATGAGAACTGTTCCCTTGACTTCCCCTTTACAAAGTCCTCAATCAATTCCTTGGTCTTACTGACATTGAGTGCAAACTTGTTGTTGCAACACCACTCAACCAGCTGATAACTCACTCCCTTGTTCCTTGTCACCAACTGAGATTCTGCTGACAACAGTCGTGTCATCAGCGAATCTGAGCTGTGCTACGCCACCCGGTCGTATGTGTAAAGAGAGTAGAGCAGTGGAGTATTTAAATGGGGAAAAAATTCAAAGTTCTGAGATGTAATGGGACTTGGGAGTCCTCGTGCAGGATACCCTTAAGGTTAACCTCCAGGTTGAGTCGGTGGTGAAGAAGGCAAATGCAATGTTGGCATTCATTTCTAGAGGAATAGAGTATAGGAGCAGGGATGTGATGTTGAGGCTCTATAAGACACTGGTAAGACCTCACTCAGAGTACTATGTGCAGTTTTGGGCTCCTTATTTAAGAAAGGGTGTGCTAACGTTGGAGAGGGTTCAGAGATGATTTACTAGAATGATTCCAGGAATGAGAGGGTTAACATATGAGGAACGTTTGACCGCTCTTGGACTGTACTCCTTGGAGTTTAGAAGAATGAGGAGGGACCTCATAGAAACATTTCAAATGTTGAAATGCATGGACAGAGTGGATGTGGCAAAGTTGTTTCCCATGGTGGGGGAGTCTAGTACAAGAGGGCACGACTTAAGGATTGAAGGGCGCCCATTTGGAACAAAGATGCAAAGAAATTTTTTTAGCCAGAGGGTGGTGAATCTGTGGAATTTTTTGCCACGGGTGCCAGTGGAGGCCAAGTCATTGGGTATATTTAAGGCAGAGATTGATAGGTATCTGAGTAGCCAGGGCATCAAAGGTTATGGTGAGAAGTTGGGGGAGTGGGTCTAAATGGGAGAATGGATCAGCTCATGATAAAATGGTGGAGAAGATGTGATGGGCCGAATGGCCGCCTTCTGCTCCTTTGTCTTATGGTCTTACAGACTAAGCACACAACCTAGAGTTGTGCCAGTGTTGATCGTCAGCGAGGAGGAGATGTTAGTTCTGATCCACATTGACTGTGGTCTCCCAATGTGGAAGCTGAGGATCCAGTTGCAGAGGGAGGTACAGAGGTCCAAATTTTAGTTTTATTCTCCCTTTTCCTCAGGGGCATGGAAAGAGGCCATTCAGACCATCAAGAAAGTACTAGCCAAGAACAGATTAGGTCAATCCCACTTCCCAGCTTCTGGTCCACATCACGGCACCTTCAATGTGTGTTTTTTTTTCACATTCATTGAGGGGCTTCCCAGGCTGAGCAAGCATTTAATTACCCTTCCTAGAGCCCTTGATAAGGTGGTGGATGATGGAATTGATGGCTTTGTGGCCACGTTTGTGGACAATTCAAAGATAGGCGGAGGAGCAGGCAGTGTTGAGGAAGCAAGGACTCTACAGAAGTATTAGAAGAATGGGCAAAAAAATGGCTCGTGGAATACTGTGTAAAGCAATGTATGGTTCATGCACTTTGGTAGAAGGAATAAAGGTGTAGACTATTTTCTAAATGGGGAATGAATACAAAGACCAGAGGTGGAGAGGGACATGGGATTCCTCCCGCAGGATTCCCTAAAGGTTAACGCGGGATGAGTTGGTGGTAAAGAAGGCAAATGCAGTGTTAACATTCATTTCGAGAGGGAAAAAACCATAAAAGCAAAGATGTAGTGATGAGGCTTTGTCAGGAATTGGTCAGACCACGTTTAGAGTATTGTGAGCAGTTTTGGGCTCCATATCTAATAATGGATGTGCTGGCATGGGAGAGAGTTCAGAGGAGGTTTACAACAATGATTCCGGAATGAAAGGATTCATGTATGGGATGCATTTGATGACTCTGGGCCTCTGCTCACTGGAGTTTAGAAGAATGAGGGGGAACCTCATGGTAACATATGGAATATTGAAAGGCATGGATAAAGTGGATGTGGAGACGATGTTTCCTATAGTAGGGGAGTCCAGAAGCAGAGGACACGTCCTCAGAGTAGAGGGACACCACTTTAGAACAGAGATGAGAAGGAATTTATTCAGTCAGGTGGTGGATTAATCTACAGAATTTATTGTCACAGACAGCCATGAGGGCCAAGTCATTGGGTATATTTAAAGCAAAGGTTGACAGGTTCTAGGTTAGTCAGGGTGTTAAAGGTTATAGGGAGAAGGAAGGAGAATGGGGTTGAGAGGGATAATAAATCAGCCATTATGAAATGCCAGAGCAAAATCAATGGTCCAAGTGGCTTAATTCTCCTCCTGTGTCAAATAGCATGTAAGACCTTATATGGTCTATAAATGGTCATAAATTCAGTATATTCCCTGAACACAGTTGTGTGGTAACAGGAAGACAGTGCCGATGGCCTTATGGGAGCTGGATAGGTTTCTGAGAAGAAAGATTTTGTCATGTATGGGGGAGTAGGTGGAGTGTGACTCACTGGATTGTCCCACATGAGCCCAGGCGGACTCAGAGGAAGAATGGACTCCTTCTGCTTCTCTGCGAGGTACTTCAGTCCATCTCAGCCAGCTCAGACCTAACCTTCCCTTCTGACAGTGAAGTCCTCCATTTAGGCCAACTCAAGCCCTTGCTGGTTTGTTTGGAAACCCCAGTCGATAGCCACTAATCTAAGTGAGCTGTGGATTGCGATAGAACACTCACCATGGAAACAGATGTAGTTGTAGGCAGTCAGGCAAG
Organism: Hypanus sabinus; assembly: GCF_030144855.1. NCBI lineage: Eukaryota > Metazoa > Chordata > Chondrichthyes > Myliobatiformes > Dasyatidae > Hypanus > Hypanus sabinus. The sequence goes on from NC_082718.1 coordinate 31,346,974, forward strand.
AATTCAATATAGAACTCTCTGTACAAATACCGTTATTCTGCCTCGCACTCAATACTTCCCCTTTCCACAGGATGTGGGCATTGCTGCCAAGTACAGCTGTACTCAAACACCACCCACACTCAGCAGGTCAGGCAGCATTTATGGATTGGGTCTCGGCCCAAACCATCAGTCCTGATGAACGTAATATATCAGCCCGAAACATCAACTGCTTATTCCCCCCGTAGATGCTGCCTGATTTGCTGAGTTCCTCCAGGTTTCTGTCTGCATTGCAAAATACGATTCACACTCTTATTCCTCACTTCCTGTCCACTGAGAACTCCAGCAAACAGGAGCAGGAGTCAACCGCGGCTCCTGAAGCTTGTCCACCATTCAATACTATCATGACTGATCTATCTGGCCTCAATGCCTGTGAAAATTCCCCACAGCCTTCAATTTCTCAATCTTTCAAATATTTATCAAACTCCACCTTAAATATCTCGAATGATCCAGCTTCCAACATCCTCAGTTGGGACAGTGGGGGGACAGAGAGTTCCAGAGATTCACCGCCCTCCAAATTAAGACATTTCCACACACCTCAGTTTCAAATAATCGGCCCCTTATTTGGTAACTGTGTCCCCTTGATCATGACTGATGGGAGCATCTCAACATCTCCCTTGTCAAGTCCCCTTAGGACCTTTACACTTAAATAAGGTAACACCTCAGCGGTTATCGTAATTAAGTCAAAATCAGGATTGAAATAGTACAGAGAAAATTTACAAGGATGTTGCCAGGACTTGAGTTTTAGGGAAAGGCTGAATAGGTTAGGACTATATAAGACCATAAGATAAAGGAGCCCATGCTGACTACAGCCTTTTTAACCATGTGCCTCCAAGTATCCTGAGACCTCATCATTAATATTTGACTCCAACATCTTCCCAGCCACTGAGGACAATCTATATGGCCTATAGTTTCCTTTCTTCTGCCTCTCTCCTTTCTTGAAGAGTGGAATGAGATTTGCAATTTTCCTGTCTTCTGGAACCATTCCAGAATCTAGTGATTCTTGAAATATCATTACTAATGCCTCCATGATCTATTCAGCCACCTTTTTGAAAACCATGGCGCATACACCATCTGGCCCAGGCGACTTATCTAACTTCAGAACTTTCAGTTTTCCAAGAATCTTCTCTCTAATTATGGTAACTTCACACACTTCATGCCCCCTGACATCTGGAACTTTCACCATATTGCTAGCGTCTTCCACAGTGCAGACCGATGCAAAATACTTATTCAGTACATCCGCCATTTCATTGTCCCCATCACTACGTCTCCAGCGTCGTTTTTCAGTGGTCTGATATCCACTCTGACATCTCTTTTACACTTTATGTACCTGAAGAAACTTTTGGCATCCTCCTTTATATTATTGGCTAGTATTCCACCTTTATCATATTGACATTTTTAGTTGCCTTCTGTTGGTTTTTAAAAGCTTCCCAATCCTCTGACTCCCCACTAATGTTTGCCCTATTATATACCCTCTCTCTGGCTTTTCAGTTGGCTTTGATTTCTCTTGTTAGCCATGGTTGTGTCACCTTTCCTGTAGAATACTTTTTCCTCTTTGGGATGTATATCTCCCGTGCCTTCTAAATTTCTTCCACAAATTCCAGCCATTGTTGATATGCTGTCACCCCTGCCAGTGTTCTTTTCCAATCAATTCTGGCCAACTCCTCGCTTGTGCTTCTGTAATTCCCTTTACTTCACTGTAATACTGATCCATCTGACTTTAGCTTCTCCTTCTGAAATTTCAGAGTGAATTCAATCATATTATGATCACTTACCCCTAAGGATTCTTTCACCTTCAGCTCTCTAATTAATTCTGGTTCATTGAACAACACCCAATCCAGAATGGCTGATCCCCTAGTGGGCTCAATCATGAGCTGCTCTAAAAAGCCACCTCATAGGCATTTGAGACATTTCCCCTCCTGGAATCCACCACCAAGCTGATTTTTCCAATCCACTTGCATATAGAAATCCCCCATGACTATTGTAACATTGCTCTTTCAGCCATGATTCAGAGATGCTTACAACATCATACCTGCCAATCTACAACTGTGCTGCAAGTTCATCCACCTTATTCCGTATACTGCGCGCATTCAAATATAGAACCTTGAGTCCTATATTCACCCTTTTCAAATTTGTCTGCCTTTTATGTTGCCAATCATCCTGTTGACTCCAATTTTACCCTCTAAACAGCTTCTCCTCACTACACATTTCCTTTGTTTGTAAACCAGCTACCTCATCTCCAGCCACTATTATCCACCTTTCCTACGATACTTCCTGCATTGACGCATATGCAACTCAGGACTCTAGTCGCACCATGCTCAACTCCTTGATTTCTAACTTGTCTCAGGTCCTACCAACATCTGCCTCCACAAGCTCTTCATGAACTGTTCTGGCACTCTGGTTCCCATCCCCCTGCAACTCTATTCTCTGGAATGCAGGAGAATGAGAGGGGATTTGATAGAGGTATACAAAATTATGAGGGGTATAGATAGGGTAAATGCAAGCAGGCTTTTATCACGGAGCTTGGGCACGACTACAGCTAGAAGTCATGGGTTAAGGGTGGAAGGTGACATGCTTAAGGGGAACATGAGGGGGAACTGCTTCACTCAGAGGGTGGTGAGAGTGTGGAATGAGCTGTCAGCACAAGTGGTGGATGTGGATTTCAACATTTAAGAGAAGCTTGGATAAGTACATGGATGGGAGGGTAATGGAGGGCTATGGTCTAGATGCAGGTCAATGTGACTAGGCAGAGTAACAGTCTGGCATGGATGAGATGGGCTGAAGGGCCTCTTTGATGTGCTGTAGTTCTCTATAACTCTATCAAAAATGCTTCAAATGCTGGATACCTAGAATAAAAACAAAAAATGCTAGAAACAGTCAGCAGATCAGGCAGTGTCTGTAGAGAGAGAACATTTGATATTTCAGGATTGAGACCCCTTGTCAGAACTCACAGTATAAGGGAATTGGTTTGGTAGGGTTTAAACTCGGAACATTACACACAGGAATAGATCCTTCAGCCCACAATGATGTATCAAACTAATTAAGCTGGCATTTAAAGGTTTAACTAAACTAATCCATTCTGCTTACATAATGTTGAAATTCTCTTCCTGCCAAAGAGTTTCCTAAACACGCCTATCACATCTGTTTCCAGCACCACCACTAGCAGCATAATCCAGGCACCTGCCATTCTCTGTGCTCTGTGTAGAAAACTTGCCCCTCACATCTCCTTTGAAATTACCCCCTCTCGCCTCAAATGCATGTATTAGACAATTCCACCCGGGGGTGGGGGTGCCACCCTACACTAGATATGTCACTTGTAATTTTATGACTTTATATCGGATCTTTTCTCAGCCTCTGCTGCTCCAGAGAACACAACCCAAGTTTATGCAGTCTCTCTATCCAGGCAGAATTCTGATGAACTTGTCTACGGCCTCTCCGAAGCCTTGACATCTGCCCTGTAATGGGGTGGCCAGAATTGAATGCAACACTCCAGATGTGGCCTAAGCATCATAACTCCCTAACCTTTGAACTCAATGCCTTGACTGAAGTGCCTATAAAAAGTATTCGCCCCTCTTGAAAGTTTTCTTGTTTTATCGTTTAACAACATTGAATCATAACGGACTTCATTTGGCTTTTTTGGCACTGATCAACAGAAAAAGACTCTTTTGAGTCAAAGTCAAAATAGATCTCTACAAAGTAACTTAATTACAAATATAAAACTCAAAGTAATTGATTATATAAGTATTCAATCCCTTTCACGTCAGTATTTAGTAGATGCACCTTTGGCAGCAATTACAGCCGTGAGTCTGTGCAGATATGTCTCTATCAGCTTTGCAATCTGGTCACTACAATATTTCCCCATTCTTCTTTACAAAACCACTTAACCCCTGTCAGATTGCATGGGGATCATGAGTGAACAGCCCTTTTCAGGTCCAGCAACAAATTCTCAATTGGACAGAGGTCTGGACTCTGACTTGGCCACGCCAGGACATTAACTTTATAGTTTATAAGCCATTCCTGTGTAGCTTTAGCTCAATGCTTGGGATCATTGTCTCAACATTTTAGGAACGGTTTTTTCCCCTCCACAATCAGATTTATGAATGGTACATGAATCCATGAACACCTCCTCACTATTTTACCCTCGTTTTCGCATTATTTATTTATTTTATTAACTGTTTGTTGTTGTAGTTTTTTATGTTCTTGTGCTGTACTGTTGCCACAAAACAACAAATTTCATGACATACGTATAAATCTGAACTTAATTCTGATTCTGAAGAAGTGAGGGAAAGGGGTAGGACAAGTGCTGGGAGGATCCAGCTGAGGGGAGGGGTGACAGGCAAATGGAGGAAGAGGGAGTGGGAATGGTGACAGGGCTGGGAGGTGATGGGTGGATCCAGGTGAGGGAGGGTGATAGGTAGATGGAGTAAGGGAGAATGGGAGAGGTGACAGAGGCTGGGAGGTGATGGGTCTATCCAGGTGAGGGAGGGTGATAGGCAGATTGGGGTGGGAAAGGAAGGGAAAAATGTCAGTCAGAGATGATGGGTGGATCCAGGTGATAGGCAGATGGAGGAGAGGGAAGTGGGAATAGTGACAGAGGTTGAGAGTTGACACAGGGTTGCAGACAGTGGGATGTGATAGGAGAGGTAGGTGGAGGATGGAACTAGATAAGGGAGGTGGGAACAGTGAGAGGTGTGTGTGGGTGATGGTCAGATGGAGAATGTGGGAGCAAGGACAAACAGGGTGATGGGGACTGAGGTGGGTTCAGAAGGAACTGGGGAGATCAGTGTTGGGCATAATCATGGGAATGTAGAGATCTTGGAGAGCTGCTGGATTATAGAGACAGAGAGCAGCGTGATGAAAAGGTTTCAAGTTAGAACGTGGAACACTACAGCACAGTGAAGACTCTTTAGCCAACAATGTTCTGCTGATCTTTTAATCTACTCTGAGATCAATCTAACCCTTCCCTCACACATAGCTCTCCATTTCTCTATCATCCATGTACCTTTTTAAGAGTGTATTTGCCTCTATCACCACCCTGGCAAGGCATTCCACCCACGCACCACTCTTTGTGTAAGAACCTATCTCTGACATCCCTCCTGCACTTTCCTCCAGTCACCTTAAAATCATGCCCTCACATTAGCCATTTCCACTTATGAAAAAGTTTCTGACTGTCCACTCGATCTACACCTGGTATGGTCTTGTACATCTCTGTTAAGTCACCCTCCATCAGTCCAAAGAGAAAAGCCCTTGGGCTCACTCAACCTATCCTCAAAAGATGTGCTCTCTAATCCAGGCAGCGCCTTGGTAAATCTCCTCTACACCTTCTCTAAAGTTTTCACATCTTTTCTATAACGAGGCGACCAGAACTGAACTCAATATTCCAAGTGTGGTCTAACCAGGGATTTATAGAGCTGCAACATTACTTGCAGCTTTTGAACTCAGTACCATGACTAATGTACACCATACGCTTTCTTATCAACCCTATGTTAACAAGTTGTAGGAACTTAACAAGTTGTTAACAAGTTTTAGGAACTTGAGCCTCATATTTAGTTTACTTACTAATTTATCTCATTCTAAACTGATGAATTTTCTTGCTTGTCTTCTTGGCATCTTTTGTGGTTTCTGCTACCAGCAACATTTCCTGGAAGAGGACTTATCTACATTGACAGATGTGCCAGCAACAGTTAATGGGGCCATATCAGGTATGATGCAAACTTATTGCTAACAATGTTCTTTCAAAACAGATGACCAATTCTCTGTCACTCGTTATTCCCCATTTGCTTCACATTGTTCCAGTCTCTGGGCTATCAGAACGATGGATTGATTAGCCATATTTTATCTTGCTTTTATCATTTTTCCAAGGTTCCTTAAGGTTGTTATAAACGGGGGTGGTAGCAGGGATAAGCTCCCCCACCTATTAAATGCTCCTAATGGTGTGCATTTCAAATAGCTTCTTACAACCAAGCTCTTGGCCTTCATGTGTGGCTTAGCTACCAAACCTGGTGAAAATGTTTCCACTGACAGGAAAAGAGGCAAAGGAAGGCTACTGGTGCCTAAAACCCAGTTGCTCTGTGCATATGGGACTCCTCAGTCGAGGCGGGCAGCTCAGCTGGAAGAAAAGTTCTGATCTCAAACCTTCGCTGCCTTGTGGCTATACCCATTCATGGAGAAGGCTTCGGGAGTTAACCCCAAGGGAAACTCCAGATCTGGAGTTCCTATGCTGAATCCAGTGCTGACTGGCAACTTCTCCAACACCGTTGGTGCCAAACTGTATCGGTCTCTGCCATTCCTTTGGATTCTGTGAATTAAATTTGCTGACGATACTACATCGATTGGCTTTATCTCAAATAATAATGAGGCAGCTGACAGAGAGGAAGTCATCACCCTGACACAGTGGTGTCAAGAAAACAACCTCTCCCTCAACGTCGCAAAAACAAACAAGCTGGTTGTAGACTACAGGAGGAATGAAGACGGGCTAACCCCTATTGACGTCAATGGATCTGGGGTTGAGAGGGTGAACGGCTTTAAGTTCCTTGGCATAAACATCACTGAGGATCTCACATGGTCTGTACATACCAGCTGTGTGGTGAAAAAGGCACAACAGCGCCTCTTTCACCTCAGACAGTTAAATAAGTTTGGTGTGGGCCCCCAGATCCTAAGAACTTTCTACAGGGGCACAATTGAGAGCATCCTGACTGGCTGTGTCACTGCCTGCTATGGGAACTGTACCTCCCTCAATCGCAGGACTCTGCAGAGAGTGGTGCGGACAGCCCAGTGCATCTGTAGATGTGACCTTCCTAATATTCAGGACATTTACAAAGACACACGTGTAAAAGGGGCCCAAAGGATCATTGGAGATCCAGGTTACCCCAACCACAAACTGTTCCAGCTGCTACCATCCAGGAAATGGTACCATAGCATAAAAGCCAGGACCGACAGGCTCCGGGACAGCTTCTTCCACCAGGCCATCAGACTGCTTAATTCATGCTGACACAATTGTATTTCTATGTTATATTGACTATCCTATTGTACATTGTATTTATTATAAATTACTATGATTGTACATTGCACATTTGGACGGAGTAAAGATTTTTACTCCTCATGTATATGAAGGATGTAAGTAATAAAGTCAATTTAATTCAATCCGTCAGCTGTGTGGAGAGGGGAGCCTGCTGCATGGACAGTCGCTTACTCTCCATATCGTACTGCCCTGTGGCTTGCGTAGACAGCTAGGACATAATATCCACAGTCGACACCCCACCAGCAGAAGCAATATCCCATATATAATGAATATATTTCCAAGATTGATCTCCATATTGCCCGTTAATTCAAGCGCCTTCCATTCCATTCCATTCAGTTACACCTTGTAAGGGTTTGATAAAGTTATGAGGGGTATAGATGGTATCAGTGAATAGAGCATTCAGTTCAAAGGCCACAACAAGGGAGATTCTGATAAGAGTCCAGCTTATCAGACTAGGGGACTGTTCAAGAGTCCAATTAAAGTGCGATAGAATTTGTTCTTGAGCCTGGTGGGACGTGCTTTCATGCTTTAGTATCTTCTGCCCAATGGGAGGGGGAGAAGAGAGAATGTCCATGGTGATTCGGGGTCTTCGGCTATGCTGGCTGCTTTACAGAGGCAGCGAGAAGTGTAGACAGAGTCCTTTGAGAGGAGGCTGGTTTCCGTGATGAGCTGAGCTATGACTATATCCTTTGTACTGTATCAGTGGACAGTTTAGTTTTACCCCCATGCCATCAGATTTCTGAACGGTCCGTGAACCCTCAAACACTACCTCAGTGTGCACTGTTTATTCCATTTTTAAAAATATATTTCTTATTGTAACTCACAGTATTTTACTTCATGTATTGCAGCGTGCTGCTGCTGTCGCGGAACAACAAATTTCATGGTAGTGATAATAAAGATGATTTTAAAGATAACCATAACCCTAATGCCTTCGTCACATGTAGATGGAAACAGACAGCGAAATACATAATTTGTGCCAACGAGCAGCGCAGTCCAAGGATATGCTGGGGGCCGGATGCTGGCATTGTGAAACATTACACTAACCCGTTTTGGTACTGTGCTGCCAGAAGCAGGTTCTAATCCTGAGCTACCAGTCACTGAGAACCTATTTCCTGGAGTTGGGAAGAGAGTCAGGTCTGCTGATCCATCAGCACCCTTCTTCAATCTCAACAGAGTCAAATTTATTATCAGAGTACATCTATGTTACCATAAAAGACCATAGGAGCAGAAAGAAGCCATTTGGCCCATCAAGTCTGTTCCACCATTCCATTATGGCTGCTCCATTTCCCTCTCAACCCCATTCTCCTGTCCTCTCCCCATATCCCTTCATGTGCAAACTAACTAAGAATCTGTCAAACTCTGTCTTAAGTATACTCAATGACTTAACTTCCACAGCTGTCTGTAGCAATGAATTCCACAGATTCATCACCCGCTAGCTAACACAGTTTCTCCTCATCTCCATTCTAAATGGATGTCCCTAAATATGCCCTCTGGTCTTAGACACCCCCAATATAGGAAACATCCTCTCCACATTCACTGTATCGAGGCCTTTCAATATTCGATAGGTTTCAATAAGATCCCTCTCGTTCTTCTAAACTCCAGCAAGTAAAGGCCCAGTGCTTTCAATTGCTGCTCGTATGATAAGCCTTTCATTCCCGGACCATATACAACTTTTAGATTCAGTTTTCTTTGCAGGCATTTACAGGAAAATGAAGAAATAAAACAGCATTTGTGAAAATAAGCTATGGATAAACAAAGCCTGACATGCAACCAATTTCCAAAAGAGGACAAATTGTTCACAGATGAAAATAATATACTGAGAACATGAGTTGCAGAGACCCTGAAAGTGATTCTGTAGGTTGTGGAATCCGTTCAATGCTGATGTGAGTGGTTCGGGAGCTGGTTCAGGAGCCTGATGGTTGAGGGCTAGTAACTGTTCCAGAACCTGGTGGTGTGAGAATTAAGGCTCCTGTACCTCTTGCCTGATGGCAGCAGCGAGAAGAGAGCACGACCTTGTAGATGGCATTGCTCCATGTAAATGTTCTCAACGCAGGGGAGGACTTTGCCTGTGATGGCCTGGGCTGTATCCACCACTTTCTAAACATGCTGGAAATCCAGAGTGTTACACACAAAATTCTGGAGGACTCCTTGCCCAATGGTAGTGGTGAGGAGAGTGCGTGATCAAAGGATTAGACACAGCTGTCCATTCCCTGCCTTGGCAGTCATTCACTGAGGGTTTTGTCGTTGCTTCACTAAAGGTAAGCAGAGCCATCTCTCAGTGTGCACTGAGCTGCAGTACTTGGTCTGTGGTGCCTCTGTGTATCTGTACTGGTGTGGGCCAGTCCCCCACTGAAGAAACAACAGCACTGCCTGTCAGGAATGCGCTGGTTTCACACACCCAGTTCACCAAGACACCGGGCTGCACCACAGCGTCCCAAGTGACCAGAATGAGTGGCGCCAACACCTCCGGAGGCTGGCGTGGCACTCCATATCTCGCCCTGTACTGTGTGGTCACTCCAGCAAGGACTGTGAAAGGTGAACAAAGTGTGCACAACAAGATCCCACCAATAGCAAGCAGTTTGTGTGTGTGCAGGAAGGTGGACAGTGCAGAGATCTGTACCCACACTGGACATTCCACGACGTTGGCAACAATAGCTCTGCAGAGATCCGATGCTTCACGAGGCACCACGGGTGAAGTGAACCAAGAGCCTCGGCCCAGGCTCCTGTTACGTGGTACTGAGCAGACCATGTCACTCACACACCACAACCTCAGGCTGGCGTGTAGAACGTTGTCACAGAGCAGATAGAAACAGGCCCTTCAGCCGACTGAGTTCACACCAACCATTACGCGCATATCTACACTAATCCCATTTATGCTCCCCATATCGAGTGTCACGGTTACCGTTAGCGGTTAGTGCGACACCATTACAGCTCAGGACTCAGAGTTCAGAGTTCGACTCTGGCATCCTCTATAAATAAGTTTCTGCATTCCTTCCCGTGGAATGTGTGGGTTTCCTCTGGGTTCCCTGGTTTCCTGCCCATGTCCAGAGGCATAACAGTGGGTTCATTGACGAACCAGCATATAGGAAGGAGATTGAAAGTCAGGCTGAGTGGTACTAAAACAACTTCTTGCTCAGTGTCAGCAAGACCAAGGGGCTGATTATTGACGTCAGGAGGAGGAAATCCGTCAGTTCTCATTGGAGGATGAGAAGAGAAGAAGGTCAATAGCTGTAAGTTCCTCAGTGTTATCATTTCAGAGGACCTGTCCTGGGCCCAGCATGTAAATGCAATTACTAAGAAAGCACGGCACCACCTCTACTTCCTTAGTAAGATTTGGCCTGACATCCAAAACTTTGACAAACTTCTATAGATGTGTAGTGGGAAGTATATTGACTGGCTGCATCACAGCCTGGTACGGAAACACCAATGCCCTTTAACAGAAATCGTACAAAAGTAGTGGATACATCTCAGTCCATCATGGATAAAGCCCTCCCCACCACTGAGCACATCTACACACAGCGTTGTCACAGGAAAGCAGCATCCATCATCCAGGGACCCCCAGCACCCAGGACATGTCCTCTTCTCACTGCTGGTACAGGAGTTACAGGAGCCTCAGGACCCACACCACCAGGTTCAGGAAGAGTTACTACCCCTCAACTATCAGGCTCCTGACAAAGGGGATAACTTCACTTGCCCCAACACTGAACTGTTTCCACAACCTACGGACTCACTTTCAGGAATTCTTTATCTCATGCTCTTGACATTTATTGCTTAATTATGTATGTATTATTATTTCTTTCTTTCTTTTTTTGTATGCAATTTGTTGTCTTTGCACTCCAGTTGAATGCACAAGTTGGTGCAGTCTTTCATTGATTCTACTGTGGTTATTATTCTGTTTTGGACTTATTGAGTATGTCTGCAAGAAAATGAATCTCAGGGTTGTATATGGTGACATATATGTACTTGAATAATAAATTTACTTTGAACTTTTGAACTTTGCTCATGGTAAATTCTCCTGTGATTAGGCTAGGATTAAATAAGAGTTCTGTTTGAAGGGCCTGTTTCACGCTGTAATAATTAAAATAAAATAAATAAAATGAAATAAAATACCGCTCAGCTGCCCTGAGATGCTACCACTCAACTACAGCAACACAGTGGCCTGTTAACCAACATCCTTGGGACTTGGTAGGAAGGGAAACACATACGTCCAGATTCCACACAGACAGCGCCTGATGTTGGGACTGAGCCCTGAGAGTCAGCTGTTCTACGGGCTGTGTCACTGTACAGCAACTCCCTCCCCTCCCCTCCAACCCCACCCCCCACCGTCACTATGACACCTTGTCTCCATGACTCTGTTACGTACTGCCGTTTGCGGGAGCGCTTGTGGCTACTTTCAGGGTGCCTTTCTCGAACCCTAGGCAGAAAAAGATCTTTGTTGTTGCAACATAAATTAAAATACGAATTGCAAACTATAACACAATTATTGCACCTTTGATTAAAATATCTTGTGGATCTTCGGCCCATCTAATCTGTGCCAATCTGGTCTTCAGCCTAGTCCCATCTACCTGCTCCTGGGCCATTGACCTCCACATCCTGTCATCCATGTCCAAACTTCTCTTAAATGTTACAAGTGGACCTGCAATTTAACCTTACTTAGAGAGACAATAATTTTTTGGTGGAGAGATTTACTTTAATTGAAAATACTATTGTAAAATTTGATCTTAAGATTTCATTGTGTTTGAGTTCAGGGGTTTCATGGTAGTGTAGCGGCTAGTGTAATGCTATTACAACATCAGTAACCTGGGTTTGACTCCTGCCGTTGCCTGTAAGGAGTTTGTATATTCTCCTGTTGACCATCCTGTTGTATACAATATTTATTATAAATTTCTATAATTCCTCATGTCTTTGAAGAATGTAAGTAATAAAGTCAATTCAATTCAATTCTATAAACCTCCCCATGGAATGAGCACCCTCCGACTTCCCCCCACATTCCAAACATGTGCGGTTTAGTTAATCAGTCATCATCATCGTTATGTGCCGTGTTGTGTGACGTGGGAGATCATGGTCTTTCCATGACCATGAGCGTTCCTGGCAATTTTTTCCACAGACATGGTTTGCCATTGCCTTCTTCTGGGCAGTGTCTTTGCACGGCAGGTGACCCCGGCCATTATCAATACTCTTCAGAGATTGTCTGCCTGGTGTCAGTGGTCACATAACCAGGACTTGTGATATGCACCAGCTGCTCATCTGACTGTCCACCACCGGCTCCCATGGCTTCATGTGATCCTGATCGGGCGGGGGGGGGGGGGGGGTTGCTAAGCAGGTGCTACAACTTGCCCAAGGGGGACCTGCAGGCTAATGGAGGGAAGGAGTGCCTTACACCTCCTTTGGTAGAGACGTATCTGCACCCTGCCACCAGATTGGTCACCAGTGTGTAATCGGGTAGTGTGGGCCCGTTGGGCCAGAAGGTCCTGAAACTGTGCTGTAGCACGAAACAATACAATTAATTTATGGCCCCATCCATACAGGCTATTAATGTGGGTCCCACACCAGCCTCCCACGCTCACTGTGTGGTGTTTGCACGTTCTCCCTTTGACTGCTTCAGCTCTCCCCTGGGTGCCCCAGCTCTCCCCTCCCCCACGTCCCAGAGACGTGCTGCTCAGAGGGTTAATTGGGCAAGTTAAATTGTCCCCTAGTGTTGGTGAGTTGCAGGAAGAGTTATGGGATTGAGAGAGAAAAAGGATTTTGGAATGGAACTGCACTGTGAGTGAACAGAGACTCAGTGGGCTGAATGGCCTCATTCTATTTCATGAGAAATGTGAATTAGTATGCCATTGATGTAACTTCAATACCAACTATTATTAGACAAAATGACATAGCAACAGAATTAAGCTATTCAGCCCATTGAGTCTGCTCTGCCTCTCCATCGTGACTGATTTATTCTCCCTCTCAAACATTCTCCTTTCTCCCTGTGACCTTTGACACCCTGACTAATCAAGAATCTATCAACCTCTGCTTTAAACGTACCCAGTGACTTGGCCTCCACAGTGCTCTGTGCCAATGAATTCCACAGATTTACTGCCCTCAGGCTAAAGATATATCTTACACAGGAGTCCCTATTAACGATCAGCCGCAGCTTCCACAACAACTTTGTTTAGTTGACAAAGCGGTTCCTGGAAATGGAAAACATGGGGTGATGTTGAGTGTTGAAATTAGGTTTTACTTCATACTGTACCGGCAATACTCACACTGATGTGGAAACACGCGGATGACCAGCTGATCTGTCTCTCTGATATTGATCAAGTGCTGGACCAGGGCATCAATAACTCAGCACAGGCTGTCACACACCCAGCAGCCAGCTGGGTTATGACTAGGGAGGACACAAATAAATCTGTTCTTGATTAATATTGAAAGAGAGAAAGAATGTGTGGGGGAGAGGAGGGATGGAGAGAGAGAGAGGGTAGGAGGGAGGAGAGGGAGGGAGAGAGAGAGAAAGGGATGGAGAGAGAGTGTGAGAGGGGAAGAGAGAGTAAGAGTGGGAGAGAATGAAAGAGAGAAAGAAGGGTTAGAAAAAGAAAGAGAGAGAGGGGGAAGAGAAAGAGAATCGGAATGAGAGAAAGAAGGGATAGACAAAAGAGAGAAACAGAGAGAGGAAGAGGCAGGGCAGAGAGTGAGAACGGAGAGAATGAGAGAGGCAAAGAAGGGATAGAAAAATGAGAAAGAAAGAGAGGGGAAAGAGAGAGAGAAAAGGAAGAGAGGGGGGAAGAGAGAGTGAAGGGGAAGAGAGAGGGAAAGGAAAAGAAAGAGGGGAGGGAGAGGACGAGAGAAAGAGAGAAAGAAGAGGTCAGAACTGCAGAAGTTGAAAAAGGTCGGAGGTCTTGCTCTGCCTAATCTAAGAAAGTATTATTGGGATGTTAATTTGCAGTATATGTCCTTTTGGTTATGTTGGGCTGATAGGAATGACTGGCCAATTTGGGTAGACCTGCAGCTGAGAGCTGTGAAACAGTTTTATTTAACTTCGTTATTAGGAGTTGCTCTACCTATACAATTAGCTAAAGTTGCTAATTTAAATCTATATCATGTGGTTAAGCACTCTTTACAAATTTGGCTCCAGTTCTGCAATTTTTTTAATCTTAAAAAATTTAAACTTTGTAGTATAATTTATTGTAATTACTTTTTTAAAACGTCTTGGAGTGATCCAATTTTTTTACTTTGGGAAAATAAAAGTATTAATTCTTTTTTGAATTTATTTAAAGAAGGCAGATTGATGTCTTTTGAACAATCAGTCGATAAGTATTCTCTCTCATATTCACACTTTTTACAATATCAAGTTAGAGATTTTTTACAAAAATATTTAAGTAATTTTTACATATTGGAGGCTGACTTGTGAGATACTATTATGAATATGAACCCCTCGATGAAAGGTTCTATCAGAAGAATTTATAATTTATTGTTACAATGGGATAAGCGTCCTTTATTTAAGATTAAACAGGATTAGGAGAAGGAACTCAATTTAACTGTTATATGGGAGGATTGGATGCGGATTCTGAAGCTGGTTAACTCTTCTTCGATTTGTGCTAGTCATTCACTGATTCAATTTAAAATTGTACATCGTTACAATTTGATGAAGAAGAGACTTTCTAAAATATTTCCCAATGTTGACAAGTACTGTGATAGATGTAAAACTGAGATAGCCACACTGACGCACATGTTCTGGTCATGTTCTATATTAAAACAGTTTTGGAAGTCAGTCTTTTCGACAATTTCTAAAGCACTCAGAATCAATATACAACCTAATAAATTGTCTCTGCTTCTTGGAATAATTCCTCAAAATATCCACGGTATTTCTGTGTCCGACCAACATGTTATTGCGTTTGTTACACTGATAGCTAGGAGGGCCATCTTGTTGAAGTGGAAGGATATATCAGCTCCTACTTTGTCACAATGGTTCTCTCAAGTGATGCTGTCTTAGCTTGGAGAAAATTAGAAGTCAAACCTTTGAACCTTTATTTGATTTTGAGAAGAGATGGGGCTCATTCGCTCGTTATTATCATTTCAGTTAACTGATAGATTTCCTCCACGATCTAAATGTAATTTTTTTTTGATATATCTTTTTTTCTTGTTGGCAGTTTGATGTTTATTTTTAGAAGCTTTCTGTATGACGCATGGCTCCGGGGTTGTACCTCTAATGGGTTTCTTTTTTTCCCTCACTTTTCTTGCTTAGTAGGGTTTTTTTTATTCACAAAAACTTTCAATCTTTAAGATAATTTCTTCTTTTTTGAGGCATTGTAAGTTTTGTTACTTCAATGTGCTATTTCTGAATGATAATAATAATAAAAAGATTTGAAAAGAAAAGAGGTCAGAACTGAACTCCGGAGGTGTGAGTGAGGATATAGATCTTCCTGTTGTGCCACTATGCTGCCCAGTGTCTGGAAACACAATGAGTTTGGTTCTCCACTCCCTTTATGTACACCTCATTGATTATACTGCTTTATAACATCTAATAAAGCTGTATTTGGGACATACCTGCGTAACATACAATAATCTAATGACCATAGGACCCTGTTGGACATTGGTAATGTAGAAAAGCACAGGTCTGGTTCACTGGAGAGACTGACAGCAGGGGAGCTGTCACATGGACCAGGCCTCCATGCCCGTTGCAGCCACCCAGGGGAGGCGATGCCAGAGCTGGTGTGACGTGGTGGGCATCCACACTGGACTGTCCCATTGGTGCCACCCTCCAGTGTTCACTCAGTGGAGGACAAGCCAGATTGCGTTTGTCTGCAGCTGCACTAGGGCATAGTGATCGGACTGCTGCGGGCTTGTTCTTGCTGACAACACCCCAGGCACCATCAGTCTACAGGATATGACACTCAGAGACTTAGGCTAGATAATTATTACGTTTTGTGACTGCATGTTTACTGCTGTTGTAATTATATGTTCTGTATGTGCTGTGTGTGACTGCTGGTGCTGTGTTTTGTACCTGGGCCCCAGAGTGACGCTGTTTCATTTGGCTCCATCTATGGGTATTGACATATGGTTGAATGATAATTAACTTTGAACTTGAACCAATCTGGAAAATCTTCTGGTCCATCACAGTGGAAGTCCCTGGGTGATGGATTATTGGAGTTTCACATAAACCTCCCAGGCCTTCCTATCATTCAGAGTCAGTGTTTAAGGGCGCAAAGGACATATATTTCCATTAGTTCATGGAATGGGACTGAATTAAGTGTCAGCAGTCTTAAATCTACAGATTAATTGTATTCTGAATCGACGTGTTGGGGATTTTCCACTGAGAAGCTTCGGTGAGGTGTACAGTTAGACAAAGCTTTCCGCTGCTTCTCTCTTTCAGAGTCTGACCTAGGTACCAATTTCTGTACCTGTGAGTTTCCTTTATTTGACACCCTGGTGACTATCTGATCCCCAAGGTCGGAGGGATTTCATTGTAAAAGTGCGTAACAATTACTGTATAACATATCCAATTTGTTTTCGTTTGAGTTATTTTGAGCTTAATGTTGAGGTGAATTTCAGTAACCCCTCTTTGCATACTTCATGAGGCCAAGTAATCCTGGTGCTCATAAGTATTGAGTTGTTGGCATTTACAGTCAATAAAGTTAAGGCAGAGCATGCCTCTGATCTATACATTGATCAAAGGCAGAGGTGTCAATTAGTACTGATAGATTGTCCTGGTACCGTAGTGTTTCAGTAGCGTAACAGTTACACAATCGCTTTACAGCACCAGTAATCACCAATTGGGGTTCAATTCCCACCACTGTTTGAAAGGAGTCTGTATGTTCCCTCCATGACCATGTGGGCTTCCTCCGAATTCCTCCCACAGTCCAAAAACTCAAAATTCAAGATTGTTTAATGTCATTTCCAATCCACGAGTGTAAAGGAGAACAAAATAATTGCTACTCCAAATCCGATGCAGCGCAAAAAAACCATAATAACATAAAGAACACAATAATAAAAAACACAATAAATATAAATACTTAGGATAGCTTATATACATCGATTGATCATCTGTCCATAAAGTGATTCCAGGCACAGGAGGGTCTGTGCATAAGGTGACTGACAGGAAATGTTAAAGATGTCCTGATGAAGGGTCTCCGTCTGAAACGTTGACTGTTTATTCCCCTTCAAAGATGCTACCTGACCTGCTGAGTTCCTCCAGCACTTTGTGTGTGTTGCAATGATAAAGTAGTGGTGGTGGGTGTGGAGGGGTGGGTTAGCGGGTGAAGGCATTGATCAGCCTTACTGCTTGGGGAAAGTAACCAATTTTGAGCCTTGTGGGCCTGATGTGGATGCCACGTGGCCTCTTCCCTGATGGGAGTGGGACGTGATCAGGGTGGGTGGGATCCTACATGATGTTATTGACCCTTTTCTGGTACCTTTGTGTATAACCGTTCTTGATGGTGGGACACACGAGTTAGGGTTTGTGAGTTGTGGGTGTGGTAACTTCTACTTTACAAAAATCCCACTCGACAACTTGATGGCCAAAAGAGCATCTTTATCTGGGACAGAGGCTTCCAGTTACCTCGTGCGGCATGGGTGGTGGAACTAAATACAATGCATACTGGGAGTAAAAAGAGCAGAAGTAAGGACCCCGCCAACCCCGGTAGTCTTAACTTACTTTTAATAATACTCACATTACAACACTTCTCCCCCTTGGGGATGAATAAAGTATCTATCTATCTATCTATCTATCTAACTAAAATCCAACATTCCCCAAATATAGAAGAACTGGGAAATAAAAACAGTGGTATCATTAGCAACAGGTTACCAATACAAAAACACCTAAAAAACATGGCAAATTCAACATTCAATCTAACAACAAAAGAAACTATCCAATCAAAGATTCAGTCTGTCAGGAGGTTTGCAAGGGCTCTGCGATCTACGCACTACCCCCGGTGACCCAGCAGGCACCGCTGGTGAGGATGTTTCGGGTGGATCTAGTGTTGGGGACACAAGAGGGGTCTGCGTGTCCGCGTGAGGATGTCCATCCTCTTTAGGGACTCTGCCCCCTCTGCCAGTGTGTCTCCCTCTAGCAAAGTCACTGGTGGACAGGCTTTCCTGGTATGCATTAAGTGGTCATTGCTCCTTAACTGTTTTGGACTACTGAGCTTTTTTGAAATCGGTGGCAAGCTATTCTCAGCATTATTGGGATAAAAGGCATCTGCTGGTTTGCCACCTGGCTTGGAACGCACTGAAGAAGGAACTTTGGTTTTTGACAGTGGCTCAGAATAGACCCAATTGCAAATTTTTCATAGAGTTCCTTGTTATAACTCAGAACTATGTGAAGTTCAACAGCAGGAAATCGCAATGCATTTCGGAAAACCTCTTGTGCTTGAAGAAAGGTCTTGTCTGTTAAATCACAGTCATTGATTTTGATGATACATTCATTCTCCTGGAGCAGGTTCTCTTTTCTTGAACGGCTGTCCTCTTCAATACCACGAATACTCAGGCCAAGGAATCTTCCACTCAGCATAGAGTTAAAAGGCACCAAATGGATTCCCAGGGGGCCACTGCCTCCAGAAAATTCTACTTTCTTTGTCAAATCACTTAGTGCTTTCTGAATACTTGTCTAGTGGTCCTGGAGGCTCTGTTCTTACATCGTCTGCGGGTGCCCCGTTTGCTACAGTTACGATTGGCTTCACAAGCAGGTTCCCATAAGCGGGATCATCAGGCTAAGATGCACCTTGCTGTAACTGGGCAGGTGGTACAAGAGCTGGGTCACTGCTTCGCTGTACTAGAAGTGTCGTGCTGGCTTTCAGTGCCAAGGGGGTAACTTCAATTGCTCCTGTAATAGGCTGAAGAGCCGCAAGCTGCGCTGCGAGCTCACTCTCAAATGTGTCCGGACTGTCTGTCACTCACGTTGCCATCGGCAACTGCACGCTGCACCTCATGGTCTTCCGTCATGTGTGCATATTTAAATTCATGCCAGTTGAGCCGGATTTTGCGAAGCCAATCGTGGCCCAGAAGACTGGGCCCACTGCCCTTAGCTATCGCCAGCCAGGCTTCAAGCCCCCGGCCAAACTATCCACATATAACACCCCTAAATGAGGTATGGGCTGCCCCGTATAGGTCCTGAGTTGGAGCTTAGATGGTCTGATGGGAGGCAGGTTGGATCCCCATGTCCTCCTGTAGGTCTCCTCACTAATGACCGATGCAGTAGCCCCTGAATCAATCTCGAACTTAACGTCCTTTCCCTTGACAGTGACAGTGACATAATATGGTTCAGGTGGTTCCTCATCCATTTCCACCCCAAACATGTTTTAGGCACACGCTGCCTCCTCGTCTGCTTCTCCTAGGCGGTGTGAGGCTGCCCGAGTCTGCTGAGCTTTCCCCTGCCCAGGCTTAACCTTACCCTTTATTCTCCTGCACTTTTTAACTAAGTGCCCCTTTTTGCTACAAGCATGGCAGACAGTATGTTTGAATTTACAAACATTTGCATAGTGCGTTCCTCCACACCGAAAACATTTGACCCGCTTTGCCTGTCTACCAGTCTCCCTCCTGACTGCGACCCCCACCCCCCTCCCCATATCCTTTCTGTATGTCCTTGGCATTATCAGCAGCCAACTCCTTGCCTTGAGCAATCTCTAGGGCTGTCTTGAAAGTTAATGGTGGGGTGTCCCCCAACAAGCAGTGTTGTACAGCATCATTATTAATGCCACATACTAATCTATCAAGGAACATGTCATCCAACATGGCTCCGAAATTGCAATGCTCCGACAGCTGCCGAAGCTCGGCCACAAAATCGCCCACAGACTGACCTGGCTTCCGGACATGGCTGTGAAACTTGAACCGTTGAACTATCACCGAAGGCTTCGGATTGTGGTAGTCCCCCATGAGCTTGACCAGTTCGTCGTACGGAATCTCTCCCGGTTTCCGCGGCGTAGCTAAGCTCCGTATCAGCTTGTACATCCTTGCCCCACACACACTCAGGGGAACAGAGCGCTTCTTAGCCTCCTCAGTAATTCTATTAGCACTGAAAAAGTGGCCCAACCTTTCCTTGTACTCCGGCCACGGCTTGATTTGCTTGTCGAACACACCGACCGTTCCGAACGCAGCCATCCGAACACGAGGCCGACCTGTCCACAAAACCAGTTTTCCTCGTCACCAAAAATATATGGTAACTTCTACTTTACAAAAAGACCACTCAACAACTTGATGGCCAAAAGGGCATCTTTATCTGGGACGGCAAATGATATTTACAACACAGAGGCTTCCAGGTACCTCGTGCAGCCTGGGTGGTGGAACTATATACAATGCATACTGGGAGTAAAAGGAGTGGAAGTAAAGACCCTGCCAACCCCGGTAGTATTAACTTACTTTTAATAATACTCACATTACAACAGTGGGCATGCTACGTTGGTGCTGGAAGTGTGGTGAAACTTGTAGGCGGCCCCCATGGGCTATTGCGGTCATTGACGCCAGGCGACGTATTTCATTGTTTTGATGTACATGTGACAAGTAAAGGTGATCCTGGAGGCACCATCTTTTCAGTGAGGCATGGAGACCATGATCATTTGATTCCAAACAACCTTGAGACTTGTCTCCTTGCAGGCAGTCACAAAACCAAGAAACCCAATAGAACTATTGGAATAAAGATCGTCAAGCACCCGATGTGCAGGGAAAAAGACAAATCATGCAAACAATAAAAGTAACCTGAGCTTGTTAGCCAGTGGCTTCTCCTTGTTCTCTAAGCTCCACACAGCGATGCCAAGTTTACATCTTGTTGGACTCACAGAGTCATACAGCTTGGGAACAGGCCCTTTGGCCCAACTGGTCCATGCTGACCAAGATGCCCACCCAGGCTCATATCATATGCCAGTATTTGGCCCATCAGCTTCTGAACCTTTCCTGTCCATTTATCTGCCCAAAGGAGAGGGAAATCTCTGGTCTCAAGCATCTGCTGCCTTACGGCCACTGATGGAAAAGGCTTCAGGAGAAAGCTCTGAGAGAAAAATTTGGAGCTGGAGTCCTTAAGGCAGTCCTACATTGAGTTCAACACTGACTGGCAACTCCTTGATTCCACTGGTACCAAACTGTATCAGTTTCTCCCGTTCCTATTGATTCATCAGCTCCATGGGGGGGGGGGGCTACTGGAGGGGCACCAGCTTGCTCTCCATATTGGTCTTTCCTGGCTTATGTCTAGACTTTGACGCACCATCCATGGTTGAACCCTATCAACGGAGGGCTGCCACTTGTCCAAGTACCTTTTAAATGTTGTACCTGCCTCAACCACTTCCTCCGGCAGTACTGAACACCTCCTGCATGAAGACATTACCCTTAAACCCTTTTAAATCTTTCACTTCATGTCTTAAACCTGTGCCCTCCAGTTTCTGGGAAAAAAAGGACAGTGTGCGTTCACCCTATCTGCGCCCCTCACAGTTTTATACACCTCTACAAAGCCACCCCACAGACCCTTATGTTCAAGTGAATGAAGTCCTAACCTGCCCAACCTCTTCCAATAAGTCAGGCCTTCGAGTCCCGACAACACCCTGTTAAAGGCAAGTCTCCTATTTGGACTTAAAATCAAATACCTCAGCTAACAATCCAACATGGTTTTAAACTGAGGGTCTTTTCTTTCAGCGCAATATTCCAAAGCCAAGCAGAGCTATTCTTCCAACTGGAAAGACTGAATAGGTTAGGACTGTATTCTTTAGAACGTAGAAGACTGAGAGGAGATTTGATAGAAGTTTACAAAATTATGAGGGTATAGACAGGGTAAATGCCAACAGGCTTTTTCAACTGAGGTTGGGTGGGACTGCAACCAGAGGTCATGGGTTCAGGGTTTAAGGTGAGAAGTTCAAGAGGAACATGAAGGGAAGCTTCTTCACTCACTGGGTTTTGGGAGTGTGGAATAAGCTGTATGCAAGTGGTCCATGTGAGCTCAATTTCAATGTTTAAGAGAAGTTTGGATAGATACGTGGATGATAGAGGTACAGGTCAATGGGAGTGAGCAGTTTAAATGGTTTTGGCATGGACTTGATGGGGCGAGGGGTCTGTTTCTGTGATTCTACTAATCTGTGAGTAATATTTACCTCTCAATTAATATCAATAATAATTTCTTTCTTGGTTATTTCTGTGCATCAGTTTCATAGCAGTGACTACATTGACAAGGTATTTCATTGACTTTGGAAAGGAGCTGTGGGAATGTAAGCCCTTCTTGACATATTTTTAACTCAAACAACTGTAACTGCCTGATGAGAAGATGGTAATGTTTGCAACGGAAACGTCGGCAGCTTTTCCCAGTTCTCAGCTTGCTCTAAATCCCGAGTGCATCATTAATCTTCACCCTGGCAGAACAAGATCCCTGAGCTGCAGAAACTTGCTCAGAATTTCCTGTTGACAGACAGAACACGTTGGGTGTGACTTACAGAGACCTGGCCCCTTGGCTGAGTTGAGATCAGGAACTGCAACTGCAGTTGGCTTGTTATTGTTCAAAGTTCAAAGTTTAAAGTCTGCTGTGTTTCCAGTATATTCTGTTCTTATTTTGGATCCCCAAGGTGATAGTCTCTTCATTTTCCCATTGTTAATTTCTGACTGCCTGTCACTTGGGGAGCCCTGACAGCATAGCAGTTAGCGCATCACTATTGTGCTCAGGGTGTCAGAGCTTGGAGTTCAATTTGAGCATCCTCTGTAAGAAAGTTTGTCTGTTCCTTCCCATTTGTGCTTGGGTTTCCTCCGGGTGCTCCAGTCCTGACGAAGGGTCTCGGCCTAAAATGTCGACTGTTTACTCTTTTCCATAGATGCTGCCTGACCTGCTGAGTTCCCCCAGCGTTCTGTGTGTTGTTTGTGATTTACTAGCTACATGTATGTGGCTAAGACTTTTGCACATTTCTGTACGTTGAAACGTACAGTGAATTGCGCCGTTCTGCATTAACAACCAGCGCAGTCCAAGGGTGTGCTGGCGGCAGCCCACAAGTATTGCCGTGCTTCTGACATCAATATAGCATGTCCACAACTTACTACCCTAACCGTATGTCTTTGGAATTTGGGAGGAAACCAGATCTCCCAGAGGAAACCCACACTGTCACAGGGAGAACTTAGAAATTCCATACAGATAACAGTGGTAACTGAACCCCGATCTAACAGCTGGTGCATTTAACAGCTGTAGAGAAAGTGTAATGCAGGTACGCAATAACGTGCTAGATCATAGGTAGTATGATTTGATATGAAACTGCAGCTGATAAATTGAGAGGTCAAGATTGCAAATTATCGTCTGATAAAAGCTGTCCTTCGGTCTGGTGGTAGGTGCTGATTCCCATCATCAGGACAGGAGAGGAAGGGGGAAGAAGCCAGAATAAGGAGGTGTGGGGGAAAAGCTGGCAGGTGATAAGTGAGACCAGGTGAGTGGGTCTGAGGAGCTGATATTAGCTGGGTAACCTTAAACCTGATGGCATGAACATCAATTTCTCTAACTTCTGCTAAGTTCTCCCCATTCCCTCCTCTTTTTCCTCCATTCCCCATTCTGATTATCCTCACACTCATTCTCTTCTCCTCACCTGCCCACCACCTCCCTCTGGTTCCCCTCCTCATATGCTTTCTCCTGTCCAAACAGATTCCTTCTTCTTCAGACCTTTACCTTTCCCACCTATCACCTCCCAGCTTCCCACTTCATTCCCCCCCCCCCACTTTCCCTCTCAACTGGTCTCAACTATCACCTGCCAACTTGTATTCCTCCACCTCCGCCCACCTTTATGTTCTGCCCTCTGCCCCCTTCCTTTCCAGTCCTGATGCAGGGTCTCAGCCTGAAACATTGACTGTTTATTCATTTCTGTAGATGGTGCCCGACCTGCTGAGTTCCTCCAGCATTTTGTGTGTGTTGCTCAATATTTCCAGCATTGCAAAATTTCTCGTGTTGATGATCCCCAGTTCTGTGTCCTCTGCATTCTCAGTGTTGATGCAGAGTTTCAATTTGAAACATCAAAGATTCTATTCGTCCCACAGATGATGTTTGACCCATTGAGTTTCCCTTTAGCCATTTCTTCAGCCAGAGGCTGGTGAATCTGTGGAATTCATTTCCACAGACAGCTGTGGAGGCCAAGTAATTGGATATATTTAAAACAGAGGTTGATAGGTTCCTGCTTAGTAAGAGCATCAAAGGTTACAGGGAGAAGGCAGGAGAATGGGGTTGAGAAGGATGATCAGCAATAATCAAATGGCATAATTCTGCTCCAACAGTACTGTGTAAAAGTCTTTGGCAGATGTATCTAGCTAAGGTGCCAAAGACTTTTGCGCAGTACTGTATTTGTCAACAGAGAGTGGAGAGCAAATTTGTAAAACCAGTAGAAGCAAAGAGTATAGGGAATGGCAAGGGTAGAGCGCCGTGGGAGGGATATAGGACATGGCAGAGAAGGAGTGCCAGGGGCATGGCTTGGCATAGGTACAGATACAGTCAATTGATTCCAAACAATTGGTTTATTGATCATTACAGAAAAATGTCTCTCTTCCCTCCCCTTTCCCCAACCATGATTCCCCTCTCCATGCCTCCTTCCCACTCTCAGTCCACAATAGAGACCCGTATCAGAATCAAGTTTATCATCACTTATTTACGTCATGAAATTGCTTTTTTTTGTGGCAGCATTACAGTGCAATACATAAAATTACTACAGTACTGTGCAAAGGCTTAGTCTCCTTAGCTATATAAATGTGCCCAAGACTTTTGCACAGTACTGTATGTCTCATGATCTTCCTCCAGCAGGTTGTGTATTGCTCCAGATTCCTGTGTCTATCTCTCAGAATGTGTTGTGATCATTTTAGTGACCTGACTTCCTTCATCGCCACAATGACTCCACTTTGAAAATGACTTAATTGGCTGTAAAGCAATTTAGAACCTCCCAAAACTTCCCTTAGCAACGTGAGACTTCCTTATCTCAAAACTTTGCTTTGCAAATTGAATGTACAATTTGCAAATGCATAATTACAGAGCTCAATTTAGTTCAGGTGGAATACGTCCCTTAAGTTCACATTCAAATTCAAGTTTATTGTTATTCAGCCAGATTCATGTATACGGCTAAATGAAACCGTTCCTCTGGGGCCGAGGAGTTCATATAATCACACAACACATATAGTTATGATCCAGCACACAGAGCCACAAAGTAATATTAGCACAAATCCCTGAGTGACATGGCTTGAAGATTGACAGGTTGACATAAAGTGTGAGGTGCATTTTACTGGCAACACATACAAAATGCTGGAGGAACTCAGCAGGTCAGGCAGCATCTATGGAGAAGAGTAAACTGACAACATTTCAAGCCAAGACCCCTCTGAGAATGAAGGGGGAAGATGCCAGAATAAATAGATGGTAGGAGGGGAAGGAGGCTATCCAATATTACTGGCGTTATTATAATATAGGTGCCACATGACTGTAGCGGTTAGCATGAGGCTATTACAGCTTGCAGTGTTCTGGTGTTTGGATTTCAATTATGACACCATCTGTAAAGAGTTTGTAATTTCTCCCTATGACCATGTGGGTTCCTCCACAAGCTCGGTTTTCTCCCACAGTCTAAAGACGTACTGGTAAGTAAGTCAATTTGTCATCATAAGGTATTCTGTGATTAAGCCATGGTTAAATAGGTGGGTCACTGGGCAGTGTGGGTCCTTGGGCTTGACGGGCCTGTTGCACACGGTATCTCTAAAACAAGCAGTCGTATATAAAAAGTTACCAGTGCAGGATGAGAGCACGTCTGTGGGAGGGAGGATGTGGTACAAGGCGGCTTAGCACTGTATAAGAGTACACAATGTGTATTTCCCAATGGTGTACTGACGAATGAAGCAATACACAGTAACGTAAGAGAAAGATATTGCAGTCACCTTTCGACATCCAACACACATTTAGTTTAGAAAGTGGTGGGTAGATGGACCATGTCAGTGTGTTGTTAATCAGTACCTCTTAG
Source organism: Hypanus sabinus (assembly GCF_030144855.1). Lineage (NCBI taxonomy): Eukaryota > Metazoa > Chordata > Chondrichthyes > Myliobatiformes > Dasyatidae > Hypanus > Hypanus sabinus. Next base: position 31,372,936 of record NC_082718.1, read on the forward strand.
GTTAAGGATTTCACTAGTAAGGCAAATGTTTATTGCCTGTTGCTTCCTGCCCTCAAGAAGGTGATGGTTGTAGCTACTATCAGCCACATTCCCTCTAATTTTTTTTTACAGATGTGTGGACCAACCATTGCTCTGACCAGGAAATTTTTACACAGCCTAAAAACTGTGCTGCACGTTAATTCCTTTATTTGTAATATGCACATTAAATAAACACAAATCATAACACAAGTAAACAATGTCAGGCAGTCAAAACAACTGGCAGGTACATTGGCAAAAGTAAAATGTTTTTACTAGATGGTGTCAGTGTTCAGCAGGCCAGTGGTTCATTAACAATGAGCTACTGACTTCCATTCTGTGTTTATTGTTACAATTTTGCAATGGACAAAGGATGAATGGATAAGGGAGTTGTGTAGGGAGTGATCCCTGTGGAAAGTAGGAAGTCCCTCTTCGTTGATCTTCATCCTAGCACTTATCCTTGCAAGCTGAACAAGTGCTACACCTTCCCCTACACCTCCTCCCTCACAACCATTCAGAGCCCCAAACAGTCTGTCAGGTGAGATGACTCCTCACCTGTGACTCTGTTGGGGGTCATCTACTGTGTCTGGTGCTCCTGGTGTGGCCTCCTGTATATTGGTGAGACTCAACGTAGATTGGAGGACTACCGAGCACCTACGCTCCGTCCACCAGAAGAAGCAGGATCTCCCAGTGTCCAACCATTTCAATACCACTTCCCATTCCCATTCTGACACGCCAGTCCATGGCCTCCTCTGCTGTCACAATGAGGCTACGCTCCGGTTGGAGGAGCAACACCTTATATTCTGTCTGGTTAGCCTCCAACCTGATGGCATGAGCGTCGATTTCTTGAACTTCCGATAATACACCAGCCCCACTTCACCAGTCCCCCATCCCCTTTTCCCACTCTTGCCTTATTGCCCATCGCCTCCCTCTGGTGCTCCTCCCCACTTTTCTTTCTTCCATGGCTTCTGTCCTCTTCTATCAGACTCTCCCTTTTCCAGCCCTTTATGTCTTTCTCCAATCAACTTCCCAGTTCTTTACTTCATCTGTCCCCCTCCCAGTTTCGCCTATCACCTTGTGTTTCTCTCTCTCCCCCCCCCCCACCTTTTAAACTTGCTCCTCAATTTTTTTCTCCAGTCCTGCCAGAGGATCTCGGCCCGAAACACCGACTGTACTTTTTTCCACAGATGCTGCCTGGCCTGCTGAGTTCCTCTAGCATTTTGTGTCTATTCTGATTGTAACTAGCTGGCGGGGGAGGTGGGTGGTTATTCATATGGCAGTATTCCACAGACCCCAGCCCTCCACCATCAGATTTCTGAACGGTCCATTAACACATGGACACTACCTCATTTACCTTTTATTTTACACTATTAATCTGTTTTGCAATTCATAATAATTTTACATTTTTGTACTGGTAAACAACAAATTTCACACCATATAAGGCAGTAAATATAACCCTGACCTGACTCCTACCCCGCCCTTAGATTCACAGTTGCAACGATAAATCTCTATCTCCTCAAGATCAGAAATACCGATGTTGTCTTTTTCAAGCGCAAATTGGGGAACTGAGCTGTCACAAAGACAGCTCATACTGAAAACACCCGCAGTGTAAATCACAGGATGAGACAGTTCACGTGGTTATTTGTACAGGCGATAAATCACCTCTGAAAGCACAAGGCTTCTGCAGAGCTTCCAATTCAGAGTCTAATGGAACACACTCCACTTGTCTGGATGAGTTCACTTGAGACTCAAGGTTGTTTAATGTCATCTCCAGTACACAAAGTGTAAAGGGCAATAGACTGTTTATCCATAGACCATAAGACATAGGAGCTGAATCAGGCTATTTGGTCCATCCAATTTGCTCAAACATTCAATCATGGCTGATCTTTTTCTCCCTCCTCCTCAGCTCCACTCCCCCGGCATTCTTCCTGTAATCTTTGATGCCATGACCAAACAAGAACCTCTCAATCTCTGCCTTAAATGAATGCTAACATTGCATTTGCCTTCCTCACCACCAACTCAACACCCAATGACCCGGCCTTCACAGCTGCCTGTGGTAACAAATTCCATAAACTCACCATCCTCTGGCTGAAGGAATTTCTCCACATCTCTATATTAAATAAGACCGTAAGACCATAAGAAATAGGAGCAGAATTAGGCCATCTGGCCCATCGAGCCTGTTCCTCCATTCAATCATGGCTGATCCTTTTTTTAACTCCTCCTCAACCCCAGTTCCTGGCCTTCTCCCTGTAACTTTTGTTGTCACGTCCAATTAAGAACCTTTCAATCTCTGCCTTAAGTACACCCAAAGACCTGGTCTGCACAACTACACATGGCAACAAATTCCACAAATTCACCACCCTTTGGCTAAAGAAATTTCTCCACATCTCTGTTTTGAAAGGGCACCCCTCTATCCTGAGTCTGTGCCCTCTTGTCCTAAACTCTCTCATCACAGGAAACATCCTTTCCACATTTACTCTGTCTAGGCCTTTCAACATCCGAAAGGCTTCTGAATTCCAAACCCAGAGCCATCAAAAGTTCCTCGTATGATAACCCTTTAATTCCTGGAATCATCCTTTTGAACCTCCTCTGGACCGTCTCCAATGCCAGCACATCTTTTCTAAGATGAGAGCCCCAAAACTCTTCACAATACTCAAGGTGAAGCCTCACCAGTGCCTTATAAAACCTCAGCATCACATCCTTGCTCTTGTATTCTAGACCCCCTGAAATGAATGCTAACATGGCATTTGCCTTCCTCACCACTGACTCAACCTGCAAGTTAACCTTCAGGGTGTTCTGCACAAGTTTCCCATGTCCCTTTGCATCTCAGATTTTTGGATTTTCTCCATTTAGAAAATAGTCTGCACATTTATTTCTACTACCAAAGTGCATGACCATGCATTTTCCAACATTGTATTTCATTTGTCACTCTCTTGCCCATTCTGCTAATCTGTCTAAGTCCTTCTGCATCCTACCTGTTTCCTCAACACTACCTGCTCCTCCACTAATCTTCATATCATCTGCAAACTTGGGAACAAAGCCATCTATTCCATCGTCTAAATCATTTATATACAACATAAAAAGAAGTGGTCCCAACACCGACCCCTGCAGAACACCACTAATCACTGGCAGCCAACCAGAAAAGGATTCCCACTCGCAGTCTCCTACCAATCAGCCAATGCTCTAACCATGCCAGTAACTTTCCTGTAATACTATGGGCTCTTAACTTAGTAAGCAGCCTCATGTGTGGCATCTTGTCAAAGACCTTCTGAAAATCTAAATATACAACATCCACGGTATCCCCTTTATCTATCCTACAAACTTTGTACTTGTAACCTCCTCAAAGAATTCCAACAGGTCTATCAGGCAAGATTTTCCCTTAAAGAAACCATGCTGACTTTGTCCGATCTTGTCCTGTGTCACCAAATATTCCATAACCTCATTTCTTGACAATTGATTCAACATCTTCGCAACCACTAAGGTCAGGCTAACTGGTCTATGATTTCCTTTCTGCTGCCTTCCTCCTTTCCTAAAGAGTGAAGTGACATTTGCAGTTTTCCAGTCCTCTGGCACCATGCCAGAGTCCAATGATTGTTGAAAGAAAAAATGGATGTTCCTCTATCCTGATGCTGTGCCCTCTTGTCCTAGACTCCCCCACCATGGGAAACATCATCTACTCTGTCTAGGCCTTTCAACATTCAAAAGGTTTAAATGATTCTGAGAACTTGCCTTACAGAGAGTCTTTGAAAATGAGTCTGCAGATTTTATAGTCAGTTCAGAGCAGTGGTGAATAAAGGTTTCAATGCCATTTCACGAGTCTGACAGTTGTGGGATAATAACTGTTCCGGAACCTGGTGGTGTGAGGCCTAAGGCTCCTGTACTGCTTCTAAATTTCAGCAAGTTCAGACCCAGAGACATCGTATGATAACGCTTTCTTTCCTGGAATCGTGAACCTCCTCTGAACCCTCTCCAATTCCAGCACATCTTTTCTTAGATGAGGAACCCAAGACTGTTAACAATACTCAAGGTGAGGCCTCACCACTGCCTTATAAAGCCTCAGCATCACATCCCTGCTCTTGTATTCTAGACCACTTGAAATGAACGCTAACATTACCGTTGCATTCCTCACCACCAATTCAACCTGCAAGTTAACCTTTAGGGTGTTCTGCACAAGGACTCCCAAGTCCCTTTGCATCTCAGATTTTTGGATTTTCTCCATTTAGAAAATAGTCCGCACATTTATTTGTTCTACAAAAGTGCACGGCCATGCACCTTCCAACATTGTATTTCATTTGCCACTTTCTTGTCCATTCTCCTCATCTGTCTAAGTCCTTCTGCAGCATACTTCAACACTTCCTGCCCCTCCACCACTCTTTGTATCATCAAAAAACCTGGCAACAAAATTATCTATTCCATCATCAAAATCATTTATATACAGTGTTAAAAGAAGTGGTCCCAACACTGAACCCTGTGGAATACCACTAGTCACTGGCACCCAACCAGAAAAGGAACCTTTCATTCCCACTTGCTGCCTCCTACCAACCAGCCAATGCTCTAACCATGCCAGTAACTTTCCTGTCATACCATGGGCTGAAAACTTGGTAAGCAGCCTCATGTGTGGCATCTTGTCAAAGACCTTCTGAAAATCCAAATATACAACATCCACTGTATCCCCTTTATCAATCCTACAAACTTTGTACTTGTAACCTCCTCAAAGAATTCCAACAGATCCATCAGGCAAGATTTTCCCTTAAAGAAACCCTGCTGACTTTGTCCGATCTTGTCCTATGTCACCAAATACTCCATAATCTCATTTCTTGACAATTGATTCAACATCTTCGCAACCACTAAGGTCCGGCTAACTGGTCTATAATTTCCTTTCTGCTGCCTTCCTCCTTTCCTAAAGAGTAGAGTAACATTTGCAATTTTCTAGTCCTCTGGAACGATGCCAGGGTCCAATGATTATTGAAAAATCTTTTCTAAAGCCTCCACGATCTCTACCGCTACCTCTTTCAGAACCCTAGGGTGCAGTTCATCTGGTTCTGGATGACTTATGTACCTTTAGGTCTTACAGCTTTTTGAACACTTTCTCCCCTGTAATAGTAACTGCACTCACTTCTCTTCCCTCACACCCTTCAATACCTGACTCCTGTCGATGATCTCCTATACAAGCCGCAGGTCATTTAGCTGCTGCTGCAGATCCCCAACACGGCCTTCAAGGAGCTGCAGCTGGATGCACTTCACGCAGATGTACTTCCCTACGAGACTCTGGGTCTCCCAGGACTCCAACATCCGGCATGAAGAACACACAGCGGCCATTTAAACTACACCCCTGACACAGTAAGAAAAACGGGAAACTTAACAGAAACTTACCCAGAGCCAATGTCTCTTCCGAGCCAAAGCCTGACAATCCCACTCTCTTCCACAGATGCTGTTTGGCCTGCTGGGCTCCTCCAGCATTATTCTGTGCGTTGCTTTGAAATAATTGTTACTCCGGAACCAATGCGAAACAAAAAAAAGCACACAGTAAGATAAAACAACATGAAATATTTTTTTAAAATGCACAAGATACCTTATATACATAGATTGATTACATGGCCATAAAGTGATGCTAGGCACAGGAGTGTCTGTATTCTGTAATTCTGACAGGAAATGATAAAGTAGTGGTGGTTGGGAGTGTAGAGGGTGGTGGAGACGTTGATCAGCCTTACTGCTTAGGGGAACTAACTGTTTTTGAGTCTGGTGGCCCTGGCATGGTGTCCTCCCAACGGGAGTGGGACAAAGAGTCCATGAGCAGGGTGGGTGGGATCCTTCATGATGTTACTGGCCCTTTTCCAGCACCTTTCTGTGTATATGTAAACAAAGCAGCCTACTCACTCGGCATCCTATCCCCCACCTCAGAATCAGAATTACTGACATACTGTATGTCATGAAATGTGTTGTTTTGTGACAGCAGTCCAGTGCTAGACATTTAAAAAATGCTGTAAGTTACAATAAATAAGTAATGCGAAAGAGGAATAGTGAGATAGTTCATGAACCATTTGGAAATCTGGTGATAGACTGGAGGATGCTGCTCCTGAATCATTGAGTGTAATGATGGTAGTGCTGAGAAGTGGGCATGTCCTGGACAGTGAGGGTCGTTAATGATGGACGCCCCTTCTTAAGACATCGCCTTTTGACGATGTTCTTGATGGTGGGGAGGGCTGTGCACGTGATGGAGCTGGTTGAGTAAACAACTCTCTGAAGACTCTTCTGATCCTGTTCATTGAAGATTCCAAACCAGGCAGAGATGCAACCAGTCAGAAGGCTTTCCAAGGTACAATCATTCCCTCCTACACTGGCACTCTGAGGTGTGTACCGGCTACAAGATGCCCAGCCAGACTGTTGCAGCAACATCTCCCAAACCCATGACCTCTACTACTGAGAAGTCAAGGACAGCAGGGGCAGGGGACCACCACCACCAGCAGGTTCCCCCAAGTCACACACCTTCCTAGCTTGAAGATGTACCTCTGGTCCTTCATTGTGACTAAGTCACAGAGTGGGGAACTTACTCCCTAACAGCACCGTGGAAGCATCTTCATCAGAAAGACCACAGTGATTTAAGAAGGCAGATCACTCCACCTTCCCTTGGGCAGTTAGGGATAGACAACAAGTGCTGACCTTGCCCCTGACACACCCCTATCCCTAAATAAATAAGCTTATAGCATGAACCTCATGTCAGTGGTAGAGACACTAATGGAGATGATTCTTCGGGATAGGATACATAAGCATCTGGAGAAGCATGGTATAATTAGTCCAGTCAGCATGGTTTTGTGTAATGCAGGGCATGTCTGGCTAATTTGACTTGAACTTTTTAAGGAGATGGTAAAGGTGATTGACAAAGGTAGAGCTGTGGATGTTGGCTACATAGATTTTAGTAAGGCTTTGGACAAGGTCCCACGTAGTGGGCCCATTCAGAAAATTAGGATGGTGGGATTCATGGTGACTTTGTTGATTGGATCTAAAATTGGCTTGCCAGAAAAAGCAGAGGGTGGTGGGGTTGAGATACATCTCTACAAAAAGAGGTGCAAGGTGCTCCTTCCCTCTCACCCTTGGGCCAGGTGCAGCACCTGTTTAGCCCCCACAATCAGGGTTACGTGAAGCCATGGGAGCAGGTGGTGGATGGTCGTACGAGCAGCTGGTGCACGTCACAAGTCCTGGTTGTGTGACCACTGACGCCAGACAGATGACCTCTGAAGAGTATAGATAATGGCTGGGGTAAGCCACTGCCCAGAAGAAGCTAATGGCAAACAACTTCTGCAGAAAAATTTGCCAAGAACAATCGTAGTCATGGATAGAGGAGGAAGACAATGATTGCCTACGTCGTATGACAAGGTACTTAATGATAATGATGATGACAAAAGACAGAGGACAGTGATGATGGGTTTTATTCTGGGTAGAGGTCTGTGACGAGTATTGTTCCACAGGGACTCGCACTGGTCCTCCACTGTTTGTCAAACATGTAAATTACTTGGATGAAAATTTGATGGGGTGGTTGAGCAAGTCTGCAGATGAAACAAAGATTGTGGGCATTGTGGATTGCATTGAGTATTGCCAATGGATACGGTGGAATATAGATCAGTTGCAAATACGGACAAGGAAATGACAGTTGGAGTTTAATCCATGCAGGTGCAAGGTGTTACACTTTGGAATTTCTGACAGAAAAGGGCTGTACACAGTTAATGTCAGGAGCCTTAGCAACACTGATGAACAGAGGGATCTTGGATTCCAGGTATATGGCTCACTAAAAGTGGCCGTATTGGTTGATAAGGTGGTAGAGCTGCATATTGAGAGTCTGCCTGGCCCGTGTAAAACAACTATCATACCAAGAATACCAGCCCAGTTAGTATTGTTGCAGAATAGTTGGCAAGGACAGAAAACTGTTATTGGTAATTGGTTTCTTGCTGCCACACATACTCGACTACAGTGAAAAGCTGCTCCTGCATACTCACAAGCACAGGGTATTCTGCAAATGCTGGAAACCCAGAGCAACACACACTAATCACTGGAGGAACACAGCAGGTAAGGCAGCATCTCGGGAGAGGAATAAAGAATCAAAACTTCACAGATTAGTTCTTCCAGCATTTTGTGTATTGTCTTGTGTACAGATTGAACCACTACACAATGCTCATTGCTCATTACACAGTGCACTTCTCATTGTTACCATCAGGAAGGAGGTACAGAAGCCTGGAGGCAGACATTCAGTGATTCAGGAACAGCTTCTTCCCCTCTGCCATCCGATTCCTAAATGGACATTAAACCCATGAACACTACCTCACCTTTTTTATATTACTTCTGTTTTGCCCTACTTTAATCTAATTAATATACATATATATACTTACTGTATTTGATTTACTTTTTTTCATTCTATATTATCATGTATTGTATTGAACTGCTGTTGCTAAGTTAACAAACTTCATGACACGTCCGTGAGAAAAAACCCGATTCTGATTCTGCAACAAGGCAAAACAAGGTAAAATAAGAACAGAATGCAGAATAAAGTGTAATAGCTCAGAGAAGGTGCAGTGCAGGCAGACAATAAGGTGCAAAGTTACAATGTGAGGTCAAGAGTGCAATTTCTCATAGTAAGGGACTATTTAATAGTCTTATAACAGTATTGTAGAAGCAAATCCCTATTAAATCTCTCCCCTCTCACCTTAAACTTATGCCTTCTGGTTCCTTATTTTCCAACCAATGGATAAAGACTAAACACATTCTGTGGTTAAGAAGGTGTATGGTGTATTGGCCTTCATAAATCATGGAATTGAATTTAGGAGCCAAGAGGTAATGTTGCAGTTATATAGGACCCTGGTCAGACCCCACTTGGAGTACAGTGCTCAGTTCTGGTCGCCTCACTACAGGAAGGATGTGGAAGCCATAGAAAGGTGCAGAGGAGGTTTACAGGGATGTTGCCTGGATTGGTTGAGTGAACTCGGCCTTTTCTCCTCGGAGCGACGGAAGATGAGAGGTGACCTGATAGAGGTGTATAAGATGATGAGAGGCATTGATCATGGGGATAGTCAGAAGCTTTCTCCCAGGGCTGAAATGGTTGCCACAAGAGGACACTGGTTTAAGGTGCTGGGGAGTAGCTACAGAGGAGATGTCAGGGGTAAGTTTTTTACTCAGTGGAATGGGCTGCTGGCAACGGTGGTGGAGGCGGATACGATAGGGTCTTTTAAGAAATTTTTAGATAGATACATGGAGCTTAGTAAAATAGAGGGCTATAGGTAAGCCTAGTAATCTCTATGGTAGGGACATGTTTGGCACAACTTTGTGGGCCGAATGGCCTGTATTGTGCTGTAGATTTTCTATGTTTCTACAAGATTTTATACCCTCTATAAAACCTTTCTGTATTAGGGAACCATCTAATAGACATAGCAGTGTGATAACTGTCTCTGAGCCTGGTGGGTCGTGCTTTCAGGCTTTTGTATCTTCTGCCCAAGGGGAGGAGAGAATGTCCAGGGTGGGTGGGGTCTTTGATGATGCTGGCTGCTTTACTGGTGCAGTGAGAGGTGTAGACAGAGTTCATGGACGGCAGAAGAATTTACAGCAATGCTTCTTTAACCCACTGTGTTTACAGATTACCTTAAATAGAGAAAGCTCAGTTTTTGCAGTCAATTGTTAATGGATTTTGTTTTATCAGAGACACACTAAAGATTCTGCAGACAAAGTGCATTAAATGCTGGAGGAACTCAGCAGGTCAGGCAGTATCTATGGAAATGAGGAAAAAGCAGTCAACGTTTCGGGCTGAGCCCTTCACCAAGACGCAAAAGGAAAGGAGGGGGTAGAGACCAGAATGAGACAGTGGGGGAGGGAAGAGAGTAGAATTTAGCAAGTGATAGGTGAGACCAGGTGAAGGGTAAGGAAGGTGGGCATGGAAGGGGGAGGATGAAGTGGGAAGGTGGGGTGGGGGTGATAGGAGGAAATGGTAAAGGGCTAACGGAGGAGGAATCTGATAGGAGAGTGGACCATGATAAAAGGTGCAAGAAGAGAGGCACCAGGGGTAGGTGATAGGCAAGTGAGATGAAGAGAAGGGGTAAGGGGGGCAGAATGAAGAATGGAAAAGGAGAAAGGGGAGGACGAATTACCAAGAAATCGATTTTAGAGTTTCTGCAGATGCTGGAAATCTTGAGCAACACACACAAAGTGTTGGAGGAACTCAGCAGGTCAGGCACCATCTATGGAGGGGAATAAACAGCCAATTATCAGACTTCAATCCCAGTGTTAAAGCTTCCCTGGCAAAAGAGAAATAAGGAAGTCAGCACCTGAGAAGAGAGGGTTAACAGGAATGTGTCCTCCAGCTCACAGAGCACTCCTCTTCCATGGGAATATTTGAACAGTGACTCCAGTGAGGGGGACCCTGGGGCAGGGAAATGGCCGTGTGTGTGGCAGCTGGGCTAGAGTTTACATATGCTTCTAATTACAAAGTGCTGCTAATTCAACAACAATGCCCCCCCCCCCCCCACCCCCAGCAGCTCCAACACTGGATCCTCTTCTCTGCTCAGATCAGCCTGTACAACAGCAAACACATGGGGAGGGGGAATGGGAACGTGGAGGTGTGGAGTGGGGAGGGTGGAGTGGGAACGTGTGGGGGAGGGGGAGTGGGAACGTGGAGGAGTGGGAAGGGTGGAGTGGGAACATGGAGGTGTGGGGAGGGGGAATGGGAACATGGAGGTGTGAGGAGTGGGAACGTGTGGGGGAGAGGGAATGTGGAGGTGTGGTGTAGGGGAGTGGGAATGTGGAGGTGTGAGGAGTAGGGAGGGGGAGTGGGAACGTGGAGGTGTGGGGAGGGGGAATGGGAATGTGGAGGTGTGGTGTAGGGGAGTGGGAACGTGGAGGTGTGGGGAGGGGGAATGGGAACGTGGAGGTGTGAGGAGTGGGAACGTGTGGGGGAGGGGGAATGGGAATGTGGAGGTGTGGGGAGGGGGAATGGGAATGTGGAGGTGTGAGGAGTGGGAACGTGTGGGGGAGGGGGAATGGGAATGTGGAGGTGTGGGGAGGGGGAATGGGAACGTGGAGGTGTGGGGAGTGTGGAGTGGGAACGTGGAGGTGTGGGGAGGGGGAATGGGAACGTGGAGGTGTGAGGAGTGGGAACGTGTGGGGAGGGGGAATGGGAATGTGGAGGTGTGTAGGGGAGTGGGAACGTGGAGGTGTGGGGAGGGGGAATGGGAACGTGGAGGTGTGGGGAGTGTGGAGTGGGAACGTGGAGGTGTGGGGAGGGGGAATGGGAAAGTGGCGGTATGAGGAGTGGGGAGGGTGGAGTGCGAACATGGAGGTGTGAGGAGTGGGAACGTGTGGTGAGGGGGAATGGGAATGTGGAGGTGTGGGGAGTGTGGAGTGGGAACATGGAGGTGTGGGGAGGGGGAATGGGAAAGTGGAAGTATGAGGAGTGGGGAGGGTGGAGTGCGAACGGAGGTGTGAGGAGTGGGAACATGTGGGGAGGGGGAATGGGAATGTGGAGGTGTGGTGTAGGGGAGTGGGAACGTGGAGGTGTGGGGAGGGGGAATGGGAACGTGGAGGTGTGAGGAGTGGGAACGTGTGGGGGAGGGGGAATGGGAATGTGGATGTGTGGGGAGGGGGAATGGGAACATGGAGGTGTGAGGAGTGGGGAGGGCGGAGTGGGAACGTGGAGGTGTGGGGAGGGGGAATGGGAACGTGGAGGTGTGAGGAGTGGGAACGTGTGGGGGAGGGGGAATGGGAACGTGGAGGTGTGGGGAGGGGGAATGGGAACGTGGAGGTGTGAGGAGTGGGGAGGGCGGAGTGGGAACGTGGAGGTGTGGGGAGGGGGAATGGGAACGTGGAGGTGTGGGGAGGGGGAATGGGAATGTGGAGGTGTGGGGAGGGGGAATGGGAACGTGGAGGTGTGAGGAGTGGGGAGGTTGGAGTGGGAACGTGGAGGTGTGAGGAGTGGGAGGGCGGAGTGGGAACGTGGAGGTGTGGGGAGGGGGAATGGGAATGTGGAGGTGTGGGGAGGGGGAATGGGAATGTGGAGGTGTGAGGAGTGGGGAGGTTGGAGTGGGAACGTGGAGGTGTGAGGAGTGGGGAATGGGAACGTGGAGGTGTGGGGAGGGGGAATGGGAACGTGGAGGTGTGGGGAGGGGGAATGGGAATGTGGAGGTGTGAGGAGTGGGGAGGTTAGAGTGGGAACGTGGAGGTGTGAGGAGTGGGGAATGGGAATGTGGAGGTGTGGGGAGGGTGGAGTGGGAACGTGGAGGTGTGGGGAGGGGGAATGGGAATGTGGAAGTGTGGAGAGGGTGGAATGGGAACGTGGAGGTGTGGGGTGGGGGAATGGGAACATGGAGGTGTGGGGAGGGGGAATGGGAACGTGGAGGTGTGGGGAGGGGAATGGGAACGTGGAGGTGTGGGGTGGGGGAATGGGAACGTGGGGGTGTGAGGAGTGGGAACGTGGAGGTGTGAGGAGTGGGGAGGTTGGAGTGGGAACGTGGAGGTGTGAGGAGTGGGGAGGTTGGAGTGGGAACGTGGAGGTGTGAGGAGTGGGGAGGTTGGAGTGGGAACGTGGAGGTGTGAGGAGTGGGGAATGGGAATGTGGAGGTGTGGGGAGGGGAATGGGAACGTGGAGGTGTGGGGTGGGGGAATGGGAACGTGGGGGTGTGAGGAGTGGGAACGTGGAGGTGTGAGGAGTGGGAACGTGGAGGTGTGAGGAGTGGGGAGGTTGGAGTGGGAACGTGGAGGTGTGAGGAGTGGGAGGGCGGAGTGGGAATGTGGAGGTGTGAGGAGTGGGGAGGTTGGAGTGGGAAGGTGGAGGTATGGGGAGGGGGAATGGGAACGTGGAGGTGTGGGGTGGTGTAGGGGAGTATGTGGAAGAGGCTGAGGAGCGGTGGTCTGAGGGGGAGTGGAGCGGGTGGACGTGGGAAGATTTCCCCGATACTGTGTTATTCTGCCTGCCGCCTCCCCGGGGTGAGGTGGGGGAAGTTCACGTGTATGGGGGGTAGGGGTTGAGTGGAGGAGCGGGTGGGTTTGCTAACCCGCCGGATCTCCCGAGCGGGGAGTGGGAGTGTTTGCTGTCTCTCCGGGGCGGGGTTACCAGAGGGCGGGGGCTTCTCTGCCTCCCTCCCCGCCCGACGCGGGCCTCATGTGACCGGGCGGTGACAGTCCGCCTGCCCGGCCCCGGCTGCTCGCACGCACACACACCGGGGCTCCAAGACAGCGAGCCGCCGGCAGCGAGGAGCTGCCTTGTCCCGCCCGCCCGCTTCCCAAGGTAGGTGAGCTTCAAGCAGACAAAGACTCAGAGTTCCCCCCTCCACTCGCCTGTGCTGATGTTCGATTGTTCCAGCGGACAAGTCAGATCGGAGTGTAAAATGCCTCGGAGTGGGGCAACTGTGAGCAGGTTGTGTGTGGAGAGAAAGAGAGAGTGAGCGCGAAAGAGACAGAGAGAAAGAGAGGAGAGAGAGGGATTCCTGACAAAAGCGTCTGTACAGCCTCGTGTGGCGGTGACAGGTTTCAGGCAGCGTGGTTCGCTTATTGTTACTGAACCTCTCTCCTTCTCCAACTGCACCCCCCCCCCCCCCATTTCTCTGTGCGCTCCTTTAAACAATGTGTGCAGCCTTTCTACAAACGTGCGGACTGTGTAACGTGGTTTTCTCGTTCGGCATTTGGAAATGCGATTCGACAGTTTAATGAGCGAAATGATCACAGCAGAGTCTATTCCTGCTTTTCATCCCCTCCTGGGGGGCGGGGAGGGAGGGAGTCACAAAATATCGGGCGTTTGTGTTGGGTGAGATCTTCCCAATATGGATGTGTCTGACCACACAGATCGCAGGGTGTAGCGTGTGGGGAGAAACACAGCCTCCATAAACGTAACCCTGCCCCACAGGGGTCCCTTCTCTGTTCTGTCTCAGGATTTTTCCCTGGGGTATTCCCTAAGATTGGGGGTGGGGGGAATTTACTTTTTGCAAGCGGTTGAGCGAGCTAGGCTTTAGAGCGAAAGGAGGTGATAGGCGACTTGATATAGGTGTACAAGGTGGGAGACATAGATTGAGTGGAAAAAAAAATCAGACTTTTTCCCCCAGGCCGGAAATGACTAATACAAGACAGCATCATTTTTAAGTCGATTGGAGGACAGCATTGGATGTTTGTCTGTGTTTAATTTTTAATAAATTCTATGGAAGTGAATTTCAGGGTTGTATATGGTGACATATATCTACTTTGATTATAAATTTACTTTCTGTTGGGATGATAAGTAAACGGGACTCTCCACTAAGAGGGCGGAACCAGCGCAAGTGGTGCAGGCCAGCTCGATTTCAAAGGTTTAAGTGTGAATGGTAGTTATGGAGGGCTATGATCCCAGCGCAGGTCGACGAGACTGGGCAGTTTGAGTGGGTGTGCACGGACTAAATGGGCCAAAGGGCCTGTTTCTTGCGTTGCCCTTTTCTATGGCTGCAGTGGTGTATTGATCACATTGTATGCAAATAGGGTCTTAACTGTGGAGAATACGGAGCTGTTCCCCCCCCCCGAATTTTCGGTGAGGTGTATTGATTATTGTACAAGCTTTTATTTTCATTTTCAAATTATAAGTTACATTAAAAAAAATTAAGTCCAAAAGAGGAATGCAAGATCGTTTCATTGAACTTAGAACAGTACAGCACGGGTTCTTTGGCCCATGGTGGTGTGTGGACCTTTTAACCTACTTTGAACTCAATCTAACACTTCTTTCCTATGTGAACTATTCAGGAATCTGATGGCAGAGGGGAAGAAACTGCCCTTAAAACATTGTGTGGGTCTTCAGTCTCTTGCACCTCTCCCAGCAGTGCCATAGGAACATCTTTATCAGAAGCACTGCAGTTGTTCAAGAAGGCAGCTCCTTCTCCCCTCATCTCCCCTACCATAACCAGGGGCATTTAGGGATTTGCGACAGTGTGTGGGGGTAAGGGAAGACTAACAGGAGCTTGTTGATGTGGTGGGGAATTCAGAACACAGTAGTGTGAGGCTGGGGAAATGTGCCAGAAGGTGTTGGGCTTTGGTGGTGCTCCTTGCTCTTTGCGATGTATTTGGGCATCGCTGGTGTTACAGGCAGGTGGCAAGATCCCTCCCAGTCTGGGCAAGAGCTCCAGAGTTCAGAACCAGCACCAACAAGTGGTAATAGTTCCAATGCAGGATGGAGGGGGCAGAGGGAATCTGCAGGCTGCGTTCCCATGGTATGGAGGGGCCTTCCTACAGGATCGGAAAAAGCTGTAAACTTTTCCAAGAGAGCCAGCTCCATCATGGGCAACTAACCACTTCGAAAGGTGATGCCTCAAAAAAGTGGCACCCAACATGTAGGACCCCCACTACCCAGGATAATTCCCCTTCTCATTGCTACCATCCACGAGGAGGTGTAGGAGACGGAGGACACACACTCAATGTTTTAGGAACAGCTTCTTCCCCTCCACCATTAGATTTCAATGATCCACGCACCCACGACCACCACCTCACCATTCTCACTACTTCTCTTTAACATCATTTATTTTTCTACCTTATTTCCTCTTTTTGCACCACATATTTCATTTCTTAAAATGTATATTTCTTATTGCAATTTATCGCATATTTACGTATTGCACTGTATTGCTGCTACAGAATAACACATTTCACAATGTACATCAGTGATAATAATTCTGATCTGATTCTGACTTCTCTGACCTTTGGTGCTAGAGGTGTTTGTGAATTACTGTGGGAGTAGCCCTGAGGAACTGCAGAGCCTGGTCAGTATTCAGGGAGGGAGAGTATGTTGAGTATCTGATTCAACATTCAAAATGATTTAATGCAATTTCCTGTACACAAGTGTAAAGGAGAATGACAGTTACTCTAGATTTGAGGCAGAGCAAAAATGAACATAAGATAAAGAGCACATTAATAAAAAGCACTATAAATATAAATACATAAGATGGCTTATATTTTGTACATCGTGCAAAAATATACAAAATATATTTTGTACTGATAGGAAATGATAAATGATAAAGTGGTTGTGGGGTGTGAAAGGGTGGGTTAGCGGGTGGATATTAAACTGGAGGAAGGGAAGGGGCCATGTTGGAAGAAAGATCTGGATTTTATGGCTGGTCAAGTACACAGTCATAATGATCATCTGTCAATAAGCTGGCCTTCACCGCCCCATCCAGTGGTGTCTTTGTAATCTTCAGCCTCTAGCTCCTGACATTCCGATCATCCTTCTCCCAAGCTAAAGTTCAAAGGTTTAATTAAAACATACTGGAGTACCCGTGAATACAGCCAAACGACACATACCTCTGGGGCCAAAGTGCAAAACACAGTACCAACATTCGTACACAACACAAGGCACATATAAGCTAGCTGCCTCTTCCCTTCCTCAGGGAACTCTCCGAGTTCCCTTCCACTATTTCTTTGAATCCTTTTGTGTCACCAATCCCTAGTGGTGAGGACCAAGAAGGTATGGTCAGCAGAGGCAGAGGAGGGCTTACAGGAACAAACAATGAACCCATGAATGCTACTTCACTTTTTTTTGCTCTTTTTCTGCACTACTTTATTTTTATATATACACCTGTATTTCTTACTGTAATTTATACATTTTTTATTAGGTGTAACAATATACTGCTCCCTCAAAACAACAAATTTCATGACATAGGCCAGTGATTTTAAATCTGATTCTGTTTGGGATGTGTATTCAGTGGATTGCATCAGCTTGCACTGCATGACACAAGTTTTTAAGAGTCATTACAAGGCTGGGGAATGGAACGAAGTGGGCATCGAACTTAGTAACCGTGATGTAGAATCACACAGTAGAGTTACATGTGGGCAGCTGGAGCAACACCACCCTCAGGTTCCACTCCTCATCTCACATCTTCATTCCTTCATTTCTCTGTGTAAACTCTGGAACAGAATCAGGTTTATTATCATTGACATGTGTCATGTAATTAGTTGTTTCGTGGCAGCCGAATATTGCAATACACAAAAAAAACCCTATAAATTACGATATAAAAGTACAGAAGGGGATAGCAAGATGGTGTTCATTGAGGGTAGAACAGGAACTCTCTCACATCACCATCCATTTTTCTGTCATTCATGTGCCCATCTAAGAGCCTCTTAAATGTCGCAAATGTATCTGTCTCTACCAGTTTATGTTTTTCTTGTGAGTGCTGCTTATATGATATTATAGTTTTTGAGTTTATTCTGTTTGGTCATACTTCTGTGAAGAGCTTTGGACTGTTCAGCTATGACAAAACCGTTATTTAGTTACAGGCTTTTGGTATTAAGGCGTGAGCTTGTTATAAACACACAGTGCAAGAAGTACTGAGGAGGGCGTATGTGTGAAAGAGATTTACGACAGTGCAGATAACAACAGGCCTTTCAGTCCACAATGTTGTGTACAACTGTTTACATGTCTGGCCCCCTTCTGCCTACACAATGTCCGTATTCCTCCAGTCTCCATGTGCCTTTTAAACATCTCTATCGTATTTACCTCCATCACTGCCTTTGGCACACACATTCCACACACCCGCCACTCTATGTATTTTAAAAACTTGCTCTGCAAATCTTTGAACTTGCCCCTCAATTAAATGTATGCCCATGTATTAGACGTTTTAACCCTGGGGAAAAAAGATGCAGTCTGTCTACCCTTCTTAGGGCTCTGATAATTCTCTATCAGATCTCCTGTCAACCTCTGCAGCTCCAGAGAAAACAAACCAAGTTGGTCCAACCTTTCCTTATAGCACGTGAGATACCAACCTAGTGAACCTCTTCTGCATCCTCTTCAAAACCTCCGCAGCCTTCCTATAATGAGGCAACCAGAACTGAATGCTGAACTCCAGATTCAAAGTACATTTATTCTCAATGTACGTGCACCGGTATACAACTCTGAGATTTGTCTTCCCACAGACAGCCACAAAGCAAAGAAACACCATACAATCCGTTCAATAATCGGTTATAAACACAAAATTCTGCAGATGCTAGAAATCCGAGCAACACACATACACAATGCCGGAGGAACTCGTCAGGGCAGGCAGCAACGATGGGAAGGAATAAAGAGCAGATGTTTTGAAGGTCTTGGCCTGAGATGTCAACTATTCCTTTCCTTAGATGCTGCCTGTGTGCCTTTAAGTGACTGGCCACTTCCAGTCCCACCATCGAGGAAGCCCGCAGTTATTGTTTATGCTGCCAAGGAGGATGCACAAATAAAAGGTTTGGAAGAGTGTCTGTTAGCAGGAGGGTTATGGCCCAGGTGCGAATCAATGGAACTTGGCAGTATAACAGTTCAGCACGGATTAGATGGGTTGAAAGGCCTGTTTCTGTGCTGTAACACTCTATGATATAGCAGTGCTCTCTGGAGACTGAAGGCTCTCTGGGCTACACATGAAAACACGCTTCAACAGAGCACGCAAACTGATTCCTACTGCTGTTATCTCTGAGAACTGCCTAGTTTGCACCTCCTCTCACTTTGTGCTACTGGCTTCTTGTAGGCAGACTGTTCTCACAAAAACAGCAACAGATGAAACTTTGCTCTTTTGAATTCCCAGCTGTTGCAGTTATAAGTTAATTATGTGCTCGGTGTCAACAAGGTGCCCTAATTGTTAGTGAGGTGGCTGGTGTGTGTGATCCAAAGGCGTCCTGATCCATTAATCCGGGAATGCTATCTCAGTGTGTTCTCTGTGTCGGAAGGCAGAAGGACCTTGGCCAAGAACAAAGCCGCTCCCACACCGCTGACCCAAGCCCGATGCTACCCTGGACTGAAACGGGATCTGCTTTTCCTCTTCAGATGCTCATGAAACCCGCTAATTCAGCCAAACGTTACTGGGATTTAGAGATTTCAATATAACATTCTTTTTCATCGGGAAGGGTCGATGCTACTTGACAACAGCTCATATTTATTTAGACTGGAGCTTCTCAGGATGCCTGGCAGCAGCTCACGGCCAAAGGGAAGGTGTGCACTTGTCTCTGCACAGCAAGATCCCACAAGCGTCTGTTTTAGTGACGTAGATTCAGGAAATAAATGTCAATTCAAAGTAAATCTGTTATCAAAGTGCATGTATGTCACCCTATACAACCCTGAGATTCATTTTTTGCAGGTGTACTCAGTAAATCTGTAATAGAATAATAACCATAACGGAATCAATGAAAGACCGCACCAGCTTCTGCATTCAACCAGTGTGCAAAAGACAACAAACTGTGCAAGTGCAAAAAGAAATAAATAATAATAAATAAATAAGCAATAAATATTGAGAACATGAGATAAAGAGTCCTTGGAAGTGAGTCCATAGGTTCTGGGAACACTTCAATCAAGGGGCAGGTGAAATTGAGTGAAGATATCCCCTTTGGTTCAGGATCCTAATGGTTGAGGGGTAATAACCTGGTGGAGTGGGAGTCCTGAAGCTCCTGTACCACCTTCCTGGTGGTAGCAATGAGAAGAGAGCATGGCCTGGGCAGTGAGGGTCCCTGATGATGGATGCTGCTTTCCTTCAATAGCGTTTTGTGTAGATGTGCTCAGTGGTTGGGAGGGCTTTAGCTGTGATGGATTGGGATCTATGCATTACTTCTTGTAGGATTTTCCATTCAAGGGCATTGGTGTTTCCATACCAAGCTGTGGTATACCCAGTCATTATACTTCCCATTACACATTTATAGAAGTTTGTCAAAGTTTCAGATGTCACACTGAAGTCCTGGGGTTTTGGACAGTACCCTCCCAATCTTCAAAATGATGTCACTTTATTAATCCAAAAATTTGTTGGGAATTCACAGGATGGGTTTGTAGCTAATCTCCTCCTCTGTTTCCCCTCTCTCCTCTAACCACCTAACCATCTCCTTCCTCTGGTTCCCATCCTCCTTCCACCTCTCCCATGGTCCACGCTCCTCTCCCATCAGATTCCCAAATACAGGAGGTTCTGCAGACGCTGGAAATTCAGAGTAACAAGCACAAAATGCTGGAGGAACTCAGCAGGACAGGCAGCATCTATGGAGGGAATGAACAGTTGATGTTTTGGGCCAAGACCCTTCAGCCCTTCGCCTCCTAGCTTCGTATTTCAACCCCACCTCCCCCACCCACTCAAGTTCCCCCTCAGCTGATCTCACCTATGCCCTCCTAGCTTCTTATTTCATCCCACCTCCTCCACCTACCCACATTCCCCCTCAGCTGGTCTCACCTATCACCTGACAGCTTGTACTCTTCTCCTCCCCTGCCTCCACCATCTTGTTCTGGCTTCTGCCCCCTTCCTTTCAGTCCTGATGAACGTCTTGGTCCTGATGACTATTTATTCATTTCCATAGATGCTGCCTGACCTGTTGAGTTAGAGTCAGAGTACCACAGCACAGAATCATGCCCTTTGGCCCATCTAGTCTATGTCAAACTGCTATTCTGCCTAGTCCATTCAAACTGTACCTGATCTATAACCCTTCATACCCCTCCCACCTATGCAGTGGTCCCCAACCACCGGGCCACGAGGAAACGATATGATTTGGCAATATGAAACGAAACGATATGAGTCAGCTGCACCTTTCCTCATTCCCTGTCACGCCCACTGTTGAATTTGAACACACGCGAGGTCACCCGTCGCCTAAACGCAGTGATGCCATCGCGCCAGGGATCACTGGTTGGCCTCGGGTAATGGTGAGAAGTGCCGATGTTACTGGCCTGGAGCGCGGACAGATGGGCGCGGCCTCTAAACCTGTTTAGCACACCGAATGTTCGTGGGGAACCCGGTGCTAAAATATTCGCAGACGACCTAATTCGGGCTCAGGGTTTCGTAAGTAGCAGAGCAGCTACCTCACTGCGATCTACTGAAAGTCATCCTTTGAGCCAAACTTTTGTCGGCCGATAACTCCTGCAAGGGGGGTGGGCGCACACCCTGTTGCACTCCTCACTTGGTCAGTCGGTCACTCTCTCCGGACTGCGACCGCCGCGGGCCCGGTACGGGGACCCCCGGCCCTTACCCTGTCCTCTCACTGGTGTGTTGCAATGCTTTTATATGTTCATAGGAGGAAAATATGCGCTGTGTGTTTAATATCCAAAAGTCACTTAAAATGTTATAATGCTATTGACTTATCACTATATTCATGCAAGGAAAATATGCGCTGTGTTTAATATTAAATTCGTTAGATAATCCCTTTTAGAAATGAAATTGAGTGTATTAGCCGCTTATAAGTGACTTATAGTTGACTTATCACCTATATTCCGGTCGTGATTAACACCCCCCCCACCGTTGGCCAGTCCACAAGAATATTGTCAATATTAAACTGGTCTGCGGTGCAAAAGAAGGTTGTTGACCGCTGCGTCTATGTACTTATCCAAACTTCTCTTAAATGTTGCAATCAACTACACATCCCCCACCTCTGCTGGCAGCTCACTTCACTCTAGCACCACCTTCTGAGTGAAGAAGTTTCCTCTTAAATATTTCACCTTTCACCTAAGATATCTGGCTCTAGTCTTACCCAACCTCGGTGGTAAAAGCCTGCTTGCATTTACCGGATCTATTCCCCTCATAATTTAGCATACAAGGCTTGTTTTGCTGTTGTTGTTTTGTTGCTTGCTGTGTTCTGTGTTGGTCTGCCAAGCATTTGTGGGCATGCTACAATGGCACCAGAATGTGTGGTGGCATTTGTGGGCTGCCCTCGGAGTATCCTAGGGTGTTGTGGTTGTCAGTGCAAATAGCACGCTTACCTGTATGTTTTGATGCACGTGTGGCAGGTAAATCTGACTCTGAATCTCCCCTCATTCTCCTCCACTGTAAAGTCCTAACCTACACAACCGTTCCTTATAACTCAGATCCTGGAGTCCCAGCAACATCCTCGTAAATTTTCTATGTCCCTCTACTATTGTTTTTGTGCTGTCCCAAGTTTGGAGAAACGTTTACTATGCGTTTGTTGGATTTACATGTGTCTGATCATTCTGCAACTCGGTCAGAGCAACTGCTGACACTACCCAGAGTCTTCAACATCTACAAGACATGATCATCTCACACAGCAATGCTCACCCCCATCCTGGGATTGGAATCAAGTTGTTGCAGTCACACGTACCACAATACCGTGAGAAGTGTTTGTCTGTGTGCTACCCAGACAGATCATACCTTGCTGAAATACATTCAGAGTTCAAAGTAGATTTATCATCAAAGTAGGTATATGTTACCAGGTACTACCCTGAGATTCGTTTTCTTGCAGGAATTCACGGTAGAGCAAAGAATTACAATAGAATCAATGAAAACCTATACACAAAGACTGACAAGCTAACCGATGTTCAAAAGAAGTCAAACTGCAAATAGAAGAAAATCCAGTGATAATAATAACAAAATAATACTGAGCATATGAGTCACAGAAGTCTTAAAAGAGAGACCGTAGGTTGTGTTCAGTGATCAGTGTTGAGTTGAGTGAGGTTATCCATGTTGATTCAGGAACCTGATGATTCTGGATAATAACTGTTCCTGAAGCTGGTGGTGTGCGACCTTAAGCTCCTGCATTTCCTTCCCGATGACAGCAGCGAGAAGAGATCCTGGCCCAGATGGTGGCTGGTCCTTTGCTGCTTTCCTGTGGCAGCGTTTCTTGTAGATGCTCTCAGTAGTGGGGAGGGTTTTACCCGTGATGGACTGAGCCGTACCCATTGCTTTTGGTAGGCTTTTCCATTCCTGGGAACTGTTTCCGTACCAGGCCATGATGCAACCAATTAGGATGCTGTCTAGGTCGTACAAAGGGATACGCCAATGCAGGATATAGTGTTACAGTTAGAAAGTGCAGTGCAGTTAGAAAATTGAAGTGTGATGGCTAGGAGGAGCTTTAATCAGTGTGAATTCCACATAACATTTATTCTGATCACAAACGTGAGAAAATTTGCAGATGCTGGAAATCCAAGCAATACCCACAAAATGCAGGCCAGGCAGCATCTATGGAGGGCAAAAGTCCTGCTGAAGGGTCTCAATCCAAAACGTTGACTGTTTACTCTTTTCCATAGATGGTGCCTGTCTGGCTGACTTCCTCCGGCGTTTTCTGTGTTGCTAACATTTATTCTGAGCCAGTTTCCTACTGACAACAGTACTTGGCAGCATAAACATACATTGACAATAAATTTACTCTCACTTTGATGTCTGTCCCAACAGAAGAGCTTCACCTGAGCACTTCTTTTCCTTCTTGGGCCCTTAGCTTCCAGTGGAGCCTAGGCCATCTCCTTCGTCCAAAGTCGTTCATCAATGTTTCTGTAATCCATTGCATCTACTGTACGGGGGATAGGTCTATACAGCTTCACAAGAGCCCTGCAGGCCGCCCTTACGTGTTTCCACATCTCACGACAGGACATAGGTTTGGTGTTTTGAGAGGCCTAAGCACATACAGAAGTGTATAGAACCATGAGGGGTATAGACAGGGCGAATTCGTTCAGTCTTTTTCTATTGGGTTGGGGAAACCAAGAAATAGAGGGTAAATGTTTAAGGTTGGAAGGCAGAGATTTAATAGGAATCTCTACTTTACACAGAGAGTCCGTTTATGGAATGGACTACCAGAAGTGGTAGTTGAGGTAGGCCCAATAGCAACTGCCATATCCTGGCATACCATGCCAGGGGCACCACTGTAGGGTAGCGGCTAGCACAACACTAGTACAACTTGGGATGTTCGGAGTTTGGAGTTCATTTCTGATGTCCTCTTTAAGAAAGTCTCTGTGTTCTCCCTGTATGCACGTGGGGTTCCTATGGGTATCCCATTTCCTCCCACAATCTAGGGACGTACCAGTTAGTAGGGTAATTGTGCCCCATGAGTTAAATAGAGGTTGCTGGCCGGTGTGGCTCACTGGGCCAGGAGGGCCCGTTCCACTCTACATCTCTAGGTAATAAAAAAAATCATCCGAATGAATGTGACATGTAATTGGGGAATTAATCTGAAGTTTTTAAGATGTACTGGCGTTTCCCCAGCAGTTTGCTTGTGACATCTATTCAGTCGAGTCAGTAATAATGTCTTAAACTACTTACACTTTAACGTCACTGTTGCCCTGGAGATTGGGTTGTCAGCCATCTTGTACTTGGAGATGCCGTTGAGATGGAGGTCTTGTTTCATTGATTGGTTCATTGCAGATTGCACTGATGAGTTTCAGAGCTGAAGAATCAAAGTTCAATGTAAACTTATTATCAAAATACATATATGTCACTATATATACTAACTTCATGCATTTTTCAAAGCATTTAAAATTCAAACTGACAAGTAAATTTATTATCAAAGTACATATATGTCACCGTATACAATCCTGAAATTCATTTTCTTTTGGGCATTCTCAGTAAGTAGAAAGAAACACGCCAGATTAAAGGAAAAACTGCACACAACAGATATGACAAAGGTGCAAATGACAACAAACTGTGCAGATACAAAGAAGAAGAAGAATAAATATCATGAGCATGAGTTGTAGAGTCCTTTAAAACTCATAGGCTGTGGTATCAGTTCAGTGTTGAGGTGAGTGAAGTTATCCACTCTGGTTCAGGAGCCTAATGGTTGAGGGGCAATAATTGTTCCCAAACTTGGTGGTGTGGGACCCAAGACCTGCCGGATGGTAGTAACGGGAAGAGAAGAGGGTGTAGCCTGGATGGTGGGGGGTGGGGGCGTGGATTCTGCTTTTCTTGTGGCAGTGCTCCGTGTAAATGGGAATGATGCAGCACATTTCCTGTTGTCAGAGTGAATGTCTGACGTGAGCTTGTAAGCGTCAAGCCTGCTTGGATCTGCCTATCCACAGAGGTACCATGTGTAAGGAAAAAGTTAAATGTGAATCCCGCTTGGTTTACAATAAAATGAAATGTAAGTGAGGGTAATGTCTCGGAGGGTAAAATGGTGAGTGAGCAGGGCTGGGTATGAACATTGAGAGGTCACGGTGCGGTTATACAGAATGCTAGCGAGGCACCATTTGGAAGTTTGTGTTCAGTCTTGGTCACCCACCTTCAGGAAGCAGTGCAGAAAAAAATTACAAGAATGTTGCCAGACATTGAGGGCCTGAGATATTGGGCGAGATTGGACAGGCTGGGACTTAGTTCCTGAGAGACGGTGTATAAAATCGTGAGGGAATCGAGTAGCTACACGCAGCCTCACTCCCCAGATGGGGGAATCAGGAACCAGAGACCTCACGTTTAAGGTGAGAGGGGAAAGGGTTTCAAGAATTTCAGTTCTGAATTCTATTTGCTTACTTTTATTGTTTGCCGAGACTTTTCATCAGGACAGTTTCCCTGAGTATCCTCTCCGTAACAATGACGAAGAGTCTCGGCCCAAAATGTTGACTGCTTATTCATTTCCGTAGATGCTGCCCAACTTGCTGAGTTCCTCCAGCGTTTTGTGTGTGTTGCGGTGAGGTAGTGTTCATGAGTTCAATGTCCATTCGGAAATCCGATGGCTGAGGGGAAGAGGCTGTTCCTGAATCGTTCAGTGTGTGTGTCTTCAGGCTTCTGTATCTCCTTCCCCGATGGTAGAGGAGCCTCTACTAGGTCCCTGCCAGGAACCTGTTTTATTGTATGTACTTGAGCTAGCGATAAAGCAGCTGTTGCCTCAGGCTGAGAGCGCCTCAGAACATGATTCGCCAGCTCGGGAGAGAGAGAGAGAGGACATGGAGTTGTTCAAGTTCATTTGTCGTCTGACTGTACATTAATACAGCCAAACAAAACAACATTCCTTCAGACCACGGTGCACCCACAAAGCACAGCACATAAACCAAAATACTACCACAAATATGTTAATAAGATATCATTCAAAATGCATGTAGTGTGCAGCACAGGTAACAGAAAACAGCTCGCTGTCCTGGTGACGAGACCTCAGTGGTGTCAGGGTTTTCATTAGTCTCACAGCCTAAGGGAAGAAGATGTTACCCAGTCTGACACTTCTAGTCCTGATGCTTCCCCCTGAAGAAGCTTGCTGTCCCTTGAAGGACTGTGAACCCGTAATATTCTATTCCACAGCCATTACCGATACTCTGTCCTGGAAGAGATTCCATGCAGAGAGAATTACTTGGAGGAGGTGGAAGGGGTGATTGGGCAGGAAATGGGAGTTGAAGTCAAGAATGGCTTGAGAGGCCGAAGGGACTCTTGTTTCTTCTCTTGAAGTGGAATGTGAAATCTGGTCAGATGGCTGCAGCTTGACCAGATTTTATTCAATAGACCAAATGGCTTCTCCCTGGGTCATGGAGGACTGGTAAAGAAGGGATGGCTCTTTGACTTTACCCAGTAGACCCGATTTTGTACGTGTGTGCGAGCGAGAGAGAGAGAGAGAATTAGCATGTCAGGGTGAGGTTTGATTCCCTACCCTGCTAAACGGCCACATAAAATACAGGACCACTTAGGCCATTCAGCCCATTGAGACTACTGTACTTTGCCATTCTATCATGGCTGATTTTAAAGTTCAAAGTAAATTTATTATCAAAGTGCATATATTTCACCATATATAACCCTGAGATTCATTTTCTTGTGAGCATTAAATTTAATAAATTTATTATTCCCCCTCCAACCCCATTCTCCTCACTTTTCCCTGTAACCTTTGACACTCCTGACTAATCACAAGCCTATTGACCATTTTAAATATACCCAATGACTTAGCCTTCACAGCTGCCAATGGTAATGAAATCTACATATTCAGCACCCTCTGGTTAAAGAAATTTCTCCTCATGTCTGTTGTAAAGAATTGATCTAAGAGCCCTTCCGTGCTACATTTCTAGACTTTGCCATAATGCGAGATGAGAGGGGTATGAAGTGACTCTGCCCGTGGATGGTTCTTTTTGAAATAGGGACGGCTTGGCAGCATAATACCAGCAATCACCAATCGGAGTCTGACTCCCACCGCTCTCTGTACGTGACCATGTGTTTTTTTCTAATCTGGGTGCTCCAGTTTCTTCCCACATTCCAAAGGTTTATGGGTTTAGGGTCAGTAAGTTGCAGGCATGCTATGTTGGTACCAGAAACATAGCAACACTTCCGGGCTGCCCCCAGCACAACCCCTGACTGCGTTGGTCCTCGACGCATTTCACAGGATGGTTTGTTGTAAATGTGACAAATAAAGCTAATCTCTCTATCTCCTTTCAACCTAACTCTTGTCCGAGGGTGAATCTCCCTGTGGTTTTAAGTGCCGCCCAATCTTGAACTTCTAACGGAAGTCGATTGCACCCAAGGACATTATCAGCATTATCCACGATCTCAGTCACGCCCTAGCAATTCAGAGAATTAGAGGCAGTTTGCAACTCTAAGGCTGTTAGGCCCTCAGTCTCAGTGCTGTTCAGAAAAAGAGCTCTTCAGCCAAATTCCACTTTCCAGTGCTATCACTGCAGCTCCAAGGTAGTTAAATTAAATCAGTTGTAATGAACCAAAAAAACAACTGGTTTTTGATTCATTGGTTAATTGAACTGTATTTGCAAAGTTTGTCTTCTTTTGCACATTTGTTGTTTGTCAGTCTTTGTGTGTAGTTTTTCATTGATTCTGTTGTATTTCTTTGTCCTACAGTGAATGTCTGCAAGAAATTGAATCTCCAGATAGTATATAGTGACCTATACACTCAGTGGCCACTTTATCAGGTACAGGAGGTATCTAGAAAAGTGGCCACTGAGTTTACGTTTATTGTTTTCTGCTGCTGTAGCCCATCCACTTCAAGGTTGTGCATCCAGAGATATCGATGTGGGCCGAATGGCCTGTATCTGTGCTGTACCATTCTTCATTTAAGTAGCAGTGTGATAATGATCAGATTAGCGAAATCAGAATTATAGTACCTTTTTTTGGGGGGGGGGATTTTTGCTGGGGACACTCCTGTAAACCAGACACCCGGCCCCACACAAACCACAGTTTGTCTTTTATCACTTAGCATCTGTAAGTGAGTCAGGAGCAGTCAAGACTGTTGTTCCTGCAGGTACCACGAGCCACAGCGTGAAATTCTTGCCTTTGGCAAGAGGTGCTGAAGTCAAATAATCCAACCACAAACCAGTTTGTAAAGCACCAGGCACTTGAACCATGAAAGGAAAGACATTTTTAAAACAGCGAGACTTCCCTGAGCCACAAAAATGTTTCCCTTGGGAAGGAGGGGGAATCCCTTTAGGATGAAGCAAAACATATGACATATGATTCCCTTTTTTTCCCACAACTGCTTAATCAGCCGCTGCTTTCGGGTTTGCTCTCACAGTATACAAAAGCTACAGCGAGCTGTCTGGACAGTAAAAAACATCATTGGCTGCAGTCTATCATCACTTCAGGATGTGTATGTGTCCAGGACA
The DNA here is from genome assembly GCF_030144855.1 of Hypanus sabinus. NCBI lineage: Eukaryota > Metazoa > Chordata > Chondrichthyes > Myliobatiformes > Dasyatidae > Hypanus > Hypanus sabinus. The sequence goes on from NC_082718.1 coordinate 31,401,143, forward strand.
AAGAGCAGCCAGTAACACCAGTGCAGACACTTCCCACCCTGCAAGCTGTCTTTTTTAAAATCTCCCTTCTGGAAACTGCTACAGGGCTTTTAAAACAAAAACTCCACACCATCTTAAAAGTTTCTTACCCAGGCAGTTATCTGATCAACCATTCTAGTTCGATCCCCACCCCACTCCCCTCTATTTATTACGCCTACCATGCCTATAATGCTGTTTAGTACATGCTATTAATGCACATTTTATTCCAAAACTGTACTTTAACCTCTAGCTTTATTTTTTTTATATAATTCTTTATTTTTGATTGTTGAATGCTGTTGTTTTTTATTGCATGTTGTGCCCTGACCAACACACCAGAACAAATTCCTATTCATCAGCAGCCTTGTTTGCCCTGTCATATGACGAGGGTGATCGTGGTCTTTTGACCATAATTGTTCTTGGCAAATTCATTAACACAAGAGATTCTGCAGGTGCTGGAAATTCAGAGCAACACACACAAAATGCTGGAGGAACTCAGTAGGTCAGGCAGCTTCTGTGGAAGGGAATAAACATATGCTGTTTCTGGCTAAGTTATTCCATCCTGATGATGGAGCAGTTATTTGGAATTGAGGCAAAGAACTGTTTCCATATGTAGAAGGCTGCAAATCTCTGGAATTTTCTAATCCAGAGAATAAGAGTGCTGAGCCTTCAATTATATTCAGTACCAGGATCGAAGGGACCGTTGTGGGGTGTTTCAGTACTGGGATCGACGGGACCGTCCCTTTGGGACAACCTACAGATGTTGACTAATGCGTTGAGCAGGTTGACCCGTATATACCAGGAACACTGATGAAAGAGCTTGCAACACTCATTGTGTGGTTAAATCCACACTGAGAGATGATCGGAAAAGAGTAAAATCTCCCCAGTGTCGTCATCGCATCAAGAAAACAGCTCTCTGTTGTAATCTATAAACACAGGAGATTCTGCAGATGCAGGGAATCTTGAGCATTTCACACAGAATACTGGAGGAACTCAGCTGGTCAGGTGGCATCTGTGGAGGGGAAGTAATAGTTGACGTTTTGGGCCGTGACCCTTCAGGCGTGTGGGCACTCTGCTCACTTTATTAGCTACCTCCTCTATCTAGAGTATGTTCATGGTTTCCTGTTGCTGTAGCCCATCAACTTCATGGTTCAACGTGTTGTGCATTCAATTCTGCACACACCACCGTTGTAACACGTGGTTATTTGAGTTGCTGTCACCTTCCCGTCAGCTTGAACCAGTCTTTGTAGACAATTAGCGGTGGGGGTGTAGAATATCCGGGCTGGATGGCGTCTTTGATTATTTTAGCTGCTTTACAGAGGCAGTGAGAAGTGTAGACAGAGTCCATGGAGGGGAGGCTCGTTTCTGTGATGTGCTGAGCTGTGCCCACAGCCCTCTGCAGTTGCTTGTGGTCGCGGGCAGAGAAGGTGCCGTGTGGTGAAGTGTAGGGCCTGTTTCACTCGAGGTTGCCTAAGCAAACATTCCACATTCAGTGTTTTTTCTTTGCTCGCGTAATTACCTAGAGTTATGTCTGGGTTTGATGCTGGGAGAAGGGACGTGGCCTCCAGCTCTCAGTGTGGAAAAGCGCTCCCCACCATTGAGCAGATCCACACAGAGCGCCTGCCACAGGAAAGCAGCAGTCACCATCCAGGTCACACTCTCCTTTTGCTGGTGCCATCAGAATAAGGTGCAGAAGCCTCAGGACGCTCACCACTGCATTCAAGAACAGATATTATATTTCAGCAATCAGGCTCTTGAACCAGAGGGGATAACTTCACTTGCCTCAATACCTACAAACACGCTGGAGGAACTCAGCAGGTCGGGCAGCATCCGTGGAAACAAGCAGTCAACGTTTCGTGCCGAAACTTGCCTCAACTCTGAACTGATTCCACAACCTAAAGAACTCACTTTCAAGAACTCAACAACTCATGTTCTCACCATTATTTTTTTTAAACTTATTTTTGTATTTGCACAGTTTGTCTTGTTCAAAGTAAATTTATTGTCTAAGGACATATTTGTCACCATATACAACCCTGAGATCATTTTCTTGTGAGCTTTCACAATAAGTCCATAGTTACCACAACAGAATCAATGAAAGAAACAACCAATTGAGTGTTCGACCAGTGTGCAAAAGACAACAAACTGTGCAAGTATTAAAAAAAATTGAAGAAAAAAAAAATAATAATAATAATAAATAAGCAATAAATATGGAGAACATGAGGCGAAGAGTCACTGAAAGTGAGTCCATGGGTTCTGGAAACAGTTCAGTGTTTGGGTGAGCAAAGTTTTCCCCTCTGGTTTAAGAGCCTGATGGTTGAGGGGTAATAACTGTTCCGGAACCTGGTGCTGTGAGTCCTGAGGCTCCTGCACCTTCTTCCTGATGGCAACAGAGAGAAGAGAGCATGACCTGGGTGTTGAGGGTAGCTAATGACGGATGCTGCTTTGTTGATTCAAGGTTCAAGATTCTTTAACATTATTTCCAGTACACAAATGTAAGGAGAACTCCAATCTGATCTAGCACAAAAAAACACAAAAGATAAAGAACACAATAATTTAAAAAAACAATAAATATAAATACATATAATAGTCTATATACATTGTATGTCCATAAAGTGATGCTGGACTGTATGCAAAGTGACTGACGGGAAATGATAAAAATAGTGGTGGAGTTACTGGCTCTTGCTGCTTGGTAGTTTTTCGTTGATTCTATTGTATTTTGTTGTTCTGCTGTGAATACCTGCATGATAATGAATCTCAGGGTTGTATAAGCTGACATGTGTATTTTGATAATAAATTAGTTTGAACTTTGAAACTTGGTAGGTCAGGAATGGGGTGCCTAGAGGCTGCTGGACCTGAGAAAACACAAGTGTCTATAGTTGAAGCAACAATCCTGGGTGGTTCACAGGCACTTGACAGCTGCATTGTCTTCTGTGAGATGGCCGGAAATGTGCGGGCTTGCTCTTCGTCTGATTCTTCCTCTGTTTCTGCGTTCCTGTTCGCCTTCCCTGCCGGGAAGGTCTTCAGTCTGCCGGCTAACCTTCCCGATATGTCAATGTCAAGGCCTCCCAGCCCACGTGAACCGGAGTGATCCCTCGAGGCAGGATGAGAGGCAGTGTAGTTCATGCAACAACACAGCTGCAACTTTCCATCTGTTCAACTTCAGGAACAGCGTAATTAACACGGTGTTTGAGATAAAAGGTTAGCTTTATTTGTCACACGCACATCGAAACATTGAAACGCACAGTGAAATGCATCATTTGCGTGAACGATCAACGCAGTCCAACGACGTGTTGGGGTCAGCCTGCAAGTGTCGCCATGTTTCCGGTGCCAACATAGCACGTCTATAACTCATTAGCCTTACTCCACACATTTTGGGAATGTGGGAAGAAACTCACGCAGTCATAGGGAGAAGGCAGAACCTCTTCACAGACCTTGCAGGAATTGAACCCTGATCTTCTGATTGCTGGTGCTGTAAAGCCTTACACTAACCACTACACTACCGTGCGGTCCTTGACAGTGTTCGGGTATCCCATTGGTGGGATAATCCTGAGGTTTATCTCCATTGAATTTGAGTCTAACTTTGTGGCTGCAGGGGTTTTGAATGTAGTTCACTAACTGAACCAGAATAGGGGTTATTATCACTGAAATTTGTTTTACAACAGCACTACAGTGTAATACATAAAAAATTTACAGTAAGAACATTTGTATACAAAATAAATAGTGCAGAACGAGAGGAAAATAATGAGGTTGTGTTCATGGGTTGTTCAGAAATCTGATAGTGGAGGGGAAGAAACTGGTCATAAATCACAAAATCTGCAGACGTCGTAAATGCAGAGTAACACACACAAGATGCCAGAGGGACTTGGCAGGTCAGGCATCTGAGATCCTTACCAAAATGTCATCTGTTTATTCCTCTCCAGAGAAAGAAGTTCCCAACCTTTGTTTATGCCGTGGACCCCCACCATTAACCGAGGGGTCTGTGGACCCCAGCTTGGGAAATTCTGCCGTAAATGCTGCCTGACCCACTGAGTTCCTCTGGCATTTTGTGTCTGTGATGTTTAACGTAGCTGCAGTCAGGCCCTTGCAACCCCAGGCCTCTCCAATGATAACAGAGCAGTGACTTGGAGAGTTTAACTGGCAGCCTGACCAGGCTCTTGGCAGCGTTCCTGGACAGAAAGTGTCATGCTTTGATTAATTTCATGCGGCAAAATGTAATCAGGAGCACGTGTCTGAATGAAAGGGGAGCTTTTCCAACAACTGGTGACGTGAAAAGCAAATTTAACACTTCCCAATATTAAAGGTGGAGACACATTCTTCTTAACTTATAGTTTCCTTTTGCAATGAATTTTCATAGAAGTTTTTTGTGTTCTCCGAACAGCTGATGTCTTGTCCTCTGGTTCCATATTTGGTGGTTCTTGTGTGTTTCTGAAACCATTCCTCCCTCCCCCTCCCCAGCCTGTGACTGTTGTGGGATTAATCCAGCCTCCAAAGATTTAGTTATATTTCTTTCCAATTTGATGGGGAACACACTGAGAGTTTCATCAGACTACTCACTGTGTTAATTTCTGTATGTAGTGTACAGCGCTGTTTCTGTTGCAAACGGCTGATTTCCACAGCTCTTACACCCTGTGTACGTTTGCACATGACAGTAAACTTCAACCCACCCGGAGATCCTTTGGACAACTTTGTATAACAAAAGGCCAAACGGTCCTCCTTTTTGAGGCAGCACTTCACCTGTGAATCTTCTGTGGTTGCCTGCTGTGCCTGATGCTCCCGACACTACCTCCTGTGTTTTGGTGAGACCCGTCGTAAATTGAGGAACTGCTTTGTCAGACACCCTCCACTCCGTCCGCCACAAGTGGAACTTCCTGCTGACCAAGCATTTTAATTTTCATTCTCAGTCCTATTCCAACGTGTCAATCAGTGGGCTCCTGTTGTGCACGAATATAGATTTGTCCTTCTGGTAAAGAATAATTCCTTCCTACCCCCCTCCCCTTATTTTATTCTCCACTTTGGCCTCTTGCCTCTTCTCATCTGCCTGGGTCCCTCCTCCTTCCCTTCCTCCTACAGTCCACTCTCTTCTCCTATCAGATTCCTTCATCTCCAGCCCTTTACCTTTCCCACTCACCTGGCTTCACCTTCCAGCTATCCTTCTTTCCCTCCCTCTGCCTGTTTATTCGGCCATCCTCACCCTTTCCTTTCCAGTCCTGAAGACGGGTCTTGGCCCGAAATGTCGACAGTTTATTCATTTCCCTTGATGCTGCCTGACCTGCAGAGTTCCTCCAGCATTTTGTGTGTGTGTCCTGACTGGCCGTTTACTCCTCAGAGCAGAGCTGCTGTTTGCTCACCTGACTACAGGAAAGATGTCAATAATATTTGAAGGATGCAGAGGCTGGTTGGGTGCTCTGCGTGTCTAGCACATAACTCTCCTCAACTTCCGTGGGATCCCACCCCACCTTCCCCTCCCTCCACTTCCTGCTTTCCACAGGAATCGCTCCCTACCTGACTCCCTTATCCATTCGTCCCTCCCCACTGATCTCCCTCCTGGCACTTACCCTTGCAAGTGGAACAAGTGCTACACCTGCCCCTACATTCAGGACCCCAAACAGTCCTTCCAAGTGAGGTGACACTTCACCTGTGAGTCTGTTGGGTCATATACTGTGTAGTGTTCCCGATGCGGCCTCCTGTATATTGGTGAGACCCGACGTAGACTAGGAGACCACTTCGTCAAGCATCTACATTCCATCCGCCAGAACAAGTAGGACTCCCAGTGGCCATCCATTTTAGTTCTACTCATTCCCATTCCAATATGTCTATCCATGGCCTCCTCACAACAGTGGAGGTTGGAGGAACAACACCTTGTATTCCGTCTGTGTAGCCTCTAACCTGATAGCATAAACATCGATTTCTTGAACTTCCAGTAATGGCCCAACCCCCCCACCTCAGCATTTCCCATCTCCTTGTCCTTATCTCCTTGCCTGACCATCGCTGGTGCTCTCCTCCCTCGTTTACTTTCTTCCATGGCCTTCTGTCCTCTCCTATCAGACTCCCCCTTCTCCAGCCCTATATCTCTTCCACCAATCAACTTCCCAGCTCTTTACTTCCTCCCTCCCCCTCCCGGTTCCACCTCTCACCTGGTGTTTCTCTCTCCCCTCCTCCCACCTTTTAACTCTACTTGTCCTCTCTGTTTTCTCCAATCCTGCTGAGGGGTCTCAGCCCGAAACGTCCATACTCTCTTCCATAGATGCTGCCTGGCCTGCTGAGTTCCTCCAGCATTCTGTGTGTGTATGTGTTGCTTGGATTTTCAGCATCTGCAGATTTTCTCTTGCTTGAGGCTGAATAACGGCTTGGTACAGACTAGATGGACTTAAGGGCCTCTTTCTGCACTGTACTGTCTATTACTCTATAACCAATGGCTCTTTGTTTAGGAACTGTTCATCTGAAGTGGAATACAAATGTGGATTACCGCAGAGAGAGTCTGCAGAAACCCTGCCGGGGGGAAACCAGAAATCAATGTAGTACTGGTGCACGTCCATCAATGGACAAGAATAAGCTTCTTATCTGAGCAGTAAAGTTAAATGAGGACAGTTTATGATCATGGTTTAGTAATTAAAGATCAGAATCATTTCCTTAGGTAATCTCCCTTTCAAAAATGGCAGCTTAGCTTTTTCCTGTGTGTTGGCTATTGTCTAATGTTTGTTCAGGCTTGGTTGAACTTGCTGATGTTTGACACCTTCCCAACCTCAATGTGTGGAGGAAGACCTGTGTTTCTGTGGCAGCCTCTTTCCGTCTCAGGAAGTCCTAAAGCTCAAATTTACACTCTGATATGGCACAGGATCTCCAGGGAGCGATGGCTGGAGAACCTGGTCTGGGCGTGATCATATCCCAACAGGGTCTGTGAGCTCTGGTAGTAATGATGGGAATTATTGAAGGGAACATTCCTTCCTAGAAGTTCATCCTGCCTCAGACCATGTGCGGTGACATCATATCTATCCCAGTCTATCCCTCATCATATTTATCTATTTCACAATCAACTTCCCAGCTCTTTACTTCACCGCTCCCCCTCTCCCGGTTTCACCTATTACTTACCACCTCCCCTCCCCCCAACTTCTTATTCTGATCTTCTTTTCCAGTCCTATGTAAGGTCTCAGCCCAAAGCATCGACTGTTTACTCTTTTCCACAGATGCTGCCTGGTCTGCTGAGCGTGTGTGTTCCAGTGACAAATGTTTAGGAGGGTGACTCGAAGGAGAGAGACTAGGTGTCCTGGGGACTGTCAGCCCCCCCACCTTCTGTCCTGTCCTAATATATTTTGGTGATTGCCCTCCGCCAGTCTCTTGTGTTTCTTCACTGAAGATCCACGGATGTTTGGGGTGGCGCGGTAGTGTAGCAGATAGCGTAACACTATCACAGTGCCAGCAACCCTGGTTCAATTCCTGCTGCTGTCTGTGAGGAGTTTATACATTCTACCTGTGGGTTTCCTCCGGGTGCTCAGGTTTCCTCCCACATTCTGAAGATGTGCGGGTTAGTTCAGTCCACTGGAGGCCTGGAGACGGCCTATCCGGGGGTGAGAGGACTGTCTATGTGTGTGCATTGGTGAGAGGGAGTTGCTATTGTTTTGTCTTTGTTGCTGCTTGTGTTGCGTGTTGAACATCGTGGTCGTGCTACGGTGACGACACGTCCTGAAGGTTGTGTTGGTCATAAACGCAAGCTATGCATTTCAGGTTCAAGTTTACTGTCATCTGACCGTGCCTATACACAACCAAACAAGCCAGCGTTCCTCCGGACCACAGTGCACCCACACAACAAATCACACACAGCACATAAACAAAGAAAAATACTACCACAAATAAATTAATAAAATATAATTCAAAATCAATGCAGTGCGGAGCGCAGGTAAACAATAAAAAAGTAAACAGCTCGCTCTCCTAGTGATGAAACCTTAGTGGTGGCAGGGTATTCGTTAGTCTCACAGCCTGGGGAAAGAAACTGTTACCCAGCCTGACAGTCCTAATCCTGATGCTCCTGTACCTCCTTCCTGATGGTAGTGGGTCAGAGGGGTTGGGGGTGGGTGGTAGGGACCCTCAGCAATGCTTTGGGCCCATTTTGTTTACAATATTTGCAGTGTGTCACAGAAAGGGAGGAGGAAGACCCCGGTTTCTCCTCGGCAGTTTTTAACGCCCTCTCTAGGGTCTGGCAGTCTGACGCCTCGCAGCTTCTGTAGCTCACAATGATGCACTGCACGCTTCGCTGTACTTGTGATAAATAAATGAATCTGAGTCACAGGAAGCTGGGGGGGGGCGGTGGGGGTCGAGGAGGTTCAGGGAGGAGAGTTCAAGACCTCAGATTTAAAGGTTGATTTAAAACCAGAGTCTGAGGGATTTTGTGTGGGAGAATATCGAGTACGTGTTGGCACATCTGTTTCTCCTCAACTCTGGTGAAGTTCATAGCTCTGGGGACAGGCGTGTTGGCTACAATTCTTTTCCATTCTCATTCAAACCCCTCCCACTCCCACTGTTAGTAAGGAAATAATGTGAGCCTTCTCTGGAGACAACCTGACGACTGACATCTTTTATGAACCTTCCGATTCCCATGGTTAACTGGACTATTCTCTTCCCACCATCTCCTGCGAAAATGCTGTTTCCTTTTCTCAGTTCCTTCAAGTGTTGCCAGGGTGCAGCATTCCGTCCCTGGACAGAGATATCCTCCTCCTTCAAAGAAAGAGGTTTCCCCCAAATCTCCTCCACTTCCGGAATATTTGTGTTTACCTCATCTTTCCGCTGGCTTAACAGTGATGGAGTTCCTCTTGACTTACCCACCACCCCGTCAACCTCTGCATGCAACACATTATCCTCTGCGACTCCCAGAAGCTCCTAAGGGATCCTACCACTAAATATATCTTTACCTCTCCCACTCTGCTTTCCACAGGGATCGCTGCCCCCATGATTCCTTTGTCCATTCGTCCCTACCCACTAATTTCCCTCCCGGCATTTATCTCTGCAAGTAGTCAAAAGTGCTACACTTGCCCATTCACCTCCATTCAGGGCCTCAAACAGTCCTTCTAGGTGAAGCAACACTTCTCCCCTTTCTCCTCTCTCCCACCCCCTTTCCCCTCTCTCCCCCCTCTCTCCCCTCTTCCCCCACCCACCCCCAACCAACTTCCCTCTGCCCTTACAAACAGACACCAAACCCTTGGAGCCTACATGGGCTCCTGTGAGACAAAGCCTCTGCTTTCCTCCCGGATTAGTCAGACCATCAGAGGATTGTGGTGAAAATACATTTGCTCGACTCTGACTTTTATTTTGGCCTAGTTTCACTCTAAACCAAACAGAAACAAGAGCTTTAAAGGAATTCGCATCGGAATCAGGTTTAATATCACCGGCATATGTCATAAAAATTGTTCTTTTGCGTCAGCAGTACATAATAATAAAAACTAAGAATTACAATACATATGTGCAAAAAATAACTTAATGAAATAGTGCAAAAAGAGAATAAAAAGAAGTGAGGTCGTGTTCATGGGTTCAGTGTCCATTCCAGAATCTGATGGTTGGTTCCTGAATCATTGAGTGTGTGTTTCTCGCTCCTGTACCTCCTCCCTGATGACAGCAGTCAGAACGCATGTCCTAGGTGATGGGGGTCTTTAATGATGGATTCTGCCGTTTTAGAATAAAGTTAAGGCCAGAAATCCAAACCAAAAATGTGTTTTTTTTTAAAAATTTGCACAGTATAGTCGTCAGCATGTGAGAGGGAGGAAATATTTCAAGCAGAACTTTGCATCAGTCCTACGACTCTCTTCACGCACGCTGTATGGAGTCAGAGTCGCACGGTGTGGAAAGCAGCCGAGATGCCCATTCCAATCAGTCCCATTTGCCTGTGTTGGGTCATAGCCAAACCTTTCCATGTGCCCACCAAACAGTCTTTTAAAAGCTGTTACTGTCCCTGGCAGCTCGTTCCACATACTGATCACCCTCTGGCTAAAAAAGATGCCTAGTGGGTTTAGTTTTAAAATGCAAAGCGTCAAGCAAATTTATCTTTTCTAAAATCTGTTTATTAGAAGATGGCTATTGAAAAGCAGTCCTGGCCAAAGTCAAGTCGTCAGTATTTTTGTCTTCTGGGTGACGCAACACAAAACACTGAAGGAACTCAGCAGGTCAGGCAGCGTCTATGGTAGAGATCGAACAGTCAACGTTCCAAGCCCTGCTTTGGGACTGGGATCTTCTTTTCCATAGATGCTGCCTGACCTGCTGAGTTCGGTATTTTGTGTGTGATGCTTTGGATTTCCAGCATCTGCAGACTTTCTTGTGTTTTTGATGGTTCTTTTGAAGGATGTTACAGCTTTGACTGCTGGTCTGGTTTGATGACCTGACCTTTACAGGGTTTTAAGTGGCTTCCAGTTTCTGTTTGTTGGTGTCGCAGTGTAGTTTTGGCAAGGCACCAAGTAGCAAGGGAGTTTACAGCTCGTGAATCAGCAGCCCGTCTGCTGTAGTTTAAGGAATTACAGGAATTACAGGGGAAAAGCAGTGGAGGTGCTCGGGTAAACCATCCCCCCCCTTCCACTCCGCCTTTCACCCACACCAGGATACCCACCCATCTGTGTTCAGTGACCTGCATCTTGCTGCTCCCCATGGGGACAGTGCACCTTTGATTCAAAGCACGGGAGTTCTGCGTGCACATGCTGATGCCTCTCCCTTCCTGTTTCATCCATCCCGCGCTGCCAAGAGATGGAATCAGAAGAGTTGAGATAATAGCTGGAAAGGGTTTGTCCCACGGGCCTCCTCATTAATTTATAGAATTTTGTGTTTTCCAGAATTCCTCTGTAGTGGGATGGCTCGACAGAGTGGACAAGGAGAGGATATTTCCTATAGTGGGAGAGTCTAGAACCAGAGGGCACAGCCATTTAGAACAGAGATGAGGAGGAATCTCTTTAGCCAGGTGATGCTGACTCTGTGGAATTATTGCCACAGACTACCGTGCAGGCCAAATCACTGGGCATATTTAAGGCAGAGGTTGATAGGTTCTTGATTAGTAAGGGTGTCAAAGGTTAAGGGGAGAATGAGAGGGATAATAAATCAGCCATGATGAAATGGTGGTGCGGACTCGATGGGCCAAGTGGCCTAATTCTGCTCCTGTGTGTAATGGCTACCAGCGAAGAGTCACTCGATGAACCTGTCGCTTGCAGCAGGAATGGAGGAATGTAGAAATGTTGGCTATGCTGGGAGAACCATTCAGCTCATCAAGACCATTCTTGCTCTCGTTCATGTGAACGAGCTCCCAGAGGAAAGCCACGCAGCCACGGGGAGAACGGTACAACCTCTTTACGGGAATTGAACCCCGTTCTCATCGCTGATGCTGCAGAGTGTTCGTTCAGGGGAGGTTGGGGGCAATAATTTTTCCTTGGTGTTGGGTACCTGGAATGCACTGTCAGGCAGATACGACAGGCGTGTAAGGGGCTATTAGATTTATGAATATGCAGAGAATGATATGGATTATGTACAGGCAGAATCAAAATCTAATTTAATAGCACTGACTATTGCAAAACATAAAAATTGTTAATCACAATAAGATATATTTTTTAAAAGTTAAGTTAAATAAGTGGTGCAAAACAAAGTGAGGTCATGGATTAAAGGTGAAAGGTGAAATATTTAAGGGAAAGCTCAGGGGGCGCTTCTTCACTTAGAGGGTGGTAAGTGTGTGGTTCGAGTTGCCTGTGTAAGTGGTGGGTATGGGATTGATTTTAACGTTCACGAGAAGTTTGAAAAAGTTCATGGATGGGAGGGCCATGGAGGGCTATAGTTCAGGTGTAGGTCAGTGAGACTAGGCAGAATAATGGTTTGGTACAGACTAGATGGGCTGAAGGGTCTGTTTCTGTGTTGTAGAGTTCTGTGACTGCATGACCAGCCTACTGAGTGAAGGGTGAGCTAGAATTGAGTTAGAGAAGGTGCACAGTACAGTAGAGAGCTTGTCATTGACATGGATTACTTCAGAAGGTGTTATTGGTAAAATTTCAAGGGCGTCTTGGTAACATAGCGGTTAGCATGATGCTATTACAGCTCAGGGCGTCAGTTCAGAGTCAAAATAAAAAATAAGTAACATTCCAGAATGATTGGAAGGTACTACAGCACAGAAACAGGCTCTTTGGCCCATCTAGTCCACGCTGACCTGTTTCTCTGCCTAGTCCCAACTACCCACTCCCAAATCAGATAGCCCTCCACGCCCCTCCCATCCATGGACCTATCCAAACCTCTCTTTAATTTATTGATTGATTTATTGGTTGATTGATTGAGATACAGGGCAGAATAGGCCCTTTTGGCCCTTCGAGCCGCACTGCCCAGCAAACCCCGATTAAACACTAGTCTAACGACAGGACGAACTTACAATGACTAATTAACCTACTAACTGGTACGTCTTTCAACTGTGGGAGGAAACTGGATTACCCGGAGGAAACCCACGTGATTACGTTGAGAACATACAATTTGCTTAGCGGCAACGCCGGGAATTGAACCCTGGTTCCTGGTACATAAGGTGTTGAGTGAACCACTACACTACCATGCCTCCCAATGTTACGCCTGAACCCACATCCACTGGCAGCTCATTCCACACTTGCACCACCCTCTGAGTGGAGAAGTTTTCCGTCAGATTTCCCTTATATACTTTGCCAGTTGCCTGAATTCATTTCAGCGGTTCCTGTGCAGTGATCTGTTCACATTGCTGTGGGGTGTGTCCCGGCCGGCAAGGCAAGGTCTCCAACTCCCTGAACCTTTGTCACCCTCCACAGTGCGGAAGCCCATTATGACTGCAGCTTCCTGATTCTAGCCAAGACAAGATACGTGTTCTGGGGAGATTTGCAGCTCTCGAAAGGTTGGGTGCAAGTTCATATACTCATCACACACATCGAAATGTATGGCAAAATGCGTTGTTTGCGTTAACATCCAACACAACCTAAGGATGTGCTGGGGTCAGCCTAGAACTGTGCCCCTGATGCACCATCAATAACTCACACTGAGACGTAAGGCGAGATATCGGCTTTTATTGACTGGAAGAAGGAACCAGGAGTGAGTGTATATCATACTATGACCTGGAGACTGAGGCCGAGCGTCAGGCCTCAGATCGCCTTTATACAGGGGCCTGTGGGAGGAGCCACAGGAGCAGTCAGCAGGGGGCGTGTCCAGACAGGCACACGTAGTTCACCACAGCCTCACATTCTGGTGCTGACATAGCGTACCCGCGGTGTTCGGCGGAACACCCCGAAACAGAATGCAAGCAACAGCAACGGGGCGAGCCCCTTTCCTGCCTCCCACCCACTCAAGTACCCAGACAGGCCTCCAGCCACCGGTTCAGGCCCCGACTCTGGCTTCCAAGCTTGCTGACCCAGGGCTGTGAACTGTTTGCCACGGTAAAGGAGGTGTTGTTCCAAAGTCTTTCCCTACCAGCGCCCCCCACCCCCCCACACACACACACACACACACACACAGGAGGAAAGAAGCAGGTTGTAACCACTCTGTCCGCAGCCGATGTGTCGACAGGTTGTTCGGAACTGGCCTTCCACTGTCTGCCACACCGCCCACTCTTCAAAGTTATTTGGATTCTGAGTCATGAATCATAAATTAAAAATGAGGAAACAGAATTCCATGACTCTATTAAGTAAATTGAAGCAAGTGGGAAAGGGGAACAGTGTGGTCCCCTGTGTCGTGTCATCTCCAGTAAAGAGCTGCTGGATGAAAAGGCAGTTTAGATCCAGATTCAGACTAGTCACTCTTTCCTCTCCGACTGCACACGAGGACTGCAGAGCCTGTTTCTGAACTGTTTGCAGTTCCGTGAGGGCTGGACTGGCTTAACAGGAGAAAATCTGCAAGTGCTGGAAATCCAAAGCGACACGCACAAGTTGCTGGAGGAACTCAGCAGGCCAGGCAGCATCCATAGAAAAGAGTGAATAGTCGACGTTTCGGGCCGGAGAAAGCTTCTCTTTCTTTCCAGTCCTGATGAAGGGTCTTGGTCTGAAACATCGACTCCTTACTCTCTAATCTAGGAACAGAGGGCACAGCCTCAGAATTGGAGGACCTCTCTTTAGATCGGAGGTGACCAGGAAATTCTTCAGCCAGAGAATGGTGAATCTGTGGAATTCGCTGTTCGGTCTCAATAACCTCAAATCTAGGTTAATCTTAATCACGTTTGGGTTTGATGCTTTATAAGACTCGCTAAGGCCTTCTGTGAAATTGGTCAGCCTGCTCTTTGGAGGATTTTAGCAGTTTTGGGTTCCTTATTTAAGAAAATATGTACTGGATTTGGAGAGGGTCCAGAAGAGGTTAACAAGAATGATCCCTGGAATTAAAGGGTTAATGTATGAGGAACGTTTCATGGCTCCAGGCCTGTACTCTCTGAAGTTTAGAGAAATTAAGGGGAATCTCATTGAAACCTGTTGAATATTGAAATACCTGGATAGAGTGGATGTGGAGAGGACGTTTCCTACAGCAGGCAGAGAATCAGTGGGACGCCGCCTCAGAACGCCTCAGAATTTAGAACAGAAATGAGAAAGAATTTCTTTCACCAGAGAGAGGCTGGTGAATCTGTGGAATTCATTGCCACAGACGGCTGTGGAGACCAGGTCATTGGGTATATTTAAAGCAGAGGCTGATAGGTTCTTGATTAGACTAAGGTTACAGGAAGAAAGCAAGAGAATGGGTTCAAGAGGGATAATAAATTGGCCACGATGGAGCAGACTCGATGGGCTGAATGGCCTAATACTGCTTCTATGTCTTCTCTGCATATTTCCTTCTGTGAAGAAGCTGCTTCTCCGATCCTTTAAGTATTTTTCCTCTCCCTTTAAATCTAGTTCTTAGTTCCCTCTTCCTGGGAGAACAACTGCATTCACCCTGTGTACAGCTGGCGTGATTGTATATACCTCTGTAAAGTCACCCCTCGATCTCCTACAGTACTGTTCACAAGCCTTGGGTACATGTATATAGCTAGGGTGACTAAGCCCTTTGTACAGTACGGTACTTGTCAATGTGGAGCGAACAGTAAGTTTATAAATCTGGCGGAAACAAAGGACACTTTCAGTCCATAATAGAGACCTATATTTTGTGTGGCAGCAGTACAGTGCAGTTCATAAAATTACTACAGTACTGTGCAAAAGCCTTAGGCACCCTAGCACCAACACCTAAGACTTTTGCACAGTGTTGTAAATTCCAAGGAATAAAGAGTTTATAGAACACTACAGCATGAAAACAGGCCTTTATGCCCATCTAGTGTGCCGATCTGTTAACTGCCTTGTCCCATTTACCTGCACTCGAGGGACTGAAATATGGAGAGACTAGGTTGATTAGGTTGGAGGCCAGATTGAATTCCAGGGATGGCCATCCTTGCTCCTCGCCCATGAGAATCTGCCCAGTGTGGGTATCAAGAGCAGGATAGGAGTGGGCTAGTCTTTGCTGAACGTCAGGAGGCCCATCACTAGGTTACTGGCACAATGCATGGTGGCATGGTGCAAAGATAATAACCTATCCCTCATGACGAAGGAATTGGTTGTTGACTTCAGAAGGAGCAGAGGACCGCACAACTCCATCTACATCAGTGGTGCGCAGGTGGAGCAGGTCAAAAGCTTTAAATTCCTCGGGGTCAATATCACAAATGACCTGACTTGGGTCTAACCAAGCAGAGTCCACTGCCAAGAAGGCCCACCAGCGCCTTTACTTCCTGAGAAAGCTGAAGAAATTTGGCCTGTCCCCTAAAACCCTCACTAATTTTTATAGGTGCACCGTAGAAAGCATTCTTCCAGGGTGCATCACAACCTGGTATGGAAGTTGTCCTGTCCAAGACCAGAAGAAGCTGCAGAAGATCGTGAACATGGCCCAGCACATCACACAAACCAATCTTCCATCCTTGGACTCACTTTACACGGCACGCTGTCGGCGCAGTGCTGCCAGGATAATCAAGGACACGACCCACCCAGCCAACACACTTTTTGTCCCACTTCCCTCCGGGAGAAGGTCCAGGAGCATGAAGTTTCGTACGGCCAGATTTGGGAACAGCTTCTTTCCAACTATGATAAGACTGCTGAACAGATCCTGACCTGGATCTGGGCTGTACCTTCCAAATAACCGCACCTGACATGCACTACCTTTTCTATTTTCTAATTATGATTTATAATTTAAATTTTTATTATATTTACTTTGATTTGTACTTCAGGGAGCGTGAAGCATGAAACGAATATCACTGTGATGATTGTACGCTCTAGTATCAATTGTTTGGTGACAATAAAGTATAAGTACGCCATTCAACTGTGGCTGGGTCTTCCTGCACCGCCTGTGCCTTTAAGAAGGAAAAGACGGAACCCCAGGAGGTGAGGGAGTTGGGGTGGGGGGGTTGGTGGTGAATATTTTTCCATAGTTGACTTTATTGCAGGCTGTTCTCAATCTCCAACACCAAATATAACACCACAATTTCCAGGAATTCTGCAGTGAATCGGGATAATGCCGGGAATTTAGGGCAATGCAGAGAAGAACAGCAAGACTAGGTTTAAAACCAAAATCCCTCAGCCAGTAGGCAGAGCATTTCCTTTTCACTGACTTCTCGTTTTTGTTTTAAATAAGCCTATTATCCACAGCGTGGAAATCTCTATTTTCTGACAGGAGCTGGGCACAATGTGTCAAAGTTTAGAGTGCAAAGGTTACACTATTAGATCCTCATTTCCTTTCCCTTTGAACTCAACCAACTCCATTATGGGCACATGCTTCCCCAGCATCGAGGACACCTTCAAAAGGTGACGCCTCAAAAAGTCAGCATCCATCATTAAGGATCCCCATTACCCAGGACGTGGCCACTTCTCATTGCTGCCATCAGGAAGGATGTACAGGAGCCTGAAGGCACACCCTCAATGATGCAGGAACAGCTTCTCCCCCTCTGCCATCCGATTCCTGAGCAGTCCATGTACACTACCTCACTAGTTGTGCTCTTTTCCACACTGCTACTTTTTATTTATATTTCTCTTGGGGAGGGCTTCGGGAGTGAACCGCTGAGGAAAAATCCGGAGCTGGAGGCCATGGGGCAGGCCTACGTTGAGTTCAACTCTAACCGGCAACTCTTGCAGTGCTACGGGTGCCGAACTGTATCAGTCTCTGCCATTCCTTTGGGTTCATCAGATGTGTGGAGAGAGGGAGCTTGTTACATGAGCAACAGCTTGCTCTCCATATCGTACTGCCCTGGCCTGTGTATCACGTAGACAGCTGGGACCCTGACCAACAGAGGGTCATGCAGTTTCTTATTGTAATTTATCATATATTTTATGTAGTGCAAAGTAAAATGACAAATCTTATGGTGTTACACCAGTGATAATAAAACTGATTCAGTTAAGGCCCATGAAAATTCACATACCGCCATTTGAAAGAGTCTGTTCCTGAATAAATGATTAAATATCGAACACAGAACAGGACCACACTGAACAGGCCATTCGGCCCAAAACATGTACTGATCTTGATGCCAATTTATACTAAATGTCCTCTTCCTGTTCATCATCCGTGTTCCTCCATTCCTTTCATAGCCTGTCTAAAATCCTCGTCAACTCAACCAAACTGCCTGCTTCCACTAATACCCCTCGTATCCCATTCCAAGCACTCTACGTTTTTATGAAAAGTTTTTTGTTCACATCATCTTCAAACGTCTCTCCCCCCCCCCCCCCCACCCACCTCCCCAAAATTAAAACCATGTCCTCTGCTGTTTGACATTTCTACCCCGGAGAAAAGATTCTGACTCTCTACCCTATCCGAGGCCCTCCGTTGGTTGGGGTCGACAGTGGATGTCGTGGTCCCAGTTATGTATGTGTTACGCAAACCAGGGCAGTCCGATATGGAGGGCAAGCTGTTGCCCATGTAGCAGGCTCCCCCTCTCCATGCAGATGATGAATCTAAAGTAACAGCGGTGTTGCGGGAGTTGCCAGTCAGCATTGAGCTCAATATAGGACTGCCTTAGTGGCCCCAGCTATGGATTATCCCTCAGGGTTTACTCCCAAAGCCTTCCCCATGAATGGGTACAGCCCCAAAGCAGGGGAGGTTTGAGATCAGAGTTTTCCTTCTTCAAGCTGAGCTGCCAACCATGGCTGATGAGCCCCATCTGCCCAAAGCGTCTGGTTTTAAGGCACCAGTAACCCACCTCTGTAGAAAGGTCGGTAGAAACAGTTAGAAAGTAACTCACATCAGTAGAAACAGCTCTGCTGGGCTTAGTAGCTAAGCCAGACCTGAAGGCTAGGAGCTGGACTTGGCTGTCAGACACTGTTTATTGCACATGCCATTGGGAGCATTTAATAGGCAGTGGAAACTCAGCCTCACTACCTCCCTCCGGCTATAACAATCTTAAGGAACCTACCCTCGTTATTGGCTTTATTTTTAATCCAGTGAACGATGTCATTAAATTGATTCTGGGATCTTTAGGGATAATATTAAACTGTCTAATCTGCAGTATATGTAATGCTGCAAGAATCAATCTGTTGACAACCACTCCCTTTCCCTCTCCATCTGGAGATGGAATTACCACACTTGTTACAGAGGTGGAAATAGTTTGTATCTCTTCCTGATAAGTGATTTAAATACTGCTGTCCCTCCTGAATAAAACGATCAATAGTTTCCTCTCAACATTATATCAATCTGTTTATTTATTTATTTAGTAATACAACACAGATAGGTCCTTCTGGCTCTTTGGCCACGCTGCCCAACGACCCCGATTAGCCCCAACCTAATCACATGATCAATTTACCTACCTGTACGTCTTTAGACTGTGGGAGGAAACCTGCGCCTTCCATGGGCAGGATGTAGAGAGTTTCTTCACAAAGGTCACTGGGATTGAACTCAAAACTCCGGCTTGCCGCAAGCTGTAATAGTGTTGCACTAACTGCTACACTATCGTGGCGCCCAATTTTTTTTTTAAATTCTGTCTTTGTTCTTCTTGAGGTGATTGCTGGCAAGACCAGAACCAGGTATATTGTCACTGTCTTTGTTTGATGTGAAGTGTGTTGTTTTGTGCCAGCAGTGTAGTGCAAGGACCTAAAATTATAATGGATTACAAAGTAATTGCAACACTTGTATAGGCACATGGATGGGAGGGGTACAGAGGACTATGGCCCAGGTGCAGGTCAATGGGACTAGCATGGATTAGATGGGCTGAAGGGCCTGTTTTTGTGCAGTAGTGTTCTATCACTCTGTGGCTCTAAATGAGTTTGTGTTCAGTGTCCATTTAGATATCGGATGGCAGAGGGAAAGAAGCTGTTTCCTGATTGTTGAGTTTGGGCCTTCGTGCTCCTGTAGTTCCTCCCCAATCAGCATACACAAAGCATTGCATCTGTGGAGGGGATAATTCAGACTGAGACTGTTCATCAAGGCTCAGCCTGAAAAGTCAACTGTTTATTCTCCTCCATCGATGCTGCTTGATGTTGCCGAGCACCTCTTTGGTCCATTGCTCTGGATTTCCAGCATCTGCAGTGTCTGTTGTGCTTATGATTTCCTCCTCCCTGTTGGTAGTAATGAAGAGGGCACATCCTGAGCAGTGAGGATGCGAAGTGATGGGTGTCGTCTTCCTGAGGCAGCACCTTTTGAAGACGGTGAGGATGATTGTGGAGCTGGTGGAGTCTGCAATCCTCTGCAGCCTCTTGTGATTTGGAGTCTCCGTTCCAGACAGTGACGCTGGAAATCCAAAGCAACACAGACAAAATTGCTGGAGGAACTCAGCAGGTCAGGCAGCATCTGTGGAAATGAATAAGCAGTTGACATTTTGGCGGGCCGAGACCCTTCATCAGGACTGGAAAGGCAGGGGGAAGGTGCCAGAGTAAAAAAAAATGGTGGGGAGAAGGGAAGGAGGACCAGCTAGAAGGTGATAGGTGAAGCCAGGTTGGTGAGGGAGTGGCGGATGAAATAAGCTGGGAGGAGGTAGATGTAGAAGGCAAAGGGCTGGATAAGTAGGAATTTGATAGGAGAGGAGGGGTATGCTTTCCCCTCTCCATACATATGTAGCAACTTGCAAGTGTTTCTGATGAACAAGGCTGGCATGTGCTGCTGATCCCCAATGGCCCTTGAGGAGGTGTAGGTGAGCCAACACCTTGAACTCTGCAGTCCCTCTGGTGCCATTGGGCAGGGAGTTTCAGGGTTTAAACCCAGTGGTAATGAAGGAGCTGTGATACATGTCAAATCGTTCCATGACCATGATTGTTTGTGGCAAATTTTCCTGCTTTGCCGTTGTCTTCTGGGCAGTGTCTTTACAAGATGTGCGACCGCAGCCACTATCAATACCTTTCAGAGATTGCTTGGCATCAGTGGTCGCTTAACCAGGACTTGTGATATGCACCGGCTGCTCACATGACCATCCACCACCTGTTCCCATGGCTTCACGTGATTCTGATTGGGGGGGGGGGCTACTAAGCAGGAAATACACCTTGCCCAAGGGTGACCTGCAGGCTAAGGGAGGGAAGGGGTGCCTTACACCTCCTTCGGTAGAGACGTATCATAGTGTTGCTAACTGAGGTAGTGATTAGGGTTGTGCAGTTGGTTTAGGTAAGTAGTGGTTGAAGGGAGGTGGCTGATTCTGACACTGACTGCCACCCTGAATTCATTAAGATTTTGCCCGGAGGCTGTTAGAGCCAGTGCAGGAACTACCCGAGCTCTCACTGGGCTTTTCAGTGTTGCCGTTTGTTTTGTGGTGCTGAGGAAATGGAAAATGAGCGGCAATATTTTTGCAAATCAAGTGCTGGATATAGAGCAATGCAAATTTGCTGGTGGCATTCCTGGTCGGGTAGTGTGTAGACAGGACGGGCATTGTGAGCATTTCCCACCGCTGTTTCAGCCACTGATGTTTTATAGTGACTGATTGTTTATATTATTTATTCAGTCACAGGGGGTAACACCAGCTCGTAACACCAGCCTTTCCCGCTCATTCCATTGACTGCACTGGTTTCCTCTAGATGCTTTAATTTGCACACCAACCCCCCCCCCCCCCCCCCCCACATCCCAAAGACATACAGGTTACGTTGGTACGTTTGGGCATTGCTACATTGGAGCCAGAAGCAAGGCACCCCTTACAGGCTACCGCCAGCCCACCTTTGGACAGCGTTGGTTTTTGACGCAAATTATGCATTTTGCTGTATGTTTCGATGTACATATGACGAATAAGTAATCAAAGTTCAAAGTAGTTTTATTATCAAAATACCTATCTCAGCATATAGAACTCTTGAGATTAATTTTCTTGTGAGCATACTCAATAAATTTATAGAATAATGACCATAATTGAAACAATGAAAAACCATCCAATTGGAACGTTCAACTAGTGTGCAAAAGACAAACAGTGCAAATGCAAAAAGAAAGAAAGAATAGATAAATAAGCAATAAAAATTGAGAACATGAGATGAAACATCCTTGAAAGTGAGTCCATTGGTTGTAGGAATATTTTAATGATTGGGCAAGTGAAGTTATCCCCCTTTTGGCTCAAGATCCCTGAACGCCTTTGTGCCCAGTAGGAAGTTCAGAGTCTGGGGTGGAGGAGCAGGGAGGGGTGTGGATAGGAACAGTATTTAAGATGCACCTGGACAGGTATCTGAAGGTATAAGTCACAGAGGGTAGGATTGAAGTTGATATGCATGGTGGTTGGCAGAGATGTGTTGGGCAGAATGGCCTGTGCCTATGCTGTATAACTATAGGCCAGGCTGTGTAAGGAATTGGAGGGGCATTGAGGGGGTACATGACTGATGCAGCCTCTTTGGCCTATTGAGTCCATCCTGACCATCAGCGACCCACTTCCACTAATCCGACATCAATCCTAGTTTATTCTTTCCCCATTCCCTCACACACTCAGAGGGTGGTGGGAGTGTGGAACGATCTGCCAGCAGAAGTGGTGGATGGGGGTTCGATTTCAACTTGGATAAGTGGATGGGAGGGCTATGTTCTGGCTGTGGGTCGATGGGACTCAGCAGAAAAAAAAGTTTGGCACGGATTAGATGGGCTGGAAGGTCTACTTCTGTGCTGCAGTACTGGAAGACTCTATTCTGATCAACCTACTAGTCTGCACATCTTCGGGATGTGGGAGGAAACCGGAGTATTTCCGGTCTGCCCGACAATTGGCATTCACCATTTCTGGTAAAAAAAAATCTTTGCTGTTTATGCTCTCTGTTTGTACAGATTGCCTGCTGCTTTTCAAATCTAACACAGAGCCCCCCTCTGAATACATTTCCTTGACTGTGAAGCCCTTTGGGTCAACGTGGGATGAGTAACGTCCCATCAATTGACTCCACTCGGCTCATTCAGGCTCCCTGTGAAAACGACCTTAATAGGTCACGATGGCGGCCTGTTAGCCTTCTGTTTTTGATGCTCCAATCTCTGACGCTCATGTGAAATTGCAGTTTATCGCTTTGAGACCATTCTTGCTGGAAAAGTTTAATTGACTGACCTCCTCGACATTCAATGCAAGTCAGATCTGAGGTCATCTGCTCACTTGTCTGGGAGGAGTAACAAAAAGGGAGACTTTACTTAGAAAGGAAAGTAGCAGTATTTGCGGAGGAAGAATTGGTGGCAGTGTTTTGGATCTGACCTTTAAGAGGCATTCTGCAGACAGACTACTGACCTCATAACCTAACGCACAAAATGCTGGAGGTACATTTGCCTTCAGAGTCAGGTTCAATGTCACCAGCATATGTCGTGAAATTTGCTGTTTTTGTGGGAGCAGCTATTGCAAAATGTAATAAAAACTGTAAATTACAGTGAGCATATATAGATTTTAAAAGTTCGATTAAATAATTAATGCAAAAAGAGAAGAAGAAAGTAGTGAGGTGGTATTCATGGGTTAAATGTCCATTCAGAAATTGGATGGCAGTGGGAGGAAGAAGCTGTTTCTGAATCATTGAGTGTGCGCCTTCAGGCTCCTCTATCTCTTCCTTAATGGTAGCATTGAAAGCAGGCTTGTCTTGAGTGATGGGGTTCCTTAATGATGGATGCCGACTTTTTGAGGCATCTCTCCTTGAAGGTGTCCTAAGTGCTGGGGAGACGTGTGCCCATGACGGAGCTGACTGAGTTTACAACTTCCTGCTGCTGATTCTGATCCTGTGCAGTGGCCTCCCCATACCAGATGGTGATACAGCCAGTTAGAATGCTCTCCACGGTACATCTGTAGAAATTCGCAGGTGTCTTTGGTGACATGCCAAATCTCCTCAAACTTCTAATGAAATATAACCGCTGTCATCTCTTCCTTGTAATTGCATCAATATGTTGGGCCCAGGATAGATCCTCAGAGATGTTGACACCCAAGAACTTAACATAAATTGCTTTGTGTTGTAAATGCATTTTACGTCAACTTGCACATCTACAGGGTATGTTTTTTTATCTGTATATTATCTTCTGTGCTCTATGTGTGATGTATGTAATGTTCTTCAACTTGGTCCCTGAGGAACGTTGTTTCATTAAGCTATAGACAAGTGTATAGTTGAATGACAATGGACTTGAGCTAAATTTCAACTTTAAAGTAAAAGTTAGTTGGTCAGCTCCAAGAAGTAGAGGTTTGGAAGGCATTTGGCACACAAGCCCTCATCAGTCAGGGCAGTGAGCAGAGCAGTTAGGAAGTTATGAGGCAGTTAATTAAGACGTTGGTGAGGCTGCACTTGGAGTACTACAAACGTTGTATTTAGGCACACTGTTACAGGAGACATTATGAAACTAGAAAGCATGCAGAAAAGGGTGGAACAGTAGTGTAGTTGTTAGCAAAACGCTATTACAGGGCCAATAAGCCAGGTTCAATTGCACCGTTGTCTGTAAGGAGTTAGTACGTTCTCCCTACGACCATATGGGTTTCCTCCCACATTCCAAAGGCATACAGTTTATAATTAGTCACATGGGCTGCAGAGAGTTGTTAGGCTGGAAGGGCCAATTGCCATGCTGTATCTGCAAAGAAATTTAAGAAAAAAGACTTACCAACATATTTCTTGCACTTGGAGGCCTGAGTTACAAGGCGAGGTTGCATAGAGCAGGACTTTATTCCCTGGAATGTAGGAGATCGAGGGGTAACCTGATAGAGATGTACAAGGTCCCGAGGATTGCACACAAGGTATGTAATCTTTTACCTAGGATGAGAGAACTTAAAAACAAAGTTTAAAAAAAAATTATTGTTGAAGTACATATATGTGACCATATACAACCCCGAGATTCATTTTCTTGTGGGCATACTCAGTAAATTCATAAGGAAATAATAACCGTAATAGAATCAATGAAAGATCTCTCCAACTTTGGGCGTTCAACCCGCGTGGAAGAGGGCATGAGTTTAAGACCAGACACCAGGGGCAGGTTTGTCCACACAGTGAAGGGGAAATCATCTCCCACTGATAAATTCTGGAGAGGAGGCAGGGACCAGCTGGAACTGAGGAGAATTGGCACGTTTCCCTCAGCATTGCCAAGTGAGCCAGAATGACAGGGGACAGCTGCTTATGAGAGCGTCTGCATTACAGTGGAGGCTTGTGTCCAGTGGTTTAGCTTAGTGGTTATAATAACAGCTTTCAGCATCTGAGTTTTATAATGCAACTCCGAGAAAAACACCCCAAGGAGCATTATAGACGTGTCATTGCAATATCACTAAAAACTAATTAAAATTGGTAAATTTATTATTATCCCATGTACTGAGATACAGTGAAAAGCTTGTCTTTCACAGCATCCATACAGATTAATTTAATTGCTGAGACTTCCGTTGGTTAGGTTCGGCCACAAATATTGCATCCCAGCTGTCTATGTGGTACGCAAGCCAGGGCAGTACAATGTGGAGGGCAAGCTGTTGCATATGTAGCAGGCTCCCCCTCTCCACACAGCTGATGAACCCAAAAGAACGACTGAGACCGATACAATTTGGCCGCAGCAGCATTGCAGGAGATGCCAATCAATATTGAACTCATCATAGGACAGCTTTAGGGACCCTGGCTCCAGATCTTTCCCTTGGGGTTTACTTCCAAAGCCTTCCCCGTGAGTGGGTGTAGCTGCAGGGCAGCGGAGATTTGAGATCAGACTTTTCCCTCTAGATGAGCTGCCAGCCATGGCTGGTGAGACCCATCTGCTCAAAGAGACTGGTCTTAAGGCACCAGTAACCTGCCTTTACCCCTTCTTCTCTTGTCTCTAGAAAAGGTTCCACAAGGCTTAGTAGCTAAGCTGCACATTAAGGCTAGGAGCTGGACTTGAATGTCAGAGGCTATTTGAGGCATACGTTATTGTGAGTATTTAATAAGTAGTGGGAGCTTATCCCCACTACCTTCCCCCTGCTATAACAACCTTAAGGAACCAGATCAATTTAATACAACAGTGCATTGAGGTAGAACGAGGTAAAACGATAACAGAGCACAGAATAAAGTGTAACAACTACAGAGAAAGTGTAGTGCAGGTAAACAGTGAGGTGCAAGGTAAATTATGAGGTCATAAACACAAAATCCTGCGGATGTTAGATATTCAGTCACACACAAGAAATGTTGGAGGAACTCGGCGGAAATGTTAACTCTTTATTCCTTTCCATAGATGCTGCCTGATCTGCTGAGTTCCTCCAGCTTTTTGTGTGTGTTAGATTATGAGGTCAAGAGCCCTCCTTATTGTACTTGGAAACAGTTCCATGGTCTTGTAACAGTGAGGTAGAAGCTGTCCTTGAGCCTGGTGGGTACAAGCCTTCAGACTTCTGTGTCTTCTGCCTGGTGGGGGAGAGGAGAAGAGAGAAGGTCCGGTTCGTGTGGGATCTTATAAATATGCTGGTTGCTTTACCAAGTCAGTGAGAAGTGAAGACGGAGTCAATAGAGGGGAGGCTGATTTCTGTGATGCGCTGAGTTGTGTCCACAACTCTCTGCAGTTTGTTGTGTTATCTGGACATTGCATTCTTATGGGATCTTCCTGTGCTGTGTTCCCCCTGTTATACTGTGACTGCATTTGAGAAGATGGCCCCCTAGCACTCAGTGCTTTACAGAGGGACCAGTTCCCGCTGTATCCCATGCCTGGTCTGGTAAGTTGTAGGTTGAAATCTATAGGACCACACACAAAATGCTGGAGGAACTCTACACGTCAGACAGCATCTATGGAGAGGGCTGAACAGGCGACATTTTGGGCTGAAACCCTTCGTCAGCCTGATGGTTTGTTCCTGTCCATAGATGCTGCCTGACCTGCAAAGTTCCTCCAGCACTTTGTGTGTGCTGCTCTGGATTTCCAGCATCTGCAGAATCCCTTGTGTTTAGTTTCATGTGAACGTCACCCCAGTCTCCTAAATTCAGACCTACCAAACTGAAACAGAATGTGTCTGTGGTGCTGTATCTTCTAGAGCAAGTGCATACTAATCTGCCCTTCTTTCTAGTCTTCTCCCCCCGCCCCCCCCCCCCCCCAGAAGGTTGTGTGACAAAGCGGATTTAGTTTGTGACGGGTATCAGTTGTTCTGGAACAGGAGCTGTGAGCAAGCACAGGCAAGCAGAGCTTAAATCAGTGCGAGGGAGGGTGTGTGCGTCAGGAAGTGCAGTCATTGCAAAGAGGAAGGCACAGCTGATATTTCACTGTCATACCCTGAATCACCGTCCATCATCGCTGTAACTCCAGGGAGGCTTGGTAAGTGCTTCCTATGGTCCATGTGTTCACATCCATTAAAGTACTGTTGAAGTTAATAAGATTATCAGAGTCCTAGATAGAATGGACAGACGGTATCTATTTCCATAGTCAAAATGAGTAAAACCTGTATTTGAGGGGGGAAGAGTGGCCCTGCTTCTCATCTACATCAGCAGAGTTGATCTTAAGAGGCTTGAGAGCTTCAAGTGCCTTGGAGGGTACATCATCAGTAGCTGTCCTGGCCAAAAACTCGCCAACTCTCAGCATATCACGGGAACCAGCCTCCCCTCCCATGGACTGTGTCTGCACTTGTTGCTGCCTCAGTAGAACAGCCAGCATAATCAAAGCTCATACCCATGCCAGATGTTGTCTCTTCTTCCCTCTCCCACTGGGCAGAAGGTGCAAAAACCCAAAAGCACGTACCAACAGGATTAAGGAACTGCTGTGGTGTCGTAGCGGTTTACAGTGGTGCTATCACTGATCGGGGTTCAATTCCTACCGCTGTCTGTAAGGAATTCTCCCTGTGACTGCGTGGGTTTCCTCTGGGTGCTCGGGTTTCCTCCCACAGTTCAAAGATGTGCTCCTTTAGGGTTAATGCTTTGTGGTCATGCTATGTCGGCGCGGGAAGCCTCTTGTAGGCTGCCCAGCACGATCCTTGCTGATTTGATTTGATGCAAACAATACACTTCACTGTATGTTTCGATGCACAGGTGACAAATACAGCTATTAGAGTAATTCGAGACGGGCAATAAATGTCACTAGCATCTAGATCTCGGGAAAGCATTTTGTCTCCCGTTTGCACATGCAGTTTTTGTTTGCTGACTGGTTGCCTCTGCCTCAGTACACTAGTGAATTGCTCTGAGATTACTGTTGTTGGCTGAATGTGCCAGTGTACATTCGTGTGACACAGTCAGTTAGTTCATTGCTCCCAATAGTTCTTGATCTACATTTATAAATCTCTAACCACTTGTCCTCTGCAAAAATCATTGTATCCAATGACTTGTTCCACAGGCACGTCTCTGGGTCTGAGCTCTGGCGAATCCTTAACATTTATTTATTTATTTAGCAATACCGTGCGGAGTTGGCCCTTCGAGCTGCGTGACACAGCAACCCCCGAAAGCCCGATTTAACCCTAACCTCAATCCCAGGACAAATTACAATTACCACTTGTTCTCCGGATACATCATCATACCCAGTGACGTGTTACTGTATCTGAGCTCTGTCATATCCCTTAAAGTTTGTGCCTTGACTGCGAGAAGCTGAGAGTTTGTGAAAGATGAGAATAGAGGGACGTCAATTTAGAACAGAGTTGAGGAGGAATTTCTTTGGCCAGCCGGTAGTGAATCTGTGGAATTCATCTCCACAGAGAGCTATGGAGGCTGTCATTGGGTAAGTTTAAAATGGAGGTTGATAGGTTCTTGATCAGTCAGGGTGTCAAAGGTCACAGGGAGAAGCATTGAGAGGGATAATAAATAAGCCATGATGAAATGGCGGAGCAGATCCAGTGGGCCAAATGGCCTGATTCTGCTCATGTGTCTTGTGGTTTTATGACCCCCTGCCTTTCCAAAGTGCTTTATACCCAAAAGTTCTTAGGTTATAGTTGTAATGAAGATAGTTTTTTACATTTTTAATTTTTGTTCGCATTACAGTTTGAGGAGAACAATCCCTCAGTCCATGAGCTCCTTCTTAAAAACAGTAATTAAGCCTCTCTTGTGAGAAGCAAGATAAATGTTCACTGGATGAAGTGTTAAACTGGCCTTGATTGAGCTCTCTAGTACACGCGCCTTGGTACTGCTTTGAAGAAGTTAAGGGGAGCTTGATCGCAACAGTGCTAGCCCAATATTTCAAAGTTCAAAGTAAATTTATTATCAAAGCACATAGATGTCACCATGTTCAACCCTGAGATTCATTTTCTTGCAGGCATTCATAGTAGATACAAGGAACTACAACCGAATCAATGAAGAACTACACACTGACAGAACAACCAATGTGCTAAAGAAGACAAACTGTGCACATATTTAAAAGGCTAATAATAAACTAATATTGAAAACTTGAGTTGTAAGCCTTGGAAGTGAGTCCATAGGTTGTGGAAATCAGTTCAGTGTTGACGTGAGTGACGTTATTCACACTGGCTCAATCGATACTACGTAACTAGAACATTGCCTGATGTGAAAGTTTGCTGTGAGAATATTGGCTGTTGTATGTCATACAGGAGCCATTGTGTTCCAGGAGTATTAAAGTGGCTGCTGAATCCCCAAGACTGGAAAAGTCAATACTGTTCTTTCTGTTGTATTAGAGCCTTCAGTCTCCATCGAACTCTGGCTCCCGAGAGTTGCTATGGTAATTGTGATTGAAAGCAACCTCTGGGGCTTCAATTCCAGGCTTTATTTGAATGCGTCTGTTTGCACACACAATGCCTGGCAGTGAAGAAGGAGGCATGTTTAAAAAAAAGTGGCCTCTTAAGGCCTTAATACATGAAGTAATCTCTGGAAGGTGAGGATTCGACACGAGGCAGTTAGAAACCAGCAGGGTGATAGATTACAGATGGATGACGGTTGGAACTGAAAGGATAATCATTTTCCAGGGTTTTCCATTATCAGTCGCAAAGCTGTGGCGTGTCCAAAATGTTATTTTCCCTCAAAGGAAATGAGCTGATCCTGATGGCAAACAGAGCACGGGCAGTTCCAACACTGTGAGTGGAAAGGCTTGTAGCTATGTGTTCAGCCAAAGGGCAGAGTTAATGCAGTCTTAAAAAAAAGATGGAATATATTTAGCCGTTTCATAAAGCTAATGGAATAACCTCAGAATGGACATTGTATTCTGTGGCCTCTCCAACATTCCACAACCAACAAATCCATTAATAGTTTAATGTAATTGGCTTGATATTTCCAGTGCAATATTAGATTTTCTGCTTTTTAAAGTCAAACCCAAGTTTATTGTCATTGGCATGAATACACATGAGCCTAGGTGAAATGAAAAATTTACTTGAGCATTGTCACTGGCACAAAGTGTCAGGTAAGCAGTGTTCAAACATAAAATGTAAATTAAACATTTTTGCAAGAAAGAGCTAGTGCAAACAAAATGTCTATTTTACAGTAAAGTGATTGAAGTGGTCATGGTGTTGCTAAACTGTGGTGATCGAAATCCTTGCAGACCTGTTCCGACCACATGAATCTGAAACTAGTTAGCATGCAGTGAATTGGAGAGCGGTTGAAGTGCTGGGGTGGGCTTCCCCAGTTGTATGTCTTGGTGAGATCACTATACTGCAGATAGATTTCCATTCCTTATTGCTGCAAGGACAAACTTTGGCATTGGGGCAGTCTGAATGGGTTTATTTCATGTTTATTGATCATCTATTTATCCAATATATTAGAATCAGATTTAGTATCACCGGCATATGCGGCCTATTAACTTAGCGGCAGTAGTACAATGATAATGTGGGGGGGGGGGGGGTAAGAGTCAATCACAGTAAATATACATATATGTATATATTAAATAGTAATTTAAAAAGTGCAAAAGCAGAAATAATTAAAAAAAAGTGAGGTAGTGTTCATGGGTTCAATGTCCATTCAGGAATTGGATGGCAGACAGGAAGAAGCTGTTCCTCAATCGCTCAGTGTGTCCCTTCAGATTTCGGTACCTCCTTCCTGATGGTAACAAGAAAAGGGCAGGTTCTGGGTGTTGGGGGTCCTTAATAGTGGACGTCACCTTTTTGAGGCACCGCTCCTCGAAGGTGTCTTGGGTTCTATGGAGGCTGGTACCCATGATGGAGCTAATTTTACAACTTTCTGTAGCTTTTTTTGACCCTGTGGCAGTTGCCCCCCCCCCCCCTCCACTTCACGGTACATCTATAGAACTTCTCAAGTGTGTTAAATGACAACCTGAATCTCGTCAAACTCCTAATGAAATACAGCTGTTGTCTTGCCTACTTTATGTCAACAATCAGGAAATTATCAGCCTCCACTTTAAATATACCCAACGATGGCCTCCATGGCGCTTAGAAAAGTAGAGGGCTATGGTTAAAGCCTAGGTAGTTCTAAGGTAGGGACATGTTCAGCATAGCTTTGAGGGCCGAAGGGCCTGTATTGTGCTGTATGTTTTCACAGTCACCTGTGTCAATGGGTTTCACAGATTCACCACCCTCTGGCTAAACAAATTCCTCCTCATCTCTGTTCTAAAGGGACATCCTTCTATTCTGAGGCTGTGCCCTCTGATCCTAGACTCCCCCATTATAGGAAACATCCTCTCCACATCCACTCTATCTAGTCCTTTATTATTTGGTAGGTTCAGAGATTCACCCCACCCCCATTCTTCTAAACTCCAGTGTGTATAGGCCCAGAAACCTTTCATAGAATCATCTCACGAACCTTCTCTGGACCTTCTCCAATGCCAGCACATCCTCTCTTAGATAAATGGCTGAAAACTGTTCACTAGTCTTATAAAACCTCAGCATCACATCCTTGTTTTTATATTTTTATCTTCTCAAAATTAATGTAAACATTTGCCTTCATTTCATGTATCACTGACTTAGCCTGCAAGTTAACCTTTAGGGAGTCTTGCACTGGGACTCGTCCCTCTCTTTGAGTCCCACTGTGTCTTGTAAAGCTTGCTTCCCTCTGAAGTATATCCAGATTTTTCTCCAAAATAGGTCAAAATATTCTATCGTCTCTGTGGGATCCATGTCTTCAACCACCAAAGTCTTCCTTATTCCAATTTATTATGGTTCCCTATTCAAAGGATTTCCAGCTTTTAACACTTGTGCATTCAGTGGAGAGATTCTGGGAATCTTACTCATTTTCCAGAAATTTTCTAATTTTGGTTTTAAAAAAAAACCCTACTTTTTCCTCAGTTGGAGACCTTTGACTGTGGCTAGCTGCTTGCTTTGTTAGCTGACGTGCGCCTGCAGCTTCCCGTTTGTTCAGCTCCCTCCCCCTCCCCTTGTCTGACACCATCTGCAAACGTCCTTGTGCCTGCAAATGATACCATAATCTCCAGAAATGTGCACCATCTGGTTAGGCAGAGGGGTTCCATCGGAATAAGAATGAGCCTGTGCAAATACTCATTTCGCAGGGCAGGTGTTCACAACTGCCTGGTTCTACTTCAGTAGTTCAAAGTAAGTTTATTATTCAGCTATCATAGGCTACCCTGAGACTCATTTCCTTGCAAGTATTTAAAGAGGAAAAAAATAAAAGAATACAACAGAATCTCAAAAAAAACATAAACACCGTCTGCCAAATGAAGGCAAGCATCCAGGCAGCAGGGTACGTAATGATTAGCAAATCGCTTCTATGGCATGGGTGACTCAGGTTCAGTTCCCATCGCTACCGTTGGAATGTTCTCCCATGTTGGTTTCCTCCGTATGACCGTATAGGTTTCCTCTGAGTGCTCCAGCTTCCTCCCACATTCCACGACACAGGGGGTGGTAGGGATCCTGAAGAAGGGCCTCGGCCAGAAATGTTGACTGTACTCCTTTCCACAGATGCCGCCTGACCTGCTGACTTCCTCCGGCATCTTGTGTGTGTTGCTCTGGATTTCCATCACCTGCAGATTTTCTCCTGTTTGTAGGTTAATTAGTCACATGGGCGTGATTAGGTGGCGTAGGCTCGGTAGACCAGAGGGGGCTTTTTACTGTGCTGTTTAAGAACTGTGCAGGTTTAAAAAAAAAATTCCAGCAACATGGGATGTAGAGTCTGTAGGTCGAGGAATCAGTTCAGTGTAAGGGTTGAGGAGCCTGACGGTTGTCGGGTAATAACTGTTCCAGAACCTGGTGGTGTGGGTCCTGAGTCTCCTGTAACTCCGTCCCTATGGTGGTAGCGAGAGAGAGCGTGTCCCGAATGGTGTGGTCCTTGGTGATGGTTGCAAGCTTCCTGGTGGCAGAACTCCACGTAAGTGTGCTCAGTTACGGGATGGTGGCATGGTCGCGCAGCGCCAGCTGTAAGACCGGGTTTGATCCCTGTTGCTGTCTGTAAGGAGTTTGTACATTCTCCCCGTGGCCGTGTGTTTCCACCAGATGCTCTGGTTTCCTACCCCAGTCCAAAGACTTAACGATAGGGTTAGTAATTTGTGGGCATGTCAGAAACATGGTGACATTTGTGGGCTTCCCCAGCACAATCCTCTCTGCTTTGTTTTGACGCAAACAACATATTTCACTGTATTTGACATGCATGTGACAGCCAAAGCTAATTTAAAATTTTGGTCTTTATGGCGTGAGGACATCACCTGTGATGGACTGGGCTGTGCCCAGCTCTTTCTGTAGTCTGGGAGGTTGGCAAGGTGGTGGTGCCAAGGACTGGTTTAATTTCCCCATCCTGATGCAAACCTTCCCAGGAGGGATTTGCCGAGGTTGATGAGATCGCTGTCTGGTCTGAGTTTACTTTGTGATCAGTCCCAGTGACAGCTGCTCTGCCCAAGACCAGAGGGAACTGCTGGTAGCTCCGGGTACAGCTGAGGCCATGGCGCAAACCAGCACCCGTCCATTGCCTGCGTCCACTCCTCCCACTTCCTCAGGAAAACAGCTAAATAATCATGGACCACTTCCCATCCTGGTCACTCTCCCTTCACACCCTCCTGTTGGCCAGAAGATACATTTTCTCGTGGGCATATGCAACAAATCTATAAAATAGTAACTATAATGAAAGATCAGCCAGAGTGCAGAAGACAACGGACTCTGCAAATGCAAATATAAATAAATAACAAGAACATGAGATAAGTAGACCTTAAAGTGAGATCATTGGTGGTGGGAACACCTCAGTGGATGGGCAAGTGATGGTTGATGGGTAGTAACTATTCCCGAACCTGGTGGTGCGAGTCCTGAGGCTCTTGTACCTTCTACCTGATGGCAGCAGCGAGAAGAGAGTGTGGTCTGGGTGGTGGGCGACGCTGTTTTCCTGTGACAGCGTTTGACTAAATCTCCGAAACTCGTCCTCCCACAGGCAGCTACAAAACAAACACCATGGAACCCATTCAGGAAGACATCAGACACCTGTTTTGTGTGCGCTGCTCTGGATTTCTTTGTTCGTTCTTGTTCGACCCTGCAAATGGCCAAAGTGCTGCACCTGCCCGTTCACCTCCTCCCTCACCTCCACTCAGGGCCCCAAACAGTCCTTCCAGGTGAGGCAACACGTCACCTGCGAATCTGCTGGGGTGTTCCTGCTGCGGCCTCCTCTACATTGGTGAGGCCTGTCGTAAATTAGGGAAACAATTTTACCGAGCACCGCTGCACCATTTACCAAACATCCAGGAAGCCAAGCGTTTTAATTCACATTCCTATTCCCCGTGTCAGCCCATGGCTTCCTCTTGAGCCAGGTTGAAGGAGCAACACCTTATACTCCCTCTGGGTAGCTTCCAACCTGATGGCATGAACATCGATTTCTCCTTCCAGTAAAAAAAATCCCTCCCTCTCCCCTCTTCTATTCCACACTCTGGCCTTTTACTACTTCTCACCTGCCTATCACCTCCCGCTGGCTCCCTTCCTCCTCCCCTTTCTCCTATGGTCCACTCTCCTTTTCTATCAGATTCCTTTCTCTCCAGTCCTTTACCTTTCCCTCTCACCTGGCTTCACCTATCACCTTCCGGCTATCCTCCTTCCCCCCCCCCCCCCCAACCTTTTCAATTCTGGCATCTTCCCCCTTCTCAGTTCTGAAGAAGCGCCTCAGGCAGGCCGAGACGTCAACTGTTTATTCCTCTCTTTTGATGCTGCCTGACCTGCTGAGTTCCTCCAGCATTTTGTGTGGGTTGTTACGTGTTTATTCAGCTCCTCTTTACAACCACTTTCCTGGTCACTTCCCAATTTCTAACGCGAGCAAGGAAATATATTCCGGAGTTCGAGGCTGCACCTGATCATCACCGCATTATGCTGATGGCTCCCACATGGAGGAAGTTTGTTTAAAAAAAACCTTCATTGAAGGAGGTGCTGTGACGGGGAAGAGCCTGTGGCTGAAGAAGCTGGAAGTGGCAGGGAGCAGGCTTCCTTCTTTCACCCTGAGGGCGAGACTTGCCAGTTCCTGTAGATAACGTGGCGCAGGTGTCTGAGTCTGGCTTTGACGCAGGCAGGTCACGGCCTGAGTTTGCTTAGTCGGTTCAGCTCCCTTCCAAATAAGGGTGAAGGTTGAGACGGTGTGTAAATGATTAGCCAGGGTTGGTTTCCAGGCACTAAATGCAGTCTGCCACCTACTGAATAATGTCCTCCTCGGCTCAGCAAACGCCAGGCACGGGCATTGTTGAAACAGCGTGCTGACCCGCGGGGAGGAGGGTCTTGCAGGGGGATTTTATTGGAAGTGAGCGGAATCCTCTGCCGATTGAGTTGCAGTGGGAACCACCTTGCGGGCATTGGGAGTGAGCCCTGAGTTCATGGTAAGTAGGAAGGGGGTTTGATGAGAGCATGATGAGATGCAGTGAACGAGGCACTGGGACTGTGAGGCCGACAGGTTGCAGTGGGGCAATGT
Source organism: Hypanus sabinus (assembly GCF_030144855.1). Lineage (NCBI taxonomy): Eukaryota > Metazoa > Chordata > Chondrichthyes > Myliobatiformes > Dasyatidae > Hypanus > Hypanus sabinus. The sequence continues at coordinate 31,436,167 of NC_082718.1, forward strand.
GATTACGCTGTTGCACGGCATAGACTCGATAGGTTGAGTGGTCCCCTTTATACCTCAATGGCCTAGGTGACACAATGGGATGAATGCAGTCCAGAATAGACTGACTGGGCTGAGAGTACTAAATCTTTCTGCACACTGGCATAGACTGATTGATTAGGCAGAATCACTGAAATCATTCCGTGGGCTAGAACAGGCTCATTAGGTTGAATGGCCCACGTCATTCTGTGGGCTAGCTTGGACAATGGGCTGAATGGCTATTTTCATTCTAAGGACTGGCATAGAGTCAAAGGGGTGAATGGCCTATGTCATGTGGGCTAGAATAGACTGATTGGGCTGAATGGTCTGATTTGTTGTGTGGGCTGACATAAACGGAATTAATTGGGCTGAATAGCCTGAATTATCCTGTGGATTAGCAAAGGCAGTAGGCAGAAAGACCTGATCTGTGTGCTGGCATAAATTCTTGAAACTTGAAACTTGGGAACTTGAACCTAAATATTGTGACATGGAGCTGCGAGTTCAATTTCCACTGCGGTCGCTGGCAGATTTGAATTTGATGAATTTAACAATCTGCGATTAACAAAATGAACAGTCTCAGTAACAATCCTCAAACCTACTCGATTGTCCTTTAGGAAAGGAAATCAGTGGCACAGTGTGTGAAGCAAACAGACACCCGGTGTCAATCCTTACCTGTACGTTCTCTCTCTCTCTGACTGCACCGGGTGCCCCAGTTTCCTCCTGCATCCTGCAATGTACAGGTTGGATGAGTGGGCTGATGCAAATTGTCCCTGGTTTGTGGGTAGACTCTGGGCGAAGTTGATAGGAATGTGGGGCAAAAAAATGGCACAGTGAGAAAAGCTTGCGTGCATTTACCCTACCTATACCCCTCCTAATTTTGTAAACCTCCAACAAATCTCCCCTTATTCTCCTACGCTCCAGGGAATCAAGTTCTAACCTATTCAGCTTTTACCTATCCTCAGGTCCTGGTGTGGGAGGTGTCTTGCAACATAGGTGTGGAACTTGATGCAATTACTACATTTAAGAGTCAATTAGAAGAACAGATAAATTGGTAAATTAGATTCCTATTCCCACGTGTACTGGGGTATAGTAATATCATATACTGAGCAACAACAAGAAAAACGAGGACATGCTGCCAATCGCTGCCTCCATGTAGCAATTCTCAGCCCAGTTTTCAGCTTCTTCTACAGTCAAGACCTTCCTCACACTCTGATCTGTATCCCACATACCTTCTGTGCAAAAGCCAAAGTCAGAGGGAGTTATTATCCAAGTACCTATACGTCACCATATACGACCCCATCTTGCGGGCATCTACAGGAAAGTAAAGAAATACAACAGAATTTATGAAAAACACTACGTAGACAAAGACGGGCAAACAAGCAATGGGGCGAACCTTTGGATTCCTCCACCTGAGAGCACTGAGGAGACTTGGTCACTGAAGTATATTTGATTTTTTTAGATTTTCTTTTGGATATTTGGAGTATAGAGTCAGTGTAGGAGGGTGGCACTGGTGTATGTTATCAGACATGATCTCTTTGGAGAAGGACTCTGGGACTAAATCGCCTATTCCTGATTTACATTCAGAAATCTGGGTCAAAACAAGGCAGGCCTGATCAATTAAAACACAATTAAATTGCTTATGCCTGTTTAATTATTCAGCATTAATCTTTTCCAGTTAATGCGGTGCCCTTTGAAATTTGATAATGATCTTTTCATTTCTTGCTTCCTCTTGGGTTTTTTTTTGCCGTTGTTGTGAAAAAAAATCACCTCAGGGTGGGAGAAATTGCGGGATTGGGAGGTGGTTTACAAGTTTACAGGCTCGGCCAGATTAGATTGGAGGCGGGAAGCAGTCCTAGGAAAAGTCAGTTTGCCGGAAAGGTGGGACGTGATGTCCCTCTTCCCGATCGGAGAAACCAGACTGGTGCTCAGTTGCTTCAGATAACAACTGGGTGTTAACACAGGGAAGTATGATAAGCCCTGATATCTGAGCATTGATGGCCCCATGTGAATAGAAGACGCTTCACAGAGCAGCTCTTTTTCCCACTTTTTCACTTCCTTTGCAAATAATATTTTTCTTATTCTACATTAATCATCTCCCTCCCTAGAGAGTTCAATTGTACACTGCAACCCAAAACCAGAAACGCCCATTCGCAGTTATACTCAGTCATCGCTTTATTTGATCCAGGAGTGGAACTTGCTGTGGTCTCCTGCTGTCAACCATCCATTTCAAGGTTTGGTGTGTTGTGTGTTCCAAGATGCTATCTGCATGCCACTGCTCTGACGTGTGGTTATTTGAGTTACTGTCACCTTCCTGTCAGCTTGAACCAGTCTGGCTGTTCTCCTCTAACCTCTCTCATTAACAAGGTGTTTTCACTCACTGAACTGCCACTCACTGTATGGTACACACACACAATGCTGGAGTAACTCAGCAGGCTGGGCAGCATTTTGTGTGTGTTGCTTGGATTTCCAGCATCTGCAGATTTTCTCTTGTTTGTTCTCTGTATGCTTTCTTTGTTTTTCATATCATTCTCTATAATCTCTACAGCAGAGGTTCCCAACCTGGGCTCCATGGTCCCCTTGCTTTAATGGCATCGGTTCAAGGCATAAAATAAGGTTGGGCACCCCCTGCTCTAGAGACTGTTGTGTGTGGAAATCCCAGGAGTTCAGCAGATTCTCAAACCACCCTGTCTGGCACCAACTACAATTCCACAGTCGAAGTCACTAAACACGTTTCTTCCCCATTCTGCTCTTTGGTCTGAAGAACGGAACCTCTTTACCACGTTTGCATGCTTTTATGCATTGAGTTGCACCCACAAGATTGCCTGATTAGGTATTTGCATCACGAGCAGGAGAACAGGTGTTGAATAAGGTGGCCACTGAGTGTACATGGGAGGTAGCGATGCTTTGGATAGTTCAAGTACATTTTTAAATGTTTGTGTTCAATTTCTAATCCTGGTTTCCACATCTCTGCTAATTCCACATCCTCTCTCATCCCTGGCTTTAATTGCCTTTCCCTTCTTGAATGCGTCTTCAATTTAGGCTCCAGAAATCCCTCCCCAGATCTCTCATCTCTCTCTGATCCTCCTAACTCTGGGCTTGGAAGCTTCTTCTCCGTTGTCTCTTAGAATTGGAATTGATTAGTTACTGTCACTTGTATCAAGACACAGTGAAAAGCTTGTTATGCATACAGATCAGATCATTACACATTGCATTGAGGTAGAACAAGGTTAAAACAGTAACAGAATGCAAAATAAAGTGTAACAGTTAACAGAGGATGGTTGTTAGGTTCAGAATCCATCTTACTATACTTGAAGTTAGGAGGGTGGTCTTAAACTACAGGGCGGTATTAGCGTGTTGGTGAAAAGGGCTGAGAAATGGCAGATACAGTTTAATCTGGATTAACGTGAGGTGATGCATGTTGGGAGCCTTAATAAGCCCGGGACATATGACTGGAGTTGGAATTAGTTTTATATTGTCATATGTACTGAGATACAGTGAAAAGCTTGTCTTGTTTACTGTTCATACAGATCAGATCATTACACAGTGCATTGAGGTAGAACTCTTTATCTCTTGTATACAAATATAGTTTACGCACTTATGCAATGTAACAAAGAGGATTTCCTGCTTTATCCTAGTTTCATTGTTCTCTGGCAAACTTGCGCCTTGATACAATTTGGTATAGGAATTGGTTTATTTTTGTCACGTGTGCTGAGCTTGCCTTGCATAGTATTTGTACAGACCAGATCATTACACTGTACATTAAGGTAGAACAAGGGAAAATGGTGTAACAGTTACTGAAAGAGTGCAGTGCATATAAACAATAAGGCGTAAGATCATAACGATATAGATTGTGAGGGTAAGAGTCGATCTTATTCAATATTGTTGATATGCAGAAAATGATGCAACGCTCTCGGGCCGCATGGTTCGTGTAACACTATCAGTGTAACTCTTAGCCAGGTACGTGAATGTAAGAAGAAATGGGCGGTGTATGAAGGAAGGGTTAGATTGATCATGTAGTCGATACTCTGGGCTGAAGGGCCTGTATTGTACTATAATGTGCTGTGTTTGTTTACTTATTGATTGACGTATTGAGATACAGCACGGAATAAGCCCTTTCGGCACTTCGAGCTGTGTACCCCCCCCCCCCCCGCCCCAAGCAATCCCCAGATTTAAACCTCACCTAATCAAGGGACGATTTACAATGACCAATTAACCTACCAACCAGACTGGTGCATCTTCGGACTGGGTGAGGAAACCAGAGCGCCTGGAGGAAACTCGCGCAGTTAAGGGAAGAACGTACAAACTCCTTACAGGCAGCGGCAGAAATTGAACCCGGGTCACCTGTACTAACCACAACACTACTGTGCTGTCCCATTATGTTCTAATATGATCTATCATGGTAGTTTCATATATTGCTGCCACAAAACAACAAATTTCACCATGCATGTCAAGTGATAACAAATCTGGTTGCCATATTATTGTAGTAGTTAGCGCAATGCTATTTCAACTCAGGGCTTTCTAGAGCTCTGAGTTCAATTCCAGCACCATTCTGTAAGGAGCCTCTATACGTCTTTCCCGTGGAATGTGTAGATTTTCCCCAGGTGCTTTGGTTTCCTCCCACAGTCCAAAGACGTATCGGGTAGGTTAATTGGTCATTGCAAGTTGTCCTGTGGTTAGGTTAGGGGCAATTGGGTGTATTGGGGGTTGCTGGGTGGCTTAGCTCAGAAAGCCGAAAGGGCCTACTTTATGCAATATTGCAGAATAACATCAAAATAAGATTAAAAAAATAATTGGGATTCTGGGAAAAAATTGTAGAAAAAGTCTTGAAAAGTTTCAAACTACACTCTTCAAAGTACCAGCAGAACTGGACCACAAAGTCTTTGTCTGTTTTTAATATTAGCTAAATGCGTTCAACATGTACATGTGGCTTTGGTTAGGGAGGATGGGGGGAAGCGGGGAATGCTATGTGACAACCAGACTTCTGAATTTTACTTTGTGTATTGGCAGCTTCAGCCTGTCTGCATTCATAAACCTTCGTAAGCACTCAGCCAGTCAGTAACTGACCTGACTGTGATCACCTCCTGTGGGTGCTTCCACGCCCAGCAGTCACAGGGTCCGTTTACAACTCCAGCTTCCAGCAGGGCTGTGTGGCAGCATAGCGGTTAGCGCAATGCTGTACGGTGCCAGCAATCTCCAACTGGGGATTGATTCCCGTCGCAGTGTGTAAGGAGTTTGTATGTTCTTCCCGTGACTGCATGGGCCCCGCCCCCCCACATTCCAAAGACGTACAGGTTAGATTTAGGGTTTCTGACTGCCCCCTTTCTTACCAGTCCTGCAGAAGGGTCTTGGTGTGAAACGTCAATTCTTTATTCATTTCCATAGGTGCTGCTTGACCTGCTGAATTCCTCCAGTATTTAGAGTCACAGAAAAGTACAGCTTAGAAAAGGCCCTTCGGTATATCTGATCCATGCCAAACCATTTAAACAGCCTACTCCCATCCACCTGCGCCATACCCCTCCATACCCCTCCCATCCATGTACCTGTCCTTGAATGTTGAAATCGAGCTCACATGCATCACTTGTGCTGGCAGCTCATCCCACGCTCTCATAAACCTCTGATTAATGAAGTTTCCCCTCATGTTCCCCTTAAACTTCTCACCTTTTACTCTTAAGCCATAACTTCTTGGGTAGTCCCACTCAACCTCAGTGCAAAAAGCCTGCTTGGGTTTACTCTATCTATACTCCTCATAGCTTTGACAACCTCTATCAAATCTCCTCTCAATCCAAGGAGCCAAGTCCTAACCTAACCTATTCAATCTTTCCTTATAACTCAGGTCCTCCAGACCCGGCAATGAGCTTGTAAATTTTCTCTATGCCCTTTCAACCTTATTTTGTGTGTGTTGCTCAGGGTTTCCAGCATCCTGAGAATTTTGTGTGTTAACAACAAACCCTCCCACCCCCACACAGACCTCCAACTCCAGGACAGATTTCCAGGCTTCCAGGCTCCGGCCAGTGGGCTACGGCATCTGGACCTCTAATTGACCTCTTTGTATGTCAGGGTTAGGAAGTTGTGCAAGGACCATCTTTTGAGTGGTGAGGTTTTCGGGTGGATGTTTTGCACACCTGCCTCTCCACAGCACCCACTAGTGGTGGGAAGTGATGGGTTCACGACTGTAGTTCCCTTTTTACTGCTTTACCAGTCACTTTTCCAGTCAAGTTTGCATCTTTTCCATCAAAATCCACCATGAAAGTGGGTGTGCACATCTACACTCACATCATTCTACAGACATACGGTAGGGAGCTTCCTAACAAGATGCATAAACTGCACTGCGGCAGACAGGAAGACTCCACAACAAGTAGTCAACACTGCCCTGCTCATGGACTATTTGTCCCATTCCCATCAGGGAGGAGGCTATGTAGCATCCACACCTCGACTATCAGACTCAGGAACAGTTACTTTCCCCAAGCAGTAAGGCTGATCAACATCTCCACCCACTAACCCATGCCACCAGCCACCACTCCACCATGACTTTTTAATTTCCTGTTAGTCACCTTATGTAGAGACACTCCTGTGCCTAATATCACTTTATGGACATACAATCAATCTATGTGTATGGATTTATATTTATTGTGTTTTTTTAAAATTATTATAATATTCTTTATCTTATTGTGTTTTTGAGCTGCATCCATACAATGTAACAATTATTTTGTTCTTCTTTACACTTGTGTACTGGGAATGGCATTAAATAATCTTGAATTGAATTGCAAGACAATGCAAATCAGAAAAAAATGGACTTCACTGTGACTGAAGCCCACACCAGTCATCTCCCTGTTAGCAATAAGTCCATCTGGAGATCATGGGAGCAGGCCCTTCTGCCCACAATGCCTGTACTTCCCACAATGCCAGATTAAACTAATGCTCTCTGCCCATAGATGATCTGTTCTGTATCCCTCCATCCTGTGTCTGTCTAAGCATGTCCACTGCATCTGCCTCCACCACCAACTATGGAAGTGTGTTCCAGGCACCAACCACTTTGTGTGAATAGTGAAAAAATAGACTTGCCCCGAGCATCTCCTTTAAATTTGCCCCCCCCCCCCCATCTTAAAGCCATGCCATCTGGCATAGCTTTGGAGGCAGTTCTACTCTGGTAGAAGAACAGCTCTTGTTAGGAGTGAGTCACAATTTAAAATAGCAAGTGAGAGAGCAACATCATTGCAGAGTGGAAGCCATTTGAAAAGAATAAGTTTCATCGGGAGCAAGTTTTGTTTGAGCCAATAAAAACAGGGGAGGTGCAAGAGGAGCGACAATTGTTGCAGTGGGTCAGTATTCAAGTCGGAGGTTTTGGCTCAACATCCTTGGGTGAAAACAGCTTGGGCTGTCCTCCATGGGAAAGAAGTTCTGGCTGTCTACCCTATCTATGCCTCTCATAAGTCTATAAGCTCCTATGGAATATTGTCATACGGCCGATCAGAGATCATATGGAATGCCTTGGGGATTAGTTTCCTGACATGCTAGATTTGATCAAATTCACTGCTTGACAGCCAGGTTAATGCTGAATGACAGCGTTTAATAGAAGTTGAAAAGCCGGAGGACATAAAGCTCTGTTAAAGTAATGAGCAGCATAGGACAGAACGTTTCCAGTGGAGTGAAATAAGTGATAAGTTCTTTGCATTCGAAGCATAGAGAGGAGATTCACAAGAACGATCTCGACAGTGAAAGGGTTAATGTATGAGGAGTGTTTGATGGTTCTGAATCTATAACTTGCTGGAGTTTTGAAGATCTCCTTGAAACCTAACTTTGAACAATGAAAGGCTGAGATAGAGTGGATGTGGGGATGTTTCCTGTAGTGAGAGAGTCTAGGCTCAGAGGGCACAGCCTCAGAATAGAAGGGCATCCCCTTAGAGCAGACATGAGGAATATCTTTAGCCAAAACGTGGTGAGTCTGTGGAATTCGTTGTCACAGGTGGCTGTGGGGCCCAAGTCATTGGGTATATTTAAAGCAGAGGTTGATAGGTTCTTGATTAGTCAGGGTTGCATGGAGAAGGCAGGAGAATGGGGTTGAGAAGGATAATAAATCAGCCATGATGGAATCGTGTTTCAGACTTGATGGGCCAAATGGCCTAATTTTGCTCCTGTGCCTTATGGTCTTATGGGGTCTGTTTTCTGGTTTTGTTCATCAGAGAGTGGAAACCCGGCATTGGGACACCGTGTGTCAGACATTGGAAGAGGGACCATGGCCGAACCAGATTATATAGACGATGAAGAATGTGCGGAACTCATCAAGCCCAGAAAGCTGATCAATCCTGTCAAGTCATCGAAAAATCATCAGGAGCTTCACAGAGAGTTAATCATCAACCAGAAACGGTGAGTCAGCCACTTCTTTTTGTCTAAATTATGCTCAAAGCTGTAAGTCCACCTCCATATCTCCTCCTCCTTAGAAGGCTGAGAAAGTCTACCATGTCCCCATCAATCCTCACCAATTTTTACAGATTCAGCACAGAAAGCATCCTATCAGATACTTCACGGCTTGGTACGGCAACTGCTCTACACCTGACCACGAGAAACTGTGGGGCGCTGTGGACACAACTGAGCACATGACAGGAACCTGTGCCCCTCTATAGACTCGGTCTACACTCCTCACTAAAATAGTCGGCATAATCAAAGACTCCACCCACCCCAGGGTTTCTCTCTTCTCCCATCTTCCATCAGGCAGAAGATTCAAAAGGCCGAAAGCATGTACCATCAGGTTCAAGGACAGCTTCTATCCTATAAGTCTACTGAATGGACTTAAAAGGTGAACTCGTGATCTTCTAAACGACCTATTTGTGGTCATTGCATTATAGTTATTTGCTTGTACTCTACTTAACCCTCTGCAGATGCTGAGTTCCTCTGAGATGTATCATTGAATTTGTTTTGCGGCAGCAGTAACGTGCAAAGACAAGTAATTGCTATAAATTACAGAAATAAATAGTGCAAAAGGGAAAGCGAATGGACAGGAGCGAGGCAGTGTCCATGGTCTGTTCAGAAATCTGCTTGTGGAGTGGAAGAGACTGTTCCTAAGTCATTGAGAGTAGGTCTTCAGGCTCCCTGGTGGTAGTAATGAGATAAAAGGGCAGGTCCCAGATGGTGAGAGTCCTTAGTGATAGATTGTTGTTTCAGATTCCAACATCTGCAGCCTCCCAAAGTCTAAAGTGTATTTGTTGTCTAAAGTATATTTGTTATTAAAGTACGTATATGCAGGCATTTACAGGAAAAAATGAAGAAATACGATAGAAATAATTTAAAAAGTTACACTTAAATCAATGTGCAAAAGAAGACAGATCTTGCAAATAAAATAAGTAAATAATACTGGGGACATGAGTTGTGGAGTCCTTGAAAGTGTTTCTGTAGGTTGTTGGATTAGTTCAGTGTTGAGGTGAGTGAAGTTATCCACGCTGGTTCAGGAGCCTGATGGTTGTAGGGTAATAACTGCTCCTGAACCTGGAGGTGTGGGGCCAAAGGCTGCTGTACCTCCTTCCCAATGGCAGCAGCGAGAAGAGAGCATGGTCTGGATGGTCGGGATCCTTGATTTCAGGTGGTGCTTTCTTGTGGCAGTGCTCAGTGATGAGGTGGGTTATGCCTGTGATGGACTGGACTGTGACCATCACTTACTGTAGATCCCTCGTGCCCCCTCCAGTGCCCTTGTGGCTTCATTCCCAGACCATAGGGTGGAGAGTCAGCTGACCTGCTCCCCGGCACCCCCCTCTGCTGGGAATGGTTCCTGGTTATAAGCAAACACTGACTTGTTACCAAGTCTCCTCCGGGTCTCTCTCTTTTCCACAGGGAACTGGGGATTGTTGGCAGCTTTGCTGCCTGCCCTACTGCTGCGGGGATCTGGGATCCCCCACAGGTCAAAGCCTCGCGAGACGCCACAGACATGACGTTACCCCTGAGGAGTCTGAGTCCCTCGCTGCTGGTTCTAGGCAACTGGTCTCCGAACACCATCTGTTCGAAGGAGATCGAAACTCAAAAACAGCAAATGCTGGAAATCAAAAATAAAAACAAAATGCAGAAAGCCACGTTAATGAAACCTTAAGCAATGATTTAAGATTTACATTAGATTAGTTTTATTTGTCATGTACATCGAAGCATACGGTGAGATGCATCATTCGCATCAATGACCAGCACAGTCTGAGGATGTGCTGGGGGCAGCCCACAAGAGTCGCCACACTTTCACTGCCAACATAGTATGCCCACAGCACACCAATCCTAATCCATACATCTTGGACTGTGGCAGGAAACCCATGGGGTTATGGAGAGAACTTACGGACAGCAACGGCAATTGAACCCCGGTTGCTGGTGCTGTAAAGCATTACCCCAAATGATATGCTAACGTGCTTCCCTGTACTTCAATGTTCAAAGTAAATTCTATTATACAACCCTGAGATTCTTTCCCCTGCTGATACTAGGCAAATCTATCGAATAGTAACTGTAAACAGGTTCAGTGAAAGATCAAATGATGCATAGAAGACAACAAACTGTGCAAATGCAAAGATGGATAAACATCAATAAATAATGAGAGCATGAAATAACAAAAAAAAAAAAGAGTCCATGAAGTGAGATCATTTATTGTGGGAACATCTCAATAGGTGAGTGTAATTATCCCCTTTTCTTCAAGAGCCTGATGGCTGAGGGGTGGTTACTGTTCCTGAACCTGGTGGTGTGAGTCCTGAGGCTCCTGCACCTTCAACCTGGTAGCAGCAGTGAAAAAAGAACAAGGCTTGGGTGGTGATAGATGCTGCTTTCCTACAACAGCGTTTCATGGAGATGTGTTCAATGGTTGGAAAGGCTTTACTTAGGACCTACTGGGCTGAATCCACTACCTTTTGTAGGATTTTCCATTCAATGGCATTGGTGTTCCCATTCCAGGCCGTAATGTAGCCCGTCAATACACTCTCCGCTACACGCCTATAAAAGTTTGTAAAAGTTATTGATGGTGTGCCAAATGTCCGCAGACTCCCGAGCAAGTAAAGGCATTATCATGCTTTCTTTGCAATCACACTTATATGATAGGTCTAGGACAGGTCTTCTGAGATAGTGATACCCAGGAACTTCAAGTTACTTACCCTCTCCACCTCTGCCCCTCCGATGAGGACCGGCTCATGGACCTCTGGTTTCCCTCTCCTAAAGTGAACAATCAGTCTCTTGGTCTTGTTAGCATTGAGTGAGAGGTTGTTGTTATAACACCACGCAGCCAAATTTTTACCCTCCCTCCTGTATGCTGACTTGTCATCACTGTTGATACGGCCTACAAGAGTGGTGTCATCAGCAAACTTGAATATGGTGTTAGATCTGTACTTAGCCACACAGTCACAGGTATAAAGTGAGTAGAGCAGGAGGCTGTAATAAGCACACAGCCCTGTGGTGCACCAGTGCTGATGGAGATTATAGAGGAGATGTTTTTGCCAATCTGAATTGACTGGGGTGTGCAAGTGAGCAAATCCAGGATCCATTTGCACATGGGGGTATTGAGGCTCAGGTCCTGGAGTTTACTGATTAGTTTTAGGAATGATGGTATTTGATATTTGTGGACACAGAGCCATTCCCACTGTGTGGGGTCTAGAATAGGGGACGTCACTGGAGGTGCACGGGATTCATGGAATGCCAGTCAAGAATTCGGCACTGATGATCAAAGTGGGTGGTCAGATGGAGATACATCTCTACCAAAGGAGGAGTAGAGCACTCCTTCCCTCCACTAGCCTGGGGTCACCCTTGGGCAAGGTGTAGCAGCTGCTTAGCCCCCCTGATCAGTGTCACATGAAGTCATGGGAGCAGGTGATGGATGGTTGTATGAGCAGCTGGTACATATCACAAGTCCTGGCTATGTAACCACTGACTCCAGGCAGACAATCTCTGAAGAGTATTGATAATGGCTGGGGTCATCCATCTTGTAAAGAATTTGTTCAGATGAAAGCAATGGCAAACCACTTCTGTGGAAAAATTTGCCAAGAACAGTCATGGTCATAGACCATGATCACCCATGTCAAACGACGCAGCACATAATGATGATGATCAAATCTGCAATAAAGCCAGAAATCTGAAATAAAGCCAGAAAACAAACATCTCTGATTTTATGAAAAGAAAAGTGCCCTATTGTAGGACTTTGTCACAAAATTCTGACAGTCAACTGGCTTTGGAGCACTAGTTGGGCCACATCTAGAGTATTGCATTCAGTTTTGGTCACCCCATTACAGGAGGGATGTGGAGGTTTTGGAGAGAGTATAGAACAGGTTTGTCAGGATGCTGCCTGGATTAAAGGGCATGTGTGCTATAAGGCAATGCTGAACAAACTTGGGTGTTTTCTCTGGAGAGGTGAAAGCTGATAAATAATAGGTCAGGCAGAATCTAAGGATAGGAAACAGTTAATATTTCAGGTCAAAGACCTGTGTTGGAACTAGGATAGAGAATAAATCTTGGAATTGGTTTATTATTGTCACATGTACTGAGATACAGTGGAAAAACCTGTCTTGTATGCAGTTCATGCATGTCAGGTCATTACATAGTGCATTGAGGTGGAATAAGATAAAACAATAACAATGCAGAATAAAGTGTAAAAACCACCAAAATAAAGTGCAGTACAGGTAAATGATAAAGTGCAAGATCATAATGAGGTAGACTGTGAGGCCAAGGGTCCATCATGTCATACATGTCTGTTAACAGCAGATAGAAGCTCTGCTTGAGCCTGGTGGTACTTGCTTTCTGGCTTTTGTATCTGCTGCTGGATGGAAGAGGGGAGAAGAGGGAATGTCGGGGGTGGCTGAGATCTTTGATTGTGCTGACTGAGGCTGGTTCCTGTGATATGTGGAGTTGTGTCCACAACTCTACAGTTTCTTGCAGCTACATGCAGAGCAGTTGCCATCCCAAGCCATTCTGCATCTGGACAGAATGCTTTCTGTGGTCATCGTCATCATCATCATTATGTTCCATGCCACATGATGTAGGCAGTCATGGTCCCATGAGCATGATGGTTCTTGGCATACTTTCCTACAGAAGTGGTTTGCCATTGGCTTCTTCTGGGCAGTGTCTTTACCAGACAGGTGATCCTAGCCGTTCTTAAGAGATTGTCTACCTGCCAGTAGTGGCTGCATAACCAGGACGTAATATGCATACGACCAACCCCCACCTGTGCCCATGGCTTCACATGACCATGATCGGGGGCTAAGCACCTTGCCCAAGGGTGACCTGCAGACTAGCGGAGGGAAGGAGCACCTTACACCTCCTTTGGTAGAGATGTATCCCCAACTTGGCCTCCGTGCTTTGATAAAAATTGGTAATGATTGACGGAAGCATGGCAGGTTTTTTTTAGCTATCTGAGGAAGCTATCTGGGGTGTTGATCTTTCTTGGTCGTGACATCGACATGGTTGGACCAGGGTAGGTTATCATTGATATTCACACCTGGGATCTTGAAGCTCTCAACTCTCTCATCCTCAACCCCCTTGATGCAAACAGGAGCAGGTGCACCAACCTCTTCCTTAAGTCAATGACCAGCTCTTTTGTTGACAATGAGGGGAAGGTTTTGTCATCTCATCATGTTACTATGTTCTCTGTCTCCTTCCTCTGCTCCAATTCATTGTTATTTGAGACCCAGCCCCCTGCAGTGGGATCGTCTACAAGCTTACGGATGGAGTTCGGGCAGAATTTCACCCATATGTTTGGGGTACCACAGTAGCGTAGTGGTTAGCGTGATGCTATCGCAGCTCGGTGCATCAGAGTTCAGAGTTCTTATCTGGCATCCTCTGTAAGCAAGTTCGTGCGTTCCTTCCCGTGTGCACGTGGGTTTCCTCCAGTTGCTCTGGTTTCCTCCCACAGTCCAAAGGTGTGTCGCTTGATCAGTTAAATGGCCATTGTAAATTGTCCCGTGATTGGGTTTGGGTTAAATCAGAAGATTTATGACGGAGATGAGGAGAAACTGTTTTTCAAAGAGAGTGGTGAATCTGCAGAATTCTCTGCCCAGGGAAGCAGTTGAGGCTTCTTCACTAAATATATTTAAGATACAGTTAGATAGGTTTTTACATAGTAGGGGAATTAAGGGTTATGGGGAGAAGGCAGGTAGATGGAGCTGAGTTTACAGACAGATCAGCCATGATCTTATTGAATGGTGGGGCAGGCGCGATGGGCCAAATGGCCTACTCCTGCTCCTAGTTCTTATGTAGTTGCTGGGCAGTGTGGCTCGCAAGGCTGGAAGGGCCTGTTGAAATGTTGTATCTCTAAATAAATAAATGGAATGGAATCTGGCCGTGCAGTGGTGAGTGTACAGGGAGTGAAGTAGGGGGGGCCGTGGACTCAGTCGTGTGGGGCACCTATGTTGAGAGATTAATCATGGCAGAGGTGTTGCTCCTTATCCTTATGGATTGTGCTTATTGTTTCCATTTGGTTTCTGTTTACTTGATTGAATCTTGTTTATTTTTATTATTGGTGTTACTTTGGTTGGAAAGTTCTGAGTTCCTGGTTTTGCCTTGCAACAGGTTAATACGCTTTCAGTTTAAATGGCTCGGCTTCTTCAATACAACTGACTCAGGAAGTAGAAACTCGCGCTCCAGGGACTGCGGAAAGGGAGAGAGCCTGTGTAGTGGGACGCATTCCCGATTCTTCCAACCTGTTGCTCGTTCCCAGATCACGGAGCAAATCAGTGGCACTGCGTCACAATCACAGTCAGCTTGGCAAGAGTCAGACCATAGAGTGGGTCTGTTTATTGCATCAGTCTGTTTGCTGAAGTGTGCACAGTCCCTGTGGCTAATATGTAGCTGGAAATAATCTATTTCTAGCAGATTACTTCAAGAAGTAATTATAGAACAGTGCAGTACAGGGCCTTTGGCCCACAATGTTGTGCTGACTTGTTAAACCCACTCCAAGGTCAGTCTAACCCTTCCCTTCCCCGTAGCCTGGATTTTTCTATCATCCATGTGTCTATCTAAAAGTCCCTAATGTATCTGCCTCTGCCACCCAACCCTAGCGGCACATTCCACGTCCTGGAGAGCTTTTCATTTCTGTAAGCACCTTCTGTGACCTGAGTGAGTCCTAATTGGTGATTCATTATCTTTTCAGTATGTAGTCACTGTGGTGATCCACATGCTAGCCCAGTTATACACAGCAAGGTCCCACAAATCACCACCCTGATGTTCCGTGTTGGTGCAAATGACCTGAGGTTTTAACGTTGGCGAGAAGACACCTGGGTAACCGCGTTGCTTTCCATTTGGTGCCCTAGATTTCTTGGCATCTACCTCTAAGAGCAGGCAGGGCATCAGTAGAGTTCCTCGTCCAACAGTGGAGCACTCCCTCAGTAGAGAGATGGTAGGGATATTTGTATTACATCTTCCAATTGCATTGTTTATATGGGTAAAGTGTGTATAAAACACATCGATGATTGATTCTCCTTCGCACCCATTGTCAATTTGCCCCACTGTCTGTAAAGCGTTTGTACAGTCTCCCCGTGACCATGTGGGTTTCCTCCGGGTGCTCTGGTTTCCACCCACCGTCCAAAGACGTAGGGGTTTGTAGGTTAATTGGTCACTGTAAATTGTTCAGTGATTGGGTAGGGTTAAATCAGGCGTTGCTGGGTAGCCCGGCTTGAAGGGCCAGTTAGATAAATATTAAAGAGTTCCCTTGCTGGGAGATGTTCTGGGTCATCCATAGTGGTGGTGGGAGCAGGTGCATGTGTGTCTGTCTGCCCTCGCGGCTAGTCTCAGTTCTTGGCAAGCCTTGCCCTCACCAAGTGGACCGTTTGCACTTTCAGAGGCATCGCTCCTCAGAACAAGCCCGAGCTCCAGAGAGTGATGGAACAACGCAAGAGGGACCAAGTGGTGAAGCAGAGGAAGGAGGCGGAGGCTCTGAAGAAATCCGATCTGGAGCAGGAGTTGATAAAACGACAGCAGAGGCTGGACCAGGTGGGCACAACTGAGGGAAAACTGGGCCTCATCACCTGCAAAAAAAAGTCCTTAGTCAGAGAAAAGAAAATGGAGGAGGGTTATGTATGGTTGACCCTAGAGTTCATTAACGGAGAGTCAAAACACTGTGTGCATTCACCTGGCATTGAGGGGAGAATGCCGATCTGTCTATGCCTCTTATCATCTTATACACCTCTATTGAGTCAACTCTCATCCTTTTTCGCTCCAAAGAGAAAAGCCCTAGCTTTAAGTACACACAATGACTTGGCCTCCACAGCCATCTGTGACAGTGAAATCCACAGATTCACCAGCTTCTGAGAAATTCCTCCTCATCCCTGTTCTAAAGGAACATCTTCCTATTCTGAGGCTGCGCCTCCTGGTTCTAGACTCACCCACTATTGGAAACATCCTCTGCACATACGCTCTAACTAGGTTTTTCAATAAGATCTCCCCTCGTTCTTCTAAACCCTAGCAAGTACAGACCCAGAGCCATCAAACACTCCTCATACCTTAACCCTTTCATTCCCAAGATCATTCTTATGAGTTGTCTCTGAACTCTCTCCAACACTAGCACATCTTTATTAGATTATGGGGCCCAGAACAGCTCAAAATATTCCAAATGTGATCAGATCAGTGCCTTATAAAGCCTCAGCATCACATCCTGGCTTTTACAGTATATTCTGGTCCTCTGGAAATGAACACAAACATTGCTTTTACCCTCCCGACGACTGACTCAACCTGCTAGTTAACCTTCAGGGATTCACACATAAGGACTCACAACCCCCTTTGCACCTCCCGATTTTTGAATTTTCTTCCTGGTTTGAAAATAGTCTACACCTTTGTTCCTTCTACCAGAGTGCATCACCATACACTCCCCTGCACTGTATTCCATCTGCCACTTCTTTGCCCATTCTCCCAATCTGTCCAAGTCCTTCTGCAGCCTCCCTGCTTCCTCTACACTAGTTAACACTCCACCTAGCTTTGTACAATCTGCAAACCTTTCTACAAAACCATCAATTCCGTCATTGATATATAACGTGATAGGAAGCGTAGCCAACACTGACCCCTGCAGAACACCACTAGTCCTTACAACCCCCAGCATTACATCCTTGCTTTTCTATTCCAGTCCTCTTCAAATGAATGCTAACATCGCGTTGGACTGATTGGCCTTGTGCATGTACGTATGCGTGCTGATACGTTTCATCTCCGGTGCCAACCTTGCCTGGGATGTTGTGGGGGTGGTAGTTGTTCCTGTTATCGGGGATAAGCCAGGGAGTTCTGGAGAGTTGCAATGGTGTGTGAAACTGACGTCCGCTGTCTTTGCCCACCACCTTTCAGATTGAACAGGAACGACTGGACGCCAAAGAGAGGCGCGAAAATGCGCCGGAGTTCGTCAAGATGAAAGACAACCTGCGGCGGACGCGGCAGGAGGAGAGCGCGGACGTGCAGGTGTCCTAGAGGAGGGCGCGGCCGCGGGATTCCCGGAGCGGTTCCCCGGGGGACCGTCTCCATGGCGGCAGCTTGACAACGGACCCAGGCAGCTCGAGCTTCCCAGCACGTGCTTCCCCCTACCTCACTGCCCTCTCCCCCTCACCCTGCCCCAGCACGCCTCCCACTGTGACTCATCATCAACCTCCCCTCCTCCCCAGCTGCAGCGCAGGAGTGCTTGCGGTTGTTTGGGAATATAGGGGTGGAAAGACCAGGAGAACTGGAGGAATTCAACTTTGGGGAAAACGCGAGCTAACGACAAAATAAAGGGAACCACCCCCGAAGACAGAGACTGAAAGTTTGTCTGGATGCCGTTTAGACCGTCCATGGGCAGGAAATTTGACTTTGTAGATTATGGACTTGTCATAAAATGTTAGTGTATTCACACCTGATCACTGGGGAAGAGATCAGATACCAAAGTCGAATTCCAGCCCTTGTCAGACTCTTGTTTACTGAGGGACATTACGGCAGGAAGCCATCTTTCAGAATGTGTTTAGAAATGGCCATAGGCAGGCAACAAGTATCCTATTTGGCCACGGTTCTCGGTGGCCACTCCACTTCTGTTAAAAGTCTTATGTTCAGGATACTCTCAGTACAAACCAAGTGGACGTGCTTCTATCACGTCAGCGATAGAAGTTAACCAGGATTTTGTCAAACGGTGTTACTCACTCATTATTATCAGCGATAGCCTTTTCTAAGCTTCAGTTATCAGGGGTTCCCAACCTGGGGTCCACAGACCCCCCTTGGTTAATGGTAAGGCTCCATGGCATAAAAGAAAGTTCGGGAAGCCCTGAGTTACAGGATTTCAGGGGCAATTTGTCCACGGTTATGTAAACTGTACCAGCATTTCGCTGCCTATTACCTTATCTCTGAGGTTCCCATAGCCAATGCAGAATAATCCAAGTGGATAATTTTCCGACTCAGTCACGAACCTAATATAATGCAAAAAAAAGGATCTTCCCTCCTTCTCCGAATATCCTTCCGGATTTGAACATCTGGATTGGTGATTGTGCATTCCTGATTTTGATAAGTATTTTTGTTTTTATATATTGTTTGCAATGTCTCTCAACAAATTCTATAATACTTGTGCTGATTTAATACTGGGAACGGATTTATATTTTGTCTTTCCGATGAGCAGGAAATTTTGTAGTGCTGGCTCTCTCTCGTCTATGCACCATAGCTGAGCACGGTGTTGCAGTGATCAGTGGCTCTGATGCTCCCGCCGTGTCGACAAAAAGACAGACATGCCATTTTTTTGCGGAATGGATCGTGGCGTGATTTCAGCGGGGTGGTGGGGGGGACTGCGTTTTGCAGTGAAATGGCAGTGATACAAAAACTGTGGAAAGGTTAAAAATAATTGCCTTGAAGTTGGTGTATTGTCACGTTTTAAATTTGATTTGATCAATAGGGAGATTCACGGTTGTAATTGTCGATCTGTTCGTGTTGTGTGATCATATTGGTATTCTCTGAATCTGTTGATATATTGTCTTGCCTAAAGCTTTGTGTCGCTCCTTAAAATGGGCAGAAGACAGATGTGCCGTCCTTCTGACATTCCGTCTGGTCGCTTGTGGAGCCGACCAGAGAATTATTTCAAGGCCAGATTATCTACACTGCGGAACTCTTGCTGTGGTAGCTGAGGCATCTCACTAGCAATCAATCAGTCCAGTTGCCTTCATTTTGCGGCAAACTGGAAGGCTTTTATTGATCGCTCAGTATTGGTGAGAATAGTCGTTTAACTGTACCGCCCCAGTATATCGAAAAGCCAGGAGTAGTCTGGGGCAACCCGTTCACAAAGGGCTGCCTCTCTAAACGTGTTGCTTCAATAAAGAAAAAAAACGCTGAGCAACTTGCCCTTTTCTTGATTTTAATTTCCATCGGTGTCTGTGGGGAAGTCAGAGTTGGTGTCAAATTGATAACCTTTCACCAGAACTGAAATGTTAAAGACTTGTGTAGCAATTTAAATTTGACCACTTTGAACAGGGCAGACACACCAATTACACATATGAAGGATATAACATGTCCTTTGAAGGTGCTAAATGGTCGGTAGTTATACATCCAAACTGGTAATGAGGCAATATACTGAGCCACTAAAGGTGGGAATTCCCAGCAGCCACCCAGTTCAATTCTACTTCCCATTCCCATTCTGATATGTCTGTCCAAGGCCGCCTCTACTACCACAGTGAGGCCACACTCAGGTTGGAGGAGCAACACCTCATTTTTCATCTCCAACCTGATGACATGAACATGAACATTTGATTTCTCTAATTTCCAGTAATCTCTTCTGCTTCCTCTCTTTTTCCATTTCCCATTCTGGCTCCCCCTCACCCTTTTCCTCACCTACCCATCACCTCTGTCCACTTTTCTTCCTCCTCCCTTCCATGGTCCTTCATTTGTTCTTTCTTATCAGATTCCTCCTTCAGCCCTTCCATCTACCCTCTCCCAGGTTCTTACTTCATCCCCCCCCACCTTCCCCACCCACTGCCTTCCCCCTCACCTGGCTTCACCTGTCACCTTCTAACTCATACCTCTTTCCCTTCCTCATCTTCTCATTCTGGCTGCTGCCCTGTTCCTTTCATTTCCACACACACACACACAGACTTGTTATTGGGGGGGTGCGTGCTGTGTGGCGTGCCTCAGTGACCTGGAGAGCTATGTAGGCTGGAGTCAGGGCCTTGTGCTTTGACTCTTGGTGGGTCACCCAGGCCAAACAGATGAAAGGGTAGAGGCCAGAGTAAGAGTGGGCCATTCGTCCTCCAGCTACAACCCTGATGGGTAAAATAAAACTGTTACGGAGACAGCAATCTTCATTGCTGCCATAACGTCAGTGGCTTAACAGGCAGTAACTAACTAACACACACAGGCACATAAAGACGCAGTAATGGACCCTTGGATGATCAGAGACATAGATGAATGGGCAGCAAGAGACATTTTGCCAGGGCTAATACACGAGGAAAACACAGGTGGGATTTCAGAGGATTTTTTTTTATGCAGAGTGTGGTGGCAGTGTGGAACACGCTGCCAGGGGTGGTGGTACAGCCAAATACATTAGGGACGTTTACGAAGCTCTTGGATGGAAGAAAAATGGAGCGCTCTGTGGGAGGGAAGTGTTAGCTTAATCTTAGAGTAGGTTAAAAGATCGGCACAACATTGTGGGCCAAAGGGCCTGTGCTGTGTTGTTCTATGCTCCAAAGACAGACACGTGTGTGTGTATGTGTGTAACCAACCATGCATTATCCATTCCATTGTGGCCCATCAATAACCCATTACATTTGGCAGAGGTGGGGAGATTTTATTATTAATATGGAAATCTATTCAGCTGGATTTTCACTGCTTCTACTCTATCCCTCAAACCAAAGCAGAGACAGAAAGACTTCACTAAAAACAGTTGTCATGGCTACAATTTTAAAAACGCAGTGCATCAGAAATCAGCTGGCAGAGGAAAAGAAGCTGTTCCTGAATCATTGAGTGTGTGCCTTTAGGATTCTGTACCCCCCTCCCTCGTGGCTACAATGAGAAGAGGGCATGTCCTGGGTGATGGGGGTCCATATGATGGATAACGCTTTTTGAAGGTGTTCTGGATGCTGGTGCCCATGGTGGAGCTGACTGAGTTACAACTTCCTGCAGCTTTCTCTGATCCTGTGCAGTGCCCCATTCCCCCACCCCCATACCAGACAGTGATGCAGCCAGTTAGAATGCTCTCCACTGTACATCTGCAGGAATTCATGAGAGTCTTTGGTTACGTACCAAGTATATCAGCCTCCCTGAAGCTAATTTGAGATGACATCAAACTAGCTCTCCGTGCTGTACTGAGGGGACGTGGTAAAGCTGATGGCGGGGGTGTCAAAGGTTGCCTACTGGTCAGAATCGGACTTCACTCAGAGGAGGATGGTTGTGGTTGCTGGAAGATGATCACCTCAGGCCCAGGGGACAGCAGTGCTGGACTTCCCTGGGGCTCGGCCATCTTCAACGATGTGCTTCCTTCCATTCAAGGTGGGGATGTACACTGAGATTACAGAATATTCCATTCCAAACACAAACTTCTCAAAAAATGAAGCAGCCCATAGCCACCTGCTTCAGAACCTGGAGAATATTCAGGCAAAGTCGCTAAGTGGTAAGAGACACAGTAATGTAGTTCATTCGCCATCATTATGTGTCGTGTCTATAACATCATCATTATGTGTCGTGTCTATGACATCATCATTATGTGCTGTGTCTATGACATCATCATTACATGCTGAATCTTGCGTGAGTGATTCTGGTCTTTCCATGGCCTTGATTGTTCTTGGCAAATTTTTCTACAGAAATGGTTTGTCATTAGCTTCTTCTGGGCTGTGGCTTCACAAGATGGGTAACCCCAACCATGGTCAATACTCTCCATTGAGTCCTGACGAAGGGTCTCAGCCTGAAACATTGACTGCTCCTTTCAACGGATGCTGCCCGACCTGCAGAGTTCATCCACCTTGTTTGTACATGTTGATTTGACCACAGCATCTGCAGTGTACTTTGTGTTTACTCTTCAGAGATTCTCTGGTGTTATTGATGGCAAAACCAGGACTTGTGATGTGAACCAGCTGCTCATACGACCATCCACCACCTGCTCCCATGGCTTCACGTGGCCCTGAACGGGGGACTAAGGAAGTGCTTCACCTTGCCCAAGGGTGACCTGCAGGTTAGCAGAGGGAAGGAGCACCTTACACTTCCTTTGGTAGAGACACATCGCCACCCCACCATCCTGGTGTAATAGTTGGTGATGCTATAGCAGTGTCGGCGACCCAGGTTCAGTTCCTGCCGCTGCCAGTAAGGAGTTTGTACATTCTCCCTGTGACCACAAGTGTCCTTTGGGTGCTCCAGTTTCCATCCACATTCCAAACACGTACAGGTTACTAGATAAAAATCAAAATCAGGTTCATTATTATTGTTCCTAGAAGATGATAATAAACCTAATTCTGTTCCTAATGTATGGGTTAGTAGATTAAAATCAGAATTCTAACCTGCACAACATTCAGAACCGACCACAACTTCTCAACAACTGAAGCCACCCATCGCTGCCAGCATCAAGGCCTGGACAATATTCACACTAAACTGGTAAGTGGTGAGAGACAAAGATCACAATCCAGTAATAAAAAAACACAATAAATATAAGTACATAAGAAAGCTTATGTAAATACATGATAAAGTGACACTTCGGACAGGAGTATCTGTACCTAAGGTGATTGACAGGAAATGATAAAGTAGTGGGGGTTGGGAATGTGTAACATAATAGTTGGTGTTCTAGTTTAATTATTAGTCAAGCATCCATGAATACAGCCAAATGAAACAGCATTACTCTGGGGCCAAGGTGCAAAACACAGTACCAACAGTTATACATAGCACAAGATAGCAAGCACAGTTCTCAGTAAAATACAGTCACACAAAAAAATAGAGTCCAAGACCCTGACTCCACAAACGTTACAGCGGTCTGCAGCTTGTCCTCTGCCAAGTGAACACTAGGTGGCAGCACCGACTCCAATTTGGATGCCGCGCCATACCGTCTCTGGTGGAGCACACCGATGCCAACACTTGTCTCCTGGGTGACAGCACCGTAGCTCGAGTCCACACCAGCTGTAACATTATTATACTCAAACATCCTCTGAACTTTCAAAGTTGCCTCTAGGCTTTCCAACATTGTACTACCTGTGTATGCAAAGAGCTGTCTGGATGGCCTGCTAAACAAAATTTTCCATTATACTTCATACGTGTGGGCGCCACGGTAGTGTAGCAGTCGGTGCAATGCCATTACAGCTCGAGGAGTCAGTTCAGAGTTCAATTCCAGCGTCCTCTGTAAGAAAGCTTGTGCGTTCTTCCTGTGTGCGTGCTTGATCCCTCTGGGTGCTCCGGTTTCTTCCCACGGTCCAAAGACGTACTGGTTAGCTGTTTAATTGCTCAATTGTAAATTGTCCCCTGATTAGGCTAGGGTTAAATAAGTGGATTGCTGAGTGACACGGTTTGGGGGCTGGAAGGGTCTATTTATCTCTAAATATAAATACGTGGCATTAATATATCAACTTCCGACGGCACATTGGAAACAGCTACAAGAACTCGTCTTGTTATTAGGGATGGACAGTGATTCCTGCTAACAGCCAACTCCCGGGAAGTGAGTAATGGAGAAGAAAATGGATAGTTAATAAAGTGAAGCAGGGATCGGTTCACCCACATGTCAGGACCAATAACATCGGAACAAAGCAGAGACTGGTGTAAGTCAAAGCACTTACCCTGGCAAGAGCAGCAGGGTAATGCATGTGCATCAGTGCTAAAGCAGGCGCAGTTTAATGGGATTGCCTTTCTGGGATTATCTCGCTGTTAACTTGCATGTTGGATGTGAGATATCAGGTGTGTTTGACCGCTCTGAGTCTGTACTTGCAGGAATTTCGAAGAATGGAGGGGAAGGGGGGGATCTCATTGAAACCTATCAAATATTGAAAGGCTAGGAGAAAGTGAAATTGAAATTGTGTAAGACATTGCTGAGGCTTAATTCGGAGTATTGTGTCCAGTTTTGGTAATCTACCTGGTCCAAAAGTTCAAAGGTTCATTTTATTGTCAAGAGTAACGTAGAGTACAACTCTCGGCTTTTCCATGAGTTAGCTCATGTTCTCTGTCCTATTCAGGACCCCGTCTTTGATCTCCATGAGGCAGCTCTCTGGACACAGCAGAGTGCTAGACCATTCGATCGATTTCCAATCCGCATGTCACTGGCTCCTACAGTTTCCGTAACACAATCAGAGACAAAGAGAAAAAGCAGAACACAGAGAGTGTGAAATAATTGAAGATATTGACTATCTGGAAGATGTTGCCTGAAGAATCATTGTTCGCTGGCACCATCTTGACCAAAAGATGTAAATAGCATTGAAAGAGTACAAAGAAAATTTACAAGGATGTTGCCAGGACTTGAGAATGTGAGTTATATGGAAAGATGGAATAGGTTAGATCTTTATTCCTTGAAACATAGAAGATTGAAGGGGGATTTGATGGAGGTTATCAAAATTTTGGCATTCAACTCTATTGTTCCACAAGCCTTGGTGAACAAAATCCTATTCCTCGGTCTAAGTACATCCCTGTGCAACTGGGTGTTGGACTTCCCAATGAACAGATAGTCTGGATGCTCGACCTTGTCTCCCTCCCCATCATCCACAAGACGAGTGCCCCCGGGTGGTGTGATGTATACACTGCTCACCTGTGATTGCTCGGCGAAACAACCGCATTGTCAAGTCTGCTGTTGTCATGACAGTGGTGGGACTCATCACCAGTGACAATGAGACGGCCTACAGAGAGGAGGTGGAAGAGCTCGAGACCTGGTGTCAGGCAAATAACTTCTTCCTCAATGTCAACAAGACAAAGGAGATGGTTATTAAGGAGAACTCGCACCACTCCCACCCTCCTTTACATTGGTGGCACAGCAGTGGGAACTGAGCAGGTTCAAACTGCAGCGAGCGCACATCACAAACAACTCCCAGAACTCATCCTACACAGTCAAGGAAACCCACTTACTGAGGAGGCTGAACAGAGCTGGACTTTGTACATCCATACTCACGTCATTTTACAAATGCGCAGTATAAAGAGCATCCTGACAAGCTGCATCACTGCATGGTGTGGAAACTGTGCTGCGGCAGACAGAAAGTTTCTACAGCGGGAAGTCAAAACTGTCCAACACCAGCCTACTCGCCATCAAGGATATATTTACAGAAAGGTGCTGGAAAAGGGCCAGTGACATCATGAAGGGTCCCACCCACCCTGCTCATGGACTGTTTACCCTGTTCCCATCAGGGAGGAGGCTACATAACATGCACCACAGGACCATCAGACTCAAAAAACAGTTACTTACCATAAGCAGTAAGGCTGATCAATAACTCCACCCATACTTTATCATTTCCTGTCAGTCACCTTACGTATGGTCTAGTCAGTGTCACTGCAATCAATCTATGTATATACTGTAAACTATTATGTATTTATATTCATTGTGTTTTTTCATTATTGTGTCCTTCACCTTTTGTGTGTTTTTTGAGCTACATTGGATTTGGAGTAACAATTATTTTGTTTTCCTTACACTCGTGTCCTGGAAATGAAATTAAACAATCTTGAATCTTAAACCTAGCCTCCCCAGCATTGAGGCAATGCCTCAGAAATGCAGTATCCAACACTAAGGAACCTCACCACCCAGGATGTGCCCTCTTCTCATCGCTACCATCACGAGGAGCCTAAAGATACACTCTCAATGATTCAGGAACCTGCCATCAGTTTTCTGAATGGACTTTGAGGCCATGGACAACACCTTGCTATTCTTTGTTGTGCACTATTTATTTATTTTGTAATTTATAATTGTTTTAATTTCTTTACCCTTTATTGCTCCTCCAAAGCAATAATCTTCGTGACATTTAAGTCACTGATGAAAATATGACTGATTCTTAAGTTACGTGTTGTCAGAGATTGGAAGATGTCTCCCATGGGAGGACAGATGGTGAACTACATGTTGCTACTGAAACTCCAAAATTTGCATTTATATTGTTCAAAGTTCAAAGTAAATTTATTAACAACGTACAATATATCACCATATACAATCCCGAGATTCATTTTCTTGTGGGCATACACAATAAGTTGATAGAATAACCATAACAGAATCAATGAAAGACTGCACCAACTTGGGCATTTAACCTGAGTACAAAAGACAACAAACTGTTCAAATACAAAAAGAAAGAAATATTAATAATAAATAAATAAGTGATAAATATCAAGAAGATGAGATAAAGATCCCTGGGTGGTGGGGTCTTTGATGATGGATGCTGCTTTCCTGCGACAGCACTCCATGTAGGTCAGAACCAGAATCCGGTTTAATATCTCAGGCATGTGTCATGAAAATTGTTAATGGTGGGGAGGGCTTTACCTGCAATGGACTGGGCTGTATCCACCATTTTGTGTTGGATTTTCCATTCAAGGGCATTGGTTTTAACAAAACAGGCATCCCAAGACTCAGCCAAGTGAGAAGATCGTGGAGCAGGTGGCCAAGGTTTTGATCAAATGGGATTCTTCTGGGAACTACAGGCTGGTAGGGAGGCTACTGGAGGGAATTCTGAAGGAGAAGATCTTCCATCACTTGCATATCAGATGGATGAAGACTCATACTCAAGAATTCAGGAACAGCTTCATCCCCTCCGGCAGATTTCTGAACAATCCATGAATACTGCCTCCTTTTTCCTTTTCTATGGCTTGATTTATTTTTTGTCTAATTTATAGTTGTTTATTATGTCTGACGATGATAGGAAATCTGTGTGGGAGAGTTCTTAAATTGGAAAAGCCGTTGCATTGTGACAGTTCCACTCTCTCAACCTCAGGAGTCCGGGTCCAGTGCTACAAACAAGTGTCACAAACTGGGGTCTTCATTGGTTGCAGCGGATGAACATGACATCTCCTGTGCCTTGTGATGCCCTTCGCTCTCCACAGAGTGCTGCAGTTCCACCTTCCTGGCCATTGGATCTCACTGTAGACCTCATCCGCCCAGTCTGCCGGAATTGACTTCACATGCTAGGACAGGCATGCCCCTATCGTGCCTAGATATGAGGCCAGCTGCTACCCTCACCTGGTTTAGCCCACCTGTCAAAGCAGTGTACTGGATTCAAAGTTCAAAGTAAAATTTATTATCAGAGTACATACATGTCACCACATACAACCCTGAGATTCTGTTCCTGTGGGCATACTCAGCAAATCTATAGGATAGGAACTACAACAGGATCAAAGAGCAACAAACTGTGCAATTGAAATATAAATAAATAGCAGTAAATAACGAGAGCATGAAATAACAAGATAAAGAGTCCTTGAAGTGAGATCATTGGTTGTGGGAACACCAGAAAATAGAATGAGTACACTTATCCCCTTTTGTTCAAGCGCCTGATGGTTGAGGGGTAGTAACTGTTCTTGAACCTGGTGGTGTGAGTCCTGAGGCTCCTGTACCTTCTACCTGATGACAGCAGTGAGAAGAGAGCATGGCCTGGGTGGTGAGGATCTTTGATGAATACTGCTTTTCTATGGCAACGTTTCATGTAGATGTGCCCAATGGTTGGGAGGGTATACCCATGATGTACTGGGCTGAAACCACTACCTCTAGAAGGATTTTCCACTCAAAGGCATTGGTGTTCCCATAACGGGCTGTAATGCAGCCAATCAGCTCACTTTCCACCTCACATCTATAGATGATTGTAAATGTTGTTGAGGACATTGCTGAATCTCCACATATTCCTGAGGAAGTAGAGGTGCTGTTGTGCTTTCTTTGCAATTGCATTTATATGATAGGTCCAGGACACGTCCTCTGAGATAGTGACACCCAGGAATTTAAAGTTACTGACCCTCTCCACCTCTGATGAGGACTGGCTCATGGACCTCTGGTTTCCCTCTCCAAAAGTCCACGATCAATTTGTTGGTCTTGCTGACCTTGAGTGAGAGGTTCTTGTTATGACACCACTCAGCCATATTTTCAATCTCCCTCTACTATGCTAATTCATCACCATCTTTGGTACAGCCCAGAACAGTGGTGTCATCAGCAAACTTAACTATGATGTTGGAGTTGTACTTAGCCACACTTAGGGTTGTGTCTGTTGTCACATGCAAACAGCTACTTGGAGCCACAGGTGAGAGCCGGGTGTCAGGTGGGGACCGAAGGTGAGGGAGCAGTCCTGTGGTGGGCACGACAAGCCCCTTCACCAGAGGTGTCACCCCTCCCTGGACTCCCCACACACCCTGTAATTTATATGTAGTCATTTTATGTTTCATGCTACAAAACAACAAAATTCTCATTCTTTAAGTTATTGGTAATAAAACTGATTCTGAGTATATTCTGCATTCTGTTAGTGCTTTTCCCTTTGTACTTCCTTATGTTTTGGAGAATTAGGCCACTCGACCCATTGTGTTTTTCAACTATCCCATCATGGCTGATGTATTTTCCCTCTTAAACTCATTCTTCTGTAACCCTTGACGTCCTTACTAATCAAGAACCTATCAGCCTCTGCTTTAAAAATCCCCTATGATGGCCTCCACCGCTGTCTGAATTCCACAGATTCACCATCCTCTGGCTAAAGAAATTCCTCCTCACCTCTGTTTTAAAGGGATGTCCTTCTGTTCTAAGGCTGTGCCCTCTGGTCCTAGACTCCGTCACTATAGGAAACATCCTCTCCAGATCCGCTCTGTCTAGACCTTGCAATATTCTATACATTTAAATGAGATGCCTCCTCATTCTTCTAAAATCCAATGAGTAGAGGTCTGAGAACCATCAAGTGCCCCTCCTTACATTATTCCCCGGATCATTCTTGTAGCCCTCTGGACCCTCTCCAATGCTAACACATCCTTTCATAGACCATTCTTAAAAGGGACCAGAGGGGCAACTTCTTTGCCCAGTCTCCTAATCTTCTGCACTCACCTTGCTTCCCCAACACTACTTGCTCCCCTGTCTATCTCAGTATCATCCGCAGACTTGGCCACAAAGCCATCAATCCTGTCATCCAATGCACTGACATGGAACATGAAAAGAAGTGTCTCAATACTGACCCACTAAGACAGCGCCGATGCACAGTGACACTTTGCATGAAGCTCCGATGAAAATCGTCAAATATTTCTGTTCAGTGCATCTACAGCAGAAATCCGCAGCCACAGCCACGAGCACTGGTAAGCAGCATCATTTTAAGATGCTTAAAAAAACTAGCGATTTTCAAAATTGGTGTATCCTGGACTGCAGAGTCAGGTTGCGAATGCAGTTCCCCATGAAGAACACCAAAGTGGGCACAGCCCTTAGGTCTACAGGTATGTTGGAAATGCCAAGGCTTTAGATCCCACTGCTGACTATCCTGCTGGTGAACATACAGTCTCTGGGAAATAAAACTGGAGACCTCAGAGCAAGATTGCTGTACTGGGGGGACATCAGGGACTGTGGTGTACCCCACCATCTCAAACGCAGTGCTGCAGCCCAACGGCTTCATCATTCTCCGTAAAGCTCAGTCTTTTAAAGGTGGGGAGGTGAGTACTGCATGCTTTATGATGAACTCATTGTAGTGTGCATAGGCAGAGCGGTTGCTCACCCGGCCTGGAACATCCAGCGGTCAAATGTCATTCATTTTATCTGCTGATGGCATTCATGGTATACCGCCATCATCCTGATAGCAGTGAACATTCCACCTCAGGCCAACGTTGAGCAGGAACTGGAAGAGCTGAGCCCTGTAATCAGCAGGCATGAAACTGTGTACCTTGATGTCTTTCCTATCATTGTGGGGGATTTCAACCAGGCCAGCTTGAACAAGTCTCTGAATAACCACCAACATACCACCTGTGGAACCAGAGGAGCCAACACACTTGACCACAGTTATACCACCATCAAGAATGCCATCCCGTGCCCACACTTTGGAAAGTCCAATCACCTGGCTGTCCTTCTACCCCCACCCCCCCAGCATAAGGCAGAGACTAAACACCACTGGACTAGTGGTGAGGACCAAGAAGAATGGTCAAGGGAGACAGAGGAGTGCTTACAAGACTGCTTTGTGTCAGTGGACTGGACAATATTCAGGGATTCATCTTCGAATCCGAACGAATACACACAGTTGTCACCAAGACCTGTGTGGATGTGAGTGAGTCTTCAAGAACAACCTGACATACTTAAACCAAAAGCCAAGGAAGAATTAGGAGACTCATAGTCTGCTGAGGGCTAGGTCTGTAGCACTCAAGACCAGCGATCCAGAACTATACAAGAAATCCAAGTAAGACCTACTGAAGGTTATTTCAAGAGCAAAATGCGTACAGTGCACGGGCACGTACAATGGGAATTAAATGGTCACCTATGGACTGATGTTGGCTCATGTGGGAGTGGAACATTGTTTTTCTCCAAACACAGCAGTAAAATCCCACGGCCAGGAGAGAAAGTTTCAAATGATAAATCAAGAAAGAAGACCTTCAGCCAATCTAGACAATGCCGAACTGATAATCTTGCCCCTACCAGTGCACTGTCTCCTTGCATTTGCCCTACCGAGGAGCAACACCTCATATTTATCTTGGTTAAACTCCATCTGCCATTTCTCTGCCCATATCTGCAACTGATCTATATTGTGTTGTATCCTTTGTACCGAAGAGACCTGATGAGTTTTAAAGGCAAAGGGTGGTCACACCAAAAATTGATTTGATTTAGTTTTTTTTTAACTGTTTACTGCTCTTTATAGTAAATTTTCTGATATCTAGAGATTTTTCATTATTTTTGGAAGTATTTCTGCTTTACATATGTGCCTAAGTCTTTTGGCCAGCACTGTATTTCCTTTTCGCCTTGTCTGCAGGCTACTGAAGTCTGGTGACAGGACATCACTGGCTCTTTGTAGTTTGAAATAGGCAGCAGATTGCCACGTCACCTGGGTTTCACTATGACAACTGATAACAGCTCCCAGAAGGCAGAATCAGCATGCTAAGTTAATGCAGTGTCAAAAGCAATCATGTCAGGGCAAACATTAGAATTGCAGAGCAATTTTTAAAAACTATGCGATTGAAGTCGTATTTGATTTGCGAGTTTCCAAGATTGGTAAAACAACCTGGGATTCATGTTCTGTCAGTTACCCTTCATTAGAATAGAAACATTGGAGACATTGCCAATTAAATTCAGCTGTCGTCCTCTTTAATCAGGCAACCTTCTCATTCAGGCGGCTCAAGAAATTCAGACAGTCCTCGTCAACCCTTACCAATTTGTATTGATGCACCATAGGAACATCCTATCCAGATGCATCACGGTTTGGCTTGGCAACTGCTCTGCAGGTGACCACAAGAAACTGCAGAGAGTTGTGGACACAGTTCAGCACATCGCAGGGACCAACTCCTCCCCATGGACTCTGTCTACACTTCTCGTTGCCTCAGTAAAGCAGCTAAGGTAATCAAAGACACCAGCACCCTGGGCATTCTCTCTTCTCCCCTCTCCTGTTGGGCAGAAAATACAAAAACCTGAAAACAACCTACTACCAGGCTCAAGGACAGCTCCTATCGTGCTGTTGAACAGTTCCCTAGTACGATAAATTGGACTCTTGACCTCACAATCTACCTCACTATGATCTTGCAGCTCATCGTGTACCTGCACTGCACTCTCTCTGTAGCTGTTACACTTTATTCTGTAATCTGTATTGTTTAACCTTTGTCATTTTCATGAATAATGGGGATGTCATTGTCATCTTCAAAGTTCAAAGTACATACACCATATGCAACCCCTGGGGTTCATCTTCTTGCAGGTGGCCGTAAAGCAAAGAAACACCGTTGAATCCATGAAAGACACAACAAATCCAAAATTTGAAAAATTAACAAATAGTGCAGACAAGTGGTAAATAAATAAAACTATCTGAAGAAACCGTTCCATAATCAACGTTCTCTCTAATTTTTTTTTACAGCTATACAGACTAGCCATTGCTTTGTGCAGGAATTTTTTTCCATCGTCTGAAACCTGCGTGGCAATAAAGGTCTTGTGCACAGGAGCATTTCAGTCACTACACGGCCATGTACCTGCCCAGCTTAGAGGGAGCAGTGTCCATAATCTATGAACTACTATAGCTTCAGAACCATTGTCCCTACAGAGATTCTATGAATTCCCAGGATATAGGTTGTCAAATCCAAGAAATGTATTGAGTTTTTACTCCATTCATTAATGTCTTTAAACAGTGTTCGTAATCTCCAATTTTTATTTAGTTCTCTTTGTAATATTTAAAATTTAATTAAAAGTTATGCTTTTTCCTTCTTGTGTTGTAGACTGTGATTGGCTGAGATCATAAGACATAGGAACAGAATTTGGCCAATAGGCCCATCGAGTCTGCTCCACCATTCCATCTGAACCCCATTCTCCTGCCTCTTCTTCATGACCTTTGACACCCTGACTAACCAATAACCTATCAACCTTTAAATACATTCAATGACTTGGTCTCCACAGCTGTCTGTGGCAATGAATTGCACAGATTCACCATCCTCTGGTTAAAGAAATTCCTTCTCATCTGTTCTAAATGGACATCCTTCTACTCTGAGGCTGTACCCTCTGGTCCTAGACTCTGTAACAGTTGGAAACATTCTCTCCACGTCCACTCTATCTAGACATTTCAATATTCCATATGTTTCAATGAGACCCCTCCCCCCATTCTTCTAAACCCCAGCAACTACAGAAATAGTTTGCAAAGGGTTAAGTTGGAACTGTGAATAATTAGCACTTTCCAAGGGAGTGTAAGGCAAACTTGACATCAGTGGAGACTTGACTCTTAGTTGCTGATTCAGAATGTGAGTTTGTGAATCAGACATCAAAAAGCAACCAGTTTTCCTGGTTTCCTGTAGAAAATTAAGATATGATTCACCAGTGAAAACAACAGATATATGAAACCATAACTCACTACACAGGGCAGGAGGTTCAGAACTGTTGAATTTTGGTGTTTTAGATCCAAGATTCTTTCGGAAGTCAGGAAAGAGGCACAAACCTCGTTGCTTCCCTGAAGTTTTATTAAGTGCAGAGAGAATTCAAAACTTTTTATTATTATGTATTGCAATGTACTGCTGCCACAAAACAACAAGTTTCATGACATATGGCGGTGATATTAAAGCTGATTCTGAGTAGTTGAGCTAATGGAGAAAGGAAAGGAGAAGCAAACCAGAAAAGGAACATGGCAGGCCAATGTTTTCTGCCCTTCTTATACCACAGGTAAGAAATAATTCATTCAAATTTATAAATAAGAGTTAACCAATTGGATAGTCCAATTCAAATAATGTAATACCAGAGAAACTTCCACTGTAACCACTAGGAGGCACACTGAACAATTGCATATACAAAAGTGACTACAGTGGATTCCAGTTAATTGGGGCATTGTTTAATCAGGGCAGCTGCTTATTTGGGACAACTCTTAATGATAAAACAATAAATCTAGAAACTAGCTGGGATTCCCCTCATTTGTTTGGGACAGGAGACCATTGCAGAAGAGTTTCTAACTAACATTGGTCACATGTACTTGCATAGCCATTAGAGACTAAAACTATGATTAGAGTAAACAGTTTACAAATAACATACATCTGCATTGAAAAAGCAGTGACTTTTGTCAGTGATAGTTGGCAAGAAGTAAGCAGTAAAATAAGCAGAAAAGTGTTTTTCTGACCTGTTTTTCTCACCATGAATTCTAGCATTCAGGCTTGGAAATGCCAGAAATGGGGTGAAAATGAAACGATTTCACAACTTCAACAAGTTAGCAATTACAAAAGTATCGACAATCAGTTTGAATGTTACAATGAAAATGAAGATTTGGAGGATGAAGTCGTCAAAAGCATTGTATGAAGGCAGTCTGTTATCTACACTAGCTGTCTGCACTGATTTTGTTCAGTTACAGTCAATCAAAAGAACACGACAGTGTACGCTGGATAAATTCCTTGTGGATCTAACACACCGTTTTATAGTACTGTAGTAGTATTGATTGTGATCTAATTTGTTCTGTATTTCATTTAAATACATAAATTGTTGCTGTTAAATGATCATTTATCTTTTTAACTAATTCCATGAAAATTTGGCTAATTGGAACACTGATTAATTGATCCAAAATGTTCCAACGTGTCCCAATTAACTAGAACCCACTGTATATAAAATACAAGCAGGAATAGATTGTTAAACTGCACAGAAAGTAACGATTGTGCAGTCTAATCTAACAGTACTGTACCAGGAGAATTACCTGTGCAAATACGCCATCAATCTTCCTGTTAAAACAACGGCTCTTAGAATTATTCACTGTATTTAAGTCCATCTCCCACTGTTAGCCACTCACCAGAGTCCTCTGCCCTGGGCCAGTCTTTCAGGTTGTCCCCATCAGATCCTTCCTCTCCTTGGAATCAGAGTCAGGTCTAATATCACTGGCATATCTGATGTTGTGAAATATCTGTGGAAGCAGCACATTGCAATACTTGAGATAAGACCATAAGATATAGGAGCAGATTTAGACCCATTTGGCCCATCGAGTCTGCTCTGCCATGCCTGATCCATTTCCCTCTCAACCCCAATCTCCTGCCTTCTCCCCTGAAACATAAGAATAAAAGAGCAATAAATCACATCAAGAAATATATTTTTTAAAAATTAAAATTAAATTAGTAGTGCATAACTTCATGTGTCAATTCAGAAACCTAATGGCGGAGGGTACGAAGCTGTTCCTGAAATGTTGAGTGAGTGCCTTCAGGCTCCTGGACCTCCTCCCTGATGTAAATATTTGGAAATTATTGTTCAGGAAAATAACAATGAATTTAAATTCCACTTGCTTGTAACATAGAATATGCATTCAGTCGCCACTTTATTAGGTACCTCCTGTTGTGTTCAGTTCTGGTCATCTCATTGTAGGAAGGATGTAGAAACTTTAGAGAGAGTACAGAGGAGATTTACCGGGATGCTGCCTGGATTAGAGAGCACATCTTCCGAGGAGAGGTTAAGCAAGCTAGGGCTTTTTCCTTTAGAGCGAAGGAGGAGATGAGGGGAATTGATAGAGTTGTACAAGATGATAAGAGGCATAGATCAAGTGACTGCCAGCATCTTTTTTTCCCAGAGCAACAATGGGTAGAGCACAGAACATGGAACATTACAACACAGTACAGGCCCTTCAGCCCATTATGTTGTACTGACCTTATAACCTGCTCAAAGAACAATCTTTATTAGGTTCACCTGCTTGTTAATGCAAATATCTAATCAGTTAATCACATGGCAGCAGCTCAATACATTAAAGCAGTCGGACAAGGTCAAGAGAATCAGAATGGGGAAGAAATGTGACCTAAGTGACTTTGACTGTGGAATGTTTGTTGGTGCCACATGGGGTGGTTTGAGTATCTCAGAAATTGCTGATCACCTGGGATTTTCATGGACAACGGACTCTAGAGTTTAAAGAGAGTGGTATGAAAAACAAATGAAACCATCCAGTGAGTGGCAGTTCTGTGGGTGAGAACACCTTGTTAATGAGAGAGGTCAGGGGAGAATAGCCAGACCGGCTCAAGCTGACCGTAACTGAAATAACCACGTGTTACAACAAGTCGAACCTTGAAGTTGGTTGGCTACAGCAGCAGAGGACCATATCAGAGATAATAAACCTGATTCTGATTCTGGTTCTGATCGTGCATGTGATTCCACCTCTCACCACAGTGTGTCAGTGTTGAGCCTTAACTCATCCCATGTCGAATTCACATCACAAAACCAGGACAAAGTTAATTACATCTGTTGCTAACCGACATTTAAATTTATAAACTCACTCATCACTCTCACCTCGAGCTTAGTGAACTCCACATGCTCCACAGACAATGCTGTACACATTGAGGACAGGTGAAATAGGAGCCACACTATTGGACTGATAACCAGAGCTGACCAATGCTCCCTTCTTCCCGTCTTCAGCCCTCATCCTCTTCCTGGGCACCCCGCCCTGGTCTCCTGCCTGCTCTGGACCTTTTCATTGCCAACTGCTGACAAGAAATCAACAGTCTCGACTTCACCACCCCTCTCTCCAATTCCAACCTCGCTCCTTCCAAATGTACTGCTCTCCATTCTCTCCGCACCAATCCTAACCTCACCATCAAACCCGCAGATTGGTGGGGGGGGGGGGTGCTGTAGCAGTCCAACGGACAGTCCTCTACTTGCTGTGGCCAGGCGCCAACTCTCACCTTTTACTTACCCTCTGAACAGGACCTCATTAAGAAGCACCAGGCCATTGTCTCCCACAACATCACCAACCTCATCCACTGCCACCAACATCATAGTTCCCTTATCCTGCACCTCCCAGTTCTACCTCCTGCCCAAGGTCCACAAATCTGCCTGTCCAGATAGACCTGTTGTTTCTGCTTGAACTTATATCTGCATATCTCGACTCAGTTTTATCCCCCACCCCCCAATTCAGTCCCTTCTTATCTACATCTGTGGCTCCTCACACTCTTGATCTTTTCAATGATTTCAAGTTCCCTGGCCCTGATCATCTTATTTTCACTATGGACGTCCAGACCCTCTATATAGTTCCATCCCCCCTTCAGGAGGGACTTACAGCTCTCTGTTTCTCTCTGGACACCAGACCCAACCAGTTCCCCTCCATCTGACAGAACTTGTCCTCACTCTCAATCAATTTTTCTGTAGCTCCTCCCACTTCCTCCAAACCAAAGGTGTAGCATGGGCACTTGCCTGGATCCCAGCTGTGCCTGGCTTTTTGTCAGCTATGTGGAACAGTCTATGTTCCAAGCCTACAACAGTGACTTTTCCTGCACTACATCGACGACTGCATTGGTGCTGCTTCCTACACCATGCCGACTTTGCCTTCAACTTCTGCCCTGCCCTCAAATTTACCTGATCCATTTCCGACACCTCCCTCCCCTTTCTCGATCTCTCTGCCTCTGTCTCTGCAGACAGCTTATCCACTGATGTCTATTATAAACCCACGGACCCTCACAGCTACCTGGACTATTCCTCTTCCCACCCTGTTGTAAAAAATCCCATCTCCTTCTCTCAATTCCACCGTCTCTGCCGCATCTACTCTCAGGATGAGGCTTTTCATTCCAGAACAAAGGAGATGTCCTCCTTCTTCAAAGAAAGGGGCTTCCCTTCCTCCACCATCAATGCTGCCCTCACTCGCATCTCTTCCATTTTGTGCGCGTCTGCCCTTATCCCATCCTCCCGCCATCCCAGCGGTGATAGGGTTCCTTTTGTCCTCACCTACCACCCCACCAGCCTCCGCGTCCAGCGCATAATTCTCCATAACTTCCGCCAACTCCAACAGGATCCCACCGCCAAGCACATCCTCCCCTTCCCCTCTCCCCACCATCTTTCTGCTTTCCTATGCAACTCCCTTGTCCGTTCGTCCCTCCCCACTGATCTCCTCCTGGTACTTACCCTTGCAAGCGCAACAAGTGCCACATCTGCCCCTACACCACCCCCTCACGACCATTCAGGGCCCCAAACAGTCCTTTCAGGTGAGGCAACACTTCCCCTATGAGTCTATTGGCATCATATGCTGTGTCTGGTGCTCCCGGTGTGGCCTCCTGTATATCGGTGGACCCGACGTAGGTTGGGCAAACACTTAGCCCAGCGCTTATGATCCGTCCATCAGAAAAAGCAGGATCTCCCTAAAACCACCCATTTTAATTCCACGTTCCATTCCGCCATGTCAGTCTATGGCCTCCTCTGCTGACACGATGAGGCAACACTCAGGGTGGAGGAGAAACACCTTATACTCCATCTGGGTAGACTCCAACCTGATGGCATCAACAACAATTTCTCAAACTTCCAGTAATGCTTCCCCCCACCATCACCATTTCCCTCTCTCACCTTACCTGCCCATCACCTCCCCCTTCCCTTTCTACCATGGTCTTCTACCCTCTCCTGTCAGATTCCCTCCTCCTCCAGCCATTTATCTCTTTAATCACTCGACTTCCTGACTCTTTACTTCACCCCCTCCCGCTCCCAGTTTCACCTTTCACCCACGACCTTGTATTTCTTCTTCCCTCTCCCCCCCCCCATTTATTCTGACGTTGCATCTTTTTACCTCCAGTCCCGATGCAGCATCTCAGCCCAAAACGTTGACTGTTCACTCGTTTCCATAGCTGCTGCCTGGCCTGCTGAGCTCCTCCAGCGTTTTGTGTGTGTTGCTGGGATTTTCTCCTGTTTGTGATATCCAGAGCCTGCGACCTGAAAGATAGGTTCAAATCCCAGAAAAGGAAACTGGGGGATTCCTTTACTTACATTAATCCGGAATGTGTTACCGTTGGTTTATTATTGTCATATGTAGCGGGAAGCAGTAATAATCTTACATTTGGCATTGGAATTGGTTTATTATTGTCACATGTACCAAGACACAGTGAAAACCTTGTCTTGCACACTGTTCATACACAGGGCATTGAGGTAGAACAAGGTTAAACAACAACAAAGCAGAATAAAGTGTCACAGTCACAGAGAATGTGCAAGTGCGAATAGACAACGAGATGCAAGGTCATAACAAGGTAGATTGTGAGGTCAAGAGTCCATCTTATCACACCAGGGAACCGTTCAGTATCCTTCTAACAGCAGGGTAGAAGCTGTCTCTCAGCCTGCAGGTATGTGCTTTCATGATTTTGTATCCAATTCTTACTTTACATTTTTCCTGTTCAATATACTGTGTAATGATTTGAACAGGATGCAAGATAAATTTTTCACTGTACCTTCATACACCACCATGACCACCAGACTCAGAAACAGTTACCCTTCACACCCCCAAAACACAACTACCTTATCATTTCCTATCAGTCACCTTATGAACAGACACTCCTGTGCCTAGTGTCACTTTATGGACATACAATCAACCTATGTATATAAGCTATCTTAGGTATTTATATTTATTGTGTTTTTTTTATTATTCTGCTCTTTATCTTACTGTCTGTGCTGCATCGGATCTGGAGTAACAATTATTTTGTTCTCCTTTACACTTGTGCACTGGAAATGACATTAAGCAATCTTGAATCTTGACTGTTACTGTCTCTCACCACTTATCAGTCTAGCTTGAATGTTGTCCAGGCCTTTACGCAGGGGGCTATAGGTGGCCTCAATTGCTGAGAAGTTGTGGTCGGATCGGAATTTTGTACAGTTCACATTATCTTGCATCCTGACTCTTGTGACAATCCCTGCAATAAACTGATCCCAAAACCAGTATCTTGAGCATAATGGGAGGGGGAGAGGACATAGGTTGATTGTACGTCCATAAAGTGACACTAGGCACAGGAGTGTCTGTTCAAAAGGTGACTGATATGAAAGTAAACCAATCTGATCTATTCTGTCAAACAATCTATGACATGCTTGATATGCTGAGTGGGGAAATTTCTAGAACTCTATCATAACAGTAGGAACCAACTCAGCTGAGGATGTCCGACCGTGGTTTGATGTTAGAGAGAGAAGATTAGCTTTACTCGTCACATGTACATCGAAACACTGAACCACTTGAGTTCGAAGTGGTTGGTTCTGGGATCCTGCTGCTGGATTTGACTAACGCAGAGCGTGGATGGGAACTGCTGGGTTCATAGAAAACCTACAGCACAATACAGGCCCCTCAGCCCACAAAGTTGTGCCAAACATGTCCTTACCTTAGAACTACTAGGCTTACCCATAGCCTTCTATTTTTCTAAACTCCATGTACCTATTCAGGATTCTCT
Source organism: Hypanus sabinus (assembly GCF_030144855.1). NCBI lineage: Eukaryota > Metazoa > Chordata > Chondrichthyes > Myliobatiformes > Dasyatidae > Hypanus > Hypanus sabinus. Next base: position 31,475,770 of record NC_082718.1, read on the forward strand.
TAAAAGACCCTATTGTTTCCACCTCTACCACCATCGCCAGCAGCCCATTCCACGCACTCTGCATAAAAAACTTACCCCTGACATCTCCTCTGTTCAGGGGACATCTGCCCTGTAGTTCTGAAGCAGGTGATCATTCCAAGGTAATCTTTTCCTTTTAACTGGCTGATGGAAACCATTCTGGCTGGGTTACCTGCCACTGACAGAGGTAAACTTCAGCAGGACGAGGTTCACTGGGCTGGTTAGGTACTAACCACCTCAACTCTGAACTGATTCCATGAGACCTCAGAGCAGAACTCGGCCCATCAAGTCTGCTCTGCTATTCCATCATGAGTGTTTTATTTTCCCTCTCAACCCCATTCTCTTGCCCTCTCCTCGTAACCTTTGTCAACCTGATTAATCAAGAACCTATCAACTTCCGCCTTAAATATACCCAATGGCGGTCTCCAGTATCAGTGGCAATGAATCTCCCTCTGGCTAAAGAGATTCCTCCTCATCTGTCCTAAATGAATGTCCCTCAGTTCTGAGGCTGTGCCCTCTGTCCTCGACTCCCTCACTATAGGAAACATATCCAATCTATCCAAACTTTTAAATACTGCATAGGTTGCACTGAGATTTTCCCCGTGACCACCCCTTTGATGCGCTGATGTCTGGGGCCTTGCTCTTTAGCCTCTGCCTGTATGCAGGTAGGAGAAGGACAGCCAAGTGATCAGATTTATTGAAATGCAGTCCGGGCATGGAACGGCAGGCATTGGTATAGCAGTGGTCTAGTGTGCTGGGAGCTCTGGTGCTACAGGTTATATGCTGATGGCAATTGGGCAGGGGTTTCTTCAAACAAGCCTGGCTGAAATCCCCAACTGTGATTTGAAATGTATCAGGGTGGACATTTCTTGTTTCGTGATGGGATCATGTAGTATCTCAAGATTTGATAATGGTTGGCCGCAGGTGGTATGTACACTGCAGTCAGGATCAACAAGGAAGACTATCAAAGCTTGCGGTGGGATCTGGACCAGCTAGAAAAATGGGCCAAAACGGGCAGATGGGAGCTAATGTAGACAAATGTGAGGTGTTGCACTTTGGGAGGTCAAACCAGAGTTGGACTGGCACAGTAAATGGCAGGGCATTGAGGAGTGCTGTAGAACAGAGGGATCTGCGCATACAGGTCCATTTTACCTTGAAGGTGGTGTCACAGGGAGACAGGGTCACACTGAGTGCTTTTGGCACATTGGCTTTCATTAATCAAAATATTGAGTACTGAAGTTGGGATGATATGCCGAAGTTAGTGAGGCCTAATTTGGAATATTGTGTGCAGTTCTGATCACCTACCTACAAGATAGATGTCAATAAGATTGAAAGACTCCAGAATAATTTTACAAGGATGTTGCCAAGACTTGAGGACTAAGTGATAGGGTAGGACTTTATTCCCCAGAGTGGAGGAGAATGAGGTAATATAGGGTGCCACAGTGGTTAAGCTTGATTCTAATACAGCTCAGGGCATTGGAGTTCTGGGTTCAGTTCCAGCGCCATCTGTAAGGAAGTTGAACATCCTCCGCGTGGAATGCATGAATTTCCTCCGGGTGCCTCAGTTGCCTCCCACAGTTGAAAGACACACCGGTTAGAGTAGTTCACTGGTCACTGTAAATTGTCCAGTGGTTAGTCTAGGTTAAATCGGGGGTCATTGGGTAGTGCAGCTCAAACGGAGGATTAATTTAATCTGACTAGCTGCATCACCGTCTGATATGGGGGTGCACAGGATCGAAAGCTGCAGAGGATTGTAAATGTAGTCAGCTCCACCATGGGCACTAGCCTCCAAAATATCCAGAACACCTTTAAAGAACGATACCTCAAAAAGGCAGCATCCATCATTAAAGACCCCCATCACTCAAGTCATGTGTTGTTCTCATTGCTACCATCAGGAAAGAGGAAGAAAAGCCTTGATGATTGAGGAACAGCTTCTTCCTCTCTGCCATCTGATTTCTGAACAGACATTGAACCCATGAACACTACCTCACTACTTTATTATTTCCTATTTTTGCACTAACTACTGTAATTCAGTTTTTTTCTATTATTATGTACTGCAAAGTTAACAAATTTCACGACATATGCCATTGATATTAAACCTGATTCTGCACCTGAGGGCTATAGAAAGGGTTAGGATTAGGTCCCCTGTGGTAAATATTCCCATCTGGTGGCGTTCTGCCACTATCACAGGTCCCCTGTGGACAACACTCCCACCTGCTGGTACCCTGCTGTATTGACAGACCCAGGGTCAGCAAGAAAATCAGTTCACCCACATCACACCATTGCAGCCCAGCCAATAACCATGGCTTTTACTAAATACAGAGATGTTGAGTGTGACCACTCATTGAGAGGTCAAACCCGGACATCTCAAGCCCACAGTGACATCAGTAGATGCAACATCACAACAGGATTTAAACTCTGGTCACCTGGAATCCAGAGGCAGACCAACCACCCTCAGTGTGGCTGGAGGATGGTGTTAAAATGCCTCACTAAATCGGGCTGATCCTCTAATGGTGATGTTGAGATTTCCCTGGCCCCCAAGTGACAAATTTGGGTCTCGGATCTTCCTGCTCACTGGCGTTCGCAACGGAGCAGCACCAATCAAGTCAGGGCCTGATGAATTCAGATCTACAACCTAACGAGGCCTGATCATGGATTTGGGAATTGTTTCCCCTCATTGGGATTTATTGGTGGTCTCAAATTCTTTTCATGGATTGCATCTTCTATATCGGAAATCTAACAGTGGAACAGAATGTGGAAGGGAGCAGATTTTGTCGAGGGGGTGAAGCCCCTGAGAGAGAGAGAGAGCTGGAGATGGAGAGGAAGAGGACAGCCAAGCACTGGGAAGCACTCATTCTAGCAGCACCATCAATGGATGCAAGGCCTCCTCCCAAGATTCAGGATTCTGATCTTCAAACTAACTGATATTCTTGAACTAAACTGTACACATCGAAACGCTGAAGAGAGACAGATGTGGAGAATAGGTGGAGACATCTGAAGGGGAAGAAAGAAACTTTGTATAAGAAGGAGAGACTCCCGGAGAGAGAGAACCCTAGCAATAGTGAGACAATATACCAACTCCCTCCATTCCTTCAGGAGGCAATGTTGTCTTTGGTGGGGGGGAGGGGGTGATAGATTAGTTGTTGGGATTTGGTAAAGCTCTGGGTAAATATATGTAATTATTGTTTGGAGCCCTCTGTCTTTATTGATCCTGGGCTGTTGCTAAGGAGCTGCTCCCAGGGTGATGTCGACAAAGGCCCTTCAGTGATGTCAAACACACCCCTTGGGTCTGTCTGAAGATGGTGCCCAACGTCCAACTGCAGACCAGAAAACATTCTGCCTTTAATACTCAGTGCCTGAATCCACCTGAATCTAGAAGTGTAAATGTTCTTGTTATCGTCTTGTAGTAATCTGTTAATGGTCACATGTGTTCTTCAAAGTTCAAAGACAAATGTATTATCAAGAGTACATACATGTCACCACATACAACCCTGAGGTTCTTTTTCTGCGGGCGTACTTAGCGGATCTATAGAACCGTAACTAAGGAGCTGCTCCCCGGGTGATATCAACAAAGGCTCTTCAGGATCAGTGGTTAACCAACTGTGCAAATGCGGATATAAATAAATAACAAGCATGAAAGTACGTTAAGAGTCCTTAAATGAGAGTAGCTATCCCCTTTTGTTCAAGAGCCTGATGGTTGAGGGGTGGTAACTGCTCTCAGACCTAGAGGTGCAAGTCTTGAGGCTCTTGTGCCTTCTACCTGATGACAGCAGGGAGAATAGAGCATGACCTGGGAGGTGAGGATCTTTGATGATGGACGCCACTTTTCTACAGTAACATTTCGTGTAGATGTGCTCAATGGGTGGGAGGGTTTAACCCGTGATGTACTGGGCCGAATCCATCACCTTTTGTTGGATTTTCCGCTCAATGGCATTGGTGTTCCTGAACCACATCAGTCTGGTTCCCCCACATGTCAACGGCTACTGTCAGCGTGCCCTTCACCAGGGGCACATATTATGCTCTCTGGTGGCACCAACCCTGGTCTCCAGTTGGCCCCAGCTCACTGGGGGGAACCATGCTTTTGGACTCACCCCTCTAACGGGGCACCTGGGTTGTGGGTGGGTTAAACTTTGGGGAGGGCGGTCTCAGATCTCGATTTGGTCTTTATGTGAATCCCCACTCTCCAATGTGGATGTACCTGCCGTCTCTCTCCACAATTCTTCTGTGGGAGCTTCTTTGTTACTGCAGCTGGCACACCCATGGAGGGTATATTGGCCCCAGTGGCACCTCCCTTGAGTGGCAAGGGCAGAACTCTTTCGGCCTGTGTAATCGTCAGCTCGGAGCTGGATATACACCCTCATCCCTGTTCCTTTTCAACCTTCTCTCCCTGCTGGTTCACTTCATGGGAGCTTTCTGGGAGTTGCTGCCTTTTGAAGCCCGGCGGGAGCCTGAGTCGGTCATGATCTCCTTTCGTTTCGGCTGATGTACTGAACACAAGGGTGGTCTGAGTCTGGAACTGAGTTTGGAAGTCCCTCTATCTTCCCAACGTCCACACCCTCTGGTAGCTCAGGTCTTGCAGGTAACAAGCAACTGCTGCCAGAACAAGGACCAATGTTTCAGAGTGCCCACTGCAGCTGCAGGACGTGGGAGCTTCGAAGAAGGAGCAAGGTCTCGCATCCTATCCACCAGATGTCACCACTTCACCTACCCTTCCACCTCAAGCCCCCTCCAGGCTGTGGCAGCAGAACTTGCAGTAGCCCCTCGCTGGTACTTAAGAATTGGGGTCATGACTGACATTTGGATGATGGAATTGATGGCTTTTTGGCTAAGTTTGCAGCCGACACAACGATAGGTAGAGGGGCAGGTAGTGTTGAGAAAGTAGGGAGCTGCAGATGTCTTGGACTGATCAGGAGAATGGGCAAAGGAGTGGCAAATGGAATACGGTGTCGGGAAGTGCAGGGTCATGCACTTTGAGAGAAGGAATAACAGCATAGACTATTCTCTAAACGGGGAGAAAACTCCAAGGTGCAAAGCCAATCAGCGATCTGAAACATGAGAAGATGTAGCTTACTCAGGTTCATCAACTGAATACATTAGGCGACAACTCACAGCAGTTTGGTGATTTGAGGAGAGGCCACTTGGAGATCCGATGTGCAAGAAGGTGTAGCTCACTCAGGCTCGCAGACTGAGTACATAAGGCATCGATTCATGGCATTTGGTGTTTTGAGCAGTGGGGATTGTGAGGCTTTTCCTCTTCGAGGCTTCAGTGAGGAGAGGCTCGAATGAGAGAAGGTGAAAAAGCTGCAGGTAGATATTCCCCAGTTAATTTATTGTTTTCCTTTTTTATACTTGCTCAGAACAGTAGGGACGCCAGGCAGGGTAGCAGAATGCTCCACTTGCGGGGTGTGGGAAGGTCTCTCTGCCAACTACACCTGCAAGAAGCGCATCCAGCTGCAAACCGTGGTAAAGAGCTTGAACTAGATGAACTCTGGATCATTTGAGAGGCTGGGGAAGTGGGGGGTGGGGAGGTGATTGATAGGGCATATTGAGAGGTAGTTACACAAGGTGCAGGGCACAGAAAATAGGTGACAGTCGGGAAGGGGAAGGGGGTTCAACAGCCAACGCAGAGTATCCCCGTGGCTATCCCCCTCAACAACACATTGGATCCTGTTGGGGTGAGGTGAGATGACCTAGCAGAGGAAAATCACAGTGGTCGGGTCTCTGGCACTGAGTCTGCCTCTGTGACTCAGAAGGGAAGTGTGGAGAAGAGGTGAGCTGTGATGATAGGCGCATGATAAAGTGGACCAAAGTCAGCATGGAAGTTGATAGGTTCTCGATAAGTCAGGGTGTGAAAGGTTACAAAGAGAAAACAGGAGAATGGGGTTGAGAGACCCCATTCAATCAGCACTAAAGAACTGTTAAAGCAAACCACATGGGCCAAGTAGCCTAATTCTTTTGTGGTCTTATGAACTGAAAAAGACATTAGTGAGGCCACAGCTGGAGTATTGTGTTCAGTTTTGGTTGCTCAGCTATAGGAAAGATGCCATTAAGCTGGAAAGAGTGCAGAGGAGATTTACAAGGTTTTTGATGGCACCTGAGAGACTGAGCTTTAGAGAGAGGTTGGGACTTTGTTCCTTGGAGTGCAGGAGAATGAGGGGTGACCATGAGGGGCATAGTTTGGGAGAATTCACACAGTCTTTTTCCCCACGGTTGGTGAATCAAGAACCAGAGGGCATGAGCTTAAAGTGAAAGGGGAGAAATTTAATAGGGACCTGAGGGGAAAATTATTAACCCAGATGGCGGTCCATGTATGGAACAAGCTACCAGAGGAAGTGGTTGAGATAAGTGCATACATTAACAACATTTAAAAGACACCCAGACTGGTACATGGATAGGAAAGGTTTAGAGGGATACAGGCGGACTGCAAGCAGATGGGACTGGCTCAGGTGGGGATTCCTCCAGCCTTTTCCTCTTCCCCTCTATTCTCTCATCCTCCATTAATCCACTACCCCAGGCCAGATGATGCAATTGGCTCAAAAATGATGTTGTCTTCAACAGATGGTACAAAGCAAGTTCTCTGATTGGCTCTGGGACATTGATATCATTGACCAATCCTTCCAGAGCAATCTCTGTGATTGGCTTCAGGACAATGACATCACCGATTCAGTTGATCAAGCCCTTGGCTGTGATTGGTCTCACGACTGTCACCTCTAACAGATTCCAGAGCAATGCCTCCTGTGATTGGCTCTGGGGTTGTGCCCATGGCAATGACGATTGTCTCCACAGCTTTGACGTCATCGTGCAGCCCGACCAATTTCACCCCTGTGATGGGCTCCACCTGTGGCCATATTGGCTCATGGCCTGTCTCACTGGTGATAGGCTCATTCCTTGTGATGCAGCATTGGTCCCCTCTTCAGCCCTTACCTGCTGCCCGCAGACAGTCCTTCAGCAACAGCAATATCTATTGGCTCCAGTCAACTATCCATTGGCTGTCCTCCAACATTATTACTGATTTGCTCCAATCTAATAATCCTGCTGATTGGCCCACATAAGGATGCCTACTTGATTACCTCATTTGCAGGCTCCTCATTGGACTCCGGCCCTTCAGATTCATACAGCAACACCAATAAGCTCTTCATGATTCAACAGCTCTGATTGACCCCTTGATTGACACCAGACTGTCAGCTCTGATTGGCTTGTCAACTAATTTCAGTATGGCCATTACAAATGGATCATCCAATGACTCAACAATGACAACACCAATTGGCCCACTGAACACTTCAACTAAGGCGGCTCTGATTGGCTCCTCCAATGACTCAAGCATGGTGCTACCGATGCTCAACTGGTGGGCCAGCCCTGCAGGAGTCCATTAACTGCCCTACAACTCAAATCTGCCATTTGGGTTCTTGGGTACCCCTGGTTAAGCCGCCATAATCCCCACATTGACCGGTCCACCAGGAAGGTAGCCAGCTGGAGTCCATTCTGTCACTCCACTTGTCTGCAATCGGTGCTTTCCCCTGTGCAAGTCACCGCGACTTTGTCTGCTGCTGAAACCCCTGACTTGTCCAAGGTTCCAGCAGCGTATCACCATCTGGGAGAAGTGTTTAGCAAACAACAGGTTCTTTCCCTGACTCTACACCACCCTTACAATTGCACAATTGACTTTCTCCCCGGAGCCCCTCTACCCACCAGTTGGCTGTATAACCTGTCCCGGCCAGCAAGAGAAGCAATGGAGGCTCACCTAAATGACTCCCTCGTGGCAGGGATTACTTGACCCTCATCTTCCCCTGTAGGTGCAGGTTTCTTCTTTATGGGGAAGAAAGACAGCTCACTGCATCCCTGCACTGACTACTGGGGTCTGAATAGCATCACCATAAAGAATAAGTATCCACTGCCCCTTATCAGCTCTGCTCCCACCCTGGTCCAACCAGACCCCTCTCGCCAATTCATTGTAGTGGTTGATGCTTCTGACTCTGGGGTGGGAGCGGTCCTCTCCCAACACTCTGGCCCAGACCAAAACCTCCATCCCTGAGCCTTCTTTTCTCGCTGGCTATCCCCCGCCGAACGGAACTACAACGTAGGGAACCGGGAGCTACTGGCTATCAAACTCGCTTTGGAGGAGTGGAGGCACTGGGAGCGGAACATCCATTCATCGTCTGATCACAAGAATCTCATATACATCCAAACTGCCAAACGCCTGAATTCCCGCCAAGCCCATTGGGCATTATTCTTCGGCCGTTTCAGATTCACACTCACCTGTTGTCTGGGGTCCACGAACAGGAAGCCCGATACTCTCTCCCATCAATATGTCTCCGAGGAGGGCCTTCCCAACCCTGAGACCATCCTTCCATCATCCTGTGTAGTGGCTGCCCTCACCATAGTCAAAGAGGCCCAACGGACTCAACCTGACCCAGGCAACGGACCCCCCCCCCCCCTCCAATCGCCTCTTTGTGTGGAACTCGGTTTGGTCTCAGGTTCTCCAGTGGGGGAAACTTCTTGTTTTGCCTGCCATCCCGGAATCGATCGAACTCTGTCCCTTCTGAAGAAACATTTCTGGTGGCCCACCATGGGCACTGATGCCTGTTCCTTCGTCTCTGCCTGTTCTGTTTGTGCCTGGGGAAAAGCCACCGACCGACCACCCACTGGGGTGCTTCGTCCCCTACCTGTCCCTAGCCACCCTTGGTCACACATTGCGCTGGAAGTTGTTATGGGACTACCCCCTTCACACGGGAACACTGCTGTACTCACCATGGTGGACCGCTTCTCCAAAGCTGTGCACTTTGTAACCCTTCCCAAGCTCCCTACAGCCCGTGAGACAGCTAACATCCTTGTTCATCATAACTTCCACCTTCATGGAATTCCATATATAACCATATAACAATTACAGCATGGAAGCAGGCCATCTCGGCCCTTCTAGTCCGTGCCGAACACTTACTCTCACCTAGTCCCACCTACCTGCACTCAGCCCATAACCCTCTATTCCTTTCCTGTCCATATACCTATCCAATTTTTTTTTAAATGACAAAATTGAACCTGCCTCTACCACTTCTACTGGAAGCTCGTTCCACACAGCTATCACTCTCTGAGTATAGAAGTTCTCCCTTGAGTTACCCTTAAACTTTTGCCCCTTAACTCTCAACGCAGGTTTTCTCGTTTGAATCTCCCCTACTCTCAATGGAAAAAAGCCTATCCATGTCAACTCTATCTATCCCCCTCATAATTTTAAATACCTCTGTGAAGTTCCCCCTCAACCTTCTACGCTCCAAAGAATAAAGACCTAACTTGTTCAACCTTTCTCTGTAATTTAGGTGCTGAAACCCAGGTAACATTCTAGTAAATCTCCTTTGTACTCTCTCTAATTTGTTCACATCTTTCCTATAATTTGGTGACCAGAACTGTACACAGTACTCCAAATTTGGCCTCACCAATGTCTTGTACTCTGATATTATTTCTGACCAGGGCCCCCAGTTCATCTCTCAAGTCTGGAGATCCTTTTGTCAAGCCCTTGGAGCCTCTGGCTTCCGGCTTCCATCCGCAGACTAACGGTCAAACAGAACGAGCAAACCAGGATTTGGAAGCAGTACTGCGTTGCATAACTGCCAACAACCCGTCATCCTGGAGCACCCATCTCGTTTGGGTCAAGTATGCCCACATCTCCCTGGTCGGTACCGCCACTAGAATGTCTCCCTTCAGATGCTCCCTCGGTTACCAACCCCCTCTGTTCCTTGCCCACGAAGATGACATCGCTGTGCCTTCAGTTCAGGCCCATCTCCGCCGGTGCCGCAAGGTCTGGAAGGATGCACGTGCGGCCCTGCTCCACTCAGTCGACCTCAACCGGAGGATTGCTTTTTGCCATCGAATTCCTGCATCAAATTATCGGCCTGGGCAGAACCCAGGAAACTCTCCCCTCACTACCTGGGACCATTTGAGGTTGAGAGTGTCATCAACCCTTCAGTAGCCGGACTCAAACTGCCTGGATCCACGTACATTCATCCCACGTTCCACATCTGCCAATTGAAACCTGTGTCTGTCAGCCCTTTGTGACCTCCTGCCGAACCCCCTCCACTCATCTGGAGACCAAAACAGCGTGCACCATCCGGTGATTACTGGATGTGCGCCAGTCTGTTCGATTGGGAGGGATACGGCCTGGAGGAGTGCTCCTGGATTCCCCACTCCTTCATCCTGGACCCCTCCCTCATCCGTGATTTCCATCACAACAATCCAGACAAGCCCAGTGGTTTGCTTTGCCTGGATGCTCCCGTTGGGGGGGGGGGGGGTATTGTCATGGTCCTGATCATTAATTCCCTATCTTTCTCCTAATTTCCTTTGATTATACCATGGTTTTGACCATTAATTTCCCATTTGCTTCTAATTCTCTTTAATGACGGCACATCTGTTTTCCATCAAGACTGGCAGCACAAGAACCCCAGCATTACACCCACTAGATGCCAGTTCGTTGGTTTTGCCTGTGTGGGAATTAACATTTCCCGGCTGCTTAGAACTGTGTGTTCTAAGTTTTGCTCCAGTTTCAAGGTTTAACTATGAAACCCTGTCTCTCCGTGTCAAGATCCCTCCTGTTTTCTGTTCAACGTTCACATCAGCATAAGCATCCTAACTCAATCTCCGCGCCTGTGTCCTGCACTTGGGTTCACTTCAGTTGCTCATTGCAACGCACGCACACTGCAACCCTCGTAAGCACCATAGCCCACCCCCCCCCCCCAAACCCCGTATATACCGCAACTTCGGCACACACCGCAATACAGCAACATTCGGACACATCGCACTCCGCGCCACACCCCCACTCACATCACAACCTCGCGTGCACTGCAGCCGTCACCTGTACTGCACTCCCCCATGTGCACCGCAGCCCCGCACATACCGCAAACTGGACACCCCTTTCCCATTGCCCCTCGACTGCGATACCTCCCACCCCCTCTCTAACTCATTGTACCCCTCCTCCCACCTGGCCCTCGCTGCTTCCCTTCATCTCCACACACCCCTTCCCCCCCTCCCCTCCCCATCCCCACCCTTACCCCTCTCACACAGACACACACAGTTGGGATGGATGGAGTGGTGTGGAGGAGGGGGAGGGGAGAGGTTGAGGAGAGGTGGGTGGGGGACAGGAGAGAGGAGGAGGGATAGGGGAGGGGGAAGCAGTATTTGGTGGGGGAGGGAGGAGGGAATGTGGGGAGGGTGAGCGGGGAGGGGGGAGCGGGTAGGGAATGAGGTGTGAGGAGGAGAGGAGGATGCGAGGAGATGGGGAGGAGGGAGTGAATGAGGAGGAAAGGAGCACTGAGGAGGAGGAAGTGAGCGGGAGTGAGGAGATGAGAGCGTGCAAAGGAGGGGGAGTGAAAGGGAGTGCAGGAGGGATTGAGGGGGAGAAAGGAGTAAGGGGGATGGAGAGGAGGGGCAGGGGAAGTGGGAGCAAGGGGAAGGTGAGGAGTAGGCGTGAGGGAAGGGTAGGTGGGAGGGGGAATGAAATTGGGAGGGTAGAGTGGATGGGGAGGAGGGAGTGAGGGGAAGGGGAGGAGGAGGAGGGAGTGAGGGGAGGGGGAGAAGGAGGGAGGTCTGAGGGAAGGTGAGGTGGGTGGAAGGAGGGGAGAGGTTGAGGGGAGTGAGAGCAGAGGTGGGGTGGTTTGGGGAATGGAAGGAGAGGTGACAGGGAGGGAAGGGGAGGTGGGAGGGTGTGGGGTGGGGAATGGGAGGTGGGAGGATGGGGAGGGGAGAGGGAGGTTGAGGAGAGGTGGGAGAGGGAGGTTGAGGAGAGGTGGGAGAGAGGCGGAGGGAGTAGGGAAGGGGAGGGGGAATGTGGTGGGAGAGTGGGTGGGAGAGGGAGTGAGGAGGAGGGTGGAAGGAGGATGAAGGGAGGGCTCCTTTATGAGGTCCCAGACACCCCTTTCCACCCCTCCCAACCCCATCTTCCCCTCTGGAATTGGCCCCATTCCCTACCCCAGGCTGGGGTGAGCCTTGAGTTGTCGTGCTTGCAAGAAAATGATTAAGGTAGTTCATGGTTATCACCCTTTGATAATAAATGTACTTTGAGTTATATTCTTTGTAAAGCATGCACTGATGAAAAATAGTCTCAATAAAGATCTGAGAGTGGAAAAGGCATCGGTGTTGCATTGGCTACAGTTTCTGTGAGTTATTCAGAATGCACGAGGTAGATTCATCGCAAAGATGAAGAATTATTCTAAAGGGAGGATGGGGCACCTGTGACTGACAAGGTAAGTTTATTTACTTACTGCCCATTACGCCATTGACATTTAGGGCAGCAATGAAAGTCCTCCATCTCTAGCAGTGTTCAGGGCTTCTTCCATCATGTCATTCGCTTCCTCTCGGTTTTCACTAGTGTCAGGCAAGTCCAGGGTGGAGACTCAGGAATACCATCACAGTCAGCTGAGGAAGGATTTTTCATTGCTGGTATCACAGGAAAGATGCTAACATGGATAGAAGGTTGCCTGACTGGTAGCATGCAAAGAGTAGCGATAAAGGTTGGCTGCAGGTGATTCGTGGTGTTCAGCAGGGACTGGTTTTGGGTCTGTTAACCTTTCATGCTGTATGTTAATAATCTGGATGATGAAACTCATGGGCTTGTGGCCGTTTACGGACAATACAAAGTGAGATAGTGTTAAGGAAGCAGGGAGTCTGAAGAAGGAGAATGGGCAAAGAATTGGCAGATGGAATACAGTGTAGGGAAATGATGGACTTTGGCAGAAATCATAAAGGTGTAGACTATTTTCTAAATGGGGAGAACATTTTAAAATTGGAGGTGCAAAGGAACTTGGGAGTCCTGGTGTAGGATTCCATAAAGGTTAACTTGCAGGTTGAGTCAGTAGAAAGGAAAACAAATGCATTATTTGCATTCATTTTGAGAGAACTAGAACATGAAAGAATGTTATGCTTAGCCGTGTGGAGGAACAGAGGGATCTTGGGGTCCAAATCCATAGATCCTCAAAATTGACCCACATGTTGATAGGATGGTTATGAAAGTGTATGACAGCCCTGTGCTAGCCTCAAACGAATGCTACTGCTCCCCATCTCTTGCCACAGGCCTATATTGGTCCCCGAGTTAATCCACCACAACATTCTTTCCCCACAGACCTATGTAAGCTCCTAAATAAATTCCATTGCTCAACTCTGTCCCACAGCCCTGTCAGACCTCAGTCCAATGCCACATATCCACTCTCCACATGCCTCCGTGCTAGTCAACAAACTAATCTCTCTGCCCTGCCCCACTCTCTCCCCATAGCTCTGTCTGCTGCCAGACCCCTGTTTCAGTCCTCAAACTAATCCCTGAATCCTGTGTTCTCCCTGCAGCCCTGTGGCAGTCCTTAAGATCACCCCAGTGCCCAGTTCTCACCCTGCATCAATCCCCAGAATCATCCCATTGCATTAAATCTCCATAAACACTGTGTTGGTCCACAAACTAATCCCACTAGCCCGCTCACTGCCCACAGCCTTGTCAGAGCCTCAGAGGTCATTCAATTCTAGTGTCCTCTGTAAGAAAGTTTGTATGTTCTTCCCATGAGCCTGTGGGTTGCCTCCGGGTGCTCTGGTTTCCTCCCACAGTCCAAAGATGTACCACATAATAATAACTCATCTTGACTCCTATCCAGTCAAGGCCAGAAAGCAACTCAACCTGTTCTACACACACTGCTATCGATCGAGAATCACAGAACCCATACAGTATCTCCAAGCAAACCACCCTGACTGGATAGCATATTAGCCCAGCCAGGTCCAAATAGTACCCAAGCAGAAGACACATTCAGCAGCATTTCCCAAAGCTGTCTGTAAGGAGTTGTACATTCTCCCCATGACCAGTTGGGTTCCCTCTGGGTGCATAAGATAGAATTCTTCCCAATTAATCCTCCCTCAATCCTGTCTGACAACTTCATACTTTGTCCTCCCCAATTTTGATGTTTTCCTGCAAGGTTTAATCTTATCATTTTTCATAGCTATCTTAAAACTTCTAATTACTGATTCTTAAGTGTTCACTCACTGAAAGATCAGTCACCTGGTCAGGCTCATTCCCCCAGCAAAAGATCCAGCATAGCCTCCCCTCCACTCGGACTATCCACAAATTGCTTCAAGGAACCCTCTTGGACACATCTTGCTCTACCTAAACCATTGGCAGGAGGTCCCAGTCATGTTGGAGAAGTAGAGCCACTCACAGTGAGAAGACTATAAGACAGAGAACAGAATTAGGCCATTTGGTGCATTGAACTTGCTTCACCATTTGATCATCGATGATTTATTATCCCTTTCTCTTGCCTTCTTCCCATAAGCTTTTGATGCCCTAACTAAACAAGAACCTATCAACCTCTTCTTTAAAAACACCCAATGACTTGGCCTCCACAGTCATCTGTGATAATTACTGCCCACTGGTGAAAGAAATTCCTCACCTCTGTTCTAAAGGGACATGGTTGTACTCAGATGCTATGTCCCCTCCACTACTGGAAACATGGTGTTTTGCCCTTTACCATAACCTGCCTGTATTTCTGCTCCTCAGACCTTGAGGCACCATTCTTCTTTGAGTTCTACTTGTTTAGTTGATGAGTCCTCCATTTTGGAGGGAGATTGAAAATTTGGTTGAATGTTGCTACAATAACCTTTCATTCAACATTGTTCATTTGTTACGTGCCATGTAGTATGACATGGGTGATCATGATCTTTCCAAGACAGTGGTTATTCTTGGCAAATTTTTCTACAGAAGTGGGATGCCATTGCCATTCTTATGAGGAGTGTCTTTACAAGATGGGTGACCCCAGCCATTATCAATACTTCAGAGATTATCTGCCTGACGTTGGTGGTCGCATAACCAGGATTTGTGATGTACACCTGCAGCTCATACGACCCTCCACTGTTCCCACAGCTTCACATGGCCCTGATCCAAGGGCTAAGCAGGTGGTACTCCTTGCCCAAGGGTGGCCTGCAGGCTAGCGTAGGGAAGGAGCGCCTTACACCTCCTCTGGTAGAGACATATCTCCACTCTTCCACCCATGCATGGTCATTAGCAAGTCCTTTGACAACATCTCATGTGGACTGATCTGGGAAGTTGGATCACATGAGACTCAGGGTAAGCCGACCAATTGGATACAAAATTGACAGTGGAAAGAGTCTCAGGTAATGGAGGGCTGTAGTTAGACTACAAGCATGTAACGGATGGTTTACATTGAAATTGGAGAATTGGTGTTTGCCACATTTGGATGAGAATGTAGCTGGTTTGATTAGTAAGTTTAAATGGTTCCATTTATTATCAGAGACATACAACCTGAAATGCCCGTCTTCGCAGACATCCATGGAAAACAAAAGAACTCCAGAAGAATGAATGACAGAAAACTGTTAGAGCCCCAAAGCACCCCAGCTCCTCCCCCGTGCAAGTGTCAACACAACAACCTCACCCTGCCCTTTTCAGCAAAATGCACCAGTGCCCACCACACAAGGAGAGACCATGATCTGCCATCAACATAAAACTATTGTTGACCTGACAGCTCGACATGCCACAGGCTCCCTCTCTCACTAACAAGGCACAGAGAGATAGCACCCATTTTCACAGTGAAAGGGGAAACTGACAGTCACTGTTACCGTATTACATGCCAAGTCGCTTTTGCAAACATCTCCCGCAGCGAAATCCTGATGATCAAGCTCCTGCGACACCTCAGTTGCCAACATCAGCCTGAAATCGGTCATCCACAGGGCCGTGCAGGGTCACATCCCGGAGGCGCTATGGAGAACCGCGCCTGGAGAACGTTGGAAAATAGTCGGCCAATGAACTCCAGGAGTGGGAACTCATCAGCCATTTAAAAAAAACACAGTTTGAGTGCCACTTGCAGATCAGGATCTTAATAGGACCCCACCCACCTTGAAAAGGAAACAAAAGAGACATTAAAGAGAGGAATTATGCTGGTTTTTCGCAGATGAGCTCTGAGAGGCAGCCATTAGATGCCATCTTAACTCCACCCATTTCCGGAGCTCTGTTGATGTGAAGATCAGTGGAGAAGATTGTCTAGGGATACAGAGGGTCATATCAGTTAAAAACTTGTGCTGTGGTGGAAGATGGAACTTAGTCCAGTTAAGTGTGAGATATTGTACTTTATGATGTGGACAGAGTAAATGGCTGGGCCCTTACGAGACCTTAGAGTGCACATAATACAACTGTATTTCTTCGTTAACATTTCAAGCCTGTGATTGGAGATGCAAGTTAATTCAATTGTGGGGAGTCACATTAATAATCTTGGATCACGCAGAGCAAATCTCCGCAGCAAAATCCACTTAATCCAACCCCTAATTTTAATATCAGACTAACCACTGCAGAATTTCAAGTTAGTCCTCAAGAGACTTTACTACTCAATCGTCAAGATGCAGGTACAAAGTTCTGTGAAGTTAATTCAGTGTGTTACGGGAATATTGTAACAATCACTAAGCAGAAAAGGATGTGAAACTCAAATTCAGTGACATCTTAATTGTAAAGTCTTATATTACATTAGTATAAGGCAACCAAAAGTAATTTTCAAAAAATAAAACATGCATTCTTACAATTTTTTACATAAATAGGAAGCAATCAACATTCTGAACTTAATAAAGTCCACATGTGTAGGTATTTAAATCTGAATTAAAAAGTGTATACATCAAGTTATAAACTCCACTTTGTTACCGGGAGAAACATCTATCAATATTTTTACACCTTAGAGTCTCATACTGAAGCCATTATCAGCAGGGAACAGACAAATGGACCAAATGCCCTAATCTTGCTCTCACCTCTTGAGGGATTATGGTATAGAGAAATTGAGAGGTGAGAAAGGAGATTGAGATGATTGTTACAGTATGGACAGTCAGGTGGTGTGAGGGTAGTGGAGGGGAGCAGAAGTAGAAATGGGAGACAGAGGCGGGTGAATGATAGATGGAGACAGATAAAGAGGAAAAATACAGAGAGGAAGATGGAGCAAAGTGAGCTGAAGGGAGTGGCTTTGCCAAGTACATGTCAAATAACGGAATTCAGATCAAGTCTTTCAAATAAGTTGCCCATGCTGGCCAAAGTGCCTGAGCTGGTGCCAACTGCTTGCATTTGACCCACATCCCTTTAACCCTTCCTTATCCACAAACATATACAAATGTCTTTTGAATATTGGATCTCAGGGTTGTATATGGTGACATATATGTACTCCGATACTAAATTCTACTTTGAACTTTGATTGTACTTGTCAGAATCCAAGCAACAGAGAATATGGACCAGTGAATAAGCCCGCTTCAAAAGGAGCCCAAAATCCACAGGCTTCTAGCTCCCTCTCTGCCACACCCCATTAGTACATCACAAGAGCTAGATCGCTATTTCTCAGCACTAACCTTGGATTCATATGAGTACCCACAGAAGACTACATTCAATTGTCCACCTTTCTGTTCCCAAAATGAAAGTCAAAGTACTAACTGGTGGAAAGAACACGGATTAACAGTGATTCCTAAACGAAATTGCACACGGAAACAAATCTGATCACACATTATGGTTGACAGGATAAAGACTCCCCTTCAGCCTCACACCTCAATCATTAGATGGACAGTGCTGGACAGAGCTCAAACACAATGAAGCCCAGATCAATGCACCCATCACCAGCTTCTCAGTAACGCATTGGAACACTCATCAGCAACTATATTGGTAGAGATAAGTGCAAGTGTTTCCTTTTAATTTTATTTAACAATGTTTTTAATTAATCCTCAGTTCCTTCGTTCCCTTGGCACTTCCCTATATAACTAAAGAACCTACAGCATCTAGTCCTCCTTAGCTCCTCTTTCTGGTTCCCATTGCAGCACTTTCTAGTTTAAGCAACAGTTCATTTCCAATTCTTACTGCTTTTTTCTATTTAATGTGGGATTGAGAGACCCTCCCCCCCACATTTCAGAATGATGCTACGAGACATTATTTAATCCCTGGAGGAAATGCAGCACCTTCTCAATACCAGCATGATTTTCGTACTCTAATTGCTGAAGTCCTTAACCTTCTGACTCAGAGGCAAGTATGCTGAGAACCAAGCTACAGCAAGTATTTAGCAGTAATTTTAGGTCATCAAGCTAAGGTACTCTTAGGAATTGATCCATTACTCGTTACACAGCTACAATCACTCCAATGTCTGGTGTGTGGAGACTATTCAACCCATTGAATTGAATTGAATTAACTTTTTTACTTACATTCTTCATATACATGAGGAGTAAAAGTCTTTACGTTACATCTCCGTCTAAATGTGCAATGTGCAGTTTATAGTAATTTATAATAAATATTATGTACAACAGTAAATACAGTTCTGTCAGTATGAATTAATCAGTCTGACGACAGCCTTTTGTAAGAAGCTGTCTTGGAGCCTGTTGGTCCTGGATTTTATGCTGCAGTACCGTTTCCCGGATGGTAGCAGCTGGAACAGTTTGTGGTTGGGGTGACTCGGGTCCCTAATGATCATTCGGGCCTTTTTTACACACCTGTCTTTGTAAATGTCCTGAATAATGGGAAGTTCACATCTACAGATGCACTGGGTTGTCTGCACCACTCTCTGCAGAGTCCTGTGATTGAGGGAAATACAGTTCCCAAACCAGGCAGTGATGCAGCCAGTCAGGATGCTCTCAATTGTGCCCTTATAGAAAGTTCTTAGGATTTGGGGGCCCATATCAAAACTCTTCAACCGTCTCAGGCGAAAGAGACGCTGTTGTGTCTTTTTCACCACACAGCCATGTGAGATCCTCGGTGATGTTTATGCTGATGAAAAATCTGTTCATCCGCTCAACCCAAAATCCACTGATGTCAGTAGGGGTTAGCCCGTCTCCATCCCTCCTGTAGTCCACAACCAGCTCCTTTGTTTTTGCGACATTGAGGGAGAGGTTGTTTTCTTGACACCACTGTGTCAGGGTGATGACTTCTTCTCTGTAGGCTACCTCATTATTATTTGAGATAAGACCAATCAGTGTAGTGCAAATTGCAGCTCTTTAAAAGAGTTCCACTGACCTTTTTCTACAGACTAAGTACTCAAGTATCTATACACTTAAAATGTACTACCATACCAGATTCCACTAGCCATTCAGACAATATATTTCAGATTATGATAAAGTCCTTTGTGCCACTTATCTGTTACGTTCGGTGTCGGATGACACTCATGGCTGCAGTCAAAACTTTTCCTGACTGAATGCATATCAAATCTCTTAATTTCTGCTTAAGAAATGACCATAGCTCCTTAGTTTTAACTCCTGTAACTATGCCCGTCAAAAGAAATTAATCCAGTAAAAAATCTTATCAAGTGCTACCATCAAATAATGGGTCATTTCCATCAAAGTTCACAGTAAATTTATTATCAAAGTATATAACCCTGAGATTAATTTTCTTGTAGGCATACTCAATAAATCCAATAACCATAATAGAATCAGTGAGAGACCACACCAACAGGGTGGACAACCAGTGTGCAAAAGACAATAAACTGTGCAAATAGAAAATAAAGAAATAATAATGATCATTGTTATGTTCTGTAACTCCAAACTCCAAGCTAATTAATGGAACTACGTGGAGCTGGGATTACTCATGTACGTTAGTTTCATTTTACATGCAAGGCACGCACATATGACGTAGTGGCGTGATGATGTATGCCATGCATGTACTTTTACAGGTAACCAATAATGAGTCCTTTAAACAAAAAAGAATGCTTGAGCAAACAATATATATACATTACTTAAATTTTGCTGAAATGTTAAATACACAATAATAATAAATAATTAAGCAAATAGTATCGAGAACATGAGATGAAGAGTCCTTGAAAGTGAGACCATAGGTAGTGGGAACAGTTCAGTGACAGGGCAAGCGAGTGTTGTTTTCCCCTTGGTCCACGAGCCTGATGGTTGAGGGGTAGTAACTGTTCCTGAACCTGGTGGTGTGCGTCCTGAGGCCCTTGTACCTTCTTCCCAATGGCAGCAACGAGACGAGAGCCTGAGCTAGTTGATGGGTCTTGAGGCTCCTGTAGCTTCTTACTGATGGCAGCTGTGAGAAGAGAGCATGATCTCTGCATATCTTTCCAATCCACACGCCCAAGAGACTTACACAGACTTTGCCATTATCGTACAAGTTGGGGTTGAGATGCCCACATTGAGAAATGTAACGGCAAAGTGGAGGAACTGCAGGGTAAGCACTAGCAAGCTGCGTATCAAACAGAAACAACATCATCATATAGAGTCTACGTTAGGCCTTTGATTAGAGCTGAGAACAGATCCTATGGAAGGAAAATGTTACTAACGTAGGTATCATCCACTAGAGGTCCCACATCCAGATATAAAGAAATGATGCACCCATGCTGAGCTTGTGAATTTCATCAACTTTGCCTCCAATTTCCACTCTGCCCTTAAATTCACCAGGTCCATTTCTGACACCTCCTTCCCCTTTCTCCGTCCCTCTGCCTCCAGCTCTGGAGACTATGAAGACGGAAGTGAAGTTCTGATGGTGCTAAATCGTGACTGCTTCGTGTTCATCAATGAAAACTGCTTAATTTCTACCTTTGATGTCTCTCCTTTTCCCTCTCAGGGTGGATGGGGTTCTGTTGATGACTTGACCTCAGGCTTCGGTTCCTTGTGGTGATGGGACCCGCTCCCAAGGGTTCGCGGCCAGCCGCGTTCTGATGTCACAAGGACGCAGCCTAGAAGGTGAACGTGCCTTCGGGGTTCTTAGGTTTCACAGCCCCGTGGACAGACTGTTTCTAAGCCGGTGATGCTAACTGAAGTGTCGCGGGAAAGAACGGAACATCAGAAACAGCAGATCAGCTGTTGAAGGGTCTGTGCTCTATGAATCATGCTCTCTCTCTCTCATTGATGGATGAGAGATTTTTGCCAATTTCTCAGGAGGAAAAGCGGCACAGCAGATTATGGTCTATTTTGGGGGCTTTGCTGCTGCTAGTTTGGTAGGTGGAGGGTGCTGATGCTTTTTTGTGGAAGTGGGTGGGAGTGGAGGAGGGTCATTGCTTTGCTGCTGTTTGTGTGTGGGAGGGATGAGTGGGAGGGGAGTCTTTGAATGTTTTAACTGTCACTCTTTCTTTGGGACACTTCTGTTTTCATGGATGTCTGTGAAGAACAAGGATTTCAGGATTTATATTGCAAACATTTCTCTGATATTAAATGGACCTATTGAACTATTGAAACTGTCGGAAGGAGGTGTCAGAAATGGACCAGGTGAACTTAAGGGCAGGGTGGAAATTGGAGGCAAAGTTGATGAAATTGACAAGCTCAGCATGGGTGCATCATTTCTTTATATCTGGATGTGGGACCTCTAGTGGATGACACCTACATTAGTAACATTTTCTTTCCATAGGATCTGTTCTCAGCTCTAATCAAAGGCCTAACATAGACTCTATATGATGATGGTTGACGGGATGATGGCTGTCTACTGACATCTTTTATAAACCTACAGATTCCCAAGGCAATCTTGACTGTAGCTCTTCCCACCATGTCTCCAGTAAAAGCGCTATTCTCTCTTCTTAGGCACACGAGTAAATCTGCAGATGCTGGAAATAAATAAAAACACAAAATGCTGGCAGAACTCAGCAGGCCAGACAGCATCTATGGGAGGAGGTAGTGATGATGTTTCGGGCTGAAACCCTTCATCAGGAGTGAAGTAACGTGGGATGGTGGAGAGGGCATAAGAAGTGGGGGGGAGGGATGAAGTAGAGAGCTGGGAAGTGATAGGCTGGAGGGAAATGGGCTGGGGGAAGGTGGAGAATTATAGGAAATAAAAGAGAAAGAATGGTAGGGCTAGGGGGAGATTATAGTGAGGGGGGAAAAAAGAGAGCGAAAGAGAACCAGACTAAATTAATAGATAGGGATTCCAAAAGTTTCAGGGCTGAAGAAATAGTAGGCTGGGAGCAGAGAGAGAGGCTTTCGCTGAACTGTCGGAGAAAAGATCTGAACTTCTTCGGTGTAGGCATCACTGGAAGAGCCTCCTACCTGCCGGCATGAACATCCAACTCACAGACCTCTGTTGATACCCCTGCCCCCCTTACCCCCATCCCTATTATTTTAGTCTGGTTCTCTTTCTCTCTCTTTTTTCCCCCCTCACTATAATCTCTCCCCAACCCTACCTTTCTTTCTCTTTTATTTCCCATAATTCTCCACCTTCCCCCAGCCCATTTCCCTCCAGCCTATCACTTCCCAGCTCTCTACTTCATCCCTTTCCGCACTTCTTATCCCCTCTCCACCGTCCCATGTTACTTCACTCCTGATGAAGGGTTTCAGCCTGAAACGCCGTCACTACCTCCTCCCATAGATGCTGTCTGGCCTGCTGAGTTCTGCCAGCATTTTGTGTTTTTATTTTCTCTTCTTAGTTTCTTTGTCTCTGCCGGATCGGTTCCCAGGATGAGATTTTCCTTTTCAGGACATGAGTGTTGTCCTCCTTCTTCAAAGAACGGGGTTTCCTTTCCTCTACTATGCCGCCCTCACCCGCTTCTCCTCCATTTCCCGGACATCTGCTCTCACCCCATCTACCCACTGCCTTAACAAAGATAGACTTTGTCGTGTCCTCACCTAGTACCCCATGAGATTCCACATCCAACACATCAATTTGCAGAAACTAACATCTTCATTAATAAAAAGATTTAGAAAGAAAGAAACTAACATCTTCAACAGGATCCCACTACCAAACAAATCTTTACCTCCCAAGCCCCTCTCTACTTTCCACAGGGATCACTCCCTTGTTTTTTCATCCCTCCCCACTAATCTCCCTCCTAGTACATACAGTATCTCTGCAAGCAACAGAAATAATACACCTGTTTATTTACTTCCTCCCTTACTTCCATACAGGGCCCCAAACAGTCCCTGTAGGTGAGGGAACACTTCACCTATGAACCTGTTGGGATCATCTATTGTGTCTGGTACGTCTGATGTAGCCTTCTCTACATTGGACAAAAATTGGGGGACCGCTTTGTTGAGCACCTCCACTCCATCTGTCAAAAGTGGAATTTCCCGGAGGCCAACCATCTTAATTCCTATCACTATTTCCATTCCGACCTGCTGGTCCATGATCTCTTCCTGTGACATGATGAGGCCACTCTCAGGGTGGAGGAGCAACACCTTATATTCTGTCTAGGTAGCCTCCAATCTGTTGACATGAACATCAATTTCTCCTTCTTGTAATTTTTTCCTCTCCCCCTTCTCTCTTCTTGTATTCTCCACTTTGGCCTCTTACTTCTCACCTCCCCCTGATGCCCAACCTCATTCCCTTTGTCCTATACTCTGCTTGCTTCTCCTATCAGATTCCTTCTTCTACAGCCCTTTACTTTTTCCACCTATCACCTCCCAGCTTCTTACTTCAACCCCCATCCCCACCCACCTGGTCTCATCTATCAATTTCTAGCTTGTCTTCCTTCCTCTCCTCCTTATTCGGGTATCTTCCCCCTTCCTTTCCAGTCCTGAAGAAGGGTCTCAGCTTGAAACATTGACTGCTCATCCCTCTTCCTAGCTGCTGCTTGACCTGAATTGTGTCTGTGTTGCTCTGGATCTCCAGATTCTGTAGAATCTCGTGTTTATTACGAGTTTGAGGAGACCTGGTATATCATACAGATATAGAACACTAGAGCACAGAAACAGGCCTTTCAGCTCATCTAGTCCAATGCTGAACTGCTGGTCCCATCAACCCACACCTGGATCATTGCACCCCTCCTACCCCCAAGTCCATGCACCTATCTAAGCTTCTGTTGAGTGTTGCAATCAAATCTGCATCCTTCACTTTTAATGGCAGCTCATTCCAAACTTGCACCACTCTCACAGTGAAGTTCCCTCTCATGGTCTCCTTAAATATTTCACCTTGCACCCTTTACCTATGACCTCCAGTTGTAGTCTCACCCAACCTCAGTGGAAAAAACCTGTTTGTGTTTACCCAATCTATACCCCTCATAGTTTTGTATATCTGTATCAAATCTCCTCTGTGTTGGCATGTGGCCAAGTGGTTAAAGCATTCATCTAGTTATCTAAAGGTTGCTAGTTCGAGCCTTGGCTGAGACAGCGTGTTGTGTCCTTAAGCAAGGCACTTAAACACACATTGCTCTGTGACGACACCAGTGCCAAGCTGTATGGGTCCTAATGCCCTTCCCTTAGACAACATTGGTGGTGTGGAGAGGGGAGACTTGCAGCTTGGGCAACTGCCCAAAAAAACTTTCAAAAAAAAACTTGCCCAGGCTTGCCCTGGAAACTTTCCAAGGTACAAATCTATGGTCTATCAAGACTAACAGAGGCCTACATACATACATCAAATCTCCTCTGCTCCAGGGAATAAAATTCTAAATTATTCAACCTTAGCCTGTGGCTTTGGTCCTCAAGTCAAGTTCAAGTCTAATTGTCATCCAACCATACATGAATACCATCAAACGAAACAGCATACTTGGTTTCTCCGCCAACGAGCAACTTGCAGTACTTCAAGTTCTTAATGTCCGGCAGGGTCTTGTTATCATTAAAAATTGTCATGAGCCTGTGGGCCTGTGCACCTGTATTTGTTCATTGTTGTTTTATCTAGAGTCCTTAAGCCCTTGGGGTTTCTGTTTAACTTTGTCAGACGTTGGGTTTTCTGTGTACTGTGATTAGTTGAAGTGGACTCCCCATTAGTGCTTATTGCGGGTTCCTTGTATGTTGAGAATGATCCGTCCTGCAGTGTTGCTCAGGTGAGGCACTGATATTCCGTTGGAATTCCCATGAATGAGCTCTAGTTTCTATCTCTACATTGGCGTCTGCTGTTCCTCTGCAGTTGGGTTCAATCATTCGTCAGTGCATACCTTGACAAAACACATTTAGAAAGGACAATAGCACCTTTGGTTGATCCTGTAGAAGCCGCTGTGATTGAATGAACCACCACCTTACTGGAAGCCCCAGCAACATCATTGTAAATTTCCTCTGCACTCGTTCAGTCTTGATATTTCCTGTAGGTAGGTGAGCAGACCATTTTAGGTTAGGATTCTAAACTGGAGAAAGGTTGATGACATTGGAAGGGTTCTGGCAGGTGTGGTTTGGGATAGGCTACTTTCTGTCAAAGGGATCCTTGGTAAGTGGGAGACCTTCAAAGAGAAATATTGAGAGTACAGAATCTGTACATTTCCATTAGAATGAAAGGCAAAGCAAACGGGTTTGGGGAACCTTGATAATCAAGGGGTAAAGGCCCTTGAAAGGAAAAAGGAGGCTCATATCACATATAGGCTATCAGGATCCACTTGAGTATAAGAAATGCAAGAAAATACTTCAGAGAAATCATAAAGACTAAAAGTGGACATGAGGTTGTTCTGGCAGACAAGGTGAAGGAGAATCTCAAGGACTTCTACAGATATATTAAGAATAAAAGGACAGCAGGGGACAAAGGTTACTTCATTTGACTACCAGGTGAAAGCATTCAACAAACTGGTTCAACTTGCCATTCTGTCCTCAAATGTTTTCACCATGATCCAATCAGGAAGTGCAGCTGCAATTAGTGCCATTTCTTTTCTTGCAGTGCTTAAAAAATCAGTGAATCTATTGGGTAAAATTGCATTTTGGCTCTCTGTGATTGAGCAAAATTAGAATTACACATTATTGATGAAACAAGTATCTACAGATTTACTGCAAGGAGCAACACTCCCTGGCATCAAACCCCGGCAAGCCTGGCTCCAAATGTTAAAGTTAAGGTCCACCACAACCACAGCACCCCTCCCAACCCACACTGCACATCTCACCATTAAGGAAATAATTTGTCCTATCTGTGATGAACCCCTAGGTTTATCTTGCCATGGATTGTTATGACAAAAAGAAAGAGAAGGGTGGAACTATTTGACTCTACAGCTTGTTTTGATTTAAGCAAGGACACTTACACACACACAGTCAGTCGCAGTTGGAGTTGTACAATGGAAGGAAGCCAGTGACTAAGGGGTTACTGGTTGGAACTTTCAAGTGCCCACAAGGGTGGGTTGAGCATTGACTCAGCACATCGATAAGTGGCTATCACGTTGTGTGATTGGGTCAACCTTGTGGAATCTACCCATGTGTTAACCCCCACCTGGGTGGTAGTTTCCTTTGAAGATGGTATCCCTGAGGTAAGCTCCTATTGATGATAATTCGTAAGTGGATTTGGAATGATGACGGGTAAAACCTACAGCCATTGTTATCCTGTTTTACCACCGTGGAACCTGTGGAATACAACATAAATGCCTTCTCTCAACATTCACCTTGGATTACAAATCTTTCTCTTACATCATTTAATCTGTGTACGAACTGAACTTTCATACCTTACCCCCCCCCCCCACTGAGCTCAATAGTTTGGGAGTTATATTTACACATATGTATACTCATAACACTGTTAACTTTTGATTATTCTTGTTTAAATTGCTATGCTATGTAGATACTAACAAAGATAGTGGTTTTAACATCAAAACCAGACTCCAGGCATGGTCTATTGCTGCTGGTTCATTTAAACCGTTACGGGTACGTAGCACATCAGGACACTAAACATTTCTCTCAGATCACCAATCTATCCTCTAAACCAGGGATCCCCAACCTTTTTTATGCCTTGAAGCCTTGCCATTAACCCAGGGGTCAATGAACCTCAGGTTGGGAACCCTAGCTCGAACCTCAAAGTAATTATTAACAAACCAATTGCATTTTAACCTTACAGTCTTATATCATTAATGAAGAATCTGCCCTATTTCTTGACCATGTTAAAAGATCCCTTTAGAACTGAGGACAGATCACACAGACGACCAGCCAAGGTCTAGTTCATAAAACGGGGGTTATCTTCAATATTGGAACAAAATGAAGCTACAATTATTGGCTCCAGTGACATCAACCCAAATACTGTCAAAGTTAATAATTTCTACTTCTATCAATTGGCAGATGGTTTGACTTGGAGCAAAGAAAGCATCCCAGAGTCTGGAAATTTCAAAATCATCCTGGCACTGACTCAAGGACAGTGAAGACTTCCCCCTTTGTGTTAGTGAACATAATTCTAGGCTTGCTGCTGTACTGGCAAAGAATAGATGTATCACTTGTCCACTCAGAACTCACTGGACACTGCACGTCAACCATTTCTTCTTTGCTAGAGCTTCCATTTTCTCTTCCTCCACCATGGCTACATTGTCAAGAGACTTCTGAGGGGTTTCCTGAAGCTTCTTGATATCACCTCGAATCTTCTTCTCTTTAGTTTGCCTTTCTGTTCTGGTGTTGGGGAGGTAGCAGAGCCAGCCAACAACTGCTCCCCAGTAATATTCTTCAAACTTTCCAAAAATTTTGACAACTTCCTTTATCTTGTGAAAACCTTCGGGAGATGCATCCTTTGCTTTTATCAGGATTTGAACTACCTGATGCTGCACTAGCCCCCTGTGCTTGTCCAACCCCACTCTTGCTCTTCCAAGGGTGCTGCAACCTCCATTCCAATGGCAATTGCCTCTCTGTCCTTTGCATTCTCAATCTCAGTCAAACCATCATCAGTTCCCCAGCTAACACTTTCATCTTCCCATCCACCTGAAGTTGCCCCAGTTGAGGTACCATGCAGGGGTTACCAACCTTACTTTTTATGCCGTGGAGCCTTACCATTATCTGAGGGGTCTGCAGACCCCAGTTTGGGAACCCTTATCCAGAGAGACCAAGTCACGTTCTTCAATGTGAGATTCAACATTAATATAAATGCTATGAAATCATCAATGTTATTGAATCAGCAATAGGTTGCCTTTTTAAACCAAGATTTTATACAACTTCAACATAACATCCCAACTCCTGGACTCAAAACTTTGATTTTTGAAGGCCAACGTGCCAAAAGCACTCTTTACGACACTGTTTACCTGCGACGCCACTTTCACGGAATTGTGGATCTGTATTTAGACGGGACGACTGTTGATGAAAGGATGAAGATTCGGCGTGGCACGTGATGACATTGCAATGTTAAAGGATTTCGTTGAACTGGTGTGCAAACGCAGTGTTTGTATTCAGTGCTGGGCACTGCACAGCGTAGCCGCCGCTTGCATTTCAGAGGTGCAGAGAGCCGGCGAGAACCCGGTAATCCGGCGTGTACGAGGTGTGATGGACAGATGCGCAGCGGCGGGACCCGCACGGAGTCCGGTGCGAGAGTGAATGGAGCGGTAAACCAACCGGACGGAGATGCCGCTCTTTGGGCACGCAATGCCCATGGAAATCTAAATCCCATTCTCGAAGATGCAAGGTAGGCTTTAATCCCAGATGTATGCATTTGTCGTCGAATGGCGAATTTCCAGTGGCGTCCACTCCGGTTTTGTTTTCGCTTTAAAAAGGGGCTTGCTGGATAAACGAACGTGCATTATTATTTTTATTGAAAATCTGTTCGGTTTGCATTGGGTCTCGGCTGCCTGGCGTGCGGACCTGTTGCGGAGCCGCTACCTGCTTGCTGAGGCTCTGCTGCATTGCAGTGTCAGTAGCCGAGGGCAGCGCTGGATTGCCGGCGTCCGGCTGCAGCGGGGGTACGGTGTGGACAGGGGTCGCACCCACCGGGGGGGGGGGGACCTCTGCACTGGTTTAATTCCCGATTACCCACCCTTCACTCTGGGTCACGGGGTGGGGCAGTCTTCACCTGCTGTCCGAGGTGGCACTGAAGGCGGGAATCTCGCCTGAGAAAAGGAGACTGTTAATTGGGTTGTGTCGAGAGGGTCGGTGCTGAGGGAGGATCGGTACTGTGAGGGAACGTCGCGCCTGGGGAGGGTCGGTACTGAGGGAGGAGTGAAATTGAGCGGCCATGAGGGAGCTCCATGTTGGGGGAGGGGCGATACTGAGGGAATAGTACTGGGGTAAGAGCCATGAGGGGCTGTACTGAGGCAGGGGTTGTATATGAGGGTGAGGCAGAACTATCTGCACCTCGGGAGGTTCCATGAGGGAACTCAGCATTGAAGGAGAGGTGGTACTGAGGTGACTAACTCATCATCATCAACCTCAGTCCAGAACCCCGAGGTACCAGGTGGTTAGAGGGATCTCAGCCACCCATTACAACAGTCAATTGCTCTTTTACCAAAGATGGTGCATCATTTTTTGGCGTCGCCCACTCCTGGGGGTGAAACAGTATTCTTTGTCTCCTGCCCCCATTGGCCCCTCTTGTGTTCATGGTTCACATTGTATGTGGAGCACCTTCATGAGAGATGGTCTTTCCCCTGTGAAATGACCCAGGAAAATGCTTTGTCCGGCGCCACTGGTGATGGACAGTTTTAGTGAAGAGTGGGACTACTGACTGACTCTTCCCTGGAACAGAATCTCTCTGCACACTCTTTGTTCTAGACTTTGGGTATCTATAGTCATACATCATTTATAGTCACATTGTACTTGGAATTACATAATGTTGTCAGCTCCCACACAGTTTGCATGTGTAAAATACTAGAGTTAGGGAACTCGTGTTTCTCATGCTGTGATGTTGGCTTTCCCACTCCCACCCGGCTTCTGCAAGTGTAAATGAATTGTAATATAAAGGCACACCGGCCTGTTCAAGGTTCTGTAGTGTGTGTAAGAAATTCTCGTGATTACAATCCCAGACATTCTTTTCCACCTTCTGGGTTAAGAGTCATGGAGCACAGATAAAGGCCCTTTGACCCACTACAATCCTGCAATTGAATACTCATCTACACTAATCTGCTTTACCATTACTTGGTTCCTACCTTCTCTGCCCTGTTAATTCAACATTATTAAATGCTGTGAGTGTCTCTGCTTCCACCACCCCTTCAGGCAGTGCGTTTAGATCCCAACCCCTGTCTGAGTGAAAAATATCTTCCTCAGATTTGCTTTATCTCTCACCTTAAACCTCTGCCTTCAGGTTTTAGACTTCTGTATTTCTTGGAAAAGTTTCTTGCTGTGCCTCCTATTTACATCATCATTATCATGTCCTGTGTTGTATGACGTTGGTAATCATGGTCTATGACCATGTTCGTTCTTGGCAAATTTTTCTACAGAAGTGGTTTGTCATTACCATCTTCTGGGCAGTGTCTTTACAAGATGGGTGACCCTAGTCATTATCAATATTCTTCAGAGATTGTCTACCTGGGATCAGTGGTTACATAGCCAGGACTTGTGATATGTACCATCTGCTCATACGACCATCCACCACCTGCTCCTATGGCTTCACATGACCCTGATCAACGGTGGGGGGGGGGGGGTAATAAGTAGGTGCTATACCTTGCCCAAGGTTAATAGAGAGAAGATGTGCCTTACACCTCCTTTGGTACAGACGTATCTCCAGCCTTCCACCCTTAACTACGCTTGTTTTAATTGTCAAAGTATGCATGTGTAATGCAACTCTGATATTCATCTTCTCCAGATACCCAGAAAATACCAAAAAAACCATAGGCATTGTTGAAAGACAACAACTCCCCCTCCCACTGGCACAAAAAAGAAGCAAAATTCACAAACCCCCACTCTCTCCCTTGCACAAAATACAAACACATCATTCACATGGAAAATGGCAGCTGGAACATCAAAATCCCCAAACCCTCAACCCCCTCCGTCGTAAGTAAAAACAGCGACGATAACATCAAACCCCCAACCCCCTCCCTTGCAGGAAAGAACAGTGACAATAGCTTCAAAGCACCCAACCCCCTCACTCTCTTACCAAAACTAACAGATCGCCCACACAGAAAATTACCGACAAGAACATCAGACTCTAAATCCCCAACTCCTCACCTCTCAAAAAACAAACGTAGCCTCTCCTCATCACTCTGTTCTGATCAGTCAGCACTGCATGCTGTCCAGTGCAATCACCCTTGTGTTGTGGGACCTCACTAACGAGGTGGTCATCAGTAAGAAGTAAATCAAGGACCCACAAAGCAGCTAGTGTCTCGGTTGTATCAAGCTTGGGCAAGTTATGAGTAATTGATTTTTATATATAAATATTTATATCACATGCAAAAACTAATGAAATACCTATTAATAATCTAATCTCTGAAGTTATCATGTCTGTCTTAAACCGGTTGATTTAGGATTTTGTTCTGATGCTGGACTTAATAAGTAAATATCATTTGCAAACCTCAATTCTTGTTCTAACATTAAAAACTCGTAAGATGATGATGGTTACCTGTGAGGGAAAGGGTCCCTCACTGACTATTGTACTAGCCACAAAAGGGAATATTCTCTTTGAAAGAAAAGGCTGATTCTTCATTTCACTGAAACCAAATGCAATTTGACCCTGGTGACAATTATATTTCAGTCCCTGTGTAATACAATCCTGTGGAATCTATCCTGTGACATTAGAGAAAATTTTGACCATTTGATACAGCACGGGGATAAAAAGCATGCATGGGAACTGAGGGGTTAACTAGGATACGCAGTATCCAAGCAGGGAGGTGAGTACTTTTGATTAAAAAATTTAAAGATTTGTCACATGTACATCAAAACATCGTAACATACAGTGAAATGCATTGTTTGTGTCAACGACCAGCACGGTCCAAGGATGTGCTGGAGATGGCCCAAAGGTGTCACTATGCTTCTGGCACTAACAAAGAGTGCCCACAATTACTAACCCTAATTCATACATCTTTGGAATGTGGGAGGAAACCGGAGCAAACGGAGGAAATCCATGCCGGGAGAACGTACAAACTCCTTACAAGCAGCAACGGGAATTGAACCCTGATCACTGGTGCTGTAAAGCATTATGTCAACTACTCTGCCAGCCCTTGTTGCTCATTGCTGGTGCTAAATAGTAGAAATTTAACAGTAAAACAATAACCTTTGAAATTGAGTTAGGTTTATTAATCTTGTGCTCTGAATGTTGGAGGTTGTAGTTAGAGCAAGAACTTTACCACTGAAGTTATACACTCAGTGGCCACTTCATTAGGTACACTTGCTTGTTAATGCAATTATCTCATCAGTCAATCATGTGGCAGCAACTCAATGCATAAAAGCATGCAAACATATTCAAGAGGTTCAGTTGTTTAGACCAAACGTTTGAATAGAGAAGAAATGTGATCTAAATGATTTTGACTGTGGAGTGACTGTTGGTGCCAGATGGGGTGGTTTGAGTATCTCAGAAACTGCTGATCTCCTGGGATTTTCGCACACAACAGTCTCTAGATCTTATAGAAAAACAAAAGAGATCCCGAAGCAGCAGTTCTGTGAGCGAAAATCCCTTGTTAATGAGAGGGGTCGAGGAGAATGGCCAGACTGGTTTAAGCTGACAGGAAGGCGACAGCAGTTCAAATAACCATGCTTTACATTCTTGAAGTGGATGGGCTACAGCAGCAGAAGATCTTGAGCATACACTCCATGGCCATTTTATTAGGTACAGGAGGTGATTAATAAAGTGGCCATTGTGTGGATGTGTCAGACTGTTACTTATATCTTTTTATTAAGAGATACAGCATGGTAACAGGCTCTACTAATCCAAGGAACCCATGGCACCCATTACACCCATGTGACCAATTAACTTACCAACCAGTAACTCTTTGGACTGTGGGAGGAAACCCACCTGGTCACGGGGAGAACGTACAACTCCTTACAGACAGCTTTGGGAAATGCTGCTGAGTGTGTCTTCTCCTTGGGTACTATTTGGACCTGGCTGGGCTAATATGGTATCCAGTCAGGGTGGTTTGCTTGGAGATACTGTATGGGTGCTGTGATTCCTGATCGATAGCAGTGTGTGTAGAACAGGTTAAGTTGCTTTCTGGCCTTGACTGAATAGGAGTCAAGACGAATTATTACTATCTGCGGAAGTGCAGGTATAATGACAACCCTGCTTGTAACTGCATCACAGTTTCGTAGCTACAGCCAACACACCTTTTTCTAGGCCCTTCCATTGGTTGGGGTTGACCATGGATATTGTGTCCCTAACTGTTACGTGATAGATGCAGGCCAGGGCAGAACGATATGGAGAGCAAGCTGTTCCCCATTTATTAGGCTTCTCCTCTCTGTGCAGCTGATGAATCCAAAGGAACCGCAGAGGCCAATATAATTAGGAACCAGCAGAGTCGCAGAGTTGCCAGTCAGGGTTGAACTCAATGTTGGACTGCCTTAGGTACTCTAGCTCCAGATTTTTCATCAGTTTATTCCCAAAGCCTTCCCCATGAGTGGGTATAGCCGCAAAGCGGTGGGGGTTTGAGATCAGAGATTTCCTTCTCCTAGAAGAGCTGCCAACCACATCTGTCTGAACAGCCAATGCACACTGAACATAAATTATATATAAATTATTCATAAATTATACAAGCCAGTGAAAGGGGAAGGGGTTAAAAAAGACAATCAGAAATGATTCCATGGTAGTGCAAGAGGTGGGTCCATAGTGCTCTGTTGCTGAGGAGTGATTAGGGTTGTGCAGATTGGTTCAGGAACCTGATGGTGGAAGGGATGTAGCTGTTCTTGTCGTCTGTACAAGTCCATGAAAAAATTATTTGCAGCAGCATCACAGGCACAGAGCATCAGGTAAGCAGCATTCACAAAACATAAAAAGGAATTATGCACAATATTTACAACAAAGAACACAATAGAGAAAGAACATCCATTTTAGTGCAAAGTAATCTGTTTTATTTGAAGCTTTTTTTGTCAGATGTACATTTACATATACATGTAAATAAGAAACATAGAAAACCTACAGCACAATACAGGTCCTTCAGCCCACAAAGCTGTGCTGAACATATCCATACCTTGGAAATTACCTAGGGTTACCCATAGCCCTCTATCCGGGAGTTTCTTAAAAGACCCTATCGTATCTGCCTCCACCACAGTCATCAGCAGCCCATTCCACACACTCAACACTCTCTGCATTTAAAAAAAACTTAGCCCTGACATCTCCTCTGTGCCTACTTCCAAGCACCTTAAAATTGTTTCCTCTTGTGTTAGCCATTTCAGCCCTGGGAAAAAGCCTCTGACTATCCACACGATCAATGCCTCTTATCATCTTGTACATCTCTATGCAGTCACCTCATCCTCCGCCGCTCCAAGGAGAAAGGCCAAGTTCACTCAACCTATTCGCACAGGTCATGCTCCCCAATCCAGGCAACAACCTTGTAACTCTCCTCTGCATCCTTTCTATAGGTTCCACATTCTTCCTGTAGTGAGGCGACCAGAACTGAGCACAGCACTCCAAATGGGATCTGACCAGGGTCCTATATAACTGAACATTACCTCTCGGCTCCTAAACTCAATCCCACAACTGATGAAGGCCAATGCACCATATGCCTTGTTAACCACAGAGTCAACCTGCACAGCAGCTTTGAGTGTCCTGTGGACTAGGACCCCAAGATCCCTCTGATCCTCCACACTGCCAAGAGTCTTACCATTAATACTATAATCTGCCATCATATTTGGCCTACCAAAATGAACCACTTCACACTTACCTGGGTTGAACTCCATCTGCCACTTCTCAGCCCAGTTTTGCATCCTATCGGTGTCCCACTATAACCTCTGACACCCCTCCCACACTATCCACAACACCACAACCTTTCATCAGCAAATTTACTAACCCATCCCTCCACTTCCTCATCCAGGTCATTTATAATAATCATGAAGAGAAGAGGTCCCAGAATAGATCCCTGAGGCACACCACTGGTCACCGACCTCCATGCAGAATATGACCCATCTACAACCACCCTTTGCCTTCTGTGGGCAAGCCAGTTCTGGATCCACAAAGCAATGTCCCCTTGGATCCCATAGGTTGAAAATCTACAGAGAATGTAACAAAGGATGTTACTGGGTCTAGAGAACTTGAGTTGCATGGAAAGATTGAATAGGCTCGGACTTTATTCCTTGGAATGTAGAAGATTGAGAGGAGATTTGATGGAGGTGTACAAAATTATGAGAATTATTGAGCTAGAGGCCATGGGTTAAAGGTGAAAAGTTTAAGGGGGACATGAGGGGAAACTTATTCACTCAGAAGGTCGTGAGAGTGTGGAACAAGCTGCCAGCACAAGTGGTTCATACAAGCTTGATTTCAAATTTTAAGAGAAGTTCGATAGGTACCTGGATGGTAGGGGTCTGGGAGGGCTATGTTCCCTGTGCAGATCAATGGGAATAAGCCGTTCAAATGGTTCAGCATAGACTAGATGGGCTGAATGTTCTGTTTCTGTGCTGTACTCTATGACTCCATAACATCCATTTTAGTGCAAAGTAATCAGTTTTATTTTAAAGCAATTTTTGTCACAATCATTGAAGCATACAATAAAATGCATGTCAACGACTTCCAGTGCCAGTTTAAAAATGCCTACAATTTACTTACCCTTACCTTTGGAATGTGGGAGGAAACTGGAGCACCTGGAGGAATCCTACTCCATCATGGAGAACGTACAAACTCCTGCTAGACATCTGTGGGAATTGAATCCCAATCACTGATGCTGCAAAGTGTTAAGCTAACTGTTACACTGCTGTGCCGCCTGGTGGTCATAGTGTTGCCTTCATGAGTGCGGAGGGTTTTGCTGGTTGGTTCCAGACGTTAATGGTTGAAGGGAAGTACCCGAACCTGGTAGTGTGAAACTTCAGGTTCCTGTACCTCCTACCTGGTGGTAGCTGTGAGAAGATGGCCTGGCCTGGATGGTGGGGCTCTTTGATGATAGATGTTGCTTTCTTGAGATGGAGACTCCTATAGATACTGTCAGTGGTGGGGAAAGGCATGCCTGTGATGGGCCAGGTTGTATCTACTACTCTCTGCAACCTCTGTTGCAGTGTTATAAGCGTTATACCAGGCCATGTTGCAACCAGTCACGATGTCTGCCTGGATTCCTTGTAAGGCTTGTACGGGTATTTATCTGTGCATCTGCCTAATCTTCCCTGATGGTGAGTCCCAGATTCCACTCCACCCTCTGAGCGAGGAATATCTCACTCTGTCCTTCAGTCACCGAAGCCCTACACTAATTTCCTGCCTCTCTCTGGTTTGTTGTAGAGGTGGCCTCTCGTGTAAGAGCTGTCTGAGAATGCCAGCCAATAGCAAGGACTGTATTTACAAGCTCTTGTAATTGTGAGTACCTGGAGTGAGCGATGAATGGCCAACTGTTAAAGGAGGCAGTTAGTTTTCATTAGAAGG
Source organism: Hypanus sabinus (assembly GCF_030144855.1). Taxonomy (NCBI): domain Eukaryota; kingdom Metazoa; phylum Chordata; class Chondrichthyes; order Myliobatiformes; family Dasyatidae; genus Hypanus; species Hypanus sabinus. Next base: position 31,511,750 of record NC_082718.1, read on the forward strand.
ATTATAAACAGCAGTAAACATTTAACTAGCTGGATCGCTGATCTCTGTGAGTGAGGAGGTGGTCCTGTGAATGAGGGGCATTCTCTGTACGCAGCTGGAGAGCACCAGGATTACACAAAATGGATTAACTCTTTGCTTTCAGACTAGCAACAAAAACAGAATTCAGAATTGGAGATTGTTTATTGTCATTCTTTGGTAAAGAAGTGTAAAGGAGAATGGAATGTTACTCCGGATCTGGTGCAGCATTAAAAAATAACAATAAACATTAAAAAAAACACAACAAGCATGAAGAACACAGTAAATATACATCAAAGATTCAAAGTAGATTTATTATCAAAGTATGTATGCAGTATACAGCCCACAGACAGCCACGAAACCAAGAAACACCATGGAACCAGTTCAAAGAAAGCATCAAACACCCAACGTGCAAAAAAAAAGAATAAATCCTTCAAACAGCGAAAAAACGAGTGGAAAAACATTGAATACAAAACATCAAACCACAGAGTCATTGAAACAGTCTAGGAATGTTCAGTTTAGTTTGATTTAGTGCTGTGTTGACTGCTCCAATCCAATCAAAGTTATGCAAACTTTACTCAGAGAGTGGTAGCAGTGTGGAATGAGCTTTCAGTAGAAGTGGTAGAGGCAGGATCGATATTATTTGTTAAAAAATTGGATAGGTATATGGACAGGAAAGGAATGGAGGGTTATGGGATGAGTGCAGATAGGTGGGACTAGGTGAGATTAAGCATTTGGCATGGACTAGAAGGGCCGAGATGGCCTGTTTCCGTGCTGTAATTGTTATAAAATAGCAATATAGGAGTAGCCAGAAAAGCAAGCATATAAAACAGGACGTACAAGTAACTGTTATATACAGAGACTGTATGTACATAAAGCCACACCAGGTGATAATGGTGGTGGGTTGGGTAAAGAGTGGAGGTGTTATGAAGCACCTGATTGTGTTGTAACACATACAAAATACTAGAGGAACTCAGTATGAAAAGGAATAAACAGTTGGCATTTTGGGCTGTGACCCTTGATCAGGACATCGATGCTGCCTGACCCACTGAGTTCCTCCGGTATTTTGTGTGTGTTGTTCTGGATTTCCAGTAAGTGCATAATCTTCTGTATTTATGAGAAATGTGGTGTCTATAAAGGATTTCAGCTGATAAATCAGGGCATAGTTCCAATATGTCACTGACTTCTGTCACTCATCTGTAATCAAGTGGATCTGAAGGCATGGTGGCACGTGGATATCCCAGTTTCACACTCTATCACTGACACCCCAGCCCTCTTCTCTGCAACGTGAAACATGCTTGTAGAGTCATAGAGCACTAGTGCACGTAAACAAGTGCTTCTGCCTGTCTCATTCCTGCTGACTTGATCTCAGCTCAAAAAGTTGACTATTGATGCTGCCTGATCTGCTGAGTTCCACCAGCATTTTGTGTGTGCTACTCTGGATTTCCAACATCTGCAGAATCTCTTGTGTTATTTTATTCTGCGTATTTGTGTCCTATTAATTTATTTAAATGCAAATGTGTCAGTGTCCATGTGAATTTTTTTTAAAATTTCTGGTAATGTCTCTGAGTGTACACTGTATGTGGATTATGCACAGGATGCTAGGCTGTCTGCCATCATGGATAGAAAATTTTCCCCACACTGAACTAGAAAAGGTTACACCTTTTGAATATTATCCCATCAGGGATGTGTCAGGTGCTGGGGAAAGGCAGATCTTTTTTTCAGTTTGACTATGACAGGTGGAACTCATGGGTAGAGTTGTGTTGTCCAGATTGGGGACGAGATGATTGATCACCTCTGCAGGCTGTGGGGATACAAAGAGGTTGTGAAGGACGATGTCCTCCTGGTTCATCCTGAGCAGCAGAGTACAATAGGACTCTGATCTGTGGGCTCTTCCCATGGATGGAGACAGACACGCACACAGATGGACATTAAGTGCTGCTGGCAGATCATCAGTTTGGTGAAAGACGCCCTTAGGTCTGCCCTGAACTTGCTGGTCTGCCAGCACATGGAGGTATCTGTAGGGGAATGGTGATGACTGACACGTTCCAAGCTGCAGGAGGACGTGCTGAGTGATACACTGAAGCTTGGTGCAGCGTAGAGTTCTTCCACTTCTGGAGAGGGAGGGACTAGTTGAGGGGAGGAAGCCCCTCAATTATTGCAGTAGTATACTACCTCGGGGCCACATGAGTGGCAATGGTGCTAGCATTTTTCAGGAATGTAATTGAACGCGACTTTTAATGCATGGTCTATGAGACATGGAGTCATAGAAAAGTACAGCACAGAAACAGGCCCTTTGGCCCATCTAGACTATGCCAAACTATTTAAACTGCCTAGTTCCATTGACCAACATAAGAATAAAAAAGGTATTGTGGAGTTTATTCTTGTAAATAATGTTTCATAATGAATGAAATTTATTTTGAATACAAATATTTGTAAATAAATATTGTCCGGACTGTAGTCAGAGTCATTCAGCACAGAGCCAGGCCCTTCAGCCCATCTTGTCTGTGATAAACAAGTTGCCTAACTGAGTTAGTCCCATTTGCTTGAGTTTGGCCCATATCCCTCTTGACCGGTATGGTAATGTGGTGGTTAACGCAATGCTTGACAGCAACAAAAACTAAGATGGCGGTTCAATTTCTGCCACAGTCCGTTTTATATATATATAAAAAAAAGTTTGTACATTCTACCTGTGACCAAGTAGATTTTCTCCCACGTTACAAAGATGTATGGGTTAGGGGTGGTGAGCTGTGGGCATGCTATGTTGGCACTGGAAATGTGGCAACACTTGCAGGCTGCCCAACACAATCCTCACTGATTAGATTTGATGCAAACAGTGCATTTCACTGAATGTTTTGATGTACATGTGACAAATAAAACTAATCTTTTAAACCTTCCCTATCCATGTAATCTGAATGTCATAACTGTAGCTGCCTCCACCAATTTCTCTGGCAACTTGTTCAACCATCCTCTGTATGGGGGAAAAAGTTGCCACTTGGGTCCCTCATCAACTTTAAACTTTTATCAGTCCTGGTAAAGGGTCTCAGCCTGAAACGTTGACTGTTTATTCCTCTCCATAGATGCTGCCTGACCTGCTGAGTTCCTCCAGCATTTTACTTCAGATTTCCAGCATCTGAAGAATTTCTTGTGTGAATCAGATTCAGGTTTAATATCACCAGCATTCATCGTGAAATTTGTTGTTATGTGGCAGCAGTCCAATGCAGTACATAATAATGATAATAAACAAATTGCTCTGAATATAAATTTAAAAAGTTAAATTAAGTAAGTAGTCCAAAAAGGGAGAGAGAAAAAAAGTACTGAGGTAGTGGTCATGGGTTCAGTCTGTTCAGAAATCAGATGGCAGAGAGGAAGAAGCTGTTACTGAATTGTTGAGTGTGTGTCTTCAGGCTCCTGTACCTCCTCCCTGATGTTGGCAATGAGAAGAGTGCATGTCGTGGATACTGGGGAAGCTTGTGCCCATGATGGAGCTCACCGAATTCACAGCTTTCTACATTTTATATTGATCCCGTGCAGTGCCCATCTCCGTTAAAAGGATCCTTTATAGTTCCCCTTTTTAACTCCCCCCTCAGCTTAAAACTGATGCACCATCAATAACTCACACTGAGACGTAAGGCGAGATATCGGCTTTTATTGACTGGAAGAAGGAACCAGGAGTGAGTGTCTATCATACTATGTCCTGGAGACTGAGGCCGAGCGTCAGGCCTCAGATCGCCTTTATACAGGGGCCTGTGGGAGGAGCCACAGGAGCAGTCAGCAGGGGGCGTGTCCAGACAGGCACATAGTTCACCACAAAAACTATGCGCTCTAGTATTCAACATTTCTACTCTGGGGGTGGGGGAAGATTCTGATTGTCTACCCTATTCTATTCTCCTTGTCATTTTATAGACTTCCAACTTGCCTCGGCTTTTACTCCAGAGAAAACAACCCACATTTGTCCAACCTTGTAGCTAATACCTTCTCTTCCAGCCAACATCTTTGGAACCTTTCCATCCTTCCTGTCATAGGGTGACCAGAACTCACAACTGTGACCTAACTACAGTTTTATTCAACAGCACCTGACCACCTGACCCTTGTACTCTTCGCCCTGTGAAAGCAAGCATGCTGTACACTTTCATTGTAAGGCTCTGAAGATTTGATGGGTGCTATAAAAACAGAGAAGATCATAAACACAAAGGGATTCTGCAGACGCTGGAAATCTAGAGCAACAACGCATAGAATGCTGGAGGAACTCGGCAGGTCAAGCAGCATCTACAGAAATGAATAAAGAGTCTCACGTTTCGGGCCAAGACCCTTCATTGGGCATGGAAAGGAAGGCAGAAAATTGCAGAATAAGAAGGTGGGGGAGGGGAAGGAGGACAAGCTAGAAGGTGTGGGAGGGGGATAAAGTATGAAGCTAGGAGGTGATAGGTGGAAAAGGTAAAGTGCTGAAGAAGAAGGAATCTGATAGGACAGGAGAATGGACCAGGAGGAGGGGCGCCTGATAGGCTGGTGAGGAGAAGAGCTAAGAGGCTTGAGTGGGGAATTGAAAAAGAGGGTAAAGGCAGGGGGAGGGGAAAATTACTGGAAGTTGGAGAAATCAATATGCATGCCAACAGATTGGAGGCTGCCAGACAGAATACGAGGTGTTGTTCCTCCACCCTGAGAGTGGCCTCATCATGGCAGAAGAGGAGGCTATGGACCGACTATGGTTATAGGTGAGGCTGCTTTACCTTGTCCTGAGGGCAGGAAGGGAGAGGAGGCTGGACACACTTTGCCAGCAAACACATAACATTGGAAGGAAACAAAGAATCTTAACTGTCACACCAGCCAATTGAAATGCTGTTCTGTATCTTGCTAGGACTGTGAATATTTTAAGTGTTCTCAATATTTTATTCTGTCAGCAGCAGCTCTTTGGATGGCCAATGTAAATGTTTACATAATTAGTCTAGACCAGCCTATGTAACCCTGCTTATAGATTGCATTTCTGTCTAGGATTTCTGGCACCCACTTACCTTGTTCTCTCTCGTGGTCCCAATGCACAACACAGCCCCTTTAATTAGCCTGGGCCCCTTTCCCTGTGCGGTGGAGTCTTGGGATCTGTGATCAGAGGGACCTTGCTACGAGTCCGGCCAGGGCTGCCGAGTTTCCAGTCAGCGTGTACGGCTGGCCCCATGAGGGCTTCTGCACGCAGGGTGGTCTTGCAATCTGTTCTGAGAGAAGTGGACGCAGAATATTGAAAGACCTAGACAGAGTTCATGTGGAGAGGATATTTCCTATAGTGGGGAGTCTAGGACCAGGGGGCACAGCCTCAGCATAGAGGGACATCCTTTTAGAAAAGAGTGAGGAATTTCTTTAGGCAGAGAGTGATAAATCTGTGGAATTCATTGCCACAGCCGGTTCTTGATTAGTAAGGGTGTCAGAAGTTATAGGGAGAGGGGAGAAGGCAGGTGAATGGGGGTTGATAAGGGTAATAAATCAGCCATGATGAAATGGCAGAACAGACTTGATAGGCCAAATGGCCTAATTCTGCTCCTATGTCTATTGATCTAATGGAATTTGTTAGGATGGAGAGTGATGGATTAGTCTGGTTAGTCTAGAGGAAATTGGGTCTTGTAGCTTCTGTGATTTAACCTTCTATGTTTCCCAGTATGTGAGCTGTCCGCACGTTGAAAGGTTCCCGGCCGCATCACCTTTTGCAGAAAGGAGGGGAGTAACCAGAGCACACTCAGAGTGGGATTCCCTGTGCCCTTCCCAATCCCGTGTAAGATACAGAGACTGGGTGTCCTTCAGCAGGCCAGCAAGCAAAGGGTTAATAGACAGGAGCTTTTAAGTAAGTAGTAGTGTCTGCATGAAGCTCCCGTGTTGCCTTGCCTATCAGGTGCTCAGTAACCACTCTCCACTGAATGGCTGAGCTTATTTGTACTTTGCTTAAAGCTTTGCAGCTGTCTGCAGAATCCCCTCTGAAACTAGTTGCAGGATTGAACCTTGGATCTAAGCGCAATTGTTTTTTTTCACTCCCCCCCCCCCCCCCACATCTAATTATGCTGTTCTCTCCCCTCCCCTGCCTGTGTTGCTCTGTTGCTGTGATTTTTTTTTGTGTGTGTCTGTGGCTGGCTCGAAAGCAGTCAGTATTTAAGCCTTGTTCTCTGGCTTGTTCCTTTCTCTGCTGACTGCAGGTGCCTGAATGTTCTTCACAAGGGAAGCAACTTACTTCATCTGAGAGAGTCTGCTGACTCGGGACTATGGCCGTGCAGCCCGAACCATCTTTCAGCTTGCTTACGGTAAGCAATTCTCATTTCACACAGGCTGCTCCCCTCCCAGCTGCCTGGTAAAAGATGGAGGTTTTCATTTACTGGCTGGGTTATGTTTGGGAGTTGGGAGGCATTTGCTTTGTAGGAGCTTGGCCCCCATAACAAGGGGAATGAAATTTTTATTAGGATAGTAAACAGGCCTGTGCTACTTTGAGATTTCATGCAGGGAAGATGTCATCAGTTCTCAGGGGAATGACTCGCTGGTCCGTTAACTGACAGTCCCATTGAGCACTGTGTAATTGCCTTAGAATTTAAGGGGTTTTGTTTTTCCTCACCTATAGGAAGCTTTTGCAAATTTTTGAACAATGAAAATAGCTGAATCTCTCCATTTTATTTTCTGCTTGTGTTTGGAACGGGGAGTGTTTTCCCAGTGAGCTCATTGCTGAATTAAAAGTGTTCCAGAAGCACTGTGCCCCATTGTTAATACGGATGACTTCCTAAATTATCTCCTTTGTTTCGATGGAATCTATTATTCATTGTCCTGATGAGGACTGGCCTTTTTAAACGCAGCCCGAAGTCTGACGCGCTGTTTATTTGAAAGGACAGAGTTGCTTCAGTGGCTGTCCCAAAGTGGGATGTCCATGTGATGTCACGTTTTGGCGACATCAACTCTGAATTGTCGTGTGATTTAAGGTCAGAAGTAAGGTGAATCTTGGGTCACACCATGTTCGGCAATCCCTCCAGATAACCTCTTAGAGGCTTATAAATGTATTCTGGTGTTGTGTAAGGGAATATATTAAATATATCTGCTACTTCATTTGATTACATAGAATAGCTTGCTTGGTGTTATGTACTGTTTTGTATAACTTTGGCAATCATGGTCTTTCCATGACCATCATTGATTGTTCTTGGCAAATTTTTCAACAGAAGTGGTTTACCGTTGCTTTCTTCTGGGACAGTGTCTTCACAGGACAGGTGATCCCAGCCATTATCAATAGTCTTCAGAGATTGTTTGCCTGGCGTCAGTAGTCTATATAACCAGGACTTGTAATGTGCACCAGCTGTTCATACGATCATCCACCACCTGCTCCCGTGGCTTCAGGTGACCCTGAATGGGGGTGCTAAGCAGGTGCTACATCTTGCCTAAGGGTGACCTGCAGGCCAGCAGAGGAGAGGAGTGCCTTATACCTCCTTGGGAGAGACATAGCTCCACACTACCACCTCAATGTAGAATAGCACGACACGGGAGTCAGGGTGTTCAGCCAGCTATATTTGTGCTAACCATGAATGCATTTTAAGCTGCATATTTGCTTGTTAGTTTACTATTGTCACATGTACTGAGATACAGTGAAAAAACTTTGTTCTGCATGTCATCCATTTAGATCATTTCATCACATCAGTGCAAGGGAAAGCAAGAACAGAATGTAGAATAAAGTGTTACAATACAGAGAGTGCAGTTCAGATAGACAATAAGATGCAATGTCTTAATGAGGTAGACATAATTGTGAGGGAGCTGTTCAATAGTCTGATAGCAACGGGGTAGAAGCTGTCCTTGGGCCTGGTGGTATATGCTTTCAGGCTTTTGCATCTTCTGCCTGATGGGAGAGGGGAGGAGCGAGGATGTTCAGCATGGGTGGGGTCTTTGATTTTGCTGGCTGCTTTACTGAGACTGTGGGAAGTACAGACAGACTCCATAAAGGGGAGGGTGGCTTCTGTGATGTGTCCATTGCTCTCTGCCATTTCTTGTGGCCTAGGGCAGAGCAGTTGCCGTACCAACCCATGATCCATCCGGATAGGTGATTCCTAACCCTCCATTCCCTTGCCTATTCACACGCCTGACTAAATGTCTCTGAAATACTGATATCATATTTGCTTCCAACACTTCCCCTGACAGCTTGTTCCAGGCACCCACCACTCTCTGTGTAGGAGACACCACAGAAGGTGGTGGATACAGCCCTGTCCATCCCAGGCAAAGCCCCTCTCACCCATTGAGCACATTTATGAGGAGCGTTGTCACTAGAAAACAGCACTCATCACCAAGGACCCCCACCGCGATCTCTTCTCACTACCACCATTGGGCAGGAGGTACAGGAGCTTTAGGTCCAACCCCACCAGGTTCAAGAATAGTTATTACCATCAGGCTCCTTAACCAGCATGGATAACTTCACTCACTTCAGCACTGAACCGATTGTATAACCTGCAGACTCATTTTTGAGGACCCTTTACAATCCATGTTCTCAATATTATTTACTTAATTATTTTAAACTTATTGATTGATCGCACTATTTCTCTTGTTTTATTGCTTGGCAATCTATGTATATATAGTTTTTCATAAGTTCTGCTGCAACTCTTTATTTTCTGTAAAAGCCCACAAGTTAAATCCTGCAAAAAGTAGTAGATATGACCCAGTCTGTCCTGGGTAAATCCCTCCCCACCAGTGAACACATCTGCATGAAACATTATTGCAGGAAAGCAGTATCCTTCAGCAGGGACCCCTGCCACACATGTCATCCTCTCTTCTTACTGCTGTCATCAGGAAGAAGGTACAGGAGCTTCAGGACTCGCACCACCATGAACAGTTACCATCCCTCAACCATCAAGCTTTTGAACCAAAGGGGATAACTACATTTGCCCCATTATTAAAATACTTCCACAACCTATGGACTCACTTTCAAGGACTATGTATCTCATGTTCTTGATATTTATTGCTTATTATTATTATTATTATTTCTTTATTTTTGTATTTGCTCAGTTTGTTGTCTTTTTCACACTGGTTGAACATCCAAGTCGGTGTGGTCTTTCATTGATACTGCTACAGTTGTTATTCTGTGGATTTATTGAGTATCTGCAAAAAAAGAATCTCAGGGTTGTATACATTTATGTACTTTGTTAATAAATTTACTTTGACTTTGGAATTTGACTCGTAGATCTCCTTTAAACTTTTCCCCCATTCACCTTAAAAGCCCTCTAGTATTTGTTGTTTCCACCCTGGAAAAAAAACTCTGTCGAACCTTTCTGTGCTTTCCATCCCTGTACGTACGTAGCTTGTTTCAGGCCTGACACTGCCAGCTGACATGAGTCGATATGCAGCCAAGTGCGTGCTTTGTGAGATCACAGTCAAGGTTAAGAATGGGTATAAACGGCTCTTCCTCAGACTGCCGGGGGTGCCATCCTGTTCAACTGGTGGGATGGGATCAATCACTTTGTGTTGAAGCCTTTGGGCCACAGAGAAAGCAGTTGGGGAGAATTGAGCGTTGCAGTAAATGGTGTGACAACAACCAGGCACCATCAAAAGTTGCCATCTGCTTCTGTCCAAAACAGCAGTGGAGCCGATGGACTGTACCAATTTGTCATTTAATTTTAGTAGATGTGTAACAACAGGACTTTGTGACTCTGTCACTATCCTAGGTGAGTACTCTTCCCTTCCCTGTGTTGGAGGAATTGTCACACAGCTTCAACGTAGGCTCTTGGGTTCGTATACCTCCCATTGATGTTAACTCTGCACTAACTTGGCAACTCATTTTAAACCATTTCTCAATCCCATTCCAACATGTCAGTCCGTGGCTGCCTCTATGGTCATGATGAGACCACTCTCAGTCTGGAAGAGTAACACCTATATTACGTCTGGGAAGCCTCCAAACTGGAGGTATGAACATCAATTTCTCCAGCTGCCTTTAAATTCTCTAGCGCCCCCCCCCCCCCCCGTTTTTCCTTTCCCTATTTTGGTTCCCCTGTCAACCCTTCCCTTCTTGCCTCCTCATCACCTCCCTCTGGTGCCCTTGCTCTCGTGGTCCACTCTCCTATCAGATTCCTTCTTCAGCTCTTTACCTGTTCCACCTATCACCTCCCAAGGTCTCACTTCACCCCCCTCACCTTGCTCATCCACCTATTTTCCTTCACCCACATGGTCTGACCTATCACCCCAGCTTGTACTCCTCCCCCCCCGCCCATTTTCTTATTCTTGCCTCTTTGTCCCTTCCTTTCTAGTCCTGATAAAGGGCCTGGGCCCGAAACGGCAACTGTTCCTGCCTTGCTGCACAGATGCTGCCTGAATTGTTGGGTTCCTCCAGTATTTTGTGTGTGCTGCTCAAGATCTGCAGAATCTCTTGTGTTTATAACCCTCCACTAACCCTGTTTCACTCTCCCCACATTCTCACTAGTTCTCTCCAGATTCCATCCCTCATCCATGCTTTAATTAATTTACCAACTCTAGCACCCAGGGGAAATCCATGCATTGTTTTTTTTAATTAGCACCAGTGCGGAGTAAGCCTTTCCAACTCCTTGAGCTGTGCCACTCCAGCAACTCCCAACAAACCCGATTAACCCTAGCCTAATCACAGGACAATAAGCATTTAAGCTACTAACTGGTACATTTTTGGATTGTGGGTGGAAACTGGAGAACCTGGAAGAAACCCATGGTGAGAACATACAAACTCCTTACAGAACAGTGCCAGAATTAAACTCTGAACTGTGCACTGCCCCAAGCTGTAACAGTGTCACGCTAATGGCTGCACTGTCATGGCACCCATTATGGGGAGAACGTGCAAACTCCACACAGACAGCACTGGAGATGACGGTTGAATTTGGATTGCTGGAGCTACAAGGCAACAGTCTACCTGTGCATGCTCTGGATGGTGTTGCAGGGGAGAGAACAACGTAAATCGGTGTAAAACAAAGATAGCAATATGACAGAATTTGCTTCAGATTAGATATTAACTTTATTTGCCACATACACTGTACATCAAAATGGAAATGCGTCGTTTGTGTCTGATCAGAGCAGCGAGGATTGTGCTTCCGATGCCGACATAGCATGCCCATAACTCACTAACTCTAACCGGTATGCCTTTGGAATGTGGGAGAAAGCCAGAGCACCTGGAGGGAAACCCACGCGATCACGGGGAGAATGTACAAACTCCGTACAGGCAACAATGGAACACAAATCCCGATTGATGAACACTGGTGCTGTAAAACGATTGCACTAATTACTCTGCTGCCATGCAGGTCATCTCAGAAATCTTTTGGGCATATTTGGAAGCCAGACAGCATTATTTAATTATTTATTTTCAGCAAAGTTCTACAAACATATACAAAATATGCCCAACAAAATTCCAGTTTGTAAACTCATCGGAAATGAACCTCTAACTTTCTGACTCAAATCCTGAAAACCTTTCTACAACTTGACAAACCTCGACTCTTATGACAAGCATACTGATTGGTGCCAGTACTGGCACACCATGCCCCCTCCCCAGCCCGCAGAGCTCTGATCAATGACACCACCTCACTCTACCTGGACTTCACTACAGCTTTCAGAAGAAACTAGACCGACTCAGAAGTCATTGTGCCAAAACAGCACAAACACCACACTGATGGGGTGCCTGGCAAACCCTAGCTTGGCATCCCAGCGCAGGATGTCCTCCACCTGGTCCAAACATGCCCTCTCACCAAGATCCGAGACAGCTTTGCTGTGGTCCATCGATGCAGCCACAAGCTGGAGGAGTGGCTTGATGAGAAACCAATTAGAAGAGAAAAACACCAACCTTATGGGGGAAAGAATTAGAGATAGAGCGTGGAACAGACCCTATCAGCCTAAAAAGCCATGCCACCCACCACCCAACTATTTAACCGTAGCCTGATCACAGGACAATTTACAATGACCAATTAATCTATCAACTAGTATGGCTTTGGACTGTGGGCAGACACTGGAGCACCCAGTGTAATCCTACACAGTCTTGTAGAACGATTAAACTTCTTACAGACGGCTCTGGAATTGAACTCCGAACTCGGATGCCCCAAGCGGTAATAGCATTGGGCTAGCTGCTGTGCTACAGTGGCACTCTCTCCTGTGTCCTGCTCTGTCTTCTGCACCCAGTTCACGAAAAGATCTGCCATCAGATTGTTCCACTTTTTCTCTGCTATGAGAATTGCAGTAACAGGAGACAGGAGGTAAATGTCATGAACATGTTCTTGGGCCATTGGTAAAGGATTATGTTATGGTTTTTAGCTTCAAAACATTACGCTAATTCAAAGGAAGATCTGGAGTCCAGAAACGAAGATCTAACTTCGAGTTTATTTTAAGCGCAGAATGTGTATCACATGACAGTGTGATAACATATGCAATTCATATATTTTTACATAATATATCGTAATTATTTAAACAAACAAGAATGCTTAATCAATCTCTGAGTGTGAGTGTGTTACACACATTACTCAAATATTATTGAAATGTTAAATACAAAGGATATAGTTGAGCTTTTACAAAAAAAAAGGCAAGATAGTTGAATAGTGTGGAAACAATGAGAGACATTGAACAGAGAACACAGAACAGTACAGCACTGTATAGGCCCTTGGCTCACAATGTTGTGTCGACTTTTTGACCTACTCTGAGATCAATCTAACCCTTCCCTTCATAGCCTTCCATTTTTCTTTCACCCATGTGCCTAACTAAGGGACTCCTAAATGTCCCTAATGTATCTACCCCTACTTCCACTCCTGGCAGGACATTCCATATACCAACCACTGTCCGTGTAGAGAAAAATAAACCCTACCTCTGATATCACCCCTGTACTTTCCTCTTGTCACCTTAAAGTTATGCCTTCTCTTAATCCCTGCCTCTTATCATCTTGTACACCTCTATCAAGTCAACTCTCATCCTCCTAAGCTGTAGCTGGCTTAACCTATCCTCGTAAGACATGCTCTCCAATGCAGGCAGTATCTTTGTAAATCTCCTCTGTATCTTCTCTAAGGCTTCCACATTCTTTTTTTTTAATGAGGTGACCAGAACTAAACACAATATTCAAAGTGTGCCTAACCAGGACTTCATGGAGCTGTAACATTACCTCACGGTTCTTGAATTCAGTCCACCTGTCTAATGAAGCCTATACACCATATGCCTTCTTAACCATCCTATTAACTTTCGTAGCAACTTGAGAGACCTCTGTTCCTTCACACTGACTCACTTAGTCTTACAACGTAGGAATAAAAGAACTATTTTTGGCTGAGAGGCTGTTATTAGTGGGGTGTCTCCAGATTGATGCCGGGACCACATTGGTTTGCAATCTATATCAGTGTAATATATCCACATTTGCTGGCAATACAGAGCTGGGTGGCAGGGAATATAGGTAGGCTAAGTGCATGGGTGAGGATGTGACAAATGGAATGTTTGTTCGTTCGCTGTGTGCCATGTCTTGGATGATCGTTTGTCTTTCCATGACCATGGTTATTCTTGGCAAATCTTCCTACAGAAGTGGTCTTCCATTGCCTTCTGGGCAGTGACTTTATAAGATAGGTGACTCCAGCCACTATCAATACTCTTCAGAGATTGTCTGCCTGGCGTAACTGTCGCATAGCCAGGACTTGTGAGGTGCACCAGCTGCTCATCCGACCATCCACCACCTACTCCCATGGCTTCATGTGACCCTGATCTGGGGGTGGGGGCTCTAAGCAGGTGCTTCACCTTGCCCAAAGGTGACCTGCAGGCCAGTGGAGGGAAGAAGAAATATGTGAAGCTATCCACTTTGGTAGTCACAGTTGAACCTCTAACTCAAAGTTACTCTCAAATTCCCGTAATATCTAAAAACCTTGTGATTTCAGTCACTGAGTATATGCAAGATAGAACATCCACTGTTTTCCTCTCTTCTTGTATCCTCTGTTACACGAGTGTAGGTGAGTGTGTTTGTGTGTGTGTGTGTGTGTGTGTGAAGATATTGAGTACGTTGCTGCATGTTTCTTATGCTAATTCAGTAAAAATGTTGATAAAACCTCCTCTGGATTTTTGACCACTTCTCTGGAGAAAAAGGCTATCAATGGACTGGAAGATTTTGAATGAACTCCATTGACGTTGATTGTGTGAAGTGTTGTTTGGAGAAATGAAAAGTGATTGATAAAATTGATTTTTCTTTAAAAATCAGAAAAAAGTGAGTGATGGAGATGTAAACAGTGCAATCCCGAGAGAGAGTTTGAACACCGAAAGGAATTCTAATTGCTTCTTCTGTCTTGTGTTTTTCAAATTACACAAAATGAGATTTAACAGCAGTCATAAAGCCAGTCTTGACAGGGTTAATTATATTGCAGTTTTGATTTTTATGTACTGGACTAAACATTGGTGTACAGTTTCCAGGAAAGAGAAGTGTTCTGGCCTTTCCTGCTCTGTTTTACTTTATTACTGTGTTTTATTGTTACTTTGCAAGTACCCTGCAGCACCCTGCCCTTTGACCTGTGAACTTGTGGACAATTATTTGTCTGCATTGTTTTACCAATAGAATTGTGTGCTCTTAAAGCTTTTGTTAAGCTAATCCTGGGCCAAAACTTGAAGGTGTTATGCGTAGGATCAGATATTTGTGGTGTGCCTGTCATGTCTCCTTACATGGCTGAGGGATTCACTTTGAGGCCCTTGAATTCAGGAACCATCTTTTACTTTCATTCCCTCTACCTACTGTGTTTCTAAACTGGTATCCATCTGTAATGCTGACCAGAGATGTTCTGTCTCCAATGTTTTGGAATTAGGCGTGGAACAGACCATAAACAATAAGGATACCCTTGCATTGAAGGTGCCTGATTTGGAAGACTTTAGTTACAGGGAGAGATTGGATAGGCTGGGCATGTTTTCCCTGGAGTGAAGGAGGCTGAGAGGTGATGTGGTAAAGGTGTGTAAGATTGAGAGACATGATCAAAATCCTTCTCCCCACCTCCAAAGGCTAGGGTACCAAAAACAAAAAAGCCGTAGGTTTAACACAAGCAAGAAGATTTAAAGGGTTCTGATGAAGGGTTTCAGCCCAAAACATTGACTGTTTACTCTTTTCCATAGATGCTGCCTGGCCTGCTGAGTTCATCTAGCATTTTGTGTGTGTTGCTCAGATTTCCAGCATCTGCAGATTCTCTCTTGTTTGAGATTTAAAGGGAATTTGGGAAGGGCTTTTTTTTTAAATACGGGTTGATATATGGAATATGGTGCCAGAGGAGAATGTGGAATCAGATAGTTTTTTTAAATTATTGAGACACAGCACAGAATAGGCCCTTCTGACCACTCAGGTCGTGCCGCCCAGCAATGCCCCCATTGTGATTTCCTCCCACAGTCCAAAGATGTACCATTTGGTAGGTTAATTGGTCATTGTAAATTGTCCTGTGATTAGGCTAGGGTTAAATTAGGACTTGCTGGGCAGCACTGCTGAAAGGGTCAGGAGAGCCTGTTCCATGCTGTATCCAAACAGATAGATAAGATAAACATAAAATCACCTTACAGATTGAGCTCAGAACTTCAAATGCCCTGAGTCGCAATAGCATTGCGTTAACTGCTATGCTACTGTGGCACCCTGCCAGACAGACCCTAATGTATCTGCCTCTACCACCACACCTGGCTGTGCATTTAGGCCGACACTTAAATGGACAAGGCATAGAAGGATACGATCCTAATGCTGACAAATGGGTGGGTGTAGCAAACAGGTCAGCACAGCGAGGATGAGCTGAAGGCCTGTTTCTGTGCTGGCCCTTCAGCTCATCATTAACTCTGATTCAATGGATCCATAACCAAGCCTGCCCTGGAGTCTTGCAGCAACTGGATTTTAACTACAGTACTGTGCAGAAGTCTTAGGGGCACATGTATATAGTGAGGGCACCTAAGACTTGCACAGTATTGTAGTAATTTTATGTATTGCACTGTACTCTGTTGCGGAAAAAAAAAGTTTCATGACATACGTGAGTTATAAACATGATTCTGATAGTGTCTCTATTGTGAACTGAGAGTGGGAAGGGGACAAGAAAAGGGGAATCATTGTTGGGAAGAGGGGAGGGGAGGGGGAGGGAGGGAGTGGGAAGCACAAGAGAGACATTCTGTAATGATCAGTTACCCATTCTTTTAAAATAAAGTGACCTTGCCTGGTGTCTCAGGGCTGGGTGTGTTTTCATTCATGCCAACTCCACCCCGGCACTCCTTCTCTGCCACTTGTCCCACACCTTCCCACAGTACTCCCCCCTCACCATTCCCAACATCGTTTCTTCCCACCAGTTTTGGGCACCCTACATATAAACATTTGCCTAAAACTTTTGCACAGAACTGTAACTTTGTCCTTTTCGCCAACCAGCTTCTAATTCTAGCCAACTTCCAACATATGCACTCTATATCAGGAGTTCCCAGCCTGGGATCCATAGTCCCCTTGGTTAATGGTACGGGGCTGTAAGTAGACATTTCTAGAAAGTAGTTTGAGAAGTGGAGATTGATAGATTCTTGATTAGTCAGTGTGTCAAAGATTACAGGGAGAAGGCAGGAGAATGGGGCTTGAGGCATAATAAATCAATCATGATAGAATGGCAGAGCGGACATGATGGGCTGAATGGCCTAATTCTGCTCCTATGTATTATGGTCATATCCTGTCTGTCCTCCATTCCCTGCTGTACGGTGAACCAGCTGAGTATCAGTGAAAGTTTCTGTGGAGAAAATGAGGGATCTTGAGACCCATGACCATAGATCTCTCAAAGTTGTCACACTAATTGATAGGATGGTTAAGAAGGTGTATGGTGTGTTTAGTGTTCAAGAGCCATGAGGTAATATTGCTGCTCTCTAAACCTCTGGTTAGACCACACTTGGAATATTGCATTTAGCTCGGATCATCTCTTTATAGGAAGGATGTGGAAGCTACGGGGAGGGTGCAGTCTTACCAAGAGGTTTCGGCCTGAAACGTTGCCTATACTTTTTTCCATAGCTGCTGCTTAGCCTGTTGAGTTCCTCTTGCATTTTGTGTGTGTTGCTTGGATTTTTAGCACCTACAGAGTGAGTGAGTTAGGGTGTTTCTCTTTGAAGTGAAGGAGGGTAAGAGGTGACTTGATAGAGTGCACAAGATGAAGAGTGACATAGATTGAGTGTGGAGAGCCGCTTTTTCCCAGGGCAGCAATGGCCAATACTTACGGGCATAATTTTAAGGTGATTGAGGGAAGGATGTCAGAAGTGCTTTCTTTTACACAGAGAATGGTGGGTGTGTGGGACGTGCTGCTGGAGGGGTAGAGGCAAATATATTTGGAACATCTAAGAAACTCTTAGGTAAATGGATTATGGAAACATGGAGAGTTAAGTGCGAGGGAAAGGTTAAAAGAGCAGCACAACATTGTGGGCTGAAGGGCCTGTACTGTGCCAGAATGTTCTATTTGTAGTGATTTTTTTCTCATTACACATTACACCTCCCATTGATCAGTCCCAGATGTCTGTGTTCATGGGGGGCTTGAAGTGACCTGCATAAAATTTCATCCTATTTGTCAATTTTAGAAGTTTATTGGGTAGCTTATCTCAAGGCAGTGCCAGCCTCTGCTTCTCCCAGCATGGAATCCCGAGATTTGCTCTTGGTTACCACTCCCCGTGATCCGCAAGGTCTGTTCATTTTCCTGTCACTTAAAATGCTGAAGTTTTTCTATTGTCAAAGTCAAAAAGTAAGTCGAGTCAAGTATGGTGTTCTTCTATTGGTAGGTCCTCAGGTGTCTATAGAGACTAATCTGGGATCCACATATTCTGGTGCAGTGTGGGCAAGAGTAATTGGTGGTTTAGTCTCTCCTTTACAGCTGCTGCTTGTTCTCCACAGCACAATGGAGGTTGTGCTCTCTTATAGCACAGCTGCCTCAAGAACAGATTTCCTCCGGGCGTATCTAGTGAGTGGAATGTCTTTTCTGGTTTTTAGATGGTATGTTGAACTTTTTCAGGTTAATTTTGATGTTATCATCAAAGTGTTTCTTTTCGCCCACCACGGGCTCACTGACCTTACTTCAATTGTGATCAAAGGATCTGTTTGGAGGGATATGAGTTAGACATCCAGATGACATGACTGATCCATTGGAGACTGTGTGTCACCGTATACTACTTTGCGAATCATTTCCATCCAGGCATTTACAGAAAAATAATGCAATAGGTTATGAAAAACTGTACATGAAAGATGGACAAACAGTCAATGTAAAAAAGAAGACAAATTGTGCCAATAAATAATACTGAGAACACCAGTTATAAAGTCCTTGAAAATGTAGGTTGTGGAATCAGTTCAGTGATGTGGCGAGAGAAATTATCTACACTGCTTCCGAAGACTATTGGTTGAAGGATAATAACTGTTCCTGAACCTGGTGGTGTGAGATTTAAGGCCCCTGTACTTTCTGCCCAGCGGAGAGATGTCAATTTAAGTATCTGATCAGGATCTAGTTTTTCACCTGTTTCACATAATGATTCGAAAGGGGACCAAAGAAAGGGATTCAGACTGAGGCTGTGTTGGTAACAGTCTGCTCCTTGGCCATTTGAAGAGAGCATAGTCTGGATGGTGGTGCTTCTTTATGATGGATGCTGCTTTCTTGTGGCAGCTCTACTCGTAGATTGTGCTTTAAGCTGGGGATGATGGACTGGACTGTATCCAGCACTCTCTGATTTGTCAGTTGGTTTTACATCAACCAGAAAAATGTGAAGGATATTTTAAAAGGACTTTTTCCTTCCGTGTTGGTTCAGAACCAGTTCCCCAGCCAAAAAAAAGACAGAGATCCAGTTTGGGAATGTGAGATCCCAGTGATACGTTATACTGCATGTGTGAAGTGGTTCTATCTAAAGCAGCTGATGGTGCCAACAAGCAATATACTGGAGGAACTCAGCAGGTCGAGCACTATCTGGTGTCAACTTATTCACCCTGCTTCAGTGAGTGTCCTTTTGGGGGCAGGAGGAGAGTCAAAGTTCTAAGTAAATTTATTATCAAAATACATGCATATATGTCACTGTATACAACCCTGAGATTCATTTTCTTGCAGGCATTCAGAGTAAATACAAGAAACACAATATAATCAATGTAAGACTGCACCTCAACACTGTGCCAAAAACAACAAACTGCGCAAACACAAACAAATAAATAAATAATATCGAGAGCATGAGATGAAGAGTTCTTGAAAGTGAGGCCATTGGTTGTGGGAACATTTCAGTGATGGGGTGAGTAAAGTATCCCCTTTGGTTCAAGAGCCTGATGGTTGCGGAGTAATAACTATTCCTGAACCTGAGAGCCCTGAGGCTCCTGTATCTTCTTCCTGATGGCAGCAGCGAGAAGAGAGCATGTTGTAGGTGGTGAGGGTCCTTAATGTAGTTTTTCATTGATTCTATTGTATAGCTTTGTTCTACCGTGAATGCTTGCAAGAAATTGACTCTCAAGGTATACAATTTGAACTTTATACCAGTTATCTCCCCAGTACTCTTTGGCTTTGTGCCCCTCAAATTGACTTCGGTGTCATTAGGTTTTGTTTATATGGGAACTGTCTCCCACTGTTGCTGACTCCTTGAAGCTGATGGTGAATTTATTTATTTTTTTATATTTAGAGATGCAGTACGGTAACAGGCCTTTCCCACCCAATGAATCTGTGCTGCCTGATTACTCCCGTGACCAATTTACCACCCAGCATGTGCTCTCTTCTCACTGCTGCCATGAGGAAGAAGGTAGAGGAGCCTCAGGACTCACACCACCAGGTTCAGAAACAGTTCAACTATCAGGCTCTTGAAGCAGAGGGGTAATTTCGCTTAACTTAGCTCACCCCATGACTGAACTATTCCCAAAACCTATGGACTAAATGGGTTCAGCATGGACTAGATGGACTAAAGGGCCTGTTTCTGTGCAATACTTTTCCATGACTCTTTGATTCACTTTATCTTATGTTTTCGATATTTATTGTTTATGTATTATTTATTAGTGTGTTTTTTTTCTTTTTGTATTTGCAGTTGTCTTTTACACATTGGTTGTTTGCCCATCTTATGTGTAGTTTTTCATTGGTTCTCTTGTGTTTCTTTGAGTTTACTCTGAATGCCCACAGGAAAAATGAATCTCAAGGTTGTTTATGGTGACATATATAATAAATTTACTTTGAACCTACATACAAACCTGCACGGATTTGGGTTTGGAAGGAAATGGGAGCATCTGGGGAAAACCTGTACACTCACAGGGAGAACGTGCAAACTCCATTCAGACAGCACCAGTGGTTGGGATCAAACCTGGGTTGGTGGAGCTCTATTGAGGTGGATGCTCTACTAGCTCCACCACTGCAAAGCCCTGAGTTCTGTAAAGAACTAATGTAGTAGCCTCTTCTCCAGAGGTGAATGGCTCCTTGACTGTATGAAATGTGGTTGTGTCAGGTTACCCCAGAGTTTCCACCTGTTTTCCATGATTGATTAGAGTCAGTGGGCCAGGCAAACATTTAAGATCGACAGATGATTGACAGGTTGAGGAATTTCATTTGCACTGTCACCTGATGGCTTTTGGAGTACAGTGTAATACATAAAAATAATGTAAATTACAATAAGGATGAAAAAAAGAGGTGCAAAATAGTGAGGTGGTGTTCATGGATTCATGGACCCTTCAGAAATCTGATGGCAGAGGGGAAGAAGCTATTCTGAAAACATTAAGTGTGTGTCTTCGGGCTCCTGCATCTCCTCCGTGATGCCTGTAATGAGAAGAGGGTATGTCCTGGGTGGTGAGGATCCTGAATAATAGATGCCACCTTTTTGAGGCATCACCGTTTTGAAAGTGTCTTCGAAGGTGGGGAGGGATGTACCTGTGATGGAGCTGGTTGAGTCAACAACCCTCAGCAGCTTTTTCCAGTTGGCGAGTCCGTACCAGAAACGGTGGTGGAGGTGGTTGTCCGTTGTGTCTGACGATGACAGGAAACCTGTGTGGAAGAGTTTTTAAAGTGGAAAAGCCAGAAACACAGTGAGCACAAAAAATGATGGCTGCCTGCTCCCACAGCTCCTGTGTTAAGTGACCTTTGCTTGGTTAATGATTCCAGTGTCGCTTCAAACCGAATTAAAACATCGTATTTTGATAGCTGAGACACTTTTTGTCTGCAGCGTCTCCATTAGACCGAGCAGTTCTAATAATATCATGTGTGATCTCTAGATAAGACAGGGACTGACTGCAGATCCTCTGATTTACCTCTCACTGCTGGTGACGTCATCCACCCTGTCATGTTCGAGCCGAGGAGGATGAATCATGAATCCTTGCCTGTGGGATTTGTTCTGGGAAATAGAAAGCCTGGTGTAAGCAGTATTAGAGGCCCATTATCCATGATGAATCAGACATGTACACTATCAGAATAGGTAGATCATGGATCAACTTTATTCACCAGATGCATTTACATGTATTAGGAATTCACTGTGGTGTGCTAGTCAGGATACAACATGCAACAACATACAATAATTATAAAAAATTATATAAATACCAGCATGTTTTTCGAATGTAAACAGCATTATAAAAAGTGGTTTAGAGTGTTTACAGTGCAGTGACAGGGGTAATAGATAGAGGGGGGTGGGGCTATCTAGAATGATTGATCTGATTAACTGCCTGGGGGAAGAAATTTTTCAGAATGGCGTGAAATTTCTGTTTTACCACTCTTATGGTGCTTTCCAGAAGGCAGCTTTCGGAAGAGACAGTTTGCAGAGTGCCCCTAATGATTTTTTTTTTCCTGCCTACTTCGTTGTCTTGGACACATCCAAGTCCTGCAGTGATGGTAGGCTGTAGCCAATGACCTTTTTTTTTTCACAGTCCTGACAATTCACTGGTGGTTTTTGTTTATCGTGAGGGGACACTGAACCAAACCAAACCAAAAATAAATGGCTGATGTGAAGATGCTCTTGATGATGACAGTGTAGAATTGCACCAGTATGTTCTGGGAAAGATGAAATTTTACCAGCTACCACAGGAACTATAGTGCTGTGCAAAAGTCTTACGCACATGCATATAGCAGGGGTGCACAGTACTGTATTTGTCAACATGGAGCGGAGAGAAAGTTTGTAAATCTGACAGGAGCAAAGGATGTTGGGAAGGGCAGGGGCGGAGTGCTGCAGGAGTGGTGTGGGACAGGTGACAGAGAAGGAGAGTCAGGTGTGGGGAGTGATACAGGTGCCAACACACCCAGCCCTGAGATGCCAGGCAAGGTCATTTGATTCCATACAATTGGTTTATTGATCATTACAGAATGTCTCTGTGCTGCTCCCCACTCCCTCCCCCTCCATTCCCCTTTACCCAATCATGATTCCCCTCTCCCTGTCCCCTTCCCACTCTCAGTCCACAATAGAGACCCAGATCAGAATCAGGTTTATCATCACTCACAATTGTCATGAAATTTGTTTTTTTTTGTGGCAGCAGTACAGTGCAATACATAAAATTACTACAGTACTGAGCAGAAGTCTTAGGCACCCTAGCTATACATATGTGTCTAATTCTTTTGCACATTACTTAACATCCTCAGCCAAGCCTTTTTGTTAATGAAGGAGATACGATTCTCCCACAGGATCCTGATTGTTGAAGTGGTGCTAACTGTAGAGTTGGTGAGTGGGAGGCACGTTTCTCCTGAAGTCAATATGCATCTCCATAGTTTTGTGGGCATTCGGCTCCAAGTTGTTGTGATTGCACCAGAGCTCTAGCTTGTTTGTGGGAACTTGTTTGGGGTGTAGCTATGTAAGTGTACACCTGGCAATGAAAGAATTGTTGTTGCTTGTGTTGTTCTGCCCAGCATATCCATAGATTATGTTGCTTGTTAACAGAAGCGATGCATTTCCCTGTATGTTTCCATGTGCAAGTGATATATAAAGGAATCTGATTATTTTGCTTTCAGAGAATCGGAGGAAATTTATGACACAAAAGAGGCTATTCTGCCCATTGTAACTGTGTTGGTCAGAGTTCCCCAGACTAACTTCTTTTCCAGCACTGGGTCTGTATCCTGCTGTTCAAGGCTCTTTAAGTACTTACCATGGTATTAGATCTTAAGGCTGATTTATTATCCCTCTCAACCCCGTTCTCCTGCCTTCTCCCGGTAACCTTTGATGCCCTTACTAATCAAAAATCTATCAGCCTCCGCTTTAAATATACTCAATGACCTGGTCTCCACAGTCGTCTCTGGCAATGGATTCCACAGATTCACTACTTCTTGTTATAGAAATTCCGCCTCATCTCTGTTCTAAATGGACATCCCTGTATTCTGAGGCTTTGCTCTCTGTTCCTAGGCTCACCCACTATAGGAAACATCCTCTCTACATATTCTCAATTCTCTGTTTGTTCTCTGGATATCCATTACATCCCACTGAGGTGCAGGACCAGAAATGTTATCTTGCCGTGTAGAGTCTGAGCCTGGAATCATTGGCCTGTTTTGCTCGGAGACAAAGGATCCCCTCACAGAGGAGCCCAGATGTTCCTTGTGGTACTAATGGGTCTGGCAGTACCATTTGTTGATGATGACACTGATGTGATTCCTGTGTGATGTGTTTAGAACTCGTAAATTGGTTAGTAATGATATTTGTAACGGCCTGTGTTCAGTCTCATTATTTTTGCCACAGTTAAATGATTTTCTTTTTAAAAATACTGGAACAGCTGATTAGTGTTCTCAGCAATCTGTAATCTCGCTTTGGGCTATTATTCTTATTGAGTTGGAAAATTGCAAACACCATATAAATGGAGCATGTTCTCTGAAATGAAGCCAGCGACCCAGCTCAATGCATTTTCCTCACCCGCTGCTTGTGCACAGACTATAGACCCCAATCCTCCACATTGTTGTGTTGGCCAGTGTGTGAAGTTCTTCACGCAATCTCTTCAGGTGAGTTGAGGAATAAAACCAGGTTCGCACAGTTAGGCGTCTAAAATACCATTCCCTCTAACATTTGTGGAGAAAGCCTCACATTTCTTTCTCATTTTTACTAACGTAGTATATCTAAAAGTCCCCCACAACTGGTGAAGTAGGCATTGAAGTTACTCCAATGCTTAAGAATGGAGAAGTCTACAGAAAGTGGTGGATACAGCCCAGTCCGTCACAGGCAAAGCCCACTCCACCATCGAGCACAGTTACAAAGAGTGCTACCACAAGAAATCAAGGACCTCCATCTTTATTCAGGCGATGCTCTCTTCTCGCTGCTGCTATCGGGAAGGAGTTCCAGGAGCCTCAGGTCTCACACCAGCAAGTTCAGGGACCTCAACCGTCAGGCTCCTGAACTGGCGTGGAGAACTTCACTCACCACCACACTAAACTGATTCCAGAGTCTGTGGACTCACTTTCAACTGAACCTATGGACTCAAAAACTCATGTTCCAGTCTATTGTATTTCTTTGTTCTACTCTGAATGTTCACAAGAAAATGAATCTCAGGGTTATATATGGTGACATATTTGTACTTTGATAATAAATTTACTTTGAATTTTAAAGCTTATCGCACTGTATTATCGTGCAGAAAGGCCGGAGACACAGGCAGAGAAAATGCCAGCCAGTGACAGTGTGAGAATGGCCGTATAATCTGGGTCTGAGTCTTGACCAGGGGTCTCAGTCCAAAACATCGACTGTTTATTTCCTTCCATAGATGCTGCCTGACCTGCTCAATTCCTCCAGCATTTTGTGTGTGTTGCTCAAGATTTCCAGCATCTGCCAAATCTCGTGTTGGTATTCTGCTGTCTTTAGTGATCCTTCTCCATGGATAAATATTGGCCAGGCGGCTGTGGAATTATTCTGTAACTCTCCTTTAAAGAGTGGCATGGGAGCTACCATTTCAATCTGAGGAAGCAGCCTTGATGTGGCTCCCTTTTGTACTACCCTGTAGTATTGGGTAAGATTTTTCAGCTTGGACCTAAACTTGTACCTCTAATTTCTGAACTTGTAGTTGTGAGTATGACCCACTGACCCTTCATAAGACATAGGAGCAGAATTAGGCCATTCAGTTCATCTAGTCTGTTCCACCATCATCATGGCTGATTTATAATCCCACTAAGTCCCATTCTCCTGCCTTCTCCTTGTAACTTTTGATGCCCTGACCAATCAAGAACCTATCAACTTCCATTTTAAATATATACAATGACTTGGCCTCCACAGATGCCTGTGGCAATGAATCCCACAGATTCACCGCCCTCTGGCTAAAGAAATTCC
Source organism: Hypanus sabinus (assembly GCF_030144855.1). Classification (NCBI taxonomy): domain Eukaryota; kingdom Metazoa; phylum Chordata; class Chondrichthyes; order Myliobatiformes; family Dasyatidae; genus Hypanus; species Hypanus sabinus. Next base: position 31,536,899 of record NC_082718.1, read on the forward strand.
TCCTCATCTCTGTTCTAAAGGGACGTCCTTCTATTCTGAGGCTGTGTCCTCTGATGCTAGACTCCCCCACTATAGGAAGCATCCTCTCTACATCCACTCTTCCCAAGCCTTTCAATTTCCGACAGGTTTCAATGAACTCCACCTCAACCCGCACCCCATTCTTCTAAACTCTAGTGAATCCAGGCCCAGACCCATCAAATGCTCCTCATATGTTAACCTTTTCATTTCTGGGATCATTCTCATGTGCCTCCAGCACATCCTTTCTTCGTTAAGAGGGTTAAAACTACTGACAGTACTCCAAGTAGAGTCGAGGAACTTGTTGTCTTCCATATGAGGATGTGAATCCTCAGAGCAGTGGATTCTGCACTCCGCAACCTGGGTGCATGGTGATTGATTTGTGGTGACCATGGTTTAGGCAGCAGTGAGGATTCTCTGCCATTTCCTGTGATTTGTTCAGACATACAATCCCTGATTATCTGACACTAAGTGAATAAAACATTGCAATTATTTCCGCCCCCAACAGGTTCTTAAAAGGAAGCATTTTTAAGATATATTTTCTGAGTACCGTTGTTGCTAAGGGAGACGATGGCATTTAGTGATTAATTTGAAGGGGGGGTGGAGGGGTCAGGTTTATTTGGCTTTTGCAGTTGTGTGGCATTGCCCTGGTGATAACTGATATACCAGAGAGGAAGCCAAGGGTCGGTATTGATCGCACAGATTAAATAAAGGTAGGCGTTTTCATGCAAGGCACAATTTGCAGTGAAGTATTATGACCCCGGCTTGATACAGATTATGAGCCTAATCACAGTTTATGCTTTTACGCTGCTCTTGCTGTGGTTAATGAGAGTTCAGTATGAAATGATTTAAAGCATTGAACAGTACAGCACAGTACAGGCCATTTGGCCCACAATGTTTTGCCGACCCTTTAACCTATACTCTGTTCCAATGAGGTGGGGGGAAGGGATAGAGAAAGAGCTGGGAGGTGATGGACCCAGTTGACGAGGGTGACAGGAGGGAGGGGGAGTGGGAATGGTGATTGAGGCTGGGAGGTGATGGGTGGATCCAGGTGAGGGGAGGGGTGATAGGCAGATGGATGTGGGGTGGGAATAGTCACAGAGGCTGGGAGATGATGGGTGTATTCAGCTGAGGCGAGGGGTGACAGGCAGATGTTCGAAGAGAGTGGGAATAGTGACAGATGGATGCAGATTAGGGAGTAATGATAGGCAGATGGAGGAGGGAGGAGTGGGAATAGTGACAGAGGCTGGGAGGTGACACAGGACTGTGGAAGAGGGATCTGATAGGAGAGGAAGGTGGAGTACGGAACCAGAAAAGGGAGTTGGGGAAGGCAGATGGGAACAGTAGGGAGAGGGGACCCAGTGGGAGGAGTGTGTGGGTGATGGGCAATTGAAGACGTGGGGGAGGGGGGACAAACAGGATGATGTGGGCTGGAGAGTGTGTAGGATGAACTGGGGAGATCAGGAGGAGAGAGGAAAGGAAGGGGAGCAGGTTACCTGAATCTGGAAAGTTCAGTGTTTGTACCATCAGGTTGTAAACTGACTTAGTTACTGCCTGTTACGCCACTGGCGTTTAGGGCAGCAATGAAGGTCCTCCATCTCTGGCAGTGTTCAGGGCTTCCTTCTTTGTCATGTCAGTAGCTTCTGGGTTGTCGACCACCCAGGGGGAATATGAGGCACTGTTCCTCTGGTTTGTGTTTAGTGTCACCCAGGGAGTTGGGGAGGCTGAGGACAGATGAGGGGGAAATTCTCTCTGGACCTTGACCACAGAGAACTCTGAAAATGGAGTCATTGGAAAAGCTGGAGATTCTGGGTGAGTAGGAGCGTGTCTGAGGCAGTAACATCAACCTGAGACTTTAACTCCTGCCTTTGCTACTGGTGATAAAAGTCACAGAAAAAATATCTTCACCTGATCAATGTCAAGTTTTGAAATTTTCTGTCACAGAGAACCGTGGAGTCACTGTCACTGATGGCGATGATAGATTTTTATGTGTTAAGGAAATTAAAGGCTTTGGGGTGAGTGCAGCAATTGATGTTTGAGGTAGGAGATGAGCTGTGAACAAGAGTGAGGGGCCGAATGGCCATTGCTGCTGCATTAGTTTCTTCACCAGATTTTATGCAGGAGTGTGAATTGGTAACAGTCTCAACTCTTCAGAATCAGAATCAGGTTTATTATCACTGATTTGTATGACGCAACATAAAATTAAGTATTTGTTTTATAAAGAATAGCTTTATTTGTCACATGTACATTGAAACATAGAGAGAAATGTGTCATCAACCAACACAATCTGGGAATACGCAGCCTGTAAGTGTCACCATGCTTCCAGAGCCAACATAGCACGCTTACAATTCACAAACCCGAACACATGTCTTTGGAATGTGGAGGAAAACCAAAATACCAAAAGAAAAGGCATAGTGGTTAGCTCAATGCTTTACAGTACAGACGACCTGGATTCAATTCCTGCCGCTGCCTGTAAGGAGTTCTTCCTGTGACCACATGGGTTTCCTCCAGGTGCTCCTGTTTCCTCCCGCTGACCAAAGACCTACCGGTCAGTAGTTTAAATGGCCATTGTAAATTGTCCCGTGATTAGGCTAGGATTAAATCGGGGGATTGCTGGGCAGCATGGCTTCGAAGGGCCAGAAAGCCCTGTATCTCAACAAACACATAAATAATGAAGTAGTGTTTATGGATTCATGGACTGTTCAGAAATCTGATGACGACTTACTGTTGTTGGTTTGGTGTCTGCGGGTTGCTGAGTCTGTAGATTTATCGACAATCTCATCAAGAATCCCGGCACTCTGTTTAATTGCAGGAGTTGTTGGACACAGGCTCCGAGTAACACAGATGAGAGAAACTATTTTCATTGATTGGAGACGAGTACAGACGTCGTCAGTGATCTGTTTTAATTGGGATTATTGGTGCCTTAAATATGGGAGCAGTACCTATTTAATACTCCCAATGGCATGCATCTCAAAGTGGTCTCTGACAACCAAGTTGAGCTCCTGGCCTTCACGTGTGGCTTAGCTACTAAGCCCATTGGAAATGTTTCTACTGACAAGAGGACGGGCAAAGGCAGGTTGCTGGTGCCATAAAACCAATTGCTTTGGGCAGATGGGGCACATTAGCCGTGATTGGCGGCTCAGCTAGGAGAAGGAAATCTCTGACCCCCAAACTACTGCCTTGCGGCTATACCCACTCATGGGGAAGGCTTCAGAAGTAAATCCTGAGGATAAATCCGGAGCAGGAATCCCTCAGGCAGTCTTACGTTGAGTTCAACGCTGACTGGCAACTCCTGCGATGCTGCTGGTGCCAAACAGCTGCTGGTCTCTGCTGTTCCTTTGGATTCATCAGCTGTATGGAGAGGGGAGTCTTGTTGCATGGGCAATAGCTTGCTGTCCGTATTGTACTGCACTGGCTTGTGAATACCATCGACAGCTGGGATCCAATATCCATGGTCGACCCCGACCAGTGAAGGTCCTTAAATATGGTTGAGAGCTGTGAAACCTCCATTTCCTTGAAATTAGTTTGTTCTTGTCATGTACCCAGATACAGTGGAAATACTTGCCATACAGGTTAGATCATTATACAGTGTATTGAGGTAGAACAAGGTAAAACAGTAACATTGCAGAATAAAGAAAGAGGAGGGATCTCATTGGAACCTATCGACTATTGAAAGGCCTAGACAGAGTGGAATTAGAGAGAATGATTCCTAGAGAAGGTACTTATTCAGCCAGAGGGTGGTGAATCTGTGGAATTCATTGCCACAGACAGCTGTGGAGGTCAAGTCATTGGGTATATTTAAATTGAAGGTTGAAAGGTCCTTGATTAGTCAGGGCACCAAAGGTTATGGGGAGAAGGCAGGAGAAAGTGGCTGAGAAGGTGATAAATCGGCTATGATAGAATGATGGAGCAGACTCAGTAGGTCGAATGGCCTAATTCTGCTCCTGTGTCTTATAGTCTAAAGTCTAACAGCTACAGGGAGAGTACATTTTAGGTAAACAAAGTGTGAGGTAGATTGAGGTCAGTTTATCATTTGAGGGAAACAGTCAGTCGTCTGATAACAGAGGGATAGAAGCTGTCCTTTAGTCTGGTGGTACATGCTTTCAGGCTTTTGAAACTTCTACCCGATGGGAGAAGAGAGAATGGGTTCTTTGATTATGTTGGCTGCTTTACTGAGGCATGAAGTATACTGTAGATAGAGTCCATGGAGAGGAGGCTGGTTTCTATGATGTGTTGAACTTTGTTCACAGCTCTCTATCATTTTTGGCTTCTCAACAACCTAGCTCGTATACTGCCTCTTCGAATTGCTTCCTGGATGATCAGTCATATCACTATAGAACACCTCAACACAGAAACAGTCCCTTTGGTCCATCTAATTCATGGCAACCTGATCTACTGTGTAGTCCCATCTGTGTCTAAATCCCTCCCATCCACTTACCTATCCATCATTCTGTTCAATGCTTCATTGAACCTGAATAGACTGTAGAACATAGAACAGTACAACACAATACAGGCCCTTGAGCCTACTATGTTGTGTCGACCTTTAAGACCAATCTAACACTTCCCTTTGACATAATCCTCCACCTTTTTCATCCATGTGCCAAGCTACTGATTCCTCTGGCAGCTCTCTCTCCACACTCACCACCACCCTCTGAGTGTGGAAATTTCCTCTCAGATTCCCCTTAAATATTTCTCCTTTCACCCTTAATCTATGACCTCTAGTATTGCTCCACCCAACCTTGGCTTCCAGAGGATCTACCAAGGGCTGTTGCTTCCAGTCTGATTCAATGCTTGTCATCTTCACTTTGCACTCTGTCTTTGCCACAGGAGATTTAATAAAGATAAAGCCAAGTTTTAATTGTCAAACATACTTTGAAACATAGAATGAAATGCCTTGTTTGCATCAACAAACAACACAGCACAAGGATGTGCTGGGGACAGCCCACAAGTCTCACCATGTTTCCGGAACCAATATTGCTTGGCCACATCTTCCTAACTGTAACCCTTGTATCTTTGGAATGTGGGAGGAAACCGGAGCACCTGGAAGAAACCCACACAGTCACATGGAGAACAGACAGACTCCTAATAGACAGTGACAGGGAATTTCAATCTCAGCATCCAGCTGACTGTGCAGAGTGTCCTTGTGCATTTATTTTCGTGCTGAATCTCTCCCTCGTTAGCCACAGAGCTTCGGCCCGAAGGGTGGCAATTGGGACTAACTTCTGAAGTCAACCATGTGGGCTTGCATAAAAAAGATGGGCTGAGTGGTTCTTGGATTCTGTTCTGCTGCTATAGAGTCATAGAGTGATCACTCTGAGTCTATAGCAGCAGAAACAGGCCCTTCTGTCCACTTGTCCATGCTAGCCAAGCTGCTGACCTGAGTAAGACCCATTTGCACACTTTTGGTCCATGTCGCTCCAAATCTTTGTTCTTCATGTATTTATCCAAATGTCTTTTAAATGTAGTTGAAGAACTTTTCTCTCATGTTCCCCTTAAAACACTTCACCTTTCACCCTTAACCTATGACCTCTTCAATCATGTATGGAGTTGAGTGGGATCTGGGATCAGCCATGATGGAATGGCAGAGCATACTTGATGGACTGAATGGCCTAATTCTGCTCCTATGTCTTATGGTCCTTAATGATCTGCCTTTATCGCCACTTCAAGCAGGGCATTCCAGGCATCCACCACTCTCTGTATATATAAAAATAACTTGCCCCTTACATCTCCTTTGAAATTACCTTCTCTGACCTTAAATGCATTCCTACAGATATCAGTCACTTCAGCTCTGGGGAGGAGAAAAGATCCCCCTTCACCTCAAGCCTGAAGAACTCAAAGTTCAAAGATCATTTATTGTCAAAGTGTGTGTAAATTATATAAACTTATAGTCATATAGAGTCATACTCAGAAAACTACAGCATAGAAACAGGTAGTTCAGCCCATCTAGTCTGTGCCAACTCATTTAAACTGCAAAAATACAATTGCAGATGCTGTGAATCAAAGAATACGTACATAACACTGGAAGAACTCAGCAGGTCAGGCAGCATCCCTGAGAAAAGAGTAGCCAGCGTTTCAGGCCGAGACCCTTTCGGGACTCATTCCTGATGAAGGGTCTCTGCCCGAAACGTTGGCTACTCTTTTCTCAGGGATGTTGCCTGACCTGCTGAGTTCTTCCAGCGTTGTGTATGTATTCATTTAAACTGTCTGGTTCATCAGCCTGCACCAGACCATAGCTCTCCATACCCCTCCCATCCATGTACATGTTCAAACTTCACTTCAACGCTGAAATCAAAGTTGCATGCACCACTTTAGCTGGCAGCTCGTTCCACACTCTCACCACCCTCTGAATGAAGCAATTTCCCCTCATGTTCCCTTAAACATTTCACCTTCCACCCTTAACCTATGACCTTTAGTTGTACTCTCACCTAACCTCTGTGGAAAGTGCCTGCTTGCATTTAACCCATCTGTACCCCTCTTAATTTTGTATACCTCTGTCAAATCTCCTCTCTATCTTCTACATTCTAGGGAATAAAGGTCTAACCTATTCCATCTTTCCCTGTAACTTGGGTTCTCCAGTCCCGGCAACATCTTCGTAAATTCTCTCTGTACTCCTTCAGTCTTGGAGGTGGGTGACCAATACTGCACACCCTACTCCATCATTAAGCCTCATCAATGTCTTATACAACTTCAACATAAAGTCACAACTCCTGTACTCAGTACTTTGATTTATGATGGCCAGTGTGCCAAAAGCTTTCTTTATGACCCTATCTACCTGTGACCCCACTTACAATGAATTATGGACCTGAATTTCCAGATCTCTTTGTTCCACTGCACTGCTTCTTAACCTCGGACTTTGTGAATGTCCATGAGTTCATAAATACTACCTCACTACTTTGTGCTCTGTATATATTTTTACTGTAACTTATAGTAATTTTTAATGTATTGCACTGTACTGCTACAAAGCAACAAATTTCACAGCTTAAGTTAATGATATTAAACCTGATTCTGATTTCTTAAACCTATGCTCTTCATTTGTTCCATATATTCACCATCCCCTGCATGAAGACATTGCCTCCTAAATTCCTTTTAAACCTTTCATCTAGTTTTTAGTTTCCTTTCCCTGGGTAAAAGACTGAGTGTATTCGCCCCATCAGAGAGCATTTACAAGGATGTTGCCAGGTCTGGAGGACCTGACTTATAAGGAAAGATTAAATTGGTTAGGATTCTATTCCCTAAAACAGAAGATTGAGAGGAGATTTGACAGGGGTTTGCAAAATTATGAGGGGTATAGATAGGGTAAATGCAGGCAGGCTTTTTCCACTTAGGTGAACTGCAACCAGAGGTCATGGGTTAAGGGTGAAAGGTGGAAAGTTTAAGGGGAACAAGAAGGGAAACTTCTTTACTCAGAGGGTCATGAGGAATGAGCTGCCAGCATAAATGCTGCATTGATTTCATTGTTGTTAGAGAAGTTTGGATAGGTACATGGACGGTAGGGTTATGGAGGGCTTGGTTCCGGCACAGGTTGATGGGAGGAAGCAGTTTAAATGGTTCAGCATGGATTAAAGGGCCTGTTTCTGTGCTGTACTTTTCTATGACTGGATCTGCGCCCTTTGTGATCTCATACACCCCTATCCAGGCAATATGTTCATTCCGTGACTCTCTGAAAGAATACTGATACAATAAAATCAGAGGGTTCACAGGTCACAGAAACATGAAGACAAGGATGAGAATTTTGAAAGCGAGCTGTGGCCTCACCCTGATTGAGGGAGGGGCTGAGTAAGAATGGGTGTGAGGGGGGCTGTGGAGGAGCTGAGTTTTGAGCGAACCACCGGTTTACGGGAGGTGTGTGGCACAGAGTGGCCCAGAGAGTCGAGGAGGCAGTGGCTGGTTTCTCAGTGAGGGACGAGTCCTGTAGGTCTGTGCGTGTTCACTAGATGGAGCAGCTCACCGCATTTTTTCAGTGAGCAGTGGAACCCTGCCGCTTGGCAACAGCTTCATCAAACAGCGAACATCGTGGCATACAGACCCTTGAGCCCACAATGCTGTGCCAACCTTTTAGCCTTTTAACTAACTACCTCTCAATCTATTTTCTATCTATCTATCTATTGCTCTCTCTATCTATCTTGTTCTCTCTCTCTACCTCCCACCCTCCATGTCACCCAGCAGTCCCCTTATTTAATACAAGCCTAATCACAGGACAGCTTACAGTGACTTCCCAAGCAGTATGTCTTTGGACTGTGAGAGGAAACCAGAGCACCCAGAGAAAACCTATGCGGTCCTGGGGAGAATGTATAAACTCTTTGCAGTCAACAGTGGGAATTGACAAACGAGAAAATCCGCAGATGTTGGAAATCAAAGCAACACACACAAAATACTGAAGGAACTCAGCAGGCCAGGCAGCATCTGTGGAAAAGAGTAAGCAGTCGACATTTCAAGCCAAGTGAACCTGGGTCACTGGTACTGTAAAGCATTGGACTAACCACTATGCTACAGTTACAATATTAACCTATCCCAAAGTAAAGTTTTCATTCATTAATAAATCAAAAAGGTATCACCTCCTAGAGCCATAGAATATCGACCACCATGTTGCGCTACAGAACACAGAACAGTACAGCACAGTACAATACAATACAGGCCCTTTAGCCCGCAGTGTTGTGCTGATATTTAACCTACTTGAAGATCAATCTAACCTTTCCCTCCCACATACCCCTCCATTTCTCTATCATCCATGTGTCTATCCAAGAGTCTCTTAAATGTCCCTAATGTATCTGTTTCTACCACCATCCCTGACAGCATGTTCCACACTCCCACCATGCCTACCTTTGACATCCTCCTATGCTTTCCTCCAGTCACTTTAAAATTATGTGCTCTCATTAGCCATTTCCACCCTGGGAAAACAGTTGATGTTTTGGAATGAGACCCTCTATCAGGACTGGAAAGGAAAGGGAAAGAGAAGATACCAGAATAAGAAGGTAGGGGAAGAAGAACGAGCAGGCGGGTGATAGGTGAAGCCGGTGAGTGTGGGGGTGGGGGGGGGGGATGAAGTAAGAAGCTTGGAGGCAATAGGTGGAAAAGGCAAAGGGCTGGAGAAGAAGGAATCTGATAAGAGAGGAGAGTAGACCATGGGAGAAAGGGGAGGAGGAAGGGACCCAGGGGGAAGTGATAGGTAGGTGAGGAGAAGAGGTAAGGGGAAATGAAGTGGGGAGGGGGAAAATTACCTGAAGTTCCAGAACATGAAACTTAAATGTGGAATGCCCTGCCAGGGTTGGTGGTAGAGGCAGTTACAATAGGGACAGTTAAGAAACTCTAAGGTAGGCACATGGATGATAGGAAAATGGAGGGCTTTGTGGGAGGGAAGGGTTAGATTAATTTTAGAGTAGATTTAAAGGTTGATACAACACCATGGGCGGAAAGACCTGTACTGGGCTGCAATATTCTATGTTCAATGATTCTATGACTCTAGACCAGAGGTTCCCAACCATTTTCTGCCATGGACTAATACCATTAAGCAAGGGTCTGTGCGCTGCAGGTTGGGAACCCCTGCTCTCGAGGATTGAATCTTTTGGATTTATTAATGAATGGGAACAGATTCACTTGCCAGTTTGTTGAGCTTGTCATTTTGAAAGTTTCATCTTCTGAAAGGAGTTGAAGGGTGTTGACAGTAGACATGTCCATGTGTTGTAATTTTACGGTAAATGGAGCACCATGATGTGTGAAATTATCCCTTTGCTGGATCCTGATGTTGGCTGCGATAAACCTTCAGGGTTTATAGACACATCACAGTATTAGGTAAATCATGTTCCATTCTACTCTGTGGCAGCAGGTTTCCATAAGACATAGGAGTAGAATTAGGCCATTCGGCCCATCGAGTCTGCTCTGCCATTCTATCATGGCTAATTTATTATCCGTCTCAACCCCATTCTCCTTCCTTCTCCCTGTAACCTTTGTCACCCTGACTAATCTAGAACCTGTCAACCTCTGCTGTAAATATACCCAATGATTTGGCCTCCATAGCTATCCACGGCAATGAATTCCACAGATTCACTACCCTCTGACGTAAGAAATTCTTTCTCATCTCTGTCCTAAGTAGTTGTCTCTCTATTGTGAAGCTGTGCTGTCTGGTCCTAGACTCCCCCACTGTAGGAAGCATCCCCTCTACCTCTACCTTCATCTAGGCCTTTCAATATTTGATAGATTTGAATGAGATCCCCTCTTTATTCTTCTTGGAGTTTTGCTCTGAGTTCAGGCTGCTGAGCAAGCTGGTATATCAGAGGTTGTGTGTTCTCTCTGAGCAGTGACAAGAACATTACTGAAGTATTACATTAATTGTCTCCCTCCCAATTGTAAGGCTTCAGGGCAATGAACTAGCAACAAAGGATAAGAGGAAACACACCACAGCTGGAGACCTGTAATGGAAGTAAATCCCACCTGTGTCCCAGAGAGCACAGGGTTTATGGTGTAGAAGCCAAGGCTACTCGGCCCATCCAATCCATGCTGGTGTTCATACTTCATTCAGATCTCCTCCTGTGGCTCTTGAATTGATTCCATCAGCATGACTTCCTGTTTCCTTCTCTCTCCTAGCCTCCCTCAAAACACTTCAGAATCAAATCAGTGCTTTGCACCTTCTGCCATCTTGAACGAGATACTTTAACCAAATATATCTTTACCTCCTCCCCCCCCCCCCCCCACCACAACTCTTTGCCTTCTGCAGGGATCACTCTGCCTGTCTGTGATTCCCTTCTTCATTTGCCCCTCCCTCCTGGTACTTATCCCTGCAAGCTGAAGAAGTCCTACACCTGCCCATTCACCTTCTCCCTCACCTCCATTCAGGGCCCCAAACGGTCCTTCCAAGTAGGGCAACACTTCACCTGCAAATCTTTTGGGGTTGTTGATTGTATGCGGAGCTCATGGTGCAGGCTCCTTTACAGTGTTGAAATGTAGGTTGGATGACTGCTTGTCGAGCATCTTTGCTCATTCCGCAAAAAGCAGGATTTCCCAGTGGTCAACCATTTTAATTCCATACCCCATTCCCGTTCTGACATGTCCATGGTCCCCTCTGCTGCCACAATGAGGCCACTCTCAGACGGAGAGAAATACTTTATATTCTGTCTATGTAGCCTCCAACCTGATGGCATGTGCATCGATTTCTCTAACTTCCAGTAACTTTTCTCCTTCCTCTTCCCTCTTCTTCAGTTCCCCATTCTGGTTCTCCTCTCGCCTCTCCTCTTCTTCTCACCAGCCTATCGCCCTTCCTTAGTGCCCCTCTGCCTTCTCTTTCTCCCATGGTCCACTCTCCCCTCCAAGCAGATTTCTTCTTTTCCAGCTACCTTTCCTACCTATCACCTCCCTGCTTCTTACTTCAACACCCCTCCCCCACCTACCTGGCTTGACCTATCACCTTCTAGCTTGTGTTCCATCCCCTCCCCACTTTGTTATTCTGCTTTTTCCTTTCCAGTCCTGAAGAAGAGTCAAGGTCCGAAATGCGGACTGTTAATTCATCTCCATAAATGCTGCCTGGTTCCTCCAGCATTTTGTGTGTGTGTTGCCTCATCAGAACTGGAAAGGAAGTGGGAAGCTGACTTGTACGACATAACATTTGTTGTTTTGCAGTAGCAGTTCAGAGCAAAGACATAAACTTTTGCAAAATTGTGGGGGAAAAAACCAATGTGGTAGTATTCATGGGTTCATGGACCATTCAGAAATCTGATGGCAGAGGGGAGGAAACTGTTCCTGAGTCATTAAGTGTTCGTCTTGAGGGGTACCTCTTTCTTGATGATAGTAATGAGAAGAGGGCACGTCCTGTTTGATGAGAGTCCTTAATGATGAAAGCTGCTTTCTGTAGGCACAGCTTCTTGAAGATGCCGTTCATACTGGGGAGGTAATGGAGCTGACTGAATCTATAACCCTTTACAGCCTCTTGCGATCCTTTGCATTGGAGCCTTCATGCTAGGCAGGCAGAATACTATCCATCTTGCATACAACAGCTTCATGTCCTGAATAGTGAGGATTCTCTCAGTCAGAGCCTATGAGAGACTCGTGTATGTTCCTTTTTAAAAATCATTCCCACCCACGTTGTTCTGCATGGGGCTTTCCTTCATCTTTTCTCCCTTGGCCTGATTTTTCAGATTGTCTATGTTATACATATGTCAATGATTTGGATGGGTTTGTGGCCAAGTTTGCGGATGATTTGGAGATAGATAGAGGGGCAGGTAGTTTTGAGGAAGCAGAGAGGCTACAGAAGAATTTAGACAAATCAGGAGAAGGGGCAAAGAAGTGGCAGATCTTGCATTTTGGTAGAAGAAATAAAAGCATAGACTATTTTCTAAATGGAGAGAACATTCAAAAATCTGAGGTACACAGGGACTTGGGAGTCATCATGCAGGATTCCCTAAAGGTGAATTTGCAGGTTGAGTTGATGGTGAGGAAGGCAGTTGCAGTTATTTTAAGAGGTCTAGAAAATAAAAGCAAGGATGCAATGTTGAGGCTTTATAAGGCACTGGTAAAGCCTCATTTAGAGTATTGTCAGCAGTTTTGGGTCACCTGTTTAAGAAAGGGTGTGCTGACACTGGAGAGGGTTCAAAGCAGTTTTGCAAAAATTATTCTGGGATTGAAAGGCTTATCATATGAGGGGTATTTGGTAGCTCTGAGCCTGTATTCACTGGAATTCAGAAGGATGAGGAGGAGATCTCATTGAGACCTATTGAAAGTTTGAATACTGAAAGACCTTGATAGAGTAGATGTGGACAGAGCATTTCATGTGCTGGTAAAGCCTAAGACAAAAGTACCCTGCCTCAGAATAAATGGATATCCATTTAGAACGGAGATGAGGTGGAATTTTTTTAGCCAGAGGGTGGTGAATCTTGAATTCATTGCCACAAGTGGCTGTGAGGGTCAAGTCATTGGGTATGTTCAAGATGGTTGAAAGATTCTTGATCAGTCAGGGCATGAAGGGATATGGGGAGAAGGCAGGAGATTTGGGCTGAGAGGGAAATGGATCAGCCATGATGAAATGGTGGAGCAGACTTGATTGACCAAAAGGCCTAATTCTGCTCCTGTATCTTATGGTCTTATGGTTATATGGTCTAAAGCAGGGATTCCCACTGTTTCTTTTGCCATGGAACCTTACCATTAACCGAAGTGCTCATGGACCCCAGACTGGGAGCCTCTGGTCAAAAATAAAATAGGATAATTTCGAGGTGGAGTCAAGCTGTGGCCTCTGTTGAGGTGACAGATCAGACTTAACTTGTTTTTACGTTCATAGGGATGGCTTTTGGTGACAGAAAGGAGAGTTAGGGGTCAGATTAGGGTTTAAGGACACAGGTGTCAGGGATTTCGAGGTCAGGTCAGAGTCTTAAGACCCTGCTGCATGTTCAGATGTGCTGGTCGTTCATGCAAGCGATGCATTTTACTGTGTGTTTTGATGTACGTATCATAAATAAATCTGAATCTTCAGTCTTGCATGAATAGTGTTTCACCAGCTGATGTCCTTCATCGAGTTTGTTCTAAAGCCAAAAATATTGATGGATCGTTGAAGTGTTGGAAAATTTGTTCTGTTTGTCGTTGCAAGAATGCCCTTTTTGACACTACGATCGGTTTGTCAATTCTGCCTGAAGTAAAGTGTCCTTTACTGGAGGAACCTTGGCTGGCAACTGCTTGGAATGTCAATGAAGCTTTCATATTGGGAGTCGAGGAGTTTGAGAGGCTTTAAATAGATTCCTGCTGCGGTTCTGTTGCTCAATGCGTGGTTGTGACTTGTAACAGCATTACATACAGAGCAACCTCAACATATTGTCCCAAGACACACAAAATGCTGGAGGAACTCTGTAAGTCAGGCACCATATATGGAATGGAATAAACAGTCAGCGTTTTGGGCCAAGACGCTTAATTTGGAATAAAGGATATACTTTTATTCTTAGTTTTTAATAATTGTTGGGGAATATTTAGAGGTGTTTCAAAGCAACTGGGGTGGGGTCTGAAAGGTAAAAGAAATGGAGGACTAAGGGGAGAGGATGGGGCAATGGATGTGAAACGCACATGAAAAGCTGGAGGAACTCAGCAGGTCAGGCAGCATCTAAGGAGAGGATTAATCAGTTGATGTTTCGAGCCAAGACTCTTCATCAGGACTGGAAAGGAAGGGGGAAGAATCCATAATAAGAAGGTCGGGGGGTGAAGCAAAGGAGCACAAGCTCCTTTGCTTGTGATATGTGAAGTCATGTTAGGGGGAAGGTGGGTTGGTGGATGGGGGAGGCAGGGTGAAAAAAGTAGCTGGGAGATGATAGGTGGAAGAGGTAAAGGGATGAAGAAGAATGAATCTGATAGGAGAGGAAGAAAGGATAGCTTTATTTTTCACATGTACATCGAAACATCAAAACACAGAGAAATTCTTTTAAAAAAAGGTAAGGATGGGAACCAAAAGGAGGTGATGGGCAGGTGAGAAGAAGAAATGAAGTGAGAGGGGACCCAGAATGGGGAATGGAAAAAGAGAGAAAGGGGAGGTGAAGAAATTCCCAGAAACTGGAGAAATCAATGTTCATTCCGTCAGGCTGGAGAATAACTAGACAGTTTTGGTCTGAAACTTTGACTGTTCATTTTTCTCCACAGATGCACTCTGACCTGCTGAGTTCCACAGCATTTTGTGTGTGTAACTTAGGGCTTCCAGGATCTGCAGAATCTCCTGCATTTGTCCCCAGCATATTGTCATTCTAGTGCATATCTGGCATCGTTAATTGAGAAACAGTTTCCTTATTGCCATGAATACCAATGATCTATCTTCCCGCAGTGGTGGGGTAGGTTTCAGCATTGATGATGGATGATGTGCTGTTGGCGCAGAAGCTGCCTCAGATTATTCAGTAGAGGGACCAGGGAACAAACTGAGGCCAAACAATGGGTTTGCCGAGTGCCCTCACTTTGTCCACAGCAATTGCCTTCAACTTTCCTTGGCATGACTACAGCATAGAAGAATGAGGGGAGATCTGATAGAGGTATACAAATTTATGAAGGGTATAGATAGGGTACATGCAAGCAGGCTTTTTCCTCTCAGGTTGGGTGAGACTAGAATTAGACTGTACTTTATATTGGTCTCTTCAGTTTTTGGAGTTTTGTTTCTTGTTGCCGATTGGCAGATGGGTGATATGTTACTTTTAGTGAGAGGAATTTGGGGTCTGGTGTTTTTCTTTGTGGGTGATCTGTTAGATTTTCGAGTGTGGGAGAGGCAGTTGGGAGTTTTGATGTTATTGGTGCTATTTCTTTTGCAAGGGGGGGGGTGTGAGGAGTGGCGTGCCACACAGTCTTCCAATCCGCGCCCTGTAAGGCATGAAAATGCCCAACGCTGGCCTCTCAGGCCTGAGTCAACGTCATTATTGTGAGGGGGTTGGGGATTTGGGGTTTTTGATGTTGTTTTCCATGAGTGCAATCTGTTCTGCGAGGGAGGGGGTATGAAGGTTTTGGGGTTTGCAAGTTTTGTTCTTTTTTATGTGCTGGGGGGGGGGAATTTTCCTTCAACCACACCCATGATTGTTCTGTATTTCATGGCTATCTGGAGGAGATGAATATCAGAGTTGTGTTGTACATGCACACTTCGATAATAAAATGAACCTTTGAACGAGAGGTCATAAGATTAAGGGTGAAAGGTGAAATATTTAAGGGAAACAGCATTTAAAAGGCATTTCCAGAAGGTGGTAAATCTTTGGAATTCATTGACACAGACAGCTGTGGAGGTCAAATCATTTGATGTATTTAAAGCAGAGGTTGATAGGTTCTCAATTAGTCAGGCATCAAAGGTCATGGGGAGAAGGCATGAGAATAGATTTAAGATGGAGAATAAATCAGCCATGATGGAATGGCAGCACAGACTCACTGGACTGAATGGCTTAATTCTGCTCCTATGTTTTATGATCTTACACAGACAGGAAAGGTTTAGACTCTAAACCTTTAGAGGGATATGGGCCAAATGTAGGCAAATGAGACTATCTTGGAAAGAGATCTTGGTCAGTATAGGTGGGTTGGGTCTATGACTATATCCCACAGACATGCTGACAGTTTAGATGACTTTTATAAATTACCTCTTAGTCAGGATTAAAGATTCAAGCGGGAATTTATTCACAGACAGTGTAGAGTCTGCCCTTCAAGCTACACCGCTTAGCGGTCCCTAAACTTAATCCGAGCCTAATCGTGGGACAGTTTACAACAGCTATTTAACCTATATATTCCATTGTACTGCAGTCACCAAATCAACAGATTTGAGGACATATGTCAGTGATATTAAACCAGATTTTGGATTCTGATTCTGAACCAGCATGTCTTTAGAGTATGGGAGGAAAGTGAATCCCTCAGAAGAGCCCTATGCAGTCACGGGGAACAAATTCCTTACAGGCATCAGCGGGAATTGAATCTGGGTTGCTGATACTATAAAGCGTTGTCACCCAACTGATGAGAGGGGAGATCCTTAAACCGAGTGGAAATGGGATTGTTGAGATTGATACTCTGGGCTGTCAAGCTCCCAATGGGCTGAATATCCCTCTATATTTCTCTAGCTATCAAGTATGGTAACAGAGCACTATTTGTTGGCATATTCAGACATTAATAAAGCTGAATGTTGATGGTACACTGATATACATTTTCATTTGCCTGAAGAAATGGAAGTTGATGTGATTAGGATCAACTATTTTCCATCGGGAGCTGGATTGCTGGCTTTTAGGAGGTCCACGGATTACTGAGTTCTTGCAGAATAAGCCTCCTCTGTAACGTTACTGAGGAGATTATCTCCGCGCTTGCCTGCTGATAGTGGGTGCTGGACGAGGAGGATTTGCTTTAGGGGTTACAGGAAATTGCAAAGAGGTTTGCTGATGGACCTTTTCTTTTGTAATAGCTAACTAAAATGTTCCAAAAAAAAAACCCTCTTGCTTGCAAAAAAATCAGAAAAGGCAAACATTACAATTTCAGGAAGAATCTGCTTGTGCGTGGGAAGTGTGAATTTATTGAGGTTGCAGAAGTATTAGCGCTTGTCATTTGGAAGAAAGCTTTCCTTCTCCCCCCCCCCCCCCCCACTGGATATTATTCATGTAATAGCCAGCATGATTAAGTGGTGTAGTCTCCCCCTCCCCCCAAGAGTGTGTGTGTGGGTTTCCTCCCTCTGTTCAAAGATGTACCATTTGGTAGTTTAATTGGTCATTGTAAATTGTCTTGTGATTAGGCTATGGTTAAATAAGTGGGTTGCTGGACATTGTGGCTCATTGGACCCACTGTTTCTCTAAATAAATAAAAAATCAACTTGAGGTTAGAGAGGAGTTGTGATTCCAGAAGGGAGCTGGATACATGTATGAGGATAGAAAGAAGGTAATTTCATCATATCAGTGTGTTGAGGTAGTACAAAGAAAGAGCAATGACAGAGTGCAGAATAAAGTGTAGCTGTTACAGAGGAAGTGCAGGGCAGGTAGACAGTAAGGTGCAAGATCATAACAAGGTAGATAGTAAGGTCAAGAGTCCATCTTTTCGTACCAGAGGACCATTCAATAGACTTATAACAGCAGTCATAGAAGCTGTCCTTGGGTCTGGTGGTACATGCTTTCAGGCTTTTGTATCTTCTGCCCAGTGGCAGAAGAGAGAAGACAATGTCTTCGGTGGGTGGGGAACTTTGATTATCCTGGCTGCTTTGCTGATGCAGCGAGAAGTGTAAACAGAATCCATGGAGGAGAGGCAGATTCCTGCAATGTGCTGGGCTGTGTCCATCACTCTCTGCGGTTTCTCGTGGTCATGGGCAGTGAGATCGAGAATTCTTTATCATACAAGAAGTCTGTTCAAGAGACTGATAACAATAGATAGAAACTGTTCTTCAGCCTTGTGATATGTATTCTAAAGCTTTCAAATATTCTCAAGTATTCTCAAGCTCCGTTTGATGGGAAGGAGGAGAAGATAGAATGATTTGTGTGGGAGGGGCCCTTGATTTTGTTGACTGCTTTTCTGAGGCAGCGGAAAGTGTCCGTGGATCAGGGGCTGTTGTGATGGACTAGGCTATGGCCACAACTCTACAATTTCCATTGGTCTTGGTAAGAGCAGTTGCTGCACTAAGCTGTGATGCTTCCAAAAAGGATGCTTTCTGTGATACACTTTTTAATTATTTTTAACGATAAAGTTTATTCATAATAAAAAGCGTAAACCATGCAATGGTCAATGCTTTCCATTTTGTTCTCTGACATTCCTACACATCACTAGCACCATTGTGGTCCATATTGCACACTGGGCTGGTACGCTCTTACAATAATTGAGAGGTTTCCCTGCCCAAACTGACCCCTCCCTCTCTAGTAGTGAAAGAATCCTACACTAAAGAGCCTGCCCCACCGAGCCCTTGCAGAGGGCCATTGCGGAACATGCTGAAATTCCTTGGCCTTCTGAGCAAGTGGAGGTGCTGGTGAGCTTTCTGACCGTGGTATCTATGTGGCTGGCCCAGGCGGTGTAATTATTCTGCTGTGACATTTGTCCATGTTGGTGGGACAGGTCACAAGCACAGCAAGGGAGAGGGATTCTGTCTTTTTACATGTTTCTCTTTCCATAGAGTTTGGAAATATAATCTAGGTCTGTTTTCTTTGAGCAATTATTGGATGTTACAGTGGAGCACATTGACCTTGACTTTCTCATCTATGCTACTTTGGGGCACCATGATGGCATACTGGTTAGTGCAACGCTATTACAGCTCGGGGGTGCTGGAGTTCGGAGTTCCATCTCAGCGTCCTTTGTAAAGAGTTTGTTCGTCCTTCCTGTGGAATGAGTGGGTTTTCCCTGGGTGCTCTGGTTTCCTCCCAGGGTTTCTGAATACGAACCGGGTAGGTTAATTGGTTGTTATAAATTTGTCCCGTGATTCTGTTAGGGTTAGTCGGGGGTTGCTGGGTGGCATGCCTTGAAAGGCTGGAAGAGCCTAGTCTATGCTGTATCTCTTAAATAAAAATAAAACAGATTTAGGTAAAATAGAACAACACTGTGGAAATGTTTACAGAATAATTTTGTGCTGTGTCATTGTTTACAGTGGCATTTGTTTACCTAATAGTGTATTGCATGGATTAATTCTCAATCACTAAAGTGGGCAGTGCAGTAGGAACAAGTCTGATTACTCAGCATGGTCAGAAATAAGCTCCATTGCTAGTAACTAATGGAGATACAGCATATGCCAGAATAAGCAAAATAATGGGTGCTTGACTAGAGTGAAGCTTGAGTGATGTACATTCAGTGGCCACTTTATTAGTTACCTCCTGTACCCGATAAAGTGGACATTGAGTGTACGTTGGTGGTCTTCTGCTGTTGTAGCCTATTCACTTCAAAGTCTGACATATTGTGCATTCAGTGATGCTCTTCTGCACACCACAGGAGTAATGCATGGTTACTTGAGTTATTGTTGCCTTCCTGTCAGCTCGAACCATTCTGTTCATTCTCTGACCTCTCATTAACAAGGCATTTTTGCCCACAGAGCTATCACTCACTGGATGTTTTTTTGTTTTCTGTACCATTCTCTGTGGACTGTTGTTTGTGCAAATCCCGAGATCAGTATTTTCTGACATACTCAAACCACCCCATCTGGCACCAAGAATTATTTCACAATCAAAGTCACTGAGATCACATTTCTTCCTCATTCTGATGTTTGGTCTGAATAACAGCTGAAACAATTGTTTGCATGCTTTTATGCATTGAGTTGCCGCCACATGATTGGCTGACAAGGTATATGTATTAATGAGCAGGTGTACCTAAGAAAGTAGCCATGGGATACATTTGAACCCAATAAAGTCTTTCAGCACAACAAATGAGTGGGACGTGATCTCACAGAAATGTACATAGTTCTGATGGGGGTTGACAGGATGGATGGGAGGCTGATGCCCCTCAGAATCTGGCTCATTATCACTGGCTTTCATGATGTGAAAGTTGTACTTTAGTGACAGCAAAGACATTAAATTGTGATAAATTACAAAAATAAATAATTAGTGCAAAAAAAACCAGAATAATAATGTAGCGTTCGTGGTCGATGAACCCATTTAGAAATGTGATGGTGGAAGGGAAGAAACTGTTCCTAATCATTGAGCTGTGGGTCATAAGGCTCCTCTTTGATAGTAGTAACGTGAATCAGCATCAGAATCAGGTTCAACGTCACTAACATATGTCGTGAAATGTGTTGATATGCAGCAGCAGTACAATGCAATACCGTATGTAATAACAACTCTGTACTGCAAGAAGCATATATAAAAACTTAAGTAAATAGTGGAAAACGAGAAAGGAAGTAGTGAGGTAGTGTTCATGGGTTCAATGTCTGTTCAGAAATCTGGCAGGGGAGAGAAGCTATTCCTGAATTGTTGAATGTGTGTCTTCAGCTTCTGTACCTTCTCTTTCATGGTAGCAATGAGGAGAGGGCATGTCTTGGGTGATGGGGCTCCTTAGTGATGGATAGTGCCTTTTTGAGGCTTCGCTCCCTGAAGATGTCCTGGATACTACAGAGGCTAGTGCCCATGTTGGAGCTGACTGAGTTTACAACTTTCTGCAACTTATTAGTTTCTCTTCCCACCGTCAGTACCAGACGGTGACGCAGCCACGGCAGAGGGGAAGAAGCTGTTCATCATTCAGATGTGATGCTTCAGGCTCCTATGCCTCTTCCCTGGTGGTAGTAATGAGAAAAGGGCACGTCCAAGGTGGCAAGGGTCCTTAATGATGGATGCCTCCTCCTTGAGGCAGCAGCTCTTTAAGATGTCCTCGATGATGGAGTGGGTTGTGCCTTTGATAGAGCTGGCTAAGTCTGCAACCCTCTTCATCCTTCTACAATTCTGTGCATTGGATTCTCTATACCAGGTGGTGATATAACCAGTCAGAATGCTCACCGCTATACATCTATAGCAATTAGATGACATGCCAATTCTCAATTACTTCACAACATAGAATGGATTAGAGAGGAGATGAGGAGAAGTATCCACAGAGGATGGTATAGGTGTGGAATTCTGCTTGATAGGGCTTGGGTGGAAAGCCTTGTGACATGTAGAGGATACCTGGGTGTCCCAAACAGGGTTCCTTGTAATGTACAGGGCTACTGATGGTGAGCTGGGAAGTGAACTTGTTATTTCTGGGCTGGCAGGGATAAGAGGTGCTGAACAGTCCCTGTCAGTGCTGTAACAGGTTGAGTTTACAACCCTCTGCAGCCTCTTGCGTTCCTCTGCATTGGAGCCTCCAGACCAGGTGATGATGCAACCAGTCAGAATGTTGTCCATGGTACATCTGCAGAAATTAGTAAGGATCTTTTGTAATATACCATGTCTCTAACTCCTAATGAAATTGAGCCGCTGGTGTGCGTTCTTCATGATTGCATCAAGGTATCTTCTGGTCTGGGCAGTTGGGGGGAGGGGATCTCAAACTCAGGATAAATGTTGGCCATTCAGGACAGAGATGAGAAAAGATAGTTTCTTTTTTACTTAGAAGATGGTGACACTTGCAAATTTTCCATCCATGACGGTTGTGGAAGCCTAGTCACTGAACACGTTACCTTGCTGAAGGAAAGATCTCATTAAGCTGGAAAGGATGCAAGACCAGAAGGCTTGAATTGTAGAACATAGCACAGTAGTGCACAGTACAGGCCCTTTGGCCCACGGTGTTGTGCCGACATTTTAACCTACTCCGAGATCAATCTAACTCTTCCCTCCCACATAGCCCTCCATTTTTCTGTCATCCATTTGCCTATCTAAGAGTCTGTTAGATGTTCCTAATGTGTCTGCCTCTACCATCACCCCTAGCAGAATGTCTTTCTATGTGTAAAAACCCTATCTCTGACATCCACCTTATACTTTTCTCCTTAAAAGTAGTCCTCTGGTAATAAGCCATTTCTGCTCTTGGGGGAACAAAGTCTGGCTGTCCACCCTATCTATACCACTTACTATCTTGTACACCTCTAACAAGTTCCTGGGTGTTTGATGATCTTTTTTAATGGGTTCTATTGAGTTTCTTTGTTTTGTGGCTGCCTGTTGTATACAGTATACATACTTTGATAATAAATATACTTTGAACTATGAAGTCAACAACTTTTGTTGAATTGCCAGCTGCTTCTTTTTGTAATGAGGTTAAAAAGGATGAGGAGAAACGGATTTTATCTGGTTTATCCAGTTGATGGAATCTTTGTGTGCAAGTTACAGCTGAGGGAGAAGTTTCAGAGCTGGTGGCAAAAGAGATTCTGCAGATGCTGGAAATCTTGAGCAACACACACACAATGCTGGAGGAACTCAGGGAACCTGCTGACAGCTCACTTACCCTGGGGGTGGGCAACATCTCTCATCTATACTGGTCTTTCTCCATAGTATCTGACTAGACCTACTGGCCCGGTCAGCGGATGTCCCATGTCTGCTTTGCTGGCCTTCAAACACAGAGACTTAGACTCCATCCTGACTTCTGATTTCCACACATCTCTGTTCCTAAACCCTAATTTGATTCCTAACTCCCCACTCTGACCCCAAAACCATTTCTACAGACCTAAAAAAAAGCAACTAGAAAATGACAAAATCGGAGCCATGGCTCAACAGAAGTTGTGGCTTAGTGCCATCTTGGAATCTTGTACTCGAGTCAGAGTAGAAATGGCAGGTCAACAACTTGACAAATCAGACGGAGATAGCTGGCAAACACCTAAACGTAAACTTCTGAAGTTTGGTGACAGCCAGTCAGATAAACCAGTTGATTAGATTAGATTAATTGATTAGTTGATAAGTCAGTTGGATTAGAACATTATAAAAATATATCATTTAAATCACTCAGATTATTTGTATAATATTTTCATAAGATTAGCTTAATTTGTCACATCTACAAAATATCGAAGCATACAGTGAAATAGAGGAACTCAGCAGGTCAGGTAGCCTCTATGGAGAGGAATAAACGGTTCACATTTCAGGCTGTGACTGAACAAATAATAAGGTGCATTTATGACACAAGTTTAAAAAGTAAACAGTATAACGCTACTGATGCTTCATAATTGATGAGATTTGAATGGTGGTAGGGAGTTCAGTAGCCTCGTGGCCTGGGGTAAGAAGCTGTTTTCCCATCCTAAGAGTCCTTGTCCTAAAAGGCAGATTGCATGGGGACTGCCGTATTGTGTTGTGCAGGAGCTTTGCTCTCTTTCAGAGTTGTGGCTGCAGTTCCTGCATAAAAATGCTGTCAGGGCTTTAGGAACACATCATTGGCTGTGAAGTGCTTTGAGCTGCCCAGTGATGTGTAACAGAATCCTTCCTCATTGACCGACAGTAAATAGATGAGATGTCGAGAGAGTTGGCGCAGAGTTTAAAGTCTAACACCAGTGAGAGCAGAATGTAACTGGGTGGAAGCAGAAACCCTTTTATTTATTCTTGGACTACACCAGTATGCCTGAGGATGATCTGAATTATATTTTTAAAGCTGCAAGACGATCTGATAATAACATCTTCACGCAGAAGCCGCTGGACATTTTTAACAAGTGGGTGGAAGGAATTAGAATGTGTGTAGAGTTCTTCTTGAAACTGCTGGTTGATCTGCATCTAGGTTACATTGTTCTGATCTGTAAATTCTAAACATGATCGGGGCTTCGCAGGAGTCAGCATTGTGTAAACAGGTCCATCAGCCCATCTTCTGTATGCAGACCTGAGCTAGGCTTATTTGCCTGCATTAGGTTCATGTCCTCCTAAATCTTTCCTATCCATTTATCTGTCCAAATATTTTCTAAATGTTTTAATTGTACCCAACTTGTGTGGCAGGGTGGAGGTACGTCTCTAACAAAGGAGGTGTAATGCTTCTTCTCTCTGTTAGCCTGCAAGTCACCCTTGGGCAAGATGTAGAACCTGCTTAGCCACCTCCCCTTCTCCCCGATCAGGGTTACGTGATGTCAAGGGAGCGTTTGAGCGGCTGGTGCATATCACAACTCCTGGTTATGCCACCACAAATGCCAGACAGATGGTCTTTGAGGAGTATTGATAATGGCTGAAGGCCACTCATCTTGTAAGATACTGCCCAGAAAATGGCAATGGCAAACCACTTCTGTAGGAACAAGAACGATCATGGTCATGAGACCATGAGCGCCCATGTCATACGACATGGCACGTGATGATGATGATGATGATAATATACTCAACCTGACCGTTTCCCCCGGCAGTTCCATATACTGATCAACCCAGCTGAAAAAAATTGCCTTTCCCACCTTGAACTTATGCTTTTTCTTCCTCAGGAGGCTAAAGAAATTTAACTTGTCCCTGTTGACTCCTATCAATTTGTATCAATGCACCACATGTCCCCTTTGATCCTAATCGATTTCTGCACCATAGAAAGCATCTTATCCAGATGCCTCATGGCTTGGCACGGCAACTGCTCTGCACTTGACCACAAGAAACTGCAGTCAGTTGTGGACGCAATACAGTACGTCACAGAAACCAACCTCTCTCGTGGACTCGGTCCTTACTTCCCGCTGTCTCAGTAAAGCAGCCAATGTAATCACAGGCCCCTCCCACCCTCACCCACCCTGGACATTATCTTTTTCCCCTCCCATAGAACAGAAGATACAAAAGCCTGAAAGCACGTACCACTGGGCTCAGGAACAGCTTCTACCCCACTGTTATCAAAATATCGAATGGACCTCTTGTACTATAAGATGGACTCTTGGCCTCACAGTCTACCTCGTTATGATCTTACATTTTATCGTTTATCTGCACTGTCCCAATTTTGGTAACTTTTACACTTTATTTTGCATTGTTATTGTTTTGCCTTGTTTTACCTTAATACACTGTGCAATGCTTTGATCTGTATGAACAGTGTAAGACAGGCTTTTCACTGTATCTCAGTACAGGTGACAATAAAAAAAACAATTTAATACCTATCCCCTCTAACTCTGGGGAAAAAGACTACATGCTTTTACCCTATCTATGTTCCTGGTGATTTTATACACCTCTATGAGGTCACTTCTCAGTCTCCAGCGCTCCGTGGAATAAAGTCCTAGCCTATTCAACCTCCTTCTGTAACTCAGTCTCTTGTTCTATATACCCACCAGTCTCCTTGTAAGAAGATGTGCCCCTTAGATATATTTTAAATCTTCTTTTCACTTTAAATCTATGCCCTCTAGATTTGGAGACTGTGACCATCCACCTTATCTGTACCACACACCATCTTGTATTCCTCTCTCAGGTCACATCACACTGAGACTATTATATACTCTTCATGCAGATCAAATCATTGCACATTGCATTAAGGCAAAACAATAATAATGCAGAATAAAGTGTAAAAGTTACCAAGATTATTTTGGTAATGGGTATTGGCCTGAAACGTCAACTGTTTATTCCTTTCCATAGATGCTGCCTGACCTGCTGAGTTCCTGAGTTTTTGTGCTGAGTTCCAGCTTGGGCTTGGTTCTCTATATGAAACATATCACCATATCCCATTTTCATGGTAAACTAGTCCAGTTCGGATAGCAGTAGCGCAACACTATTACAGTTCGGGTGTCAGAGTTCAGAGTTCAATTCCGGCATCCTCTGTAAGCAAGATTGTATGTTCCTTCCTGTGTACGCACGAGTTTCCTCCTGGTGCTCTGATTTCCTCCCACAGTCCAAGGCTACGGTTATTAGATCAATTGGTCATTGTAAATTTTCCTGTCATTAGGCTAGGGTTAAATCGGTGGATTGCTGGGTGGTGTGGCTTAGAGGGTCTGTTCCATGCTGTATTTCAATAAATAAAAATAAAAGAAAGAGATCAGAGTTGTTTGAGGAGAGAAATCCAGAGAATTCTTTCCTGTTGGAATTTTGAAAGCGGTGGAAAGAGTTAATAAAGATCCCATTCTCATTCACCTCATGGCCACGGCTTCAGGAGCTTGCTCATTGGCTCAGTCACGGTCTCTGGAATGTTCCCTAGATTTGCATAAAGCCTGCTTGTCACCCTCATAATGGAGTTAACCAGTTCCTCCTCGTGCTTTCGTATTATACCGTAGATAAAAGACTAGTGCTTGCTCTCTGAAAATTGTCAGGCTCGGTTTTGTTAAGAAGCTAAGTTTATTAATCATTGTAGTCGGTGGAGCACAAAAGGGTGATGGTGGTGGGGAATGGGTTGTGCTGGCTCTCCACTCCCTTGGGGATTGGCCATTGGCCTCAGGCACCATCTGAAGCAGCTGACTTCACCCCGCAAATTGTATCTGGGGATGGTGGTGTTGCCCGTAACAACCGTTGCTGGGAGACGGCTCCTCATCTACCGAGAGGTTTGTCTTGCTGAGTCTGTACAGCCTGCTCCTTATGGCGTGTTATCTCATTGTTTTCACTTGCACCGTCAGTTATAGAGGTGAAAAAAATCAAAGCATGAATAGTCATCAATGCTACCTTAAAGCTTATAATAACTAGGTTACACTCAAATTGTTCCAAAAATAAACTGTGAAGCCACTGGCATGTAAATTATACAAAGCACGTTTGTGTCTCTCTCATAATCTCTCTCTTTCCTGCCCCCAACATGACAACCTTCTGTTAACGCTCCCCTCCATTTCAGATCCCTTAACATCCTCAATTTTCACTTCTCGGGTGTCCCCTCTCCAATCCTCGGCACCTCTCCTTCCCATTTTCACTCTCTTCTGGTGTTGAGTGAAAAAAGTGCCAGAATGCCATTTCAAGGTAGACACAGTCATTTCATTATAAAGATATAAAAATCAGCTTTATTTGTCACATGTACAGTGAAATCTGTTCTTTGCCTCAAATCAAATTAGTGCTGATTGTGCTGGGCAGCCTGCAAATGTTGTCACACTTCCAGCACCAACAAAGAACAATACAGGCCCTTCAGCCCACAATGTTACACTGAGCTTTTAATCTACTCTATGATCAATCTAACCCTTCCTTCCTGTATAGCCCTATGTTTCTCTAACTTCTATGTGCCTATTTAGGAGTTTCTTAAATACTCATAATGTATCTGCCTTTATCACCACTTTAGGCAATGCATTTCACACACTCACCACTCTATGAGAATCTACCTCTGATATCCCCCCCCCCCATACTTTCCTCCAATCACCTTAAAATTATGCCCCCCCCCATTAAGACATCTCCACACTGGGAAGTAGTCTCTGGCTGGCCACTCGATTTATGCTTCTTATCATCTTGTGCACCTCTATCAAAGTTCAAAGCTCAAAGTAAATTTATTGTCAAAGTACATACATGTCACCATATACAACCCTGAAATTTATTTTCTTGCAAGCATACACAGTAAATAGAAAGAAGCACAATAGAATCAATGAAAAGCATAAACACAAAGACAAACAGCCAGTGTACAAAAGACAACAAGTTCTGCAAATAAAAAAGAAAAAAATACAAACAAAATAATAATAATTAAATAAATAAACAATACATATTGAGAACATGAGGTGAAGAGTCTGTGAAAGTGTCTCCATAAATTGCTCTTTAGTGTTTCTATTTGCTCTACTTAAAACTGCGCTCCTCTGTCTTATAAGGAGAGGTTGAACAAACTAGGTCTTTTCTCTCTGGAGTGAAGGAGGATGAGAGGTTATTTGATAGCGGTGTATAAGATGATAAGAGGCATAGATCATGTGGACAGCCAGAGGCTTGTTCCCAAGGTGGAAGTGGCTGTAATATTAGGGGGCATAATTTTAAGATGATTGAAGGAAAGTATTGGGGGGATGTCAGAGGTAGGTTTTTTTTTACACAGAGAGTGATGAGTGTGTGGAACATGCTGCCAGGACTGGTGGTAAAGGCCATCAGAGATATTTAAGAGACTCTTTGATAGGCACTTGGGTGAAAGAAAAATGGAGGGCGATGTGGGAGGAAGGGTTAGGTTGATGTTAAGAGTAGGGTTGCCACAATATTGTGGGCTGAAGGGCCTGTACTGTGTTGTAATGTTCTCTGTTCTATGTTTGCATGGAAACTCTCCATCCAGTGTCCAGGATGGAAACCAATTGAATGTTGAAAGAACTTGATAGAGTGGACATGGAGAGGATGTTTCCTTTGGTGGGGGAGTCTAAGACCAGAGGACACAGCCTCAGAATGGTGAATCTGTGGAATTCGTAGCCACAGGCAGCTGTAGAGGCCTAGTCATTGGGTGTATTTAAGGCAAAGGTTGATAGATTCTTGATGAGTCAGGGTGTGAAAGATTATGTGGAGAAGGCATGGGGATGAGAGGGAAATGGCTCAGACATGAAGAAATGGGAGAGCAGACTTGATGGGCCAAAGGGCCTAATTCTGCTCCTATATCTTATGGTCTTGTGACCTTATTGCTAATATGGAGATTTGTGTTAACCTTTACAATGTATAGGTTTCTGTTTCTGAGCTATTTCTATGTGTTTCTGAGCGATTTAATGTTTAAAAATCTGGTACATAACCTACAGTCAGCAACAGAGTGAATCTATATGAGAAGATGCAACCAAAGTGAAAATACAACCTCGTTATCTCACTTTTCAGGCTTTCCCATTAATTAAAATCTGTAGTTATTAACACTGGAAGGAGGCAGCAGATTTCAGTAACAGCAAGTAATTCTAGTGAAGGAAAAAAAAACTAGATTATTAAACCTTTTTTTAATTAGAGTAGATTTCTCAAAGATACAGTCCTGTGCCAGCTAACTTAATATTTTTCTATGCAATTAACTTATGGATACCAGAATCCAATTGTCTGGGAATCGAACCTTGCTTAAAGGTGCCCCCCCCCCCCTTTAGCTTTGTATACAGTTGATGGTAGTTGGAGGAGGTTGCTGAGGGATGTATCCAATTTGCTGTGTTCCACTGTAGAAGCTTTGCATTCATCATGTCTGTGAAATTGAGTTTGGGTGAAATTGGAGAGTTCATTGGGATGCTTCGTTATTTTAATACAACCTGCAGTGATGCACTGTAATGAGTCAGAGTCAGAGAACTACAGTGCTGAAGCAGGCTCTTCAGCCCATCTAGTCTGTGCCCACCTGGTCTCATCTGTCTGCAGCCAGACCATACCCCTCCCACCCATGTACTTATCCAAACCTCTTAAATGTTGAAATCAAATCTGTACCCACCACTTCTGCTGGCAGCTCGTTGCACACTCTCACTTACCCTCTGAGTGAAGATGTTCCTCCTCTCCTCATATTCCCCTTAAACATTTCACCTCTCATCCTCAAACCGTGATCTTTACTTCTAGTCTCACTCCCCCTCGGTGGAAAAAGCCTGCTTGCATTCACCCTATTTATACACTCAAAATTTTGTGCACCCCTTTTTGCATTACCTGTTTAATTATTTTATATGTATTTCTTACTGTTATTTATAGATTTTTAAATGTATTGTACTGTGTTACTGCTGCAAAACAACAAATTTCACAACACCTGTCAGTGATAATAAACCTGATCCTGATGAAGGGTCTCAGCCAGAAACGTTGACTGTTCACTCTTTTCCATTGTTGCTGCCTGACCTGCTGAGTTCCTCCAGCATTTTGTGTTTGGCTTTGGATTTCCAGCATCTGCAGATTTTCTCATGTTTCTGATTCTGATTTATCTCCTATCCTTCTATGCCCTGCCAAGTGTCTAAATGCCTCTTGAACATAGTGACCATCTCTGATTCCACCACTTTCTCTTGCAACAAGTTCCAGGTAACAACATTCTCTATATAAGAAAAATCTCTCCCTTCAAGGCCCCTTTAAAATGCCTTCCTCTCGCTTGAAACCCATGCCTTCTTTTATACCTTTACCATGGGGAGAAAAGAAGAACACGTGTAATTCTACAGGCAGGAAAAAGTTTCCAGGGATGAAGGCTGCAAAGTTTCATGGAATGCCTTATCTCAAGGAGAGGCTTTTCATAAGTCTCAAGAATGTATTCTGTCTGGTAGTTATAAGACCATTGAACAGTCCCCTGGTACAATAAGATGGATTCTTGATCTCATAATTACCCTGTTAGGAGCCTTGGGTCTCACACCACTAGGTCCAGGAATAGTTATTACCCTCAACCATCAGGCTCCTGAACGAACGTGGATAATTTCACTCACCTCAACCTATGGACTCATTTTCAAGAACTCTGCAACTCATGTTCTTAGTATTATTTGCAAAATTTGTCTTCTTTTGTCCATTGGTTGTCTGTCTTTGTATATAGTTTTCATAAATTCTATTGTATTTCTTTTATTTGCTGTAAATATGTGCAAGAAAATGAATGTCAGGGTTGTATCTGGTGATATGTATTTACTTTGATAATAAATTTACTTTGAACTTTGACTTTGTTATGGCCTTCCACCTTATTATCAGAAACAGAATCAAAGTCAGGTTTAATATTACCAGCACATGCATTTCCAAGGAAAAGGATATGGAGAATCGGGAGATCAGTGCTGAGTGTATAAATACATTGGGGCATTTTGAGGTCAAAGAGGAGGAAGTTTTGAGCCTCCAAAGGAGTATTAAGGGGGGTGTCGCTAGGGCCAGATGGCATTTATCCCAGGTTATTGAAAGAGGCAAGAGACGAGATTGCTGGGCCCTTAAACAGTATATTTGTGTCCTCTCTAGCTACAGGCAAGGTCCTGGGGGGGGGGGGGGCAAATGGATAATGTTGTACCTCTATTTAAGAAGGGAACAAGGGAAAATCCTGGGAACTATATACTGGTGAGTCTCAGGTCAGATGTAAGGAAATTGCTGGTGAAAGTTCTTAGGGATAGGATCTATGAGCATTTGGAAACCTGTGACCTAATTAAGGTGAGTCAGCATGGCTTTGTGCGTGGCAGATTATGTCTCACCAACTTGATGGAGTATTTAGACAAGGTGACAAGACAGGTTGTTGAGGGTAGAGCAATGGATGTTTTCTACATTGAGTTCAGTAAGACCTTTGACAAAGTCCCTCGTGGGATGCTAATCCAGAAGATTAAGATGCATGGGGTCCACGGCAAACTGGATTTAGAATTGCACACAGAAGACAGCAGGTAGTAGTTGAAGGGACTTATTCAAGCTGGACGTCTGTAATTACTGGTGTTCCACAGGGATCTGTGCTGGAATCTCTGCTGTTTGTGATGTATAAATGACCTGGATGAAAATGTAGTTGGGTGGTTTAGTAAATTTGTGGGTGATACCAAGATTGGTGTAGTTGTGGATAGTGTAGAAGACTGGCAAAGAATGCAGCACAACCTAGAGCAGTTGCAGATGTGGGCTGAGAAATGGCAGATGGAGCATAATCCATATAAATGTGAGGTGTTGCACCTCGGTAGGGCAAATGCAAGGTGACAGTACACTGTTCAGAGCACGATCCTTAACAGTGTTATTGAGCAGAGAGATCTTATGATCCAAGTTCATAGCGCATTGAAAGTGGCTACACAGGTCATTAAGATGGTTAAGAAGGCTTATGAAATGTTTGCTTTTATTAGTCAAAGCATTGAGTTCAAAAGTCAGGTTATGTTACAACTTTATAAAACTCTGGTTAGTTTATTTGGAGTTTTGCCTGCAGTTCTGGTTGCCCCTTTAGGGGAAGGATGCAGAGGGTGCAGAAGAGGTTTATTAGGATGCTGCCTGGTTTAGAGGACATATGCTACCATGAGAGGTTGTTTTCTCTGGAGCACCTGAGGCTGAGAGGAGATCTGAGGTTTACAAGATTATGAGAAGCAGAGATAGAGTTGACAGATAGTATCTGTTTCCCAGGGTTGAAATGTCTTAACACCAGAGGGTATGCATTGAAGGTGAGAGGGGATGGTTTCAAGGGGGATGTGGGGTATATGTTTTTCACTTGAGTTGTGGATGCTTGGAATACATTGCCTAATAAAGATGGTAGAGGCAAATACATTAGAGGCTTTTAAGAGATGTTTGGATAGGAACATGGCTGTAAGGAAGATGGAGGGATAGGGACATGGTGTAGGTAGGAGGGGTTGGTGTTTGGGTGTTTTTAATTTGCTTTTTAGCTCATTCAGCACTACATTATGGGCCAAATGGCCTGTTCCTGTGCTGTACTCTTCTGTGTTCTCTGGAGCTGACTAATTTTACAGTTTTCTGCAACTTACTTTGATCTTGTGCAGCAGAACCTCCCCCATACCAGACAGTATTTCAGCTAGTCAGAATGCTCTCCATGGTACATTTGTAGAAGTTTTGGAGTGTTTTCGGTGACAAATCTGCTCAACTTCCTAATGAAATATAGATGCTGCCTTGTCTCCTTTATAGCTGCATCAATATTTTGTATCCAAGTCAGATCTTCAGAGATATTGACACCCAAGAACTTGAAATTGCTCACTTTCCCTGTTTCTGATTCCTCTATGAGGATTGGTTTGTGTTCCCTCATCTTACCATTTCTGAAGTCCACAATCAGCTCTTTGGTCTTACTGATGTTGAGTGCCAGGTTGTTGCTGCAGCACCACTCATCTAACTGGTATATTTCGTTCTTGTATGCCCTCTCATCACCATTTGAAATTCTGCCACCAATGGTTGTATCATCAGAAAATTTATAGATGGCATTTGAACCATCACTGACTTATGTCCTGAAATTTGTTGTTTTGTGGTAGCAGTTCACTGCATTACATAAATGCTACGTTACGATAACAAATAATAAACAAGTAATGCAAAAAGAGCAAAATAGATGAGGTAGCAAATCAGAAGGCAGAGGGGAAGAAGCTGTTCCTGAATAGTTGCGTATTTGTCTTTAGGCTTCTGTACCTAATGCTTCCTGATGGTAGCAGTGAGAAGAGGGCATGTCCTGGATGGTGAGGGCCCTTAATGATGGCTGCTGCCTTCTTCATGCATTCCCTTTTGACAATGACCTTGATGGCGGGAAGGGTTGTGCCCATGATGGAGCTGGCTGAGATTACAACCCTCTGCAGCTTTTTTCCGATCCTGTGCAGCGGCCCCTCCACACAAGCCGGAAAGCTCTTGTGCTTCTGTAGAAATTCAATTCTACACATTTCTGTACCTGCACTGAATTGGAATTAGTTTATTATTGTCACATGAACCGTGACACAGCGAAAATCTTGTCTTGCATATCGTTCATACAGATCAGGTCATTACATAGTGCGTTGAGGTAGAACTAGGTAATATAATAACAGCACAGACTTTCTCTGTAAATAAATTCTACATTCTGTTATTGCTTTTTCCTTGTAAGACCTCGATGCACTGATGTGGCAAAATCATCTGTATGGGTGGCATGCAAAACTAAGATTTTCAAGGTACGTTGATACATGTGACAATAATAGACCAAGTTAGCTTGGACACAAAATTCCAGGCTGAGCCTCCTGTGTAGGACTGAAGGAATACTAAGCTGTCATAGGTGTCTTTTATCAGATAACATACGGTTGTGCTGCTCTGTTAGAGTCACACTGCACAGGAACTGGCTCTTTGGCTCATCTAGCCGACCTGGTTTTCTGCCTAATCCCATCTACCTGCAGCCAAACCATACCTCTCTTATCCATATGCAAACTCTCTTAAATGTCACTATTGAACCCGCATCCACCACTTCCACTCGCAGCTTGATCCATCCGCATACTACCCTCTGAGTGAAGAAGTTCTTCCTCAGATTCCTCTCAAATATTTCACCTGTCAACCTTAACCTTGGACCCTCTTGTACACTGTTTTATAGGATCACTTTTATATTCATTGTGTTTCTTATGCTGCATCAGATCCAGAGTAACAATCATTTTGTATTATTTTACACTTGTGTAATGAACGATAACAGACTTGAACCTTTAGATTCATTTTCTTGCAGGCATTTATAGAAAAAATGAAGTACAATAGCATTTATACAAAATTTTACATAAAAAGGACAAAAAAAGCAGTGTGCTCAAAAAAGGACAAATTGTGCAAATAAGAAAATACTAAAAACATGAGTTGAATAGAGTCCGTGAAAGTGAGTCTGTCGGTTGGGGAATCACTTCAGAGTAGTGGTGAGTGAAATTTCCTGTTGTGCCCTGGCCAGCACCCCCAGGGTAAGCAAACCAGCACCGTGGCAGAGCACTGACCTGGATTGTAAGCTTGTGCTCTCGGTCAGACTTCTATCAGCACACTCAGAGATAAGCGCGTTGCCAATTTAAACTGAACCACTAAATAATTGGATTACTAAAAGCCCCAAGGACAGCATTTGATCTTCCCACAACCTCCTGCATGAATCTATGATGATGTTTCAGTTCAGAAATTCAGCAGAAATGTCCTTCAAAGATAATTTTTTTTTAAAGTATAAGCATGAATTCTCACCTCACCAACATGCGAAGACTCAATGTACTTGGAGAGATTGTTGCTTGTTGGTGAAACTCTATAGACAGGTGATGTGGCAAAAGAATTGTCTTGTGGTTTTTTTGAGGCAGCACATACAGAATGCTGGAGAAACTCAGCAGGCCAGGCAGCATCTATGGAAAAGTATAAGCAGCTGACGTTTCGGGCTGAGACCCTCCATCAGCGTTGGAAAGGAAGGGGGAAGAAGCCAGAGAAAGAACGTGGGAGGAAGAAGTACAAGGTAGTAGGTGACAGGTCCGTTCGAAGCGGATGGGTGAGATAAAGAGCTGGGAAGTTGGTGAAAGTGATTAAGGGCTGGAGAAGGGGGATCTGATAGAAGACAGAAGACCATGGAAGAAGATGAAGGGGGAGGAGCCCCAGAGGAAGGTGATGGGCAGGTAAGGAAATAAAGAGAAAGAGGGAAACAAGAATGGGGAATGGTGAAAGGGGGTGGGAGTGGGCAATTACCAGAAGTTCGAGAAATTGATGTTCATGCCAGGAGGATGGAAGCTATCCAGGCGGAATATAAAGTATTTCTCCTCCTTATGGTTTTATGATTCCAGGGATCACAGAGAGTTCTCCAGTACCTGGGAATCCACTCCAAACAGATTGAGCAGTTTGGTGGCAGAGGAGAATCCTGTGCCTACTTGCAGTTTCCAAAATGTGAGATTTCAGTGCTGTTGTCTCAGCCTGTCACGCGTGTAGCATCACCCAGGGATTGCTATACAATGCCAGTCAATTCCTGTAGCGGGCAAAACCGCTACCTCGCAGCGCCAGAGTTCAATCCTTACCAAGGTTCAGTCCTGATATCCAGCACTGTATGTGGTGTGTGCTTGTTCCCCCAACGGTAATAATGAGATCAGCATCATTATGTGCAGTGGCATATGACATCAGCAATCATGGTCCCATGACCATAATTATTCCTGGCAAATTTTTCGACAGAAGTGGTTTACCATTGCCTTCTGGGCAGTGTCTTTACAAGATGGGTGACCCCAGCCTTTATCGATACTCTTCAGAGATTGCCTAGCATCAGTGGTCGCTTAACCAGGACTTGTGATGTGCACCATCTGTTCATATGACCACCCACCACCTGCTCCCATGGCATCACATGACTCTGATTCGATGGGGGGAAAAGCTAAGCAGGTGCTACACCTTGCCCAAAGGTGACCTGCAGTTTAGCGGAGGGGAAGAGTGCCTTACACCTCCTTTGGAAAAGATGTATCTCCACCACTAGTAATGAGAATAAATAGTTAAATAGAAATTGTAGGTAGAAAATAGTGCTAAAAGAAAGCAAAATAGTGAGGTCATGTTCATGAGTTCATGGACCATTCAGAAGTCTGATGGTGGAGGGGAAGAAGCTGTTCCTGAATCATTCAATATGGGTCTTCAGACTCCTGTATCTCCTCCCAGATTGTAGTAACAAGAAGAGAGCATGTTCCGGATGTTGAGGGTCATTTAATGATAGATACCACCATTTGAGGAACTGCCTCTTGAAGATGACCTCAGTGATGGGGATGATTGTGTCTGTGATGGAGCTGGCTGAGTTTACAACCCTCCGTAGCCTCTTGAGATCCTGTGCATTGGAGCCTCCTTACTAGGCAGCGATGTAACCAGTCAGAATGCTTTTCACTGAACTTCTGTTAAAATTTGCTAGAGTCTTTGGTTATGTGCCAAGTCTCATCAAACTTTTAACAAGGTATAGCCCCTGGCTTACCTCCTTCATGACTGCATCAATATGTTGAGCCCAGGATAGATCCTCTGAGATGTTGATCCCCAGGAACATGTTACTGCTCACTCTTTCCACTGCAGATCCCTCGATGGTGTGTGTTCCTTCGACTTCCCCTCCTGAAGTCCACAATCAATTCCTTGGCCAAAATTGGCCCCCAGGATGTTTGATGATGGGTGATTCAGTGATGGTGATGCCATTGACCATTAGTGGTTGGACAATGTTCTGGAGATAGTTGGTCCATTAGAGTATGATTCATAAATCAATGGTGTTGAATTGAGTGAGTGTAATGAGTCATGGTTTCTGTTGTGGGATCGCAGGAATTCTCCACTTAGCACTTCTGCCTTGTCTGTAGTGCTTGTAGGCTGGCCCTCTTCATCAATGAGGTTAGGGATGTTCTTGTAGCCTCCTCTTCCCATTAGCAGTTTAGTGGTCCACCACCACTGCAGTATAACTTGATGAGACTTCTTATATATAGAGGCCACAGGGCTGCAGCACCTCAATCTGACTTGAGGACTGTGAGGTCTCAGCTTGCTTTGTCTGTTCCACGTTGCATTTGCTGTTGTTAATTGGAATGGTATTGGTATGGATTTATTATTGTCACATGTTCCTAAAGCTTTAGTTTACATGATGGAT
The DNA here is from genome assembly GCF_030144855.1 of Hypanus sabinus. Taxonomy (NCBI): domain Eukaryota; kingdom Metazoa; phylum Chordata; class Chondrichthyes; order Myliobatiformes; family Dasyatidae; genus Hypanus; species Hypanus sabinus. The sequence continues at coordinate 31,573,388 of NC_082718.1, forward strand.
GGATCAATACACACAAAATGCTGGAGGAACTCAGCAGGTCAAGCACCATCTATGGAAATGAATAAACAGTTGATGTTTTGGTCCAAGAGCCTTTTTTACAGCACTGCAACTGAAGGGTGAAGATGCCAAAGTAAAAATATTGGGGGGGGGAGGAGGAGGAGAAAGAGGACAAGCTAGAAAGTGATAGGTGGAGCCAAGTGGATAGGAAAGATAAAGGGCTGGAGATGCATGAATCTGACAGGAGAGGAGAGTGGGCCATAGAGAAATGGAAGGAGAAGGAACCCGGGGGAGGTGATAGGCAGGTGAGGAGGGGTAAGAAACCAGAGTGGGAAAAAGAAGAAGAGGGAGGAGGGGAATAAATTATGGCAAGGAGAAATTGATGCTCATGCCGTCAGTTTGGAGGCTACCCAAACGGAATATGAAGTGTAGTATCTAAGCAACACACAAAAAATGCTGGAGGAACACAACAGGCCAGGCGCCAGCAGTTTGTGTGTGTTGGATTTTTTCAGAATCTGTAGATTTTCTCTTGTTTATGATGAGGTGTAGCCTCTCTACACTGAGAGTGACCTCATCATGTCAAAAGAGGAGGCAATGGACTGATATGTCAGAACGGGAATGGGGATAAGATCAACATGTAGGAATGGGAATGGGGTAGTCCAAACATAATTAACAGAATCAGAATATTGTGTACCATTTATGTGGAAAGTGTGGTGCAAATAGACAGATAAAAGTTGTGATGAGTTGTCTTGGGAGATCAAAAGTTTAAAGGTTCATTTTTAACCATATGAGAGGTCCGTTCAACACTGGGATTGAAGCTGTCCTTGAGCCTGGTGATGCATCTTCTCAAACTTTTGTACCTTCTGCCTGATGGGAGACTGGAGACGGCAGAACATCAAGGTGGAGTCTTTGGCTGTTTTACTGATGTAGCAGGGAAGTGTAGACGGAGGACGTGGAGGGGAGGCAGGTTTTCATGATGGATTGGACTTTTTCCACAATTACTCTCATACCTTGCTATGGCAACTGCTTTTCCTTGAAACTCAAGAAACTATACTCTCTTCATTAAAACTCTAGAAACTACTCTGTAGTTTTTTGAGTTTTAGGAAGAGCAGTTGCTGTACTAAGTCATGGTATATCTAGATGAGTTGTTTTCTATGGTGCATCTGTAAAAGTTGGTGAGGGTTTTTGGCAACATGACAAATTTCTGAGAAAGTAGACGCACCAGTGTGCTTTATTGGTTGGACTATCCATGCGGCTAGACTAAGACAAATTGTTGGTGTCGTTTACACCCAGAAACTTGAAGCCTTTAAACATCTTCACCACAGTACTGTTGATAAAGGCAGAGGTGTGTACTCTGCCCCACTTCCTGAAGTCAGTGACCAGCTCCCTCATTTGACTGGCATTTGTTGTCTTGACAATATTATTGTAATAGTTTTATCATACTATAATTATTTTGCAATTTTAATTGTGACTGGAGATGAACTCTGAGAGATGGAATCACAGATTATTCCAAAGGGAGGTAGCACATTGTGGGATCAGGAAATGGTGAGACTTCACCCAGCAGTAAGAGAGGGGGGAGTCACTGTTGTTGTCTAAAGTGACTCACTATTTCCAGTGCATGTGTTTCTCTCAATCTATAACACATTTCACAAAACCCTTGTCCAGACTGAAACTGATTAATTCTGTGAAGCCATCTCTTATGTTAGTTTGGTTGGAATACTCGACGTCAGGAGAATTTAAAATACATTCAAATTATTGACTGCAGCTCTCTGGCCTGGGCCAGAAGATCGAATGAGCTCTGAAACCGAAATGATGAAATATTCATACCTGATCCACAAGGGGTGGCGCAATATTGTTAATTACAGACTCATTAACATAAATTCCCTATTTTGCTTCGCTGGGTTCTGAGTGATCTCGTTCTGAGATATGTTAGAGAAGACAAGCGGGACCACCTGGGGTTAGAGGAATTGGGAAACTGTTCTGTCTAAATATGACATTGAACCCATGAACACTACCTCACTACTTAGTATTTTTTGCATGACTTATTTAATTTAACTACCTAATATATATGTACTTATTGTACTTCACAGTTTTTTCTCTCTATTATCATGTATTATATTGTACTGCTGCCGCAAATTTAACAAATTTCGTGACATATGCCAGTGATATTAAACCTGATTCTGAATTACACGTTGCCCTTGTTGGAAAGTACTAAACCACACCTTTGTGATTCCTCCTTTACTCTGACACAGATGAGTCTTAGAGAGTCATAGAGCGCTGCAGCAGTGATACAAGCCCTTCGGCCCATCTAGTCCATGTGGAACTGATACTCTGCTTAATCCCATCGACCTACACCTGGGCCATATCCCCCTGTACCCCTCCCATACATGCACTTATCCAAACTTCTCTTAAAAGTTGGAATCAAACCTACATTCACCACTTCTGCTGGAAGCTCATTCCACGCTCTCATCATCTCCTGAGTGAAGAACTTTCCCCTCTTGCTCTCCGTAAACATTTTACCTTTCGCCTATAAGCTATGGCCTCTAGTTTCAGTCTCACATAACCTCAGTGGGAAAAGCCTGCTTGCACTTACCCCATCTATACCCTTCATAATTTTGTATACCTCGTTCAAATCTCTCATTCTTCTACATTCTAGTGAATAAAATCCTAACCTTTTCAACCTTTCCATATAATTCAAGTCCTGAAGTCCTGACAACATCCTTGTTTGTTTTCTCTGTACTGTTTCAATCTGATCGACATCCTTCTTGTAGGTAGGTGACTAAACCTGCACACAGTACTCCATTTAGGCCATCCAGCCCATGCTAGCTCTTGGCAAGGCAGTTCCATCAGTTCCACTCACTGTAATTGCTAACGGCCCCACAATTTTCTCTCACTGTCAACTCCCCTTGGATTCCTTTTGTTACTGCAGGGGAATGCACAGTAGCCAACTTATCTGCTTTTTTTGTTGTTTAATTATGGTCCTGCATAATTTGTGTTTTTCTTGTGAATTTTGCTCATCTGAAGGTGTGCATGCAGCTTTTCAGGAACAGCTTCTTCTCCTCCGCTGTCAGATTTCTGAATGGTCCCTAATGCAGAATTTGGTGTCATGTTACAGGAAAAGTGCTGAACAGGTAGAGAAATGAAGTGCAAGGGTCATGACGGGGTACGGTAGATTGGGAGATCAAGATCTCAGGATGTTCGCACTGGGATGTGTGGTGGCACTTGCAGGCTGCACCAGCACTTTCTTGGGTTGATTTGGATGTTGAGGCAAATAACTTGTTTCACTGCAACACACACACAAAACACTGGAGGAACTCAGCAGACCAGGCAACATCTGTGGAAAAGAGTAAAGGCTTGGTGTTTCAGGCTGAGACTGGACTGGAAAGGAAGAGGAGAAGTTAGAGTAAGGAGGTGAGGAGGCAAGGGGAGGGGAGGAAGAAGTACAAGGTGGCAGGTGATAGGTGAAACTGGGAGAGGGGGGATGGGTGAAGTAAAGAGCTGGGAAGTTGATTGGTGAAAGAGATAAAGGGCTGGAGAAGGGTAAATCTGACAGGAGAGGGTAGAAGACCATGGTAGAAAGGGAAGGGGGAGGAGTATCAGAGGGAGGTGATAGGCACATAAGAAGATAAGGTGGGAGAGGGAAATGGGAATGGGGAATAGTGAGGGAGGGTCTTTTACTGGAAGTTTGAGAAATTGATGTTGATGCCATCTGGTTGGAGGCTACCCAGACGAAATATATGGTCTTGCTCTTTCAACCTGAGTATGGCCTCTTCATGGAGGTAAAGGAGGCCATGGACTGACTTACTTCACTGTATGTTTTAATGTACACATGATAAACAAATATGAATCTTAGTACATGAGAGGTCTATTCAAAAGTTTGAGAGCAGCAGGATAGAAAATGTTTTCAGGTTTTTGTGTCTTTTGTTTGGTGGGGAAGGGGAGAAAAGGCATGATGGGAGAGGTCCTTGATTATGTTGGCTGCGTTTCTGAGGCAACGGGAACCATAGATGGAATCATTGGAGGGAAGGTAGGTTTGTGCAGTGACTGGGCTGTGTTCATAACTCTACTTTGCTGTGGTATTGACCAAGCTGTGCTGCAATAGAGCAGAATTCTGTGTTGCATTTGTAGCAGCTGGTGAGAGTCATCGGGGATATAGCCTCCCCAACATCAAGGACATTGTCAAAAGGTGATGCCTCAAAAAGGTAGCATCCATCGTTGAGGACCCCCGTCACCCCGCACATGCTCTCTTCTCTTTGCTACCCTCAGGGGGTAGGTGCAGGAGCTTGATGACACACACTGAACATTTCAGGAATAGCTTCTGCCCCTTCACCATCAGATTTCTGAAATGGACAATGACCCCATGTATACTACCTCACAACTTTTGCTTTTTTTTGCTCTCTTTTTGCACTGCATATTTAAGTTAATTTTCAATATATATTTATTGTTATTTATACAGTAGTTACTTTTGTTACTATGTATGACAGAGTACTGCTGCCACAAAACAACAAATTTCACGGCATAAGCTGGTGGTATTAAAAATAAGGCTGAATTCCTGTAGTATTCTGAGGAATAGAGGTGATGATGAGGTTTCTTGGCTGTACTACCTATATGGCTGAACCAGGACAGGTTATTGATGATCACCATCACCTTCTCACATTTCTCCTGCTGTGCGTAAATCGACTGATGTGTTTCCTGTGTCTCAGAGAGCACCCCTGGACATCCGGAGATGTCAGATTCAGAGTCATTTATTTATCACACGTGGAACAAAACATACTGTGAAATGTGTCGTTTGCGTTAACAACCAACACAACCTAAGGGTGTGCTGGGGTCAAATGTTGTCACACAATCCGATGCCCCACAATATTGAAGAGAACAACAAAACTAACAAGAACAGCAAGAAGGAGGCCCTTTCCTCCTTCGCACCCAACCACCTACCCACACACACTCCAGGACAGGCTGCCTCTGGGTCACCAAGCTCTCATCCCTGGCCCAGGCTCACAGACGTCAGGGCTTGGCCCAGGTGGGCTTGATGTTTTGGGGCTTCCACCTTCAGTACTGACCCCCGGGATTTGCTGGTCATGGGACTTTGATCTCCAACTGGTATTCATTGAGCTCGCTGGGGTGGAGGAATGGGGGGGAAGGTGGTCACTGTTCATTGTACCTTCTATGCACACGGGCTTGAATACACATCTCTCAGATGTCTGCCCATCAGGGAAAGTCTAATTTCAAGAGAGGAGTCATTTTCGCGAGCTCTAACACTGAGATCCTCAAACTACACCTGCCCCTCCCACCTCCAGCCTCATCCTGAGGCTCCAGAATCTCCAGCGAGGAGCAGATTAGAAGTCACAGTGTGGGGAGACTTGTAAAGGTTGCCAAGAGTGTTAGCATGATAACGCTTGATGAGCTTGGCCGATTTTAAAACTTCGATGTCAAATTTTTGTGCTTAAGATAAATATTTCCTGTCATCAAAATATGATCGCTTACGAGTTGTTGGTTATAATCTTTGAATGCATTACGCAGGGACAGATGAGAAAGGTTACTGGTAGTTAAATGATCGTCTTTTTCTCAGATGCAATTAATTCTCGGCACCGTGTGTCATGTTCTTTTTCCACTTCAGTACACAAAGCAATGTAGGAAACATATTCAGTGATTTCAAGCAGCACGCTTTGCATCTCTGTAAGGGATATAATTTCCTGCTGGTTGAGTACACTAGTCTGAGGGCTTTAGTGGTAGATGCACAGAGCAGAGCTGTCTAGAATGCTGTTCTCTCTCTGTAGCTCCATGCCATGAGTTACTGTGGATGGGTTTTACAGTGTTCATGGACAGGTGCTGGGTTTCAGAGACAACTGTCAGAGCACCTCAGATCCTGAAGGTCCTTGTCACGAGGGATTCTGCAGACGCTGGAAATCTAGAGCAATACACAACATGCTGGGAGATCTCAGCAGGTCAGGCAGCATCAATAGAGGGGAATAAATAATCAATATTTTGGCTGAGAAGTCTGATGAATAGTGGATGCAGCCTTGTCCATCACAGGTAAAGTCCTCCCCACCATTGAGCACATCTACAAGGAGTGATGCCACAAGAGACTCACATCCATCATCAAGGACCCTCACCACCCAGGCCATGCTCTCTTCTCGCTGCTACTATTGGGAAGGAGGTACAGGAGTCTTGGGTACCACAGTGCCAGGTTCAGGAACAGTAACTACCCTAAGCAATCAGGCTTCTGAACTAATCCAGATAACTCGACTCACCTCATCTCTGAACTGATTCCACAACCTACCAACTCACTTTCAAGGACTCTACGACTTATGGAATCAGTATTATTTATTTATCCATCTATCTATCTATTTAATATTTTGACAGTTTGTGTGTATTTTTTCATTGATTCTATTGCATTTCTCTGTTCTACTGTGAATGGCTGGAAGAAAATGAATTTCAAGGTAGTATATGGTGACAAATAGTTTAATAATAAATTTACATCGAACTTTGAAATAGGTGTTACCTAACCTTCTGAGTTCCTCCAGCATTTTCCGTGTTTCATTCCTGAAAGTCCTTGATTTTCAGACCCTTGCTATACTTGTGCAGTTGGGATGCCTCTTCTTGCCTTGTTGACCTCCACCTTCCATTCCTCATTGCCCATACACTGAAGAAGGTGAGATTGCCTTTGGTGTCACAGATCAGCATGAGGACGACAGCTTTCCTTTCTGGTACAAAGGGAAAATCTATTGTTGGGTAGAGGCCAAGGGGGATGAATGGATGGAGTTGGTGGTGGCACAGGGTGAAAGAAGCTCTTTTCCTATCCTCCCCTCCCTATCAGTACAAGATTACAAGAAACTGCAGAGAGTTGTGGACACAGCTCAGCACATCACGGAAACCAGCCTCCCCTCTTTACACTCTGCCTGTATTTCTCGCTGCCTTGGTAAAGCAACCAGCATAATCAAATACACCACATGCCCTGGACATTCCCTCTCCAGCTCCCCTCCCATTGGGCAGAAGATACACAAACCTGAAAGCATGTACAACTTCTCTCCCAGTGTTGTAAGACCGTTTAATGGGTCTCTAGTATAAGACTGACTCTTGACCTCACAGTTTACCTCGTCATGATCTTGCATCTTTTTGTTTACCTGCACTGCACTTTCTCTGTAAATGTTGCACTTCATTCTGCATTCTGTTAATGTTTTACCATGTTCTACCTCAGCCTCAGAGTAGAGGGATTACTTAAAACACAGAACACAGAGAGGTAATAAGGTTCACGAGAATAATCCTGGGAATGAAAGGGTTAATGTTTGGGGAGCATTTGATGGCTGTGGGCCTGTACTTGCTGAGGTTTAGCAGAATGAGGGGGAATCTCATTGAAACAGACTGAATATTGAAAGGCAGAGGTAGAGAGGATGTCTCCTATAGTGGGGAAGGTATAGGACTGGAGGGTGCAGCCTTCGATTAGAGGGACCTCCCTTTAGAACAGATGAGAAGGAATTTCTCTAGCCAGATGGTGGTAAATTTGTGGAATTCATTGCCACAGACAATTTGTCATTGAACACATTTAAAGCAAAGGTTGATAGGTTCTTGATTCTCAGGGGCATCAAAAGTTATGGGGAGAAGGCAAGAGAATGGGATTGAGAGGGGTAATAAATCAGCTATGATGGAATAGCGGAACAGACTTGATGGACCAAATGGCCTAATTCTACTTTTGTGCCTTATGGTTCTAACAATTCGGGATGTAAATCCTTCCAGCTGATTAAGATTCAGTGCTCGGATGGTGTGCTGCTTAGTTTTATGCACGGAATCATTTCCGCGCATGAATCCCGCCACTGAATTGCTTTGGAATTACATAGAAACATCAAACAATATCTGAAGACTGCAATTGGAAAGTGCTTATTATAAATGATCACAGTCCCTACACAAAGGCTGTTTGCATGCTTTATTTCTACATACGCATCATTGCCTGTTCCTCTAAATGTCTCCCATGTACACTGATATTTGTGCCATTAACTAAACAAATCACTCGCAGTAACTTTGTGCCAATTATGATTAAAATCGTGCTAAAGCCAAAAAAAAGGCTTTTAGCAAATTCTTCTCTTGTTTCCGCAGATCTGTGCATCTCCTCCCACACTTTCAAATCTGTCACTGTGCAGTAAATCTCTTTCTTAATTCTACTCAAAGCAGTTACACAGAGAGGGACAAAGCGAGTGTTAAAAATGTCCACAAACTGTAAATAGGAGGATAAGATTCTCTCAATGTATCTGTACGCATATCTGCTCTCTTGCAATCTGGACAGATGATTTGGCTTGTGAGTCTGTCTGCAGAGATATATCATGTTCACATCCTTCCTCATGCTTTCTTCTCTCTGCTGTCATCAAGAAGAAGGTACAGGACTCACATCACCAGGTTCAGGCTCTTGAACCAAAGGGGATAACTTCACTCAACTTCACTTGCCCCATCACTGAAATGTTCCCATAACCTATGGGCTCACTTCCAAGGACTCTTCAACTCAGTTCTCAATATTTACTTATTTATTATTGTTACTATTTTTTTCTTTTATAGAATTTTGTATTTTGAACTCTAGTGGTCTGTTCTGTTGGGTGCAGTCTTTCACTGATTCTATTATGGTTATTGGATTTACTGAGTATGCACACAAGAAAATGAGTATCAGGGTTGTATATGGTGATGTAAATGTACATTGGTACTAAATTTACTTTAAACTTTGTTCATAACACGTCCAACCTTGATATCATCCACAAATTTGCTGATACAATTTACCAAATTATCATTCAGATCATTGATATGGATGACAAACAACGACGGACCCAGCACTGATCCTTGCAGCACATCATTCGTCACAGGCCTCCAGTCAGAGAGGCAACCATCTACTACCACCTACTGGCTTCTCCCACAAAGCCAATGTCTAATCCAATTTACTATCTCATCCTGAATGCCAGATGACTGAACTTTCTTAATCAATCTCCTGTATAGGACTTTAACAAAGCCCTTACTAAAGTCCATGTAGACAATAGCCACCATCTTGCCTTCGTCAGCTTTCTGGTAACTTCTCAAAAACTCTACAAGATTGGTTAGACGTGAATTATCAAAGGAAAGCAATATCCATCATCAGGAACCCCACCACCCAGGACATGTTTTCTTCTTGATGTTGCCATCAGGAAGAAGATACAGGAACCTCAGGACTCACACCATCAGGTTCAGGTACTGTTATTACCATTCAGCCATCAGGCTGTTGAACCAAAGGGGATAACTTCACTCAACTTCAATTGACCCATCATTGAAATGTTCCTGCAACCAACGGACTCTCTTTCAAGGACTCTTCATCTCAGCTGCTTGATATTTATTGCTTATTTCTTATTATTATTCTTTTTGTATTTGAACAGTTGACTTTTGCACACTGGTTGAACACCCAAGTTGGTGCAGTCTTTCATTGATTCTATTAAGGTTATTATTCCATTATGGATTTATTACATATGCCCATAAGAAAATAAATCTTAGGGTTGTATATGGTGACATATATGTAAATTGATAATAAATATATTTTGAACTTAGAACATTGGTAGTATTTACTGGAGGTGCTGTCTCATGAAGGCAATATCCGTCATCTGAAATCCTCAACATCTGGGCCATGCCATGCCATCATCCCACAGTCCCACACCACCAAGTTCAGGAACAGCTACTTCATTTCAACCATCTGGTTCTTTGAATTTTTTGAAGAAACAACAAGCAGGATAGACAAAGGAGAATCGGTTGTGTACTTGGATTTTCACAAGGCTTTGACAAAGTGCCGCACATGAGGCTGCTTAACAAGCTATGAGCCCATGGTATTACAGGAAAGATTCTAGCATGGATAAAGCAGTGGTTGATTGGCAGGAAACAAAAAGTGGGAATGAAGGGAGCCTTTTCTGGTTGGCTGCCGGTGGCTAATGGTGTTAATCAGGAGTCTGTGTTGGTACTGATTCTTTTTACGTTATATGTCAATGATTTGGATGATGGAATTGGTGGCTTTGTTGCAAAGTTTGCAGACGATATGGTAATTTTGAGGAAGTAGAGAGGCTACAGAAGGACTTAGACAGATTAAGTGCCTCAGTAGAGTAAAAGGAGGGATGTGGCTCCTTTTAAAGAGGGTTCAGATATTAAAGGGCATTGAACTCATCAAGGATTAAAGGAAAAATGTTTTTATCCAGGGGAAAGTGGGAGTGTAGAACTTACCGACAGGAAGGTGGAGGTAGGGGTCACCTCTACATTTAAACTGGGTAAATGGAGTTTGTTATTATATATACGTGTGATGAGGTACAGGGACAATGTAAAGCCTGTTTGCAGCAGTGTCACAGGCACAGAGGTGCAGACAGTGCACAGAATTTAAATTATTCTTAAATTAAAGGTAAAGCTATACTGAGGAGACCCTCTGTTTTTTCAGGGTTGGCCGTGGATGTTGTGTCCTAGCTGTCTATGCAATATGCACGCTGGGGCAGTACGATATGGAGAGCAAGCTGTTGCCCATGTTGCAGGCTCTCCTCTCCATGCAGCTGATGAACCCGAAGGAACGGCTGAGACCGATAACGTTTGGCACCAGTGGAGTTGCCAGTTGGTGTTGAACTCAAAGTAGGACTGCCTTAGGGACTCCAGCTCTGGATTTTTTCTCGAGGCTTATTCCCAAAGCCTTTCCCATGACCAGGTATAAGCCCAAGACAGTGGAGGTTTGATATCAGAGTTTTCCTTTTCTTAAATGAGCTGCCAACCGTGGCTGATGAGCCCCATCTGCCCACTGTACAGTGAAAACAGCTTGCAAACATGGGACCTTGATGCAAATAAAAAAGACAGACACAATTGAAGGCAATGCACAAGATACTGGAGGAACTCAGTAAGATCAGCAGTGTGGAAATCGGGGCAGAGGAAAGGGTTAAGATGTGCTAACAGAACAGAGTGCAGACACTTTGTGTGGATGTTCAGTCAGGCAATAGTCGAGATGATAAGCTGACAGAGTCAGCAGGCCGATATAGTGTAGTCACCCATGGCTGAACACGGCCCTCGAAAGCCCAACTCTCCTCTGTACAGCTTTTTCGTTCAAGCTTGGGACCCAAGATCACCAAGCATCGCAAGACAAGTTAAAGGTGTAGATTTATTTACTTACTAACACCTGAGATACGTATTGTGGTGCCTGTCCATTGTTTCCGGCAATGACAAGAAACCTGTTCAGCAGAGTTCTTAAAGTGGAAAAGCCATTGCACTGGAGGCTTTTCCACTCTCTTGCCCTCAGAAGTCCAAGTCCGGTGGTATGAGTGACGGTCGGGGTCTTCCCTGGTTGCAGTAGATGACCATGGCATCTTCTGTGCCTTGTCATGCTATTGGATCACCACGGAGCATTGCTGTACCCTCTACATGGCCGTTGAGTCTCGCTGAAGATCTCATCCACCCAGTATGCCAGAGCTGACTTCACATGCTTGGATAGGCATGTCCCTATCTCACTGGAGTATGAGGTCAGCAGCTACCCTGGTTTAGCCCGCCTGTCGAAGCAGTGTACCGGGGTGTGGCTATGGCCACATGCAAACAGCTACTTGGGAGCCACAGGTGACAGCTGAGTGTTCAGCGGGGACCGAAGATGAGTGAGCTGCCCCGGAATGGGTATGACAAGCCCCTTTACCCTTCCCTGGACAGCCATATGATTGGTATTTAAATATGCAAGTGATGGGTCTCAGAAATGCACTAATTTCTATACAATATCTGTATCCAACGTCAGTTTCTGTATAAAAATGGCCTTTCTTTGATCAGACTTCAGGACAGCGTGGTGACAGGGGCCAGGCTTTTCCCCTTGTTCACAAGTAAATAAGGAACAAGTACAAGTTGTCAGAATCCAGTCTATCTATGTAGGGAAATGTATAATCGATGTTTGGGTCAACCCAGTACAACTAGTCCCAATGAAGAGTCTCAGTCCAAAACATTGACTGTTTATTTCCCTGCACAGATGCTGCCCGATCTGCTGAGTACCTCCGGCATTTTGTGTGTTGTTCCACATCCCAGCATCTGCAGTTTCTTGTGTCTCCAACCAGAGTCAACTCCATGGCAGAGTGGGGAGTGGTTCATAGTGTGCCATCACTGAGGTAGGGTTAGGGATTTTTGCCGGTCCGTCCAAGAACTTGCTTTAATAGGAGGCTGTAGGACTATATTTTCAGTCATTATATGGAATGAGCATCCAGAAGAAGTGGTTGAGGCAGGTACATCAACAACATTGAAAGGCAATTGGGCAGGAACATGGATAGGAAAGGTTTAGGGCAGGGGTTCCCATCTTTTCTTTGCCACGGACCAATACCATTAAGCAAGGGGTCTGTCGACCCCAGGTTGGGAAACCTTGCTTTCGGGGGATGTGGGCTATTGGGTGGGAATCTGTTGGTATAGATCAGTTGGGCTGAAGGGCCTGTTTTTATGCTGTGTGACTCCACGTTGGTCCCAGTAGTGCAGAAGATGAAAGGCAGTGAGTAAGGAGAACATCTGAAAGGGAATTCAAACAACAACACACACAAAATGCTGATAGAACACAGCAGGCCAGGCAGCATTGATAGGGAGAAGTGCTGTCGACGTTTCGGGCCGAGACCAAACGTCGACAGCGCTTCTCCCTATCCATGCTGCCTGGCGTGCTGTTTTCTTCTAGCATTTTGTGTGTGTTGTTGTTTGAATTTCCAGCATCTACAGATTTCCTTGTGTTTGATCTGAAAGGGAATGATTAAATGGAGAGTTATTATCCATGCATTGTCAAAATAAAAGCCCGTTTATTAACACCTGCACAAGTCTATGTATGCACAGGTGCAGTGAAAAACTTACTTGCTGCAGCAAACTTGGAATCAGAAGCAGATTTAATATCACCAGCATATGCTGTGAAATTCGTTGTTTTGCGGCAACAGTACGTTGCAATAAGAAGAAAAAGGCTATAAGTTACAATAAGAGATAAATATTAAAAATTAAATTAAAAAGTACAAAGAGAACAAAACAATTGAGGTAGTGTTCATGGGCTACTCAGAAATCTGATAGCAGGTGGGAAGAAACATTCAGTGTGTGTCTTCAGGCTCCTGTACCTCCTCCATTACTAATACTTCGTGTGTGGAGAGTATCTTGACTGGTTGTATCACTGCCTGGTATGGAAGCACCAGTGCCCTTGAAGGGAAAATTCTATAGAAATTGTGAATATAGCACAGTTCATCACGGTAAAGCCCTCCACACCATTGAGCACACCTGCATAAAACGCTGTCGCGGGAAAGCAGCATCCATCATCAGGGATCCCCACCACCCAGGACATCCTCTCTTCTCACTGCTGCCATCAGTAAGAAGGTACAGGACCCTCAAGTCCCACACCACTGTTTTTCGGTGAGTGGGATCCTAAATGATAAATTGTAGCGGCCCTGTGTACTTAAGCAGTCTGGATAAATGTCCCCAAAGGATGGTAGGGAGATCCTAATGATCCTCTCAGCCATTCTCACAGCCCTTTTCAGGGACTTCTGGTCTGATGCTCATCTGTGCCTATACCAGATGGAGATGTAACTAGTCAGGATGCTTTTAATGATGCTCCTGTAAAGTTCAGTTAAGATGAGGAGGGAGGCTCGCTTGCCTCAATCTCCTCAGGAGGTGGAAGTGCTGCTGTGCTGCCTTTTTCAGGGAGATGATACAGGAAACTGGAGCACCTGGCGGAAACCCACACGGTCAAGGGGAAAACATACACATTCCTTTTTGACAGTGGTGGAATTGAACCCAGATTGCTGGCACTATAAACTGTTGCACTGTTACATCGTTGTGCAACATTCCCTATGCTGAAGGTACACTGGGAAGGAATATCAATCCAAATTGTCTCCTTGTTGTCCTCAAATCAACAAAAGAGAAAGTTGATGTTCAGAATCCATTTCCCAAAAAACCCACTATTTTATTTATTTTTAAAATTTATTCAGGGATACAGCACAGAATTGGCCCTTCGAGCTGCACTACCCCACAACCCTTGACGACCACGGTTTAACCCTTGCCTAATCACAGGACAATTTACACTGACCAATTAACGTACCCAGTAGGTCTTTGTACTGTGAGAGGAAACCGGAGGAAACTCACACATTCCAATCGGATGATGTACAGAGACTCCTTACAGAGGATACCGAAATTGAACTCTGAACTCCAACATCCTGAACTGCAATAGCGTTGCACTAACCCCTATGCTATTGTGGCACCCAATTATTTTGATGAGTGTTCCATTAAAAGGCAGGGATTATTACTTCATACTGTTTGCGGCTCATGGTTTGACAGCAGTTCAAGTCTTAGACAGGAGATTCTTTGAGAGGTGTTTCTGCACAAGTCACTTGCAGAAGCAGTGTTCACTACACAATTACCCAGGCTGATTTCCTGTTAATTGAAGTTCAGAGTTTCTTACCACTCTTTCTGTAATGTTTCCAAGATCATATATCCTGGCAAGTTTTACTACTCACCAATGTACAGGGAAGGGTTAAACTCTACTCACCAATATATAGTGAACGGACTTTATTCACTGGAGTGTAGGAAATTGAGGGGAGATTTGATAGAGGTATACAAAATTATGAGGGGTATATTTATGGTAAATACAAACAAGCTACTCCCACAGAGGATGGGTGGGATTAGAACTAGAGATCATGAGTGAAATGTTCAAGGGAAACATGAGGAAGAACTTCTTCACTCAGAGGGTGGTGAGAGTGTGGAATGAGCTGCCAATGCAAGTGGTGGATAAGGGTTTGATTTCAGTATTTAAGAAAAATTTGAATAGGTACATAGACGGGAGCAATATGGAGGGTGATGATTTGAGTGCAGGTCAATGGAACGAGGCAGATTATTAGGTCAGCATGGACTAGATGGGCTGAAGAGCCCATACCTGCGCTGTAGTGCTCTATGCCTTTCTATCTGATAATCACATTTGTGTGTCTAGACACTGTACTCCTTTGTTCCTCTAAACATCTGCATCTTGCCAGAACCCATGTTCTCATATTTCCCAATGAAAATAAAGCCTGGGCCACCTGTCAGAACAAAGCCGTCAGTCTCACTTCCTTATTATTTCCCTGTTCTCTCTCCCATGCTCATCTGTTCCCCCTGATTCTCCCATGTTGGGCAAAGGGCTATCATTGAATAAAGATGTCACAGAACAATACAGCACGGATACTGGCCTTTCGGCCCAAGCAGGCCATATATCCACCCAGCTAGTCCCAATTTCCTGCATTCAGCCCATATCCCTCCAAGCTTCAACCCTCCGTGTACCTGTCCAAGTGCTTCTTAATTGATTCTGTTGTACCTACCTCAATAATTTCCTCTGGGTGCTCGTTCCATATACCTACCAATCTCTGGAGAAACAATCAGGTCGGTTTTATGAAAGATATAAGAAAGGATATGCTGGTATTGGAAAGGGTCCAGAGGAGTTTCAGGAGAAAGACCCTGGGAATGAAAGGGTTAACATATGAGGAGTGTTTGATGGGTCTGGGCCTGTATTTGATGGAGTTTAGACGACTGAGGAGGATTCTGCTGCTGTATTTTGTAACTTCAAAATATTAAATTAATTCAAAGAAAGACATGGGAATCTGGGAATGCAGACACCTATCAAATATTGAAAGACCTAGATAAGTGGATGTGGAGAGGTTCTTTCCTGTAATGGGGAGTCTAAGAACAGAGGACATGTCCTCAGAATGCAAAAATGTCCTTTTAGAATAGAGATGAGGAAGAATTTCTTTAGCCAGAGTGTGGAAAAGCGGTGAAATTCATTGCACAGGCGGCTGTAGAACCCAAGTCATTTGATATATTTAAAGTGGAGATTGATATGTCCTTGATTAGTTAGGGCATCAAAGGTTTTGGAGAGAAAGCAGGAGAGTGGGGTTGAGTGGGAACATAACTTAGCCATGATGAAATGGCAGAGCAGACTCAGTTGGTCAAATGACCTGATTATGCTCCACTATCTTATAGAAACATAGAAAATAGATGCAGGGGTAGGCCCTTCGGCCCTTCGAGCCTGCACCACCATTCAGTATGATCATGGCTGATCATCCAATTCAGAACCCTGTACCTGCTTTCTCTCCATATCCCCTGATCCCTTTAGCCACAAGGGCCATATCTAACTTCCTTTTAAATATAGCCAATGAACCGGTCTCAACTTTTTCCTGTGGCAGAGAATTCCACAGATTCACCATTCTCTGTGTGAAGAAGTTTTTCCTCATCTCAGTCCTAAAAGGCTTCCCCTTTATCCTTAAACTGTGACTCCTTGTTCTGGACTTCCCCAACATCGGAAACAATCTTCCTGCATCTAGCCTGTCCAATCCCTTTAGAATTTTATACGTTTCAATAAGATCCCCCCTCAATCTTCTAAATTCCAGTGAGTCTTATGGTCTTACTGCATTGATGGGAATCCTGTCGGTTGTGAGATTTTGGTGTCAGTGATGTGACCTGCAGAGTGAATGGCACATAACCACGGATGTGATTCAGACCCATGAACTGAAAAATCGCTGTGACTGCGGTGTCACACTCTTCTCGAGGTCAGCACTTGCTTTGATCTTAAATGGCTGGAAAATCAAAGGGTTATTGTGCTCAGTAGGTGTCCTTGTTGAACAGAGGCAACACAGAAGATCAACTGTAACAGCCGTGCACGACTCCCTGCCCCATTCTAGCAACTTTCTACAGCACTATCGAGAGTGTCCTGACTGGCTGCATCATTGTATGGTACGAAAGGTGCAAAGCATCAGGCCACAAGATCCTACAGAGGACAGTAAAAACCTCCTCTGAGAGGATCACTGGGGTCTCCTTCCCCACTATTTGTGACATTTGCTGGGACCCAAAGCTTTGTTGAGGATCCCTGCCACTGATCCTACAATCTCTTTGACCCACTACCATCAGGAAGGAGGTACAGGAGCATCAGGATTAGGACTGTCAGGCTGGGTAACAGTTTCTTTCCTCAGGCTGTGAGACTAATGAATATCCTGATACCACTAAGGTTTTGTCACCAGGACAGGGAGCTATTTACTGTTTACCTGAGTTGTGCACTACATGCATTTTGAAATATATTTTATTAACTTATTTATGGTAATATATTGTGATAAATGTTTTATGGGTGCACCATGGTCCAGAGGAACATTGTTTGTGTGTGTGTGTGTGTGTGTGTGATATGACAATAAACTTGAACTTGTTCTTGAACATGAATAGCTCGCTGATCTGTGAAACAGCACTAAAGGTGTGTACACCTAGCTTTATTTCTTGAGGATTCTTGTAAAATCTTGTTGTATTGGGATGTGCGTAGACAGTTAACCTTTGCGTTGACAGTCCATCCTGACACAGTACAAACTCACAGCAAAAAGTGTTCTGTTTATTTAACCAGTTCTCTTTTGGTCTTGGCAGTAGTTTAATGCCTTAAGATTTCAAAGTTCAAAGTAAATTTATTATCAAAATAGGTGTACGCCACCTTATACACTCAGACTCCAGTTAATGCCAAAGATGCATTCCTTGGAGGTGGAGTGCTATGTAAGTCAACGTTATGTGGGATTGTTATAACTTTACCTAAACGGACATGTGTGGCTGATTTAAAAAAAATCAAACTGGAGATGTATATTATTTTATGTATACACAATAATTCATGGAGTAACAAACACACAAATAGGCTTAACCTGTACATCAGTGGAACAGCAATACATCGCAGCAGCAGTGGAGGGAAGCGGGTGGTGGTTCCATCTTAGAGGGGCCAGGCTGTGGGTCCTGTAACTTTAGCTGCTTCTTCAAGTAGGTGTCGAGATTTGACTGCCTTTTCCTAAGTTTCCTGTCATGAAGCGGTTTTTGGTAGCAGGAAATCATGTCGAGAACACCTCTCTATGCCTTATTGCTTTGCAGGGTCATTATCAATGAACTGGTCCATGATTTCTGTGATCATGGTGATGCTAGTACTGAAGAATTTTGTGGTAAGGTTTCCTGCTGGTGTTTTCTCTTTTTCATCCAGCCAGGGTGTTTTGCTCTGTTAATTCTCGAAGCTGTTTGTTATTAAGTCTCTCCCCATGTGAATGCAGAAGTTCTTCAACATCGCCATCATTAACATCCTCTAATCCCACTTCATTGACCAGTTCAACGATGGTTTGGATAACTGGTTCCGCCTGAAATTCTCGGAGTTTCACATCCATGCTAATGCTTTTCCCAGACATCTTAGATGTATTACTCTCACTGGAAGTTGCAGGCCATTTTCCAGACATTATGGGTGAAAAAATGGAATAAATTGGCGATGGAGCAAGAAGATTTACACACACGGGGGAGGCAGAGTGATTGGCTGTGAGTGGCTCAGAATGTACGTAAAGCACTCTCGTTGGCTGATTGAATGTTTATTGTAATGGTGGCCACCCTTGAGAAGTTTTAAGTGTTGTTTAGAATGAATTTTTGCCTTAAAAAAAAATTTCAATGAAGAATTGAATAACAGCTTTGTCATGAATCAATGTTATGCAGGGTAGTGTTGAGAGGGATCTGAGTGTACGACTTTGCAATTTGTTTCCTTGCAGACATTGAAAGATTCAAAGTACATTTATTATCAAAGCATGTGTGCAGCATGTAGCCCCGTGATTCGTCTTCCCCATGGACAGCCAAGAAACAAAGAAAACCAAGGAATCAGTTTAAAGAAAAATCATCAAAGCCCCTATGTGCAAGAAAAGAGCCAATTGCGCAAACAGCAAAAAAAAACCGAGTGAAAAATACAGGATACAAAACACCAAATCACTAAGGCATTGAAAGAGTCGAGGCATATTTGGTTCAACTCAGCTCAGTTCAGCTATCTGCAGCCACAGTGCTGGTGTACCCCAATCAAAATCGCTCAAAGGAGCAAAAGGAGCGGCCAAAAACTAGAAACATGTCATATCGTGAACTATAGAGTCCAGTCATTCACAGTAGAACAAAGGAATAGAATAGATTCAATGAAAAGCTACACACAAAGACTGACAAACAACCGATGTGCAAAAGAACAAACACAAGGAAATCTGCAGATGCTGGAAATTCAAACAACACACACAAAATGCTGGTGGAACACAGCAGGCAGCACTTCTCCCTATAGATGTTGCCTGGCCTGCTGTGTTCCACCAGCATTTTGTGTGGATGTGCAAAAGAAGACAAGTTGTGCAAATACAAAATAAATAAGTAAATAGTTAATATTAAGAGTATGAATTGTTGAGTTTTTGGAAGTGAATCCATGGGTTGTGGAATCAGTTCAGCATTGAGGTGAATGAAGCTATCTATGCTGGTTCAGGAACCTGATGACTGAGGGGTAATAACTGTTACTGAACCTGGTGGTGTTGGACTTAAGGCTTCTGTACCTCATTCCTAATAGCAGCAGCGAGAAGAGAGCATGGCCTGAATGGTGGGGTCCTAGATAATTGATGCTGCTCTCCTGCGACAGCACTGCTTATAGACGTGCTCAGTGCAGGGAAGGGCTTTTTCTGTATTGGACTGGGCTGTTCACCACTTCCTGTCGGTTTTTCTGTTCCTGGACATGGGTGTTTCCATATCAGGCCGTGACACAGCCAGTCAGGATACTCCCCACTGTGCATCTATTGAAGTTTGTCAGTGTTTTAGATGACATACTGAATCTGTGTAAACTTCTAAGAAAGTAGAGGCTTCTTTGTGATGGCTTTTAGCTGCTGCACCCAGGACAGATCCTCAGAAATCCTCAGAAATGATAACGCCTACCTGGGGCAGTACAAACACACATGAACAGAAAGTGTTCTGTACATTACCATTATCATTGATCCTGGCAGTAGTCTAATGCCTTAGGATTTGGATAGTACTTCTGATAAATTTCAAAAACTATGATTGCATTATTGAATTAACCTTTCTGAAATAACGATCTGGTGAAGTGTGTTCAAAATGCAGTTGCTTGAAACTTCTGGTGGGGAAGGAGAGTGATATAACCGTTGCACTGGTAAGTGTAGAAGGTTGCTGTGGGTTACAGTGGGACATTGATAAGATGCAGAGCTGGGCTGAGAAGTGGCCGAAGGAGTTGAAGCCGACAAAGTGTGAAGTGATTCACTTTGGAAAGTTAAACTTATAGGCAGAATATAGCATTAATGGCAGGATTCAGAAGGTTCTTGGGATCCAGGTCCATAGATCCCTCAAAGTTGCTATGCAAGTTCATAGGGTGGTTAAGAAGGTGTATGGTGTGTTGGCCTTCATTAGTCAAGGGACTGAGTTCAACAGCTGCGAGATAATGTTGCAGATGGACAAAACTATGGGTTTTCTACACTTAGGGTATTGTGCTCAATTCTGGTCACTTTGTTGTAGAAGGATGTGGAAGCTTTAGAGAGGGTGCAGAGGAGATTTACAGGATGCTGCCAGGTTAGAGGGCTTGTCTTATGAAGATAGATTGTGTGAACTAGTGCTTTTCTCTTTGGAGTGAAGGAGGATGAGAGGTGACTTGATAGAGGTGTACAAGATGATAAGAGGCAGAAATAGAGTAAACATCCAGCATCTTTTCCCAGGCTGGCAATGGCTAATATGAGAGGACATACTGTTAAGGTGATTGGAGGAAAGTATAGGGGTAGATGTTTTACAGAGAGAGTGGTAAGCGCCTGGGGTGTGCTGCCCGGGATGGTGGTAGAGGCTGTTACATTAGCGCAATTTAAGACACTCTTAGATAGGCACGTGGATGAAAGAAAAATGGAGTTTCATGTGGAAGAGACTAATCAGAGTTAAGAGATCGGCACGACACCGTGGGCCGAAAGGCCTGTACTGTTCTGTGTTCTATATCTGCCTCCTGGGTGAAATCAGTTCTCAGATTCCATGGTTTAAGGGCTGTAATCAAGGCAGCATCAGCAACAACTTCATTGCCCTTCAACTCTGCCAATTAACATCTCAGTTTTGACACAGAGGTTGGAAACACTTAACGAGTCAGTCAGCAATCTTCTGCTAGAGGTAATTTTATTAATGAATAGAATATTCAGCCTGATCAGAAAATTAATATTTTATTCCAAGTCACCTTTACGTGTCACATTTAGTGTCAGACTGTTCCTGAATTCTAAGTGGGTGTTTCTTTACAGAATGTCTTCTTTAGAACTGAACACGAGCTGAGTACAATTACCACATTTTCATTGACTGTTAACTGTTTCCATCACTTGGATGGGATGTTGGCTGTTAAGCAGAGGATGAGGAAGATTGCTGGTGTGTGCACTAACAAGCATAGAATTAACATATGTGGAGATTGTGACCAGCCTAGTGGATGCCAGGGGGCACAGACTGGCAGAGCAAACAAGATACCGGAGGATCTCAGCAGATTGTGCAGCATCTGAAAGATCCTGACCCAGAACATTGTCCATTTCCCTCCACAGAAAACCATAAAACATAGGTGCAGAATTAGCCCATTTGGTCCATCAAGTATGCTCTGCCATTCAATCACGGCTAATTTATTTTCCCTCTCAACCCCATTTTCCTGCCTTCTCCCCGTAACCTTCTTACTAATCAAGAACCTATCGACCTCTGCTTTAAATATACTTAATAACTCGGAGTCTGCAACCATCTGTGGCAATCTGGCCTAATGGGATGTACTTCTGTTCGGAGGCTGTGACTTCGCTTGAGTTCCTGCAGTATCTTCTTTATTGCTAATGACTTCAGTTGCTGATACATCTCTACCCTGTATTGGACCGCTCGGCCTGGGTCTGAGGGCTGTTGGCATTTTATTTTTATAAGGACATCACTAAAGTTGCAGTGAAGAAATTTCCTACCCACAAGATATACTGGTGCTCCACACTAGTGAAAACTGATTTGATAACACATGCAAAGTACTGGAGGATCTTGGCGTGTCAGGCAGCATCTCTGAAGGATAAAGGACAGACCATAAAACCATAAGATAACGGAGCAGAATTAGGCATGGCTGATCCATTTCCCTCTCAGCCCCAATCTCCTTCCTTCTTGTAACCCTTCAGGCCCTGACGAATCAAGAACCTGTCAACCACTGCCTTAAATGTACCCAATGACTCGGCCTCCACAGCCGCCTGTGGCAACAAATTCCTCAGATTTACTGCTCTCTGGCTAAAGAAATTTCTCCTCATCACCATTCTAAATGGATGTCCCTCTATTCTGAGGCTGTGTCCTCTGGTCCTAGACCCCCCCCCCCCCAACTATAGGAAGCATCCTCTCCACATCCACTTTATCAAGGTATCAAGGTCTTTCAATATTTGATAGGTTTCAATGAGATCACACCCTCATTCTCTCATTCTTCTAAACTCCAGCAAGTACAGTCCTAGAGCCATCAATCAGTCCTCATATGGTAACCCTTTCATTCCAGGAATCATTCACCTGAATCTCCTCTGAACCCTCTCCAATGTTGGCACATCCCTTCTCAGGACTTTTAACGATTCTAGGTCAAAATCCTTCAATGTTTTTCTCAGTTGTTTCAGATTTCCAGTATCTGCTGTTGGTCTTGTGTCACTCTTAACTATTTAATGTTTTTGCATCTTGGTATTTCTGCAGGGGCAAGGTGGAATTGGCTTACATCAGAGGGTAACATTTCAAGGTGGTTAGAGGAAAGAGTAAGGGGAGAATGTGGGCAATCCTACCTCTGGCATCCACCATATACTTTCAATAGTGTATTTAATATATTTAATATTTTTTTACTATTTCAGTAACATCTGAGTAATCTTGTGTGTGTGTGTATGTAATTTTATCAAACTATGTATGCAGTATATATACACATAGTTCAAGTAAATGTTGTTTCTTCATATAATTCATTATAGTTTTATGTAAAAATTAATGAATTGCATACGTCATCCACTACCAAGTGATATACGTATGCCTGGCTTAAAGTAGATGCAAAGTTAGACCTGCATTTTGGACTCCCATGTCTCCCTTTGAATTAGTTTAATGTTTTGAAGATACAAAATATACACTTTCCTCCAATCACCTTAAAATCATGCCATCTCACATTAGCCATTTCCACTTTAGGGGAGAAAGTTGTTGGCTGTCTACTATATCTATGATGTACTGGTTTACAAAATCATGAAGAGCATAGGTAGGGTGAACATGGAAGTTACATAGAACACTACAGCGCAGTACAGCCCCTTCGTTGTGCTGACCTTAAAACATACTCTTAAAATCAATGTAACTCTTCCCTCCCACCAATGTTCCCTCACGCACACATCTTTTGCTGCAAGTGCACAAAGGAATTTAAACATCGCACAAAAGATGGTCACCCTCTACTTAGTTGGCATGTTAAATATATTTTACAATCGTACACAACCACATTTCCTTTTCTGGTTTCCAATGCAGACAGTATTGACAACGCGAAGTTTGTGGAGATTTGTCTGCAGATTTTAGAACTGGCTTATTTATATTGCTTTTTATTGAAGAAATTATTGATTCAGTATGTCGAATTCCAAAGAAGCATAGGGCATGAAGTGCAAAAGAACTAGTTCATTTAAAGCGGAATGACTTAATGAAGCCGTAGAAACTGCTACACCAAAAGCTCATGAGGTCACAAATGTGAAACTGCGAGAAATATTTATGTGCATTACAGAATCTGGTGTTACTTGCGTGTATTGTTGTGATGCAGAAATTGCTGGAGAATCTGCATGTGGGAAGAAGTGGAGTGATATTTGGAAACTTGACTTTTTAAAGCTTCATTTAGCAAGCAAATTGTATATGAACGGTGTGCAAAAATTTCAGCGTGAAAATCCTTCATTACCTGCTACAGGCCTGCTATGTATGTTTTGTGAGTGCAGATAGATGAACAGTACCGAAAACAATCAAAACCAGAGGAGATGAAAGTTCTTATTGACAGTGTTTGCTAGCTGTTAAAATGAATACCTCTATATATAAAATTTAGTATGCACATGTTGTTGTCACTGGGCAAAACATTGCACAGCACAAGATTTTTGCGCACACTGATAATTACAAATTAGAGGGAGCATTGCCTTCTGTTTTACTATCATCTATGTGTCCTTTGCTAAATTGGTTTATTATTGTCTTGTACTGAGGTACAGAGAAAAGCTTGTCTTGCATACCGTTCATTGCACAATGCATTGAGGTAGAACAATGTAAAACAATATACCCTTCTGCCCGATAGGAAAGAGATGAGAGAATGTCTGGGTGGGTGGCATCTTTGATTATGCTGGCTGCTTTACTGAGGCAGTGAGAAGAGTAGAAGGGTAAATGGCCGCTACTGTTCCACCTTTTTGCCTAGAGCAGTCAATGGCAGCCTTCTTTATTTCTTCTCACTCTCCCAGGCTAGTTGTGAAGGTCTCCCCAATCTGGGGAGTAACCCCAACACTTGCTCCTCCTCTGTCCATTTCTCTCTCCTCCATACCTACTGTAACCCTCATCACCAGGTATCTTCCCCCTCCCTCACCCTCTGCGTCTACTCATCAACCACACATACACACACATACACATACACATGGGTGTCAATTACCCATACACTCTTCCCACAGTGGTCCCCTCATCCACTGTTCCCATCTGCCCTCCCCACCTCCCTAATCTGGTTCTGTGCCACTCCTTCCTCTCCTATCAGATCCCACCAGAGATATTGTCTCCCAGGAACTTGAAACTGCTCACTGTTTGCACTTCTGCTCCCTAGATGAGGACTGCTGTGTGTTCCCTTGACTTCTCCTCACCTGCCATGGATTTCTTGCTCCCGTGCCCCCTCTCCTGCCCTATCGGGCACTACCTGCCTCATCTTAGACCTCTCCCTAGTCCACCAATCCCCTCAGAGTCCTTTTCTGCCTCTCATCTTCCTCTTTGCATGCCAGCCATCTCCCCCTCCACTCTCAGTCTTGATGCAAGGTTTCAGCCCGAATGGTCGAGTTTCTTTTTTCCCCCGAGATGCTGCTCGACCCACTAAGGTCCCTCAGCAGATTGTATAATGCCTCTCCCACATCAGCAGTACAGCACAGAAACAGCTGCTTTGGCCATCTAATCCATGCTGGCCTGTTCTTCTACTTAGTCCCATCTACCTGCAGCCAGACCATATCCCTCCAAACCTCTCCAATCCACGTCCATCCATGAACAGCTTCTTCCACCGTCAGATTTCTGAAAAGTCTGTGAACCCATGAACACCACCTCACTATTTCGTTCTCCTTTGAGAGTCTTGGAGTCATGGAACACGGCAGCACCGATTTGCACTACTTGCTTACTTTAAAAAAAATTCTCTTTTTAACTAATCGCAATTCTTTTACCTATTGCATTGTACTGCTGCCGTAAAACAGCAAATTTCATGACGTTTGTGAATGATTCTGATTCTGACTTATTGTGACTTAATCCTTCCCATCCATGTCCCTAGCCAAATTCTTTTAAATGTTGAAATCAGACCCGCATCCTCTGAGTGAAGAAGCTTCCTCTCAGGTTCCCCCTCGTTATTTCACCTTTCACCCTTAACCTGTGACCTCTCCTTCTAGTCTCACCCAATCTCAGAGGGAAAACAGCAGCTTGCATTCAGCCTGTCAGAGTTCAAAATAAATTTATTATCAAAGTACGTTCATGTCACCATATGAGTTTCATTTTCTTGCAGGCATTCATGGTAGAACAAAGAGATAACAGTAGAATCAGTGAAAAATTACACATAAAGACTGACAACCACTGTGCAAAATACAAACTGTACCCCTCAGAATTTTGTAGACCTCTATCAAATGTCCCTCATTCTCCGATGCTCCAGGAAATAAAGTCCTAACCTATTCAACCTTTCCCTGTACCTCAGACCCTCAAGTCCTGGCAACATTCATGTAAACTTTCTCTGTACTCTTTGTCACTTCAGACATTAGCCTTATTAAGTGCGTATTGATTGTGCAAAAGCATGGGAAGCACAGGAGAGACTGTTGCCCAGGGTGAAACATGAGGGTGACCAGCCCAAAACAAGTTGTTTATATCACCTATGTTCCCACCACACCCAGTACAGTGTAGACGAGAGAAACCACTGGAGATACTTAGGATAAACTGCCTCTCTTAGGACGAAAGTTGTGCCTTTGTTGTCCAATTTTGCCTGGGGCTTTCATCTTGCAGCGTTCCCTGTTCAAAGATTAATGTGAAAGTTTGAGTCAAGACAATGAAGGCAGTCGGGAAACTGAAACCTGAGAGGATTCGCTCCACAAAGCCAGGGGTTGACTTTTATCTGTCAGGAACAACACCTGTGGCATTAAAAGAATTTAAACAAATGACTCTGAAAATAATCCCCAGATTAACATGTGTTGTAACTGAAAACTGGTTTTATTAGTCAGGGGACAATGCCATAAAATGTTGCTATTTTCAGTAGATAAAAGGAATCTTTAGGTTCCATAACCCTTTGAAAAGAAGCACAATAGTTATGCTGAAAGAATGCAAATATTGGAAGCAATCCAAATGATATCAAAGCTGATCGGATTCAGGGCATTTTATAGAGTTATAGAACCTTACCAACCACGGTTCCCATCTGAGAACACCGCATTTGCCGGTGTTTGGCCTGTGACCGTGGACATAGGAGCAGAATTAGATCATTGATCTACTCTGCTATTCCATCAGCATCATCTTCTTCCCCTGAGCTCCCAGTGGAGCAGAGGCCATTGATGACCTCCCATCTCCAACGCCCTCTGTCTGAGCTAGTTTCTCAAGAATGGACTGAGAGAGTCCTGATCGCCTAATTTTGGCCTCAACATCTCTCCTCCAGGTGTTCTTTGGACATCCCTTTTTCCTCTTTCCTTGGGGATTCCTTTTAATGCCTACCTAGTGACGTTGTTGGTTGGTTTCCTGAAGGTGTGGCTGATCCACCTCCATTTCAATTTGCATATTTGTATCTTTATGGATTCCTGGTTGGTGTTTACCCACAGTGTCTATGGCTGATTTATTATCCTCTCATTCCTATTCTCTTGCCTTCTCCCTGTAATCCTTTGTCATTCTGAGTAATCAAGAACCTCTTAGCTTTCTCCTTAAATGTACTTACTGAATGACTTGACCTCCACAGCTGTCTGTGGCAACGAGCTCCATAGATTCATCACCCTCCAGAGTGCTTAAGGAAGTAGCCCAAGAAATAGTGGATGCATTAGTGATAATTTTTCAAAACTCCTTAGATTCTGGATTAGTTCCTGAGGATTGGAGGGTGGCTAATGTAACCCCACTTTTTAAAAAAGGAGGGAGAGAAAAACCGGGGAATTATAGACTGGTGAGTCTGACATCTGTGGTGGGGAAAATGCTAGAGTCGGTTATCAAAGATGTGATAACAGCACATTTGGAAAGAGGTGAAATCATCGGACAAAGTCAGCATGGATTTGTGAAAGGAAAATCATGTCTGACGAATCTTATAGAATTTTTTGAAGATGTAACTAGTAGAGTGGGTAGGGGAGAGCCAGTGGATGTGGTATATTTAGATTTTCAAAAGGCTTTTGACAAGGTCCCACACAGGAGATTAGTGTGCAAACTTTAAGCACACGGTATTGGGGGTATGGTACTGATGTGGATAGAGAATTGGTTGGCAGACAGGAAGCAAAGAGTGGGAGTAAACGGGACCTTTTCAGAATGGCAGGCAGTGACTAGTGGGGTACTGCAAGGCTCAGTGCTGGGACCCCAGTTGTTTACAATATATATTAATGATTTAGACGAGGGAATTAAATGCAGCATCTCCAAGTTTGCGGATGACACGAAGCTGGGCAGCGGTGTTAGCTGTGAGGAGGATGCTAAGTGGATACAGGGTGACTTGGATAGGTTAGGTGAGTGGGCAAATTCATAGCAGATGCAATTTAATGTGGATAAATGTGAGGTTATCCACTTTGGTTGCAAGAACAGGAAAACAGATTATTATCTGAACAGTGGCCGATTAGGAAAAGGGGAGATGCAACGAGACCTGGGTGTCATTGTACACCAGTCATTGAAGGTAGGCATGCAGGTACAGCAGGTGGTGAAAAAGGCAAATGATATGTTGGCATTCATAGCAAAAGGATTTGAGTACAGGAGCAGGGAAGTTCTACTGCAGTTGTACAAGGCCTTGGTGAGACCGCACCTAGAGTATTGTGTGCAGTTTTGGTCCCCTAATCTGAGGAAAGACATTCTTGCCATAGAGGGAGTACAAAGAAGTTTCACCAGATTGATTCCTGGGATGGCAGGACTTTCATATGAAGAAAGACTGGATCGACTAGGCTTATACTCACTAGAATTTAGAAGATTGAAGGGGGGATCTTATTGAAACGTATAAAATTCTAAAGAGATTGGACAGGCTAGATGCAGGAAGATTGCTTCCGATGTTGGGGAAGTCCAGAACGAAGGGTCACAGTTTAAGGATAATGGGGGAAGCCTTTTAGGACCGAGATGAGGAAAAACTTCTTCAAACAGAGAGTGGTGAATCTGTGGAATTCTCTGCCACAGGAAACAGTTGAGGCCGGTTCATTGGCTATATTTAAGAGGAAGTTAGATATGGCCCTTGTGGCTAAAGGGATCAGGGGGTATGGAGAGAAAGCAGGTACAGGGTTTTGAGTTGGATGATCAGCCATGGTCATACTGAATGGCAGTGCAGGCTTGAAGGGCCAAATGGCCCACTCCTGCACCTAT
Organism: Hypanus sabinus; assembly: GCF_030144855.1. NCBI lineage: Eukaryota > Metazoa > Chordata > Chondrichthyes > Myliobatiformes > Dasyatidae > Hypanus > Hypanus sabinus. Next base: position 31,601,879 of record NC_082718.1, read on the forward strand.
TTTCTATGTTTCTATGTTTCTAAATAAATTCCTCCTCATCTCTGTTCTTAAGGAATGTTTTTCTGTCCTGAGGCAGGTTGAAGTTGTTATTGTACTTGCCTCAGCCACTTCCTCGGGTAGCTGATTCCAAATAGATACCAGACTTTGTGTGATGCTCAGTCCATGGCTGTTCACTCTGCTGACCCACAACTGTGCTGCAACACACAGCTTGAACCATATCATCAAGTTCACCAATGACACCACCGTGGTGGGTCTCATCAGCAAGAACGACGAGTCAGCTTACAGAGAGGAGGCGCTACGTCTAACGGACTGGTGCAGAGCCAACAACCTGTCTCTTAATGTGAACAAAACAAAAGAGATGGTTGTTGACTTCAGGAGGGCATGGAGCGACCACTCCCCGCTGATCATCGATGGTAGAGATAGTAAAGAGCACCAAATTTCTTGGTGTTCACCTGACGGAGAATCTCACCTGGTCCCTCAACACCAGCTCCATAGCAAAGAAAGCCCAGCAGCGTCTCTACTTTTTGCGAAGGCTGAGGAAAGTCCATCTCCCACCCCCCATCCTCATCACATTCTACAGGGGTTGTATTGAGAGCGTCCTGAGCAACTACATCACTGCCTGGTTCGGAAATTGTACCATCTTGGATTGCAAGATCCTGCAGCGGATAGTGAGGTCAGCTGAGAAGATCATCGGGGTCTCTCTTCCCGCCATCACGGTCATTTACACTAAACGCTGCATCCGCAAAGGAAAAAGCATTATGAAGGACCCCACGCACCCCTCATACAATCTCTTCTCCCTCCTGCCGTCTGGGAAAAGGCTCCGAAGCATTCAGGCTCTTACAACCAGACTGTATAACAGTTTCTTCCCCCAAGCTATCAGACTCTTCAATACTGAAGCCTGGACTGACACCTTGCCCTACTGTCCTGTTTATTATTTATTGTAATGCTGGTACTGTTTTTGTGCACTTTATGCAGTCCAGTGTAGGTCTGTAGTCTAGTATAGCTTTCTCTGTGTTTGTTTATTACGTAGTTCAGTCTAGTTTTTGTACTGTGTCATGTAAACCATGGTCCTGAAAAACGTTGTCTCATTTTTACTATGCACTGTACCAGCAGTTATGGTCGAAGTGACAATAAAAGTTGACTTGACTTGACTTGACTTGATATCTTAAATCGATGCCCTCTGATTGTTGATTCCCCAACCCTGGGGAAAAGGGCTGAGTGCATTTATCCTGCCTTTGCCCCTCATCATTTTATACCCCTCAGCAAGATCACCCATCACTCTCCTTCACTCCAAGGAATAATGACTCAGCTGAACTAACCTCTCCCTATAACTCAGGCCCCCGAGTCCTGACAACATCTGAGCGCAGTTTCGGAACAGAAAGACATCCCTTTATAATGGAGATGAAGAGGAATTTCTGTAGCCAGAGGGTGGTGAATCTGTGGAATTCATTGCCAAGGTGACTGTGGAGGCCAAGCATTGTGTATAGAGGATGAAGGCTCAGGCTGAAACCCCTCACCGTTGAATCGTTGTCATAAATCTCTGCCACACCTTCCCTATGATGCAAAGTCATGGGATTTGGGCTTGAACCCATCACTGGCTGAAGTATGCTGCAATTTGACTTCTAGCTGGTTGTGAAATCTATTTGGAACCAGCCTTCCCTCCATGGACTCTGTCTATACTCGTTGCTGCCTCAGAAAAGCAGCCAGCATTATCAAATAATTCACGCACACTGGGCATTCTCTCTTCTTCAGGCAGAAGATACAGAAACCAGGCTCAATAACAGCTTCTATCCCACTCTTGAGGGGACTTCTTGGGATTAGATGGACTCTTGGCCTCACAATCTACCTCATTATGATCTTGTACTTTATCATTTACCTGCACTGTACTCTTTCAGTAGTTTTTACACTCTACTCTGCATTGTTATTGTTTTATCTTATTCTACCTCAATGCACCGTGTAATGGATCTGATCTGTATGAACAGTGTGCAAGACGAGCTTTTCACTGTATCTCAGTACAGGTGAAAATACCTACACCAATTTTTCCAAATTCACTTTTCTGCTGTGCCTTGGTAAATTGATGTTCTGCTGCTGCTCATGTGGATGGACCCTCACCTCAGGAACTGCAGCAGTTCAAGAAGGCAGTTCACTACCACCTTCTCAGGGGCAACTAGGGAGGGGTGATTAAATGCTGGATCCTGGAAAACTCACATCTTAAGTTAAATACATAGACAAAGAAAACCATCTCATCTCTGGTACACCAACCCGACTCCCTCAACCAGTACCCTTTATTTCCCTGACTGTCAGCCATTGGAAGAGAGTTCTCCTCACTCTGTCTAAACCTTTCAGGAGTTAAATAATCTCTGTGACATCCCCATCCTGTGAAATCTTTATACAAGGATTCTGTCTACTCTCTGCAAAGATTAATGTTGTGTTAGAGAGAGCACACTGGTGTGGGGGATAGGATTAGCCTGTAGGCTAGTATGGACCCGATGGGCAAACAGCCCCCTTTTTTTTTATTGCTGCAGAGTAACACCATATTTGCTTGAAGGGCCGCCTCTGACCACAGCAGTGGCAGGCTCAGTCCAGCCTGAATCTCGTCTTCATGCTTCGAGAGTGAGGCTGTGTCGTTGCTGGCAGTTTTGGACAGAGTTCAGAGAGATCATAACTGTCCTCATCTCAATACTGCATCTTAGATGGTTTGATTTGAGAGTGTTCTAATGCCTCAACCACAGGGCACCGTGGTTGACAGGTGGGATGCATGTAGTGGGATACGGATTGGAGCAGGACACAGGTACTGGTTGGGTAGGAATTTCTACCCCTGTGCAGTTGTAAACCTGGCAGATGAACAATTTATCTTGGTTAATGTGTTGGCAGCCGGCAGGATGAAGTGCAGTTTGTGAAGCATGTTCTGCCATCTGCTAATTGGTTGTGAAGCTACGCATTGCTTGTTCAGACATCTGTAGCGTAATGAGCAAGGAATTGGGAGCAGGTAACCCAGTGAATGAACGGTGATCGTTTCTTTCTCAATAGCGCAGCTGACATTCAGGCAGTTTGTAAATGAATCGCAGTTAGTTTGTGCTATATATACGCAGTACTGAGGGGAGGTGAGGGTCTGAGGGAGAGTCATATTGTGAGAATGGCAGTACTGAGGGAGGGTAACCCTGTAGGGTGGTAATACTGAGGGAAGTTCACACTGTGGGGTGGATAGTACTGAAGGAGAGTCATGTTGTGGGAGAGCAGTACTGAGGGAGGGTCACACTTTAGGGGGGCATTACTGATGGAGGGTGGTACTGTTGGAGTGGCTGTACTGAGGGAAGATCACAGTATGGGAGAGAGGACTGTGGGAGGGTCACACTATGAGGGGCATACTGAGGGATAGCCTTGCTGAGGGAGGTATAGTACCAAAGACATTGGAGTGTAGGAGAATGAGAGGTGACCTTATAGAGGTATATAAAATTGAGGGACAATACTGGGGGAGGGTCACACTGTAGGGGGGCATGATACTGAAGTGATTAACATTGTGGGAGGGGCACTACTAAGAGAGGGTCACAGTGTGAGAGGGACAGTGCTGAGGGAGGTTCACACTGTGGGAGGGGCAGTACTGAGGCAGGGTCACTGAGAGGGGCAGTACTGAGGGAGGACAGGCAGTACTGTAGGACAGGCAGTACTGAAGGAGGGTCACACTGTGAGAGGGACAGTGCTGGGGGAGGGTCATACTGTGAGAGCGATGGTACTGAGTGAAGGTCATACTGTGGGAGGGAGGTATTGAGGGCACTGAGTACAAGAGAGTGAGGGGTGACCTTATAGGGTTTATCCGATCAGAATCAGGTTTAGTATATCTGGCATATGTTGTGAAATTTGGTAACTTTACAGCAGCAGTACAGTGAGATGCATGATAAATGAATATAAAGAAAAAAATCTGCATTACAGTAAGTATATATACTGTTGGTCTATTACATTGTTAAGTTAAAATAAGAAGTGCAAAAAAATAAGTAATCAGGTAGCATTGATGGGTTCAAAGTTCATTCAGAAATCAGATGGCAGATGGGAAGAAGCTGTTCCTGAATCGCTGAGTGTGTGCCTTCAGGCTTCTGCACCTCCTCCCTGATGGTAACAATGAGAAGAAGGCATGGCCTGGGTGGTGGGGTCTTTAATGATGGACACTGCCTCCTTTAAGATGTCTTGGATACTATGGAGGCTAGTACCCATTATGGAGCTGACTAATTTTGCAAGTTTTTGCAACTTACTGTTGGGTAGAAAGAATGACAATCTACAAATCAGTGAATTCAAATGAATCAAGGACAGTGGAAACAGACAGACTAATTGTTTTTGTTCAGCGCATGCTTGGGGATGGAGGCTGTCATTTTGTGAAAACACTCTATACTCCATTTTACGAGTTTGATGTGCTGGGCTTGATCAGTGTTTTAAAGAAGACACAATGATTCTTCAGGTAAATCTGCTGGACTGGAGATAATTTCCAAATTAGAAATTATTTGTGAGATGTTCTTTGGTTGGCTATAATACTGTATGCAAGTTTGTGAATGTTGGGGTTGATGCCTGCCTGAAGTGATTCAAGCTCATTGCTGAGTCACTTGATGGGAAGAGGGCAATAAATGGATGCTGTCTTGGAGCAGAGCCAATAACAAGGTGTTAAAGGACAGACTCCTGACCTGTGGCCAGTGACACTGGAATGTGATATTTGAATTGGTAAGGAATGGATATAAAGTGGATGCTTCGTGTGCGCTGGCAGTGGTAACTTTGAAGAATAACCATCGTAGATACAAGCGTGAGCAATCATGCGTGAAACACGTGGTGAGTGAATCGGGACAACGAGGAACGCCTGGCCAGCGTAATCTCTCTTGCCTGGGTAATACCTTTGCTATTCTTTGACTATTCAGGAGAGTCGGGGATACCTAGCGAGTGTACACAAAAGGTATTTAGTGTATGAATTCACATACTTGATAGTTTAAACAAGGTACTTGTAGTAAATACAGATCTCACTAATCATCGTTGTAGGTAGGAAGTATTTTTTACAACATTACTTTGATCCTGTGCAGTAGCCCCCTCCCCCTCCCCCCCATACCAGATGGTGATGCAGCCAGTCAGAATGCTCTCCACGGTACGTTTGTAGAAGTTTTTGAGTGTTTTAGTTGACAAGCCAAATCGCTTCAAACTCCTGGTGACATATAGCTGCTGTCTTGCCTCCTTTATAGCTGCATCAATATGTTGCATCCTGTTTAGGTCCTCTTGACACCCAGGATCTTGAAGCTGCTCACTCTCTCCACTTTTGATCCCTCTATGAGGATTGGTTTCTGTTCCTTCTTCTTACCCTTCCTGAAGTCCACAATCAGCTCTTTGGTCTTGCTGATGTTGAGTGCCAGGTTGTTGATGCAACACCACTCATCTAACTGGTATATCTCATTCCTTCATGCCCTCTCACCATTATCTGAAATTCTGCCAACAATGATTAAAATGATAAAACATCATGTGGGCATAGATGGGGTGAAATCTGGGAACTCAAGACCCAGAGAGCACAGGTTTAAGGTGGGGGGGGGGAAAGATTTAATAGGGACCTGAGGGGCAACTTTATTTTTCCCAGAGGGTGATCAGTGTGTGGAACCAGCTGCCAGAGGAGGTAGGTGCAGTAACAACTTTGAAAAGGTAGTTGGTGGGAATATTAAATAAGAATGTTTTAGAAGGTTCTGGACCAAACGTGGGCAAATGCAACTAGCTTGGACAGGTAGCTTGGTTGATGGGGCACAGTTGCGACAAAGAGCCTGTCTGTGCTGTGTCAATCTAAAAAGGCTGAAAGGTCTTGACAGGGTGGATGCGAAGGGCAATTTGCTTCATGTGAAGGAGGGAGCAGCTGCTTTAAAAATCAAGTGTCGCCTGTGTACGGCAGAGGTGACGCTCAATGTTGCACTCACAGGTTCTTGAGTCTTTGGATATTCTCTTCTTACAAGGGCAGTTGTACACTCAGTGCCACTTCATTTGATAGCTCTCTCACCTAATAAAGTGGCCAGTGAGTGCATGTTCGTGGTCTTCTGTTGCTGTAACCCATCCACTTCTGGGTTTGATGTATGTTCAGAGATGGTCTTCTGCACACCGCTGTTGTAACGCATGGTTATTTGAATTACTGTTGCCTTCCAGTCTGGCCATTGGCCTCTGATCTCTCTCATTAATAAGGTGTTTTCACCCGCAGAGCTGCCGCTCACTGGATGTTTTTTGTTTTTCACACTATTCCCTGTAAACCCTAGAGACTGTTATGCATGAGTATCCCTGGAGATCAGCAGCTTTTGAGATACTCGTACCATCCCAACAATCATTCTGTAGTCCAAGTCACTTAGATCACATTTCTTCCCAATCCTGATGTTTGCTCTGAACAACTGAACCTCTAGACAATGTCTGCATGCTTTTATGCATTGAGTTGCTGCCACATAGTTGGCTGATTAGACATCTGCATTAACGATCAGGTGTATGGGTTAACCTAATAAAGTGACCGCTGAGTATATATGCCACATATACAGCTTGAGATTCATTTTCATGCAGGCATTTACAAGTGAGTTTATAGATTGCGGAATCAGTTCAGAGTTGAGGTGAGTGAAGTTATCCACGCCAGTTCAGGAGCCTGATGGTTATAGGCTAATAACTGTTCGTCAACCTGGTGGTGTGGGATGTAAGGCTCCTGCACCTCCTTCCCCGATGGTAGTAGCCATGACCTTATTAAATGGAGGAGGTTCTAAAATAAAGAAAAGATTAGTTTTATTTATCACGTGTACATCGAAATGCGTCATTCGCATCAATGACCAACACGTTCTCAGGATGTGCTGGGGGCAGCCTGCAAGAGTCTCTGTGATTCTGGCGCCAAATGTAGCACACCCACAACTTGCTAATCCTAACCCGTTCTACATCTTTGGAATGTGAAAGGAGACTGGAGCTGCCAAAGAAAACCATGCGGTCCAGGGGTGAAGATATAATCTCCTTACAGACAGCGGTGGATTGAACCCTGGTCGGCGGCACTGTATAACATTACACTAACCGCTACACTTCTGTGCATCCTCTTCCTGCTACTAATTTCAGATATTTGTGTGTGTGCATGCGCGCTTGTAAGTTTAAATTTGCCTATGGGAGCTATTCGATTTCTCTCCTCCCCCACTAATAAACCAGTCTTTGCACAATATGTACTTTGCAGATTGTGGGTGGTTTAATATGAAGGAGGACTGATCACGGTTGGGATCTGTAAGATGAATTGGCAATGTTTCATGAGTTCCTGTGATTTAATCAGTAGCAAAGACATCCAAACAGCTTGAAGAGATTGCTTGTACTTTCGTGTTCTCGTGCCCAGAACAAGGAACTATATTTGGCATGTAAAATTAAACTGTCAAGTCATACAGAAGGAAGGGAATTAGTTTGTCGATATGGTGTGCTACACAGAGAAGCTGAGGTTTGATCCCCGGATCCAGAATGTGAGGCTGTACTTCCACACGAAGGGAGTCCTCTTTTGTACATTGGATGTGTGTCAGTGTTTTTTTTTGTGGATTCTGTTGTATTTCTTTGTTTCCCTGTGGATGCCTACAAGAAAATGAATTTCAAGATTGCATACGATATACATACTTAGAACTTTTTGAGGGCCTGTGGAATTCAGGCAGTGCAAATGATCCACATGGCAAGCAGCACTTAGGAGGGAATAAACTATTGAAGGTGATTAAGGCAGGTGAAGGTGAATAGATACAACTTTGGACATTGCATTGCTGGTAGAGAATTTTTATTAATGTGGATGTTGCCGCACGGAACCGAGACCAGCTGCCCTCCATTAAAACATAGAACAGTCCAGTCTAGTAACAGGACATTGGCCCACAATCTTGTGCCAAGCTAACTAAACTAGTTCAGCTACGGTGACACGGTAGGTGGTAGTTAGGACAACAGGGGGTCAATTCCTGCCACTGCCTGTATGGAGTTTGTCCCTTCTCCTTGTGACAACATGGGTTTCCTCCAGGTGCTCCAGTTTCTTCCCACATTCCAAAGACGTACTGTTTAGGGTTGCTACATTGTGGGCATGCTGCGTTGGTGCCAGAAGCTCTGGGATACTTGCAGATAGCCCAGCACATCCTCAGACTCTGTTGATCATTGATGCAAAATAGTGTATGTTTCAATGTACGTGTGATAGGTGAAGCTTATTTTTTTTAATCTCTCTTGCTCCTCTCACCCTCCCACACCCTCTCCCCCACCTCTCACCTCCACGCTGCTTCCCCCTTCCCCTTTCCTTTCCCCTCCCCTCCCTTTCCCCTTCCCTCTCTCCTCCCTTCCCCCTTCTCTCCCCTCCCTCTCCACCTCTCCCTCCCTCCCTCCATTTACTTGGAAGCCTTACTTGGGAGCCCCTGGAGAACAGTTTACCAATACAAGTTGTGCATGCCTTAATCTGGGTTCGGATGAATCCACCTGAACACTCCCCAACTCACTTACTAATCTGTTCCTACACACCTCCTGAGACCATCTGGCATGGCCAAAACTCCTCCCAGTCACAGACTGAAACCCCTCACCATCTGTGGTGAACTACATATACCTGTCTGGACACGCCCCCCCCCCCCCCCCCCCCCCGCTGACTGCTCCTGTGGCTCCTTGCACAGACCCCGGTATAAAGGCGATTGAGGCCTGAGCCCGGCCCTCAGACTCCAGGATGTAGCATGGTGGTCAATTGCTGCTTGTTCTTTCTTCCAGTCAATAAAAGCCGATATCTCGCCTCATGTCTCAGAGAGTTATTGATGGTGCATCACAGTCACAGACTCGAAACCGTGTGGCACGGCCGAAACCCGTCACAGTGACAGACTGAAATCCCTCACAGTCACAGACTGAAATCCCTCACAGTCACAGACTGAAATCCCTCACAGTCACAGACTGGAACCCCTCACAGTCACAGACTGAAATCCCTCACAGTCACAGACTGGAACCCCTCACAGTCACAGACTGAAATCCCTCACAGTCACAGACTGGAACCCCTCACAGTCACAGACTGAAACCCCTCACAGTCACAGACCCAAAACCGTGCGGCACGGCCGAAACCCCTCACAGTCACAGACCCAAAACCGTGCGGCATGGCCAAAACCCCTCACAGTCACAGACTCGAAACCGTGCGGCGCGGCTGGAACCCTTCACAGTCACAGACTCGAGACCGTGTGGCACAGCCCAAACCCCTCACAGTCACAGACTGAAACCCCTCACAGTCACAGACTGGAAACCCTGTGGCATGGCTGGAACCCCTCACAGTCACAGACTCGAGACCGTGTGGCATGGCTGGAACCCCTCACAGTCACAGACTGAAACCCCTCACAGTCACAGACTCGAAACCGTGCGGCGCGGCTGGAACCCCTCACAGTCGCAGACTGGAAACCCTGTAGCACAGCCCAAACCCCTCACAGTCACAGACTGAAACCCCTCACAGTCAGACTGGAAACTGTGCGGCACAGCCCAAACCCCTCACAGTCACAGACTGAAACCCCTCACAGTCACAGACTGGAAACCCTGTGGCATGGCTGGAACCCCTCACAGTCACAGACTCGAGACCGTGTGGCATGGCTGGAACCCCTCACAGTCACAGACTCGAAACTGTGCGGCGCAGCTGGAACCCCTCACAGTCACAGACTGAAACCCCTCACAGTCACAGACTGGAACCCCTCACAGTCACAGACTGGAAACCCTGTGGCATGGCTGGAACCCCTCACAGTCACAGACTCGAGACCGTGTGGCATGGCTGGAACCCCTCACAGTCACAGACTCGAGACCGTGTGGCACAGCCCAAACCCCTCACAGTCACAGACTCGAGACCGTGTGGCACAGCCCAAACCCCTCACAGTCACAGACTCGAGACTGTGTGGCACAGCCCAAACCCCTCACAGTCACAGACTCGAGACCGTGTGGCACAGCCCAAACCCCTCACAGTCACAGACTGAAACCCCTCACAGTCACAGACTCGAGACCGTGTGGCACAGCCCAAACCCCTCACAGTCACAGACTCGAGACTGTGTGGCACAGCCCAAACCCCTCACAGTCACAGACTGAAACCCCTCACAGTCACAGACTCGAGACCGTGTGGCACAGCCCAAACCCCTCACAGTCACAGACTCGAGACCGTGTGGCACAGCCCAAACCCCTCACAGTCACAGACTGGAAACCGTGCAGCGCGGCTGGAACCCTTCACAGTCACAGACTGAAACCCCTCACAGTCAGACTGGAAACTGTGCGGCACAGCCCAAACCCCTCACAGTCACAGACTGAAACCCCTCACAGTCACAGACTGGAACCCCTCACAGTCACAGACTGGAAACCCTGTGGCATGGCTGGAACCCCTCACAGTCACAGACTCGAGACCGTGTGGCATGGCTGGAACCCCTCACAGTCACAGACTCGAAACTGTGCGGCGCAGCTGGAACCCCTCACAGTCACAGACTGAAACCCCTCACAGTCACAGACTCGAGACCGTGTGGCACAGCCCAAACCCCTCACAGTCACAGACTCGAGACTGTGTGGCACAGCCCAAACCCCTCACAGTCACAGACTCGAGACCGTGTGGCACAGCCCAAACCCCTCACAGTCACAGACTGAAACCCCTCACAGTCACAGACTCGAGACCGTGTGGCACAGCCCAAACCCCTCACAGTCACAGACTCGAGACTGTGTGGCACAGCCCAAACCCCTCACAGTCACAGACTGAAACCCCTCACAGTCACAGACTCGAGACCGTGTGGCACAGCCCAAACCCCTCACAGTCACAGACTCGAGACCGTGTGGCACAGCCCAAACCCCTCACAGTCACAGACTCGAGACCGTGTGGCACAGCCCAAACCCCTCACAGTCACAGACTGAAACCCCTCACAGTCACAGACTCGAGACCGTGTGGCACAGCCCAAACCCCTCACAGTCACAGACTGAAACCCCTCACAGTCACAGACTGGAAACCCTGTGGCATGGCTGGAACCCCTCACAGTCACAGACTGAAACCCCTCACAGTCACAGACTCGAAACCGTGCGGCGCGGCTGGAACCCCTCACAGTCGCAGACTGGAAACCCTGTAGCACAGCCCAAACCCCTCACAGTCACAGACTGGAAACCGTGCAGCGCGGCTGGAACCCTTCACAGTCACAGACTGAAACCCCTCACAGTCAGACTGGAAACTGTGCGGCACAGCCCAAACCCCTCATAGTCACAGACTGAAACCCCTCACAGTCACAGACTGGAACCCCTCACAGTCACAGACTGGAAACCCTGTGGCATGGCTGGAACCCCTCACAGTCACAGACTCGAGACCGTGTGGCATGGCTGGAACCCCTCACAGTCACAGACTCGAAACTGTGCGGCGCAGCTGGAACCCCTCACAGTCACAGACTGAAACCCCTCACAGTCACAGACTCGAGACCGTGTGGCACAGCCCAAACCCCTCACAGTCACAGACTGAAACCCCTCACAGTCACAGACTCGAGACCGTGTGGCACAGCCCAAACCCCTCACAGTCACAGACTCGAGACCGTGTGGCACAGCCCAAACCCCTCACAGTCACAGACTCGAGACCGTGTGGCACAGCCCAAACCCCTCACAGTCACAGACTGAAACCCCTCACAGTCACAGACTCGAGACCGTGTGGCACAGCCCAAACCCCTCACAGTCACAGACTCGAGACCGTGTGGCACAGCCCAAACCCCTCACAGTCACAGACTGAAACCCCTCGCAGTCACAGACTGGAAACCCTGTGGCATGGCTGGAACCCCTCACAGTCACAGTGTCTAGCTCAATTAGTTACACAGTGTCAACAATGCATCAAAGGCGGTGGGGTTCAACAGCCAGCCCTCAGGAGAGGAAACATCTTTGTCCCTGACTGTGTTGGTGCTGATGGCCGTTTCTTCTCTCTGACAACGTTGTGCTGTCCCGCTTGTCAGCACTTGGCCTATGTGGCCTCCCTACTTGTCGATCTCACTTGGGGATCTGTGTCCTGTCAGCAGTTCAGGCAGATTGGAGGTGCTGATTTATAGGGGAAGTTTGAATTGTTCAGGATTTGTAGTGTAGACAGGGTAAATGCAAGCAGGCTCCTTCCACTGAGGTTGGAGGAGACTAGAGTTAGAGATTAGAGGTTTAGGATGAAAGGTGAAATGTTTAAGGGGAACCTCTTGGCTCAAGGGTGGTGTGAGATGTGGACTGAGCTGCTGGTGGAAGCAGTGGGCGTGGATTTGATGGTAGCATGCAAGAGAAGTTTCAAAGTTCAAAGTAAATTTTATTATCAAAGTACAAAAAAGTCACCCTGAGATTCGTTTTCTTGTAGGCATTCACAATAAGTCCAAAAAACACAATAGGATCAATGAAAGACCTCACTCACGGGACAAACAACCCATGTGCAAAAGACAAGAAGCTGTGCAGATACAAAAGATAGATACATAAATAAATAAATAAACAAACAAACAAGCAATAAATATCTAGAGCATGGAGTTGAAGAGTCCTTGAAAGTGAGTCCATAGGTTGTGGGAACATTTCAGTGTTGAGGTGAGTGAAGTTATCAACTCTTTGGTTCTAGAGCCTGATGGCTGAGGGGTAATAACTGTTCCTGAACCTGGTGATGTGAGTCTTGAGGCTCCTGTACCTTCTTCCTGATGGAACAGTGAGAAGAGTGCATATCCTTTGTGATGGTGGTCCTTGATGATGGATACTGCTTTCCTATGACAGCGCTCCGTGTAAATGTGCTCACTGGTGGTTAGGACTTTACCCGTGATGGGCTGGGACATATCCACTACTTTTTGTAGGGCTTTCCATTCAAGGGCCTTGGTGTTTTTAAACCAGGCTGTGATGCAGCCACTCTCCACCACACATCTGTAGAAGTTTATAAAGTTTTAAGATATCTTTGCAAACTCCTAAGGAAGTAGAGGTGCTATCATGCTTGCTTTGTACTTGAACTTATGTGTTGAATGTGGATCGAAGGGGTATAGATGGGACTAAGCAGAGGACCAGCCTGACACAGACTAGATGGGCCAAAGGGCCTGTTTCTGTGCTGCTGTGCTCTGTGACTCATCATTTGCAACCTACTCAGGTCAGTTCTTTATTTTCCCTTGTAACGAGCCTTCCCTTGTATCTGAGCGGTAATTGGCTTCGGCTCTTGTGCTGTGGGAGAGGCTGGACATGTCTCATCCCTTGGTGTGTTTTGACAAGCTGAGTTGGTGACAGAAGCTCAGGTAAACGAAGAGCTTTAACCCTGAAGAGATACTACATATGGTTCTGGTCGCCGCACTACCGAAAGGATGTTGAGGTTTTGTAGAGGGTGCAGAAGAGGTTTACCAGGATGCTGCCTGGTTTAGAGGGCATGTGCTATCAGGAGAGACTGGATAAACTTGGAGTTGTTTTCTCTGGAGACTGATTGGAGATCTGATAAAGGTCAATAAGATTATGAGAGGCATAGATACAGTTAACAAGGAGTACCTGTTTCCCAGGGTTGAAATGTCTATAATACCAGAGGGCGTGCATTGAAAGGATTAGGTTCAAGGGGGATGTGAGGGGTAAACTTTTTTACTCAGAGGGTGGTGGATGCCTGGAATGTGTTGTCAGGTATGGTGGTAGAGACAAATACATAGAGATGTTTGGATAGGCACATGGATGTAAGGAAGATGGAGGGATTAGTGTTTGGGTGTTTTTGATTTGCTTTTTAGCTGGTTCGGTACAACATTGTGGACTGAATGGCCTGTTCCTGTGCTTACTCGGTGGTGTTCTGTGTTCTGTAGCATAATGGTTAGTACAACACTTCACAGCACCAACCAATAGGGTTCAATTCCTGCTGCTGTCAGTAAGGAGTTTGCACGTTTTCCCTGTGACCGCATGATCCTCCCACATTCCAAAAGATTAGGGCTAGGAAGTTGTTGGCGTGCTGTGCTGGAGCCAGAAGCAAGGCGACGCTTGTGGGCTGCCCGGCTCTTTCTCAGACTGTGTAGATCATTGACACAGACAAAGCATTTCACTGTATATATCGATGTGCTCGTGAAAACTAAATTTAATCTTTAAAAAAAGGCACGAGAGGTCAACTGCAATTAGAATTAATGTACGAGTGGGTTGACTTGATGGTGATGGACAGAATGGCCTGCTTCTACAAATCCATGACCTTATGACTTGTGTCTGCATTTTGCTTCACTGGCCTTGGCATGCAGTGTGAGCTCTTGGATAGGATTGAAAGGCGCTAAAGAAACAAGTCTTGGACAGTCTGGGGAAAACTCTTTATCATCCTGAAGCTGGGAAGCCTTCAGCTCCCAGTACAGGCGACTTAGGGAAAATCTATTGTTGGGTAGAGACCAAGGGGGATGAATGGATGGAGTTGGTGGTGGCACAGGGTGAAAGAAGCTCTTTTCCTATCCTCCCCTCCCTATCAGTACAAGATTACAAGAAGCTGCAGAGATTTGTGGACACAGCTCAGCACATCACAGAAACCAGCCTCCCCTCTTTACACTCGACCTACAATTCCTGCTGCCTTGGTAAAGCAACCAGCATAATCAAATACACCACATGCTCTGACATTCCCTGTTCAGCTCCCCTCCCATCGGGCAGAAGATACAAAAGCCTGAAAGCATGTACAACTTCTCTCCCAGTGTTGTAAGACTGTTTAATGGGTCTCTAGTATAAGACTGACTCTTGACCTCACAGTTTACCTCGTCATGATCTTGCATCTTTTTGTTTACCTGCACTGCGCTTTCTCTCTAAATGTTGCACTTCATTCTGCATTCTGTTTTTGTTTTACCATGTTCTACCTCAGCCTCAGAGTAGAGGGATTACTTAAAACACAGAACATAGAGAGGTAATAAGGTTCACGAGAATAATCCTGGGAATGAAAGGGTTAATGTTTGGAGAGCATTTGATGGCTGTGGGCCTGTACTCGCTGAGATTTAGCAGAATGAGGGGGAATCTCATTGAAACAGACTGAATATTGAAAGGCAGAGGTAGAGAGGATGTCTCCTATAGTGGGGAAGGTATAGGACTGGAGGATGCAGCCTTCGATTAGAGGGACCTCCCTTTAGAACAGATGAGAAGGAATTTCTCTAGCCAGATGGTGGTAAATTTGTGGAATTCATTGCCACAGACAATTTGTCATTGAACACATTTAAAGCAGAGGTTGATAGGTTCTTGATTCGTAGGAGCATCAAAGGTTATGGGGAGAAGACAAGAGAATGAGTTTGAGAGGGGTAATAAATCAGCTATGATGGAATGGTGGAACAGACTCGATGGACCAAATGGCCTAATTCTGCTTCTGTGCCTTATGGTTCTAACACAACCGGTCATCCCCAGCCTTAGGACAGTGGCATCCACACATGGGGCAGATCGGTTTGAGAGGGATAATTAATCAGCCGTAATGGTGGAGCAGATTTGATGGGACAGATGGCTGAGTTCTACTTCTGTGTCTTACGGTTTTGTGATCTTAAACCAATAATAATGTAGAAGAAAGTGTAACGGCCACTGGAAAAGGTGTAGTGCAGGTTACCGATAAAGTACAAGATCATAACAGGGTAGTTTGTGAGGTCAAAAGCCCAAATTATCATACAAGAGGTCTGTTAAAGAGTCTTATAATAGTGGGATAGAATCTGTCCTTGAGCCTGATTATGTGCTTTCAGGCTTTTGTATCTTCTGCCCAATGGGAGAGGGGTGGATGGGGTAGTTAGCTGTGCTGTTTTCTTTACTGAGGCAGCAAGAAGTACATACATGGAGAGGAGACTGGTATCTCTGATGTGCTGAGCTGTACCTACTGCTCTCTGCCTTCTTGCGTGGTCATGTGCAGAGCAGTTGCCGTACCAAGCTGTGATGTATTCAGACAGAATGCTTTCTATGATGAGGGTCAATGGGGACATGCCAAGTTTCTTCAGCCTCCTGGGAAAGTAGAGATGCTAGCAGCTTTCTTGTCTATGTGGTTGGACCAGGACAGGCTGTTGCTGATGTTCAGTTCCATGACCTCCATCTCACAGTAAATGCACAACAGCATAGCCTCTAGGAGGGAGACAGATGAGTTCTGAGGGCTCTGTTGCAGCCTCAGCTGCACGCTTTTTTCTGCTGTTGTCATGGCAACGGCTTGATGCTTCACCCGCAGTATTCCCCGCTGAAATAATGCTTGATTCCGGATGTGCGGAGTACCAGCCGATGTCACTCTGTTAATTAGCAGCCTCCCAAAGCCGTTGCAGGTATTTCCAGAGGATTAGCACCAGATGCTCAAACATAGACCTGCTTACTGAGCACAGGCCCCCAGAGAACCATGCAGAGGTGGGAGCTGTTTTTGGCTCTGACCTGACAGTGTATTTGAATAACAATTGGCTGTGTGGCTTACTCTCCATCTTATAGCAGTGAAGTCCAAGTCCTCACACAAAGCTTAAAATAGATCTGTGTTTGCAGGAAGGTGGGAAGAAATTTTATTATATAATGTACAAGACATAAAAATTACTATAAATTACAAAATGATATTTGTCATTTTGTATTGGGGTGCAATGGAAAGGCATAAATTTACTATAAATTGCAAAAAAAATTTTTAAAAAATAGTGCAAAGCAAAGGAATAACAAGGTAGTTCATGCGTTCACGGACCAATCAGAAATCTGATGGCAGAGGGGAAGAAGTTGTTCCTGAATCGTTGAGTCTGCCTCCAGGCTCCTGTACCTCCTCCTTGATGGTAGTAATGATAAAAGGACATGTCCTGAATGGTGAGGGTTTTTAGAGATGGATGCCATCTTCTTGAGGTACCACCTCTTGAAGGTTTTTTATCTAACTATCTATCTATCTATTTATTTATTGGGATACAGTGTGTGCTAGGCCTTGCTGCTCCACCCAGCAATTCCCCAATTTAATCCTAGCCTATTCATGGGACAATTTGTAATGACTTGTTAACCTACCAACCAGTATGTCTTTGGACTGTGGGAGGAAGTGGGAGATGTCCTCAGTGGTGGGGAAGGTTGTGCTCGTGATGGACTTGGCTGAGTCTACAACCCTCTTGTCACCTTGTGAATTGGAACCTCCGTACCAGGCGGTGATGCAGCCAGTCAGAACGCTCTCCACCGAACAGCTGTAGAAATTTAGAACATAGAACATACAGCACAGTACTGACCCTTCAGCCCTCGACGTTGTGATAACTTTATGACTGTTCTAAGATCAGTCAAACCCTTCCCTCCTAAATTTGTAACCTTCTCAAAATCCCCTTACATTAACCCTTTTATTCCTAGGATCCTTCTTGTGAACCTGTCTTCAAAGGCAGCTCATAGTTCCTTAGATAAGAGGCCTAAAACTGCTCACAAGACTCCTAGTGCAGTCTGACCAATGCCTTATGAAGCCCCAGCATTGCATCTTTGCTTTTATATTCTAGTCCTTTGGAAGTGAATGCTAACATTACTTAACCAATTTGGAGAGAGTCCAGGACCAGAGGGCACAACCTTAGAATAGAGCAAAGATGAGGAGGAGTTTCTTTAGCCAGAGGGTGGTGAATCATGGCCACGGATGGCTGTGGAAGCCAAGTCATTGTATGTATTTAAAGAGGTGGTTGATAGGTTCTTGTTCAATAAGGGTGTCAAAGGTTATCAGGAGAATGTGGATGAAAGGGATAATAAATCAACCATGATAGAATGGCAGAGCAGACTCAATGGGCCAAATGGCCTAATTCTGCTCCTATGTCTTATGATCTTAATAATGGGCTCCAACCATGAAGACAGGTTAATTGGCCTATAATTTCCTGTCTTTTTGCATCCCTCTCTTTTTAATGAGTGGAGTGACACATATAATTTTCCAGCACCAATGTAGCTTATGCTCATCATCCCTACTAGGATAAAGACAGTAGCTCCCCAGAGTCTCTGTCCTGGTCCAGTCTCCAGGTGTAACCACTCTTCTTGGTGTATCCTTCCTCTCCCAGGGAAGAGATCTTTGGAGCTTCTGTAGCTCTGGGTTTTTATGGGATGAGGTTGCTAGCCCCATTCCCAACCCTCCCCCTTTCGCAGACAGACTTGGGATCGTCCATAGTGGAGTTAGAATAGGTTTGAGAGGGATAATGAATTGGCCATGATAGAATAGCAGAGCAGACTTGATGGGCTAAATGGCCTGATTCTGCTCCTATGTCTTATGGTCGTATGAATAACTGGGATTATTTTCCTTCAAGGTTTTTCACAGATTTGGCATGTCATCTGGAACTTTGACAAACTTCTATAGATGTACAGTGGAGAGTATCCTAATCAATGGCCTGGTATGGAAACAACAGTGCCTATGAATGGTAAAATCCACAGAAAATGGTGGATATGGCCCAGCCCATCATAAGCAAAGCCCTCCTTACCACTGAGCACACTTACATGGAGTGTTACCACAAGAAAGCAGCACCCATCATCAAGGACCCACACCGCCAGGTTCAGGAACAGATGTTACCCCTCAATCCTCAGGCTACTGAACTGGTGTGGGTAACTTCACTCGCCTCAACACTGAACTGATTCTACAACATACGATTCTTTACAAAGATGAAAAAGACTTTCAGGATGTATATTGTATACATTTCTTTGATATTATATAGAACTATTGAACTATTGAACAAATCATGTTGTGTTTTTTTAATTTGCATGATTTATTTGATTTTGCATCTTGGTGTTTTTTTTGTCGCTATTTACATATACCTTTACATAAATTGTATTATATTTATTTATCTCCCTGTAAATGACTGTAAGAAAATGTATCTCAAGGTAGTAAATGGGAATGTGTATCTACCTTGATAATACATTTTACTTTGAACTTCGATCTTGTTGAACAGCAGAGGAGGTTTTAGGGGCCGAGTGGCTGACTCTGTTTCTTACGATAACGTTCAAAGTAAATTTATTTTCTTGTGGGCATACTCAGTAAATCCAAGACCATAAGAGAACCAATGAAAGACCTTACCCAACAAGATAGACAAACAATCAATGTGCAAAAGACCATAAACTGTGCAAATACGAAAAGAAAAATAAATATTAATAAATCTGTAAGTAGTAAATATCCAAAAACATGAGATGAAGAGTCCATAGGTTGTGGTAACAGTTGTGATGAGGTGGCTGAAGTTGAGTGAAGTTATCCCTTCTAGGTCAACAGCCTGATGATTGAGGGGTAATAACTGAGGACAGACAGGAGCAAGCCTGTTTCCTGGGGTTGGCACCCCGTACCAGACACCTCCAGACAGAGAGTGATGCAGGTAAACCAGTGGGAGGTGGTTGCTCCTGTATAATCTCATCCCTGTACCAGTTGGAACTTGCCCATCCTCTGAGCCACCATCTGCCATTCTCCTGGGAGGAGTGTCCCTTTACCTTTCTGCTACGCAACACATTCATACAGAGAACCGGAGTCAGAATCAGGTTTATTATCACAGACATACACTCAGTGTACCTCCTGTACCTAATAAAGTGGCCACTGAGTGTATGTTTGTGGTCTTCAGCTGCTCTAGCCCAGAGATGTGTTATGCATTCAGAGATTCTCTTCTGCACATCACTATTGTAATGCATGGTTACTTGAGTTTCTGTTGCCTTCTTGTCAGCTTGAACCAGTCTGGCCATTCTCCTCTGATCTCTCTTGTTAACAAGGCGATTTTGCTCACAGAATTGCCTTTGAATGGATGTTTCTTGTTTTTAGCACTGTTCTCTGTAAATTCTGGAGACTGGTGTCCATGAAAATCCCAGGGAATCAGCAATTTCTGAGATACTCAAACCACCCTGTTTGACACCAACAAACATTCCACATTCCATAGTCAAAATCACTCATTCTGATGCTTGGTCTGAATAACAACTGAACCTCATGTCAGGTGACAAAAAAAAAACCGTAATTACAACACCCTGTCACCCCGTCGAATTTAATGTCTCAGTCATTGTCAGGCTCCCCTCCCTCCCAACTTCTCTGTGGCTCCCTCTGCACATGAAATCCAGCAAATGCAATGTTGGCATTTATTTCAAGGGGAATAAAATATAAAAGCAAGGAGATAATGCTGGGGTTTTATAAGACACTAGTCAGTTAGCATATGAATCTTTGGGCCTGCCCTCACAGGAATTTAAAAGTATTCATGGGGATCTCATTGAAACTTACATAATGTTGAAAGAACTAGATAGGGTGTATGTGGCGAGGATGTTTCCTACGGTGGAGAGTATCCAGAGCTAGAAGGCACAGCCACAAAATTGAGGGGCAACCTTTTAGAATAGAGGTAAGGAGGAATTTTTTTAACCAGAGAGTAGTGAATCTGTGGAATGCTCTGCCACAGACTGCAGTGGAGATCAAATCCGTGGGTATATTTAAGGCAGAAGTTGATAGTTGCCTGATTGGTCAGGGCATCAAAGAATAAGGTGAGAAAGCAGGTGTATGGGGTTGAGTGGGATCTGGGATCAGCCATGTTGGAATGGTGGAGCAGACTCTTTGGGCCAAATGGCCTAATTCTGTTCTAGTGTCTTATGGTCTTATCCTTGTCCCTGTCTTTCCCCAGTGTTCATTAACTTTCCTGTATCTTGGTACCCTTTGCCACGTTTATATTGCTGAATAAGCGGGGGGAGGGGGGAGTCACACTGAGGAAAGGTGGTGACAGAGATATAGTGTAAATAACTTAGCCAGAAGTGCTGATCATGAAGAAAACACGAGTGTGCTAATACACTCAGTAAACACGAGGAAACACGTCAGTCCTGACGAAGGGTCTTGGCCCGAAACGTCGACAGCGCTTCTCTCTATAGCTGCCTGGCCTGCTGTGTTCCACCAGCATTTTGTGTGTGTTGTTGTTAATACACTCAGTGGTCACTTTATTAGGTACAGGTATTTGCTATACTGTTTACCTGTGCTACATGCATCTTTAATTATATATTATTAACTTTTCTGATAATATTTTGTTTTATGTGCTCTGTGTGTGTGTGTTAACTGTTTTGTGGGGGTACTGGTCTGGAGGAACATTGTTTCGTTTGGTTGTATATATGTACAGATGATAATGAACATGAGCTCAAGGGGAACTCTGTGTGGTCTTCTGCTGCTGGAGCCCATCCATTTCAATATTAAGCGTATTGTGCATTCAGAGATGCTCTTCGTTTCACCACTGTTGTACCGCACAGTTATTTGAGTTACTGTCTCCGCCCTGTCAGCTTGAATCAGTTTGGCCGTTCTCCTCCAACCTCTCATTAACAAGGTGTTTACATCCACAGAACTGCCACTCACTGGATGTTTTTTTTCTGTTTCTCACATAATTCTCTGTAAACTCTAGAGCCTGTTGTGCATGAAAATCTGAGGAGATTAGCAGTTTCTGAGATACTCAAACCACCCCCTCTGGCACCAACAATCTTCCACAGTCAAAGTCACTTCGATCACATTTCTTTCTCATTCTAATGTTTTGTCTGAATAACAACTGAACCTCTTGACCATGTCTGCATGCTTTTATGTATTGAGTTGCTGCCACATGATTGGCTGATAAGATATTTGCATTAATAAGCAGGTGTACAGGTGCATCTAATAAAGTGGGTACTGGGTGTAAATTATAATATGAAAAAAATATATATATTATTCTAAGATATATGGTGCCTATAAAAAGTTTCACTCCCCCTTGGAAGTTTTCGTGTTTTATTTGACAACATTGAATCACAGTGGGTTTAATTTGGCTTTTGACATTGATCAACAGAAAAAGGCACTTTTATGTCAAATTGAAAAGAGAGCGATACAAAGTGATCTAAATTAAATACAGATATAAAACACAAATTAATTGATTACATAAGTATTCACCCCCTTCAAGTCAGTATTTTGTAGATGCACCTTTGGCAGCAATTACAGCCTTGAGTCTGTGAGGATAGGTCTCTATTAGCTTTGCAATTTTTCCCCATTCTTGACAAAACTGCTCAAGCCTTGTCAGGTTGCATAGGGAACAGCCACCAATTCTCATTGAAGTCTGGACTCTGACTTGGCCACCCCAGGATATTAACTTTGTAGTTTTTATGCCATTCTTATGTAGCTTTGGTTTTATGTTTGGGGTCATTGTCCTGCTGGAAAACAAATCCTCTCCCAAGTCACAGATCTCTTGCAGACTGCATCGGGTTTTCCTCCAGGATTTCCCTGTATTTTGCTGCATTCATTTTACCCTCACAAACCTTCCAGGGCCTGCTGCAGTGAAGCATCCCCGCAGCATGATGCAGTCATCACCATGCTTTATGGTAGGGATGGTCTGTTTTTGATGATGTGTGGTGTTTGGCATTCATCTGATGGCCAGAAAGCTCAGTTTTGGTTTCATCAGACCATAGGAGCTTCTTTCAGCTGACTCAGAGTCTCCTATATGCTTTCAGGCGAACTCTAGCCAAAATCTCATGTGAGTTTTTTTTCAACAGTGGCTTTCTCTTTGCCACTCTCCCATAAAGCTGTGACTGGTGAAACTCCTAGGTAACAGTTGTTATATATGCAGTCTCTCCCATCTCAGCCACTGAAGCTTGTAACTCCTCCAGAGTTGTCATAGGACTCTTGGTGGTAATTACACCTCCTTCACTGGTCCCCTTCCGGCACGGTTACATTGTTTTTGAGGATGGCCTGCTTTAGGCAGATTTACTGCTGTGCCATATCCTTTTCATTTCTTGTTGATTGACTTAATTATACTTGTATCAGTCTCCTGACTTACGCTTTTCAATAACCTTTTCGCAGAGTTACTTAGAGTTGCTGTTGTCTTCATGGTGTAGTTTTTGCCAGGACGCTGACTCACCAGCAGCTGGACCTTCCAGATACAAGTGTATTTTTACGACAATCAATTGAAACACCTTGACTGCACATGGTGATCTCCATTTAATGAACTATGTGACTTCTAAAGCCAACAAGCTGCATCTGTGATGATTTGGTGTGTCAGATAAGGGAGTGAATACATAGGCAATTATTTTGTGTTTTATATTTGTAGTTTATTTAGATCATTTTGTAGAGATCTGTTTTCACTTTGACATAAGAGTCTTTTTCTGTTGATCAGTGTCAAAAAAAAGCCAAATTAAATCCACTGTGATTCAATGCTGTAAAACAATAAAACACGAAAACTTGCAAGGGTGGGGGGGGGTGAGTACATTTTATAGGCACTGTATGTATATTACTTGCATGGTAGTGTAATTGGTTAGTGCAACGCTATTAGATCCTGGGGTGTTGGAGTTTGAAGTTCAATTCCAGTGTCGTCTGTAAGAAAGTTCGTATGTTCTTCCTCTGAGTGCGTGTTGGTTTCCTGCAGGTGCACTGGTTTCCTCTCACAGTCCAAAGATGTTCCAGTTGGTAGGCTAGTTGATCTCTGTAAATTGCCCCATGATTAGGCTAGGGTTTAATCAGGGGTTGCTGGGCTGGGTGGCTGGAAGGGCCAGAAACAGTCTAGTCGTCGCTGTATATCAACAAACAAATAAATAGTGCAAGGAGAGAGCAAAGTACTGAGGTGGTCTTCTTGGGTTCATAGTCTGTTCAGAAATCTAATGGCAGAGGGGAAGAAGCTGTTACTGAAATGTCGAGTGTGTATCTTCAGTCTTCTGTACCTTCTCCTTGGTGGTCGTAATGAGAAGAGGAGGGCTCCGTACCTTCCCTTTGCATATATCATGTATCCAGGTGCAAAAACCAAGTTTAACAGATCTAAGTACCTTTTAAACCCTTGTTATTTTATCTACTTCTTGCAGCTCATTTCATATACTGACCACCCTGTCGGTGGAAAAAGTTACCCCTGGGTTTCCTATTAAATTGACGAGTAGGTGTACAGGTGTGCCTAATAAAGTGGCCACCAAGTGTAGCCCGAGTCCACTTGTAAAGCAGTGACCCTTGTAAACGTGAGGACGTTGAAAAGGCACAGCATGCAGAAGCCCTTCTGTCGTCAGGCACCTTGCTGTGATCTTTCTGAGACCTAATAGCAGCAGTTTGGGTGATGGCACTTTCCCCCTGTGCAGAACACACTACGTAAGCTAGACTTCATTAGTCAGTGAGTGTGGAGCAAGCACGTTAGAGGGAAGCAGAGGAGCACTCTGTGACACAGCATCTGTGAGGCGCTCTGGCTATTCAAGTTGAGCAGGTTGAGATGGAGGAGGCGACCGTGTGGCTACCCTCTGCAGAGGACACCTGAGAGCTCGAGGGGGGCTGCGGGAGGAGTGTTATGAGGCGGACGGCAACATGGAAGGGCTTCTGTCTCCGATGCGAACAAAGGTAGGTAGATCGGGCTTGCTCTAGCCTGTGGAGAGGAGGCGAGGCTGCCTCAGTAACCGAGGCTGAGCGGCAAGCTTTTGTCCCTGTCAGAATCGGGCAACCTGTGCATGGGGAGGGTGTCCTATTCCGCAGGGAGGTCGCACTGAGACTCTTGTCTCTGCTCGAGGAGGAGCGGGACAGTTTGATGAAATGTACGCGGACTGCTCGGACAGCCATGTTTACACTTGCTGTCCATTTAAACTGACGGATGGCGCGGTCGCGACCGGCTGTAAATCCACCCCCACCCCACCCCAGAAAGCCAGGCTGTCCCCCCGTTGAGGGAGTGGGGGCCGGGAAGGGAGGGAGGAGAGTGAGAGGCTGATGGACAGCAGCTTTAAAGGGATCTCGTCGGCGATGCTGAGAGAATGGGCTTGATGTGGGTTTAGTTTGAGACGGAGTGTCTTAAGTTCCGAGCGGCGTTTTGTTTTACGGGAAGACGTTTAGTTTGAAGTAAATTGAATGCTGGCAGCTGAGCTGGCAATGGAAGGGTCTACTCTCCGAGGCAGTGAGGAGGTGGGACACCTGCTGACTCCAGTGTGCTGACAATTGTTTCTGAAGGGTCCATTCCTCTCGCGTCGCTGGGTGGCTGGATGGTGCGGAGTTTTAAAGGAGCAGCCTCTGTTGGAGTGGATCCCTCTGGGAATGGACTGTTATAATTTGTTATGCAGAGTGGGGGAAACTCAGAGAGTGAGGATGGGGGTAAGGAGGATTACTTACTTAGTCGACACGCATGCGTACGCCGGCATGTGTAGGCAGCGAGAGAAAGATAAACAGAGATTGACAGAGACACACACCAAAGAGAGAGAGAGAGAGAGAGAGAAAGAGAGCTATACAGAGATATAAATAGAGAGAGAGAGAGACAGATATAGATACAGAGAGACACACATAAAGAGAGCAAGGCACACACATGCACACACACTTACACATAAACACATGGACAGAGATAGGAACACACTAGATAGCTGTGCATAAAGACAGCAAGAGAGAGAGGTTATGCACGTAGATACACAGAGAGCAATGCTCCTGTAGGAAGAGCGGAGAGAGAGAGAGGGGATTGGCACATTCACAGAGAAGAACACTCCTGGAGAGAAAGAGAGAGAGAGGGAGAGAGAGAGGGAGGGAGGGAGAGAGAGAGATGCACAGAAGCAGGGATGTAATAACACACTCACTCTCACACACACACGCACACACAGCAGACGTATACAGTACATGAACTCAGATGCAAAAGCACACATACACACACACTGCTTTGAATTTTATTGTTCAAAATGCACAACCATGTTGAAGCAATTGTGAAGCCCGTGTTGCTTTCCCGGGATCCTGGACTGACACAAATGTGTTGTACAGTGTGTGTGTGTGTGTGTGTGTGTGTGTGTGTGCTGAGGGATACTGACAGCGGTTCTCTGAGTGATTAATGTACAGTAGGAGCCTGCCGGTGACGTGGGGTGTCTGCTGAAGGGCTGCTTTTCCAGAGCGGAATGTTTAACCGTGGTGAGGGCTGTGGTTATGGTAACGGCCCCAAACCGGGTATTGTGTGAGCATGGCGAAGCAGTGTGGGCACAACGACTTCCTCTTGCCAAACCGACTCCATCGTAGAAACCATTACAATGCCAGTCTGTTCTTGGACCGCTCAATGGTTACAAGGTTTTCCAAGTACAGCACATGGCTGAGGGAGATTTTTATTAAATACAAGTGAATTTAAAAATGGAACTCCCTCCGCTGCGTGCTTGAGACAATGAAATTGAAGTTAACCCTTTACAGGTTTTTTCCTCTGCTGTGGTGTGAACGATATCTTTCTTTCTCTCAGCCATTCACTGACAGCATGCATAGAACAGTGCTAGCAAGGAATTCATTTTGAACGGCTGTTGCCTGAGGGAACTGTTTGGAATTTCCTTTGTGTTGTGGCTGTGCTGAAGCAGTAAATCCAAATGCTGTTCTAATTTTCCGACACCAGCTCGTTGTGTTGAATTATTTCTTAGCTTCTCAGCAGTGCGTTATGTCACAGATGATGGCACCGGGATATTTATTGACAGTGCAGGTAGTTCTCAGAAGATAAGAGACCGCACTGTAAAAATGTTTGCATTTGGAAGAATGATTGCATTGAAACATACAAAATCCTTTAGGGTTCTGATGGGATGGATGTGGAGTTGAGGGCATCTATAAAACCAGGAGTCACTGTCACAATAAGTGGTTGGTTGTTCAGGAGAGTGAAGAAATTCCTTCCCTCGGAAGGTGGTCAGTCTGGAATTTTCTGTCCCGGGGAGTCGGTCGCTGGGTTTATTCAAGACACATGGAAGGATTTTTGGATGTTAAGGGTATCAAGGAATCTGGGATTGGTGCAGGAAAGTGGTACTCAGGTGTAGTCATGTACGCCACACACTTACACACATATAGACACACCTTCTCATACACACACAGTTACACACTCACGTATACTCAAGCACACAGGTACACTCTCACAGACACTTTGTACACACACAACCCCTTTCACTCTCACACACGTTCTCACACTCATACATTCACTTCACAATATTCTTATAGATAAGCAGACCCACACAAACACACTCTGGTACACAGATGTTTACTCACACACACTTACACAGGTGCAAATCCTCTCTCTCTCTCTCTCTCTCTCTCTCTCTCTCTCTCTCTCTCTCTCTCTCTCACTCACTCACTCACTCACTCACTCACTCACTCACTCACTCACTCACTCACTCACTCACTCACTCACTCACACACACACACACACACACACACACACACCACACGCAGTCATCAGTCAGGACGCTATCGACTGTTAGAACAGACACAGAGAGGCCAAATGTCCTCCTCCTCATGTAATCTTCAGGTATGATGTGAGGGAGGATGCTGTTTGTCATTGTTCCTTAGTGTTAGATAAATGCAGTTTACAGTCCAGCATAGTGTGGGAATAAGGAGAGGGTACCCCCCACCCCCAACCTGAGCTCTGTGTTCCATCGATGAGGTGGTTGCTGAATATTACTGGATGCTGCCCCAGATGAAAGGTCTCAACCCGGACCATCAACTGCCAGTTTTCCTCCACAGATGCTTTCTGGCCCATTGAGTTCCCCCTGCATTTTGTGTGTTGCTGCACATTCCAACATTCCCAGTCTCTTGTCTCTAAAGACTAATGTTCCTCAGTCCTATCGATGAATGGCAGTCCACCAGTCTCAGCCTGGAAACTTCCTGTTTACAGAGGGAGGAACTGAGGGATCTTGCAGTCCATGGCCATAGATCTCTAAAGTTGATAGGGTGGTTAAGAAGGTGTATAGTGTGTTGTCCTTCATTAGTTGTGGGATTGAGTTCAAGACCCACAAAGTAATTTTGCAGCTCTATAAAACTTTGGTAAGACAACATTTGGAATATTGTGTTCAGTCCTGGTTGCCTCTTTGTAGGAAGGATGTAGAAGCTTTGGAGAGGGTGCAGAGGAGATTTACCAGGATGTTGCCTGGACTAGAGAGCATGTCTTATGAGAATAGGTTCAGTGAACTAGGGCTTTTCTCTTTGGAGTGAAGAAGGATGAGAGGTGACTTGATAGAGGTGTTCAAGATGACAAGAGGCATAGATCGAGTGGATAGCCAGATATTTTTTCCCGGAGCAGAAATGGCTAAAACTAGGAGTATAATTTTAATATGACTGGAGGAAAATGCAGAGGTAGGTTTTTAACACAGAGAATGGTGCTTGCGTGGAACGTCCTGCCAGGGGTGGTGGTAGAGGCAGCGACAGTTAAGAAACTCTTAAGCATGTGGATGATAGAAGAATGGAGGGCTATGTGGGAGGGAGGGGCCAGATTGTTCTTAGTGTAGGTTATAAGGTCAGCACAACATCGTGGCTGAAGGGCCTGTACTGTGCCGTAGTGTTCTGTGTTTTGTGCTTTAATACTGCAAGCCCTCTCCTGTTGGGAGAGTTCCGGATTCCCACTGCTCAGTGTGTGAACTGGCATAGTTCAATCGTTAAGGCTGTAACCCCTGGCCCTGGTCTCCTTTTACCAGAGCAAGTACTTGCTTTCTACCGTATTAATTCCTGTAATCAGGTCAAATGCAGTTCATTTCCTTTCGCCATCACTCAACCCTGAGGCTTAAGTACAGCACGTGAAATAAGCAATAAAGAGCTGCAGTGCGTAAATTTAGAAGCAAATAAGCTTCACAGAGAGCACAGAACAGGACAGGCCATTCAGCCCACAATGTGCCGAATTTGATGCCAGTTTATACTAAGTGTCCTCTTGCTGTGTATCTAATATCCCTCCATTCCTTTCAGAGTCATGCGTATGTCTAAAATCCTCTTACACTCGACCACTACTACCCCTGGTAAGTTATGCCCCTCACATCACTTGTAAACATCCCCCCAACCTTAAAATGTAGGAATTTTTATTAAAATAAAAGCAGACAGTGGTGGGGGGTGGGGGAGAGAGAGAGACAGACAGGGACTGTTAAAGTTCCAAGTTTTTGACTTGTGTGCAGGAATTATCTGTCTGGGTGACATGCAAACAAATGATTTTCACTGTATCTCAGTCTGCGTGAAATTACAATCATAGAGCACTATAGCACAGAGACAGGCCTTGCAAGGCTGGTCTTCTGCCTAGCCCCTCTTGAGCCACAGCCATCCATACCATTCCCATCCATGTACTTATCCAAACTCATCTTAAATGCTGCAGTGGAACCTGCATCCGCATTTCTGCTGGCAGAAGGTTCCACACTCACACTACCGTCTGAGTGAAGAAATTCCCCCTCATGTTCCCCTTAAATTTTTCAGCTTTCACCCTTAACCCATGACCTCTTGTTCTAGTCTCATCTAAACTCAGTGGAAAAGGCTTGCTTGCATTCACCCTATCTATACCCCTCATAATTTTGTATACCTCTATCAAATCTCTCCTCATCCTCCTGCGCTTCAGGGAATAAAGTCCTAATCTATTCAAACTTTCCGTACAATTTGGGTCCTCAAATCCCAGCAACATCCTTGTAAAATTTCTCTGTACTCTTTCAATCTTATTTCATCTTTCCTGTAGGTAGGTGACCACAACTGCACACAGAACTCCAAATTAGGCCTCAGCAACATCTTACACAACCTAAATATAACTCCTGTGTTCAATCCCCTGATTAGTGGACAAAAGTGCCAAAAGTTTTCTTTATGACCCTATCTGTCAGTGATGCCGTTTTCAAGGAACTATGGACCTGTATCCCTCTGTTCTACCACACTCCTCAGAGCCCTACCATTCCATGTGTAATTCCTACCTATGTTTGTCTTCCCAAAGTGCAACACCTCACACTTGTCTGCATTAAATTTCATCTGCCATTTCTCAGCCCATTTTTCCCATTGTTCCAGATCCTGCTGCAAGCTTTGATAGCCTTCTTGACTGTTCACTATGTCCCCAGTCTTGGTATCATCTGCATTTGCCAATAATTCAACATGTTTGTCTTCAGAGAAATGGGGCTGGCCTTTGGTAGTTGATAGGCTGTGTCAGCTTGGCTTTGGGTCCCACATCTAAGAAAGGATGAACTGGCTTTGGAGGGGATCCAGAGAATTATCCTGGGAATGAAAGGGTTAGCTATGAGGCATGTTTGATGGCTCTGGGCCTCTCCTCATTGGAATTTAAAATAATGAGGGGGAATCTCATTGAAACCTATGAAATATTGAAAGGCCTAGATAGAGTGGATGTGGAGGAGATGTTTTGTATGGTGGGAGTGTCTAGGACCAGAGGGCACAGCCTCAGAACAGAAGGGTGTCCCTTTAGAATAGAGATGAGGAGAAATTTCTTTAATAAAAGCGTGGTGAATCTGAGGAATTAATTGCTATAGGTAGCTGTAGAAGTCAAGTCATTAGGTATATTTAAAGCAGAGGTAGATAGGTTCTTGATTAGTAAGGGCATCAAAGATTATGGGGAGAATGCAGGAGAATGAGGTTGAGAGGGAAAATAAATCAGCCATGATAGCATGGTGGAACAGACTCGATGGGCCAAATGGCCTAATTATGCTGCTATATCTTATTGTTTAATGGCTGTTGACATGAATGTTTTAGACTATGGAGTGGTGTATCGTTCAGAATATCTGTATTTCCCGCAAGACTCTTGCGTGCCCCTCCCGGAATATATCTAGGCTCCACATTGAATGATGCCCTGTTGTAATTTTGCCACTCAAAATGTAGGGAAAAAGGGCAGCTAATTTTCACACATCAAGTTCCCACGAACAGCAGCGGGGTAGTGAACAGTTATTCCACTCTGTCGTTGGCTGGGCTTGTGGGGGACGATAAACATTGACCCCAGGACTACAGGCAGATACCCCCGTCGTCCTCCTCCAAACGGCACTCTGAGTAAGGATTGTAGTGCACAACAGCACCGAAGCAGACCCTTCAGCCCATCTAGTCTGTGCCGAGTTATTACTCTAGTCCCATTGACCTGTACCCGGACCATAGCCCTCCAAACTCCTCCCATCCACGTACCTAACCAAACTTCTCTCAAAAGTGCTGGCAGCTTGTTCCACACTCTCAAAGGTGAAGATGTTCCCCTTAAGTATTTCACCTTTCACCCTTAACCCATGACCTCTAGTTGTAGTCTCTCCCAACCTCAGTGGAAAAAGCCTGCTTGGAATTACCCCATCTATACCCCTCATGATTTTGTATCCCTCTGTCAAATCTCCTCCCATTCTCCTACGCACCAGGCAATAAATTCCTAATGTATTCAACCTTTTGCTATAACTCGATTAGTTTTATACTGACAATGGGACAAGCTTGGGTTGCTTTCTCTGGAACGGCAGAAGCTGAGGGGAAACCTGATGGAGCCTTTTAAGTTTATGACGGATGTGTATAGGCAGAGTCTTCCTCCCCAGGGTCAAAATGTCTAATACCATGGGGCATGTAGTTTAAAGTGAGGGGGGTGAGTTCAGAGGAGGTGTGTGAGAGAAGTTAATTCTACTGAGAGCTCGGTGGGTGTCTGAAATCCACTGGCATGGTGGTGGTAGAGGTAGGTATGATGGAGGTGCTTAAGGGACTCATAGACAGACACATGAATGTGCAGGAATTTATTTATTTATTATTTATTACTTTTTAGTTTAGAGATACAGAATGTAAAGATCCTTTCTGGCTCTTTGAACCACGCCACCCAGCAACCCACCTATTTAACCTTAGCCCAATCACAGGACCGTTTACAGTGACTAGCCTACTGAGCGGTACGTCTTTGGACTGTGGGAGGAAATCAGAGCAACTGGATGAAATGCACTCATTCCATAGGGAGGATGTACAGAGGATGTCAGACTGAACTCTGATGCCCCAAGCTGTATTAGCACCAAGTTAACAGCGATGTTGCCGTGATGCCCTTTGAGAGAGATGGACGTGGTGTAACTAGAAGGGATTAGTTTAGTTGGATGTTTAACTATTCCATGTTCTACACTGATAACAGACAGGGTGGCACAGTAGGTAGAGCTTCACACCTATAGTGACCCCAGGTCAGTCCTGATCTCAGGCAAAATCTGTGTGGAGATTGCATGTGTTTTCTGTGACTGAGCGGCTTTCCTCTAGATGCTCTGATTTCCTCCCACGTCCCAAAGACATGTTGCCAAAATAGTTACTGTAAAGGTAGGCGGTACTGCTGCAGCCCAGGGGAGAGATGTTGGAGGCGGTGTAGCGTGGCGTCCATGCTCAGTTACAGGTTGGCCTCTCCTGTCAGTGCTGCCCTCCAGTGTTCAATTGGTGGAATGACAAGCTTGTTTGTAATGGCTGGACACCACTAGTAATTTGTCTTGGATTATATATGTGTCTTTTTTTTTGTGTGACTATCTTTTTTTTTACTCTCTATCTTGAATGTGCTGTGTATGTTTTTCACCTTGGCCCCAGAGGAACACTGTTTGGTTTGGCTGTATTCATGTATGGTTGAATGGTAATTAAAGTTGAATTTGATTGTAGGAGAACTTGGGGAACTATGAGCATCTGTGCTGTAGTGCTCTATGACGACATGAGAAAAAACAAGTTAAGAGCAAAAGATGTGTGAAACGAGATTGTTCTAAAGACTGACATAGAAGCAGTGTGCCAAATGGCTGTCAATGCCACAAGGAAAAATAACAAACTTAAAGATTCATGCTATTTGTCACCTTTACCATCAAAACATTGAAACATACAGTGAAATGTGACATTGACTTTACCAACCAACACAGTCCAAGGATGTACAGGGGGTAGCCCACAAGCTTCGTCATGCTTCTGGTGGTAACATAGCATACCCACAACTCACTAACCCTAACCGTATGTCTTTAGAATGAGGGAGAAAACTTGAGCACCCAGATGAAGCCCATGTGGTCACAGAGAGAATGTACAAACTCCTTACAAACAGTGGCAGCAACTGAATGTCACAGAGTGATCGCTGGCATTGTAATGTTACGCTAGCCGCTTTGGAAATAGAAACCAAACCCTTTGGGACTGGAATTGGAATTGGTTTATTATTGTCACACGTATTGAGATACAGTGAAAAGCTTGTCTTGCACACTGTTCATACCGATCAGATTATTATACAGTGCATTGAGGTAGAACAAGGTAAAACAATAACAGAATGCAGAATAAATTGTAACAGCTACAGAGAAAGTGCAGTGCAGATAGACAATAAGGTGCAAGATCATAATGAGGTAGATTGTGAGGTCCAAAGTCTACTTTATCATACTAAAGATCCATTCAGTAGCCTTATTACAACAGGATAGGTGCTGTCCTTGAGCCTGGTGGTACATGCTGTCAGACTTCTGTATCTTCTGACTGACGGCGTAGTGGTGTGTGGGGTCTTTGATTATGCTGGCTGCTTTACTGAGGCAGCGAGAAGTGAAGACAAGAGTTTATAGGACGGAGGCTGGTTTCTGTAATGTGCTGAGCTGTGTCCATAATTCTCTGCAGTTTCCCTCCGTCGCAGTCGGAGCAGTTGTCGTACCAAGCTGTGATGCATCGAGTTAGGATGCTTTCTATGTATGATGCATTGATTAAAATTTGTAAGTCTAGGGAGACATGTCAAGTTTCTTTAGCCTCCTGAGGAAGTAGAGGTGAGGGTTAGCTTCCTTGGCTATGACATCAATGTGGTTGGACGAGGACCAGCAATTGATGATGATCACACCAAGGAGCTTAAGGGTCTTAACCCTCTCGATCTAAGTAGTGTTGATATAGACAGGAGCACTGGCAGGGATTGAATGTGAGGTGGAAGTTTAGGCACAAGAGCATACCCTTTCCCCTTCTGGGTGCAGGGAAAATCTTGAAGTACAGGAATCAGGACCCCGTGGATTGTGCAGGAGATAATTCCCCTGTGGTGGAGATGGGGAACTTGTCCCCGCGCTGCCTGCACCTGTTATCCCAGCAGCGGCCATTAGATGGTGGTCAGGAGCCAGAACTTCTTTCGGGGTTCTGAGGCTAAGTCAACGCATTAGAACGGAGTCCACAGCATAGGTCCTAAAGCGGGGATACGTACCCCCATCCTAGTTCAGTGTGGGGTGGGAGGAAAGGGAGGAAGGGCCGTTACACGGGTGGATAATGTGAGGAATCTGAAAGAATGTATTCTATTGTGATGTGAATGTGAAACCTGACATGGAATAAACGACAGTAGATTGTGTCAGCTCCTTTCAGCGTGGAGAACAGCGATTGTTATTGCATTATGGCACATAATAAACTCAGTCAGAACTAATTACAAGTATTTAATGCTTCCCTTCCTAAGGATTAACATAATTCTTTTATTAATATGTATGAGATCCAATGCAGGATAGGAAAATGTGTTAACTAACTCAGGCAGTTACATAAAATGAGGTTTTAAAAAAATAATGCTGGTGATGTGCCTTTGTTGGCCTCCTCACTTCACAGACAGGTGACCCAGAATGAACTTGTTTGTCATTTGTGGTACAATATCAAAGTTTTTAAAAAAACATGACTGAAATGCATTTTTTATTATTCTTCGCTGCATTTTATACCATTGTTTCCAGTCTCACATTACCTTCTCCCCTCGATAAAAATAGAGACGGCAGGTTTAGTTGCCTCTGTGGAAAGAGAAGTTGATTCACAGGATTTGTCAGGGCTGTGGTGTTGCAGGTTTTGGGCAGGAGACAGAAGTGAGCTGTGTGGGGTTGGGACAAACTCAGAGCATAGTATATTTCAGGCCCTTCAGCCCACAATGTTGTGCCAGCCTTCTAACCTACTCCAAGATCAAACTAACCCTTTCCTCCCACACAGTCCTCCATTTTTCCTTCATCCTTTTAAAAATTGAAGATTAGCTTTATTTGCACATCAAGACATGCTGTGTTTGTGTCAATGATTAACACAGCCCAAAGATGTGGGGACAGCCCACAAGTGTTTCCACTCTTCCAGCGTCTACATAACATGCCCATAACTCATGTGGAGAATGTACAGATTCCTTGCAGATCGCAACAGAATTGAACCCATGTTGCTGCCACTGAAAAGCATTAACGCTAACCGCTAGGCTATCGTGCTGCCCTAGCTAAGCATTACTTAAATGTCCCTAATTTATCTGCCTCAACCCTGGGAGCGTGTTCCACACACTCACTACCTACCTCTGACGCCCCCTTCCCCTATACTTTCCTAACCAATCATTTTAAAGTTCTGCCCTCTCATATTAGCCATTTCTGCCCTGGGAAAAAGTTGCAGGCTCTCCACTTGATCTGTGCCTCTTATTGTATTGTACACTGTTATCAAGTCACCTCTCACCCATCATTCCAAAGAGAAAAGTCCAAGCTCACTCAACCTTTCCTCATAAGACATGGTCTCTAATCCAAGCAGCATCCTAATAAATATCCTCTGCACCTTCTCTAAAGCTTCCACATACTTCCTGTAATGAGGCAACCAGAACTGAACGCAATATTACAGGTGTTTTCTAATCAGAGTTTTATAGGGCTGCAACTCTTAAACTCAGTCCTCAGACTAATGAAGGCCAACAAACTGTACGACTGCGTAACCACTCTATCAACTTGTGTGGCAACTTTGAGTGATCTGTGTTCCAAATGTCGTATCACTGTATCAAAACATCTAAGTTCAAAGTAAATTTAGGATCTATATATATATATATATATGTCACCAGGTACCATCTTGAGATTCATTCCTTGCAGATATTCACAGGAAAATAAAGAAATACGATAGATTTTTATGAAAAACTATACATAAACAAAGACTGACAGACAATCAATGTGCAAGAGAAAACAAACTGCAAGTAAAAATAATACTGAGAGCATGAGTTGTGGAGTCCTTGAAAGTGAGTCTATAAGTTGTGGAAAAGTTCAGTGTTGGAGTTATTGAGGTACAGCAGAGAATAGGCCCTTCCAGCCCTTTGAGCTCCATTGCCCAGCAACCCCCAATTTAACCCTAGCCTAATGTCAGGACTATTTACAATGACCAATTAACCTACCAGCCAGTATGTCTTTGGACTGTGGGAGGAAACCCATGTGCTCATAGGAGAAGGTACAAACTCCTTACAGCGATGGTAATTGAACGTGGGTCACTGGTACTGTAAAGCATTGTGGTAATCACTGTGCTACCATGCCGCCCCATGTTATCCACGCTGATTCAGGATCCTGCGAATAACTCAAAAGTTCAAAATTCAAAGTACATTTATTTTCAAAGTATGTATACTATATACAACCTAGTGATTCATTTCCTTACCAGCAGCCACAAAACAGAGAAACCTAATAGAATCTATTTAAAAAAAAGGCTGTCAAACACTGTGCTGGAAAAAAACACAAATTGTGCAAACACTAAAAGTAAGCAAACAAATAACATTCAGAACTGAAGAACTGTTCCTGAACCTCATGGTGTGGGACCTAAGCTCTGAACTTCCTGCCCCGTGGAAGTAGTGAGAAAAGAGCACGGTGTACTCAGATCTTCTTGGATAGAGGTCAGGTCGAGTGCAGGCCGAATCGAGGTGGCGGGATCCAGGCTCCTGGGTGATGATTTAGGCACCAGGCCAGATTGAAAAGGTCAGATTGTTGGGGCCTGAGGCAAGGGATGGGCTGGTTCAGCGTACTGCTCCACAATGTTTACTCCGCTCTGCAATGAACTAAGGGTCCGTGGACTTCTGTTCAGAATGCAAATTGCTTGTATTTATTGTTTGCACATATTTTGTCTCAGCACATTGGGTGTTTGATGGTCTTTTTTAAAAATGGGTTCTTTTGGGTTCCTTTGTTTTGTGGCTGCCATTAAGGAGATGAATCTCAAGGTTGTTTAATGTATTGATACTTTGAACTTTGAATATTAAATTGTTCCTCTTTCCAAATGCCTTCTGTCCCAGCACATTAATCTTCTGTGGTTCCAATAAAAGGACATCAAGGTCAGGTTGAAGTTTATTGTCAGGGGGCAAACATACCCGGGGTATAAATGCCGTGAAAATTAGCTGTTTGCTGCAGCAGACTGTACATTGCACACATGACAAGCAGAAATTAGCATAAATTAAAATAAATTATACATCACATACTTAAACAAAACAGACATGACATTAGTGCAGATTGAGAGGGAGAGAATGGAATTTAGACTGGGCTAGGTAAACACAACAACAGTAGTAGGAACATTTGTGGTCTGAGGTCATGTTAGGGTGTTTCAGGTGGGTTCAGGACTCTGATGAAATACAGTCAGAGGTTGTGTTAGGGTGTTTGAGGAACCCTATGAAATACAGTCGGAGGTAGTGTTAGGGTGTTTCAGGACCCTGATGAAATACAGTTGGAGTCGGTGTTAGGGTGTTTCAGGACCCTGATGAAATACAGTTGGAGTCGGTGTTAGGGTGTTTCAGGACCCTGATGAAATACAGTCAGAGGTAGTGTTAGGGTGTTTCAGGACCCTGATGAAATAAATACAGTCAGAGGTAGTGTTAAGGTGTTTCAGGACCCTGATGAAATACAGTCAGAGGTAGTGTTAAGGTGTTTCAGGACCCTGATGAAATACAATCAGAGGTAGTGTTAAGGTGTTTCAGGACCCTGATGAAATACAGTCGATGGTAGTG
Source organism: Hypanus sabinus (assembly GCF_030144855.1). Lineage (NCBI taxonomy): Eukaryota > Metazoa > Chordata > Chondrichthyes > Myliobatiformes > Dasyatidae > Hypanus > Hypanus sabinus. The sequence continues at coordinate 31,639,021 of NC_082718.1, forward strand.
TTAAGGTGTTTCAGGACCCTGATGAAATACAGTCGATGGTAGTGTTAGGGTGTTTCAGGACCCTGATGAAATACAGTTGGAGGTAGTGTTAGGGTGTTTCAGGACCCTGATGAAATACAGTTGGAGTCGGTGTTGGGGTGTTTCAGGACCCTGATGAAATACAGTCAGAGGTAGTGTTAGGGTGTTTCAGGACCCTGATGAAATACAGTCAGAGGTAGTGTTAGGGTGTTTCAGGACCCTGATGAAATACAGTCAGAGGTAGTGTTAAGGTGTTTCAGGACCCTGATGAAATACAGTCAGAGGTAGTGTTAAGGTGTTTCAGGACCCTGATGAAATACAATCAGAGGTAGTGTTAAGGTGTTTCAGGACCCTGATGAAATACAGTCGATGGTAGTGTTAGGGTGTTTCAGGACCCTGATGAAATACAGTTGGAGGTAGTGTTGGGGTGTTTCAGGACCCTGATGAAATACAGTCAGAGGTAGTGTTAAGGTGTTTCAGGACCCTGATGAAATACAGTTAGAGGTAGTGTTAAGGTGTTTCAGGACCCTGATGAAATACAATCAGAGGTAGTGTTAAGGTGTTTCAGGACCCTGATGAAATACAGTCGATGGTAGTGTTAGGGTGTTTCAGGACCCTGATGAAATACAGTTGGAGGTAGTGTTAGGGTGTTTCAGGACCCTGATGAAATACAGTTGGAGTCGGTGTTAGGGTGTTTCAGGACCCTGATGAAATACAGTCAGAGGTAGTGTTAGGGAGTTTCAGGACCCTGATGAAATACAGTTGGAGGTAGTGTTGGGGTGTTTCAGGACCCTGATGAAATACAGTCAGAGGTAGTGTTAGGGTGTTTCAGGACCCTGATGAAATACAGTTGGAGGTAGTGTTAGGGTGTTTCAGGACCCTGATGAAATACAGTTGGAGGTAGTGTTAGGGTGTTTCAGGACCCTGATGAAATACAGTCGATGGTAGTGTTAGGGTGTTTCAGGACCCTGATGAAATACAGTTGGAGGTAGTGTTAGGGTGTTTCAGGACCCTGATGAAATACAGTTGGAGTCGGTGTTAGGGTGTTTCAGGACCCTGATGAAATACAGTCGATGGTAGTGTTAGGGTGTTTCAGGACCCTGATGAAATACAGTCGATGGTAGTGTTAGGGTGTTTCAGGACCCTAATGAAATACAGTTGGAGGTAGTGTTAGGGTGTTTCAGGACCCTGATGAAATACAGTTGATGGTAGTGTTAGGGTGTTTCAGGACCCTGATGAAATACAGTTGGAGTCGGTGTTAGGGTGTTTCAGGACCCTGATGAAATACAGTTGGAGGTAGTGTTAGGGTGTTTCAGGACCCTGATGAAATACAGTTGGAGGTAGTGTTAGGGTGTTTCAGGACCCTGATGAAATACAGTCGATGGTAGTGTTAGGGTGTTTCAGGACTCTGATGAAATACAGTTGGAGGTAGTGTTAGGGTGTTTCAGGACCCTGATGAAATACAGTCGATGGTAGTGTTAGGGTGTTTCAGGACCCTAATGAAATACAGTTGGAGGTAGTGTTAGGGTGTTTCAGGACCCTGATGAAATACAGTCGATAGTAGTGTTGGGGTGTTTCAGGACCCTGATGAAATACAGTTGGAGGTAGTGTTCCTGTGAATTGGAGTTTCCACACCAGGCGATGACGCAGCCAATCAGGATGTTTTCTGCTGTATGTCTGTGGAAGACACACTGAACACTGATGCATGTCAGCCTCTCACCTTTGGAAAAGCTACTCTGCTTTTACATGTTTGTCTAGCAAGGTGGATGACTTCACACTGCGCCCAACCAGTGAATCCACGTCCCGGTGAAAGTTTCTCTGCGTTCTCATACCGAGTCCAACCAGTGTGTCTGCGTCCCGGTGAAAGTTTCTCTGCGATCTCACACTGAGCCCAACCAGCGAATCCACGTCCTGGTGAAAGTTTCTCTGCGTTCTCACGTTGAGATCAGTAACAAACCTGGAAACATTATACTGGTACCCTCGCTGGACAGCATAGCGATTACAACACCATCAATCATCGACTGGAGTTTGATTCCCACCGCTAAATGTAAGGAGTTTGTATATTATCCTCATGACCGCATGGGTTTCCCCTGGGTCCTGTACTTTCCTCCCACATTCTAAAGATGTACATTTATGTTTAGTAAGTTGTAGGTATGCGACGTCGATGCCAAAAGTGTGGCACATCCTCAGACTGCATTGGTCGTTGACACAAAAGCAACAATGTACATGTGATGAAAGTTCCCATAGCTAATGTAGACAAGTGTGTGAATAGCTAATCTTTAGTTGTAAAACACCCCATCTCCTGCTGATGTTTACTTTCACTTAACACAATTTCAAATTGAGAGAGGATTCCACACAATTCATTCTGGTGTCATTGATGGGGGTGATTGTATATCCTCCCCTGGTCTTGTCCTCAATTCATTCTGATGTCATTGGTGGGGGTGATTGTATATCCTCCCCTGGTCTTGTCCTCAATTCATTCTGGTGTCATTGGTGGGGGTGATTGTATATCCTCCCCTGGTCTTGTCCTCAATTCATTCTGGTGTCATTGGTGGGGGTGATTGTATATCCTCCCCTGGTCCTATCCTCATGTTTCTTAACCATTCTTTGCCTCAGAGAAAATTAAATTTATCACAGATCTAGATGGGCCTTTTTCTGTGCTGTACTTTTCTATGACTATGTTTACATTAAACTAACACAGACACCTTCTGCAATAGAAATGTAAAGGTTCAAAGGACTCAGGCATGAAATTAAAGCCGTACTCACCTTTTGTTAAGTTGCTGTGGGTGAAGGGAGGGATGGGGTGATTTACAGCATCCTTCCCGTTGTGGTCCTGATGGTTTGTGGGTGGGCGAAGCCTTGAGAAACGGGGCGGAATGTCACTGTGATGGTGATCATTCTGGTTCAGGTTTGAGGTGGGGATGTTGTTGGTGAACTGAGTCTCTGTGTTAGTTGTTAGTTGAAGGCTGAGGCTTCACCAAACATTCAGCTGTGGGTCAGGGTTCCAGCTGTAACAATATGGATGAAGATTATTTGTCACATGTACTTCAGTGAAATGCTTTGTTTTCGTTAATGACCAACACAGTTTGAGGTTGTGACAGAGGCACCTCACAAGTGTCACTGCATTTCCGACGTCAACGTAGCATGGCCACAACTCTCTAACCCAAACCTGGATGTCTTTGGAATGTGGGAGGAAACCGGAGCACCTGGAGGAAACCTGCGGTCACTTGCGTTGTAAACCATTTCACTAACCACTATGCTACTGTGCTGCGTAGCTGTGGAGCAGAATCTGCAGATGTGGTTTTTACTGAAGCCCACTCGGAATTCACGCGGTCTGTGAAATAGGTCTCAAGCCCATGGGGATACACACAAACACCCGTGCACGCACTACATGTGAATACACAGTCTCACACACACCCACTCACATACCCTCCATGTGTTTATGCTACATACGGGTGTATTCAGGCACTCACAGACACTTGGTCAGAGGGAACGCGCAGGTCCTGGGCCAAAATGGTTCTTGTGATTTTCCTCAACGAACCTCCCTCCCTCAATCCACACCCTGGAAATGCTAGAATACGTTCTCCCCTTGACCGTCAAAGTGTCCTCTCACATTCCAAAGATGGACGTGTCAGGGTTAGTGAGGTGTGGGCATTTTTGTTGGCACTGGAAGCATGGTGACAGTTGCGAGGTGCCCCAGCACATTCTCTGACTGTGTTGGTTATTGAATTAAAATAACGAATTTCAATGTATGTTTCGATGTTCAGTGTACATGTGGCAAATAAAGCTAATCTTTAATCTTTAAATTAGGAGGAATTATGAAATATCTTGGCCTTCAGCCAATGGAGGAATGTGTGTGTGTGTCTGTGTCTTTGTGTTTCTATGCATGTTGTGTGTGTGCATCTGTGTGTAGGTACTTGTGTGTATTTGTGTCTATATGTGTTGTATCTGTGAGCTTGTGTCTATGTGAATGTATGTGAGTATGAGGGTGAAGGGTGTGTGTGTGAGAGTTCGCAGGTTTGCCTCTGTATCTGTGTGATGGTTCTATGTGTGTCAATCTGTATATGTGGCTGTGGATCTGTGTGAGTTTGTATGTGTATTTGTGTGTGTGTGTGTGCGTGTAAGAAAGTGTCTGTTCTTTCATGTATGTGTATGTGTGTGTGTTTACATGTATGCAGAATGGCAGGCAGAATGTTGCCCCCAACCCAGAGAATCGCTCTGAGAGACATGTGTGTGTAAGCACGTGCCTCGTGGATTCACCGATTATTACATAAAGTTATTTTGTGGTCGTTGCTGACTGGTTGGTGGGTTAAGTTAATGATGGATGTTATTGTTTGAAACCGCTGAGTCATGAACTCCATCGACATTAGGAGCAGAAACACTTCAATGATGGGGTTGATAGAAAGATGGGAACGATGTAATTTAAGGCTCTCGCTCCTGAATTCAAATTCTTTGTTGGTTTTTAAAGGCTGGAACCTTCAATCTGTTAGTAATTAAGGTGCACGGTTTATCTTCTGTTATTAGAAACGCGTCAGGCACAGAGGGATCGCTGGGGTGATAAAATTCGGCTCTGATACTTGTCGCTCTTGACCTGAGGCCTCATTAGATCAGAGTATGAATAGTTAACCCGTGGGTCGTTGCATCCACAGTCTGGAAGTGTACTTGTGTCATTAGTGTGTTTCCTGAGCTAAATTCATGTGATGCAGTGCTTTAAGCTGTATTTTCCCCAAAGGGGCCCTACATCTCAGTTCTGCTACTATTGCTGAGAAAGTGCGGCGCTGTCTGAGGTGGCTGGCACCTCACTGGGAGGTGTGGAACTTCGACCCCTTCTACACTCTCAGCTAGATGGCAGGGTCTCACATCTGCCCTCCTGAAGCCAAGGTAAAGAGAAAGAGACAAGAAAAATGAAGGCAAAAGAGAGAAAGGGAGACAGAGAGAGAGTGAGAGAGCAGAAAGAAAGACAGTGTGTGAGGGAGGAGAGAGAGGGATAGAGAGGAAGAGAAGGACGTTGTGAGGAGGGAGGGAAATACTGGGAAGAGCAACTAAAGGGTGACAACCCTGATCTCCATTAAGATTCTGACTGGTTGTATTGCAGCCTTTGTGGGAACAGATACTAAGTTGGGGGTCAGTGTGAAGATGCAAAGAAACTTTCACTGGGACATGGATTTGCTGGTTGGGGCTCAGCGAGAGGACACCCACCTTGCTGGACAAACATGCAAAAGCGGAGTAAGTTTTCAAAGTTTGGAGACTGACATGCATCAATGTTTAGTGGTACAGCAGTGGTACAGATGTACAGCAGGAAACATTCTGACCGTCTGTATCACCAACTGGTGTGGAAATTCCATCATTTTGGTACAGCTCTCCTTACCATTAAGGACAACTACAGGAAGCGATGTCTCAGGAAAGTGACTCCCATCATCAAAGACCTCCACCATTTAGGCTGGGCCCTTTTCTCAATGCTGCCCTGGGATACAGGAGCCTGGAGACCCACACCTCAAATTCAGCTTTAATAGTTGTCACTCAGCTGTACATGAGTACAACATTACTCCAGAGCCAAGGTGGAGAACACAGTACCAACAGTCACACACAGCCCAAGGCACACATAGCACATATAAGACAGCAATAAACATACAGTCACAGAAAAAATACATTCCATCTCTCCGAAGCCATAAATGTTGCTGTAGTCTGCAGTCGAACACGATACAGCTTGTCTTCCACCGAGCAAATACTGGAGAGCAGTACCGACACCAGCCTGGCGCCGTGGCACACCTTCAACTCCAACACCTCTCTCCTGGACAGCTGCAGACAGGCAACACATGGTTTGAGGCCTGGTCCTCACTATGACCGAGGCCATGCAGCTCTCCTGCCATTAGTCCCACCAATAAACCAGTGCATCAGACTTGCAGCAGTGGTTCACATTACCGATGAATGTTTCTCTTTCTCTCCTCTCCTCTCCTCTCTCCTCCCCTCCCCTCTCCTCTCATTCTCTCTCTTCCCCTCCCCTTTCCCTCTCTCTCTCTCTCTCCCCACCGCCCTCCCTCCTCCCTCCTTCCCTCCCCCTCTTTCCCTTTCCCTCTCTCCCTCTCTCTCCCTACCTCCTTCCCTCCCCCTTTCTCCCTCTTTCCCTGTCTCCCACTGTCTCACTCTCTCTCTCTCCCTCTCCCCTTTCCTCCCTCTGTCATCAAATTAGTTGTTTTGAACTAGCAATACATAAAAATACTTTTAAGTTACAACAAGAAACATAACAATTAAATAAATAATGCAAAACGAGAGCAAAATAGTCAGGTACTGTTCACGGGTTCATAGACTATTCAGAAATCTGATGGATAAAGCTGTTCCTGAAATGTTGATGTGGGTCTTTATGCTCTTGTGCCTCATTTCTGATGGTAGTAATGAGAAGAGGGTATGCCCTGGGTGATGGGGGTCTTTTTGATGCATCTCCTTCTGAAGGTGTCTCTGATGGCGGGGCAGGCTAGTGCCCATGATGGAACTGGCTGAGTTTACAACTTTCTGCAGCTTTTTCTGACCCTGTGCAGTGGCCCCTCCACACCGGTCAGTGTTGCAACCAATTAGAATTCTCATGAACCCATGAACACTACCTCACTATTTTCTCAAAAGGAGAGCAAAAATAGCAATAAAAGAATATATATACAGTATATGTAAAATAAAGAACTGTTTGTGGACTTCAGGAAGTCGAGGGAACACACACCAGTCCTCATCAAGGGATCAGGCTGAGCAGTTTAAAGTTACTGGGTGTCAACATCTCTGAGGACCTATTCTGGGCCCAACATATTGATGCAATTACAAAGAAAGCATGATAGCAGCTACATTTCATTTGGGGTTTGAGGAGATTTGGTATATCACCAAAGACAGTCACAAATTTCTACGGATGTACCGTAGGGAGCATTCTAATTGGCTGCATGACTGTCAGGTATGGGGTGGGGGGGGGCACCACCCAGGATTGAAATAAGCTGCAGAAAGTTGTAACTAACTCATGGACCCCAGCTTCCCCAGCATCAAGGACATCCTTAAGGAGTGATGCCTCAAAAAAGGCGGCATCCATCAGTAAGGACCCCCATCATCCAGGTTATGTCCTCTTCTCATTGCCACCATCAAGGGGCTGGTACAGCAGCTGAAGACACACTCGATATTTCAGCAACAGCTTCTTTCCCTCCACAGTCAGATTTCTGAATGGACATTGAACTCAAACACTATCTCACTACTTTTTTTTTCTCATTTTGCACTACTTACTTAACTTCTAAAATATATATATACTTAATGTAGTTTACAGTTTTGATTATGTATTACAATGTACTGCTCCACATAACAAATTTCACAACATATGCCAGTGATACTAAGCGTGATATTATTCTATATATATACAGTGTATAACGTTGTAATTTATAGTACATTTTATATATTGCCCTGTATTGCTGTGTCAGAACAATACATTTTATGATGTGCCAGTGATAAGAAACTTGATTCTGACTCGAGGTTCTGGTAACCAGGATATCTGTCGACCCTGGGAATCCCCTGCAGCAACACCTTGAATCACAGGTGCATGAAGTATTCTGAAGGGTTTTCTGTTATCCATGAACGAGCCTTTGTATGCGATGGCAGACTTCTTATACTAAGTCTTTCACACCGTCTGTTGTTGTGCGTGACTCACGTCCAAGTTAGTGAACTTTTGTCCTGCAGAGAGAAGTGCAAGTGTCTTCAATTAAAGGAAGGTGACACCATTCTGGAAATGAGACTCGGTCAACAATCTGCTTGTAATCGCCGCAAGTCCTGATGTATATTACGGCATAGAGCAGTACAGCACAGAAGTGGCAAGCAATCTGCTGTAGGAACTCAGTGTGTCAAACATCATCTATTGCCGATGTTTTGGTGCAAGACCCTGCTTCCAGACTGAGAGTGGAGCATGAGGTAGACAGTAGAAAGGAAAGGGGGAGGGGGCAGACAGGAGCCCTAGGTGATTGGTGGATTGAGGAGGGGTGAAGGATGATGTACAGGCCCCTGATGGCTTCAACACCTGCTCGTCCCACATGGTTTCAAGCTCCACCTGTCCTCAGATGACGGAGGAGAAGAAGCTGATCCTGAAAAGTTCAGTGTGTGTTTTCAGGTACCTGTACCTCCTCCCTGATGGTAACATTGAGGAGGCGGCTGTTCTAAACTTTTCCTATCCAAGTACAATAACCAATGACTAAATACCTTTTAAAAGTTGTTATTGTACCTGCCTTAACCACTTCTTCTGCCAGCTCATTCCATGTACTGACCACCCTCTGGGTGAAGAAGTTGCCCCTCAGCTTCCTGTTAAGTCTCTCCTTGTCACCATAAAGCTGTGCACACTAGTTGATTCCCCAGACCTGGGTGCAGTCACCCTCATGATTTTGTATGTGTCATTAAGATCATACTTCATCCTCTTAGCTCCATAGAAAAATGTTCCAACCTGCTTAATCCCTCTCCAGAGCTTAGTCCTTTGAGTCCCAGCAACATCCTCATAGATCTCATATGTAGTCTTTCCAGCTTCATCTTGACTTGTCCAAATGTCATTATTGTACCTGTGTCAAACATTTCTTCTGACAGCCCATTCCTCTTGCCCACCACTGTCTGGGTGAAGTTGCCCCTCAAGTCCCTTTTCAATGTTTCTGCTCTCCTTTGTTCTTTTGTACTTGATTCTCTTTTTCTGGGATGAACAGTGATTGCATTCACCCTCTCTGAGCTCCTCATGATTTTGGACACCTTTGTAAAGTCACTCCTCATCCTGCACTCCAAGTCTTGTCTTGTCCAACCTCTCCTGAACTCAGTCGCTTGACTGCTGGCGGCATCCTCCTAAATCTCCTCTGCACTTTCTCCAGTTGAATGGCATCTTTCCTACAGCAGGGTGACCAAAATTGAACGCAATATTCTAAATGTGGCCTCAGCAGCGTCTTGTACAACTACAACGTAACCTCCCAGCTTCTATACTCAGTGGCCTGACTGATAAAGGTCAGTGTGCCAAACGCCTTCTTTATCACCCAGTCTACCTGTGACATCACTTTCGGGGAACCATGCCAAACATTTTTGACACTATTCTGGTTTTGCTGCTGTGACACCTCCCCTCAAAAAAACAACTGCACTTCGTCATTTGATGATAAGGGTTACAGTAACAAAATCTGAACAACACACACAAAATGCTGGAGGAACTCAGCAGGCTAGGCCCCATCTATGGAAGGGAATAAACAGTCGACGTTTTGGAAGGGCTGGAGGAGAACGAATCTGATAGGAGAGGAGAGTGGACCATTGCAGAAAGGAAAGAAGGAGGGGCAACGGGGGAGGTGATAGGCAGCTGCGGAGAAGAGATAAGAGTGGGGAATAGAAGAAGAGGGAAAGGGGAGAGAAAAAAAAGTTTGAATAATGTCAAGTACGCTTGAGGTGGACGAGTTGGGCTGAGGGGTCTGTTTCCGTGTTGTGTAACTCTGTTCAGCTCTAGTGAAAGGCAAGTTTAAGTGATATGTGGGACATGAGCATTGTTGGCAAGGTCAGCAGTTATTGCACTTCACTTGAGGAGGTGGGAGTGAACCATCACAGTCTTTCTGATGAGCGTGCTTTCACCAGGCTGCTGGGGAGGGAGTTCCAGGGTATAGACTGATCCGCAATGAAAGGTCTTGGCCCGAAAGGTTAACTGTTTATTCATTTTTATTAATGCTGCCTGACCTGCCAAGTTCCTGGTAGTATTTTGTGTGTTGCTCTGAAAGGCGATATGCCTGTCCAAAGCAGATGCTGGAGAGAGGAGGGACATCCGTTGGTGGCGGTGGAGAACCCCACTAACTGGAGCCTTTGTCCTTTTTGGCGGTTGGAGTCATGGGTTTGGGTGCTGCTGTCTGGACAATCAGAGTGGAGTAGGGGACTCCGTTACTACAAAAGGACTGGATGGAAGGGAACACAGAGCGAAGAACATTACACTACAGGCCCTTCGGCCCATGATGTTGTGCTAACCTTTAAGCCTAGTCTGAGATTCACCTGACACTTCCCTCCTACATAGCTCTCAACTTTCCTATCATCTTTGCGTCTTTCTTAGAGTTTCTTAAATGTCCCTAATGTATCAAACTCTACCACCACTCCTGGTAGAGTGTTCCACGCACCCACCACTCCCCGTGTAAAAAAAAACCTCTCTCTGATATCCCCCCCCCCCCACCATACTTTCCTCCAATCATCTTAAAATTAAGCTCTCCTTGTGTTAGCTATGTCCACCCTAGAAAAAATGTCTCTGGCTGTCCACTTGATCTGCGCTTCTCATCATCTTGTCCACCTCTATCAAGTCACTTCTCATTCTCCGTTGCTTCAAAGAGAAAAGCCTTAGCTCACTCAACCTCTCCTCAATAGACACATCATAGTGCAACGAGATGTGCTAAAGGGCTTTTTTCTCTTTTTAGAGTTTTTCAATTGTGTTCACACAAGTTTCCATATATATAGAAGTCCCAATGAGAGAGAGAATTAAGGGTAATAGTGGACCTCCTATTAGGGAATGAGACAATATGGGCGTCCAGACCACTCACTACTAATAGTGACCAGCCAGCCGGTTGTCACGATGTGTGCTGGCAGTGTCGGAATCCAGGTGCGGAAGAAAGACAAACTCTGATGTAGGGATGGCAATGGGAGCTTATGCATAAAAATTCTGAAGCGACACCAGTGGCTCAGCTGAGTGGCACCCTGAGAAGTAACATTCTCAAAACTGGGTCCCTGCGTCTGCTTAAATAATACAAGTAATATGGAATCCTGAGCTTATCAAAATAAACTTGACGAGTTTAAACAGAAAGCACCGGGAGACTGCATTACAAGGAGCAAGGAACAAAACACAAAGAACTCTAAACGATTAATGACTCTCGTTAACAACAGCCATTTACCAATTTAGGTGCTTTCAAAACCTCTGAGCCCACTGCTCTCTGGAGCCCCACACAGGCTTGAAGAGCTCATTACATCAGTGGTTCATTGGATGCCAGAAACTTGTGCCCGGAGTTTTTCCAGAGTAAAAGGCGTCACTTCTTTGGAATCAGAATCGGGTTTATTATCACTGACATACACTATGTCATGAAATTTGTTGTGTTGTGGCAGCAGTACAGCTCAGTACGTAAAAAAAAATTACTTTTAAGTTACAATAAGAAATATATTAAAAGCAAATAGGTGCAAAAACTGAGTAACATACAGAAATAGTATTCATTGTCCATTCAAAGATTTGATGGCAGAGGGGAAGAAGCTGTTCCTAAAATGTTGAATGTGGGTCTTCAGGCTTCTGCATTTCTTCTCTGATGGTAGTAATGAGAAGGAAAGGTTCAAAGGCTCATTATATTACCAGAGTACGTACCGCATATAACTCTGAGATTCGTCTTCTCCAGACAGCTACGAAATATGGAAAAACCAAGGAGGTTGTTGAAAGAAACAAGCTCAACCCACCCCCGCACAAAAAAGAAAAAGAAACAAAATCCCCCAACCACTCCCTTGTACAAAAACTAACAGATCGTAACATCAAACCCCAACCCACTCTCTCGCACACAAAAAGCTAACAGATCGCCAAACATAAAAACACCAACAAAAACATCAGTCCCCAAAACCCCAATCCTGATCCTGTGCATTAACCCCTTCATGCTGGATGGTGTTGCAATCACGGTTCATCTGTAGCAATTTGCTGTTGTCTTTAATGACATATCAGATCTCTTCAAACGTCTAGTGAGCTTTCGCCGCTGATATGCCTTCTTTGTAATTGCATCATTATTTATTTACTAATTGAGATACAGTACAGAGTAGGCCCTTCTGGCCCTTTGTGCTGCGCTGCCCAGCAACCCCTGATCTAACCGTAGCCTAATCATGGGGCAATTTACAATGACCAATTAATCTACCACTGGTATATCTTTGGACTGTGGGAAGAAACCAGAACACCGTGAGGAAACCCACACAGTCGCAGGGAGAACTCCTTACAGGCAGAAGTGGGAATTGAGCTTGGGTCGTTGGTACTGCAAAGTATTGTGCTAACCACCGTGCTGCCTCAGCGTTGGACCCTGGGCAGATTCTCAGAGATGTTGACACCCAGGAACTTGAAGTTGCTTACCCTTTCCTCTGCTGACCCCTCGATGAGGACTGGTGTGTGTTCCCTTGACTTCCTCTTGCTGAAGCCACAATCAATTTCTTGATCTTACTGATGTCAAGTGTAAGGTTTTCATTGCGACATCACTCAACTGATGTACTTACTTCTTGTGCAACGATGGGATAATGTGAATTGTTTGAACCTGCGTGTTTTGCCAGCGGCTGAGTGTTTATTTTATTCAGGAGAAGTGTTCCGGATTTTCCTGTTCTTGTCCTGAAGCAAATGTTATTAATGTAAAGGAACTTCCCTTGTAGAGCAAACATTAAGTCTTAACGCTGTGCAACCATAGCACGGTTTGGTTTGTTGGGCAGAAGTGTTACAGACACAAAATGGAGGTAAAATATGCATTTTGGTGAAATGCATAGACTTTCAATGGTATCAGCATCTAAGTATTGAACTGCATTCAGGAGAATCCAACCTCAAATTGGGAAGACATTAGGACTCAGTCTGCCACCTTCAGTGCACAGGAGTAGGAAAGTCCCAAAGAATCTGTGAAAAGCTTGGGATGACAAGAGAGGACATTTCTTCACTTGTAGGGTGGTGAATTCTTCGCATTTTCCACACAGCTGGGCAGTGGAGGCTCAGTCTCTGTTCAAGACGGAGGTAAGTAGTGTTCGAATATACAGGGAAAAGAAGGGTTGTGGATTTAGTGCAGGAATGTGACACTGAGGTAGAAGGTCAGCTGTTGAGTGGTGGAGGGCTCTCCTGCTTCTACATCTTGGGATTGTCACTGTTAATGGAGCGTACATTTGCGTTCATCCAGTCTCATCTCGGTCTGAAGTTATCGACTTGCACACCTACGGGTGTGTTGCTTGATAATGCAAGCAGTGTTTTTCACTATATGTTTTGATGTACACATGACATATAATCTTGAATCTGGAATGGTTAGATCTCTGCTGCTTGCCCAGGGGCCCAAACCAACTGTCTGGGCTTCAGAATTTATGCTTTCAGGCAAATTCTCTCTTCTCCACACTCCCCAGGAAGAAGGTACAAAAGCCTGAAAGAATGTACCACTGGACTCAAGGACATCTGTCCCACTGTTGTAAGACTTTTGACTGGACCTGATGCAGCATGGTAACAGGTCCTTCTATTCCAGTGAGTCCATGCTACGCAATTACACCTGTAAGACCAATTAAACTACTCACCGTAATGTAAGAGGAGGCTAGAGCACCTGGGGAAAATGCATGAGGTCACAGGGAGAACATGCAAACTCCTTACGGACAGTAGTGAAATTGAACACGGTTTGCAGGCGTAGTAGTGTTATGCTAACTGCAACGGTACTGTGTCGCCCCAGTTAATCTGTACTGCACTTTCTCTGTAGCTGTTACACATTATCCTGCAGTGTTTGGTTTACCCAATTCCACTTCAATGCACTGTGTAATGATCTGATCTGTATGAACAGTATACAAGACAAGCTTTTCACTGTATCTCGGTACATGTGATAATGAATCAGATTCAGAATCAAATCATGTTTAATATCACTGATGTACGCCATGAAATTTGCTATGCGGCATGATTGTTCTTGGCAGATGCTTCAACAGAAGTGGTTTGCCATTGCCTTCTTCTGGGCAGTGCCTCTACAACACACGTGACCCTGAGCCATTATCACTACTCTTCAAAGGTTGTCTGCCTGGTGTCAGTGGTCGCATAACCAGGACTTGTGATATGTACCAGCTGCTCATACCACCATCCACCACCTGCTCCAGATCGGGGGGGGGGGGAAGTGGGGGGGAGACTACACCTTGCCCAAGGGTGACCTGCAGGTAGTGGAGGGAAGGAGTAATTAGTTCATTAGTCCATTTAGAAATCTGATGGCAGAGGTGAACAAGCTATTCCTGAATCATTGAGTGTGTGCCTTCAGGCTCCTGTACCTCCTTCCTGATGGTAGCAGTGAGAAGAGGGCATGACGTGGGTGATTGGGGTCCTTATGATGGATGCTGCCTTTTTAAGGCATCACTGCTTGAAGATGTTCTGGATGCTACAGAAGCTAGTGCTCTTGATGGAGCTGACTGAGTTTACACCTTCTGCAGCTTATTTCGATCCTGTGCAGTGCTCCTTTCATACCAAACGATGGTGCAGACAGTTAGAATGTTCTCCAAGGTACATACTGTTTATAGAAATTTAAGAGTGTCTTTGGTAACATACCAAATATCCTCAAGCTCCTAATGAAATATAGCCGCTGTTGTGCCTTCTTAGTTATTGCATAATATATTGGGCCCAGGATAGATCCTCAGAGATGATGGCACCCAGGAACTTGGAACTTGAAACTGCTCACCCTTTCCACTACTGATACCAATAGCAATACTAACACCAAATAATTCAAGCAAGTTAAATAATCATGAAGTTTAAAAAAGTACCCATAATGATGTTAACTAGGAAACTATTATGAAAACGCAGAAAGATTGTGAATATCTTTCAGGGAAGGAAAAGTGAATTCTCTGTGGTGCATTTTTTCCCTCTTGACTCTGAGTGGGTTCCTCAGCGGGGTGAGGACATCACATAAACTGCAGCTATGACCACCACCCTCTCCCGGCCAGTTAACCATTGTAGAAAACATTGGCTTTGTGCCTATCTGAAGCAGTGACTGCAGCTAGAACATGATCTGTAGGTAGTTCCCAGTTCCTGTTGGAAGACATTAGAAAAGATTAGCTTTATTTGTCACGTGTACATTGAAACGTCAAAACATACAGTGAAATGCATCACTTGTGTCAACGACCAACCCAGTCTGAATATGTGATGAGGGCATCACAAGTGTCATCGTACTTGGATGTCTCATTGGATCCAGCCAGTGAAACTCTATTGAGGCGTAGACCCTGAGGTAATGTGGGAAACAAGGCTTCCAGCTTCCACACAGCAAGCTCCCATGAATGTCAAGATACAAATCTGTGCTGAAACTGGAGAGGGTTCAAAGGAGATTTACGAAAAAGATTCCAGGATTGAATAGCGTGTCATATGAAAAGTGTTTGACAGCTCTGGGCCTGCATTCACTGGAATTCAAAAGAATGAGGGATGACCTCTTTGAAACCTATCAAATGATGAAAGACCTTGATAGAGTGGATGTGGAGAGGATGTTCCTATGGTGGGAGAGTCTAAAACCAGAGGACACAGCCTCAGAATAGTGGGGGGCGTCCTTTTAGAACGGAGTTTCTTTCGTCAAAGAGTGGTGAATCTGTGCAATTCTTTACCACAGGCAGTATGGAGGCTAAGTCTTTATGTATATTTAAGGTAAAGGTCGATTGTTTCTTAATTAGCTTGATTAGTCAGGGCATGAAGGGATATGGGGAGATGGCAGGAAGTTGGGGCTGAGAGGAAAATTGGATCAGTCATGATGAAATTGCAGAGCAGACGAGGGGCCAAAATGGCCAATTTCTGCTCCTATATCTTCTGGTATGATATTGGGTAAGGGAGAAAATTTTCATCTCCCCATCGCCTCCTCAAAATGCTGCATCTATTCTCCAATCCTGCAGTGTCTGGTTTGAAGGTAGAGATTAGCTTTACTTGTCACAGGTACATTGAAGCATTCAGTGTGATGTGTCTTTTGCATCAACTAACACAGTCTGAGGATGTGCTGGGATGGCCCTCAAATGGCGCCATGCTTCCAGCGTCAACATAGCACGCTACAACTTACTAACACTAACCCATGTGTCTTTGGAATATGGGAGGAAACTGGATCACCTGGAGGAAACCAACATGGACACAAGGAGAACGTACAAATGTCTCATGGATAGTAGGGAGAATTGAATCCCAGTTGATCGTCACTGGCACTGTAAAGTTAATGTGCCCACTCTGTGGATGGAAATGAGGAGGAATGCTTTCCCTAGAGAGTAGTGAACCTGTGGAATTCTCTGTCAAATGAAGCAGTAAATATATTTAAGACAATGTTGGATAGATTTTTGCATAGTTGGGGAGTTAAGGGTTATGGGGAAAAGGTAAGTAAGTGGAGATGAATCCATGGTCAGATCAGCCATGATCTT
This sequence comes from Hypanus sabinus, assembly GCF_030144855.1. Lineage (NCBI taxonomy): Eukaryota > Metazoa > Chordata > Chondrichthyes > Myliobatiformes > Dasyatidae > Hypanus > Hypanus sabinus. The sequence continues at coordinate 31,655,134 of NC_082718.1, forward strand.
ATTGAATGATGGGGCAGCACTGACAGGCTAGATGGCCTCCTCCTGCTCCTATTTCTTATGTTCCTATGCTTTAATGTTCTACTACACTGTTGCACCACCCCACTCTACACTACTGTGCCAACGCTGCAATTTTCATTATGGTTGTTGTTTTAAAGAAATGTGAATATGCAATTATATGTTCCAGTTGAAATATAAATTGATTGAATAATCTCTAAAGTGGACCTGGTTTTGGTTCATTACACAGTGAGAAACTTTTGTTTGATTGCCACCCAGCAGATCACTACATATATAAATACATCGGGGTCGTATTAAAGACAACAGAATACAGAGTGTAAACACGAAGCAACACTCAGGTTGGAGGAACAACTCCTTATATACCGGCTGGGTAGCCTCCAACCTGATGGCATGAACATTGACTTCTCTAACTTCCGTTAATGCCCCTCCTCCCCTTCTTACTCCATCCCTGATATATTTAGTGTTCTTCCCCCTCCTTTTTTTTTCTTTCTCTCTTTCTGCCCATCACTCTGCCTGTTCTCCATCTCCCTCTGGTGCTCCCCTCCCCCTTTCTTTCTCCGTAGGCCTCCCGTCCCATGATCTACTCCCTTCTCCAGCTCTGTATCCCTTTTGCCAATCACCTTTCCGGCTCTCAGCTTCACCCCATCCCCTCAGGTCTTCTTCTATCATTTTGCATTTTCCCCTCCCCCCTCCTACTTTCAAATCTCTTACTATCGTTCCTTTCAGTTAGTCCTGACGAAGGATCTCGGCCTTAAACATCGACAGCGCTTCTCCCTATAGATGCTGCCTGGCCTGCTGCGTTCCACCAGCATTTTGTGTGTGTTGCTTGGATACTGGGTGTAGTGTTATAGCTGCAGAAACCATGAGAAAGTAGATTTGGGAGTTCAAGAATTTGACTTTAGTGTAGGAGAAGTACATTCAAGAGCCTGTTAGCAGTGAGGTAGAAGTTGTCCTTGACACTAATAGTATGTGTTTTCAGGCTTTTGTATCTGTCCATTGGGCGTGGAGAAGGAAGAATGTCTGGGGTGAGCCTGCTGGTATGTACTCTCAGGCTTTGCTATTTTCACCCGATGGGATGAGGGAGAAGAGTGAATGGTTCTGTTGCTTGCTTTCCCGAGGCAGTGGGAACTGTCGTCAGAGTCTATGGAGAGGAGGCTGATGGGCTGGGCTCCATTCACAGTTCTCTGCAGTATCTTGCAGTCTCAGGCAGAGCAGTTGCCATATACATCTGGATAGAATGCTTTCTGTGGTGTAGAAAATGATGAGGGTCAGTGAGAACATGCTGAACTTCTTTAACTTCCTGAGGAAGTAGACACCTCAGTGTCTTATAAATGAATATTGCTATTTTTCAATACAACTGACCCAAGAGCAATGTTTGCAAGCTAAGTTTTCAAAATTTGCAGGTTGAAACTTTAATCCAACATTCTGTATTATGGGAACTCCCCTAGGCTGATATGTATTGATTAAAGAGATGTTCCCATGTCCTGAAGCTTGCAGTTGTTAACTCTGTTTTGTTAGTTGTTTTAAGTGACGTCTTTACTCCAATCTTCAGCCAGCTGCAGTAGAAAGCTTTAAAGATTGCCTGCAGCACAACAAAACTGCAGAACTGGTAGGACTAGAGTTATTTTACAACAATGAAAAGGGGTGTCTCATTCTCACAAAAAGAAGACATCCAAAATGTTGGAGGAACTCAGCAAGTCAGGCATCATCTACGGAGGGAATAAATCTATGGGCACATTGGTAGTGTAGCAGTTAACGCAAAACTTACAGCTGGGGGGGGGGGGGTTCTGCGGTTTGGAGTTCAAACCCTGTTCATTCTGTAAGGAGTCTCTATACATCCTCCCCATGGAATGCGTGGGTTTCTTTGGGTGCTCTGGCTTCCTGCAACATTTTCAAAAACATATCAGTTAGGTTAATTGATCATTGTAAATTGTTCTGTGGTTAGGTTAGAGTTAAAATCAGGGTTGTGGGGTTGCTGTGCAGAGTGGCTTAAAGGACTGGAAGGTCCTTCTCCATGCCGTATCGTTAAATAATAAATAAATAAACAGTCCAAGTTTCAGGCTCAGACCCTCCTTCAAGACTGGAAATCGAAGGGGTAAAAGGCCACAGTAAGAAGGTGGAGGAAGTACAAGCAAGAAGGTGATAGTTGAGGGAGAAGGTAGGTGGGCGGGAGAAAGGGGATTAAGTGAGAAACAGGAAGGTGGTAGGTGGTTAAAGCAAAAAGGCTGAAGAAGAAGAAATCTGACAGGAGAGGAGAGTTAGCCCCTTAAATAATTAAACTTTCATCCTATGACCTTTAGTCATAATCTCACCTAACTTGAGGATTAAATGTCTGTTTGCATTTACCCCAGTAATACCCTTCTTAATTTGTATACCTCTAAGATCTTCTATGCCTGGCATTCCCAAGCTGGGGTCCACAGACCCTTCGGTTAATGGTAGGGGTCCATGGTAATAAAAAGGTTGGGAACCCCTGCTGTGTGCCACGTCAAATGGTTTTTGAACATAATGACTCTATCTGATTCCACCATCTCCTGTTGAACTGTTTATAATAATTTATTCAGCATATTCTGAAATCTGCATCTCTTTCTGTCTCTGCTCAAATTGGCTTCTGTGCCTGTCACGTTGCCCATGATAAGTACTTTTCTGAACTATTGTATTGACTGAAAGGTGCTGTGGGGTCTCTAGTGAATGGAGCAGAGAATCGTACATCTTATTTACAGAGTTAAAGTATAATTAATCTGCCTAATGGATAAAAATGCAGAGATGTGTTGGCCTCACTATGCAATAGGAACAGGAGTGTTGAATCCTGGTGCTTTTGCAATCCAAAGGACCTACAGAAGTCAAAAACTACCCTTCAACTATCTATCAGGCTCATCAACCAGTGAGAATGACTTCACTCACCTCAACTCTGAACTGATTCCACAACCTATAGACTCAACTTTCAAGGACAACTTATGTTCTCAGTAGCCATCTATCTATCTATTTATATTTTTATTGCGTTTTTGTGTTTGTCTGTCTAGGTGTGTAGTTTTTCATTGATTCTGTTGTATTTCTTTATCTACTGTGTATGCCTATAAGAAAATGATTCTCAGGGTGATATATGGTGACATATATATAATTTGATAATAAATTTACTTTGAATTTTGAAGAATGAGGCTTAAAATTTAATCTCGGGTTCATGCCCTTTCATTTGTCACATGTACATTGAAACACACAGTGAAATGTCTTGTTTGTGGTGACCACCAACACATCTAAAGATGTGCTGGAGGCAGCCTGAAAGTGTTGCCATACGTTCTGGACCCTGGTGCTTTTTCATTCCAAAGGTTCTTCGGAAGCCAGGAAAGAAGTAGAAAACTTGTTGCTTATGGACATTTTATTAAGTGTCACTAAAGCAAAGAAGAAGAGTCAAGCAAAACAAAGAAAAGACCAGATTAAAAGTAGTCACGATCTTCTCAAGCCAGACTAGAGATAACAAAGTTCCATTGATAATGGGTGCCATGGTAGCAAAACGGTTAGCGCGACACTATACAGCTTGGGACATTGGAGTTTGGAGTTCAATTCCGAAGTCATCTGTGAGGAGTTTCTGTACGTCCTCACTGTGGAATGTTCTCCGGGTGCTCCGGTTTCCTACCTCAGCCCAAAGACAAACCAGGTTGTAGGTTAATTGGTCATTGTAAATTAGATTAGGATTAAATCAGGGTTGTTGGGTTGCTGGGCATTGCAGATTGAAGGACCAGCAGGGTCTATTCCACGTTGTATCTCTAAAAATAAATAGATAGATGGATAACTAACTAACAAACATCATCATCGTCATGTGCCATGTCGTATGACATGGGCGATATTGGTCTTTCCATGACCCTGATTGTTCTTGGAAAAGTTTCCTACGGAGGTGGTTTGCCATTACCATCTTCTGGGCAGTGTCTTTACAAGACAGGTGGCCCCAGCCATTATCAATGTTCTTCAGAGATTGTCTGCCTGGCATCAGCGGTCACATAACCAGTACTTGTGATATGCATCAGCTGCTTATACGACCATCCACTACCTGCTACCATGGCTTCACATGACCCTGATTTGGGGGCTAAGCAGGTGCTACACCTTGCCCAAGGGTGACCTGCCGGCTAGTGGAAGGAAGGAGAGTCTTACACTTCCTTTGAAAGAGACATATCTCCACCCTGCCAACCAAGCAAAAATAACAGTTAACCTATAAAATGACCAATTCAGGTGGCATGACACCTGCTAATGAAAACTAAGAAGTTTCTAGAAAAATACAGCAGCAACTGTTCTGTAATTACTTGAAAGTTCACTAAATAATTACATGTATATAGACAATTAAAGAAAGATAGGCAAGTATAGGAAAGTTAAACTGCAAGATAAATAAAATTCTACACCACAGTCCAACAGAAGGTAGGAAAAAGATACATCTAGAAATCAAAACAGAATATCTGAGGCTTGAGTACAGGACATGCAATGTTACGTTGGAAGTGTATAAAAAGTCGGTGAGGCCTCATTTGGAGTATTGTGTGCACCCCGAAGATCTGCTGAGTCCAATCAAGCTGCAGACGAGTGTGAGGTGTTGCACTTTGGGAGGACTTATGCAGTGAATGTAGGGCTCTGAGCAGTGTAGTAGTACAAAGGGATCTGGGAATACAGATCCATAATTCCTTGAAAATGGCGTCACAGGTGGACAGGGTCACATTGGCCTTCATTAATCAAAATATTAGAATGATATGCTGAAGTTGTTTTAGACTTCTGTGAGGCCTAATTTGGAATATCGTGTGTAGTTTTGGTCACCTTCCTACAGGAAAGATATCAATAAAATTGAGAGTGCAGAGAAAATTTTACAAGGATGTTGCTGGGACTTGAGGACCTGTGTTATGGGGAAAGTTTGAATAGGTTAGAATTTTATTCCCTGGAGCGCAGGAGAACGAGGGAAGAATTGATAGAGGTATACAAAATTATGAGGCTCATAGAAAGGGTAAATGCAAGCAGGCTTTTTCCACTGACGTTGGGAGAGACTAGAACAAGAAGTCCATGGGCTAAGATTGAAAGGCAAAATGTTTGAGAGGAACCTTAAGGGGAACTTCTTCACTCAGAGGGTGGTGAATGTGTGGAACAAACTGTAGATGGAAGTGGTGGATACAGGTTTGAATACAACATTTTAAGAGTATTTTCAATAGGTATATGGATGAGGTGGGGGTTCATGTGCTGGTTGATGAGACTAGGCACTATAGCAATGCATCATGGTCTAAATGGGCTGAAGAGCTTGTTTCTGTGCTGTAGTGCTCTATAACTCTGTAAAGTGCCTGAAACAGTCATCATGTCAGGGAGCTTGAAGATCTTTCATCAGAGTTGACCTGCTGAGTGTTTCCCACAACACATCTATTCCTTTCAGATTTGCAGCGTCTGCGTTATTTCGCTTTTAGATATCTTAAGAAGTGGTTTGGTCAGGTAATAAAATGTCCAAACAGGGTTTTAAATTAAAGACCGTAAGACATAGGAGCAGAATTAGGCCATTTGGCCCATCGAGCCTTCCCCCAGTTTGTCATGGCTGATTTATTATCCCTCTCAATTCCATTCTCCTGCTCTTTCCCTGTAACATTTGTTGCCCTTACTAATTAAGAACCTTTCAACCTCTGCTTTAAATTACTCGGCCTCTACAGTTGTCTGTGGCAATGAATTCCACAGATTCATCACCCTCTGGCTAAAGACATTCCTTTTCATGTCTATTCTAAAGGGTACCCTTGTATTCTGAGGCTGTGTCCTCTGGTCCTCGACCCTCCCACTTTTGGAAACATCTTCCCACATCCACCCTTTTTACTAATCAATAGATTTTAACAAGGTCCCCTCTCATTCTGCTAAACTCCAATGAGTACAGGCCCAGAACCATGAAATGCTCCTCACACGTTACCCCCTTTTGTTCCCAGGATCGTTCTCTGATACCTCCACTGGACCCTCTCCGATGCCAGCACTACATTTCTTAGCTAAGGGGTCCAAATCTGCTCACAGCACTCCAAGTGCGGTCTGACCAATGCCTCAGAAAGTCTCAGCATTACATCTCTGGTTTTACATTCTAGTCCTCTGAAAATGAATGTAACCTGTATAAACCTTTAATACCTGGTGGTTCACAGCAGCCTCCTGATCTCAGATTCAGAATTAATAATTGACCTGCATTTAGCAGAAGAGTCAAAGTCAAATTCAAAGTAAAATTTATAATCAAAGTACATGTATGTCACCATATTCTACCTTGAGATTCATTTTCATGCAGGCAATTACAGGAAAATAAAGAAATACAACAGGATTTATGATAAACTATAAATAACAAAGGCTGCCAAATAACCAATGTGGAAAAGACAAATCATCCAAATAAATATATGCACATTTATACATAATAAATATATTATTTATACTCAGTATAAATAATACTGAGAACATGAATTGTAGAGTCCTTGAAAGTGAGTCCATAGGTTGTGGAATCAGTTCGGTGTTGAAGTGACTGACGTTACCCACTCTGGTTCAGGACCCTGAAGGTTGTGGGGTAATAACTGTTCCTGAACCTCGTGGTGTGGGACCTAAGGTTCATTTACTTCCTGCCTGATGATAGTAGTGAGAAGAGACTATGACCTGGATGGTGAGGGTCTTTGATCATGCATGCTGCTTTCTTGTGGCAGGGCTCATGTAAGTGTGCTCAGTGGTAGGAAGGGCTTTGCTTGTGCTGAACTGGACTGTATTAATAACTTACTGTAGACTCTTCCATTCCTGAACATGGGTGTTTCCATACCAGACATGCTGTAATCAGTCAGGATACTTCCCACTATGCATTTATAGAAGTTTGTGGAAGTTTTCACCAACATGCTGAAACGAGAGTGGATCTCTCTCCCACCCTCTCTGTAGGAGTCCTTCTGAATCAGAAATCCTGGCACCATTTTTTTACACCTTGTCTCCACTTTCTCCCCAGCCAGTTTCACATACAACCCTACCTGGGACAGAAGTGACGGGCTAAACAATCCTTGCTTGCCCTTTCTGTCGTGTTTTGTAGGTTGTGGTCTCTGCCAGTGATCTGTACAATAATCCTCTTTACTCGGTGTGAGGTAGCTCTGTTGGAAATCTCAGGTCCTCAACTCTAACGAGTTGCTACAGGTGCACTGTGGCGAGTAGTCTGACTGGTTGCATTACTGCCGAGTTTGGCGGCTCCAATGCATAGGATCGTAAGAGGCTGGAGAGGGTTGTAGGCTCGGCCAGTTCCATCATGAGCACAATCCTCCCCATCATCGAGAACATAGTTAATGGGTTTATTGAGTATGCTTGCAAGAAAATAAACCTCAGGATTATATATGGTGATATTTATGTACTTTAATAATAAATTTGCTTTGAGCTGTGAACTTGATCTTCAAGAGGCAGTTCCTCAAGATGGCGGCATCCATCATTAAGAACCTTCACCATCCAGGTCCTGCCCTATTCTTGTTACTGCCACCAGGGAGGAAGTACAGCAGCCAGAAGTCTCAACTGCAGTCTGAAAATTCAGCATTTTAGGAACTGCTTCTTCCCCTCCACCATTAGATTTCTGAATGGTCCATGAATCTGTACGCTGCCTCACTGTTTTGCTTTCTACCTGTACTTTAAATTTTAGAGATACAGCACAGTAACAGGCCCTTCTGGCCCAACAAACCCATGCTGTCCAATTAAAAACGTGAACAACTAATCTACTAACCTGTACATCTTTGGAATGTGGAAGGAAACCAGAGCACCCGATGAAATGCACATGGTCACCGGGATAACATACAAACTCCTTACAGACAGCGGTGGGAAATAAACACTGGTCGCTGGTGTTGTAATGGTGTCACGCGAACTGCTACACTACAATGCTGCCACAGTTTTGTGGGGTTGAAGGGGAAATGGATCTGCCTGGAAGAAATAACAGAGCAGACTCAATGGGCCAAATGGCCTAATTCTGCTCCTATGTTTTATGGTCTTTTATGTATTATTTATTTTATATATTTGTTATTGTACCTTATAGTACCTATATAGTACTACTGTTGCAAATCAACAAATTTTTGGACACGTCAGTGATGATAAACCTGATTCGGATTCTGATAGATATGGGCCAAACTCAGGCAAATGGGACTAGTGTATATAAGCATCCTGGTCAGCATGGACTAGATGGGCCAAAGGGCCTGTTTCCATGCTGTATTACTATGACTCTGAAGATAACCAAGGATAAACATGTTGTTTCCAGTGTGCAAGAGTATCTGGATTACAAGGTCACAGAGTGTGCTGCCAGGGGTGGAGATAGCGGCAGATACGTTGGGAATTTTGAAGAGGCTGTTAGACAGGCACATGAATGTGCAGAGAATGGAGGGGTATGGGCATTGTTTAGGCAGAAGGGGTTTGATGGGGTAGTTAATTAACAGTTGAATTAGTTTGGCGCGTCATCATGGGCCATAGGACCTGTTTCTGTGATGTACTAAGCTTGTACAATGTACTAAGTTCTATGTTCTAAGCATTAGAGACACAGGAGGTTCTGCAGATGCTGGAAATCCTGAGCAGCACACATAAAATACTGGAGGAACTCAGCAGGTCAGGCAGCATCTATGGAGAGGAATAAATGAACAGTCATCCACCCAAGTACATTCTGAAAGGGTAGACAAACGCTGTTTCCACTGTGCAGTGATAACTGTTTCAAAGATGACAGAGTATGCTGTCAGGGTAGATACAGTAGAAGCATTCTTTTCACATTACTTATTTATTTTTCATTTTACTGTAGTTTATAGTTAATGTATATTGTACTGTACTGCTGCCATAAAACAATACATTTCAGGGCATAGGGTAACGATAATATAGTGGCAGGGGTGCTACAATATTGTAACGGTTAGCATAAGGCGGTTACAATTTGGGACAGCAGAGTTCAGAGTAACAAGTTTGTACGTTCTCCCTGTGGCCCTGTGGGTTTTCTCTGGTTTCCTGAGTAAGTCCAAAGATGTTTGGGTTGGTAGGTTAATTGAGTTCGTTGGGCCTGTCATCTGTAAGGAGTTTGTATGTTCTTCCCGTAACCATGTGGGATTCCTCCCGCAGTTCAAAGACATACTGGTTAGTAGGTAAATTGGTCATTGTAAATTTTCTGGTGATCAGGCTAGGTTTAAATCAGTGGTTGCTGGTCGGCATGGCTCACTGGGCCAGAAGGGCCTGTCATCAGTCAGGAATTTGTACATTCTCCCCATAACTATGTGGGTTTCCTCCAGCTCTGATTTCCTCCTACATTTCAAAGATGTACCAGGTAGGTTAATTCGTCATTGTAAATCGTGCTGTGATTAGGCTAGGGTTAAATTGGTGGGTTGCTGGGCAGTGTGGTAGGTTGGGCTGGAAGGGCCTATCCTGCGCTGAATCTCTAAGTAAAATAATAAACCTGAATCTGGTCTGAACCATCTGTTTAGTCTGCTGAGAGTTCAGTATTGAGTCGTGATTACTCTCTGCAGATGGTGCCTGACGATGATGTATTGAAGTCAATTGAACTGAAGATCCTTTGGCAGCTTCAATGTCTTGTTATTAATAACGACACTGCCCTTTGTTGATTTAATTCATTAAACTTTGACTGGGTTATTTATCAGGATTACTCACCGTGGTTTCAGTATTCTACCCGCTGGATTTGCACTCGGGGAAATTCGAATCTGATTTGTGGTTTAATGTGCAATTACTGTGATGCGTGAGTAGCTCTAATTGGAGTGAAGCTTCTGTATTCATCTTAATTCACTTCCCTGCTAATTAGCATAAAATTAAATACAAAATTGGAATGGTGTAGAACCTGATCTACAAGTGGAAGTGTTCAAATAGTTCAGAGAACACTGGCCTTTTATTAGCTTGGTTTTGACTCACTTTTTGCTGGTACAACACTAATCCCTCCATTGGCATAGAAATGGTTCTGGATATTTCTGTGTTCAACAATATTTCAAAAGTCTAGGTATTAGTTTTAATTATTTACTTAACTAACTGCCTGTTACGCCCGCTTGTGTTTAGGGAAGCATCTAAGGTCCTCCAGCTCTGTCTGTCCTTGGTCATTCAGTTTTAATTTTGGTCTTGGTGGTGTTCAGGGATTCTTACATCATGCCAGTGGCTTCCTCTCCGTCTTCCCTACTGTCAACCATGCAAGTCCCGGGTGAAGATTCAGGAATACCATTGCACTCAGATGTTGGAGGATTCTTCATTGCTGTTTCCGTAACAATTTACCAATCTAGGTTGTTAGCACTGAGTTGAACCCCGAACCTGAAGGACAGGTGAACCACTCTTAATCTGACCTCTTCACTTTGACCTGTTTAGCATGAGTGACCCTACCAAGAGCCAAAGTCTAAACCCCTGAATTCAGCCAACATTGCTCTCTAGGTCATTGAGGTATGCAAGCCTTCAAACCGGGACAAGATTGTGGTCGTCTTGGAGGATTCTGTGCTATATCTCTCGATAACTGTATTGAGGCATACAAGCTTCCGAACCATGACATGGTTGTGGTCCTCCTGGAGGGTTGGTTTTAATTGACATTGGTTTATTATTCCACGTGTACCAAGATGCAGTGGAAGAACTTTTGTTTGCCTTACATAAGCACCTCAAGGTAGTACGAAAGGGAAACAGAATGCAGAATAAAGTGTTACAGTTACAGAGAAAATGTGGTGCAGGTAGACAATAAAATTCAAAGTAAATTATAATATATAGTCACCAAGTACAATCCTGCGATTCATTTTCTTGTGGGCATATTCAATAAGACCATAATAGAGTCAATAAAAGAACATATCCAACAAGATGGGCAAATAACCAGTGTGCAAAAGACAACAAACTGTGTAAACACAAAAAGAAAGAAATAATAATAATAAATAAATAAGCAATAAATGAGATGAAGAGTCTTTGAAAGTTAGTCCATAAGTTGTGAGAACATTTCAATGATAGGGTGAGTGAAGTTATCCCCTTTGTTCAGGAGCCTGATGGTTGAGGGGCAATAACTGTTCCTGAACCTGGTGGTATGGGTCTTGAGGCTCCTGTAAGTTCTTGCTGATGGCAGTTGCGAGAAAAGAGCGTGGCCTGGGTGCTGATGGATGCTGCTTTCCTGCGACAGTGCTCCATGTAGATGTGCTCAATGATGCGGAAGTCTTTACCTGTGATGGACTGGGCCGTATCCACTACTTTTTGTAGGATTTGTCATTCAAGGGCACCTCTGTTTCCATACCAGGCTGTGATGCAGCCAGTCAGTATACTCTCCACCACACATCAATAGAAGTTTGGCGGAGTTTTAGATGTCATGCTGAATATTTACAAACTCCTCAGGTAGTGGAGGTGCTGTGGTTTCTTCATAATTGTGGGCCCAGGACAGGCCCTCTGTAATGATAATACTGAGGAACTTAAAGTTGTTGGCCCTTTCCACCTCTGATCTCCCAATGAGGTCTGGCTCATGGATCTCTGGTTTCCCTCTCCTGAGGTCAGCAATCTGCTTCTTGGCCTTGCTTACATTGTGTGAGATATTGTTGCTGTGGTGCCTTTCAGTCAGATTTTCAGTCTCCCTCTTACAGGCTGATTCATCACCACCATTGATTCAGTGCAAAGGCCACAACGAGGTAGGTTGTGAGGTTCAGTGTCACTGAGCAAAACAGCTCAAAAACAGACCCTTTGGCCCACAAATCAATGCAGACCACCATGCCTACCCAATTTCCCACATTCACTCCATATCGCTCCAAGCCCCACCCCTCCATGTACCTGTCCAAGTGCTTCTTAAACTATACTATTGTACTTACCTTAGCCACTTCCTCTGGGAGCTCGTTCCATATACTCACTGCCCTCTGGGTGAATAAAATGACTCTCAGGTTTCTTCTTAACCTTTTCCCTCTCCCTAAACCTATGCCCCACAACTTTGGACTCCCCTATCCTGGGGAAAAGACCATCCATCTCATCTTTGCCTCTCATAATTTGAAACATTTCTATAATGTTGCCTCCACTCCCACTCTCCTATGTTCCAACGGATAGACCGATCGCTGTCTATAAATCAAACCTTTTAAAAGGCAACTCCCTTTTAAATCTTTTCTGCACACTTTTTAGCTTAACCACCTCTTTGCTATAACAGGGTGACCAAAACTGTACAGAGTACTCCAGGCAACACACACTAAATGCTGGAGGTACTCAGCAAGTCAGGCAGCATCTATAGAGAGGAGTAAACAGTTGACATTTCTGGCCAAGAACTTTCATCAGGACCTATCAGGTTTCGCCACGAAATGTTGACCCTTCATTCCTCTCCGTAGATGCTTCCTGACCTGCTCAGTTCCTCCAGCATTTTGTGTGCGTTGCTCAAGATTTCCAGTGTCTGCAGAATCTCTGATATATACAGTACTCTGGGAATGGGCCTCACCAGTGGTTTCATCTTTAGAGTTTGTCTTTATTGTACGACCGGACTATTCAAGAGTCTTGTGTCTTTGGGTTTGTTTGCATTGAAGAATGCATCACAGTGTTCGTATTCTGAATTCGAATCAGGTTCATTATCACTGACATATGATATGAAATGTGTTGTTTTGTGACAGCAGTACAGTGCAAAACATAAAATATCCTATAAATTATAATAAGAAATATACTTAAAAGTTAAATTAAAATTGCAAAAGGAGAGCAGAAGAATTATGAAATAGTGTTCATGGGTTCATTGACCATCTTCTCCAAGGATCAGCACCTTGTTGTGAAGGAGAGGCTTGTGCTTTGCTGAGATCCCAAGAGCGATGCTGTCTGGCGCTTAGCTGCTGGTAGGGTCACCCATGGTGGTAAGCACGAGGGGGAGGCTCCAGACAAAGGGCGATCCATCCAAGACCTCGATGGTGGAGCTGATGGAAGATGATAATGCATCACCATGGCAGTAAAGACAGAGGAAGGCTGCAGCAGTGAAGGGTCCCCAGTCATCCTGCACTCCATGCCATTGGACCCTGAGCCCGATCTGTCATGGACTGTATGGTTTCTACCTGAGCATTATTCTCCCCGCATTGAACTAAGTCACGCACAGGCAATCTCCATGAGGGGAGCCCACCCAAACATCCCAGTAGTATGGATTCAGGATCGGCCTCCTCAGCCAGCTGAGGACCCACCAATAGACAACCCCTTAGGAGAGCACCATTCTCAATTCAAGTTATCCCAGTACTGCTACTACATTGACTATTCAGAAATTTGATGGCGGTAGGAAAGAAGCCACAGTGGATTCTGGTTAATTGGGACCAATATGTTTTGGCCCAATTAAGTGGCTGCTCCGATTAACTAAAGTTTCATGGAAATATTTTTAAAAAGGTATAAAAAAGACAAACTACTATTTAACTGAGTAAAAATTATGTATTTAAATAAAATTCAAAACAAATTAGAGCACTGCCAATACTACTATAGTACTATAAAACTGTGTATTAATTCCTAATAGTTATTGATGGAGGAATTCATCCAGTGTAAGCTACCATGTTCTTTTGATTGACTGTAAATTAACAAAATAAGAGCAGCCAACTAGAGCAGATAATGGACTGCCTTCATTGTGATCCTGCATGAAGTAGAGTTGTAATCGAAGAATAAATTTTCTGGCATCCTGTGCAGTCGCTAACTCAGTCTATAACAAAATTTTCAAAAATCACTGCTTTTTAATCGGCGTCTGTCAGCTCAAATGGATAGCATAACACAAGCACACACAATGGATGCTATTTTTAAACGGTTCGCTCTAAGCACAGTGTAGTGTCTTAACAGCCACACAAGTGCCTGCCACTGGCAGTAGTTAGAAACTCTGCAGCAAGTCTCCTGTCCCAATTAAGTGGCAGTGTGTCCCAAATAAATGAAGGAAATCCTGGCTATTTTCTCAATTAGATTTTGTTCTTTAGTCTCAAATAAGCGGTTGTCCTGATTAACAGATGGCTCATTTAGCCAGAATCCACAGTATTTCTACAATGTTGAGTGTGTTCTGATAACACCCCTTCTTAAAAAAGGTCCAGGGATGGTTCTGCCAGACTGCTGTGTCTTGCGCTTCTTGTCACAGTCCACATGGAACAAAGGTTTGAGCCATCTCATCAGAACTGTTCATTTTAATTATGCTGAGGTGTACTGGGAGCGGGTTAGGTTGTTGACTATTGACAGGTGTCTGGGATACGATGATGCTCGGAGGTTGAATACAGGCAGATCTAATGGGCAGGAATAAGCAGTGTTGAAAGGGTGAATATTTGCAGGTGCTGAACAGGCAGTCAGATTTTGTTAGGAACTGCAAAGCGTATTTAAGATTATTGATCGCAGAGGTGTCGCTGTGATAAAGCACCACAATCGGGAATATTGTCGAGTTTAATTTGTGCTGGAGTTTTTCACACTGTTTATTTATTTTGCTATTTGTAGTAATGTTACGGCATTGCACTGTACTGCAGCCATAAAGCAACACATTTTACGTCATATAAGTCAGTAACAATCTGTTTCTGATTAACACAGGCAAAATGCTGGAGGAACTTACTGGGTCAGACAATGTCTATAGGAAATAAAATTCTGGAGAGAATGTTGTTCTGCTGGACAAGCTATGTTTGAAGTTCAAAGTACATTTATTATCAAAGTATGTATGCAGTAAACAACCCTGAGATTTGCCTTTCCACAGACAGCCATGAAACAAAGAATACCCTGGAGCTCATTCAAAGAAAAATATCACCTCCCCCCCCCCCCACCCCACGCACAAAAAAATCACGCAAGTGGCAAAAAAAAGAGAGAAAATAAACAAAGGCAAAACACAAAATGCAGGCATTTTCAGCTCATTTCAATTTAGTGCTGTGTTGTTCATTATCTGCAGGCTGCCCTGATCAAAATTGCCTGAATTAGCAACCGAAAAAATCCGGAACAGCCAGGCGACAGAATGAGTGGCAACACTCCAGTACATCTTTTGGTTGTGTTGGTGTTAATGTATTTCACTCTATGTTAATATATAGATGTGATAAGTTAATGTGAAACTGGAAATCTACACAATTGCTGTTTTGGCCTGAAACTTTAACTGTCCATTTCCCTCCAAAGATATTCATTCCATCAGGTTAGAGGCTACCCACATGGTCTTGGCGCAAAACATTGACTGTTTATTCCCTTCCAGGGATGCTGCCTGACTTGCTGAGTTCTCCAGCATTTAGTGTGTGTTACTCTGGATTTCCAGCATCTGCAGAATGTCTAGTATTTCTGATTCTGTTTCCTCCCTATATACTATTTGAAACTTTTACCATCGATTTTTATGTTTCTTGCTTGTTTACTCTCCTAACTAATTTTACCCCTATTTATTTTCATGCCGTTAGTCTTTGGTGCTGTCTAACTGTTCCCATACAATAGTGATAACACATTCCAGTGACAATAAACCCAATTCTGATTGTGAAACTGGACATTGGAGAAGCGTTTGACAATCAGTCTTTCAAAGTTCAAAAGTTCAAAGTAAATTTATTATCAAAATACATACATATATGTCACCATATAAAACCCTGAGATTCATTTTCTTTTAAACAGGAAATAAAAAAAGACTCAGTGAAAAACCATCACCAACAGGATGAACAAGCAGAAAATATGCAAAAGACAACAAAGTGTAAATAAATACATACATAAGTAAATAAATAAGCAAGCAAGCAATAAATAAATATCAATAACATGAGATGAAGAAAGTGAGTCAATAGCTTGTGCAACAGTTCAATGATGGGGTAAGTGAAGTTACCTCTGTGGTTCAAGACCTTGATGGCTGAGAGATAATAACTTCCTGAACCTGGTGATATGGGTTCTGAGGCTTCTATACCTTCTTCCTGATGGCAGTAGTGAGAAGGGAGCATGTCCTGCTTTCCTCCGATAGCACTCCATGTAGATGTGCTCAGTGGTGGGGAGGGCTTTACTCATGATGTACTCGGCCATATCCACTATTTTTGTAGTATTTACTGTTCAAGGGCATTGGCGCTTCCATACTAGGCTGTGATTCAAGATCTGGTCATTGTGTCATTGCCAATTAATTGGATTCTGACAGCCCACAGTCATTACTCAATTGCACTTTATTGTGCCCAAGGAGAATAGCCCAGCTCGTCAGCAAACCATTCTGAAGTTCAAACAAAACATCAGCATATGTACAAATGGATGGATATGGTCATTGTGCAGACAGAATGGATTATTTTAGAGTCGTAGAGCATGCACAATCCACGCTGATCTGATTGAATGCAAACAATGCATTTCAGTGTATGTGTTGATGTACATGTGACACATGAAGCTAATCTTTTTTAAAGCTCTGCAGCACATAAACAAGCCCTTTGGCCCATCTAGTCTGTACCAATCTTAATTTGCACCTAGACCAGAGCCTTCCATACCTCCCCTATCCATGTACTTAACCAAATTTCTTCTGAATGTTACAATTGAACCTACATCCACCACACTCGCACAACACCTGAGTGAAGAAGTTTCTACTCAGAATGCCATTAAATATTTCACCCTTCACCCTAAACCTATGACCTCCAGTTCTCGCCTCGCCCAGCCATAGGGGAAAATTCCTGCTTGTATTTACCCTGTCTACTGTATACCCCTCAAATTGTAGACCTCTATCAGATCTCCTCCCAATTTGCTGCACTCCAGTGAATAAAGTCCTAACCTATTCAACCTTTCCCTATGACTCAGGACCTCATGTCCTGACAACGTCCTTGTAAATTTTCTCCTGCACTCTATCAGGCTTATTAGTGTCTTTCTTGTGGGTGAGAGGAAGGAATTTTAAAGGGTATATATCTGGAGAGTGATTGATATTTGGGACCTGCTGCCTGAGGAGGTGGTGGAATGAAATGCTAAGAGCTGGTAAATGGACTGAAATAGGCAGGGCTTGGAAAGAAACACAACACGCTGATGCTGGAATTTGGAGCAAGACATGAAACACTGGAGGAACTCAGTTGGTCAGGAGAGTTTCAGGCCAAGACCTTTCGTCTGTACTGGAATAGACAAATACGGTCGTAATGTAGGCAGAGGAATGAGTGGGGGCTGGTAAAAAGGTTAGTAAGGACGCAGTGGGTAGATGGGTCTGTTTCTGCACTGTACGACTCCATGATTTAACAAGATAAAGACCCCACCTTCCCCAGACATTCTCTCTTCTCCCCTCCCCCACTGGGCAGAAGATTCAAAAGCCTGAAAGCACGACCCACCAGGCTCAGGAACAGCTTCTATTCCACTACTACCAGACTCTTGAATGTTTCCTTAGTACGATTAAGTGGACTCTTAACCTCTGAACCTACCTCGTTATGACCTTTCAACTTATTTACTTGCACTGCAATTTCCCTGTAGCTGTTACACTTTGTTCTGCTTTAGACCCTAAAGACTATAAGATATAGGAGCAGAATTAGGCCATTTGGCCCATTGAGCCTGCTCCACGATTTCATCATGGCTGATCCATTTTCCCTCTCAGACCCAATCTTCTGCTTCTCCCCATACTTCTTCATGCTCTGACTAATCAAGAATTTATCAACTTCTGCCTTAAATATACCCAGTGATTTGGCCTCCACCGCTGCCTATGGCAATGAATTCTACAGATTCACCACTCTCTGGCTAAAGAAATTCCACCTTACTTCCATTCTGAATGGACGACCCTCTGTTCTGAGGCATTGTCCTCTGGTTTTAGACTCCCATACCATAGGAAACATCCTCTCCACGTCCACTTTATTGACTTTTAACATTCGATAGGTTATAATGAGATCCACCCTTACTGAATTCTAGAGAGTACAGGCCCAGGGCCATCAAACTTCCTCATATGATAAGCCTTTCAAACCCAGAACATGTTCGTGAACCATCTTTGAACCCTATCCAGAGTCTGCATGTCCATTCTTAGATAAGGGGCCCAAAGCTGCTCTCAATACTCCAAGTGAGGCCTCACCAGTGCCTTATAAATCCTCAACATTGCATCCTTGCTTTTATGTTCCAGTTCTCTCGAAACGAATGCTAACATTGCACTTGTCTTCCTTACCACCATCTCAACCTGCAAGTTTTACCTTGACTTTAATGCACTGTTGTAATGATTGTGAACTGTACACAAGACAAGCGTATCTTGGAACATGTAAGAATAATTAACCAATGCTTGAGTGAAGGCTGATGTGTGGACATCAGCACAAGGCTGAGATGTAACCTTGTGTTTGGTGGCTAACTGAATACTGCTGGAAGGAGATAATTTGGGAACGTTATTGGAAAAGCTGTGCAGAGCCATTTTAGCGCATTGGGCACAATCAATGACAGTCCGAATGAGAGGAGGTGATTGGACAGACAGACCTATTGGGTCTATTGCTGTGAAGATCACAGACAGAGCTGATGAGGCAGAGGCTATTGATGTTTGCCTGTTTAAGAATTCCAAGTCACGTTTAATGAAGCGCCTTTGCTCAATACTTTGCCTTGGGTTAAGGAACAGAGCAAAGCGGCAATTAAGTTGGAGCTTGGGAATTAACTTTGCTATATGAAATGAAATAGGCTGTTCGACCCAACCGATCCATACTGGAATTTATTCTCTCCTCCTGTTCTTCATCAGCCAAACCTGGTGGAAAATAAGAAAAGGCTTCTGTAGTACAGTGTTATCCTCAGTGCTGATTTAGGGGCTAGACCTCACACCTTTAGATCAGTGGACGTATTACTTGACTACAGCACGGGAACAAGCCCTTGGCCCATCAAGTCCATGCTAAAGTGTTATTCTGCATAGTTGCATTCACCTGCCCCTAGACCATAGCCCTCCGTACCCCTCTCATCCATGTACCTATCCAAATTTCTCTTAGAAGTTGCAATCACCCCACACCCACTGCTTGCACTGGCAGCTCATTCCACGAGTGAAAAAGTTCATCCTCAGGATCTCCTTAAGTATTTCACCTTTCACCCTTAACCCATGACTTCTAGTTCCAGTCTCACCCAATTTCAGTGGAGAAAACTGGCTTGCATTTACCCTATCTATACTCCTCATAATTTTGTAAACCTCCATCAAATCTCCCCTCATTCTCCTGTACTCTAGGGAATAAAGTCCTAACCTATTCAGTCTTTCCCATAACTCAGGTCTGATGTCCCAGCGACGTCCTTCTTAATTTTCTCGGCACTCTTTGAACCTTATGGATATCTTTCCTGCAGGTAGCTGACCAGAGCTGCACATATTTTTTTCCAACATTCTGTGTTTTGTTCCTGATTGTCAGACTTCCTATAAGTTGTACAATAAGGCACAGAATCAGACCATTCAGCCCACTGAGTCTGCTGTCCATGGTATGTCTGTACAAATATCAAACCCCTTGATGCACCATCAATAACTCTCGGAGACGGGAGGCGAACGATAGGCTTTTATTAGCTGCAAGAGACCACGATTAGCAGCAGGAGATTACCACACAACATCCTGGAGACTGAGGGAGGAGCAGTGCCTCCAATCGCCTTTATACAGGGGTCTGTGGGAGGAGCCACAGGAGCAGTCAGCAGAGGGGTGTGTCCAGACAGATATAGGTAGTTCACCACACCCCTTCAAACTCCTAGCCTCTGGGGTATGTACTGAAAGCTGCTGAGGTGTCTTTTTCATGATTGCATCAGTGTGTTGGCCGCAGGGTAATTAATCTGAGATGTTGACATCCAGAAACTTGAAGCTGCTCACCTCTTCCACCACTGAACCCCTCACTGAGGAATGGTGAGTGTTCCCTCGACTTCCCCTTCCTGAAGTCCACAGTGAGTTCCTTGCGCTTACTGACATAGAGTGCAAGGTGGTTGTTACCACTGATCCAGCCGCTGTACTCCTGTACTCCTGCATGTCACCATTGAAGATATCATCTCTAATGATAGATGTTGCCTTCTTGAGGCAGCCCATCCTGTGGACGCTTCCTGGATCTGTGATGCCTGGAGACAGTGGGTCTACCCATTCAGACAGGACAGCTCACGTGTGTGTGTTTAAGCAGAAACAAAATTATCATCCTTCGTAATTCTACTGCTGTGAGACTGTTACTCTCTTTATAAAGGAAGATAGTTTGTGTGCCCTTGACTTTCACAGTTAGTACCATTGAATGGAGAACGACATTGTGTTCAACGTGCTTGTGACTGCTGGGATAATGGTCCGTGATTATCTTGGTGACCACAGATGATACTGCTGGAATTTTAATGACTACAGATCACCAGTTTTAATTAGCCTTTAGGTAGGTTATTAGTTACCCTGGTACTGGGAATGATTGCAAATGACTTCTCTGTGGTGGTGACAAACTCGATTACAATAGAGGTGCCCAGTATAAGGAGCACAGCGCTTATCTCTATCCAGAATTGTCCTTTCCTGCAAAATTATTCCTAACTAATTACCTGTCCATCTCTAGTTTGTGTTTATTCAGCCTAGCCAGTGAATTTTTATCTACCAAGGTATAATGCAATATCAAAGGTCAAATTACAACCAACAGGCACCTGACAACTTGGCCGATGCATAGCACTCTAAAGCAGTTTTATTTATTTATAGTCCATCCTTCACTACCCCTGAGAAGGTGGGAGAGAGCCTCCTCCTTGAATCTCTGCTGTCCTTCATGGAGTCATAGAACAGTACAGAATCCTTGTCAGTTCTGGAAGCAATCAGCAAGTTTGACAGCATCCACGGCGAGAAAGAGTGTATTGTGTCAGGTGCTGGAGTCAGCCAGCATCCATGCCATCCGTTCTGCCTTCGGCATTGATATCTCCTCTTGGCCCACGTGTCTTACCATTCCTTTCTGACCTGCTCCCCCCTGCATTCCACCCATTAATTGATCTTGCCCTGTACTTCTGACCTCCCTAACTACAAACCTTCAAAGTAAGACCTTAAGATAGGAGTAGAATTAGGCCATTCGGCCCATAGAATCTGCTCCACCGTTTGTTCATGTCTGTGTTGGTGACTCTTGCACACCCGTGGCCTGTGATGGTCATTGATGCATACGACACACTTCACTGTATGTTTCAATGCACATATGACAAATAATGTGAATCTTTAATCTTTATTTTGTACCGTTTATTCTGTGTGTTTCTTGCCAGTGAGGAATTTCATTTCACCCTGGTGTGTACAACAGTAAATCCATCCGAATCTGATTTCCTAGTTTTGCCCCCTTTCTACCCCATTCCCACTAAACCTATCCTCCCCACCCCATCACCAAGTTTCATGCCCTCCCTATACCGGGCTCATTAAGCTATACCTGAACATTTCACCCACTGGCTCTCCCTTCCTGCTGTATTTCAGATTATAACTTAAAACATCCACCGTTCCTTCTGTTGCTCAACCTGATGAGTTCCTTCAGCAAGCTGTGTCTTGCTCAGATTGCATAAGGTCATGAGACCTAGGAGCAGAATTAGGCCATTTGGCCCATTGTGTCTGCCCCGCCATTCCATCATGGCTGGTTTATTACCCCTCTCAACCCCATTCTTCCGCCTTCTCTCTGTAACCTTTGACATCCATAGTAATCAATATTGCTGCCTGTGGCAATAAATTCCACAAGTTCACCACCCTCTGGCTAAAGAAATTCCTCCTCATCTCTGTTCACCCTTGTATTCTGAACCTGTGCCCTTTGGTCCTAGACTCGCTCACAATTGGAAAGCACCCTCTCTACAACCACTCTGTCTTAATATTCAATAAGTTTCAATGAAATCCTGCCTCATTTTACTAAACTCCAGCAAGTACAGGCCCAGAGCCATCAAATGCTCCTCATACCTTAACCCTTTCATTCTCAGGATCATTCTCATGATCATTCTCATGAACCTTCTCTGGACTCTCTGCAGTGTCAGCACATCCTTTCTTAGATTTCAGCATCTGCAGTGCCTTGTGTCTCAGAAACTGCTGTCCATTCTCTCCCCTTTGCCTGATTCAGTTCACTCACTGACCCCATCACCCTCCTTGACAGATGAGATTGAGTACCTGGCTGATTCAGAATCTAACTGATACCACGTATGTTGATAAAATATAACCGCAATCTTGACGGATGTAATCTTAAAATATTAACAGTAATCAATAGATGTCAGCCGAGCCATTCCATACAGTGACAGCCTTGGGGACTTCACATATTGTAGAGGAGGCTTGCCTAATTTACTTTAAAATTTTAAAATGGAGAAGGATATGCTTTCAACCTTTAGCATTTAGATTTATTTCTCAAATGCACATTGAAACATACAGTGAAATTTATTGTTTGCAACTAGTCAAGTCAGCAAGGATTGTGCTGGGATAACGTAAGTGTTGCCACACTTATGGTGCCAGCATCACATGCCCACAACTCACTAACCCTAACCGATACGGCTTTGGACTGTGGGAGGAAACCAGAACACCTGGAGGAAACCCATGCGGTCACAGGAGAGAACGTATAAACTCCTTACCGGCAGTGGCGGAAATTGAGCCCCTACCAGTGATCATTGGCAATGTAAAGTGATGTGATACGTGGCATGACGGTCACAAGAAATTTATATTTGTGATTGCCTAAACAGCCTGAGTAAAGAGGAATCAATTCTTAAATTGGTTTTTAAAATATTTTCCAGAATTCTGGAATTAGTGGAGCTAATTCTGCACATTTTCCGGGGCAGAAATGGCTAATACAAGGGGGCATGATTTTAAAGTGATTGGAGGAAACTATAGGGTGGATGTCAGAGGTAAGTTTTTTTTTCACAGAGAGTGGTGAGTGTGTGGAAAGAGAAAGTCATGTCCCTAATGTATCTCAGAATCAGAATCAGGTTTATTATCACCAACTTATGTTGTGTAATTTGTTTGTGCAATGTACTCTGCCACAACACAACAAATTTCAAGACATATTCTCGGGTTTCCTCCCACACTCAAAAGACGAATTGGTTGGTAGGTTAATCAGTCACTGTCAGTTGTCCTGATTAGACTGAAGGATCCACTGAAGGATTTAAACCGCAGTTAAAATCTCCTCCCAGTATCAACATATAGTCATTTAAATTGGGAAGGGATGTGAATAAGTGTTTAAAAAATTCAGGATGATCAATATTCAGAGCATAAACATTAACCATAACCACATTTTTATTACAGAGTAGGCCAGTGATTACCAAAAATCTACCATTCGAATCCAAAATTGTTTCGTAATGAACAAATGAAATAGATGAAACTATAAAAATAGAACCGCCTTTCACTTTAGCCTGTGAATTAGAATGGTATTGTTGGCCCCTCCAAAACCTGAAAAAACGCTGATTTTCCTCTTCCTTCACATGAGTTTCTTGTGCAAAAATAATATGGGCATTCGTTCTGTGGAATACCTTGTAAATTTTTTTTCCATTTAATTGGATGATTTAAAGCGTTTGTATTCCACGAAACAAAAATAGTAATCTTATCTATAATTTTTCAAATTATAATTTTCATTATCATGTATTGCACTGTACTGCTGTCACGCAACAACAAAGTTCACAACAAATGCCAGTGATACTAAACCTGATTCTCCTTCTGATCTTGGGAGTGTTACGTATTCAGGCAACAATAAATATATGAGATCGGCAAGGGTTTCTTATAACAAACAACACGTTTATTAAACACAGAAAACAAACCCCCCCCAAAAGTAAACAAACACTACCGTAACCGGAAACAGCTGCTGAGCGGCAGCCCAAACAGTTCGTAAAGTGATATTCCAAAACAGTTCTTTAAAGTGGTATTGCCAAAAGTTCGATATGCTCACAGTCCATTTAAAAGGAGAGACTTTATAGGACGATTTAGGTTCTCTTTCACGTCGCTTGCTTCGATCCCCGACATCGAACTTCCCACAAAGAATTCACGAAACAGAACGGCTTAAAGGCACTGACCTTTCCTTCTCCACTACCTTCAATCCTTTCTAGGTAAACCTAGGGATTAACACGAAGATAGTCAACAAAATCCTTCCAAATAAG
This sequence comes from Hypanus sabinus, assembly GCF_030144855.1. Classification (NCBI taxonomy): domain Eukaryota; kingdom Metazoa; phylum Chordata; class Chondrichthyes; order Myliobatiformes; family Dasyatidae; genus Hypanus; species Hypanus sabinus. The sequence goes on from NC_082718.1 coordinate 31,678,966, forward strand.
GATCAAACAAAGGTCGCCCCCGTTTCACCGTAGAAAGCGATTCTCCTCGATCTTTAACTTCCAACTTCGAATCTTCACTCTCCTCTAATTTCGAACTAACAGAATCATAAAGAACCTGCTGGCAATAACCTTTTTAAACTTTAGGCATTAAATAAAAACTTCATCCTTCAGCTAAACTGTGTCATCACTTCAAACACGCAGTGGCATGAAGTCAACCTGGCAAATCCAGCCACGAACTGCCCCTCCTCACAGGGTGGGGTCTACCTTTTATAACCTGTAAAAAAAAACCCGTCACATGATCTCTACTGGCGGGAAAATGACGTCATTCCACCATCACAAGACCATCACCTCAAGTCCAGTACAGCTTCAACCCCAGTCACATGACAAGGGCTCCACTGTCATGTGTCACGAGTACGTAACAGGAGTAGGTGAAAAGGTTGGCACAACATCATGGGCTGAAGGGTCTGTACTTTACTGTAATGTTCTTTGTTCTATGTAATGCTTTGTCTGGTTTGAAGATGCTATTCAAATCCACGAAGCTGCAGTTGCTTTTAATTCGAGTTATTACTTCGAGTCATGCAGTTAAATGTCAAGCTGTTTTGTGTGGGTGATTTATGCTTAGCTTGGCAACTTCTCTGGAGATATTGAACTTATAAGCTGTGCACTACCTTTTTTTTTTACATCACATATAAAATCCACATTCAAATACCATTCTGAAAGAATTTCTCAGAATGCCGTGTATCTGCTGGTTACCATGTGTGGTCGGAATTGATAATAAGTGAAAGATTTACATTCAGTGGCCAGTTTATTAGGTATACCTGTACTCCTGCTCGATACTGCAAATGTCTAATTAGCCAATGATGTGGCAGCAACTCATTGTGTGAAAGCATGCTGACAAGGTCAAGAGGTTCAGTTGTTGTTCAGACCAAACATCAGAATGGACAAGAAATGTGACCTTAGTGACTTTGACCATGAAATGATTGTTGGTGCCAGATGGGATGGTTTGAGTATCTCAGAAATCACTGATCTCCTGGGATTTTCACACACAGCAGTCTCTAGAGTTTACAGAGAATGGTACAAAAAACAAAAACACATCCAGGGAGTGGCAGCTCAGTGGGCAAGAACGCCTTGTTAACAAGCGGAACAAGTGCTACACCTGCCCCTACACCTCCTCTCTCACTACTTTTTAGAGCCCCAAACAGGCCTTCCAGGTAAGGCAGCACTTCACCCATGAATCTGTTGGGGTCATCTACTGTATCCGGTGCTCCCGGTGTGGCTGCCTGTGTATTGTTGAGACCCGACGTAGATTGGGGGACTGCTTCACTGAACATCTACGACTCATCGCCAGAAAATGTGAGTTCCCTGTGGGTGGCCAGCTATTTCAATTCTACTTCCCATTCCCATTCTGACATGTCAGTCCTTGCCTCCTCTTCTCCCGCAATGAGTCCATGCCTCCTCTATAGCATATATTCCATCTTGATAGCCTCCAACCTGATGGCATGAACATTGATTTCTCAAACTTCTGGTAATTGCACTCTCCCCCCATCCACCCCTCACCATTCCCCATACCTCTTTCCTTCTCTCACCTTATCTCCTTACCTGCCCAACACTTCCCTCTGATGCCCCTCTCTCTTCCCTTTCTTCCATGGTCTTCTCTCCTCCCCTATCAGATTCCCCCATCTCCAGTCCTTTATCTCTTTTACCAATCAACTTCCCAGTTTTTTACTTCATCCCTCCCCTTCTCCTAGTTCTACCTATCACCTACCACCCTGTACTTCTTCCTCCCCTCTCCCCCATGTCTTACTCCAGCTTCTCCTCTTCCTTCCCAGACCTGAAGAAGGGTCTCGGTCCAAAACGTCAGCAGTTTACTCTTTTGCATAGATGTTGTCTGGCCTGCTGAGTTCCCTCCAGTATTTTGTGTGTGTTGCTTTAGACTTCCATCACCTGCAGATTTTCTTATGTTTATTAATGAGAGAGGTCAGCTTGGTACAAAGTGACAGGAAGGTGACAATAACTCAAATAACCGCACGTTAGAGCAGTGGTGTGCAGAAGAGCATCTTTGAACGCACAACACATTGAACCCTGAAGTAGGTGGGCTACAACAGCAGAAGACCACAAACATGTGCACAATGGTCACTGGGCCGCAAAGCATGAGCTACCAGGCCGCGAGGAAACATATGATTTGGCGATATGAAACGATGTGAGTCAGCTGCACCTTTCCTCGTTCCCTGTCACGCCCACTGTTGAACTTGAATGCACATGAGGGCATTATGCACGCAAAGTCATTACCCATTCGAGGTAATCATTTGCCTAAACGCAGTGATACCCTCGCGCCAGGGATCACTGGTTGGCCTCGGGAAACCGGCCGCCTTGTGCAGCTGGGGAGAAGTGCCATTGCTACTGGCCTGGAGTGTGGACAGATGGGTGCCACCTCTAACCCTGTTTAGCACACCGAACGTTCGTGGCAAACCTGGTACTAAAATATCTGCAAACAATCTAATTCGGGCTCAGGGTTTCAGAGCAGCTACCTCGCTGCGATCTACTGAAGGTCATCCCTCCAGTCAAACTTTTTGTCGGCCGATAGATCCTACCTACCTACAAGGAGGGCAGGCATGCTCCACGCTCAGTCGGTTGCTCTCTCCGGACTGAGACCGCCACGGCCCCAGCACGGAGACCTTCGGCCCTTACCTTGTCCTCACCCCACCCATGAACAGCCGCACCTGGCCAAGGTGTCTGGCAGCGGGCGGGCGGGAGGCTGGAGTTCGGGCCTGGGGGCTGTCTAATGAGGCAATGAGGCCCTCAAAACTGCTTCGGTACCTTGAGTCCAAGCACCCTGCACTTAAAGACAAACCTGTTGAGTTTTTGAGTGGAAAAAGCTAAATTGCAGAATAGACTGGACATATCGAACCTCCTTCAAGTATCACTGTCTCCCATCAGCCCATGATGAGACTGTCTTGTTGCAGGGAAACTAGGCCAGGGCTCCCACTAATTCAGCAATATTGGTGTGTTGCAATGATTTTATATGTTCATACGAGGAAAATATGCGCTGTGTGTTTAATATCCTAACGTTACTTAAAACATTATGATGCTATTGACTTATAAGTGAGTTATAAGTGACTTATCACTATATTCATGCGAGGAAAATATGTACTGTATGTTTAATATTAAATTCATTAGATAAACCCTTTTAGTAATGAAATTGAGTGTAGTAGCCACTTATAAGTGACTTATATTTGACTTACTACCTATATTCTGGTTGTGATTAACCCCCCTCCCCTCCCCTGTCGGCCGGTCTGCAAGAATATTGTCAATATTAAACTGGTCCATGGTGCAATAAAGGTTGGTGACCCCTGCTTTATTAGATAAAGGGGATACATGAGCCCCGGTCTCAACTTTTGCTTATCACAGCAATCTTATTGCAAACCTCCACCATTCCTGTCTCTGTTAACCTGAGGTCACCCAATGGTCTGTCTTCTGCATCTGAAATCACACCATTTTATTCATCCACAACCCCACACCCTCCCCAGGTATGCTAATCCCAGTGATATATTCCCCTGCTTCAGTAATCTCCCTCTTCACTGTTACTGTATTCTGCATTCTGTTATTGATTTAGCATGTTTTAATGCTGAGGCTTTATCAGGCATTGGTCAGTCCGCACTTACCATTTTGTGAGCAGTTTTGAGCCCCTCTTCTAAGAAAGGATATGCTGGCATTGGAGAGCGCCCAAGGAGGTTCACAAGAATGTGAATCTCCTGCAGGATTGAAAGGATTAATGTATGAGGTGCATTTGATGGCTCTGTGCCTGTTTAGAAGAATAAGAAGGGGGGGGGGGGATCCCATTGAAACCTATCAAATAATTGAAAGGCCTATGAGTGGATTTGGAGAAGATAACTCCTTTAGTGGGGGAGTCTAGGACCAGAGACACAGCCTCAGAATAGAAGGATGTCCCTTTAGGACTGTGGAAATCATTGCCATAGTGCCTATAGAGGCCCAGTCTTTGGGTATATTTAAAGCAGATATTGATAAGTTCTTGATTAATCAAGGGTTCAAAGATTACGAGAAGTCGGGAGAATGGGGTTGAGAGGGATAATAAATCTGCCATGATGGAATGGCAGGGCAGACTTAATGCCCCAAATTTCTTGTTTCTGTGTCTAATGATTAAAAAATTGGTTCCATGTTCTGTCTGCCGTTTCTGTATATAGAAACCGAGGTCAGCAGCTAACATTACTGCAGGTAAACGCAGGTATGTCCCCTACCTGTCCATTAGTCCGTACCTCTGCTGATCTTAGATTCCATTCCTCCCTCTCCTGTTGTCATTTGTGTCCACACTGGATACGGTTCCATGATTTCTGGTTCCCTGTGGTTTCATTATCAAGGACTCCCACCATCCAGGCCATACTCTCACCTCGCTGCTGCCATAGGACTGGAGGTACAGTAGCTTTAGGTCCCACACCACCAGGTTCGCATTACCCCTCAACCATCAGGCTCATGAACCAGTGTGGATAACTTCCCTCACCTCAACAGTGAACTGTTTTCTCAGTCTCTGACTCACTTTCAAGGACTCTACAACTTATGCTTTCAGTATTTTTTGCACAATTTGTTTGTTGTCAGAAAATTGGTGTATTACTGTCAACTGTACTGAGATACAGTGAAAAGCTTGTCTTGCATACTGTTCGCACAGATCAGATCATTCCATTGAGGTAGAACAAGGTAAAACAATAACAGAATGCAGAATTAAGTTTGTAAATCAATCTTGACAAGCAATTTAAATTCTCTGATTTCATCGCATCATTGTCACTGAGGTCTGATATGGTCATGCTGTCAGAAACCTCAAAGCAGCTGGTCATAGTAGAACTGACAGTGCCAATGGAAGACTAGATTGAGGAGGCATTTGAACTGAAGAAAGCCAAATACCAGGAGCTGGTAGAGCAGTGTCAGAGACGGGGGTAGAGGGCATGGTGCGAGCCTGTAGAAATGAGGTGCAGAGGTTTTGCTGGTTGCTTACTCTGCAGAATCTACTCTCTCCTTGGCAATACAGAGGCTGCAAAGAAAAGAGCCACCAGGACCATCACAGAGCCTCCAGATGGTGATGTGTCAAGAGGGGTGACACTGCTGGAACACAAGCTGGGGCTTGATCAACCCTGACTGGGTCGCCTGGGCGAGAATGTCTGATGTTGAAAGACCCAAAGAGCCCAATGACCCTAGATTATATCACTTGATGATGTGTCCCAGCACCCCCTAGGATATATCTCAGCAGCTTCAGAGGAAGTACAATAATGCACAAGGCCATAATGAGGTAGTTTGTGAGGCAAGGAACCCATTTTATCATACTAGGGAATCATTTAGTAGCCCTATAACAGTGGGGTTGAAATGTCTTTGAGCCTAGTGGTATGTGATTTTAGGCTTTTGCATTTTCTGCCTGATGGGTGAAATAAGAAGAGAGAATGTCCGGGTGGTTGATGATGCTGGCTGCTTTACCGAGACTGTGAGAAGTGTAGACAGAGTCCATGGAGGGGAAGTTGATATCTGTGGGAGCCGTGTCCACAACTCTACAGTTTCTTGTGGTCACGTGCAGACCGTTTGTAATAGCAAGCTGTGATGTATCCAGATAAGATGTTTTCTGAGGTGCAGAAATTGATGAGTGTCAAAGGGGACATGCCATATTTCTTCGGTTTCCTGCATCAACCCCAGTTGCCCAAGAATCGGGGGGGTGGGGGGGGAGAGCGGTGAAGAGCCTGCCACTCTGATGGGCCTGGTGTCACATATCGCCCAGCCCAAGTTAGGACAGCAAATTTTCTCTACCAGAAGAACATCAGGAGACCAGATGGGATTTTAAGGCTTTTCAGTAGCTCTTAGTTAATGTCACAAAGAATTATTTCTTTATAAATTCCAGATTTTTATTTATATTCTTAGATTTAAATTCCCCAGTTGCCCTGGTGGGAACTGAACTCATAGCTCATGATCACTGATGCTGAACTCTGATTGCTGGTCCCATAACTAACCATCGCACCACCAGTTATATACTCAGTGGGCCCAGTCGTGGTAACCATAGAGACTTCATCTTCACACATTTCCCTCTAAAGCAGTCTGGTTGGAGATCCTGGAAATGCAGAACTCATCAGCCGACTGAGCACATTGTTTGGCCAAGAATAGATTTAATTTCCTTTACAACCCCTGTCCTTTGAGCCAGATTGTAAGATGTTTCTCTGTAATCAGGCAGTGAGCTACAAGTGCACCTCGTGACAATAACAAACCTTCTCTGGTTGTAAGCTGGTAAATTGTTTAGTATTGTCACTTGTTCAGTGAGAAGATTTGTCTTGCAAGCCATCCATACAGATCATTTCATTACAACAGTGCATTGAGGTCGAACAAGCTAAAACAATAACACAGTTCAGAGTAAAGTGCTACAATTTACAATAGGTCCAGAGGAGGCTCATGAGAATGACCCCAGGAATAAAAGAGTTAATGTATGAGAAATGTTTGATGGCTCTGGGTCTGTGCTTGTTGGAGTTTAGAAGAATGAGGGGGAATCTCACTGAAACCTGCCAAATATGGAAAGGAACACACACAAAATGCTGGAGGAGCTCATCAGGTCAGGCAGTATTGATAAATGTTGGAGGAACTTTTCCTCCAACTTTTTGATGTGGAGAGAATGTTTTCTATAGTAGGGGAGTCGAGGATTAGAGGGCACACTCTCAGAATAGAAGGACGTCCGTTTAGAACAGAGATGAGGAGGAATTGCTTTAGCCAGAGGGTGGTGAATCTATGGAATTCATTGCCACAAAGAGCTGTAGAGGCCAAGTGATTGGATGTATTTAGAGATTAATATATTCTAGATTAGTCAGGTTACAGAAAAAAGGCAGGAGAATAGGATTGAGAGAGATAATAAGTTAGCCATGATGGAATGGCAGAGCAGACTTAATAGGGCGAATGTGGTGTGCTGAGTATACATCACAGCTTGGTATGGCAACTGGTCTGCACATGACCACAAGAAACTGTAGAGAGTTGTGGACACAGCTCCCACGGAAATCAACCTCCCCTCCATGGACTCTGTCTACACTTCTCACTGCCTCAGTAAAGCAGCCAGCATCATCAACCACCCAGACATTCTCCTCTGTCTTATGATCTTAAGTGGTTTTCACATATCAATAGATTCGGCTGCCAACATTGTAAGAGAACATCACATCAATGCATCATGGTAGTAGTTGAGACTTAATCCTAAACAGTCTAAAAGGCTTTTGACAGTGTGCAGATACAAAGGCCTTATAATAGTCGGTAACCAATTTATTGTCAGATGCACAAGTCCATGTATGTACAGGTGTAATGCAAAACTTTAGTGTTGTAACAACAACCTTGTGCTCAACGTTAGAAAGACCAAGAAATTGATTGTGGACTTTAGAAAGGAGAGAGAACACACCCCAGTCCTCATCGAAGCATCAGAAGTGGGAAGAGTGAGCAGTTTCAAGCTCCTGGGTGTTAACATTTTTCATGATCTTTCCTGGGCCCAACATATTGATGCAATTACAAAGAAGGAATGACAGCAGTTATATTAGGAGTTTGAGGAGACTTGGTATGTCACCAGAAATACTTGCAAATTTCTGCAGATGTACAGTGGAGTGCATTTTAACTGGTTGCATCATCATTTGGTATGGAGGGGCAAATGCACAGAATTAGAAAATCTGCAGAAGGTTGTAAACTTCAGCCAGCTCCATCAGGCACTAGCCTCCCCAGCATTGAGAGCATCTTGAAAAGGTGACGCCTCAAAAAGGTGACATCCATCATTAAGGATCCCCGTCACACAGGATGTTGCCTCTTCTCCTTGCTCCAGGGAGAAAGTATAGGAGCCTGAAGAGACACACTCAATGTTTCAGGAACAGTTTCTTCCCGATCGCCATCAGATTCCTCAATGGATAATGAACCCATGAACACTCTCTTTGTCCACTAATTATTTAATTTAATTTTTATTTAAATATACAGTACTGTGTAATAGTCTTAGGCACTTAGGATACTGAAGATTGTTGCACAGTTCTGTAGCAATTTTATGTTTTTGCACTGTACTGTTGCCTCAAAAAAAAAATTTCATGACATATGTGAGTGATGATAAACCTGAAACTGATATGGTTCTCTATTGTGGATTGAGAGTGGGAAGGGGGCAGGGAGATGGGAATCATGGTTGGGAAAAGGGGACTGGAGAGGAGAGGGATTGGGAAGCACCAGAGAAACATTCTGTAGTAATCAATAAACCAATTGTTTGGAACCAAATCACCTTGCCTGGTGTCTCAAGGTGGGGTGTGTCTGTACCCGTGCCACCCCCTGTCCCATTCCTGGCACTCCTTCTCTGCCACCTGTCCCGTGTGTGTGTGTTTAATATATATACACACACACACACACACACACACACACACACACACACACACACACATACTTCTGCAGACTTGTACTTCTTATTGTAATCTCTAATTTCTATTACTCAATGCAGGCGCAAAACAGCAAATTTCACGATCTACTGTATGCCAGTGATATTAAACCTGATTGTGATTTGGCTTCTTAGTTGCAACTGCTTCACAGGCACATAGCATCGGATGCATAACATTCTCACAAAAAATGAAAATTAAACGTAAATTATGCAGAAGATTTGCAAGAATGAACACAATTGAACCAAAAACAAAGTCTATTTTAGTGCACAGTGCACAGTTTAGTGCAGAATTGTAATGATAGGTTGTGCTGATGGTTGAAAAACTGACTGTGTTTGAAGCAAAGTAGCTTCTGCCAGATGGAAGCTGTGAGAAGGTGGCTTGGCTTAGATCAGCGGTTCCCACACTTTTTATGCCATGGACCAATATTTTAAGCAAGGGGTCCATAGACCCTGGTTGGGGATCTTTGATGATCAGTGTTGCCTACTTAAGGCAGCATCTTCTGTAGATACTACTGATGGTGGGGAGGGATGTGCCATGATGTGCTGGGCAGAGTCCACCACTCTCTGCAGTTTGTTATGTTCCTGTGCATTCAGATTGCCATACCAGAACATGATACAACCAATCAGGATAATTTCAGTGGTATTGCTGTAGAAATTTGTTAGACTGACTGTGACATGCCAAGCCTCCTTAACCTAAGCAAAATAAAGATGCTGATATGCCTTCATCCACAGTCTCATGAAGATCTTACAAATAGCAGGTATCAGCCAATTGACCCAAGGACAAGCGAAAAGGTAAACTAGAATGCAGAGTGCAGGTGTATGTGGAATGAACTACCAGTGCTTGAGGCAGGTGAAAAAACAACCTGTAAAACACAGCTGCAGGGATGTGCTAAGTCGAATGACGTGGACGATTATGGTCTTTCCATGACCATGATTGTTCTAGGCAAATTTTGCCATGGAAGTGGTTTGTCACTGGCTCCTTCTGGGCTGTGTCTTTACAAGATGGGTGACCCTAGCCATTATCAAGACTCTTCAGAGATGTCTGCCTGGCGTCAGTGGTCACATAACCAGGACTTGAATTACTCATCTGACCATCCACCACCTGCTGCCATAACTTCACGTGACCCTGATTGAGTTGGCTAAGGAGGCACTCTACCTAGCCCAAGAGTCATCTGCAGGCTAGTGGGGGGAAGAAGAGCCTCATTTCTCCTTTGGTAGAGACAAATCTGCACCCTGCCACCCAGGTGGGGGAATAGGAAAGGTTTAGAAGGATATGGGCCAAATGCAGACAAATGGGATGAGTTGAGATGGTCAGCAGCAACTGGTTGGGCCAAATGTCCCTACGATTCACGTGTGATGGAAATTTGGCCTCAACTCCACGTTTTTGACCCTGGACTCTCTAATCTGGGAATACAGATCTATAATTCCTTTAAAGTGGGGTCACAGGTAGATAGGGTTGTAAAGAAAGCTTCTGACACCTTGGCCCTCATAGTACGGAATATACAAGATGAAACGTTATGTTGAAGTTGTATAAGACGTTGCCAAGGCCAAATTTGGAAGTTTGTGTACAGTTTTGGTCACCTACCTACAGGAAAGATGTAAATAAGATTGAAAGAGTACAGCGAATATTTACAAGGATGTTGCCAGGACTGGAGGACCTGGGTTATAGGGAAAGGTTCAATTGGTTTGGACATTATTCCTTGGAGCATAGGATAATAAGGGGAGATTTGATAGAGGTAAGGGGTATAGATAGGGTAAATGGAAGCAGCCTTTTTCCACTGAGGTTGGAACTAGAGGCCATGGGCTAAGGGTGAAAGGTGAAAAGTTTAAGGGAATCCTGAGGGGGAACTTCTTCACTCAGAGGAAATCCTGAGGGTGGTGAGAGAGTGAAATGAGATGCCAACAGAAGTGGTGGATGCAGGTTCGATTTCAATGTTTAAGAGAAGTTTGTCTAAGTACATGAATGGGGGGGGGTGTTATGGAGGGCTGTGGTGTTGGTGTAGATCAATAGCATTAGACAGAATAATAGTTTGGCATGGACTAGATGGGTAGAAGGGTCTGTTTTTGTGCTGCAGTATTCTATGGCTCCAAGGCAGGGGCTCCCAACCTTTTTTATGCCGTGGACCTCTACCATTAACCGAGGGGTCCATGGACCACAGGTTGGGAGCCATAGCTCCAAAGAGGTGGTCTGGGTTATGAATAAAGCTAGTAATCTTGGGTAATGAGGTCTAAAGTGGAGCAATTAATCCACTGCTTGCAAACTGTGCAAGCAAATGGTTCTGTTTCTTCAGTTCCTCCTGAGAACCAAATATTCAATTTGCTAATCATCTGGCAGGGAGTCCCAGGCATTTTGCATATCCATTGAAGACAGAACCAAGCACAAATGAATTAAAAATTCCACTGTTGGCTGCCAGTTCACATTTCGCCACTGGCCTGTTGTGAACAAGGAACCATGTGTCTTCAAACTTCTTATAGACCTGCCTGACCTTAGGATTAATGTGTGGAAACTGGAACCAGAGTTAATTGGTAAATTGGTTTATTATTGTCACACATGCTAAGGTACGGTGAAAAGCCTTGTTGTGCATGCCATCTATACAGATCATTTCATCACATCTGTGCATTGAGGTAGTGCAAGGGTAAACTATAACGGAATGCAGAATAACGTGTAACAGTTACGTAGAGAGTGAAGAACCAGTAGACAATAAGGTGTAAGCCCACCACAAAGTAGATTGTGAGCCTGTTCAGTATGACAGTGGGATAGAAGCTGCCTTGAGCCTGGTTTCTGGCTTTGGTATCTTCTGCCTGATGGGAGGGAGGAGAAGAGAGGTTGCAAAGGGTAGGTGGGGTGCTGGCTGTTCTCCTGAAGCAGTGGGAAGTGTAGATGGAGTCCATGGAGGGAGGTTGGATTCCGTGACGCACTGAACTGTGTCCACAACTCCCTGTAGTTTCTTTTGGTCTTAGGCAGAGCAGTTGCCATACCAAGCTGTGATGCATTGAGACAGCATGCTCTCTGTACATCGATAAAGACTGGTGAGGGCCAACCTGGATGTGCTGATGATGGATTGGGTGACAGTCAAGAGACGCCTACATAGTTGGATGCTTTGATTTTTGAAGCTGTGCTCATCCAGACAAGTGGTGATCATTCCACCACACTCCTGACTGGTGCCCGGTAGATGGTGGGACAGAGTTCAGGGAAAGGGGTGGGTGGGTCCTCTGATATGCTATTGTAGCCATAGTATTTATGTGCTTGATTCCCTTGAGGTGCTGGTCAGTGGTTACACTGCAAGATGTCAAGATCGGTCTGTTGGACTCTCCCTTAATCAGAATGAGGTTTATTATAACAGACATTATGTCATGAAATTTGATGTTTTGCAACAGCAGTACATTGCAGAAACATAGGGATTACTATAAGCAGGGGCCCTCAACCTTTCTTCTGCCATGGACCCCTACTGTTAGCCTAGGTAGGGGTCCATGGATCCCCATGTTGGGGACCTCTGTTATAAGTTATGTCGTGGCTATCACTCAAAGTCGAGGATGATGGTCTTCGTTCCATTGATCTATCACAGATTGAAGACGCCTGTGCGTGTATTTGTTTAACGTGTATTTGTTTAACGTGTATTTGATGTTGCACTGAAAGAAGCACACGATACTTCACAAATCAACCAACTGATTCCAATGGCATGGAAACCACAACAATTGGAGCTGATGGATTTGTTGCAGCCTTCATCTGCCTTCATAGCCATTGAGTTCAAAGTAACTTTGTCTGCCTGTTCCACCGTTGAGGACTTGGTTGGATTGTTCTTTGTCAGGGACCTCACCCTCAACCTTACTGCCATGGATGACCCTACCAGGAGCATAGCTCCAGACAGCATCACTCTCGGGATCTCAGGACCACACAGGCTTCTCCACCATGACAAAGTGACAATCCATGGAGAAGTATAAGTTATAAAAATAAGCAAATAGTGCAAATGACAATTAATGGGTTTGTGTTCATGGATTCGTGGACCGTTCAGAAATCTGATAGTGAAGGGGAAGAAGCTGTTCCTGAATGGGTGAGTACGGGTCTTCAGTCTCCTGTACCTTCTCCTCAATGGTAATAATGAGAAGATGGCATGTTCTGGTTGATGAGGATCCTTAAGAATGGATACTGCCTTTTTGAGGCACAGCCTCATGAAAATGCCCTTGATGACAGGGAGAGTTGTGCCCATTATGGAGCTGGCTGAGTCTACAATGCTCTGCAGCCTCTTGTGGTACAGCACCATTGGAGCCTGTATACCAGACAGTGATGCAACACTGTTTATCTGTAGAAATTTGCTAAAGACATTGGAGACCTACTAAATCTCTAAAACTCCTAATGAAGGAGATCCACTGGTGGTGTGCCTTCTTCATGATTGCATTAATATGTTAGATTACCTTAATGCCAGTTGTTAACTTGCTTTATTCACACTGTCCATAATAAGCGCATTCCAGAAATGGGGGTAGACACTTTAGGTCACGGTGTGACTGTAGATGGCGCTTCAGAAAGGCAAATCTTTCCTTCAGAGTCAAAGTGGAGTTTATTGTCATCTGCACAAGTACATGTGTGCAGAGGTGCAATGAAAATCGCACTGCAGCAGACAGGAAAGCTCTGCGATGGGTAGTCAAAACTGCCCAATGCATCACAGACACCAGCCTACCCACCATCTGGGACATATATATAGCAAAGGTGCCAGCTCATGGACTGTTTGACACACTGCCATTGGGGAAGAGGCTACGTAGCATCCACACCAGGTCCCCCAGACTCAAAAACAGTTACTTTTCCCAAGCAGTAAGGCTGATCAACTTCTCCGCCACTACTTTATTATTTACCGTCATCTTATGTACAGCCTAGTGTCACCTTATGGACATACAATCAATCTGTGTATACAATCTATGTTTATATTTATTTGGTGTTTTATTATTGTGCTCTTTATCTTTTGTGTTTTTTGTGCTGCATCGGATCTGGAGTATTTTGTTCCCTTTACACTTGTGTACTGGAAATAACATTAAACAATCTTGAATCTTAAAAATCTTGCAGCAGCATCACAGGCACATAGCATCAGATAAGCAGCCTTCACAAGAAAGAGACATTAATAATACACAATTTTTACCAGAAAGAACACAATTAGAATAAAAAGAATCAAATCCATGTTGGTGCAAAGTGACCAGAACTGTGCTAAACTGTCATGATTGGAGTTGTGCCAATTGGTTCAAGAACCGAGTGGTTGAATGGAAGGAAGTAGCTGTTCCTGAACCTGGTGGTGTGGGTCTTCAAGCTCCTATACCTCTTACACGCTAGGGGCTGCGAGAAGATGGCATGGCCTGGATGGTTGGAGTCTTTCATGATGGGTGATGCCTTCTGGAGGCAGCACTTTCTGTAGCTACCAGTGGTGGGAAGGGATGTGCCCATGATGCATTGGGCTGATTCCACTGCTCTCTGCAGCTTCTTGCATTCCTGTGCTTTTGAATTGCTGTGCCAGAAGAGTCAAGATACTTTCAATTGTACGTCTGTAGAAGTTTACTAGAGTGTTCAGTGACAACTCAAGTCTCTAACCTCCTGAGAGAGTAAAGACATTGACATGTTTGCTTCGTAATTATACCTATGTGCTGGGCTCTGGACAGCCTGGCTGATATGTTAACGCACAGGAACTTAAAGTTGCTGACTCTCTCCACTGCCAATCCGTCAATGTAGACTGGTACATGTTTCCCACCTAAAGTCTATAATCAACTCTTTGGTTTTATTGACATTGAGTGAGAGATTGTAGTTGCAGTACCACTCAACCATGCATCCTCTCTCGCTCCTGTCTACTGACTCATCACCACCCTGTGATTCACAGCAAGCATTATTTTATGGGCCAACGCCTCTGCTCAAAATTAAACTCAAGAGACTGAACTTTCGTCCTCACAGGGTCTGGGTTAAAAAAAAACAAACGGCTTTATTCCCCGTTCCCAAAGGCCAGATATGAGCCCGTGCCACAGAGGTCTCATTCTCCTGCCTTGCCTCCATTTCTCTGTGTGCACCCGGAATGATTGACAGTCCCCCCTGTGTGCCCTACCTTGCTGGACGGGTAACACTGAGACCAGTTGGTCTGCTCATTCCAGAGTCAGGTGGCACTGGGGAGTGCAATCCACTCGAGACATTAACATTCTGTGTATCCATTTCTTCCTGCATGACACTAGATTCACTGTGTGCTGGAACCGAGTATCTTCCAACAGAATATAATGCTCTTCTAAAATTCCTCTGCAGTGGTATAGACCCCCCCTTATAATAGACTTGGCCAGTATCCTTTGCTATATTCATGGCATTCTCTTGTGCTGTATGAGTTAGTGCCCTTTCTTAGCCTCATACTAATAGAGGGGATCCTGACAATAAGCCATTGATAGACTGCCTGTGCAAATGCTTAAGGACTTGAGGCAGTTTCGGCAAGCTGGCTGAACCCCGCACAAAGCCCTTCAGTGTGGATAGTCATCTTTAAAAGGTCAGCAGGGAGCTGTAAAGAGCTCAGATTCTGGAAGAGGCAGCCCCCTTGTAAGCATCGCCCTTCGTATGCAATCGTCCTTCCCAGCCTCAGATAAAGTGCCCCGTCTGTGTAGGATGCCAAGGGAGCTTCTTTGAGAACTTTCCGGTGGAAGCAGTTCCCCGTTGAACTTGGAAAGCTGTGAGAGGATTGGAGCTGTAGTTTTGGATGAGCATCTGGTGCTTGGAGCCGGACGGGACAAGGAAAATCCAAAACCTCTTGCAGGTCACGATGACGTTGGCCACAAAACTAGAAGACTTGGAAGTTAAGATGGAGCATCTCCTGATGGATGTGTTTGTAAGTACTGCATACATTCTTAACTGGCAAATCATTGTAATGTTGAAAAACTAGACCCGGAGCGAGAAATTCTCAGGTACTGTGCCCACAAGGAATGCTTTCTTAACCATTTAAACATAAAACCAGATCATCAAATATCATGACTCAGATTCTTCCCCTCCTCCATCAGGTTTCTGAACAGACAATGAACTATGTACATTGCCTCAATTTTTTTTCTTTTTGTTCTCTTTTTTGCACTACTTATTTAATTAATTAAAATATATTATGTATTGCAGTGCACTGCTGCCGCCAAACAGCAAGTTTCACGACATGTGCCGGTGATACTAAACCTGATTCTGATTCTGATTCGGACTCTGAGATCATCATAAACTCTTGCTGTGTTGTAAATGTGACAATTACTTGCAAACCCGTAAATGATTTTGCAGGGAGATTGCTGAAGGAGTCACAAGGCTAAGTTAGGACAGAGTCCTTCAGTACCAGGAGATACTGTTAACTCCTGCTCACTGGGGCTACAACAGTGTCACAGGGTTATACAGCACCACAACAGGCCCTTCAGCCCAACTCGTCCATGCTGATCAAGGTTGCTTCTTGAGCTAGTCCAATTTGCATTTTGGGGGTTTGATGTTTTTCTTTGAAGGGTTTCTATGGTTTCCTTTATTTTATGGCTGCTTGTGGGGAAGATGAATCTAGAGTTGTATGCTGCATTCTTACTTCGATAATAAATGTACTTTGACCTTTGAATTTGCCTGTGTTTGGCCAATATCCTCCTATCCTGTAAACCTGTCACCATTCTTGAAGCAGCAAATCAGTGTTTTCCTTCATGATGTCAACTCCGGGAAATTATTCAAAGTTCAATCTAAATTTATTATGTAATTTTACAGGAAAAAAGAAATAATAGAATTTACAAAAGAATTATAAATAAACAAGAACATTCTGTGCAAATAAAAACATAATCCTGAGGATAAGGATTATAAAGGATCCTTCAAAGTGAGTCTGTAGATCATACAACTGTAGGTCTGTTCAGAGTAGTAGTGAGTGAAGTTATCCACACTGGTTCAGGAGACTAATGGTTTTAGGGTCATAACTGTCCTGGACCTGGTGGTGTGGGAACTAAGGCCTAATGGTAGTAACAAGAAGAGGGCGAGGCCTGGATGGATAGAAGACCCAAAAGAGGAGACCTGATGAAGGTTTTAAGATTTTGAGGTGCATAGATAGACAGACTATTTTTTTCCCAGGGCTGAAATATCAAATACCAGAGGACATGCATTTAAGATGAGAGGAGGTAATTTTAACGGAGATGTGAGGGGCAAGTTTTTACACAGAGCAGTGGGTGCTTGGAATGCACTACTCAGGGTGGTGGTAGAGGCAGATAGGATGGAGGCATTTAAGAGGCCCTTAGATAGGCACATGAATGTGCAGGAAACAGAACGACATGGACCTGGTGAATGCAGAAGGGATTATTTTAGTTTTGCATTTAATTACACTTTAAATTAGCTTGCAACAATATCACGGGCTGAATTGCCTGTCCCAGCACTGTGTGCTGTGATCTATACTGTAATTTCCTGTTCAGCAGTCTGTCGTACTGAGGAGAAGGTGAAGATGTTTGAACTGTGCAGTTCGCATATATTATGTATAAATAATTTTTTTTGTGTGTGTGACTAAATATTTACTTTTTATCTTATATGTGCTATATGTGCCTTGTGCTGTGTATAACTACAGGTACTGTGTTTTGCAACTTAGCACCAGAGTAATGCTGTTTCAATTAGCTGTATTCACGAGTATTTGTGTATGGTTGAATGACAATTAAACTTAAAACTTGAACTTGCAGGCAACACTACCGAGTAAGAGGGGATTATTTAAACTAAGGTTATTACAGCTGGGGATGGTAATGGGGATGAGCTCCCACAATCTATTAAATGCTCCCAAATAGCCTCTGGGAAATAAGTCCAGCTCCTGGCATTCACGTGTGCCTTAGCTACTAAGCCAGGTGGAAGCATTTCTACTGCCAGGAGAAGGGGCAAAGGCGGGTTACTGGCGCTTTATTTTGACTGTTCATTTACTGATGTAAAAGATATGTTCCTGCAACTTAAGCATTTCTGAGAGGCTGACGTAGTCAGAGCAGAACAAGATCCCACAAACAAGACTGTGCTGGTGGTAGGTCGACTAGTGGGCAGAATGTTGGCCAAGGGTCCGCCGTCTTCAAGGCTTGGGCACCCACCTGAGACAGTACGGAGTACACGCTTCCTATTATGCTCTACACCATGGATCGTTGCCCTTTTAGGAATAGCCCCAGCGCTGGGCATTTTGATACCTGCCAAATTAAACTGTGTGTTCAATACCCGTTGTTCACATAAATAGAACCCAAGCCACTGGTGGGTATACCTCTCCGCGTACATTATGCAGCTAGACAGCAGATCAGTAGACTCACTCAGTGAAAATACCCTCACAATTAATTTACTCAGTCAGGGGTTTAACCCTTGCTTTCTGCCGGCCACACATCTGATAATGGAGTTTAGTGGTAAGTAAAGAGCCATTCAATAACCAAAATGAAAATAGCAGCTGCCTTTCAATAGTCCAGATGAATAATACATTGTTTCCAGTTTGTGAGTAATAGAATTCCTATTGTACTTAATGCTGTAAACCATGGGTTTACCCTTTATAATACATCTCGCTCATGTTACACCAAGGGAGAAGGAAGCTGTCGTCATGGCCGCCTCTTTACTCAAGTAGTTTTAGAACCTTTTGCACCACTGGGGAGGGAGAGGAGGAGAGAGGAGAGGGTGTGTGTGTGTGTGTGTGTGTGTGTGTGTGTGTGTGTGTGTGTTTATAAATCAGCTCTGCTACTGAGTGCTGTCAGACAGTGCTTGTATTAAAGAGATGCCTAATTGTAGAGTTTAAAGATTCAATCTTATTT
Organism: Hypanus sabinus; assembly: GCF_030144855.1. Taxonomy (NCBI): domain Eukaryota; kingdom Metazoa; phylum Chordata; class Chondrichthyes; order Myliobatiformes; family Dasyatidae; genus Hypanus; species Hypanus sabinus. The sequence continues at coordinate 31,697,129 of NC_082718.1, forward strand.
GTCACGTGCACATCAACACATACAGTGAAGTGCATCATTTGCCTTAACAAGCAGCACACCCAAGGTAGCCTGCAAGTTTCGCTACACATTCCGGTGCTAGCATAGCATGCCCACTACGCTCAGGCAGAACAACGCAGAACACAAGTGACAAAACGACAACAACAAAAAACAAGCCCCGTTCATCCACACACATACACGGTCCTTTAACGCCAGGGCAGGCCTCCAGCTCCAGCAGACATGGGTTCAGGCCTGCAGACACAAGCTTCGACTTCCCCAGTGGACTTGCAAAGATTCACAGACTTGGCTCCGGCCAATGGGCCTTGACTTCCGGACCTAATTCTCAACTCCCAGGCATTGATTCAGGACATGCTGGTCATTGAACACTAAGCCTTGGACTCCAGATTTGTCAATGACGGGACCCCAACACCAGGTCTTGAACTCTGGGCTTCATTAATGACGGGACCTCAAACACTAGGCTTCAAATTCCAGACTCACCGATGACAGGACCCCAAACACCAGGCGTTGGACTCCAGCCTCATCAATGATAGAATATCAAACACAAAGTCTTGGACTCTGAAATCGTCAATGATAGAACCCCAAACACAAGGCCTTGAACTCCAGTTGATTTTAATTTAAATTATAAATTATTCCACACGAATTGTAGATAAGACAACAGAACAACAGAAATGATGAGGCGGAATTAGTTATTTTCCAAAAAAAAAGATGTATTTTGTTGAAATGAACGCAGAATGAAAGGGAGTAAGTTTACAGTCTAACCTCAAGGTTTGTTAATGTATATAAATTCCTTGATGTGTTTGCCAACACCACATAAAACTGTAGATTTATTGGAGGGTAGTCGCCATTCAGTGTGTTTACCAGGCTTGTCTCATTTGATTGAATATTATTTGTCTTTGAACATCTGTTTCATTGAACTTTCCAAACAGTGAGTGTGTTTGATGTTTCTGGGACTGTACAGAAAGATGAAGGTAAGGGTCTCATCTAGCCTACTGGATACTAAAAGGCCTGGCTGGAGTGGATGTGGAGAGCATGTTTCTATGAGCAGGAGTGTCCAGGATCTGAGGACATAGCCTCAGAATTGAAGGACATCCCTTTAATACTGAGATGAGGAGGAATTTCTTCAGCCAGAGGTTGGAGATTATGTGGGATTCACTGCCACAGATGGCTGTGGAGGCCGAGCCATTGGGTGTGTTTAAGGCAGAGATTGAGAGATTCTTGATTGGAGGCAAGGGACAGGCTGGTTCAGTCTGGTGCTCCCCGAGGTTTACTCGTCTCTGGACTAAACTGAGGCTGTGGCTTGTAATTAACAGGCTTCTGTGAACTTACTTTCATAACTTCAATTCTGAATGCTACTTGCTTACTTTTATTGTTTGCACTATTTGTTTTTTTTCTCTGCACGTTGGCTGTTTGACAGTTTTATTTTAATGGGTTCTTTGTTTTGTGGCTGCCTGTCAGGAGACAAATCTCAAGGTTGTATGAAGTATACATACTTTGATAATAAATGTACTTTGAACTGTAACTGGGGTAGGGGGAAGACTGGAGAATGAGGTTAAAAAGTGAGGTAGAATTGAATGGGGAGCAGACTCAATGGGCCAACTAGCATAATTCTGCTCCTGTACTTTAATCTAACACTGGTAATCCCCCAGAGTGTAGGCACCTTCACGTAGGTCCTTTGATATTTGCTAACAATATGTAAAACAATGTAAAACAACAGTTGTGTTTCTCCTGCAAATATAGCAATCCACTTTTAAATGTGTACGTAATAGAAACGTTCTACAATTAAGCAATAATATTGATCCCAAACCACGTTTACAAATAGGAAAGTGTTTGATTAAACCAGTGGAGTGGATAGTTCAAACATTTCAGATAACTTTCTCTTAGAATATAGAACCGTACAGCGCAGGAACAGGACCTTTGGCCCATAGTGTTGTGCTAACCAGTCTTACCTCAGGTCTGGTCGATTCTGCTGTGGGCCAGTTGTACTGCTATGTCTTGTGGCCTTGAGATACAATGAAAAGCTTGTGTTGCACACTGTTTCTGAAACACATACTTCCCTTTTGCCCACAGTCCCTCTTCTGCACCTTGTCGCACTTTTCTCCAGCGCTGCGGAATTCACCAGTTGTCGAATGCGCAGCGCATGGCGAAGAATTGCAGGCTTCCTGCAAGCGTGGGCTCAGAAACTGCACCCTGTATTACTGTTCAAAGTTCAAAAGAAAATTTATTATCAAAGTATATATATGTTCCCATGTACTCCCCAAAGATTCATTTTCTTGCTGGTATTCACAGTAGAACAAATCAGGACAATAGAGTAAATGGAAAAACTACTCACAAAGACTGACAAACAACCACTGTGCAGAAGACCAACTGTGAAGATAGAAGAAAATAATAATAATAAATAACTAAATCACCAGCATTGAGAACATGAGTTGTTGAGTCCTTCAAGGTGAGTCTATAGGTTGTGGAATCAGTTCAGTGTTGAGGTGAGTGAAGTTATCCATACTGGTTCATGAGCCTGATGGTTGAGGGGTAATAACTGTTCCTGAACACAGTGGCGTGAGTCCTGAGACCTTCTTCCTGATAGCAGCAGCAAGAAGAGATCGTGACCTGGGTGATGGGGGTCCCTGATGATGGATGCTTCTTTCCTGTGACAGTGTTTCATATGAATGTGCTCAGTGGTGGGGAGGATTTTACCTTGTGATGGACTGAGCCATTTCCACTATTTTCTGTAGGTCTCCCAAGAAACCTGACCTTTAACTAAACTCTCACGAAGAGGGGGAACAAACCCCACCTCTGGCATCCTGGTTTGGGGAGCTTTGGCCTCGGTGGTGTTGAGGAAATGGGAGCCCCTCCCACAGATTTAAAAAAAAAATTAATTATAGATGCTGCACAATAATAGGCCCTTCTAGGCGAATGAGCCTGCACAGCCCGATTACACCCGTGTGACCAATTAACCTTCTAACACTTACATCTTTGGATTGTGGGAGCAAACCCAGACAGTCATGGGAAGAGCATACAAACTCCCTCCAGACAGCTGTGGGAATTCAACCCCGATTGCTGACAGTGGAGAGCATTGAACCCGGGTTGCTGGTGCTGAAATAGTGTTTTGCTAACCTATACACTACCATGCCACCCAAGGTGAGGAGTTGTCACACTGTCAAAGTTGGCTGCTTGAACTGGGAATGTATCTGTGCCGTGGCAGCCACAAGTGCAGGCATGAAATGGAAAAGGAAGGTTCTTTGTGAAATATTTGCCTCCTCAGGACTCTTAAATCTTTCCCCACTCTCCTTAACTCCATGCTCTCTAGCTTTGAACACCCCTGACTTGGGAAAAAGACTGTGACTATACATCTTATCTCTGCTTCTTGTGATTTTATATACCTCTATCAGGGTACCCCTCAGCCTTCTTCACTCCAGGGAAAGGGGCCCCAACTTATCCAGTCTCTCCTCATATCTCAAGCCCTCTGGTCCTGGCAAAGAGACCATTTGGCCATAAGACATAGGAGCAGAATTAGGCATTTGGCCCATCAAGTCTGCTCCGCACTTCCATCATGGGTGATTTATTAACCCTCTCAACCCCACTCTCCTACCTTCTCCACATACCCTTTGATGCCCTAACTAATCAAGAACCTATCAACCTCAGCTTTAAAAATCCCAGTGAATCTCTCTGTACTCTCTCTCTCTCTCTCTCTCTCCCCCTCTCTCCCTCCCTTTCTTATAATGTGTCTGGTCTTGCAGAGGTTGCTTTGGTGAGCAAGCATTTGGAAATAATCTTTTTAATTGCTGTCGCCAATAAGATGTCTTCCAGAGTTGGGAAAAGCTGATGAGGGCCATTGCAGGGACTGAAATGCTATTTTTGTGAAGCTGGCGTTGGTGAAGGTTTGGGTAATTGCTGTTGTTAAAAGTTCAAATTTCAAAGTAATTTTATATTTATGTGCTGTTTCGAATGTGGGTGATCAAGGTCTTTCCATGACCATGATTGTCCTTGGTAAATTCTTCTACAGAGGTGGTTTACCATTGCTTTCTTCTGAGCTGTGTCTTTACAAGACAGGTGACCCCAGCCGTTATCAGTACTCTTCAGAAACTGTCCGCCTGGCGCCAGTGGTCACATAACCAGGACTTGTGATAGGCACCATCTGCTCATGGCTTCACATGACCATGATCGGTGGTCTAAGCAGGTGCTTCACTTTGTCCAAGCAGACTAGAGGAGGGAAGGAGTGCCTTACACCTTTGGTAGAAATGTACCTCCACCCTGCCACCTAATGTATACAACATATCACTATATACTACCTTGAGGTTTATTTTCTTGCAGGCATTCACAGTTGAGCAAAGAAATACACTGGAATCAATGAAGCGCTAACATGGTCTGGATGGTGGGGGTCTTTGATAATGGAAGCTGCTTTCTTGTGACAGCACTGGTGTCAAATGTGCTCACTGATGTGGAGGGCTTTTCTACTGATACCAGGCAGACAATCTCTGAAGAGTATTGGTAATGGCTGGGGGGGGTCACCCGTCTTGAAAAAAGACACTGTCCAGAAGAAGGCAATGGCAAACCACTTCTGTAGAAAACTTTGCCATAAACAGTCATGGTCATGGAAAGATCACGATCGCCTACATCATACAACATGGTACATAACATACCGGTGAATGTTTCCTGTTCATTTATCAATTCTACTGTTGGGTTATAGTTATTTCAGACCTATTCCATTCATTTAATTTAAATACCCAAGTGCCAGAGTCGGATTTGAACTCAATTCTCCAGATAATCGCACTAGTGTTCTACTTCAATACACAGGCATAATAATCAGTAGATTGATGGATGCATGAAAAGCAGCTCTTTTTCCCATTATAACCAATTGCACATTCTTTAGAACTGAAGATCTTTAGATGATTAGAAGATAAAGATTAACTTAATTTGTCACATTTTTGCTCTCTTTTTACACAACATGTTTAATTTAATTTTTATATAGAGTACTGTGCATAAGTCTCAGGCATATAAATAGAGGTAGGGTGCCGGAGACTTTTACACATGACTGTATATTGGTTAAAATAGGAAGAAGATGGGAAACAGAAATTAGAGTGCTTAGCTTTGTATTAGCTCAGTAGTATTAAGTGTTATTTGGTAACTGGACAGATAGAATATACAGAACTGTACTTATTATAAATTATATATATTTATGGATTGTACTGTACTGCTGCCATTAAACAATAAACATCACAACATACAATAAATATATCAGTGATAAGAAACCTGATTCTGACATGTCTTTCAAACATACATGAAATACGTCATTTGCGTCAGCGACCAACACAATCCAAGGATATGCTAGGGGCAGCCTGCAAGTGACACTGTTTTTCCAGCATGCCCACAATTTACTAACCCTAATTTGTACGTCTTTGGAATGTGGGAGGAAACTGGAGCACCCAGAGGCAACCCATGCCATCACGTGGAAAATGTACAAGATTCCTAAAGACAGCAGCAGGAATCAAACCCTATTGGAGAACGCTGGCGCTGTAAATTGGTTGCACTAACCGCTGTGCTACCGTGGCACAGTAAACAAATTAGTGGATTCTCTAATGTTAAAACGCTTAAAAACATGACTGTAATATTTGTGTTCGTAGTCCACAGGCAGTAGCTTCTCAGAGTTGATATGGCGTGTTGTGTCCTGGCCACGGACAGGAATTGCTGGTGTGTGATCTCTCCCCTCTCTGCCTTCCCAGAGTTATGACCTAATGGACATCATTGTTTGCTGACATAAACTCAGATTCACTCCATCAAAGCCTGTTCATTAATCTGTGGAATTTCCTCTGGAAAATAGGAAGGCACATAAGTGTGCTCTGCCATTTAACATTTGGGCTCTTTGTCTGAGTGGCTGATTGGGACAGGAAGAATACTGAATGGCGTTTCTATGTGCCATGGACACAGCTTGAGGCTGCTGCGCCTTTGATTGAAGTCTAGGATGAATCATAAGCTGCTAAACGAGGATCAAAGGGCTTTCACTGTTGACTGCGGCTCTAATCTCATTGAGAAATCTGCCTACAAGTGCTGTGTTGACGACTGTTAAAAAGTAAGTTCAGAAATGTGGCCCAATTTTGATCTCAATTTGTTGAAGCCAGGTCTAATTGTAGTTTTCAAAATTTTTAGGGATTGGTTTAAGTAGAATTGCCTTGTTTAGGGTTGAGAAGGTTTTCTAGACTCAGCCAGCTCCAACCCTCCCTACCATTAAGGATGTCTTCAAGAGCCAGTGCCTCAAAATGATGGCATCCATCATTTAAGATCCCCACCATCAGGAACATGCTCTCTTCAGGATCAGAATGTGAATCATGTTTTAATACCACTGGCATACGTCATGAATGGGTGCCAGGGTGGAGATACGTCTCTACCAAAGGAAGTATAAGGCACTCCTTCCCTCCACTAGCCTGCAGGTCACCCTTGGGCAAGGTGGAGCATCTGCTTAGACCCCCCCCACCCCGATCAGGGTGACATGAAGCCATGGGGGCAGGTGGTGGATGGTCATATGAGCAGCCAGTGTGTATCACAAATCCTGGTTATGCGACCACTGACACCAGGCAGACAATCTCTGAAGAGTATTGATAATGGATGGGGTCACCCGTCTTGTAAAGACACTGGCCAGAAGACAGTGGCAAACCCATTCAGTAAAAGAAGAATTGCCAAGAACAACCATGGTCATGGAAAGACCATGATTGCCTTATACCATATGACACGGCACACAATGAATGACTGATGTCATGAAATTCGTTGTTTTGTAGCAGCAGCGCATTACAATAAATAGTAACAAAAAACTATAAATTACAGTACAAAAATATAAATTAAATGAAATAAGTGGTGCAAAAAGAGAGCAAAAAAGGAAAAAAATGTGAGGTAGTGTACATGGGTTCATTGTCCATTCAGAAATCTGATGATGGATTTTCATTACTACCAAGCAACACACACGCAATGCTGGAAGAACTCAGCAGACCTGGCAGCATCTATGGAAAATAGTATAGTCAGACCGAGACTGTTTGTCAAGACTGGAGAAAAAAAGATGACAGAGTAAGAAGGTGGGGGAGTGGAGGAAGAAAAACAAGGTGATGGGTGAAATCGGGGGGGGGGGAGGGGTGAAATAAAGAGCTGGGAAGTTGATTGGTGAAAGAGATAAAGGGCTGGAGGAGGGGGAGGACAGAAGCTTATGAAAAGAAACAAGGGAAGAACACCAGAGGGAGGCAATAGGGAGGTAAGGAGATAGCGAGAGAGAGGGAAATGGGAATGGAGAATGGTGAAGGGGGGCATTACTGGAAATTTGAGAAATCGATGCTCATGCCAATCAGAGTGGAGGCTACCCAGCCAGACTATAAGCTGTTGCTCTTCCAACCTGAGTGTGGATTGACATGGCGGAGATGTGGATTTAAAATGGATTTTAAATACTGGGAAGTCCTGTTTTTTCTGGTGGATGGAGTGTAGTTGCTTGGCGAAGCGGTCTCCCAATCTATGTTGGGTATTTCCGATATACAGGAGGTCTCACCGGGAGCACCGAATAAAATAGATGACCCCAACAGAATCACAGCCTCACCTGGAAGGACTGTTTGGGGCCCTGAATGGTACTGAGGGAGGAGGTGTAGGGACAGGTTTAGCACATGTTCCATTTACAAGGATAAGTGCCAGGAGGGAGATCAGTGGGGAGGGACGAATGGACAAGGGAGCGATCCCTGCAGGAAGTGGGGGTGTGGAGGGAAAGATAGCTTGGTGGTGGGATCCTGTTGGAGATGCTGAAGTTATGGAGAAATATGTCCAGAACGTGGAGGCTGGTGGGGTGGTACATGAGGACAGGAGGAACCCTATCCCTGGTAGGGTGGTGGGAGGATGGGGTGAGAGCATTACTACCATCATGGAGGAGGTACGGGAGCCTGAAGAGCCTCACTCAACATTTTAAGAACTGCTTCTTCCCCTCTGCCATCATATCTCTGAATAATCCATGAACCCATGAGTACCACCTCCTTGCAGCCAGTCACAGGAAGGGATTACAGTCTCCTCTAAATCAGGGAGATCAAAAGCGAATTAACACCGACATTTTGAATTTGAAGTTAAACAGAAAATACTGGAAACACTCAGCAGATCAGGCAGCATCTTTGGCGAGAGAAACAGATTTAACATTTCTGATTGATTTTCTCTCCTCAGGCGCACTGCTGAGATGTGCAGCATTTTCTGTTTTAGTGCCCCGAATGTTGCCATCGTGAGCTAATGATCAGGGCAAGCTACTGAGGTTAAAACAGAAACTGAAATATTAAAGATAGATTTTCAAAGGTTAGCTTTGTTTGTCGCATGTACTGCGTATTGAAACACACAGTGAAATGAGTCATTCGTGTCAAATCACATCAGTGAGGATTGTGCTGGACAGCCACAATTCACTAACCCTAGCCCATATAACTTTGGAACGTGGGTGAAATCAGAGCGCCCGGAGGAAAACCATGCAGTCACAGGGCGGACGTACAAACTCCTTACAGATAGCGCTGGGAATTGAAGCCTGATCTTCCAGCTTGTGCTATAATAACGGCACGCTAACTGCTACACTCCCAAGCCACGTCTTGGAAATGAACTAAAGAATTGCTAAGTTTTAACTTGACAGATGTGCTCCAGAAGTTCCTGTCATCTATCCAAATGCTGTCTCCCAGAATTATATCAGGCATTTTAAATCCTTCTCTAACTAAAGTGGGTATTAATTGGAGATAATTATCAATTAAATTTTATTGGCAGTGCAGGTGCTTTTCTCACTGGTGTCAACAACAATAATGCATTCAGGGTTTCCTGGATTTTGCAGGTACTTGAAAAACATACCACAAAATTCTGGAGGAACTACGCAAGTCAGTCAGCATCTATGCAGAGGAATAAATGGTCACTATTTTGGGCAAGACCTTTCAACAGGACTGGAAAGGAAGGGGGAAGAAGCCAGAATAAGAAGGTGGGGGGGGGGGGAAGCAAAGGAGTACAAACTGGCAGGTGATTGGTGAGATCAGGTGGGTGGCGGAGGGGGAATGAAGTAAGAAGCTGGGAGGTGATAGGTGGAAGAGGTAAAGGGCTGAAGAAGATGGACTCTGATAGGAGAGGGCAGTGGACCATAGAAAAAAGGGAAGAAGGAGGGGACCTAGAGGCAGGTGAAGAGAGGAAGGAGTGAGTCCAAAACGAGAACGTGGAATGGAAAAAGGGAGAAAGGGGATGGGGGAGAATTTATCTGGGAGTTAGAGAAATGAATGCTCATACCATCAAGTTGGAGGGTTCTGCCCAGTGGGAATGGAGGGGAAGAGAGAATGGGGTGGTACTGGATAGTAATCAGTACTGTAGTGGATGTCTCACTTCACAGGGCCACGTGGTACAAACTACAGGCCAGTGGATTATCCTGTCAACTTACCTCCTTGACGGGGACTTCATCTTGCACGTAATTGAAGGCAGAGATCCTTGCATGTACTGGTTACTGAGCAATAGAGTAATTGAGTACTACAGTAGAGAAATAGGCCCTTTGGCTCATCTAATCTGTGCTGAATTGTTATTCTATTGTTGTTAAGACCAAACATCAGAATAAGGAAGAAGTGTGATCTAAGTGACCTTGACCATGGAATGATTGTTGGTGGCAGACGGGGTGGTTTGAGTATCTGAGAAACTGCTGATCTCCTGGGATTCTCACACACAACAGTCTCTAGAGTTTCCAGAGACTGGTGCAAAAAACAAAACCATCCAATGAGCATCAGTTCTGTGGGCAAAAGCATCTTGTTAATGACTGAGGTCAGAGGAGAATGGTCAGACTGGTTCAAGCTGAGAGGAAGTTGACAGTAGCTTAAATAACCATGCGTTACAATGGTGTTCTGTAGAATGTATAACACATCGAACCTTGAAGGGGATGGGCTGCAGCAGCAGAAGACTACAAGCATACAGAAATATACTCAGTGCCACTTTATTAGGTACCCCCTTTAGCTAATAATGTGGCCACTGAGTGTATATCCCTTATGGTGCACACAGGTTGCCTTCTCCAGCTGAAATAAAGCAGCAGCTGGAAGCTTTGAGGGTGAATTGTTCTTCACTCTTTGGCAACTTTACTCCCATCTTGTCATTTCTTCTGCATTACTGGTCTTTTTATTTTCTGATGTTTCATTTCAGTCATTATGATTCTGTTTGTAAATGATGTTTGAGGATTGAATCATTGAAATAAGTGGGAAGTATCTGTGCTCTGGCATTCGTAAGCGGGAAGAACATCTGGTAATCACTTTTGAGATGACAGCTTGGGAAAATAAAAAAAAACTTTTAAAAATGGTAATTGCCTCAGCGGTTGGAAGAACTTTTCTTTTCGAGGGTCAGGTTGGTTGTTTACATTGCAAGACCCCTGAAAAACCAAAAAAAGAAAGGGAGATAGTAAAAATAGCAGAGTCCAGTCACGCTGGCTGGTGACCCAGGGTCATGTTACTCTCAAGTTTCTCATGGATCTCAGTGACAGCAGAATATGAATCTAAGCTGCAGAGATCCTGACAAAGTTTTAGCAAAGTTCACATGATTGGTGATGAATCTGTGGAAGTCATTGCCACAGACAGCTATGAAGGCTGAGCCCATTGGGTATATTTAGAGCAGAGGTTAAAAGGTTCTTGATTAGTCAAGGTGTCAAGGGTTGTGGGGTGAAGGTAAGAGATAGCTATTGAGAGGGATAATAAATCAGTCATAATGGAATGGCAAAGACTCGATGGGCCAAATGGCCTAGCACTACTCTTATGTTTTGTAGTCTTATAATTACTGCCAAACTCAATTCTTGCAAATGCAAGAAACCTGAAATAAAATCCAATACACTCAGCAGATAAGGGAGTGAACCTGTATTTGAAGTCCCTAACTCGTCATCAGAAAAATAGTGATCCATAATTGTTGAATGACTGTTTGGTACATTGGTTAATTATTGTCACATGTACAGTGTGAAAACTTGTTTTGTATTCGTTATACGGATAATTTAATCACATCAATGTATTGAGGTAGCACAATGCGGAATAAAGTAACGGCTACATACTTTACTACATATGCCAGTGCTATTAAACCTGATTCTGATTCAGATTCTGGGGTAGGAGCTGTCCCTGAGCCTGAAGGTTTACAAGCTTTTGTACTTTCTGCCTGGAGGGAAGATGGGAGAGGAGAGAATGTCCGGGGTGGGTGGGATCTTTGATTGTGCTGGCTGTTTTACTGAGGCAGCAGGAAGTGTAGACAGTGTCCGTGTTGGGGACTTACATGATGTGCTGAGCGGTGCCCACGACTCTACAGTTTCTTGCAGTTTTGGGCCGAGTAGAATCAGATTCAGGTTTACTATTTAATTTTATAGATTCACCACAGTAACAGGCCTTTCCTGACCAATGAGCCCTCTCTGCCCATTTAGACCCATGTGACAGTAATCTACTAACCCATACACCTTTGGAATGTGGGAGGAAACCAGAGCACCTGGAGGAAACCCTCACAGTCAAGGGTAGAACTGATGTAATCTGTGAAATTTGTTGCTTTTTGAACATACCAAGCCACGATAACATCCTTTCTTTGGTGCAATGATGCAAATTGGTATGGGATGACAGCGACAAGCCCAGTTTATTTAACTTCATGAGGAAGTAATCAAGTTTTTATTCAAGATCAAGTTTTGTGTTATCTGTCTGTACATATATACAACCAAACGAAACAATATTCCTTTGGACTATGGTGCACCCACTATACTGTACATAGATCACACACAGCACATAAAACAAAATATTGCCATAAGTAAGTTAGTAAAATATAATTTAAAATGCATATAATGCACTGCACAGGTAAACAGTACACAGCCTGCTGTCCCAGTGACGAACCCTCACTGGTGGCAGGGTAGTGATTAGTCTCCCAGCCTGTGGGAAGAAGCTGTTACCCAGTCTGGCAGTCCTAGTCCTGATGCTGCTGTACCTCCCTCCTGACGATAGTGGGTCAAAGAGATTGTGGGATGGGTAATAGGCATTCTCACCAATGCTTCGGGCTCTTCGTCTGCAATGCTTTCGGTAAATATCACAAATTGGGTGGTGGGGGGCAGGAGGGAGACTCTGGTGTCTCCCTCAGCGATGTTTACTGTCGTCTGTAGGGTCTTGTGGTCCGATGCATTGCCTCTGCCCCACCACGCAATGATGCATCCTGACAGGGTGCTTCTGTGCTCTTGTAGGAAGGTTTTAGAATTGGGGGGTGGTGGGGAAGCTTTGAATGCCCCAAACTCGTCAGAAGGTAGGCACTGCTGTGCCTTCTTGACTAGTGAGAAGGCGTTGTGCATTAGATCATCCGTTGTGTACTCACCAAGGAACTTTGTGCTCTAGTAGGTGCGATGTGTGAAGGCAGATCGAACAGCAGAGGCCATCGGTGATGTTAAGGGATGGAATCTGTGCAAAGTCCAATGTTCAACATAGTTTGGGCAATATCAGAACTTGAGGTGATTGGCCTGTAGTCCACCGCAACAGGAAGAGAGTGATTACAGAAAGCAATTAAGGAGGAATGAGCTGCCACCGCAGAACTGTAACAACTGTGGGAATAAATACCATTGACTGATTACGTTGTAAAATATTGTTTGCAGCTGGAAATGGACAGCTACTATAAAGTCTGTGATCACTGCTGTTTTATTGGTGTTCTCGATGTATAGCGTTGGCCCATTGGTCCTTAGCGGAGAAATGGAATGTCCTGGGAATGTTGGCAGGGAAGCAGCATCCAGAATTAATTTTTCCCTGGACAGGGTGCTGGCAGCCACACAACCACATCTCCTTCATCGCTTTCCCTTGGCCGTTTGAAAGCGGCAGTGAATATTAGGAGCAGCCTTTTGCTTTCAAGCCAGCATTTTGTTAACCTGCAGGGCTGTGGTGAACGGAGGTGTCTGCCTGGCTCACTGTAGTATTCCCTGAGCAGTACCTCCAGAGAGAGAGAGAGAAGCAAGACACTTGAGCTGTTTCAACCCTTTCTCCTCCACCCCAGAAGTCATACACCCTGGCGGGGGGTTTATGCAGGGAAGAGACACGAGACAATTTTAGCCTGTGGTGTTTCCAGAGGACCAGCGCTCAGGAGAATCAGTTGGGACTGTACTGGTCTCTGGCTGCAGATGTGATGGCTACAGTCCTCTTTACCTTTGAAGATTTGCTGTACAATTGGGACAGTCTCGTCTGGAACCTCACAGCGCGAGCCCTAAGAAACTGGCGCTTTGGGAATCTTCGTGCCTTGCAGTTCCTACTGAGACCATGGTGCATCTCTCACGGTATCTATCAGGTGAGGAGCTTCTTCACCGTCACACTTCCAACTTAATGCTGAATGTAGAACAACACATACTCAATTCTTATCTCTTGTAGAATGTACCTTCCAAAGCTGACACACATACTCGACTCTTGTAGAATGTACTTTCCAAAGCTTACACGCATATTCAACTCTTGATTTTTGTAGAATGTACCTACCAAAGATCTTAAGACCATAAGACATAGGAACAGAATTAGGCCATTCGGCCCATTGAGTCTGCTTTGCCATTCCATCATGGCTAATTTATCATCCTCTCAACCCAACTCTCCTGCCTTCTCCTCATAACCTTTGATGCCCTGACTAATCGAGAACCTATCAATCTCTGCTTTAAATACACCACATGATTTGGTCTCCATAGCTGTCTGTGTCAATGAATTCCACAGATACACCACCTTCTGAGAATGCCTTTTAAATGCTGTCTCAACCACTTCCTCTGCACATAGATACCTTTGTGTACGAAATGTCTCCCTCAAGTTCCTCTTAAATCTTTCCCCCTCACCTTAAACCTCTCCAGTTCCTGATTGCCCAGACCTGGGGAAAAGACTGTGTGTATTCACTCTATCTATGCCCCTTGTGATTTTATACACCTCTGCAAGATCACCCCTTCAGTCTCCTAAACTCAAAGGAATATCTTACACACATATTCAACTCTTGGCTTTTGTAAGACGTACCTTCCAAAGCTTCCAAACTTACGAACCTTTCATTGAGTTCAGTATGACCAATAGTTCAGTATCAGCAGTTAATTAATTTCATAAGGGTTCCAGATGATCCAGAGGCTTTGGTTATCATAGAGCAGAGGGATCTAGGAGTATAAGTACATGGTTGTGATATTGAGACATGATGCATTTTAGGTTGCAGGGAGGAGGGAAGTTGATGGAGAGATCGGAGGTGTCCATGCACACCAAGTTGTTCCAGGTGACACAGTGCTGTCCTCCCTGACTCTGTGAAGTAGTGCAAAACACCAACTCACATAGTTGAGAAAGCAGAGAGAAACATGCTTCAGCGTCTCTTCTGAAAGCTTGCATTCCCTCAGCACTGTGGCCTCAGCCTGCTCTCTGTGCTCAGCCAGCTGCAGTGGTATCTGAGCTCACACTCTCTAGCTCTGAGCCACTGAGTACAGGGTCTTGTATGTTCATTATCTGGAGTATGATCTTTCAGATACAGGTTGGACAAAATTCCTGTAGCTTAATAAGACATTTGAAAGATGTGTACCACTCAGTGGCCATTTTATTAGATTCTTGAGTGGAACCCGGTGTGGTCTTCTGCTGCTGTAGCCCATCCACTTCAAGGTTCAACATGTGTTCAGAGATGCTCTTCTACACACCACTGCTCTAACACATGCTTATTTGAGTTATTGTCACCTTTCTGTCCACTTGAACCAATCTGGCCATTCTCTTCTGACCTCTGTCATTAAAAATCGCAAGGTAATTTTTTTTTGCTTTTCGCACCATTCTCTGTAAACTCTAGAGACTGCTGTGTGTGAAAATCCCAGGAGGTCAGCGGTTTCTGAGATACTCAAACCACCCCATCTGGCACCAACAATCATTCCACAGTCAAAGCCACTTAGATCACATTTCTTCCTCAGTCTGAAGTTTGGTCTGAACAACAACTGGACCTCTTGACCATGTCTGCACACTTTTATGTATTGCTGTCACATGATTAGCTGATTAGATATTTGCATTAATGAGCAGGTGTAGCTTGTAACGTGCCTACTGAGTGTATATTTAACACTCTTAGATTGCCTGGCATGAATAATGTTGATAGCCAGAATCTGTTTCCCACAGTGTCACTAGCACTCGAGATCATGGATTGAGGGTGAAAGTTGAAATATTTAAGGGGGAACATCTTCACTTGGAGTGGTGAGAGTGTGGAATGAGCTGCCAGTGCAGGTGATGGTTGCGGGTTCAATTGTAACATTTTAGTTTGGATAGGTACATGGATGAGAGAGGTATGGAGTGATATTGTTTGGGTAGAGCCCAGCATGAACTAGATGGGCTGAAGCTCCCACTTTTGTGCTGTAGTGTTCTATGATGCTATCATTATGTAGTAAGGGGTTTAAGGTGAGGTGGAGGAGGTATAAGATATAAGGCAGATTGCACACACATAGTAGTAGCTCCTCTGTGTACTTAAACACTGTACGGTAGCGTAGAAGTTAGCACAGTGCTTTACACAATGTTTTTGGGTCCATGACCCAAATTCAGTTCCTGCTGCTGTCTGTAAGGAGTTTGTCAGTTCGTCCCACAGTCAAAAGACGTGCTGATGGGTAGGTTAGTTGGTCATTGTAAATTGTTTTGAGTTAAATTGGGGATTGCTGGGTGGCATTGCTTGAACGACCAGAAAGGCCCATTCCATGCTGCATCTCAATAAGAAAAAGTGCTCTTAAATGACACTATTGTATCTGGCTTAACCACTCCTTCTGGCAGCTCGTTCCATATACTCACCATCCTCTGCATGGAAAAGTTGCCCCTCAAGAGCTTTATCAAATCTTTCTCCTCTCACTGGGAGCCCACGGCCCTAGTTTAAGCTTCCCTACCCTGGGGAAAAACTGTTATCATCAACAATGTTTAAACTTATGAAAGACAACTGGAATGTAAGAGCAGGGATGTAATACTGAGGCCTTATAAAGCATTAGTCAGACCATATTTGGAGTATGAGCTGTTTTGGGTTACTTATCTAAGAAAAGATGTGCTGGCATTGGAGGATCCAGAGGTGGTTCACGAGAATGATCCCAGGAATGAAAGGGTTAATGTATGTGACGCATTTGATGGCTCTGGACCTTGTGTCTTCTGGAGTTTAGAAGAATGGGGGGGGGGGGGTTCTCATTGAAACCTATTGAATATTGAAAGGGCTAAACAGAGCAGATGTGGAGAGGGTGTTTCCTATAGTGGAACATTCTAGGACCAGATAGCACAGCCTCAGAATACAAAGACATTCCTTTAGAACAGACATGAGGAATATCTTTAGCCAAAAAGTGTTGAATGTCTAGAATTCATTGTCACAGATTGTTGTGGGGGCCAAGCCATTGGGGTATATTTGAAGCAGAGGTTGATAGATTCTTGGTTAGTCAGAGTGTCAAAGGTTATGGAAGAAGGCAGTAGAATGGGGTTGAAAGGGATAATAAATTGGCCATGATCGAAAGACTCAATGGGCCAAATGTTATAGTTCTCCTCCTATGCTTTACGGTCTCATAAGGTCGCACTTTGTTCTCCTACAGGGTGACAGTGGCTCTGTTTTTACACTATAGCTCTATGACTTTATAATATTTAAACACAAGATGATTGAACTGTTTTGGTTTGCACAGTGAATTCCAGACCCTGACGTTGAATGGAAATGGTTAGATAGGATGGAAGTTATTATTGAGTCATGAAGTAACACATAGTTCAGACTGTGGGAAGAAACGAGATTGGCTGAGTTTATTGCTGGTGCAAACAGTTTCCCAAGTCATTTCCAAATACAGCAAACTGTGGAGTGGATGGCTTCATTAAATTCTGTCATGAGTGTTCTTTGGATTGGTCCTAATTTGAAAGATGTTGGCGAAGATTCAAAGAATTCGGAAAATGCACTGGGAAACAACAAGCAATGTCTTTATAGGATACACATACACAAAATTCCAGAGGAATTCAGGAGAGGTCAGGTAGCATTTATGAAGAGGGATAAACTGTTGTCATTTCTAGAGGAAGGGGGCAGAAGCTTGATAAAGTTTAGAGTTAAACGCAAGAGAATCTGCAGATGGTGGAAATCCAAAGAAACATACACAAAATTCTGAAGGAACTCAGAATTTTGGGTTAGGCAGCATCTATGGAGGAGAATGAAGAGTCCACATATTGGGTCGAGACCCTTCATCAGGACTTGAAAGGAATGGGGCAGAAGCCTAGATATAGAGTTAAACACAAAAAAATCTGCAGATGCTGGAAATCCGGAGTTCATTCCATATAGTCTGCAGTCTCAGCGTGAAAAAGTTGCCCATCGTCCCTTTTAAATATTTCCCTCTCATCCTAAACCTATGCCCCAAGTTTTGGCTTATTCTCCGCAGGAAAAAAACTGTTCACCCTAACCTGCCCCTGATAACTTTTTATACTTCTATGTGATCACCCCTACATCTTCTGCATTCCAGTGAATAAAGTCCTAGCCTACCCGACCTCTCCCTCTTAACTCAGTTCTTTGAGTCCTGTCAGTTTTACCTCTCAGTCAATAGAGTTATTATTGATTGCCAAGTCAATGTTGAATCTATAATGAGGCCTATTTTTAATGATGGAAATAAAGATTTTAAGGATTAGCTTTATTTGTCACATGTACGTTAAAACCTACAGTGAAGTGTGTCATTGTGTCAGTGACCAACACAGTCTGAAGATCTGCTGGGGCAGCCTGTGAATGTCACCATGCTTCTGGTGTCAATATAGCATGCTCCCAATTTAGAAACACTAACCCATTCGGCTTTGGAATGTGGGAGGAAACCGAAGCATCTGGAGCAAACCTGAATGGTCATGAGGAGAAAATATAAATGCCATAGCGAGAATTGAATCCCAATCGGTGAAAGCTGGCGCTGTAAAACGATGTACGTATGGCTGCATTACCATGCCAACCCATAGAATGTTCAAGGAAGCAAGTGATAATGCCCTTTCTCACTGAGCAAGGATGGTCCTGAATAACATGAACTCACTCTGTACTTCATGAAAGATCTAAGAAGTGGCAGCAGGAAGACCAATTGGTCTGTTCTAAATCTTTTCTGTCAATTCTACACATAGTGTGGGTCTCAAACCCACAGGGCCGATCACAGAGAATTTCTCACAGAAGGCCTGCTATTGATATTCTATTATTAGATGTCAGGAGCTGTGTTGCCGCTGAGAATAATTTTGCAGGCTTTTCTTTCC
Organism: Hypanus sabinus; assembly: GCF_030144855.1. Taxonomy (NCBI): domain Eukaryota; kingdom Metazoa; phylum Chordata; class Chondrichthyes; order Myliobatiformes; family Dasyatidae; genus Hypanus; species Hypanus sabinus. The sequence goes on from NC_082718.1 coordinate 31,715,311, forward strand.
TGATCTTAAAATGTGAAATCAGCAGTTTCAGATTCTTAGCTCTGTACAAACTAACAGAATCTTGGAATGATGTTGCACAGGAGCACAGGCTCACTTTCAAGGACTCTGCAACTCATGTTCTCAGGATTATTTGTTTATTTTTAAATTCACACAGCTTGTTTTCTTTTGGGCATTGGCAGTTTCTTGGTCTTTGTGTGTAGTCTCTCATAAACTCTATAGTCTTTCTTTATTTTCCTGTATATGTGATGCACCATCAATAACTCTCGGAGACGGGAGGCGAATGATAGGCTTTTATTAGCTGCAAGAGACCACAATTAGCAGCAAGGAACCACCACACAGCATCCTGGAGACTGAGGGAGGAGCAGTGCCTCCAATCGCCTTTATACAGGGGTCAGTGGGAGGAGCCACAGGAGCAGTCAGCAGAGGGGCGTGTCCAGACAGGTATATGTAGTTCACCACAATATGCCTACAAGAAAATTAATCTGAAGGTGGTATATAGTGACATATATTTACTTTGATATGTAATTTACTTAGACTTTGAGAAAAAAGCCCTTGAGCCAAATTGGTTCAAGGTACCACCCTGACCTATCACAAACAAGAGAAAATCTGCAGATGCTGGAAATGAAAGCAACTCACGCAAAATGCTGGAGGATCTCAGCAGGCCAGGCAGCATCGATGGAAAAGTGTAATCAGTCAGGTTTCGACCCAGGACTCTGCATCAGGACTGGTGGAAAAAAGATGAGAAGTCAGTGGGGAGAGGAGAGGAAGAAATGTAAGGTAGTAGGTGATAGGTGAAATTGGAAGGGGGGAGAGGGAAGTAAAGAGCTGGGAAGACGATTGATGAAGAGATAAAGGGCTGAAGAAGGGAGAATCAGATAAGAGAGGACAGAAGACCGTGGAAGAAAGGGAAGGATGAGGAGCAGTAATGGGTAGGTAAGGAGATAAGGTGATAGAGGGAAATGGAAATGGTGAAGGAGTGGGGAGGCCATTACCGGAAGTTTGAGAAATGAATGCTCATACCGTTAAGTTGGAGACTACCCAGATGGATTATAAGGTGTTGCTCCTCTAACCTGAGTGTGGCCTTATCGCAGCAGTAGAGGAGGCCATGGACTGACATATCGGAATGAGAATGGGAAGTGGAATTAATATGGGTGGCCTCTGGGAGATCCTGCTTTTTCTGGTACCGTCCTGACCTAGTTCCATTTGCCCCATATCTCTCTAAACCAGGGGTTCCCAACATTTTTAATACAATGGACCAATGCTGTTAACCTAGAGGTCTGTGGAACCCAGGTTGGGAACCCCTGCTCTAAATCTTACTGGTCCAAAAATAAATCTAAATGTCTTTTAAACTCTAGAAGTGTACCTGCCTCTACCTCTTCCTCTGGCAGCTCGTTCAATAAACCCACCACCTTACATGTGGAAATCTTGCTTTAAATCTTTCCCTTCTCACCTTAAATCTACACCCCCCCTCCCCCCGATTTAGATTCCCCGAACCCATGACCATCCATATTACATACAGTACTGTGGCAATGTCTTAGGCACTTATCTATAGCTAGGGAGCCTAAAATCTTTGCATATTACTGCAGTAATTTTATGTATTGTACTAAACTGCTGCCTAAAAGAAAATTCATGACATATGTGAGTGATGATAAAGCTGATTCTGATAGGGGTCTCTATTGTGGACTGAGAGTGCGGAGAGGGCAGGGAGAGGGGAATTATTGTTGGGAAAAGGATGTTTAAAGGTGATGTGAGGAGAAAGTTTTTTATGCAGAGACTGGTAGGTGCCCAGAATGGGCTAGTAGTGAGGCGCTGCCTGTTGAAGGTATTTGAAGTTGGCATTGAGGGCAGTGGATCATTGTGGACCGGTGGCCTGTCCTGTGCAGTACTGTTCTATGTACTATGAGATGCTTAGTGTTTTTCTAAGTCCAGTGAAATCTTTGGGCTCTCTACATTCTGCCTATTCAGGGGTCTGGTCATTCATGGCCTTTCACTATCCCTGATCTTCACATCTCCGCCACTGGTGGCCATGTCACATTTCAACCCAACCCCTGGACCTTCCTGCCCGTAGATCTTCTGGACCCACCACAAACTCCCTTATTGTTAAACCGCCCCAATGCATTTCCCTGTGATATACTGGAAGTGGCAGCCCTCCATATTTGGGCTTGTTGGAGGATGAACCGTGGTGTGTCTGCTTTGTGCCAGCCTCATCAAGTGCAAATTAAAAACATTTTGACATGGATTTTTTTTTTGGACTCTGGGCTGGAGAACTCCCCCATGACAGTTACAGATAATTCCTTTCCTTTTCCTTCTTTGGACTGGGATAAGTGGAAGTTGAAGGAATGCTGGTTGTTTATTCGCTGTAGCCTTTCTGATGTTGGGTCTGAAATACCCATTGCGTTGATGGGCAACAGAAGAACGCAGCGGGCTCGTACACTAATAAGGCAAGGATTTGTTACCATCAGTTTGAAGAAGATAGAATCTTTCTTTCCCGATTTTATCTTCTGAATGCTGGGGCACCATGGCGGTGTAGTGGTCAGTACAACACAATTATAGCCCGAGGCATCGGAGCTCAGAGATCAGTTCCGCATCCTCTATTGAAAGGTTTGTACATTCTTCCCAAATTCCAAAGACATAGCGGGTAATAGGTTAATTGGTCATCGTACATTGTCCTGTGATTAGGCTAGGATTAAATCTGTGGGTTGCTGGGCAGTGTGGCTCGTGGGACTGGATTTTAATATTTTATATTTTATACTGTATTTCTAAAATAGAATAAAACATAACTACAAGGGATTCCTTTAGTGTTTCTGTCTCACATCTTCAGTGACCTGCGTCTATTATTGTCATATGTACCAAGATACAGCGAAAAGCTTTGTCTTGTTTCTCCTGTCTTGATCTGTTTCTACAGATCTGATCATTGCACAGTGTGTTGAGGTATAAGAAGGTAAAGCAATAACAGAATGCAGAAGAAAGTGTTACAGCCACAGAGAAAGTGCAGTGCAGGTTAAACAACAAGGTGCAAGATCGTAATGAGGTAGATTGTGAGGTAAAGAGTCCATCTTATTGTACTAGGGAACTGTTCAGTAGTCTGATAACAGTGGGATAGAAGCTGTCATTGAGCCTGGTTGGACGTGCTTTCAGGATTCTGCTCGATGGGAGAAGGAAGAAGAGAGACTGTTGGGGCTAGATGGGGTATTTGATTATGTTGGCTACTTTGCTGAGGCGGCGAGGTGTAGACAGAGTCGACGGAGGAGAGGCTGGTTATTGTGAAGAGTTGAGATGTGTCCAGAACTCTGCAGTTTCTTGCAGTCACTGGCACAGAAATTGCCCCACCAAGCCATGATGCATCCTAATAGGATACTCAATGGTCCATCAATAAAAATTGGTGACTGTCAAAGGGCACATGCCAAATTTCTGTAGCCTCCTGAGGATGTAGAGCAGCTTTTGAGCTTTTTTGGCCCTGGTTAGATCAGGACGAGCTATTTTTACTCCTGTTTACTCCTGGGTATTTGAAGCCTTCAATCCTCTTGACCACAGAACTGTTGGTATAAACAGGAGTGTTGTGATTCGGCTTTCTGAGTGCAATATTATAGAAGGCCCTTCATAAATGTAAGTTTTCCAGTTCTAGATTAAGAATGGATCAGCCTATCCACCTGTCAGTCTTTGGTTCACTGACTTCTTTGGGAGTGAGAGGTCGGCTGAGTGTGCCTGCACTGTGGATTGTATTGTTATTTCCCGTACAGAGCTGCAGTGGGCAACACTTTGGCTAGAGACCTTCATCAAGGAAACACTTCATTACTTGTCCCCAGGGTTACAGTGCACAGCTAACTAACTGGTTGCATCTGGTCTGGTGTGGAAGGGCCACTGCACAGGATCGGAAAAAGCTGCTGAAAATTGCAAATTAAAGTCATGGGCACTAGCCTCCCCGCATCCAGGACACCTTCAAAAAGTGATGCCTCAAAAAGGCGGCATCCAGCATTAAGGACCCCTGTCACCCAGGACATGCCCTCTTCTCATTGCTACCATCAATGAGGGAGGACTGGAGCCTGAAGACACACACTCAGCGATTCAGAAACAGCTTCCTCCCCTCTGCCATCAGATTTCTGAATGGACGTTGAACCCATGAACACTACCTCACTATATTTTTTGCTCTTTTTGCACTACTTATTTAATTTAATTTTTTAACATATACTTCTTAACCTAATTTACAATTTTTTAATTATTATGTATTGTGAGGAACTGCTGCCACAAAACAACACATTTCATGACATATGCCTGTGATATTAAACCTGATTCTGATTCAGATTCTAGCCAGGCTCTGCAGATGAAGACTTAAAAGCTGCAGAAATGAGTCGCATGTCAAAAAAGTACCCCTGACCGCCAAAAGTTTAACACTCCATGTTTCCTCTCATGTGCACAATGTCTGGAACTATTTCCTTCACTGTGGATATTACTAGATTTTGTGAGGCTGCAGTTGTGTGGGAGTATCATACAGCATCCACTGAGCTGCTGACAGAATTTAGAGGGAGTGCATGTCTCTTAGGTATTTGATTCAAATTCAGATAATTTATTTATCGCATGTACATCAAAACATACAGTAAAATGCATTCTTTTTGTGAATAACCAGCACAACCTAAGGATGCGCTCGGGGCAGCCCACAGATGCTGCCATGCTTTCCATCATGAACATAGAATGTCCACTGTGCTTAGCAGAACAATGCCCAACACAACAAGTGGCAAAGCAACAATGGCAAAACAAGCCCCATTCTCCTCCCTCCCCCCACCTCTCTCTCTCTCTCTCTCTCTCTCTCTCTCACTCACTCTCTCATTCTCTCAGTCTCACACTCTCAGACACACACACACACACACACACACATACACACACACACACACACACACACACACACACACACACACACACACACACACACACTCACACACTCACACACACACACACACACACACACACACCAGTCCTCTAATGCCAGTACAGCCCATCTTCACCCTCCAGACTCGGACTCGCTGATATTGAGCCTTTGACTTCCCCTGTAGGCTCACAGAGCATCCACCCACCCGTGCACATACCCGTCCTCTAACCCCAGGACAGTCTCTCTTTGGCCTTCAGACTCGGACTCGCTGATACTGGGCCTTTGACTTCCCCTGCGGACTTGGACTCACAGATATTGGGCCTTCAGCTTCCCCAGCAGATCCACAGAGGTGCCCAGACTCAGGGCTCCAGCACTGGGCCTCAGCGCTAGACTTACAATCGTCCTTTAGCCTTTGATCTTCAGCAATGATCCCATGGCTTGCCAGTAACAATGAAAGAGGACCCTGGGTGAGAACCTCGATCTCCAGACTCGCCCATGATGGAATCCCAAATGCTAGGCTTTGAACTCTGGTTTCGCTGACTCGCATATCCTGGGAGGTCACTGACCCTCATGTCTCTTGCTCACATAGAATTTCAATCCATGTCAGACATACAGACAACATGGATCACCACTGTATGTACAATGTTAGTAGGCCTCAGTAGCTTCAGAGTCACACAGAATGGAGACAGACCCATCAGCCCATCAAGTTCATGCCGGCGAAGATTCCCATCGAAGTTAGTTGAATTTACCTGTGTTCATATTGCTCTAAACCAGGGGTCCCCAATCTAGGGTCTGTGGGCCCCTTGGTTAATGGTAGGGATCCAAGGCATAAAATAGATTGGAAACCCTTGCTCTAAACCTTTCCTATCCCGTATCCGTTTATTTGCCACATATACAACCCTGAGATTCAGTTTCCTACAGGCATTCACAGCAAATACAAGAAACACAATAGAATCAATGAAAGATTGCACCCAGCAGGATGGACAAACTAACTAATGTGCAAAAAAAAAAACAACAAAAGCCTGATAGTTGGGGTAATAACTGTTGCTGAACCTGGAAGTGTGGGTCCTGAGACTCCTGTACCTTCTCCCTGATGGCAGCAGCAAAAAGAGAGCATGATTTGGATGGTGGGAGCCCCTGATAATGGATGCTGCTTACCTGCGACAGGCTTGGGGAGGGCTTTACCTGTGGTGGACTGAGCTGTATCGACTACTGTTCGTAAGATTTTCCATACAAAGGGCATTGGTTTTCCATACTAGGCCATGATGCAACCAGTCAATATACTCTCCACCACACGTTTATAGAAGTTTGTCATAATTTTAGCTGACATTCCAAATCTTCATAAACTTCGAAATGGAGGAGTTGCTGTGCTTTCTTTGTAATGGCACTTACATGCTGGACCCAGGACAGATTCTCTGGAATAATCACTCCGAGGAATTTAAAGTTCCTGACCCTCTCCGCCTTGGATTCCCTGATGAGAACTGGCTGATGGATCTCTGGTCCCCTCTTCCTGAGGTCAATAATCAGCTCCTTGGTCTTGCTGACATTGAGTGAGAGGTTGTTGTTGTGGCACCACTCAGTCAGATTTTCATTCTCCCTCCTAGATGCTGCTTTGTCACCACTTTTCATTCAGTTTACCACAGTGGTGTCATCAGCAAACTTTAATATGGGATTGGAGCTGTGCTTAGCCACTCAGTCATAGGAGTAAAGTGAATAGAGCAGGGGGTTAAGTACTCAGCCCTGTGGTGCGCCTGTGCTGATGGAGATCATGGAGGAGATGTTGTTGCCAGTCTGAATTGACAAGGGTCTGCAAGTGAGGTTGTAGAATACACCTTCTGGTGCTACTTAGACACGTTCTCAGTGATGAACCCGGGGTCATAAGATGCTTCGGGTTTTTAATAATTAGGCACCCTCACCCGAGCGACTCAGCCGGGGGTGATTAGCCCCCGACTTGCGTCCAAGTGGCTCACTAATTCACGGGTCCCCCCTCCGGATCCACAGGCACCGCGAGGCCTTTTCAGCAGCCTCCAGAATGTTCTTGGTGGCTCTTCTGCACTGCAGTCCTTTTACTCCAAGAAGTTTAAGAGTCTGCTGTAATGAATGGCCAGCAAAGCCCCGGCACCCAGCTTTGACTGGCTCACAGTGAGCTCTTCAGCCATTGCTCCAGCATTCTGCAACAAGATCGGTGTATTTAGCCCTCTTGCGCTCGTTGGCCTCTTCAATTCGGTCTTCCCAGGGGACAGTACGTTCCAGCAGAACCACTTGCTTTGTAGACTCCAATATTAACACCATATCTGGGCAGAGCGGAGTGGCTGCGATGTCCTCTGGGACCTTGAGCTGCCTCCCTAGGTCGACTTGGAGCTGGAAATCAAGGATTTAATTGCTCAAGGAGATACAGAGGCCAGTGTCTTGAAGCTTGTTGATTAGTTTTGAGGGAATGACAATATTGTATGCTACACTATAGTCAGCGAAGAGTATCCAGATGTATGTATTTTCCCTATCCAGATGTTCCAGGATTGAGTGAAGAGCCAACGAAATAACATCTGTTGTGGACCTGTTGTGCCAGTAAGCAAATTGGAGTGGATCCAAGTTGCTTCTGAGGCAGGGGTTGATATGTTTCATTACCAACCTCTCAAAAGCACTTTATCCCTGTGGATACTGGATGCTAACATTGAGACAGGTTACCATGTTCATCTTAGGCACTGATGTACTTGAAGCAGCTGGGTACCTCAGACTACTAAAAAGAAAGGTTAAAGATATTGGTGAGCATTCCGGCCAGCAAATCAACACAGGTCTTCAGTACTTGGCCTGGTACCCCATGTGGAGCGGATGCTTTCTGTGGGTTCACCCTCCTGAAAGCTGCTCTCATATTGGCCTCAGAGACTGAAATCACAGGGCCGTGGTCAAGCCTTTATCTGGTTTAAATTAAGATGGTTTATTACTGTCACATGTACCGAGTTACAGTGAAACAATTTGTTTTGCATGGCGCCTATATGGATTATTTCAAAAGGTAAGTACGTCAAGGCAGTACAAAGGAAATCAACAACAAAATATAGAATATTGTTTTACAGAGGAGGTGCAGTGCAGGTAGGCAATATGGTGCAAAGTCCACAATGACATAGATTGTGAAATCAAGAGTTAAATCTTTACAAGAGATCCATTCAATTGTCTTACAACAGCAGGACAGGACTTGTCCTTGTACCTGGTGGTATAGCTTACCAAACTTTTGTATATTCTACCTGATGGGAATGGGGAGAAGAGAAGGTATCTTGGGTGGTTGGGCTGAGCTACATCCACAACTCTGCAGTTCCTTGCAGAGCAGGTGTCATACCAAACTGTGGCGTATGAAGATAGAATACTCTGTGTGGTGTATCAATAACATTTGGTGAGAGTCAACAGGGACGTGCCAAGTTTCTTTAGTGCTTTAAGGAAGCAGAGGTGCTGGTAAGCTTTCTTGGCCACAGAGTCTATGTGACTGGATCAGTTCAGGCAGTAGTGATGTTTACACCAACAACTATTTCCATGTCAACACCATTGATGGGATGGGAACACGTGCACCGCCCCTCTGCTTGATGTCAATGACCAGCTCTTTGGTTTGCTGACATTGAGGGAAAGGGTGTTGTCTTGACACCACGCCAGTAGGCCCTGTCTTGGCTGGCTTTTTGTACTCCATTCTTCTGAATCACTTACTCATACTAAGCAACAGATCAAGACTTGCCTCCCTCCCTAACTCACCTCTGCTCCTGCTGAGCTTGTAATACACCAGCTGCTGAATCCTTTGATTATGCCCTCTCCTCCCTCACACCCACCTCTTTGATCAAGTGGACCCGATCTGACCATTTTGGCGGTAGTTTTCCTGCAGCCCAGTCCGTCACAGGAAAAGCCTTCCCCACCATTGAGCACATTTACAAGCTGCGTTGCCACAAGAAAGCAGCATCTGTCATCAGGTACCCCCGCCACCCAGGCTACGATACTACGATCAGGGAGGAGGTACAAGAGCTTTAGGTCCCACACCACCAGGTTCAGGAACAGTTATTGCTCTACAACCATCAGGTTCCTGAACCAACGTGGATAACTTCACTCATCTTTACACTGATCTGATTCCGCAACCTACAAACTCACTTTCAAGGACTCTACAACTCATGTTCTCAGTATTATTTATTGTTTATTTGTACAATTTGTCTTCTTTTGTACATTGATTATTTGTCAGTCTTTGTTATGTATAGTTTTCCATAAATTCAATTGTACTTTATTTTCCTGTAATTGCCTCCAAGAAAGTGCATCTCAGGGTTGTATATAGTGACAGATATGTATTTTGATAATAAACTTCGAACTTCACGCATTAATTGCAGTGGGACTCAGCGTAATCATGTAAGTGATGCCAAAGGAACCAACAATGCCCTGGAGTGCAGTAAACCAGCTTGTAAAGTTGCTGTGCTCATAGGCAGTGGTGCAGTCTAAGAGGAAGTGGTTTTGCATCGAAGAATCTTCACGGTGAGTGCAACCCCAACAATCACCAACTCCCAGGCAGTCTCACACACTGACAGGAAACTTTACTCGGTTTACTCCAGTTTCCTTAGTACAGAATATTACAAGTTCAGGAGGGCTTATTTATTTAGCAAAATGTACCAGGCTACTCCATAGAGTTCAATGCAGGCATTTACAGAAAAACAAAGAAATACAATTGAATTTATGAAAAACTATACATAACAAAAGTAAACAAACTGTACAAATAAATAATACTGAAAACACGAGTTGTAGAGTCCTTGTAAGTGAGTCCATAAGTTGTGGAATCCATTCAGAGTTGGGTTGGGTGAAGTTATTCATGCAAGTTTAGAAGTCTGATGGTTGAGGGGTAATAACTGTTCCTGAACCTGGTGGTGTGGGTCCTGAGACTCTTGTACCTTCTTCCCAATGGCAGCAGTGAGACGAGAGCATGGCCTGGGTGATGAGGGTTCTTGATGGTGGATGCTGCTTTCCTGTTGCAGCGCTCCTTGTAGTTCTGCTCAGTGGTGGGGAGAACTTTTCCTGTGATGGACTGGGCTGTATTATTACCTTCTATTTTGTTTTCTGTTCTTGAGCATTGGTGTTTCCATACCAGCCTGTGATGCAACCAGACAGTATAATCTCCACTGTCCATCTATAGAAATTTATCGATGATTTAGATGGTGTTTCAGAAGTAAATAAGTAATACTGAGAACATGGGTAGAGTCCTTGAAAGTAAATCTGCAGGATGTAAAATCACTTCAGCGTTGAGGTGAGTGAGGTTATCCACTCGGGTTCAGGAGCCTGATGGTTGTAGGGTAACTGTTCCTGAACGCGATGGTGTGGGCCGAAGGCTTCTGTACCTCCTGCCCTACATTAGTAGCAAGACACATTTTTGAACCATGCAGTTGATGCAAAGGCAGTGAGTGACTGGGGAACACACACAGAATGCTGAGTTCCTCCTGCATTTTATGTGTGTTGCTCGGATTTCCAGCATCTGTAGATATTCTCTTGTTTGTGGATGACTGGGTAAGACAGGAAAGAAAGAGAAGACTGTTTTATAAAATAAGACAGAAAACCCCTCAGAGGGGACCAGGCAGGAATTCTGCAGGGCTGGAAAGCAAATGGGAGAAGAATGTGAGGCAGGCATCTGGCCAGATTTTACTTTGATTCCTTTTGTTTCATGTTGCAGATGACATGGAGGTTGGTTGTTTTGTGGATAGTGTTGAGGGGAGTAGGCTACAACGGGACATTGATGGGATGCAAAGCTGGACTGAGAAGTGGCAGATGGGATTCAATCAGGAGAAGTATGAAGTGATTCACTTTGAGGCGGAGAACAGAGTTAATGGCAAAATGTTTGGCAGTGTGGAGGAATAGAGGGATCTTGGGTTTTATGTCCATTGATCCCTCAAAGCATCCGCACAAGTTGGTGATATGTTTAAGAAGTTGTATGGTGGATTAGTCATTAGTCGAAGGACTGAGTTCAAGAGCTGTGAGGTGATGTTGCAGCTGTATAAAACTCTGGTTAGACCACACTTGGAATATTGGGTATAGTTCTGATTGCCTCATTATAGGAAGGATGTGGAAGCCATAGAGAGGGTGCAGAGAAGAATTACCAGGATGCTGATTGAATTAGAGAACATGTCTTATGAAGATAGATTGGGCAAGCTAGGGCTTTTCTCCTTGGAACAAAGGAGGATGAAAGGTGATTTAATAGAGGTGTACAAGATGATAAGAGGTATAGATAGAGTGGACAGCTGTAGTCTTTTTCCCAGGGCAGAAATGGCTAACGTGAGTGAGCATAATTTTAAGGTGATTGGAGGAAAGAACAGGGAAGTCAGAGGTAGATTTTTTTTTACGCAGGAAGTGATGGATGTGTATTCTGTGTTATATAATGAATGTATTCAGCAGACCAGGTATCATCTTTACAGGGAAACACAGTAATTGATTCAGGGCAGTGACCTTACACTGGAACTGCCGCATCCCCAGTGCCCTCAGATTTTATTTTGGCTTTCTGGCATCTGCAATATTTTGCTTCTGTAAACTCTGCTGGTGACACTGACCAAGAGATAATACAGCCCTCAGGTGACTTCCTGTGGAATAACCATAAACCCGTAAGATAGAGGAGCAGTCAGTGTAAGTTCATGGACTATAAGGAGCTTTGATAATCCTGAAAGGTACCATGTCTGTGGAATGATTGTTGGTGCCAGATGGGGTGATTTGAGTATCTCAGAAACTGCAAATCTCCTGGGATTTTTATACACATTAGTCTCTGGGATTTACAGAGAATGGTGCAAAAAAAAAAATCTAGTAAGCAGCAGTACTGTGGACGAAAATGTCTTGTTAATGAGAGACGTCAGGGTAGAATGGCCAAAGTGTTTCAAGCTGACAGGAAGGCAACAATAACTCAACCACGTGTTACAACAGTGGTGTGCAGAGGAGAACCTCTGAATGCACAACATGTCCAGTCTTGAATTGGATGGACTGCAGCAGCAGAAGAGCACAAACATACAGAAACACACTCAGTGTCCACATTATTGGGCATCTCTTGTACTCAATAAAGTGGCCACTGAGCCTGCAATTGTATGCAGTATGTATTTGTGTTATAATCACTTAAGTGTATGTGTATGCTCATGAGTACATCAGTTGTATGCAACATGAGGTGTGGTGTGTATTGCAGTAAGGTAAGTGTGTATGTGATTGTGTGTCTGTCTTTGCGTGTGTGTATGAATGCACAGGTGTGTATGTATAGCTTTTTGTGTGTATATGTGTATACTGTTTATCAAGATGGTTGTAATATGTAAAATGCATACTGTCTTGAGACATTTGTGTGTATGTCTGTCTGTGCCTGTGTGTGTCTGCATTGTATAAGATAGTTGCATGCAAGATGTGAAATGAGTACTGTAGTAAGACATTAATGTGTGTGTACACACTTGTATACTAGTACGCAAGATGTGTAATGCACACAGTAGTGAAACAATCTGCGTGCACACACTTGTATAAGGTAATTATATGCAAGCATAGTGTAGTGAGACATCTGTGGGTATATGTGTATCTATGTACAGTATGTCTGCATAGTCTATATGGTTGTGTGTGGCGAGACTACTTTACCATTTCCTCTGTAGTCACCAGCAGAAATTTAACTGATGCTTCTTAAGGCTAAAAATTGATCATGGCAGCTCACCTGAACAATAACTTTGCTTCAGTTGTCATTTTAAGGGCAGTTCCATATTTTCAATTCTTTTTTATTTTGGGCAATTCTGCAGACAGCTGTTGGGTTATTACTGTGCTTAGTGTTAACAAGATGAGTGTATTTGTTCAAAGACAAAAATATCTACAGATGCTGGAAATCCAAAGCAACACACACAAAATGCTGGGGGAACTCAGCAGGCCAGGCAGCATCTGTGGAAAAGAGTAAAAGATCCTGATGCAGGGTCTTGGCCCGAAATGTTGATTGTACTCTTTTCCGTAGATACTGCCTGGCCTGCTGAGTTCCTCCGACATTTTGTGTGTTGTTTATTTATTGATCCTTCACACCTTATAGCTCATTGAGTGGCACTTTTGCTGTTTACAAGACCACTGCAGCTCAGCGCTCAACTCAGTGTGAAAGGAGCCAGCCGGATTCGAACTCAGGACCATTCACCTCGAAGTCTGGTACTGATGCCACTATACCACCGGCCGGCACGCGAGTGCATTTATAACACAGTTATGGACTGTTAGATTGTTGATAAGTGGTGATCTGGGTGGGTGCGTGCTCACTGACGCTGGCTTTCATCTCTGAACCAGAAAGCCGTGGATCGAGCCCCACTCTGAAAACCTGAGCTAAGGAATTCAGCTGACTTTCTGTTCCTCTCTCCCCACCTTCTTGCTCTAATTTCTCATTTTTTTCCAGTCCTGAAGAAGGGTCTCAGCCCGAAGCGTTGACAGTTTACTCGTTCCCATTGATGCTGCCTGGCCTGCTTTCTCCAGCATTTTGTGTGTGTTGCTGTCAATTTCCAGCATCTGCGGATTTTCTTGTCTTTTACACTCCCGTCGTTGTTTTAAGTGATAAGGCATTTTTTTCTCTCTCTCTGAGGTTTGTGAGTCTTTCAAAGTCTCTGCCTCAAAGCACTGTGGATGCATCACAGCTTGATCCGACAACAGTAAGGATGCCAAAGTAACATAGTGGTTAGTATGACGCTAGTACAGATTGGGCTGTTGGAGTTTGGAGTTCAGTTTGATCATTGGCATCCTCTGTATATTCTCCCCGTGGAATGTGTAGCTTTCTTCCAGGTTCTCCACTTTGCTCCCACAGTCCAAAAACCTACCGGGTAGGATAATTGGTCATTGTATATTGCCCCATGTATAGGTTAGGGTTAAATTGGGGTTGCTGAATAGTGTGGCCCAAAGGACCAAAAGGTCCTATTTCATGTTGTATCTCTAAGTAAATAAAATAAATAAATTGCTCTGCAGAAGTCCGCGGGAAACTGCAGGGAGTGTAGACACAGCACAGCACTGCTGTTCCCTCTTAGCTGCGTGGCTGCACGGTAACTGAAATGTTCTGGTGCAGCTAAGAAGGAACATTGGTACTCTGCTGTGACTGCAGATAAAGTTTAAAAGTTAGCCTTATTTGTCAGGTGCAATTTGAAACATCGGAATAATGAAATGTGTCATTTGTGATCAAAGCAGTCCAACACAGTCTGAGGATGTGCTGGAGGCAGCCCACAAGTGCTATCACATTTTGGGCGCCAGCTTAACATTCCCGCGACTCACTAACCAGAACCCGTGCATCTTTGGAATGTGGGAGGAAACCGGAGCACCTGGAGAAAACCCAGGCAGACACGGGGAGAATGCACAAGCTCCTTACAGACAGTGGTGGGAATTGAACTCCAATCAGTAAACGCCAGTGCTAACATGCTGCTGTTAAGCAGAAAGTTCCTGGAGATTTCTTCATTACTAACTGTATGAATGGCTCAGCTAAGTTAAAACTTCTTTTCTGAGTACAATGCATTCTCAGAACTTGACAACTGTTCAGTGAAACGTCCTCTTCTCCTTTGTTGCCGCGCTGCTGGAATTGAACATGGCTAGAAAATGCTTCAGAAACGTGAAAGATTTTCTTTGTTGTACTGTATTTTATTATACCTTTCAATTAATAAATAAAATCAAATGTATGTGATTTTTCTATCCTAAATATTCATAGTGTGCTTATTACAGAAAGCAAAAACATTTAAAGTGCCGCGCAGTTTTCAGGCTGCGTAAAAGTTTCCTGCCCAGAGCAATGGTTGGTGTACGCAGCTGTAAAAAAAATTAGAGGGGGTGTTGCTCAGCATGTCACCGAAATCAGCTTCTCCTCCGTGGACTCGTTTCTCACTGCCTCAGGAAAACAGACAGAATAAACAAAGGCCCCACTCACCCGGGATTTGGCGCTTCTCTCCTTCCCATGGGGCAGAAGACACAGAAGCTTCAAGACTGGCGCGGTAGCGTAGTCGTTAGCACAATGCTACGCAGCGCCAGCAATCGAAAGATAGAGGTTCAATGCCCACTGCTGTCTGTAAGGAGTTGGTGCATTCTCCCCGTGACCGTGTGGGTTTCCTCGGGCTGCTCCTGTTTCCTCCCACATCTCAAAGATGTACAGGTTATGGTTAGCCAGCGGTAACATACTGTGTTGGCACTGGAAAATTACAAGTGTCACTCCACTTAATAAGAAGAGAGGGGGGCAAAAAGACAGGAAATTATAGGCCAGATAGCCTGACTTCAGTGGTTGGAGTCCATTATTGAGACCATAAGACATAGGAGCAGAATTAGGCTACTTGGCCATTGAGTCTGCTCAACTATTCCATCAAGGCTGATTTATTATCACTCTCAACCCCATTCTTCCTGCAACCTTTGATGCCCTGACTAATAAAAACCTATCGAGCTCCATTTTAAATATGCCCAATGACTTGGCCTCCACAGCCACAGGCAAGGAGTTCTACAGATTCTCCACCCTCCACTAAAGAAATTCCTCCCCATCTGTGTTCTAAATGGAAGTTGTGCCCTCTGGTCATTGACTCCCCCGCTATAGGAAACATCTCCACATCCACTCTATCTCGGCCTTTCAATATAAACCCTAACCTTAATGTATGTACAGATGCTATGAAAAACTTAACTGCAACAGCATCACATGCACAGAGCATCACTAAGCAGCATCTGCAAGAAAAACAAATTAATCATAGATTGTGGATAATTTTTCAAGTAAGAACAAATATAAATAAAGTCCATTTTAATCCAAGGTGGTTGTAGTGTTACTGTAGTGATTTGGTAAGTTAGTGTTAACCCATTCAACATTATATCTCCAAGAGTAACTACCTACCCCTCCCAACCCTGATGCCGATAAAGTTTAAAAGTTAGCCTTATTTGTCAGGTGTACTTTGAAAATCGAAATAGTGAAATGCATCACTTGTGGCCAGAACAGTCCAACGTTGTCCGAGGATGTGCTGGAGGCAGCCCACAAGTGCTGCCGCACTGTGGGTGGTTGCATAGCATTCCTGCAGCTCACTAGCCCAAACCCGTACATCGTTGGAAGGTGGGAGGAAACCAGAGTATCTGGAGGAAACCCTTGTGGACATGGGGAGAACGTATAGGCTCCTTACAGATAGTGGTGGGAATTGAACGCCAGCACTATAAAGCAATTGCGTTAACCGCTACACTAAAATGCTGCTGTTATGCTGGCAGTTCTTGGAGATTTCTTCATTACTTACTGTATGAATGGCTCAGCAAAGTTAAAATTTCTGTTCTGGGTAAAATGCATTCTTAGAACGTGACAACGGTTCAGTGAAACGTCCTCTCCTCACCAGTGCAGCAGGGAACTATACTGCTAATTCTTAGAAGTTCACAAGTAATAACAAATATCTCATAAAGGAAGCATGGTTGTAATTACATCTGGAGCATTCTGTCAGCCAGAGTCCAGGCCTGGGGGGGGGGGGGGGGGTGTGCCTGTTCATTCTCCCCTTTCTGAGCTAAGCACAATATTGGGAAGAGGGAAGGGGGCTAGTTTAAACAGCCACTGTTTCAACGGAAAGGAGCTTAAAGGATCTTTATTTCCAAAAAAAAAAGATAATGTGGGACGGTGGAAGTATGTTTGCAGTGACACAAAGATGGCATGCTGGACTGTGCTCATGTTCTCAGTATTATTTTTTAATTTGCGCTATTTGTATTTTAAAAAATCTTTTAATTTTTTTATTTATTTTTGTTACTTATTTAGAGATACAGGCCTTCAGGCCCTACAAGCCTCACCGCCCAGCGATCCATCTTTTTAACCACTAACCTAGTCATGGCCAATTAACAATGACCAATTAACCTATTAACCTTTTGGGATGTGGGAGAAAACTGGAGCACCTGGGGAAAACCCATGCGCTCAGGGGAAGGATGTACAGACATTTTACAGAGCACACTGGAATTGAACTCTGAATTCCAGCGCCCTGAGCCATAATAGTGTCACGCTAACTGCTACGCTACCATGGCATCCCCATGTTCTCTGTGTTTTTTTTAATTTGCACAATTTGTCTTCCTTTAATAGAACTTAACACATTTCATGACAGTACAGGATATTTGGCCCATGATGTTGTGTTGACCTTTTCATCTATCAATCTAACCCTTCCCTCCTCCATTATTCCATTGTCTTTGTGCCTGAAAGTTTCTTAAATGCCTCCAAAGACCATCACCGCTGGGAGGGCATTCCGTGAACCTGCCACTCTATGTATAAAAAAAACGTAGAGAATCAGGTTTAATATCACTGAAGTGTGTCATGAAGTTTTTTGTTCTAACATTGCAATACATTAAAATACTATATATTACAATGAAAACATGTAGATATACAGAAAAAAAATGTGCAAAAAGTGAGCAAAAAATGTGAGGAGGTGTTCATAGGTTCATTGTTGAGCAATCTGATGGCAGAGGGCAAAAAGCTGTTCCTACCTCTGACATCCCCCCTATACTTACCTTCAATCACCTTAAAATTATGCCCCCTTGTATTAACTATTTCTGCTTGGGGCAAAAGTCTCTGGTTGTCTGCACATTGGTTGTTGATCTTTGTTTATGCATAGCTTTTCATACATTCTGTTGCATTTCCGTATCCTCCAGTGACGTCTGCAAGAAAATGAATCTCAGGGTTGTACATGGTGACATATCCATACTTTGATGACAAATATGCTTTGACATTGGTTTTTGCACAGAAGGTATGTGGGATATAGATCAGAGTATGAGGAAGGTTTTGACTGTATAAGAAGCTGAAAACTGGGGTGAGAATTTCTACATGGAGGCAGTGATAGGCAGCAAGTCCATGTAGGAAATGGTAGATTGGTTTATGATTATTGCCACGCAAGACCATAAGACATAGGAGCAGAATTAAGCTGTTCTGCCCATTGAGTCTTCACTGCCATTCATTCGTGGCTGATTTATTTTCCCTCTCAAACCCACTGTCCTGTCATCTCCCCATAACTTTTGACACCCTTACTACTCAAGAACCTATCAACCTCTGCTTTAAATATATTCAATGACTTGGCCTCCACAGCTGTCAGAGGCAATGAATTCTGCAGATTCACCGCCCTCTGACTAAATTCCTCCTCAACTCTGTTCTAAATGAATGTCCCTTTATTCTGAGGCTGTACCCTCGGGTCCTAGACTCCTCCACTGTAGGAAACATTCACTCCACACCTAGTCTATCCAAGTCTTTCAATATTCGGCAGATTTCAGTAAGATCGCCCCTCATTTTCTTATCAGGCTTAGTGCCATCCAATGCACTTCATACATTAAACCTTTAATTCCACACAAACCTGACAGAACACACCATTTTACAATTTGGCATTTAATTTTGTTAGCATTTGCCTTAATTATTCCCTGTAGATTGTCATTTGGATGTTTGTAAAAATATACATCTGAAGTTCTAGATGACCCTGCCATCCAGACCATGCTCTCTTCTCACTCAAGACATCAGGAAGAAGATACAGGAGCCTCAGGACCCACACCACTAGGTTCAGGAACAGTTATTACCCCTCTACCAGCAGGCTCTTGAACCAGAATGGATAACTTCACTCAACATAATTGAAATGTTCCCACAACCTATGGACTCACTTTCAAGGACTTTTCATCTCATTTCTTGATATTTATTGCTTGCTTATCTATCTATCCATCCATCCATCCATCCATTTATTTATTTATATTTTGATTATTATTCTTTCTTTTGTATTTGCACTGCTTGCTGCCTTTTGCTCATTGGTTGTTTGTCCATCCTGTCGTTTCTTGTATTTAAAGAAGAAGTTTGTTTTGCATGTAATCCATGCATATAATTTCATTCCAACAATGCATTGAGGTAGTACAAAGGAAAGCAATTAGAAAATGTAGAATAAAGTGTAGAGTTACAGAGAAAGTGCATTTGTAGACGAACAATAAGGTGCAAGGCTACAGTGAAGCATTTTGTGTGGTCCAGTCCCGTCAAGGTGGCACTGAGAACTGTAGGTGGTTGGATGGCAACTGGGTGGGATGTGCTGTTTTTCAACTTGTTTGTTTTGTTGTTTGTCGTGTTCTGTTTTGTTGTGCTCTGAGTTGTTTTGGTGAATGTTGCGACTGTGCTATATTGGCACCGGAATATGTATTGACAGTTGTGGGCTGCCCCCAGCACCTCCTTGGGAGTGTTGGTTGTTGACGCAAATGATGCATTTCACTGTGAATATGAATCTGAACTTTATCAAAGTACATATATGGCACCATATATAACCTTGAAATTAATTTTATTGTGGGCTTAATAAATCTATAGCATAATAACCATAACAAACTCAGTGAAAGGCTGCCCAACTAGGGAGTTCAACCAGAGTGCAGAAGATGACAAACTGTATGAATACAAAAAGAAGAAACGATAATATAAATAAATAAGCAATAAATATTGAGAACATGAGTTGAATAGTCCTTGAAAGTGAGTCCATTGGGAAGAGAGTCATACTAGGGAATCATTGAATAGTCTGATAACAGAAGCTGTTCTTCGGCCTGGTGGTACGTGCCTGCAATTGGAGGCGGGAAAGGGTGGAGACATGGAAACGTGTGGGGTGTGTGGGTCTTAGATTATGCTGGCTGCTTTACCAAGGCAATGAGAAACGCAGACAGAGACCATGGTGGTGTGTGCTTTGAGGCTTTTGTATCTTTAGCCTCTTGGGGGGGGGGGGTGAAGAAAGGTGGCGACGGGAACAATTGGAGAATGGGTCTCAGTACAACTGTGGACATGGGGCAGCAGAGATTCCATTGCATGGATCCTGTGGCAACACGGCCAGTGGATTGAAATACTTCTTTGTGCCATTGTTCTGTTCATTTCCTTTGCTAGGAATTTATCGTGGATAGACAGGCTTAATTTTAGCCTAAGGACAGAGGCCTACTGCAAAGACACATATGGTTCCCAGTACATAAGTTATCTCTCCTGGATGGAGACCGAACATAAATCCCACCAGCTTTTCTTGTTCTGACAATATGGAAAAGATCACTACCCTGTGAAGGGTAAACAATGTTCCTGAGTGCTTCCTGCAGCCAAGGTCTCTGAGAAACTGCCGTTGTGCTGAATGAAAATAAACGGAGAGCTTCAAAATTGTTTGGCTTAATGATGGATGACACCGGAGGCCCGTAAAGGAAAAGGTGCCGGAACACAGTGCAGGGAAGGGGGTTGCCGAGATGAGCCCTTCGTAGTGAAATTTTTAAAGCCCTGCTTTGTGCAGGAGAGATTCCTGGGAGCAGCGTCACAATCAGAATTAGGTTTGATATCACTGGCAAATGTTTCGCAGCAGCAGTACCATGCAATATGACAAATATAGTATAATTTACAATAAGAAATATACATATATTAAACAAAATTAAAATGAATAAGTAGTGCAATAAGAGAGCAATAATAGTCAGGTAGTGTTGATTGGCTGTTCAGAAATCCGATGATGGAGGGGAAGAAGCTTTTCCTAAAATATAGAGTGCATGTCTTCAGGCTGCTGTACCTCCTCCCTGATGACCACAATGAGAAGAGGGCATCTCCTGGGTGATAGGGGTTCTTAATGATGAGTGCCACCTTTTTGAGGCCTCACCTTTCGAAGTTGTCCTCGCTGCTTGGGAGGCTAGTGCCCATGATAGAGCTGGTGGAGTTTGCAACTCCTTGTAGCTTTTTATGATTCTGTGCAATAGCCCAACCATTCCAAACATTGGTGCAGACAGCTAGAATGCTCTCCACATTATATCTGTGGAAATTTGCTAGTGCCTTTGGTGACAGCCCAATTCTCCTCAAACACCTAATGAAATTTAACCACTGCCATGCTTTGTAACTACATCAATATGTTGGACCTAGGCTAGATCCTCAGAGATGCTGACACCCCAGAACTTGAAACTGCTCACCCGTTCCACCACTGATCCCCCCTCAATGTGGACTGGTGTGTGTTACCTCAACTTCCCCTTCCTGAAGTCCACAATTAGTTCCTTGGTCTTACCGACATTGGGTGCAGGGTTGTTGTTGTGACATCACAACAGTTGCAGATGTTGTTGTCTCCTACTGTAATCTCGCTCCTTCCTGCTCATAGATCTCCCCAGGACTGTTGGTTGCTGCATTGTATGAGGAGGCTGTGTAAGCACGTGGCCTTAATGGGGATTACAGCAGAGAAAGAGGCCATAATTGGGTGTATTTATAAGAAGGAAATGTAGAACAGTACAGCACAGTACAGGCTCTTTAACCCATGATGTTGTGCCTACTTTTAAGATCAATAACCCTTCCCTCCCACGTACCCTCCATTTTTTTAACATTAATCTGCTTACCTAAGAGTCTCTTAAATTTCCGTAATGTATCTGTCTCTTACAATCAGTGAAGTCTGAAGTATTGCTTATAGCCAATGCACAGTAGATTAAAAGGTTCGGCTGTGCTGTAGTGTCCTGTGGTTCTCTGTTCTAAACCGTTATCAATATCAATGCTGTTATCTAGTCCATAGAGGGAAATGGACAGTTGATGTTTCAAGTTGAGACCCTTCATCTGGGCTGAAAGGAGAGATAGCTAGCACTAAGAAGTGAGGGGAGAGATTGAGCAAGAGTTAGCAGGTGATGGCTGGATTCAGTTGAGGGGTAAGGATGTTAGGTAGACAGAGGAGGGGGTGAGAATAATGACAGAGGCTGGAAGGTGATGGGTGAATGCAGGTGAGGGGAGGGGTGATGGGCAGATGGAGGAGGGGGAGAATGAAAATAGTGACAGAAGCTGGGAGGTGATGGTTGCATCCAGGTGAGTAGGGGGGAGGGTTTTAGGAAAATAGAGGAGGGGGGTTGAAATAGTGACAGAGGCTGGGAGGTGAGAAGTGAAGATGACAAAGAGCAATGGATGGTAGGATCTGATAGGAGAGGGATGTTGAGCATGGAGCCAGTTAAAAGAGATGGGGAGGGCAGATGGTAAATATGGGTGGGGTGGGAGAGGACCCAATGGGAGGAGCATGTGGGTGAGGGACAGATGGAGAAGGTGGAGGAGTGATGGGGGGCTGGGAGGGGTTTTAGGAAGAACTGGGTAGTTCAGAAAAAGAAAGAAGACGGGCAGAGAGGAAGTAGGTTACCGGACAGTGGAGAATTCAACATTAATACCCTTGGGTTTTTGACCACCCAGGTGAACTGTCTGTGATACAGAATTGGAATGAACAACCTAATGAGGAGATAGGGATGAGTGACCACGTGTCCAGCTGCTGTGTACTAAACCACATAAAGAGAAACACTTCCTAACATGCTTGAGGTGAATCAAAACTCATGTGGATGTCAAAAGTAGAGCTTATTGTCATTAGATCAACTCCATGTGTGCACAGGTGCGATGAAAAACTTTACTTGCAGCAACCCCACAGGCCGCAGAGCATCAGCTAAGCAGCAGTCACAAGGAAAACACAAACATAAATTATTCACTGTTTTTTCCCAAGAAAGAACACAATTAGAACCAATGGTAAAGTCTATTATAGTGCAGAGTCGGCGAGGCAGCAGGCTAGTGTCGCAGTTAGTGCAGCCTCTTTCCAGAGCCAGCGGTCATCAATTCCTACTGTGATCTGTGAGGAGTTTGTACGTTCTCCATGTGATGATGTGGGTTTCCCCCCCGGATGCTCCAGTATCATCCCACATTCCAAGATGTATGGGTTAAAGTTAGTAGGTTGTAGCCATGTTAGGTTGGCATCGGAAGCATGGCTATACTTGCAGGCTTCCCCCAGCATATCTTGCTTACTTGATTTGACACAAACACGCATTTCGCTCTTATGTTTTAATGCTTCGACGTGCATTTGACAAATAATGTTAACTTTAGTAAAGTGGTCACAGTGTTGCTGTACGGAGTTAGTGATTAGGGAAAGGTTATGTACGGGCCAAATCGAGGTGATGGGAACCAGGCCTGAGTGCATATTGAAGTGGCAGGGCCCAGCTCCGAGAGCGGGGAACAATCCGAGTTTAAGCACCAGGCTGGATTGGAAAGGTCAGGTACAGGGTGAACTGAGGAGGCGAGTCTCAGGTATATCGAAGTGGCGGCACCTGAATCTGAGAGACTGGAGGTTTGGCCGATTTATACGCCAGGCCAGATTTAAAAAGTAAGGGCATCGTGGCCAGAAGTGAGGGATGGGCCGGTGTTCAACTCCATGAGGTTTATTCATCTCTGTTGCGAACTGAGGTTGCGGCCTACAACTAATAATCTCCTGAATCGGCTGCAGCGATGACTGACTTTGTGGCTGTGAACTCACTTTCATGAACTTCAGTTGTTTGCTTGCTTTTACTGTTTGCCCTGTTTGGTTTTTCTCCCCCTGCCGCATATTGGGTGTTTGAACGTCTCTTTTTAATGGGCTGTATTGGGTTTCTGTGTTTTGTGGCTGTCAGTAAGCAGACAAATCTCAAGGTTGTATATAGTATACATACTTTGACAATAAATGTGCTTTGCCTTTAACTTGCATGATTAGAGTTGTGCCAGCTGGTTCAAGAACCAATTGGTTGAAGAGATGTAGCTGTGGACCTGGCAGTGCAGGACTGCAAGCTTCTGTACATTACACAAGACTTGGATCTGTCCTCCTCAGGTCGTTGATGTATGGACATTGACGGAGAGCTTCATTCCTGTTCACTTGGGTAAAATGATTGTGTACCAGCACAGCCTATCCATCTGGTTAATGGGACATTGCGGGATGGATACTGTCTTGTGTAACTCCATGGTTGTTAGGTTAATATGTGCAGTTGTCAGTTTAATGATGGTAAACTGAGAGCCTACCTGCACGTCCACTTGTGCACAGGTACGATGAGAAACCTACCTGCAGCAGCTTCACAGGCGCAGAGCATCAGGTAAGCAGCATTCACAAGGAAAGCATAAACATAATGAGGGGTCACATCAACGTAAGAAGATGGAAGCTACTAATACAATCAGCTTTTAAATATTTATTAATTAATAAACTTCATTTCTCCAAAACGGTGTATGCCAGTGAGGGGAGATTTGATAGAGATATACAAAATTGTGAGGGTTGCAGACAGGGTAAATACAAGCATCCTTTTTCCACTGAGGTTGGGTGAGACTAGAGCTAGAGGTCAGGGGTTAAGGGTGAGAGATGAAATATTTTAAGGGGAACCTGAGAGGAAACCTCTTTGCTCAGGGATCAGTCAGAGGTAAAGCAGCTTGCTGTGGGTCTGGTCACCTGTAGACCACATGGAGCAAAGTTCCTAGATGAGATTGTGTACCTGTCAACAACTAAAGCCAATAGCTTTATGCTCCATAGAGTTTAAACGAGCGAGAGGTGGCACTTACTGAAATGCCTGGAGCTTAGGAAGTATGATTGGGATGAGCATCCATGTGTTTGCACCAGTGTAAGAGTCTCGAGCATGGTGCAAGATTAGAGGGTGGTCACTTAAACATGCGGGGAATAGGAACTAGGAATATCCTGGGGGCCAACTATGGAATATCCTGGGAAGGGGGGTGACTACAGATTTCCTTAGGGGGGGGATAACTACAGATTTTCCTAGGAAGAGGGTAACCACAAATTTTCCTGGGTGGGGGGTAACTAGATTGACGTGGGGAGGAGGGAAACTACAGATTTTCCTGAGAAGGAGTATAACTACAGACAGACCTGTGGTGTTGTTCAAAGTAAATTTACCATTAAAATACACTTACGCAAAAGTGCAATTATGAAGAAACCATGGCAGTACCTCTACTTCCTTAGGAGTTTACGAAGATTCGGCATGACATCTAAAACTTCGACAAAATTCTATAGATGTATATTGGAGAGAGTGTATTGACTAGTTGCATCATAGCCTGGTATGGAAACACCAATGCCCTTGAATGGAAAATCCTACAAAAGTAGTGGATACAGCCCATTCCATCATGGGTAAAACTTTCTCCACCATTGAGTCTGTCTGCAAAAAGAGTTGTCGCAGGAAAACAGCATCCATCATCAGGCACCCACACCACCCACATCATGGTCTCTTCTTGCTGCTGCCATCAGGAAGAAAGTACAGGAGCTGCAGGATTCACACCACCAGATTCAGAAACAGTTATTACCCCTCAACCATCAGGCTCCTGAACCAGTATGGATGACTTTACTCACCTCAACACTGAACTGAATCCACAACCTACGGACTCACTTTGAAGTACTCAACAACTCATGTTCCCAGTATTGCTGATTTAGTTGTTTATTATATGTTTTATTTTATATTTGCACAGTGTTTGTCAGTCTTTGTAGTAGTTTTTCATTTATTCTGTTGCATTTATTTGTTCTACTGTGAATACCTGCGTATTAAATCACAGGGGAGTACATGGGAGCATATATGTACTTGATAATAAATTTTCTTTAAACTTTGATGATTAGAACAGGGTGCCGTTTTTGAGCTCGTGCTTGCAGGGAATAACTTCATTCCACTTCATCACTGAACTGTTCCCACAACCAAATGGCTCACTTTCAAGGGCTCTTCATCTCATGTTCTCAGTACATATTGCTTATTTATTTGTTGTGATTATTTCTTTCTTTTTGTATTTGCACAGTTTGTTCTCTTTTGCACTCTGTTTGAACACCCATTCCTTCATTGATTTTTTTATGGTTATTATTCTATTATGGATTTATTCTGAATCCCCTCAAGAAAGTGAATCTCAGGGTTGTGTATGGTGATGTATATAGACTTTGCTAATAATTTACTTTGAACTTTTTATATGTCACCATACACAACCCTGAGATTCATTTTCTCATGGGCATTCACAGTAAATCAAAGAAACACAATACAGTGAAAGATTGCACCCAACAGGACGGACAAACAGCCAGGGTGCAAAAGACAACAAACTCTGCACATGCAAAAGAAAGAATTGATGATAATACATAAATAAGCAGTAAATATTGAGAACAGGAGATGAAGAGTACTTCAAAGTGAGTCTATCAGTTGTGGGAATGGTTCAGCAAGGAAGTGAAAGAAGTCCAGTGAAGTTATGCCTTTAGTTCAAGAACCTGATGGTTAAAGGCTAATAACCGTTCCGGAACCTGGTTGTGTGAGTCCTGAGGCTCCTGTACCTTCTTGATGGCAGCAGCGAGAAGAAGAGCACGTCCTGGGCAGTAGAGGTCCCTGATGATGGATGCTGCTTTCATGTGACGGTGCTCCAGGTAGATGTGCTCGGTGGTGAGTGTTGCAGAGCGAGCGTCTTGTATGTCACACTCTTGATACAATACCCCTTTACAAACAACTCCCCCTCGGTACACCGTCCCTCAGTACAGACTGCCCGGCAGATCTGTATTCAGCTGTCATGTGTCAAACTACACCTCCTATCCCGGAGCTTGGGACACACCTTCCTTCAGGGCTGGGGTGGGTGAGTCACCTCTAAAGCCCGACTGCAGTGTTCAATGTGAGGGATTGATCCCCACTGTGGGAATTCCATGGAAAAGGGCAGCCCTTCTAACTCCCTCCCCTGGGATCGCGCGACCCCATGTCCCCTGGCAGAGTTTCTGCACTGACCACAGACCTCTGGCAGAGTTGTCATGGGAAGGAAGCCGGAGTGCGCACGTGGAGTTAGGGGAAGAGGTTAAGGGCCCCAGTTCCTAATCAGCTGGGTTTAAATCCCTCTCTTTGCCTGTGATCAGTCTGTCTTCCTCTGGGCCAGATGTGAGTGGGTTTTGTCTGAGAGCTTTTCTCTCTCGCCCAGTGAAGGCTCCCGCTGTAACCAAGGTTCCTGGGTTTCACATGACCTGTTCTTTCAGTTGTTCGGTTGTCTGCAGCTCCTCGCTCCCACTCTCTCTGGCTTTGTCTGCTTCTCCTTCTCTCACTCGCTTTCCCTCTCTCCATCCCCCCTCCCTCCCTCTCTCTCTCTCTCTCTCTCTCTCTCTCGCTCTCTTTCCCAGCTCCCCTCCCCCACCCTACTTCCCATTCAGCCGGGTTCTCCCTGCATGTGAGCTGTCGGAATACTCCGTCCAGACTGACATCGCCGCCCAGGAGTCAGCTGCTGCCGATGTCCCTACAGTGGTATGTTAGTCAGAAATGTCTTCATAGCATTAGAGGCTGGACACAGTTCAACAGAGCTTTGGTCTTCAGCCTCTGTGTGTGTGCCTTTGTAAGTGTGTGTGCCTGTGTGTGTGTGGGCTGGGGTGGTGTGCACCTCTGTGTGTCTTTGTGCATGTGTGTGTGTGTGCGTGTTTCTGGATGTTTGTATTTGTGTGCTTGTATGTGTGGGTATGTACAACTCTGTGTGTGTGTGTGTGTGTGTGTGCATGTATGTGTTGGCTGTATGCACCTTTGTGTGTGTGTGTGTGTGTGTGTGTGTGTATGTATGTATGTGTTGGCTGTATGCACCTTTGTGTGTGTGTGTGTGTGTATGTGTTGGCTGTATGCACCTTTGTGTGTGTGTGTGTATGTATGTGTTGGCTGTATGCACCTTTGTGTGTGTGTGTGTGTATGTATGTATGTGTTGGCTGTATGCACCTTTGTGTGTGTGTGCATGTATGTGTTGGCTGTATGCACCTTTGTGTGTGTGTGTGTGTGTGTGTATGTATGTATTTGTTGGCTGTATGCACCTTTGTGTGTGTGTGTGTGTGTGCATGTATGTGTTGGCTATATGCACCTTTGTGTGTGTGTGTGTGTGTGTGTGTGTGTGTGTATGTGTTGGCTGTATGCACCTTTGTGTGTGTGTGTGTATGTATGTGTTGGCTGTATGCACCTTTGTTTGTGTGTGTGTGCTGCTGTGTTTCTGTGGCAGTGTTAGGCTTTCCTGACACCCAGCTGTTAGTCTGTGCCTGGATTCCTGAGAGCGGGATACAGGGAGCAGGATGCAGCCCGAATGCCTGGGCCGACTGCGGTTCTAATGTTGCTGTGTTCATGAGTTGAACTGAATCCATTTGGAGGTGAAGACACTCTGGTGATAAAATCGCGTTGAAATGTTTTATTTTAAAAGGAGCCAGCCAAAGCCTCTGACAGGGTCCTGTTAAGGCTGTGGAGAAGTCACATCATGTTAATGGTACTGGAGGTTTGAGAGTGAAGTGAATTTTAAACACTTATCTGTTCTCCTGAGTTAATAATGCAGAGGAGGGAGTTGCTGACAGAAAAATTCTTTGTTAAAATTCAAGGAAATGTAGAGACATTCTATTTTCATGCTTGTTGATTTAATGTGGAACACGCACTGATAAGAAACGAGGAGTATTTGAGTTTGCAAGCGCTCAGTGTTTTTTTCCAGTATTACTATTTGAGCCTTTAATCCATTGAATTTAAAATGGATAAAGATTCAGGGAAAGGGTTCAATAAACATTTGGAATGTTGGAATCCCAAGACAGGATGCTGGGGGCCATGGGGAGGGTGTTGTATAACCAATATGTCATTTTTTTTCTCTCTCTGGAGTTGAATTGGAGCCAGGCACAGGAGTTTAAATATCACCAGGTTTGGAAAGGTAATGTTGCATACACGTTGTACACATGGCTTCTGACCAAACTGGTAAATTGGTCAGATGTTATGAGATGCAGGAGGGGGTACAGGAGCCTGAGGACACACACATGACATTTTAAGGACAATATCTTCCCCATCACCATCAGATTTTTGAATGGTCCACAAACCCATGAATAGTACCTCACGATTTTGTTCTCTTCTTATTTTTTTCATATTTCTTACCTTAACTTAGTTTTTTTTAAAAAATTACACTGTACTGCTGCTACAAGACAACAAATTTCACAATAGTTAAGAAGGCGTATGTTTTGTTAGCTTTCATTAGTTGGAGGATTGAGTTCAAGAACCGTGAGGTAATGTTGTGGCTCTATAAAAACTCTGATCACATCACACTTTGATAGATACTTACATAGGCTTAAGTAAATTTTTAGATGTGCCATGTTGTATAACGAGGGTGATCAATGATCATTCCATAACCATGATTGTTCTTGGCAAAGTTTTCTACAGAAGTGGTTTCCCATTGCCTTCTTCTGGGCAGTGACTTTACAGGACAGGTGACCCCAGCCATTATCAATACTCTTCAGAATTGTCTGCCTAGTGTCAGTGGTTGCATAACCAGGACTTGTGATATGCACCAGCTATTCATACGACCATCCACCACCTGCTCCCATGGCTTCACATGACCCTGATCAAGGGCTAGGCAGGTGCTACACCTTGCCCAAGTGTGACCTGCAGGCTAGCGGAGGGAAGGAGCATCTCAACCTCCTTTGGTAGAGACGTAGCTCCACTCCGCCATCCAACTCAGATAGGCATATGGATGAAAAATGTAGAGGGCTATATGGGAGAGAAAGGTTAAATTAATCTTAGAATTTGTTAAAAAGTCAGCACAACACTGTGGGCCAAAGGTCCCGTACTGTGGATCAATGCTCCATACGTCAGTGACATTGAATCTGATTCTGATACATTGAAAAGCTTGTCGTGCATATTGTTCATACAGAACAATTCGTGACAATGGTGCATTGAGGTAGTAACAGGGGTTACAAGGTCCTACAAGAGGCATGTTGCACCTTTATTAAACTCCAGTTACGCCGCATCTGGAGTATTGCATACAGTTCTGGTTGCCCCATTATAGGATGTCGAGGCTTTGGAGATGATGCAGAGAAGTTTTACCAGGATGCTGCCTGGATTAGAGGGCACTTGCTAAAACGAGAGGTTGGACAAACTTGGGTTGTTTTCTTTGGAGCGGCGGAGGCTGAGGGGAGATCTGATAGAGGTTTATAAGATTATGAGAGGCAAAGAGTAGAGAGACAGCTCCTTTTTCCCAGGGTTGAGATGTCAAATGCCAGAGTGTATGCATTTAAGCTGAGAGGGGGAAAATTCAAAGGAGATGCGAGGAGCAAGTTTTTTTTTCCATGCAGAGAGTAGTGGGAGCCTGGAAGGCGCTTCCTGGGGTGGTGGTAGAGGCAGATACATTTCGGGACTTTCAGGAGGCATTTAGATAAGCACATGGATGTGGGGATCGTTGTATGGGCTGTGAGGATTAGTTCAGTTGTTCATTTGATTATTAATTTATTTGGTTTGGCACAACAGTTGTGGGCTGAAGGGCCTGTTCCTATGGTGTACTCTTCTATGTTCTCAGGCAAAACAATAACAATGCAGTGTAACCGTTACAGAGAAAGTGCAGTACTGGTTGGCGGTAAAGTGCAAGATCATTATGAGTTTAAGAGTCTAGCTTATCATACTAGAGGGCCATTCAGTGGTTTTTTAACAGTGGTTTAGAAGTTGTCCCTTGAGCCTGGTGGCACGTGCTTTCGGGCTTTTGTATTTTCTGCCCGATGGGAGAGGAGAGAAGGAAGTATGTCAGGGGTGAGTGAGTTCCTTGGCTGTTAGTGGCTGTTTTGCCAAGACAAAGGGAAGTTCCTAAAATCAGAATAAAAATCAGGTTAGTTATTTATTTATTTTATTTAGAGATGCAGTACCAAATAGGCCCTTCCAGCCGTTCGAGCAACGTCACCCAACAACCCCGATTTAACCCAAACCTAATCACAAGGAAATTTACAATGACCAGTTGATCAACCAGGTATGTCTTCGGACTATTGGAAGAAACCAGAGCACATGGGGGAAACCCATGCATTCTACACGGAGGATGTATAGACTCCTTGCCGAGGGTGGCAGGATTGAACAACGAACTCCAACATCCCGAGCACTAATAATGTTGTGCTAACCACTGTGCATCGGCCTCTGACTGATACATTTTGAAATGTCGTGTTATTGAATTGTAGTGTTTATGGGTTCACAGACTGTACAGAAATCTGATGGTGGAGGGGAAGAAGCTGTTTCTGAATTGTTGATGTTAGTAATGAGAAGAGGGCATGTCCTGGGCGGTGAGGGTTCTCGTTGATGGATGCCTTCTTCTTGAAGCACTAGGCTGTGCCAGTGGCGTAGTGGCATACGCACCTAGACTTTGGAACAAGAGGTCCCAGTTCAAATCCGGGCTCCCTGCATGAGTTCCACCTGTGCTGAGTTGAGTGTTGAGCTAACAACCTGACCTCATAAAACATAAAAACACTAAAGGAACAGCCCAATCCACTTAACGGCGTGGGGAGGAACTTCTCTTGAGGTACCACCTCGTGACCTTGATGGTGGGGAGGGTGCTGCCTGTAATGAGTATACAACTCTGTGTAGCCTTTTCCCATCCTGTGCATTGGTACTTCCATACCAAGTGGTGAGTCAGAATGCTTTCCGCTGTACATGTATAGAAATTTCAAATTGCCTCAAACTAGGAACAAAATCATATTCAGTGATTATTGTGTGGTGGGATAGTTTGTTATTGGAGGGCTCCCATTCTCTTTGCACTCTCTTCTCCTCCCCCATCCTAAATACACTTTGATTGGGTTCATTTGTAAGGTTACCAGTCCTTCTGGATTATCCCAATACATGCAAAGATTAAATATTAATCCAATCGCAGCAAGAGAGAGGCCGACCCAATGTAGTGAGCGATGTTCTGCGGCAGTGTTCTTCAATATTATCATTTAACTGCAGTCTGAGATTCGGTTTAGGGTGAAGAACTATGTGTTTGCGGCAACAGCAAATTTAGGGAAAGAACAGCATTTATTGTCACTTCTCAGCTGTTTACATCATTCCCACTCTCCCTCTTGCCTGTCTGCCTATCTCCCCCCCCCCACCCCGAATTTGCTCCACCCTCAGCACCTACCCTTTTATTCTGGCTTCTTCCTTTCCAGCCCTGATGAAGGGTCTTAGCCTGAAACATCACTGTCTATATTATATATATTTTATTTATAAAAGTCTTTTGTCAACATGGAGTAGAAAGTGAGTTTGTAAATCTGGCAGGAACAAAGGATATTGAGAATGGCAAGGGTGGAGTGCTGTGGGAGGAATGGCAGAGAAGGAATGCCAGGTGTGGTGGGTGGCGCAGGTGCAGTCATACCCAGTCCTGAGACATACCAAGCAAGGACATTTGATTACAAACAATTGGTTTAGATACATACAGAATGTCTCTCTGCTGCTTCCCACTCCCTCCCCTCTTCCTTCCCTTTTCCGAACCATGACTCCCCTCTCCCTGCCCTTTTCCCACTCTCAGTCCACAATAGAGACCCATATCAGAATCAGGTTTATCGTCACTCATATACATCATGAAACTCATTCTTTTATTGCGGCAGCAGTACAGTACAATTACTACAGTACTGTGCATTCTAGGCACCCTAGCTATAATATATATGCAACCTTGAGATTCATTGTCCTGTGGGCATTCACAGTAAATGCAAAGAAACAATAGTCAATGAAAGATTACGTCCAATAAGATAGACAAAGTCCAATGTGCAATAGACAGCAAACTGTATAAATACAGAAAGAGTGAAAGATGATAAATTTCATAAGTAAGCAATAAATATCAAGAACATAAGATGAAGAGTCATTGAAAGTGAGTCCATTGTTGTGGGAACAATTCAGTGATGGGGCAAATGAAGTTGAGTGGAGTTACCCCCTGTGGCTCAAGAGCCTGATGGTTGAGGGGTAATAACTACTCCTGAACCTAGTGGTGTGAGTTCTGAGACTCCTGTACCTCTTTCCTGATGGCAGCAGTGAATAAAAGAGAGTGTCCTGGATGGCAGAGGTCCCTGATGATGATGGGTGATGATGATGTTTGATGCTTTTCAACACCTGCACTCTCCCTTGTGTCAGCATTCATGTTTGTGTAGGAGTTAGCGTATGGCT
This sequence comes from Hypanus sabinus, assembly GCF_030144855.1. Lineage (NCBI taxonomy): Eukaryota > Metazoa > Chordata > Chondrichthyes > Myliobatiformes > Dasyatidae > Hypanus > Hypanus sabinus. The sequence continues at coordinate 31,747,748 of NC_082718.1, forward strand.
TTACAGCACTAGTGACCCGGGTTCAATTCCCACCACTGTCTGTAAGTTTGTACATTCTGCTGTTAAATGCAGGGGTTTCCCCTGGCCGCTCCAGCTTCCGCCCACATTCCAAAGATATATGTGTTGGGGTTATTAAGTTGTGGCGCCAGAATCGTGGCAACAAAGTGCCATTTGCAGGCACTGTGTTGGTCATCAGTGTAAACTTCACATTTCACTGTATGTTTCGATGTACCTGTGACAAATATAATTTTTAATCTTTATTGAATCTGATCAGCCAGTCTAGTTCCTCCCCACCCCCCCCTCTATCTATTACCTCAGTAACTCCACTGTAAACACCTTAAATGACTTTCCATAATGCTGTTTACATTGGAAATACATGTTAGTATTTATACACATTTTATTCCATATCTGTACCTTAACCTCTAACTGTATTTTTATATCATTCTTTATTCTTTATAATTGTTGAATATTGTTGTTTCTTGTTGCATTTTGCACCCTGACCAACACACCACAGCAAATTCCTAATTCATGTAAATGTATATGGGGAATTAAGGTGACCTTTGATCCTTGATTGCCAATCCCTAATTGCTCTTGATAAGGTAGTGATGAGTTGCCTCTTGAAACCCTTGCAGCCTGTCTGGTGAAGGTGCTTGTATGTTGCTGGTGGGCAGGAAAGACCAGCTTTTAGTCTTACGTGAATAAGGCCGAGTGGTGATGTGTTTCCAAGTCAGGATAGTGTGTGACTGTCAGGGGAAGCTGCCAGTGGTGGTGTGCCCCAGTTCCTGGTGTCCCTTAATGACAGAGATGAGGAATTTGAGGGTAGTGGATCTGTGGAATTCATTGCCACAAATGGCTGTGGAGGCCAAGTCGTTGGGTATATTTAAAGCAGAGGTTGATAGGTTTTTGATTAGTAAGTCTATCAAAGGTTATGTGGAGGAAGACAGAAGAACAGGGTTGAGAGGGATAATAAATCAGCCATGATGGAACAGCGGAGCACGTTCTCTGGACCATATGGTCTAATTCCGTTACGATGTCTGAAGGTCTTATGGTGCAGATCTCAGTTAGAAGGTACTTTTGGAGTAGCCTGATGAGGTAAATGCCAGAGCTGTTGGCAGATGTTCCTAACTGTTGTGATAGTAATTGGTTAATTATTTTATTACAGTATTGTCACATACTGAGATACAGTGAAAATCTTGTCTTGCATATCGTTCATATACATAGACAGTACATATACATTGTTTCATTACACAGTGCATGGAGGCAGTACAGGCAAAACCAATAACAGAATGCAAAATAAGGCGTTAGTTACAGAGAAAGTGCAGCTTAGGCAGACAGTAAGGCACCAGGCCACAGTGAGGTAAATCATGAGGTCAAGATTTTGTCTCCAATGTATAAGAGTCTTATAACAATGGAAAGAAGCTGTCCTTGAGTCTAGTGGTGCATGTTTACAAAGTTCAAAGTAAATTTTGTTATCAAAGTGCATATATGTCACCATGTACAGCCCTGAGATTCATTTTCTTTTGGGCATAGTCAGTAAATCCATGGAATAACAATCATTACAGAATCAATGAAAGATTGCACCAACTTGGGCATTCACCCAGAGTGCAAAAGCCAACAAACTATGCAAATACAAAAAGAAACAAAGAATAATAAATAACTAAGCAAAAACTATCGAGAACATGAGAGGAAGAGTCCTTGAAAGTGAGTCCATGGGTTGTGGGAACAGTTTAGTGATTGGACAGGTAAAGTTGAGTTTGGTTCAAGAACCTGATGGTTGAGGGGTAATAACTGTTCTGAACCTGGAGCTGAGTCCTGAGGCTCCTGTACCTTCTTCCTGATGGCAGCAACAAGAGGAGAGCATGTTCTGGGTGGTGGAGGTCCCTGATGATAGCTGCTGCTTTCCTGTGACAGTGTTCCACGTAGGTGTGCTCAATGGTAGGGAGGACTTTACCTGTGATGAACTGGGCCTTATTTTACTGTTATAAGATTTTAGGAATTGATTTTTTTTATCACATGTACCGAGACGGTGAAAAACTTCACTCACCTCAACTCAGCTCATCTGTGCTCTGAACAAATTCCACAACCTATGGACTCACTTTCAAGGACTCTGCAATTCATGTTCTCAGTATTATTCATTATTATTATTATTTGTATTTGCTCAGTTTGTCTTCTTTTGTACATTGGTTCTTTGTCAGACTCGTGTGTAAGATTTTCATTGATTCTATTGTAGTTCTCTCTATCTATTGTATATGCCTGCAAGAAAATTAATCTCGGGTTGTATATTGTATACAGTACATATGTATTGAACTTGAAGATCTTGTCTTGCATACTGTTTGTGCAGATCAATTTATTACACAGTGCATTCAGGTAGAACAAGGGTAAAACAATAACAGAATGCAGAATAAAGTGTTACAGCTACAGAGAAAGATTGTGAGGTTAAGATTTTGTCTTACTGTACTTGAAGTTAGGAGGGTGGTCTTAAACTACAGGGCGGTATTAGCATGTTGGTGAAATGGGCTGAGAAATGGCAGATACAGTTTAATCTGGATTAACGTGAGGTGATGCATGTTGGGAGCATTAATGAGCCCGAGACATATGATTAGAATGGGAATTGGTTTTATATTATATGTACTAAGATACTGTGAAAAGCTTGTCTTGCATACTGTTCATGTACATCAGATCATTAGACAGTGCATTGAAGTAGATCAGGGTAGAAAAATAACAATGCAGAATAAAGTGTAACAGCTACAGAGAAAGTGCATGGCACATAAAAGTGCAAGATCATAATAAGATACATTAGGAGGCCAAGTGGGTATATGTGTGTGATTTTGTATGTGTGAGAGAGAGACATGTGTGCATGATATGTATGTGAGAGAGGAGGGGGGGGGGAGAGCTCAACATCTGTTCATTGCATTATCTGGATTGAATTAACACCTTGGTGATTTACTGCTTGGCAGAGAGGGTGGAGAATTGCATCGTCACCTGAAGGCGAGGAAACAGAGGGTTGTTCCCACCAGAGGGAAGCAAGGCTGAGAGAGGATTTCACAAAAGTGTTGAAAATCAGGAAGTTAGGGTTAAAGTCAGCAAGTAGAAACTATCCAATGAGAAATAGCTTAGCAAAAGGAAATTCTTCCTGATGCATCAAGTCATTGGGATTGTGATCATTGGGATCATTCCACGGTCAAAGTCACCTAGGTCATACTTGTTCCCCATATTCCTTCTGAACAACAACTGAACCTCTTGACCACACCTGTATGCTTTTATGCATTGAGTTGCTACCACATGATTGGCTGATTAGATATTTGCATTAAGGAGCAGTTGTACAGATGTACCTAATAAAGTGGCCACTGAGTGTTTGTGCCTGTAATGGTACAGCAAGCAATTTTTCATTGTATAACACAAACCAAAGTGGAGGAACTCAATGGGTCAAGCAGCATTCATCATTAAGGACTCCATCACCAGGACATGCCCTCTTCTCGTTGCTACCATCGGGAAGGAGGTACAGCAGCCTAAGGGCACACACTCAGATTCAGGAACAGCTTCTTTCCCACTGTCACCTGATTTCTGAATGGACATTGAACCCATGAACACCATCTCACTACTTTTTTTTATTTCCTATTCTTTGCACTACTTATTTTTATATATATACTTACTGTAATTCACAGACTTTTTTCAATATTATGTATCGCATTGCTCTGCTGTCACAAATTTAATGAATTTCATGACATATGCCAGCAATATTAAACCAGGTTCTGATTTTACAGAGGGAGCTGAAACTCAGTGTTTCAGGTTGAAGCGCTTCATCGGGACTCCTGAAGGTCTTGCCCCGAAGCATTGACTGTCCATTTCCCTCCACAGACGCTGCCTGGCCCACTGAGCTCCTCCAGGTCCCAGCATCTGCAGTATCTTGTGTCTCCCAAGTATTGCACTGTAACTGTAACTCATAATGTTTGTGTACACAACAATAAATTCAACTTGACTGGCATCGTTCCTTTCTATGAGGTGTACAAGGCTTCTCTTCGTGAGGCAACGTACGCTTTCAGTTCCAGCTGCAGAAGCAGCTGTTGCTGAGGGAAGTGAAGTTGGAATTAATTGGATATTTATTTTCAAGTACATTTAGCTTTTATAGATGTTCAGCTAATGATACGTGCTAGAGGTTTGATAAGCGCCACTGTTCAGCATAGAGTCCGTGCAGGACATCACAAAGAACTTTCATGCAACATCATACTGTGAGAAATATTCTTTAGCTTTCCTAAGTATGGACCTCCTGAATGTTTTTGTGTGTAAGTTAACTACCCCTTTAATTCACTACATGTGTGTGTGTGTGTGTATGTGCAAATTGGTATTGGCTTAATATTGTCATATGTACCAAGATACAGTGAAAAGCTTGCCTTGCATACCGTTTACACACAGTGCATTGAGGTAGAACAAGGTAAAACAATAACAATGCAGAAGAAAGTGTAACAGCTACAGAAAAGCGTAGTGTACTTAAATGAAAAAGTCCAGGATCCTACCAAGATAGATTGTGAGGCCAATAGAGTCTAGCATGTATGTGTGGTGTGTGAAAGAACTCAACATCTGTTCATTGCATTGCCTGGGATGAATTAACACCGTGGTAATTTACTGGTTGGCCGTTGAGAAAGAGAATTATACAGTCACCTGAAGGCTGAGGAAGCAGAATCGTTCCCACCAGAGGGTGGGGAGGCTGAGAGGGGACTTTGCAGGGGTGCTCTATGAGGACACAAAAACTTCCCAAGGTATTGGCACCAGCCTATGCACCATCAAGTGCATATATACAGAGAGGTGCTGGGAGAGGGCCAGTAACATCAAGAAGGATCCCACCCACCCTGCTAATGGTCTGCTTGTCCTACTCCCATCTGGTAGGAAGCTATGTACCACCTACGCCAGGACTACCAGACTGAAAATCAGTTACTTTTCCCAAGCAGTAAAGCTGATCAATCCCTCCACTCACTAACACACCCCTCCACACCCCCAACCACCATGAATTTATCATTTCCTGTCAGGCACCTTATATACAGACATTTTTGTGCTTAGCATCACTCTATGGACATACAGTCAATTTATGTATATAAGCTATTTATGTATTAAATTTCTGCTTTCCCCTTTATACACTTATACTGGAAGTTACATTAAAGAATACTGAATCTTGAATTGGGAATGGGAATATTGGTGCAGCTGGTCAAATGGATTCAGAACGGGCTGCTTTACAAGATGTCGGATATTGATTCTCAATACGGAATTGGCTAAACATTTGACGAAGAATGGATTGTAGAGACTTGAGGGATGGGAGAATTGGATTGTAAAGATAAAGATAAGTTTTTTTGTTATACGTACATGGAAATTGACAGCGAAATGCATCATTTGCATCAAATGCATCAAATCAGCAAGGACGTGCTGATCAGACCGCAAGTGTTGCCAACATAGCATGCCCACAAATTACTAATGCAAATCTGTTAGACTTTAGAATGTGGGAGGAAACGAGAGCACCTGGAGGAAACCAACATGGTTTCAGGGAGAAGGTACAAACTTCTTGCAGACAGTGGTGGGAATTGAACCATGATCTTACCACTGGCTCTTTAAAGCCATTGTACTAACCACTACGTTAACTTGCTGCCTTTGTAAAGCATTTGATCACCATGATAGGGATTGAACACAAGACCATTAGACCGTAAGATATAGGAGCAGAATTGGGCCATTTGGCCCATCAAGTTTGCTCCGCCATTTCACCATGGCTGATCCAGTTTTCCTCTCAGCCAAAATTCCCTGCCTTTTCCCCATATCCCGTCATGCTCTGATTAATCAGGAATCCATCAACCTCTGCCTTAAATATCCACAGCTGCCTTTGGCAAAGAATTCCACGGATTCACCATCCTCTGGCTAAAAAAAAAAATTCCTCCTCATCTCCATTCTCAAAGGATGGGCCTCTATTGTAAGGCAGTGTCCTCTGGTCTTAGACTCTCCCACCATAGGAATTATCCTCTCTACATCCACTCTATTAAGGCCTTTCACCATTCAATAGGTTTTAATGAGGTCACCCCTCATTCTTCTGAATTCCAGTGAATACAGGCCCAGAACTATTAGACACTCTTCATATGACAAGGCATTCAATCCTGGGATCATTTTCGTGAACTTCTTTTGAACCCTCTCCAGTGTCAACACATCCTTTCTAAGATACAGCACTCAAAGCTGTTCACATTACTCCTAGTGGGGCCTCACCAGTGCCTTATAAAGTTTCAACATTACATCCTTGCTTTCATCCATGTTCTCCAATTAAGCTACGTCCCAGACTAACCAATATTCAAAGTAAATTTATTATCAAAGTACATATGTGTCATCATATGCTACCCTGAGATTCATTTCTTCTGGGCATTCACAGTAGAAACAAAGAAATACAACAGAATCAATGGAAGAACTCCACACAAAGACTGACAAGCAATCAGTGTGCAAAAGACAAACTGTGCAAATACACAAAAAAGTAAATAAATAATACTGAGAACATGAGTTGTAGAGTTCTTGAAAGTGAGTCTGTAGGTGTGGAATCAGTTCAGCGTTGAGTGTAGTGAAGTTATCCATGCTGATTCAGGAGCCTGATGGTTGAAGGGTAACTGAAGCAGAGTAGCATGTTTTGCCATATTGGTGCTCAAATAAGCTATTGTGTATTCTGTGGGCTGAATGGCCTCCTTGCATGCTGCTCTGTGATTGTCACAGACTAATCCTGGCTGACCTCTGGTCACTTTGCAGTATTTTGTGAGTGTGAGACCTTAGAGACTTTGACATCAAGCTCCTTTCTGTGCAAACATACCCTTCCTCCTTGGACAGAACACTTTCTAAAACAGCGCAGTGTAAATATTTACTCAGGCTGTTTGACTGAAGTCTGAGCCCAGTGTTGTATTTGAATGTAGTGCGGATTACCCAAAGTAACGGACTGGGGAAGTTGCGCTGGCCCGGGCATCAGAACTCAAACTAACGATTGCCTAAGTAACACACTGGGAAAGTTGCACTGGTCCAGGCATCAGAACTCAAACTAAAAATTCCTAACAATTGCCTAAGTAATGCACTGGGAAAATTGTGCTGGCTTCTCCACAAACAATAACAAAATCCTGCCCTCGGGAATTCTCAGAAGTTTCACCAGTGATGGGGGTCGGTGGGAGAGGGGAGGGAGAACAAGGTGGGTGGGGTGTGAGATAAAAGACTTCCACAGACAGCCAAGTTTTATAGGAACAGTGTATTTTTGGAAATCTTGCACCTGGGGCTAGTCTGTCTCTTACAGTACAATTACTAACTTTGTGTTTAATTGCTTGATTTATTCCTCTGGGATCCCAGAACAATAAAAGGAATTTTCTACTCGCCCAGGTTGTGTTCCATTCAGGAAAAGCAGCACTGGACAGACACATGTTGTAGACAGAAACAGTCATGAATTTCTTCAGCAGCTTGGGATTTCTTTGTACTTCAGAAATAGTAACTGCTGTAAGTGGGTTCTGTTGTAGGAATCACATATTAAAGTCAGGCTCAAATATATTTATTTTATTCAGATACAGTGCAGAGTAAGCCCTTTAAGCCATGCTGCCCAGAAATCCCCTGATTTAGTCCTGGCCTAATCATGGGACAATTTACAGTGACAAAATAACCTATCAACCAGTACATCTTTGGACTGCAGGAGGAAACTGGAGCACCTGGAGGAAACCCATGAGGTCACAGGGAGAACGTAGAAACTCCCTACAGGCAGCGGTGGGAATTGAACCCAGGTCATCACTACACTACTGTGCTTTCACATACCACTATGCAATATAAGTTGATACTGCTTACAGTTGAAACCCTGATTGAAAAGTCATCCGTGAAAATACTACAGACTGGGAAAATATCAGCCCTGATGAAGGGTCTCAGCCCAAAACTTTGACTGTTAACACATGTATATTACAGTGAAATGCATCATTTGCATTAATGACCAAGGCACTATAGTGCAATAGTTACTGCAACGTTCTCAGCATTAGCGATTAGGGTTCAATTTCCGCCACTGTCTATAAAGCCGCATTCTCTCCATGACTGTGTGGGTTTCCTCTGGGTGCTCCTTCCACATTCCAAAGCCATATGGGTTAGGGTTAGTGAGCTGTGGGCATAGTCTGCCGTACCAGAAACATGACAACACTTGCTGGCTGCCCCCAGCACATCCTCGGACTGTGTTGACTGTTGATGCAAAAAAATGTGTGTTTTGATGTACATGTGACAAATATACTCAGTGGCCACTTTATCAGGTACATCTGTAGATCTGCTCATTAATGCAAATATCCAATCAGCCAATCATGTGGCAGCAACTCTGCATCAACGCATTCAGGCATGGTCAAGAGGTTCTGTTGTTGTTCAGACCAAAACTTCAAGATGGGGAAGAAATGTGATCTGAATGACTTTGACTGTGAAATGATCGTTGGTGCCAAGCAGGATGGTTTGAGTATCTCAGAAACTCCTGATTGCCTGGGATTTTCATGCACAATGGTCTCTGGAGTTTACAGAGAATGGTGCGGTAATCAAAATATATCCAGTGAGCAGCAGTTCTGTGGGTGAAGATGCCTTGCTAATGAGAGAGACACAGCAGCAGAAGACACTCATTGGCCACTTTATTAGGGATAGAAGGTGTCTAATAAGGAGGTCACTGAGTGTAAAATTGACCTTGATCTCTTCACTGCAATCTGGAGCATTGCACAAAATGGTGGAGGAACTCAGCAGGTCAGACAGCGAGGAAATGGATGGCTGGCACTTCGGGTCGAGACCCTTCGTCTGGACTGTTGAGACCACATTGACCCCAGACGTTAATGGTCCATTTCCCTCCACAGATACTGCTTGATCTGCTGAGTTCCTCCAGCATTGTGTGTGTGTGTGTGTGTGTGTGTGTGTGTTGCAGGGATTCACTTTGGCTTCAGCATGGCCGGACATTTCGCAGGACTGTTGCTCAACCTATTGGACTTTAACAAAAGCACAAAGTGGCTGACCTTATGTTACATCTTGAGGGAAGTCTTGGGGGCGGCACAGCAGCGTAGTGGTAAGCACAATGCTTTCCGGTACAGGTGATTCAGTTTCAATTCCCACAGCTGCCTGTAAGGGGTTTGTATGGTCTTCCTGTGATTGCGTGGGTTTCCTCCCACAGTCCAAAAACATACCGTTAACAGGTATGTTAACGTAGGTTAACGGGTCGTTGTAAATTGTCCCATGATTAGGCTAAGGTTAAATCGGGGGATTGCTGGGGGGGGCATGCCTCAAATGGCTAGAAGGGCCTATTCCACACTGTCTCAATCAATCAGTCAATAAATACATAAGTCAGAGCGGTAGGGATGCTAAGGGTCTTTAGGAGGGAGAAGTGTATGGAGCGTGGGGGTGGGGGGGGGGTTCTCTTGATCCATTCCAGAAGGCAGTGTCCCAGGGGTGGGGAGATTACATCTGAGGCCACAACCGGCAAGGGAAGAGATCCTTGGTGGCCGTATGGCTGGGGTTCACTGTCTGCAGTTTGTAAAGTGAGCTGGAATTATGACTCGGTATCGAAACAGTGTGAAAAATAAGAAGCAGACAAATCGAGTGAGGCAACTCTAGTTTCTATTTCAGCTGAAGTACGGATATAGAAAAGAAAACATTCACAGACACACTTCCAGACTGATGAATTAATTCTCTGCAGGAGATGCTGCCGTTCACATTCTGAGTTCATGCAAAGTGAGGGTGTGGAAATGAAAATCTACCGTTGTAGTCCACATTAGAGCAGGGTGCTGCAGGCTAATTCATCGTGCAGTGCTAACTGTATGGCATGTATCAGAAGCCGGCTTTTCAGAGGATTTCCTGTGGGGATCGTGCCAGGCTCTCGTGGGCTGACACAGTCAGTGGAGACGTAAAACCTTCAGAAAATGGAGCGGCAAAGATCCGCTCCAGTTGTTCCCTGAATCGAGGCAGAGTGGGTCAGGGGCTGCTGGGGTGCACGATATCTATGGGCACATAAGGGGATTTCTAAGAACGGTGGGCCCTTTGGGGGCTGGGTATATCATAGATCGTGTTGTTGTGAAACGATTTACTTTGGAAGGTTGAATTTGATGGTGGCAGAATACAGGGTTAATAGCAGGATTCTTAGCAGTGTGGAGGAACAAAAGGATTTCGGGAACTACATCCATAGATCTCTCAAAGTTGCCGCGCAAGTTGGTAGGGTAGTTAAGAAGGCCTGTGGTGCACTGGCTTTCATTAGTCATCGGATTGAATTCAAGAGCCATGAAGCAGTGCTGCAGCTCCATAAAGCCCTGGTTTAGACCACACTTGGAGAATTGTATTTTGTTCTGGTCACCTCACTACAGCTGTGATGTGGATGCATTTGAGAGGGTGCAGAGGAGATTTACCAGAATGCTGACTGGATTAGAGAGCATGTCTTAGGAGGATAGGTTGAGAGGGCTGTGGCTTTTCTCTTAGGAGTGAAGGAGGATGAGAGGTGGCTTGATAGAGGGGGAAGGTAGATGAATGGGGGAGGGGGATTAAGTAAGAAGCTGGGAGATGATAGGAGGAAGGGGTAAAGGGCAGGAGAAGGAGGAATCTGAGAGGAGAGTAGGCTGCGGAAGAAAGGGAAGGAGGAGGGGTACCAGAGGGAGGTGATAGACAGGTGAAGAGAAGAGAAGTGGTGAGAAGGAACCAGAGGGGAGAATGGAAAAAGAGAAAAGGGGAGGGGGATAGAAAGCACCAGATGTGAAAAATTGATGTTCATGCAATCAGGATGGCAGCTAACTAGATGGAATATGAAGTGTTGCTCCTCCAACTGGATTGTCTAGAGATTTGTTCTGCTGCTGATGCTAGTCCTGTGCTCTCCAGTCTCCTAGTCTGACATGTGTTTTCATTCTCTTTCAGATGTCCGAAGGTCGTCGGTGTCAGGTACACCTTCTGGACGACAGGAAGCTGGAACTTCTTGTTCAGGTGAGTGAGGTCAACATCTGTCATATTCAGTGAGAAGTGCGGCCATTGACTCTGCTAGCTCCCTCTGCACTCTCCCTGTTCAAGGCTTTGGACTTCTGCATTTGTATATTATCTATAGTCACTTGGAATTAGAACACTGCTGTGCAGTACAGGCCCTTCGTAGAAAAGTACAGTACAGAAACAGGCCCGTCGGCCCATCCAGTCCCTGTTGAACATTTAAACTGCCTACTCCCATCGACCTGCACTGGGACCATAGTCCTCTTTACTCTTATTAGGCACATACCTATCCAAACTTCTCTCAAACGTTGAAATTGACTCCTCATCTACCACTTGCATTGGCAGCTTGTTCTATGCTCTCACAACCCTCAGTGTGAAGAGGTTCCCCCTCATGTTCCCCTTAAACTTTTCACCTTTCTCCCCCCCAACCCATGACCTCTAGTTGTAGTCCCACCCAACCTCTGTGGAAAAAAAGCCTGCTTGTAACCTACTCTTGAGGTCAATCTACCCTCCATTTTTCTATTAGCCATGTGCCTAGCTAAAAGTCTCCTAAATATTCCTAATGTACCTGCTTCTATCACCACCCCTGCTGGGATGTTCCACACCCTCACCCCTCTCTGTGTAGAAGACCTACCTCTGCCATCCACTCTAAACTTCCCTCCATTTACCTTTAAAGTTTGTCCCCTCATATTGGCCATTTCTGCCCTGGGGAAAAATTCTCCCCAGTCTCTGACTGTCTTCTCAATCTATGCCTTTTATCATTTTCTACACCTCTATCAAGTCACTTCTCAAAACATCATGTTGAAGACTCCTATAAAATAGACATGTGTAAAACATACTTACAGTCTGATGTATGCAATCAGCATAATGGCTTGTTGGTTACGTTACAAGGGATAATCATCCAGAGCTCGGGTCTAATGATACAGAGTTGAGTTCGTTGGGTGCCACAGTATCATAGCGGTTAGTGTGATGCTATTACAGCTCAGGCCGTTCTGGAGTTCGGAGTTGAATTCCGGCATTGTGCTGTAAGATATCTCTGTACGTCCTCCCTGTGGAATGTGTGGATTTTCCCTGGTTGCTCCGGTTTATTCCCACAGTCCATAGACCTGCCAGGTAGGTCAGTTGGTCATTGTAAATTGTCCCAGGATTAGGTTAGTGTTAATCAGGGTTGTGGAGCTGCTGAGGCAGCATGGCTCAAAGGGCTGGAAGGGCCAACTCTCATTGTATCGCTAATTAAAATCTCTCCATGCCACTGGGAAATTAAGGAAATGTCAGAATCAGAATTGAGTTTATTATCACTGTCGTGTGTAATATGGTCACTTGGGTGTAATTGGGCGGCACGGGCTTGTTGAGCCGGAAGGGCCTATTACCGTTATGTATCTCTGAATAAATAACATACAAATAAATAAGAACTTAAGTTTCTTATATGAGACTTGAAGAAGGGTCTTGGCCCAAAACGTCACTATCTGTTCATTTCCATAGACACTGCCTGACCTGCTGAGTTCCTCCAGCATTTTGTGTGTGTAGCTTTGTGGCAGCAGTACATTGCAAAGGCACAGTACTACTATAAATTACAAAATGAATAAACAGTGCATAAAAAAGGAATAGTGAAGTAGTGTTCATGGGTTCGTGGACTTTTCAGAAATCTAGTGGTGGAGGGGAAGAATGTGTGGTTTTAGGCTCCTGTATCTCCCCTTTGGCAGTAGCAATGACAAGAGGGGATGTCCTGGCTGATGGGGGTCCTTAGTGATGAATGCTCTATTTTCGAGGCATCACCTCATTAAAGATGTACTTGATAACACCATAAGACCATAAGCCCTAGGAGCAGAATTTGGACATTCGGGCCATCAAGTCTGCTTTGCCATTCCATCATGACTGATTTATTATACCTCTCTCAACCCTATTCTTCTACCTTCTCCCTGTAACCTTTGACACCCTGACTAATCAAGAACCTATCAATCTCCGCTTTAAGTGTACCTAATGACTTGGCCTCCATGGCCAACTGTGGCAACAAATTCTGACGATTCTCCACCATCTGGCTGAAGAAATTCTTCCTCATCTGTATCTTAAAGGGACATCCCTCTATTTTGAGGCTGTGCCCTCTGGTCCTAGACTCTCCCACTGTAGGAAATGTACTCTCCGCACCCACTCTATCATATTCAATATATGACAGGTTGCAATGTGATCCTACCCCCTGCTTCCAAATTCTTCTAAACTTCAGTGAGTACAGGCCTAGAGCCACAAATTGCTCCTTGTGTTAACCCTTTCACTCCCAGGATCATTCTTGGGAACCTGCTCTGCCTCCTCTTCAATGCCAGCACATCCTTTCTTAGGTCTGGGACCCAGAACTGCTCTCAATACGCCAGCTGTGATCTGGCCATCATCACTTGAGACCAGTGGGGAGGGTTGTGCCCATGATGGAGCTGGCAGAGTTTTTTTAATTATCAGCCTGAGTTAGTTTACTGATGTCCTTCAACTTCAATCCCACAACATGGGAGACCTTTAACTGTACTCGGAAGCGACCCACAGACCAAATATTGTAAAAGGATAGAGGGCCATCAGTGGAAAATGGCTCTGTTCACATGGTGGTGACGGGGGTTGGAGATCAGGTTATTAAAGACCCATTGAAGCCCTCCATTGGTCAGGGTCAGCCACGGACATTGCGTCCCAGCAGTCTATGTGCACACAAGTCAGGACTATGCAATATGGAGAGCAAACTATTGCCCATGCAGCAGGCTCTCCTGTCCGTGCAGCTGATGAATCCAAGGGAACGGCAGACACCATACAATCTGACACCAGTGGTATTGCAGGAGTTGCTAGTCAGCGATGAATTTAACATAGGACTGCCTTAATCACTCCAGCTTTGGATTTTACTTCTTGGGTTACTCCCGAAGCCTTCTCCATGAGTGGGTATAGTTGCAAGGGGGTGGAGGTTTGAGATCAGAGTTTTCCTTCTCCTAGGTGAGCTGCCGACCACGGCTGACGAGCCCCTCTGCCCAAAGTGACTGGTTTTAAGGCAGCAGAAACCCACCTTTGCTGCTTCTCCTGTCAGGAGAAATGGTTCCGCTGGGCTTAGTAGGGAAGCCACAAGTGAAGGCCAGGAGCTGAACTTGGTTGTCAGAGGCTATTTGAGAAGCACACCATTGGGGGTACTTAATAGACAGTGGGAATTTACCCCCAATACCTTCCCCCAATTATGACAACCTTAAGGAAATCATATAACGGAGAATTCATGTCAACAGTGGTTGGTTGAGTATCTTGCCCTTTAGAGTCAGAGTCACACAGAACGCTACAGCACAGAAACAGGTACTTTATCTCATCTAGGCTGTGCAGAATTATATAATTCTTCCTAGTCCTATCGACCCTCACCTGGACCATAGCTCTCCATATCCCTCACGTCCATGTATCTATTCAACCTTCTCTTAAATGTTGCAATCAAATCCACTTCCATTGGCAACTCGTTCAACATGAATAAGTTCCCCCTCAGGTTCCCTTTAAATATTTCACCTTTCACACTTAACCTATGACCTTTAGTTCATGCCTCGCATAACCTCAGTGGAAAAGAGCTGCTTACATTTGCCCTCATAACTTTGCATACCCCTATCAAATCTCATCTCATTCTCCAATGGTACAAGCAATAAAGTTCTAACCTACTCAACCCTGTAACTCAGAGCCCTGTATCTAAAAAGGCATTTTCGAAAGTACGGTTTGAAGAGAAATCTGTTATTCATTCTGAAGCAATCCTAGCCTCTGTGCTTTCCTCACATCTCCCCACACTAACACTCTCCCCACCTCCTTCACAAGCCCTCTCCACCCACTCCCCACATCTCCATCTCAAAACCTCTCACCACACTAACCCTCCCTCGACCTCAAACCTCTCCCCATCTCTTTCACAAGCCCTCTCCACACATTCCCCACATCTCTGTCTCAAAGTCTCTCCCCACCTCCTTCATAAGCCCTCTCCCCACACTCTTCTTCACTATGCCTGCCTGTAACCTTTTGCTCAGGCTATTCTCCTCCAGTAACCCCTGTCTGTAGCTGCAGGTAACCTGATTTATCTGAGACCAGCAGGCAAGATGCTGATGTGACTGGATTTAAAGATAACAATTAGTTTTATCTGTCACGTGTACATCAAAACAGAGTGAAATGCATCATTTTGCAACAAGGTTATGCTAGGGGCAGCCCACAAGTGCCACCCTGCTTCTGGTGCCAATGTAACAAGCCCACAACTCACCAACCCTAACCCTTACGTCTTTGGAATGTGTGAAGAAACCAGAGCACCTGATGAAACCCACACGGTCACGGGGAGAACATACAAACCCCTTACAGACAATGGCAGGAATTAAACCCTAATTGGCGATTGCTGGAGCTCAAGTGTTACACTGATCGCCACACTACCATACCCCCATATTTACTAGACGAGCTCCCACTGTGTTCCGCCTGTGCCTGAGTTGGAACGCTGTGCTTCAGTCCTGCGTGCCTTCACTGCGTGGAGAGGTGGGCAAAACCCTCCATGTGTCTGCACTGCTCTGCGGTTGACATGAGGAGTCTTGGCAGAATGAGGCCAATTCACTCCAACCCGCAGTTCCTCCGTTCCTTGGCAGCTGTCGGAAAATGCACACAGGCACGCGCCCATGTAAACCTGCCCGTACACGCAACTGAGTGCACACACACACAGATGCTGATCATAAGCGTGATCAGACACCCTCTGAGGGACACAGTGAGCACACACGCGCACACACACACACACACACACGCACACGCGCACGCGCACACGCACACACACACACACACACACACACACACACCAGAATCAGGTTTAAAATATGCCGTGAACTTTTCTTTGTATTGTGGCAGCAGTGCAATGTAGGACATTAAAGATTACTATACATCGCAATAAAAATAAAACAAATAAATTATGCAAAAGGTGCATATGACAACACACGTGCATGCATGGGTGCACCGACACATGTGGTTTCTTCAGTTGGACTTCAAACATGCCAGTGCAGTTTTTCTCCAGCACCTTGGAATTGCCTTTAAAACCAAATGTTAGTGAAGGGCGGCTTTCTATTTTAAAACTGAAGTGAAATGTCACTGAACGAGTAGATGACCTGTAGTCAGAATAATCTCTGCCCAGTACACATCTGACTGGCAATTCTGTCACACATGAATTACAGAGATTAACTTGCCTCACTTAACAACCCCGCGACTTAACCGCCTTAACGAACAAGGGCCCTAGTTTTAAAACTCTGCTCCCTGTCTGTAGCAGAGTCCTGGGGGACCGTGGTCTTTAAATGTAGTGCTTGTTTTGGCAAAATGTTAAGTTGCCTTGGTTTCTGCTCTGCTATTTTCATAGTCCTGTTTGGAAAGAAATTTGTCACGTTGACCTTCGGGAAGCTGTTCCCCACTCCGCTCTCTTTTGAATAATCGGAACTGACTGCGCTGTGAGTTCTCGGCATTATTAATTCTGGTCATTACCCCCGTAACTGACAGAACATCCCAGGTATTTTATTCACTTGTGTTTTTCTAGCCTGTCTGTTGGGAAGATCTACAGTTTCTGAGTTTAATAGTTCTTGCAGTGTAGCGGTCTGACACAAATTGTGTCACTTTTCAAAAGACAGCTACACTCACTTTAGTACAATGCAAGTCTTGTGTTTACCTTAATGTGATTTTGTCTTAATTCTCACTCTGTATAGAGATATTTTTGTTCTTTTTGGCTGTCGTATACAGTCTCAGCAGTGGAATATTGAGAGACCCGGATAGAGTGGACGTGGAGAGGATGTTTCCTATAGTGAGGGAGTCTGGAACCAGAGGGCACAGCCTCAGAATATAAAGACAGAATGGACGTGGAGAGGATGTTTCCTGTAGTGAGGGAGTCTAGGACCAGAGTTACAGCCTCAGAATCAAAGGATGGATATCCCTTTAGAACACAGATGAGGAGGAATTTTTTTAGTGGTGAATCTGTGATCACACTTTCTGGCACCAACATGTCATGCCCAAAATATTCCAGTCTACAAACTCCAGCGATGCTGAGTTAACTATAAACGATCTTTCTGAAATTTATAGCTTTTTACAGTAAATAAAAATGCCTTTATCCCTCCATTCCTTTGTACCATGGTTAGCAAAAATCTATAGATCTCAGAAATATAATTAATAATTAACGCAGTGTCATTGGAATTTATAGCAAGGAGGTTCCAAATCTCTCCCTTGCTGTATGTGTTGAGATGTTTCCACCTCTTGCAGAACGCAGGCTTTAGTCCTTAGATCAGGCCCCAGTCCTAGCAGCCCAGGCACTGAAAATAGTTTGGCTGCAAGATCTTTGTGTGTGAGACAGAGAGAGGGAGGGATAGTTGCAAGTATGTGTGAGAGAGAGTTAGGCAGGTGAGGAAAAGAAGAAGGAGGAGGAAAGGGGAAGGAAAAAACACCGGAAAAGAAATTCATGTTCATGCCATCAAGTGGAAGGCTACCTAGATGGAATATGAGGTGTTGCTCCTCCAATCTGAGTGTGGCCTCATCTGGGCAGAAGAGGATATGTCAGAACAGGAAGGGGAGAGGGAATCAGAATTAAAATGTCTGGCCACCAGGAAACTCCATTTTAGGTGAAATGAGCGGAGGTGCTCAATGAAGGGCCCCCCCCCCCCAATTTATGATGGGTCTCACCAACGTAGAGGAGGCCACACCAGGAGTTCCAGACACAGCAGATGACCATAGCAGATTCACAGATGAAGTGTTTCCTCACCTGGAAGGACTGTTTGGGGCCCTGAAGTGACAGAGGAGGTGAATGGGCAGGCGTAGCATTTCTGTCACTTGGGATATGCGCCAGGAGGGAGATTAGTGGGAAGGGACCAGTGGACAAGGGAATCACAGAGAGAGTTACTTGTGGAAAATGGAGTGTGAGGGGGAGAGGTAAAGAGGTGTTTGGTGTGTATGTTTGTTTGCATGCAGTTTGTTTACCAGTCCTGTCGGAGGGTTTCGGCCTGAAACGTCGACTGTACTTTTTTCCATAGATGCTGCCTGCCCTGCTGAGTTCCTCCAGCATTTTGTGTGTTGTTCAGGTTTCCAGCATCTACAGATTTTCTCTTGTTTGTTACCTGTGTGTGTGTGTGTGTGCATGCAGTGTTAATTCATAAGACTGAGTCTTTCCCAGACACAATAGCAGACTATATTTATAGAGGTCTGTAACATCACAAAGCACCCCAAGGCACTTAAGGAGCAAGCATCACATACCCTTGTGACTTGGAGAGACAGTTTGAAATGATGCATAGCTTTAGATCGAAACAGGATAGATATTTAGAGCAATTCACTGGAGAGAGCTGTGTAAAATAGGGCCAGTGTGTTAATGTGAATCTCTCTGTCAGATGAGGCTGCTCAAAACCCTCCCACCATTGACTCGGTCAGCCTGCATTACGGCGGTTTTCTATTTGTGTTGAGCCGTTCCACTAATCCACCAGTGGGCTTGGGCATCACAGAGAGAATAATGTTCTGCGGCGTTTTACCAAATCCTCCCAACAACCCTCAGACCGACAGGGCCGACTTTGGTTGTGCAATTAGAACGCAGAGCAGTACCAGCATGCACAGGTCCAGGCTGTTTAGCCCACAGTGTGCCAAACCAAATAAATCTGTGATCAAATGGCCAACTAAACTCATCCCCTTTGCCAAGATAATGTCCACATCCTTCCATTTTCCTTACATTCATGTGCCTATCTAAATGTCTCTTAAAAGTCTTTAATGTATCTGCCTCTACTGCCACCCCAGGCAGTGCATTCCAGACACCCACCAGCCTGTGTAAAAAACTTTCCCCTCACATCTCCTTTGAACTTACCCCCCTCACCTTCAATGCATGTCCTCTGGTGTTAAACGTTTCAACCCCTGGGGAAAAGATATTGTCTGTATACTCTGTCTATGCCCCTCGTAGTCTTATAATCAGATCTCCCCTCAGCCTCCTTCACTCCAGAGAAAACAGCCCGTTTGTCCAATCTCTCATTATAGCACATGCCCTCTAATCCAAGCAGAATCCTAGCAAACCTCTTCTGCACCCTCTCCAAAGCCTTGACATCCTTTCTTAATGGGGCGACCAGAACTGTAGGCAACACTCCTGATGCAGCCTAACTAGCGTTTTAAAAAGCTGCAACATAACTTATGTCTTCCCAATGGTTCGATACCCCCTTCTGCTATTAAATCAAAGTTGGGTTTATAAGGTACACCTATGCACAGGTGCAGTGCAACACTTATTTACAGCAACATCACGGACACGCAGCGACGTGTAAACACACAAAATGCAGGAGGAACTCAGCAGGTCAGGTAGCATCTGTGGGGGGAAATAAACTGTTAATGTTTTGGGCTGAGGCCCTTCATCAGGACTGGGAAAAAGGGGAAGAAGCCAGAATGGGAATGTGGCAGGGTGGGGGTGAGTACAAGCTGGAAGATGACAGGTGAGACGAGGTGAGGGGGTGGTTTGTTTGTTTATTTACTTATTTGCTTGCTTGCTTACTTACTGAGAATCAGTGTGAATTAGGCCCTTCAAACTGCACCACCCAGAAATCCCCCGATTTAACCCTAGCCTAATCATGAGACAAGTTACAATGACCATCTAACCTACCAACCGGTATGCCTTTGGACTGTGGGAGGAAACCGGAGCACCCAGAGGAAACCCACCTGGTCATGGGGAGAACGTACAAACTCCTTACAGGTAGCAGTGGGAGTTGAACTTGGTTCTGCAAAGTGTTGTGCTAACCACTACGCTACCGTGCCCTCCCCAAAATTTAGATGGATGAGGGAGGGAGGATTAAGTGAGAAGCTATGAGGTGATAGGTGGAAAAGGTAAATCACTGAAGAAGAAAGAATCTGATAGGAGGGGAGAGTCAGGGAACTAAGTTTAAGAGCAATGAGGTAATGTTGTAGCTCTATAAAACTCTGGTCAGACCACACAGAGTATTGTGTGCAGTTCCAGTCACCCCATTCTAGGAAGGATGTGGAAGTTTTAGAGAGGACACAGAGGAGATTTACCAGGATGCTGCCTGAATTAGAGAGCATGTCTTATGAGGATGGATTGAGTAAGCTAGTGCTTTTCTCTTTGAAGCGAAGGAGGATGAGAGATGACTTGATAAAGATGTACAAGATGATAAAGCGTAGATTGAATTGACAGCCAGAGACCTTTTCCCAGGCTGGAAATGGTTAATACCAGGAGGCGTAATTTTAAGGTGATTGGAAAAGTACAGGCAGGGATGTTAGAGGGAAGATTTTGTACACAGAGAGTGGTGGATGCATGGAACACCCTGCCAGGGGAGGTGGTAGAGGCAGATATATTAGGGACATAGACAGGCACATGGATGAGAGAAAAATGGTAGGTTAGATTGATCTTTGCAGTAGGTTAAAAGGTTGACACAATATCGCGGAACATAAGTAGTGCAAAAAAAGAGACCAAAAACAGTGAGGTAATGTTCATGGGTTGCTTCATTGTTCATTCAGAAATCTCATGGTAGAGGGGAAGAAGCTGTTCCTGAAATGCTGATTATGTGGCCGCAGGCTCCTATACCTCCTCCTTGATGGTAACAATGAGAAGAGGCAGGTCCTGGGTGGTGGGGGTCTTAATGATGGATGCCGCTTTTTAAGGCATCCCCTTTTGAAGATGTCCCTGATGGTGGGATGGGGGGGGGGGGGGGTAAGTAGAGGATATTTCCTTGCAATTCACTTTTGAAATCTTCATATGGCTGCAGTGATTGTCTCCAGGTTTGGGCTGTTCAGGGAATTAGATTCATGTTATTTATGAAAGCTAGCTGTGGCATTCAGGTTCCAAATTAATGCCTGCCTCTTCCAACTCTTGATACATCATCGATGAATCTTTTAATCTGCAGCTCCTCACAGATGCTAAAATATAATACTGCTCTGTTTCAGTGGTTGGGGATGGTGGAGTGACTATAAAACTCTGAGATTTCCTGCACTCTGTTACCACTTTAAAAGAAGCCAGATCTACTTTCACAGAGTGGTTTGCGTTCTGCACCACTGCCAATGCAGAATGAATGAACTAACTGTGTGAGTCCGGCTCTGAAGTGCTCACATGGTTTCAGGGTGGATTAGTTCCCAAAGTGAGGCAGTTACTGGGATGGCTAGAGAAAGGAAGGTGGGGGGCACAGAGGGGCTCTCACACTGAAGGGAAGCAAATGCCCCAGGATCCAGCAGTGAACCAGTCTCACTTTGAAGGAAGCGACGCCTTACCATCAGGCAGGAGGTTCCGCGCCACCAGGTTCGGGAACTGTTACTACCCTACAGCCATCAGCCTCCTGAATCACCGTGGATAACTTCACTCACCTCAACGCTGAACTGGTTCCACAGTCTATGATTGGACTTTCAAGGACTCTACAACTCATGTTCTCGGCTATCCATCTTGTACTCCTTCCCCTCCCCCTACCTTACTCTGGCTTCTTCCCCCTTCCTTTCCAGTCCTGATGAAGGATCTCAGCCCAAAATGTCAACTCGTTATTCCCCTCCATAGCCCTTTTGAGGTTCACCAACATTTTGTGTTACTCTGGATTTACAACATTTACAGAATCTCTTGTATTCTCATGATTATTTTTGTTTATCTCAGTTGGTCTTTTTTTTCCATATTGGCTGTTTGTCAGACTATGTTTATGTATCGTTTTCATTAATTCTATTGCTTTTTTATATTGTCCTGTAAATGCCTGCAAGAAAATTAATTGCAAGGTAATTTATGGTGACATATAAATACTTCGATATTAAACTTACTTAAAAAAATCTCCTCAGCAGCATAACAGTTTGTGTAACGTTATTACAGTGCCAGCCCTAGATCTGGGGTTCAATTCCCACCACCCTCTGTAAGGAGTTTTATATATTCTCCCTGTAACTGTGCAGGTTTCCTCCCACATTCCAAAGACGTATGGTTAGAGTTAGTGAGTTGTGGGCATGCTATATCAGTTCTGTCTATTGCAACATGATTTATTTTGACACACAAGGAGGCCATTTGGCACATTAGGATCTGTGCTGGCTCCCAGCAGGGAAATCCTTAAGGCCTCTTCCCATTTCCGTGTACGAATTCTTGCAACTTGTTCTCAAGTCAAGTTTATTACCATCTGCACAAGAACAGCGAGGCAGAGGTATAATGAAAAACTTACTTGCAGCAGCATCACAGGCATAGAACCACAGACAACTCCTAGAATATACATTATACATTACTGTACATATGTCTTAAACATGTATATTATAGTTAGGGTGCCTAAGACTTTTGCACAGTTCTGTATTTGTCAATGAGGGACAAGTTTGTAAATAAAAGTTCAAAGTAAATTAATTATCAAAGTACATATATGTCAACATATAAACCTTGAGATTAATTTTCTTGCGGGCATACTCAATAAATCTGTAATAGAATAATAACCATAATAAAATCAACGAAGGACCAAACCAGAAGGATGGGCAGATGGCCAGTGTGCAAATACAAGAAGAAAGAAACAACTGACTTCTGAAAGTTCCTTGCATTAAAAATATCAGAATCCAAGATAGTGTTCCTTTGCTGAGGTATGATTCAGAATAATAATAATAAATAATCAATAAATATTGAGAAAATTAGATGAAGAATCCTTGAAAGTGAGTTGTGGGAACATCTCAATGATGGGGCAAGTCAAGTTGAGTGAAGTTAATCCCTTTCGGTTCAAGTGCCTGAATGGCTGAGGGATAATAACTGTTCTTGAACCTGGTGGTGTGGGTCCTGAGGTTCCTGTACCTTCTTCCTGATGTCATCAGTGAGAAGAGACCATATCCTGTGTGGTGGGGGTCCTTGATGATGGATGTTGTTTTCCTGCAACAACATATCACGTAGATGTGCTCAGTGGTGAAGACGGCTTTACCTGTGATGGGCTGGTCTACTGCTTTTTGTAGTAAATCTGGTGGAAGCAAAGAATATTGGGAATGGTGAGGATAGAGCACCACGGCGGGGGTGTGGGACAGGTGACAGAGGAGTACCCGGGGGGGGGGGGGGAGATAGCACAGGTGCAGACACACCCAACCCTGAGACAGCAGCTCTGATTCTAAACAATTAGTTTACTGATCATTACAGATTGTCTCTCTGGTGCTCTCCCTCTCCCTGCCCCCTTCCCACTCCCAGTCCACAATAGAGACCCATATCAGAATCAGGTTTATCATCACTCATATATGTCATGACATTTGTTTTCTTTTGCAGCAGCAGTAAAGTGCAATATATAAAATTACTCCAGTACTGTGCAAAAGTCTAAGGCTCCTTAGTTTTATTTATATATACACACACACACACCAAGGACTTTTGCACAGTACTGTAAATTATGCAAGTCAGTGGAGAGAGAAAGAGCTGGGCAAATACAAGACCTTAGTGCATAAAAGTGATATAATCAAAGAGAAGTCCATGGTAGTGTAAGAAGTGGTTCATAATTGTTGGATTGGACAGTTTGATTGTTATTTTCTTTGCAGCTTAATTGCTAGAATTTTTATAACTTCTTATATACATGTAACTGTTTAGTATGTTTCCCAGTCATCACAGTATGTATATGCAATTATTCAGTTTGTCACAACAGCTTGTGCTCAGCTCGTGGCCTCATTATGTATATACATTTTTTCAGTGTGTCTCCTAGTGGTTACATTTGTATGATTCTGGAAAGCTCTGGAAGCTTCTCTGGTGCTGCAGTATTTAAATAGGGGCTATGTGATAGGACTCTTACCTGTAAATTTGAATAAAATGTTCCTTAGCTGTGGATTTTAAAAAAGTCTGACTATAAAGCAGTGCCATTTTTTGCTCTTCTCTCTGTCCTCTGTCCATTTTTTGATTTTCTTTATTCAATAATGCTTAATAAACCGATTGTGAAGCAATGAGATTTGTATCTCTTTCCAAGCTTCTGAAAGATCCTTGGATTAAAAACATCGGAATCCATCATAATGTTCCATTGCTGAGGAAGGGAATCAGGTTGTGCAGTTCAGTTCAAGAACCTGTTGGTTCTCTCACATATGCCCTGTCTTCCCCTATGATTCTTTTGCTTCTTATTTACACTGGGGTTAATTTACAGTGGGCAGTTAACCAACCAGCAGTCTTTGGGATGTAAGAAGAAACTGGAGCTCCTCGAGAACAGAAACTCCAGAGTGGTAGAGGGTGGTATCAAATCTGGGCCACTGGAGATGTGGTACAAGCTGCTGTTTAGTGACCACGAGCGTGCGTTTCGAGTGTAGGATACAACAGCGCCAGTAAACAGAAGTTGGACAGGACCAGAGTCTTGTCTGTGAGATCTTCACGGACTTTGGTTAGGTATGTGGATTGAGGGGTATGGAGGATCTTGGTCTACGTTCTGGTCGATGGGACTTGGCAGAATAACAGTTCAGCATGGACTAGATGGGCCAAAGGGCCTGTTTCCATGCTGTAGTGCCCTATGACTGTATCGGTCTATGAATTTGTTTATCTGACATTGTGGTCAAACCTGGTCAGTACATGATAAACAATATTTGGCAGTTAGCACAGCAGTTTATAGCACAAACATTCACCAGTCAAGATTCAATTCTCACCATTGTTTCTACATTCTTCTGTGACTGCATGGGTTTCCTCCCACATCCTACAGACACCTGGGTTAGGGGTGGTGAGTTGTGGGCATGCTATGTTGGCACTAGAAGCGTGGCAACACTTGCAGGCTGCCCCCTCGTCCCAGCACTGCCTCAGACTATGTTGATCGTTGACACAAACAGAGCATTTCCCTGTATCTTTGATGGTAAATAAAGCAAATCTTTAAACAGAAGTTAGCCACACCAAAGCTAACTCTTGTCTGCAAGATCTTCACAGACTCTGTTGACTTAATATTCCGGTCAAAGAAAATATTTACTAACTGGGTCAGTACACGGTAGACCTTTGTAGAATTTGGACTGGGTTGATATCGAAAGACCTGCCTCCCTCCCCAGATCTCAGGCAGATGGTGAGGAACTCAGCTTGTCTGTGTGTAACCTGCCCTCGAAGCAGCTGAGCTGAAACAGGTCATCGGGGTCCACAAGCATGAGTTTTTAATTAACTTTTGACTTGAAGGTGAAATTCTTCTGCGGGAGAATGTACAGCCCAGGAACAGGCCCGCTGGCCCTTGGTGTCTGGGCTGACCATAATGCAAATTTAAACTAATCTCACTGTCTGCATAACAGAATCAGAATCAGGGTTAATATCACTGGCATATGCCATGAAATGCGTTGTTTTGCAGTAGCAGTACAGTGAAATACATTTTAAAAATTGCTATTTTAGTTAAAATAAGAAATATATATATATATATAAAATATTTAAAAAATAAATGGATAGTGCAAGAAGGGAGCAAAATAGTGAGTGTCATAGGTTCCTGGACTGCTCAGAAATCTGATGGCAGAGGGGAAGAAGCTGTCCCTAAAATGCTGAGTGTGGGTCTTCAGGCTCCTGGTTGCATCAGTGCCTGCTATGGAACAGCAGTGAATAGAAAATCCTACTGAAAGTGGTGGATACATCCCAGCCCATCATGTTCATGATGGATGCTGCCTTCTTGAGACATCACCTTTCGGTGATGTGTCAGGGAATATAGAGGAGCCTTGACCTATAAGCAGAGCAGTGGAGGCGATGTAGTGGGTGACGATCAATTTAATAATAAACTGCAAAAATGGCAAGCCACGAGGGCCGCAAAACAAGAGAGAACAGAAACCAAACATGAAACACAACAAAGCAAGCAGGGAGGGTGAAAGATAGAAGCAACTTGTTGATTCTGTTTGGTTCAATGAGTGAACAAGGACTGTGGATGACAGCAGGGTTTTTAAATAGGCTGCAGGTGATGAGTCTGGGACGAGTGGCAGGCGACTCCGATTAGCTGGATGAAGCTCGAAAGCTGGCTGCATGTGCAGGCCTGACAAGGTGTCCTTGTTGGTGGGGAGACAAGTGCCTGTGGTGGAGATGGCTGAGTTTACAACCCTCTGCAGCCTTTTCTGATCCTGTGCATTGGGACCAGTCAGAATGCTCTCCCTGGTATCCCTATAGATATTTGCTAGAGCCAAAGGGTCTCGGCCCAAAACATTGACTGCTCGTTTCAACTAATGCTGCCCAACCTGCTGAGTTCATCCAGCTTGTTTGTAATGAAGTATATCCACTGGCATGCCTTCTTTCTGATTGCATCAATATGTTGGGACCAGGATGGGTCTTCAGAGACATTGATATCCAGGAATCTGAAGCTGTATAATGGGCGAACAATGTCTCAGTGGGCAGAGCCACCCCCTCACAGCGCCGTAGAGTGAAGCTCAAACTTGTCCTTAAGTACTGTCTGTGTGGAGTTTGCATGTTCTCCAGATTCTTCTACATCTCAGAGACGTGCGGTTTGGTAGTGTGTGGGTGAGGGGTTGTGTCTGTGGGGAGTTGATATACGATTAATTAAGTTGGTATAGGATTAAAGCAGGATTCGTGTAAATAAGTGGTTGATGGTCAGTCTGGCCTTGATGAACTGAAGGGTCTTTTCCCATCCCCTTATGACCTCCTGGCGGGAGATTCACAACATCATGATAACCAGCATACTTCTGCTCCCAAGAATGAGGCTGAGGCATTAGACCACTTTATGAGTATTGTGGGTAGTTTTGACCTACATCTAAGAAAGGATGTATTGGCATTGGAAAGGGTTCAGAAGAGGTTCACTAGAATGATTCTGGGAATGAAAGGGTTAACGTATGAGGAGCATCTGATTGCTCTGGGCCTGTATTCACTGAATTTTAAAAGAATGAGGGGGAATCTCATTGAATCTTATGGAATATTGAAAGGCCTAGACAGAGTGGATGTGGAGAGGATGTTTCCTGTTGTGGGAGATTCTCAGAGCAGAGGGCAAAGCCATGGGTGTCCCTTTAGATGATGTGGAATTCCTGTAGCCTTTGGATGGTGAATGTGTGGATTTTATTGCCACAGATGGGCATGGAAGCCAAGTCACTGGGTATATTTAAAGCAGAGATTGATAGGTTCTTGATTAGTCAGGGCAGCAAAGGTTCCATGAAAAGGCAGGAGAATGAGGTTGAGAGGGAAAATAAATCGGCCATAATGGCATGGTCCATAAGGCCTAATTCTGCTCCTTTGTCTAATGGTCTACCTCTCAGCCTCTCCTTCTTTCTCCTCACCTGCGATCAGAAGTGCTCCTGCAGGGAGATTATAATAGAAGTGATGAGCAGAAGGAGCAAGTCTTCTTCCCTGAGTGCAGTTTGTCCCTGAAGATATAGTTTTGGGAAATGAAGGCCATTGACAGACATAGAAATTTCCGCCCTGTTACATGTACTATCTGAGGACTGCTGGCACAAGAACCCTAAGACATAAGGGCAGAATTAGGCCATTCGGCCCATTGAGTCTGCTCTGCCTTTCCATTATGGTTGATCCATCATATCCCTCAACCCCATTCTCCTGCCTTCTCCGTATAACTTTTGACACCCTGACTAATCAAGAACCTATCAACCCAATGGCCTTCACAGCCATCTGTGGCAATGAATTCCACAGGTTCACTATCTAAGCAAATTCCTCCTTATCGCTGCTGTAAAAGGGCATCCCTTTATTCTGAGGCCGTGCCCTCTGGTCCTAGACTCCCCCACTATAGGAAACATCCTCTCCACATCCTCTCGATCCAGGCCTTTCAATACTTGGTAGGTTTCAATGAGGTCTGGCCTCATTTTCTGAACAGGCTTGGAACTATCCAATGAACTTCATACGTTAACCCTTTAATTCCACACAAACCTGACATCATTTTATTTAAGTATAGAGCATACCAACTGACAATCCAATCTTCATGGACGTCCTCCTATTCTGAGACTGTCCTCTCGGGTCCTAAACTATCCCCACTGCAGAAACCCAGAGCGAAAACTTTGAAATGAACAAAAGCAAAGTCAAACCAGAAAATAAGCTGTAAAGTTGATGGATTGAAAGGATACAGTAAAATTTTAACAATTCCCAGTGCTCCTGAGGAATTGAGGAAAGAATGTGGAGACGTTTTCTTGGCACCAAGTCCAAGTAATAAGAGTAGCTAAGACCTGCTTCCTTTTCCCACTGCAGTCTCCAGTCAGTGTAGCCCTCACTAACAAGATAAAGTTCTCTGCCAATGATCTGAAATGAAATGAGTTTGCTCATTGCCATCCTGGTTCCCAAAGAAAAGACCCTTGTCTTAGTGTTGGATCCTGACACTTCTGCAATTCAAAGAGTCTTCAAAAGCCAGGAATAAAACTTGTTACTGATGGCCGTTTTATTAAATCTTTGTTCATTTGTTATGTGCCGTGTTGTATGATGTGGGCGATCATGGTCTTTCCATGTTTATCATTATTCTTGGTAAACTTTTCTAAAGAAGTGGTTTGCCATTGCCTCTTTCTGTGCAGTGTCTTTACAAGATGGGTCTCCCCAGCCATTATCAATACCCTTCAGAGATTGTCTGCCTGGCATCAGTGGTCGCATAACCAGGACTTGTGATATGTACTGGCTGCTCATACGACCTGCTCCCATGACTTCACAAGACCCTGATCAGGGGGGCTAAGCAGGTGCTACACCTTGCCCAAGGGTTACCTGCAGGCTAGCGAAGGGAAGGAGCACCTTACACCTCCTTTGGTAGAGACATATCTTCACCGTCACCCTATAAAATAAATTTAAGTATTATTAAATTTATCAACAGTGGAAAACAAAGAGGAGCCAGGAGAACAAAGAAAAGAAAAAGGGAAAAAGCAGTTTTGGTCAAAGTACATATCTGAGATTCACTTTCTTGCAAGCATTCACAGTAGATCTAAGAAGCACAATAGAATCAAAAGGCCGCACCAAACAGGACAGATGAACAATCAGTGTGCAAAAGACAACAGACTGTGCAAATACAGAATGAAAAAAGTAATAAGTCACTTCATACTCAGACTAGAATCAGAATCAGGTTTAATATCACCGACATAAGTCGTGAAATTTGTTGTTATGCGGCAGCAATACATTGAAATACACAGTTAAATTACAGTAAATGTCCCTTCAGAAATCAGATGGCAGAGGGCAAGAAGCTGTTCCTGAAACATTGAATGTGAGCCTTCAGGCTTCTGTATCTCCTTGATGGTAGCTATGAGAAGAGGGCATGTCCTGGGTGCTGTGGGTCCTTGGTGATTTACTGGATGCTGGGGAGTGGTTGGGCTGACTGAATTCACATCTTTCTGCAGCTTCTTTCGATCCTGTGCAGTGACACCTCCCTCCCCACACTACTAGATGGTGATGCTGCCAGTTAAAATATCAGAGATAACAAAAGGTCCAAGGTACATTTATTATTAAAGCATGTATGTTCCAGTTCCAGTTAACCTAAGAAGTTTCCAGAAACATCTGTACCATAAGTATTGGAAGATTCACTGAACAATAACCCTGATTAAATAAGTGATTATATAAAAATACAAACAAGATAGGAAAGTTAAACTACAAGAAAAATAACAATTCTACACCGAGGTCCAACGCCAATATTTACAGCACAATCCAATGAACCAGCAGTTTCAGCCGTTGTGGAAAATGAACAATTCATAAAGGGATATAGGTCTTGTTCGAAGTGTGTTTATGTTACCATATACTACCTTGAGTTTCATTTTCCTGCCGGCATTCACTGTCTAACAAAGAAATACAATAGAAGCAAAGAAAAATTCCACACAAAGATAGACAAATAACAAATGTGCAAAAGAAGATAAACTGTGAGATAGAAAATAAACAAATAGACAGAGAGACACAGACAGACAGATGGATAAATTGACAGCCAGATTGATAGATAAACACACAGACATTTGGATAGACTCAGCTAGATAAATAGACAGAGACTCATACTGATAGAAAGACAGACAGACAAACACACAGACCATAAGACACAGGAGCAGAATTAGGCCATTTGTTCCATCATACTGGGAACATGAGTTGTGAATCGTTGAAAGTGAATCCATAGGTTGTGGAGTCAATGCATTCTGGGGCTTTTCATTTTGTGAAGCTGAGGTTATTACTGTCTGGATGCACCTTGAGGTTGGAACACTGACTGCACACAAGCTGTGGCTTTTCCTTCAGCTAAAGTTGAAGCAATTTTTCCACCTCTATTGAAAGCCCCAGTGAATAAATTTCTCCCCCCTTGCCTCCTTTTCCAAGGGTGATTCTTCCAAAGTGCGAGGTACGTCTTCACTTCCAAACCTTGTGTAAACCACTTGGCAATGTTTCAAAGCCTTTGGTTTTACGCCTAAATTAATGGTGCATTGTTGTTTCAAAGGAAATGCTGACTGGGGTGCAGGAAAAGGGAATTCTACCAGTAGAGTCAGACAGCATGGAAGTAGGCCCTACGGGACAATGTGTTTACACCAATTGTGTTCCCAGTGAGTGAGTCTCATCTGCCCACATTTGGCCCACAGCCTTCTCAATCTCACCAAGCCATGTACTTACCTGGAAGTGGAAGCTTTAGAGAGGGTGCAGAGGAGATTTACCAGGATGCTGCCTGGATTAAAGAGCATGTCTTCCGAGGAGAGGCTGAGCGAGCTGGGGTGTTTTCTCTTTGGGCGAAGGAGGATGAGAGGAGACTTGATAAAGGTGTATAAGTTGATGAGCTAATAAAGTGGACAGCCAGTGCCTTTTTCCAAAGGTGGAAATGGCTAATATGAGAGTAACTGTTTTTAGGTGATTGGAGCAAAGTTGAAGGGGGATGTCAGAGATAGGTTTTTTACACAGAGAGGAGGTGGGTGCTGGAACATGTTTCCGGGGTGGTGGTAGAGTCAGACACATTAGGAAGATTTAGGTGATGGATGCTGCCTTCTTGAAGCACCACTTCTTGAAGATTTAGCAAAAAAGATTGACACAGGTACTGTGGGCTGAAGAGCATGTTTCTGTGTTGCAGGACTGCACCTTCGTAAGAAGAGCTGGCAACAATCACAGCTCAAATAGGTGACAAGATTAATGTATTCAGAGGAAGTAATTACCATTTTGTGAAAGCAACAGAGCTGGGTACACTCCTTATTGGCAACTGTCAGCAGGGGTGCCATTGATGTGAAGCTATCTTCTTCGCTGTGATTGAACTCGAGATTTACAACATCATTTCTCGGGGAACAAAGAAAGCAATTTTTCTCTTCGTGATTGACAGTATCCTTCCTGGGAGCTTGTGATCCTCTCTGAGTCTGTAAGGACTGCCTGTCAGTGCTCTGCGGTTTAACTAGGTTCATCTGTAGCACAGATGGAGTTTACGATTGATTTAAATTGATTTTGAAGTCTTTGAGTTTAAAAGTAAGTGATTGACGTGCATTCTGCCTCCAGTTCCCTCTGCAGTTCATTTCATCAACATCTCCGCACTCACGGTGGAATCAGAGCATTGAGAAATGTTTGAAAATTACAATCAGAAGTCCAAATGAGACTGAACTCGTGTTTTAAGACATTAATGTTCCACTGAAAAGGTTATACCAGCAGCATACTTTAAATCCTTATGAGCCAAAAAAGCAGCAGAATGAAAATCAGGTTTATTATTACTGGCATATTCATGAAATTTGTTATCTTTACATCAGCAGTACAATGCAATACACAATAATAGAAAAAACATGAATTACAGTAAATATGTATGTATAATATGTATATATCTTGTAGTTAAATTAAACAAGTAGTGCAAACATAGAAATAATGTAGTGAGGTAGTGTTAATGGGTTTACTGTTCATTCAGAAATTGGATGGTAGTGAGGAAGAAGCTGTCCCTGAATCGTTGAGTGTGAGCCTTCAGGCTTCTGTACCTCCTCCCTGATGGTAGCAGTGAGGGCAAGGCACTACATGGGTGGTGGGAGTCCTTAATGATGGGTGCCAGCTTTTTGAGGAGCTGCTCCTTGAAGCTATCCTGGATACTGCTGCGGCGAGTGCTCATGACAGAGCTGACTAAGTTTACAACTCTCTGCAGCTTATTTCAATCCTGCGCAATGGCCACCCTCCCCACCACCCCAAAAGAGACAGTGATGCTGCCAGTCAGAATGCTCTCCAAGGTGTATCTGTCGAGATTTTAGAGTGTCTTTGGTAACATACCAAATCTCCTCAAACTCCTAATGAAATATAGCTGCTGTTGTGCCTCTTTGTTATCAAATCAACTCTTTGAGTGATTATACAGAAAGTTTGAATAACTCATCAGTTAATAACTGTTTGGGGTGATTGATAAGTTCGTGGCCTATGGTAGAAGGAGATGTTATTAACTTCAAACTTTCTGCATAATCACTCAAAGAGTTGAACTGCATGTATGTGTAACGAGAGCTGTATAACTCATCTCCTTCTACCTTAGGTCACAAACTTATCAATCACCGCTGCTGTGGACCACTTCTGCAGGTCCAAGACGCCGACATCTACAAAGAAGGGATCAGTATGCTCCACGGCCGCTGGACTAAGTGTGTAAATGTAGGAGGGGACTATGTTGAAATATAAATGTGCTAGGTTTTCTAAAATTGACTCCTTCTACCTTAGGCCACAAACTTATCAATCACCCCTTGCAAACAAACATGCAAGCAACCACGGAAGCAATAAATATCGAGAACATGAGATATAGAATCCTTGGAAGTGAGTCCCGTGACAATGGGAATATCTGAATGATGGGGCGTGAAGCTGAGTGAAGTTATCCCCATTGGTTCAAGAGCCTGATGGTTGAGGGACAATAACTGTTTCTGAACCTGGTGGTGTGAGTCCTGAGACTCCTGTACCACCTTCCTAATGGCAACAGTGAGAAGAGAGCATGACCTCAGCAGTGCAGGTCCCTGATGATGGATGCTCCTTTCCTGTGACAATGTCTCATGTAGACGTGCTCGATCATGGAGAGGGCTTTACCTGCGATCGAAATTTATATTGAAGCAGAACTGCTGTACGTGCCTTCAAAGCACAGATTTAAAGAGATTTTCTTGATTCTACAATGACCAATATGTCTTGCATAAAGCAAATAGCATTCCCTAATCCATTTATAACCAGTTCACATTATGGAAGCTTGCGTTCTAGCAGAACACCCTGTATATGATTTGTAATAATTGGTTGTAAAACAAAAAAAAACTCGGTGACCACTTTATTCAATACAGGATTGGGATCTGGTGTGGTCTTCTGCAGCAGCCGATCTGTTTCAAGGTTCAACGTGTTGTATGCCAGCGATGCTCTTCTGCACGCCATTGTACTATCATGTGGTTATTTGAGTTACAGTTGCCTTTCTGTCAGCTTGAAACCTGTCTGGTCATTCTCCTCTGACCACTTGCATTAACAAAACATTTTCACACAGAGAACTGGCTCTCACTAAATTTTTTTTTGTTTTTCACACCATTCTCTGTGAACTCTTGAGACCGTTGTGCATAAAAGTCCCAGGAGATCTGAAGTTTCTGAGATACTCAAACCACCCCATCTGGCACCAACAATCATTCCACAATCAAAGTCAAATAGATTGCATTCTTCCCCATTCTGATGTTTGGTCTGAACAACTGAACCTCTTGACCATACCTACATGCTGTTATGCATTGAGTTGCTGTCATATGATTGGCTGATTAGATATTTGCATTAACAAGCGGGTGTACCTAATAAAGTGGCCACTGAGTGTATATTCTTCCTGTTACAGAAGAACATAAGAAACAGGAACAGGAGTTGGCTAACCAGCCTGTCAAACCTGTTCTGCCATTCAATAAGATCATAAATGATCTGGCTGTGGACCACTTACCTGCCTTTCCCCATAACCCTTAATCCCTATGCTATGCAGACATCTTCTAACTGTGCCTTAAAAATATTTAACAAGGTAGCCTCTACTAACAGATCCCTATATCTGGTTATAAACACAAGAGATTCTGCAGCTGCTTAATGAAGGGTCTTGGTGCAAAATGGGTTGACTGTTTATTCCCTTCCATAGATGCTGCCTGACCTGCTGAGTCCTTCCAGCATTTTGTGTATGTATCCTTACACCTGGCTTTTGTCCCCTTTCTTTCCAGTCCTGATGAAGAGTCTTGGCCCAAAATGTCAACTGTTTATTCCTTCATAGATGCTGTCGGATTTGCTGAGCAGATTGGCATTTTGTGCGTGTTACCCTGTATCTAGATAACTAAAAAATCCATTTTTATGTGTTGTTTTCTGTGTATAAATTAGCCGCTAAAAGAACAATGAATTCTGTTGCTATCTGTGAATCCTGGTAGTTTTTGCTGGAACAGAAGTAATGCACTTTAAATACATGCCTTTTTTATATAATCTATTGGGAGGCAATTTGCATAGAGAGTCATATAATTAGTCCATGACCTTTCCTTGAGAAAGATAATTCTTTTCCTTCTGAAATATACTTCTGCAAAGTACATTTTATTTTGAAAATTGTAATCATTTGACATTATTTACATAATTACAAAGGCCTTTCATTGAGAGCTAGAAAAGAGCTAAAAAAAAAGGCTGCTGCTTCACAACGAGTATCGAGGTAGCTCTTCATCCCCACCCATGCATTTCATGAGCCCCTCATTACTTTCTGACAAGTAACTGGAACTTCCTGTTATATTTCATCGTTCACGGGCTTGGTGGGGTTGAAGGGAAGAGAAGAGAACTCAGTTATTGTTCTGAATGCGATTGAATCTCATACTGGAGCCTCAGGACTGTCGCAACCAGGCTCAGAAACAGTTACTACCCCTCAATTATCAGGCTCCTGAACCAAAGGGGATAACTTCACTTGCCCCATCACTGAAATGTTCCCCCCAACCTATGGACTCATTTTCAGGGACTCTTCATGTTCTTGATATTTATTGCTTATTTATTATTATTATTATTATTGTTGTTATTTATTTTGTATTTGCACAGTTTGTTGTCTTTTGCACTCTGATTGAATGCCCTAGTTGGATGGTCTTTCACTGATTCTGTTATAGTTATTATTCCAAAGATTTGTTGAGTATGTCCACAAAAGATGAATCTCAGGGTTATATATGGTGACATATATGTACTTTAATAAGATTTACTTTGAAATTTGAACACCAGAATCAGGGACAGTTATTACCCTTTAGTGATAAGGCTCCTGAACCAAAGGTGATAACGTCACTTACCTCAACACTGAACTGATTCCACAACCTGTGGTCTCACTTTCAAGGATTCTACAACTCATGTTCTCAGAATTGTTTATTTACTTGTGTTTTTTATTCTTTTCTCAGCTCAAGCTGGTAAAACCTGAGGTACGGGCGTAGCCAAGCACACTTATTTCTCAATTCTTCGGGAACTTTCAGACTATTCTAGTGGTGTTTAGTATTGTGGCTTTCTGGGGGCTTACTTGAATATTGCTGTGTAGGCCTCATTGTTTAATGCTATTGTGTAGTGGCTTTGGGCTGATACCAATTGTAGCAATTACTGTTGGGACAGTGTATACCTTGTTCATGTTCCAAAGTCTGTCAATTTCCTTTTTTAATTCAGCATATTTCTGGTGCTTTTCACCTATTGATTTCTGTGTGTTATGTGTGTTTGGAATGGCTATATCCATTAAGTAAGCTGTTCTTGCTTGTTTATCCTGTATTATTATATTGGAACGGTTATCATGGATTGTCCTATCTGTAATAATGGATTGGTCACAATATAATCTGTAGGAGTCTGACTCTAAAACTGTATTGGGCTTGTATTTATAATCAGGTATGGTTTCTTTTATGAGTTTGCTGTACGGCATCATCTTATCTCTGAAGGTACGTAGACTGGAATAGCTTCCCAGACTTATTCTGCAGGTTCAGAACTGCTCTTTGGTTG
Organism: Hypanus sabinus; assembly: GCF_030144855.1. Classification (NCBI taxonomy): domain Eukaryota; kingdom Metazoa; phylum Chordata; class Chondrichthyes; order Myliobatiformes; family Dasyatidae; genus Hypanus; species Hypanus sabinus. Next base: position 31,783,386 of record NC_082718.1, read on the forward strand.
GCAGATATAGATGTTTCAAAAATGAAGTCAAAGTCGAGTTTACTGTCATCGACACAAGTCCACGTGTGCACAGGAGGAAGAAAAATGTACTTATGGCAGATCACAGCCACATAGCATCAGATAAGCAGCATTCACAAGAAAAGCATAGAAGAATCATAAATTCAACAATAAAACTCAATTAGATTTTTAGTACGTGCAGTCAGATAGAATTAGAATAGTTTTTTTATTGTACCGAGATACAGTGAAAAGCTTGTCTTGTATGCTGTTCGTACAGATCAGATCATTACACAGTGCATTGAGGGAGTACAAGGGAAAACAATAAGAGAACGCGGGGCAAAGTGTAACAGTTAACGAGGAAGTGCAGTGCAGCTAGATGGTGAAGTGCAAGATGAAAATGAGAGGTCCAGAGTCCCATCTTGTCATTTAGGGAACCATTCAATAGACTGATAATTGTGGGGTAGAAGTCATCCTTGAGCCTGATGGTACGTGTTTTCAGGCTTTTGTCTCTTCTGCCCTGTGGGAGAGAGGAGAAGAGATAATGTCCAGGGCAAGTGAGCTGTAATGTTATGCTGCCTGCTTTACTGAGGCAGTGAGAAGTGTAGACGAGGGAGGGCTGGTTTCTGTGATGTCCTGGGTGTTCACAACACCCGACAGTTTCTTGCAGTCACAAGTAGAGCGGTTGCCGTACCAAGCCATACACATAACACATCCCGATAGGATGCTTTTCAATGGTGCAACGATTAAAAAATCATTTAGTAAAATCACATCTGGTCTGATTAGAACTTAAACACATTTCCAGCTGAGGTGCCCATGAAAAATTGTACATAATTTTTTACAAGAAAACAAGAGACCATTTTAGTTCCTGTGTCAAAATCGATCCTGCTAATGAGAGCTGTTTATGATAAGTCTGGTATTTTTACAGTCACCATTACTGACATTTACACTGCTGACTTATCTATTTACTTGAATTTATTCACCCCACTGCCACAATGGGACTCAAACTCTTGCCTTTGGATCAATGGCCCACAACCCTGGCTGCTTGTCTGCTGACCGTTGTACTTTCCATGTGGCTGTGGTCTGTTCATCCTGTTAGTCATGCTCTTTGTATTTCCGCTCTGTTGATTGCTTGTTTCTGAATTTCAACATGCTGCCTTCCTGTCCTGCTATGGAACGTAGAGTCATAGAGTCGCAGGAAAGGCCTTTTGGCTCAACTGCTCAATGCTGACTTTGTGCTCTGCCAAGTTCCAAACCATAGCCCTCCATACCCCGGTCATCTGTGTATCCAAAGTTTGCTACAGTTGAACCTGCATCTACCACTTCTGCCGGCAGCTCACTCCATATACTCACCACCCTCTGAGTGAAGAAGTCCCACTCAGAATCCCCTTAAATATTTCACCTTTCACCCTAGACCTATAACCACTAGTTCTAGTCTCACCCAACCTGTGGAGAAAAAGCCTGCATTCACCCTACCTGTACCCCTCATAATTTTGTATACCTCTATTAGATCACTTTCTGTGCCTTGCCAAGTGTTTAAGTGCTTTGGTGGTGTGACACAGCATTGGTGCTGCCCTCTAGTGTTCATTTGGCAGAAAGCAAAGCACATTGTGTTAGACAGCAGACTGCTGCAGCACTCATGGATTCAGGGGCTTGAACTGTTTTTTTTGTGTGTAACTGAATGTTTACTACTATTTTATTTGTGCTGTGTTTTGTACCTTGTCTCCAGAGAAATGCTACTTTGTTTGGCTGCATTCATGGGTATTCATGTATAGTTGAATAGCAATTAAACTTGAACGTAGTGACTGCATCTGATTCCACCACCTCCTCTGGCAACAAGTTCCTGATATCAACCATCCTCTGTAACAATCTGTCTTCTCGCATCTCGTTTAAAACATTAACTCCCTTTGATCCCAGGATGGAAATGACAATATGAAAGGATGTAATTTTAAGGTGTTCAGAGGAAAGTATGGGGGATGTCATAGGTAGATTCTACACAGAGAGCAGTGGGTTGCGTGGAATGCGTTGCTGGCAGTGGTGGTACAGGCAGGTGCATTCGGAATATTTAAGAGTCCCTTAGATAGGCAGATGGATGATAGAAAAATGGAGGGCTATGTAGGAAGGGTTAGATTGATTTTAGATGAAATGGAGACACCTCTTTTTCCCTTATTAGGGAGAGAGAGAGCCTGTGGTGTGTCGAATACCGGGTGAATGAGGAGTCTTTGGGGTACTGCAAGTCTGTGTCTTTGCTGTTGTTTTGCTGAATGCTTGAGTGCTCAGTGGTGGGTGCTGATGGGTTTCTTTTGCCATTGGGGAGAGGAGGAATCGTTGCTTGCTGCCACTTACGCGCAGGAGGGAATGGAGCTGGGGGGGAGGGACTTTGGGGTTCTAACGTTTAATTGTCATTCATTCTTTGGGGGACTCCTCTGTTTTCATGGATGGTTGCGAAGAAGAAGCATTTCAGGATGTATATTGTCGACATTTCTCTGATGTTAGATGTACCTTTCAAGCCTTTGAGTAGATTTTAAAGTCGATACGACATTGTGGGCCTAAGAGCCTGCACTGTGCTGCAATGGTGATATTCTGTGTCCATTAGCTCATCCTCTCGCCTAAACCCTTGGCCTCTTTTAAACCTTTACCATGGGGAATAAAGAATCTGACCATCTAACATTATTGCTCAGAGCTGGGCCAGAAGGAAGTCACCCCAAGTACCTACATAACACAAGAATGTCGCTAGAGGGTCACACTCTCAATATGAGGTCTGAAGATTATAGGTTCAAGTCAGAGCCCAGGATGAAAAGTCCACAGCTCAGTACTGCCGGGGGGTTTGGGGGTGTGGCACAACATTAGATCTGCTCCATCAGGTTCCTGTGGATTTGACTGACAGACAGATAGACAGACATACTTCATTGATCCCGAGGGAAATTGGGTTTCGTTACAGCCGCACCAACCAAGAATAGTGAAGAAATATAGCAGTATAAAACCATAAATAATTAAATAATAATAAGTTAATCGTGCCAAGTGGAAATAAAGTCCAGGACCAGCCTGTTGGCTCAGGGTATCTGACACTCCAAAGGAGGAGTTGTAAAGTTAAATGGCCACAGGTAGGAATGACTTCCTATGATGCTCAGTGTTACATCTCGGTGGAATGTGTCTCTGGCTGAATGTACTCCTGTGCCTAACCGGAGATTAAAGTCTGTCTTTAAAGAGATTTAAAAACAAATTGTACATTGAAACATCAAAATAGACAGTAAAGTGCGTTATTTGCTTCTATGACCGACACAGTCGAAGGGTGTGGAGGGGACAGCCCACAGGTGCCATCATGCTTCTAGTATCACAACTCACTAACCCTAACCAGTATGTCTTTGGAACGTGGGAGGAAACTGGAGCACTCAGAGGAAACCCACATGATCATGGGGAGAATATACAAAACCCTTACAGACAGTGGCAGGAATTGAACCCGGGTCCCTGGTGCTGTGATAGCATTACCTGAATCACTGCGCTACCAAGCCATCCCCTTGATTGACATTTTTTGAGGAGGCAATGAGGTGACTGATGAGGGTAGGGAGATGGCTGTTGCCTACGTGGACTTTAGAGCTGCTTCAAGTCGGTTTGGAATATCCCACTGCACTCTATCAAAGGAGACTCAGGGAATTAATCCATGGCTGCCTCGTCCATGATTATCCACGAACTGTGAGCCTGTATTTGCCATTGGTGGTCTGGTCTGAACGATGAAGGTGGAGCCTTAACTCAGGTAAATGTGAGGAGTCTCAAAGTAGAGCTGGGACCTTCTCCCCAAAGTCCCAACTGATTTCTGAGTTTAAAGTTTTCTTACTTGTTTTTAAAGCTCTTAATGGGCTGGAGTGCATCACAGGATTTTGTTTCTTTTATAATCCTGCTTGAGCTCTCAGATCGCCGGTCTCTTAAATTTAAACAATCTCCCTCAAGCGATAATTGGCAGGTCAGCCTTTTTGAACTAAACTCCGAAACTGTGGAATTCATACTTAAAACTATAAGGGACGCAGACTCAGTGACACTTTTAAACGCCAGCTCAAAACCTATTTGTTTAACCTTGCTTTTAACTAACATCATTTTTTCTTTTATTTTCATGCTTATTTTTATTTTTTTACTTTGTTTTCACATCTGTGCTTTTATCCCATTGTAAAGCACTTTGAACTACATCATCTGTATGAAAGGTGCTCGGTAAACATGTTATTATTAAAGTTATGATTATATTTATCCCCTAAATCATTACCTGCTTATGGTTTCAACCATCTCAACTCTGAACTGATTCCACGACCTATACACTCACTTTCAAGGACTCTACAACTCGTGTTCTGGGTTTTATTTATACATTGTTATTTTTTTCTGCACAGTTTGTCTTTGGTTGTTTGTCAGTCTTGGTTTTGCTTTGAACTCTTAACTTTGAAGTTTGCTGTCACGTATGACGGTACATTGAAGTTCTTGTGGAATTCATTACCACAGACTCCTGTGGAGGCCAAGTCAAGCGGAGGGTGATAGGTTCTTGATTAGTCAGGGCATCAAAGTTTACGGGGAGCAACAGGAGAACGGGATTGAGAAGGAAATTAAATCAGCCATGATCGAATGATGGAACAGACTCGATGGGCCGACTAGCATAATTCTGCTTCCGTGCCTTATGGTCTTAGCACAGGCACCTAGGTACGGAATATAAATTGTACTGTAGCGGTGTGCTACACGCAGCGCTAAAATAATGACACGGAGTCAGTAAACTGCAATTAAAGATGATTTTATTCAAACTTCACAGCCTTGCTTTAAAGCCTCCCTCATCCCGCCCTCCCTGGGCGCGGATGCTCCAAGGGACACGTACTCACAAACCCCCGCAGGCTTTTTTCCCTTTGTTGCAGACCTGGCCTTTGTGCCCGCACGCTGGCTATTTGTGAGCCGGTTCGAGTGCGCTAGGAAGTGGGTCGCCACAGTACCTCAATTATTCAAGACAGTGAAGAAACAGAACTTTCATAACAAGACATTAGTGCAAGAAAAAAATTACAGAGACAAGTCCACGGTAGTGCAAGAAGTGGTCTGTGGGGATGGGGGAGAGTTGGGTGGCCAACAGGCCTTGACTTTACTGGTTTGCCAACCTGATTATGAGGACATCAATGGTTACAGGGAGAAGGCAGGAGAATGAGGTTGAAAGGAAAAATAAATCAGCCATGATCGAATGGCAAAGCAGACTGGGTGAGCAGAGTAGCCTAATTCATTCTTAAGTCTTATGGGCATCTGGCCCCATCCATGTTGCTGTCCTTCAGACACAGAGCAGTTTTAGACACTGGTCTGTCCTCTAATTTTCCCCCTTTCCCTTCCCTAAATTTTAACCTGACCCCTAACTCCCCTCTTTGTCCCCAAAGTCATTCCTAGGAGCCTTAAGAATAAGCGAAGTAGCTACGAGGTCGGAGCCATGACCTCAATGTGGGCCACAACTCAATGCCATGTTGACATTTCATTTTTACATTTAAGGTTGTGTGTGATCTTTAATTTTCAGAGACTTTCATTTCTCAGTGTGGAACATCCTCAGAGAGCATAAGGCCAAATTATTCCAATTCAGAAAACATTTCAATATCAGCAGCTTTGGCATCCAGATTAACCTGTCCTTATCAGTGGATTTTGCAATTTCCTGCACATTTATTAGAAATGAAAGAATCAGGGAGCATTTTTAATTAAAAGCAAGTCTTTCCTCCCTGAACGAGTCTGCAGTAATCTTACTGTTTGCAGAAAATACCCAACCCAATGATCCCACCACAGCCTGTAAGGAGTTTGTATGTTTTCCTGTGACCACATGAGATTCCGCCGGGTGCTCCAGTTTCCTCCCACAGTCCAAAGATGTACCAGTTGCTAGGTTAATTGTTCAATGTAAATTGTCCGGTAATAAGGGTGAGGGTTAAATCGGGATTGCTGGGCAGCATGGCTCAGAGGGCTGGAAGGACCCATTCCATGCTGTAACTCAACAAATAAATATGTAAAAACACCAGTCTTACCCCACGCAAAGGGGCAACACCTTTGAAATTGTTAACACAACAACTGCTTTGTATGAATCCACCCCTCCACATCACCAATCACCACTGCCTCACCATTTCATATCAGAGTCACCTCATGTACACACACTCCAGTGCCTAGTGTCACTTTATGGACATACAATCAATCAATGCACATAAGTTTTCTTACGTATTTATATTTATTCTGTTTTCTTTTTATTATTGTGTTCTTCATCTTTTGTGTTTTTTTTGTGCTCCACCAGATCTGAACTAACAATTATTTTGTTCTCCTTTACGCTAGCGTATTGGAAATGACATTAAACAGTCTTCGATCTTGAATTAAACACAAGAGATGCTGGAAATCCAGAGCAACACACACCAAATGCTGGAGGATACACAGCAGGTTCAGCAGCATCGATGGAGAGAAAATCAGTTGACGTATGGGGCCGAGAACCTTCATAAGGACAAGAAAAGAAGGGGGAAGATGCCAGAATAAAGAGGTGGCGTCCCTCCCCCACACCCCATTTTATTCTAGTGCCTTCCCCTTTTCTTTCCAGTCCTGATGAAGGGTCTCAGACCAAAGAATCGACTGTTTATCCCTCTCCATAAATGCTGCCTGACTTGTTGAGTTCTCTAGCATTCTGTGTGGAATTAAATACCGGCTGGGATTTCTTTTTAACAAAGCCAATTGAATAGATTTCTGATGTCAGCTGAATTTCTGATAAAGTCAATTAATGTTCAGGAAAAAAATAAATCGTGGGGCAAGATTCACCACTGCATGTTAATTAGTAAATATTTCAATGGAGCGGGAGCCTATAAAAAATGAGATTTGAGGAAAATTCATGAACGGTTCTTTAAAAAAGTCTTCTGTCTAGGTATTGCTGATGCAGAAATCCCATCCCCTGGTGTCCGAGGCTTTCATCTAACCCTTAGAGAAATCTTTCTCTTGTTGCTTTTTGGTTCAAACTTTGCACACAACTCTGAGTGACACAGATACAGACCCAGGCAGCATCTGCTAGAAATTACAGACACTGTGCACACGTTGAGCCTGGGTTTCTCTGATTAGTGACTGCGCAGCTAATGTAATTACATCCCACAAGAGGAACTGAGAGCACTCCCTGTCTACAGAACCCACGGCCTCTCCTGTTGTTTCGCTCAGTGGCGTCTAAACCACTCCTCTCCCCTTGAGATCCAAAGTGGCTTTAATGAACGTAGTTGCCATCCTGATCTTCATTCAAAGACATAGGATAATTTTATTAGTATCACATTTTATATACATTATGTCATAGCTTTTAGAGTCATGGAGAAGGAAACCTCTCATCTCAAACCTCCACTGCCTTGCGGCTATACCCACTCATTGGGAGGGCATCAGGAGTAAACCCCGTGGGAAAATCTGGAGCTTGAGTCCCTAAGGCAGTCCTACATTATATTCAATGCTGATTGGCTAGTGGTGGTGCCAAAATGTATCGGTCTCTGCCGTTCCTTTGGGTCCATCAGCTGCATAGAGAGGGAATGCCTGCTACGTGGGCAACAGCTCCATGTTGTACTGTCCAGACCTGCGTATCATGTAGGCAGCTAGGACGTGGCACCCATGGTCAACTCCAACCAACGAATGGCCTCTCTTTTAAAGTCAGAAGGTCAGAGTCAACGTCAACTGTTCATTTCCCTTCACAAATGCTGCGTGACCCACTAAGTTCCTCTAGTGTTTTGAACTTTGAAGATTCTTTGGAGTTTGTGATGGAGGACCTTGGACATGAAATGTTAACTCTGTTTTTTTCTAACGCAGATGCTCCCTGACCTTCTGAGTTTGTTGAACATTTTCTGAACATTTTGTTTTATTTCAGACCTCCAGCATCTGCAGTTTTTTTTTTAATTTTAAAATTTCTCATTTTTCACATAGAAAAGTAGTTACTTGTCTGCAAGATGTTTTGCAATATGAAAGGTGCTCCAGAAATTGAGGTTTTTCTTTGTTTTGCTTAAAGATTAGCTTTATTAAAATTTAGTTTTATAGGTCACACGTACATCAAAACAGTGAGATGCTTTATTTGAGTCAACAACCAACACGGTCTGAGAATGTGCTGGTAGCAGCTCACAAGTGTCACCATGTTTCCAGTACAAACATAGCATGCCCTCAACTCGCTAACCCTAACCCATATGTCTTTGGAATGTAGGATGAAATCAGAGCACCTGGAGGAAACCCATTCAGTCTCAGGGAGAACATATAACCTCCTTACAGTCAGCGATGGGAATTAAACCCTGGCACTGTAAAAAATTACACTAGCTGCTACGCTACCATGCTGCATACATGCGAGGGATATGTGCTGGTGTTAGAAGACAGAATATGTGTGCAGGTGGGTGGGTGGTTGGGAGGGACGAACGGGGTTTGTTTTGCCACTTGGAGTGCTCTTTGCTCAGGATTCCAGTTTGTATAATGTCTTTTCCAGTACACAAGTATAAAGGAGAACAAAATAATTGTCACTGCGGATCCACTGCAGAAGAAAAAAGAAGCACAGTAAGAGAAAGAACACAATAAAAAACACAATAAATGTAAATACATGAAATAGCTTATATGTATAGATTGATTGTATTTCCATGAAGTGACACAGGCACTGGAGTTTCTGTACATAGAGTGACTGACAGGAAATGATAAAGTAGAAGGGGCTCAAAGTTCAAAGTAAATTTATGATCAAAGTACATTTACATCACCATGTACAACCCTGAGATTCTTTTTCTTGTGGGCATACTCAACAAGTCTAAGGAATATTAATGCTAACAGGATCAATGAAAGACTGTCCATTTAGAATGCAGAAGACAACAAACTGTGCAAATGCAAATATAAATAAGTAACAATAAATATTGAGAACATGAGATGAAGAGTTCTTGAAAGTGAGATCATAGATTGTGGGAACATTTCAATGATGGGACAAGTGAAGTTGAGTGAAGATATCCCCTCTGGTTCAAGAGTCTGATGGATGAAGGGCAGTAACTGTTCTGCTGTCCAGTGGTGCGAGTCCTGAGGCTCTTGTACTTTCTACCTAATGGCAGCAGCAAGAAGACAGCACAACCTGGGTGGTAGGGATCTCTGATGATTGATGCTGCTTCCCGACAGCAGCATTTCATGTAGATGTGTTCAGTGGTTTAGAGGGCTTTATCCTTGATGTACTGGGCCAAATGCACTACTTTTTGTAGAATTTTAAAGGTATTGATGTTTCCATTTCAGGCTGTGATGCAAGTAGTCCATGTACTCTCCACTACACATCTACAGGAGTTTGTCAACATTTTAAATATTATGCCAAATCTCCGCAAACTCCTAAGGAAGTAAAGGCACAGGCATGCTTTCTTTGAAATTGCACTTACGTGCTAGGTCCAGGACAGGTCCTCAGAAGTCTAACACCACACAAGTGCACACTACTGATGCCAGTTAGAAACGGTTCAGCAAGTCTCCTGATCCAATTCAGCAGCATTTTGTCTCAAATAAACAAAGGAAGACCTGGTTATTTTCTTGTTAGTGTTTGTTCTTTAAGAATCGTCCTAAATAAGTGACTACACTGATTAACTTGGTGGCCCAATTAACCAAATCCATTGTATAGGTCCTTAACGGCAGGTAAGATGTTGCCAGTGATGCATGAGACAGTTTCGACTATGCGTTGTAGTGCCTTCCTGTCCGCCGTAGAGTAGTTCCCGTACCATGCAGGGATGCAGCTTGTTAGGATGCTCTGTTCTGCACATCTGTAGAATGTGCAAAGTCCAGCTCTCTTCAGCCTCTTCAGAAAGTGGTGAGCTTTCCTGATTGTGTAGGGTGTGTTGTGGGACCATGAGAGGTTGAACGAGGTGTGCACTCCCAGGAGTTTGAAACTGCTTGCAGTTTCGACTGCTGTGCTGCCTAAGTAAAGAGGGGTGTGAATGGTGAGAGTTCTCCTGAAATCGATAACCATCTCCCTTGTCTTGTTGACATTGAGGAAGAGATTATTTACCTGGCACCAGGCCTCGAGCTCTTCCACCTCTTCTCCGTAGGCCATCTCATCCTTGTTGGTGGTGTGCCCCACCTCTGTTGCGTCATTGGTGAACTTGAGAATGTGACTACTTGGGTGTTTGGCTGTGTGTGAGCAGTGTATACAGCGGTGGGCTGAGCACACAGACCTGGGGCCGGGGAAGGGGGGAAGGTACCTTGCTGAGGATGATGGGGAGTGAGGTGCAGTTATGCATCCTGACTATCTGAACACTGTGGGTGTGCTATGATGTCACGGGAATGTGTGGCAACGCTTGCGGGCTGCCCCCAGCACGTTCTTGGGTGTGTTGGTTGTTAACGCAAACAACGCATTTCACTGTGTGTATAATAAATCTGAATCTCAAACTAAACCTGGATTAGGTGGTGAAGAGAGAACACTGGTCTTTGCTAGTTAAGGTTCAATGGAAGTTAAGACTACAGACATGTGAAACACAAGTTCAGCAGTGAGTTGAGTCCTGTCCGATCACCACATTACAGGAATGATGTGATAACCTTCTAGAAATCTAAGGATATCCTTCAGTGTCAGGATGAGGAAAGATGGTCTATTCTTTATAACAACCTTTCCTTTACCTCATGTCCAGAGAACACGTCTTGCATATACGTAGCAGCTTTCTTAGTCCCAGGACATCCTTTAAAATCTTTTATAAAGTACTTTATAATCCTTTATGACACTTTATCAGTAATTTGTGACTCTATTGTGTGGTGTGCAGTACTGTGTAAAAATTTTAAGCATACGTATACTGTGTGTGTATGTGTGTATATATATAGTGAGAGAGAGAGAGAGAGAGAGCTATTATGCCTAAGGCTTTTGCATAGTTCTGCAGTAATTTTACGTTTTGCTCTGTACTGCTGCCACAAAAGAAAACAAATTTCATGACATATGTGAGAGATGATAAACCTGATTTTGATGTGGGTCTCTATTGTGGACTGAGAGTGGTAAGAGATCAGGGAGAGGGGAATCATGGTTGGGAAAAGAGGAAGGGAGAGGGGAAGGAACAGGAAGCACCAGAGAGACATTCTGTAACAATCAATAAACCAATTGTTTGGTATCAAATGGCCTTGCCTGGTGTCTCAGGGCTGGGTGTGTCTTCACCCCTACCATACCTCTACCCTTGGCTCTCCAGCTCTGCCACCTATCCCACACCCCTCCCGCAGCACTCCATCCTCACCATTCCCAGCATTCTTTACTCCTGCCAGAGTTACAAACCTGCTCTGTGCTCCACATTGACAAATACATTACTGTGCAAAAGTCTTCGGCACCCTAGTCATAGTTATAGTATGACTATAAAAGATAGTCATCCCCCCTTGAAGTTTTCAGGTTTTATTATTGTACAACATTGAATCACAGTGGACTTAATTCGGCTTTTTTGACACTGATCAACAAGGAAGACTCTTCTGTGTCAGAATGAAAACAAATTTCTACAAATTGGTCTAAATGTATTACAGTTATTAAACACAAAATAACTGATTGCATAAGTATTCACTTCCTTCAAGTCAGTATTTAGTAGATGCACCTTTGGCAGCAATTACAGTCTTGAGGATATGGGAATGTGAGGGATATGGGGGAAAAACTGGAAATTGGAACTAGATGGGAGAATAGTTTAGCTCATGGTGGAGTGGCGGAGCAGACTCGATGGGCTGAATGGTCTACTTCTGCTCCTTTGTCTTGTGATCTTGTGAGTCAATGTGGATAGGTCTCTCTTGGCTTTGCACATCTGGACACTTCAATTTTTCCCCAATATTATTTACTTAACTGCTTAAGCTCTGTCAGATTGCATGGGGATCTTGAGTGAACAGCCCTTTTCAAGTCCAGCCACAAATTCTTAATTGGATTGAGGTCTGGACTCTGACTTGGCCGCTCTAGGACATTAACTTTGTTATTTTTAAGCCATTCCTCTGTAGCTTTGGCTTTATGCTTGGGGTCATTGTCTTGCTGAAAAACAAATCTTTTCCTGAGCCACAGTTCTCTTGCAGACTACACCAGATTTTCCTGTATTTTGCTGTATTCATTTTACCCTCTACCTTCACAAGCCTTCCAGATCTGCTGCAGAGAAACATCCCCACAGCATGATGCAGCCACCACCATGCTTCACATTATGGATAGTATGTTTTTGATGATGTACAGTGTTCGGCTTACACCAAACATAGTGTTTAGTCTGATGGCTAGAAAGCTCAATTTTGGTTTCATCAGACCAGAGAACCTTCTTCCAGCTGACTTAAGAGTCTCCCATGTGCTTTCTGGCAAACTCTAGCTGAGATTTCTCTTTGCCACTCTCCCATAAAGCTGTGACTGGTGAAGTACCTGGGCAACAGTTGTATGCACAGTCTCTCCCATCTCAGCCACTGAAGCTTGTAACTCCTCCAGAGTTGTCACAGGTCTCTTGGTGGCCTCCCTCACTAGTCCCCTTCTTGCACAGTCACTCAGTTTTTGAGGAAGGCCTGCTCTAGACAGATTTACAGCTGTGCCATATCATTTCCATTTTTTAATAATTGATTTAACTGTACTCCAAAGGATATTCAGTGAAATAGACATTTTCTTGTATCCATCCACAAGATGCTCGTGGAGGCTTAGGGAGAAAGAAAGGGAGAGGGGAGCACCAGAGGAAGATGGAGAGCAGGCAGAGTGATGGACAGAGGGAGAGGGAAAAAAGGGGGGAGGGGGGATAAAACTAAATATATCAGGGCTTTCCGCCAGAGAAAGCAGGATCTCCCAGTGGCCACACATTTTAATTCCACGTCCTATTCCCATTCTGATATGTCTATCCATGGCCTCCTCTACTGTCAAGATGAAGCCACACTCAGGTTGGAGGAACAACACCTTATATACCATCTGGGTAGCCTCCAACGATGGCATGAACATTGACTTCTGTAACTTCTGTTAATGCCCCTCCTCCCCTTCTTACCCCATCCCTGATATATTTAGTTATTTCCCCCCTTCCTCTTTTTTTTCTCTCTCTCTGCCCATCACTCTGCCTATTCTCCATCTCCCTCTGGTGCTCCCCTTCTCCTTTCTTTCTCCCTAGGCCTCCCATCCCATGATCCTTTCCCTTCTCCAGCTCCATTTCCCTTTTGCCAGTCACCTTTCCAGCTCCCAGCTTCACCCCACCCTCTCCAGTCTTCTATCATTTCTCATTTCCCCCTCCCCCTCCTACTTCCAAATCTCTTACTATCTTTCCTTTCAGTTAGTCCTGACGAAGGGTCTCAGCCCGAAACTTCGACAGTGCTTCCCCCTATAGATGCTGCCTGGCCTGCTGCATTCCACCAGCATTTTGTGTGCATTGCTTGAATTTCCAGCATCTGCAGATTTCCTCGTGTTTGCTTCTTGTATCCATCTCCTGGCTTGTGCTTTTACGGAGTTGCTTGGAGTGTTCTGTTGTGTTCAGGGTGTAGTTTTTGCCAGGATACTGACTCAGTAGCAGTTGAACCTTCCAAATTCAGGTGTATTTTTACTACAGTCAATTGAAACACCTTGACTGCACACAGGCCTCCAAAATCAGACCTCCACATAACTAATTATGTGACTTCTAAAACCAATTGGCTGCACCAGTGATAATTTGGTGTGTCACATTAAAGGGATTGAATACTTTTGCAATCATTATTTTATGTTTTATATTTGTAATTAATTTAGATCTCTTAAGCCATATTAAATCCACTATGATTCAATGTTGTAAAACATGGGAAACTTCCAAGTGGGGTGAATACTTTTTACGGGCTCTGTATGTGCTTCTGTAAGAGTCTTATGTGCCTAAGACTTTTACACAGCACTATGCATAGCATCTTTCTTGGCCCCAGGACAACCTTTATAACCATTCATAAAGTTGTTTATAATTCTTTATAAAATATAAGTACTTTATAATAAATTATATACTTTTTGACCCATATTTGTGGGAACTACAGTAGCCTATTTACATATAACAAGTTACTTCCAAGGGCAATATGATATAAAAGCAGTTCAAAGTCAAACTTGAGTTTATTGCCATCTGCACGAATCCATGTGTGCAAAGATGCAATGAGAAACTTGCAGCAACATCACTGGCACAGAGAACCAGATAAGCAGCATTCACAAGAAAGCATGAATTAAGCATATATTATCTATTTATCAAAATCAGAATCAGGTTTAATATTACTGGAATATGTCATGAAATTTGTTGTTTTGTGGAAGCAGTACATTTCAATATGTAATAAAAATTTCAATAAGAAGTATATTTTTAAAATAAGTTAAATAATTAGTGCAAAAAGAAGGGAGAATAGTACTGAGTTAGTGTTCATCGAGTCATTGTCCGTTCAGAAATCCGATGACAGAGGAAAAGAAGCTGTTCCTGAAACGTTGATTGTGTGCCTTCAGGCTCCTGTACTTCCTCCTTGATGGTAGCAATGAGAAGAGGGCATGTCCTGGATGATGGGGGTCCTTAATGATGGATAACAATTTTTTGAGGCATTACCTTTTTACAGGAAAGAACAGAATAAGAACAAAATAAAAATCAATTTTAGTGCAAAGTGGTGATCATAGAGATGGCTACACCTATCCCCACCTTTGTGCTTATATTCTTTCTCATCTCCCACCTTCTTCACCTGGCTTCTTTCTCCCTTCCTGTTCAATCCTAATGAAGTGTCTTAGCCCGAAATGTCTACTGTTTATTCCCCTCCATAGATACTGCCTGACCAGCTGAGTTCCTCCAGCACTTTGTGCGTGTTGCTTTGGACAGACAGCGCTGTTATCTTTAGGTAAAGTCCCATTCAGAACTGATAACTGGAATTTTTGTAACATGTTCATATTTCTTCCATTAATAGAAGCCCTTAATGTATGTGACTGGACAGGAAGCCTCTTTGTAAACATGATAGATTCTGCAGATGCTGGAAATCCAGAGCAACGCACACAGGTTAGGCAGCATCTATGGAAAGGGATAAACAGGCAACAATTCTGGCCAAGACCATTCATCAAGTACAAGTTCAGTTTTGATTGTTATTCAGCCGTACATGAATACAGCCAAACGAAACAGCCTTCCTCCAGGGCCAAAGTACAAAACGCAGTACCAAAAGCACGTAGCATATAAAGCTATGATAGCAGGAAAACATATAGTCACTAAACAAATAATATAGCCCAAGTCCCTGAGCGGCATGGCCTGTAAATTGTTTATGCATGGGATGTTGCCCTTGTCCAGCTGATGGCAACCCTGCTAATGGTTTGTGTTTTTTTTCTAGCCCAAGCTCCTGGCAAAGGAGCTGCTCGACTTGGTGGCATCGCACTTCAGCCTGAAGGAGAAGGAATACTTTGGGATAGCATTTACAGATGAAACGTAAGTACTCCAATTCCGCCTACCCAGAGTTTCCACGGATCCATCTTTCATGGTACCTGCGATAAGCAGGTGACAGAGAGTGAAGATGTCATCAGTGTGGACTGAGATCATGCTGTAGGAATGTGAGCCTTAATGTTTGGTTATTTTAGGGCCTTCAATGTTATATCTAATGTCAACTCATATCCAAATAATGTCATCATAAAGTCCATCTCTGGTCATTGTAATGGCTATCTTACGTCTATTTAAAGTCCATCTAATATCATCATGATGCACATCTAATGCCATTGTAATGTCCATCTAATGCACATGTAATGTCACTCTAATTGTATTTAATGTCCATTTCTAAGTTGTAAAGTCACCCACTGGACCATATAATGGGATCATTTATGTGGTCGTCTCCAATGGGATGGACGTGTGATCATGGAAAATTCATCGATGTAACTTGCTCATTTTGTCTTCTTGAAAAAATGCAAATATTAGAGTACAGAGGATGAACATATTCCAGTGATTCCTTGTGATAATATTCAGACTTATAGATGAACGATACAGAGTGGATGAAAGCTCTTGGGCCCATCCAGTGCATGCTGGCCACGGTACTTCACCCAGCTAGTGCCAATTTCCTGTGGTTGACCCACCTACTCCAAGCCCTGCCCCTCCAAGAACCTGTCCAAGTGCTTATAAATGATAGTATTGTACCCGCCTCAACTGTTACTTCTGGCAGCTCATGCCATATGCGTGAGAACTTTTCCCCTCAGGGCCTTTTTAAATCTTTTCCCCTCATCCTAAACCAGTGCCCCTAGTTTTGGAACTCCCTATGCTGGGGACAGTGTGGATGGTAACAGTCTTTAATGGTCGTTCATAGCTTTAAAAGCTTCCATTAGGTTGCCTCTCATTCTTCTACGTTCAAAACTTTCAACTCCCGTGTGTGTGAGTTCAAAGCTTAAAGGCATGACTGCTGGCATGTGGTACCTGCTGGCTTCTGAACCAGACATGGATAGCTCCTGTGTGCCTAGAAATCAGATTGGACTCATTTCTAGGTTGCTAATGTTTTTGTTGGTGTCCCCCACAGTAAAGGCTGGTTTACACCAGAAAGGTGCAGTCCTTCAGGATCTGCACCTCCAGGATCCCCAGTGAAACCTGGCATGGTTGAACACAGCTGCTAGTTCTCCATTCCTTGGAACTGAGGCTCCAAAGATCCACTCTCCATGGCCCCAAGTATAAGAAAGGATGTGCCGGCATTGGAGAGGCCCCAAAGGTTTACAAGAATGATCCCAGGAATGAAAGGGTTAATGTATGAGGAACATTTAAGGCTCTGGGCCTGTACTTGCGGGATCCCATTGAAACCTATCGAATATTGAAAGGCCTAGATAGGGTGGATGTAGAGAGAATGTTTCCTATAGTGGGGGAGTCTAGGACCAGAGAACACAGCCTCAGAATGGAGGGATGTCCCTTTAGAACAGAGATGAGGAGGAATTCCTTTTGCCTCAGGGTGGTGAATGTGTGGAATTCATGGCCAAAGACGGCTGTGAAGGCCAAGTCATTGGGAAAATTTAAAGCGGAGATTGATAGGTTCTTGATTAGTCAGCGTGTCAAAGGTTACAGGGAGAAGGCAGGAGAATGGGGTTAAGAAAGAAAATAAATCGTCAGCAATGATGGAATGGTGGAGCAGATATGATGGGCCAAATGGCCTAATTCTGTTCCTGTGTCTTATGGTCTTATAATTTCCTCAATGGCGGGGAGGCTCGTAGCTATGATGGAGCTTGCTGAGTCTACAACACTCTTCAGCCTCTTGAGATCCTGAGCATTGGAGCCTCCACACCAGACAATGACGCAACTAGTCAAAATGATCTCGTATGTTCATAGAAACCTGTCAGAGACTTTGGTGACATACCAACTCCCCTCCAGCTCACAGCAAAGGAGGAACCTCAGACTGAGTTCCGCAGATTTGAAAGGGAAGTATGTCCATAGTAGAGCTAAAATGTAAGGCTGAAATTGATTCTGTTGGCTGGTGCAAATGAATTTCACAATCAATTTAACAGAATAAAACTATATTGAGTAATCAATAAGTTTCTGGACTTTGGCGGCTTACGGGGTCTAATTCTGTTAACCTCTTTGCTCTTTGCATACTTTATTAAAACCCTCACTCGGAATGGGTGTTTGCACACACTTACTGTTGATGTTATTGGAGATTAATGTTGACATTTATTGCTGGGTTTTTTTTACGTGGAGCCTCTGCAGTCTATTCCCATCTCTGTAATCAGGTTATTAGAGGCACTAAAGTCAAAGACAGATAGATAGCTTTCTGTTAAGCAGAGGTGTTACAGGATTTGGGGAAAGGAGTAAAGGGTAAAAGTCAGATCTCACATCAGGCAGAATCTGGCCGAATGTTGAACCGGCTCCAGGGATTGCACTCAGAGGACACTTTATTAGGTACACCGGTATACCTCATTAATCCAAATATCTTATCAGCCAACCATGTGGCAGCAACTCACTGAGCTGGGGGTTTGTGGTTCAAGAGGGCAATAGAGCAATAATAAGGACCTTGCAAGCATTTAAGGAAAAGGCAGAGGATTGATCCCAACATTGGTGTTTGAAAGTGATCTAAAGAACCTCCTTCAGCAGTATTGTGCATTGATGCTATTAAACTTCAGGCCTTACAGTGTCTATGGTTCAGCTCTGCATACCCAGTGACAGCATTGCTAAGTAACTGAAGAGATTTCATGCACATCATTTTTTGTCAATACTCATACTCATTACATTGTGCCTTCAAACTGCCTGCTCTAATCAGTAGAAGATGCTGTAGTTACAACATAGGTTCTGTTTGTCTTCCATGTTTCCTCAAATAAGTTGACTTTATTTGATTCACAATGGTTTGCCATAAGACCCAGCCTAAGAGGCCTCGAAATCACTGTCTGACAATAGATATACAGTAGGTTTCAGTGATAAGGGTTCAGCTATTATTTGATCAGTTATAATGCATCTCTCTCTCTGTTCCCACAATGAGAGCCTTCATTGTCATTATCCAGATGTACTAGCCAAAAAACAAGTGCAATATACTGTATGTTTATGTAAAATGCTTTCAAAGCATTCTTGAAAAACTTTAATTGCTTCTGCCAAGCTGTTTGTCAAGCAGAATACTATATAGTTTATGTCAATATACTTAGCACATTAAATAAATATTTATAAAACCTAATTTCGATGTCATACAGTAGAAGCTGTTATTTGAAATGGCATCGTGGAAATTATGTTAAAAACTTTACCCGTGGGAGTTAAAGTAAAGGAGACATGATCTGTTTCGTGGTACAAGACACTTCTCAACCAACAAGGGTCAGCTGTTACTATAGTACATAGCGAAATATAGTGAGACAGACTGGGACCGCAGAGTCACAACTCACATATAGCACACTTTATTCTGCGTTCTGTTATTGTTTTACCTTAATGCTCTGTGTAATGACCTGATCTGTATGAACAGTATGCAAGACAAGCTTTCCACTGTATCCCGGTGGATGTGACAATAATTGCAAAGTGATCCTTTGAGTTGAGTATGATGTTCTTCTAAGGGATTGTGTATTGGTGGGTCTTCAGATGGCTGCAGAGGCCGATCTAGGCACAATCCTGCCCCCTTTTGCCACAGGAATTAATCTGGCACGTTATGGTGGAATCCCTTAATGGAGAATGCCAATAGGCTGGTCCTGGACTTATTTCCACTTGGCATGATTAACTTATTATTTATGGTTTTATATTGCGATATTTCTTCACTGTTCTTGGTTGGTGCGGCTGTAACTAAACCCAATTTCCCTCGGGATCAATAAAGTATGTCTGTCTGTCTGCTTGACTTTGTTTAACGAGAGGAGGCTCAAGCCACTATACAGTCCTGGACAGATTAGAATCGGTCCAGTGGCATGCATTGCAAGATTGCCTCACTGCTGCAGCCTTCCTCCGCCTTCACTGCCATTGTGATGTGTCATCGTCTTCCACCAACTCCACTGTTGAGGTTTTGGTTGAATTGCTCTTTATCTAGAGCTTCCCCCTTGACCTTACTGCTATGGGCAACCCAGCAGGAGCTAAACGCCAGACAACATTGCTCTCGGTATCTTGGAAACTCAGCAAGCCCCTCCACCACTACAAGGTGATGATCCTCAGAGAACATGTCACTATAATAAATTCCAGTAAGTAGTTGGAGTCTTTTACGTACCAGAGAATGTAGCTTGAGGAGAACAAGGAAAGGTTAAAGGAGAAGTTCAGGGCATGTCTTTTCTGCAAAGTGTGATGAGTGCCGACAGAACGTGTAGTCTGTGTGCCCTTGGAGTATTGCATACAGTCCTGGTCGCCATATTATAGGAAGGAAGTGGAGATTGTGGAGAGAGTGCAGAAGAGGTTTACTAGAATACTGAC
The DNA here is from genome assembly GCF_030144855.1 of Hypanus sabinus. Classification (NCBI taxonomy): domain Eukaryota; kingdom Metazoa; phylum Chordata; class Chondrichthyes; order Myliobatiformes; family Dasyatidae; genus Hypanus; species Hypanus sabinus. The sequence continues at coordinate 31,803,092 of NC_082718.1, forward strand.
TAGATTAGAGAGCAGTGCTATGAGGAGAGGTTGGACAAATTTGGGTTGTTTTCTCTGCAGCACCAGAGGTTGAGGGGAGATAGTGGTTTTCAAAATGATGAAAGGCATAGATAGGATAAGCATTCAGAATCTTTTCTCCAGGGTTGAAATATCAAACACCAGAAGACATACCTTTAAGGTTAGAGAAGGGAAGTTTAAAGACGATGTGAGGGGCAAGTTGTTTTTTACACAAGTGCCTGGAATTGGTTACTGGGGGTAGTAGTGGAAGTAGGCTGTCTGGTGGAGTCTAAGAGGCTTTTAAATCATCATCATCATTATGCCCCACGTCATATGACGATCATTGTGACCATGATTGTTCTTGGCATATTTTTCTACAGAAGTGGTTTGCCATTGCCTTCTTCTGAGCAGTGTCTTTATCAATACTCTTCAGAGACTGTCTGCCTGCTGTCAGTGATCGCATAACCAGGACTTGTGATATGCACCAGCTGCTCATACGACCATCCACCACCTGCTCCCATGGCTTCACGTGTCCCTGGTCAAGGGGTTAAGCAGGTGCTACACCTTGCCCAAAGATGACCTGCAGGCCAGCAGAGGAAAGGAGCGCCTTACACCTCCTTTGGTAGAGACGTATCTCCACCCTACCACCTTAAATAAATAGACTTAAGAATATGAAGGGAATCGAGGAAGGTGGATGATACACAGGAGTCTAAGTCAGCATCAAGATTAGCACAACATCGTGGACCCAACAACCTTTCCAGTGCTGTGCTCTTCTGTATAAGAAGTACCGAGGCAAAAGAACTTAACAGCTGTGATCTTAACAAATGATAGGGCAGTGTTGACCTACCCTGTTCTCTAATGGTACTCCAAGACTGAGGAGAGGACCCATTTTGCACTGTCCTTTGGGCCTGCTGACGTTTGTGGATGAGTTGACACATGTTTCACAGAACACAGACCATTACAGCACAGTATAGGCCCTTCAACCCACAATGACGTGCCGAGCTTTTAACCTACTCCCAGATCAATCTAACCCTTTTCTCCTCATAGCCCTCCATTTTTCTGTCATCCATGTGCCTATCTAAGAGCTTCTTAAATGTCCCTCATGTACGTAAGTGCCTCTACCACCATTCCTAACTGTGTTCCACACACCTATCACTCTCTCTCTCATAGACTTGTTTCTGACATCCCCCACCCCCCCCCCCCCCATACGTTCCTCCAATCACCCACTGACCACCTCCTGCACTACCATGGACTTGTCTGTAATTGTGTTAGAAAACCTGGCAGAGGGATCTGGCTGTCAGGATTGGGAAAACATTGATGTGTGGAAGGAGATACGAGGCCACCGTTTATCTCCTGTGTAGTGAGGCTGGTAAAGCTGTGGAACGCAGGAACTATCAGAGTGAATTGCAGAAGGAAATGCTCTCGTAGGAATCCTCACATAATTACCTCTCAACTTTTTATAGATGAATACTCCACTGCTCAGGAGCGGTTCCTCTAATCAAGCACTTTTCAGAGAGAAAAAAAACACTATCTATTATTAATTTTACATCTGAAGAGAGTAATTAAAATCACAAAAGATAAAATAGAGAACAAGTGGGACTTGCAATGCCAGCATATCTCACAAAACTGTCAGAGGAATTCTATCCAAAACCTGACTTCAAATACAGTGCATTGATGTGAAGTGTGAAAGATGAGGAGTGGCTCCCAAAGTTCAAAAGTTCAAAATAAATTTATTATCAAAGAACATATATGTCACCATCTGCTACCCTGAGATTCATTTCCTTTCAGACATTCACAGTAAAACAAAGATCAATGAAAAACTACACAGAAAGACAGACAACCAACCAGTGTACGAAAGAAAACAAACTGTGCAAATACAAAAAGAAAAACAAAATAATAATAATAAGTACATAAGTAGTAAATAATATTGGGAACTTGAAAGTGAGTCCAAAGGTTGTGAAATCAGTTCAGTGTTGAAGTAAGTGAAGTTACCCACTCTGGTTCAAGAGCCTGAAGGTTGAACGGTAATAACTGTTCCTGATCCTGGTGGTGAGGGTCCTGAGGCTCTTGTGTGCCTTCCTGATGGCAGCAGTGAGAAGAGAGCGTGCTCTGGATAGTGGGGTCCATAATGATGGATGATGATTTCCTGCAACAGGGCTCTTTGTAGATGTGCTCAGCTGAGGGGAAGACTTTACCTATGATGTACTCTGTGTACAGGATGTCACCAACAGTTTCTCAGTCAACTTGTTTCAGCCAGAGGTGGTTGAGAGAGTAATAGCGAGGGAGTGTTACAGTATGGAAACAGGCCCTTCGGCCCAGCTCATCCATGCAAGCTCATCCTATCTGCCCATGTTTAGCATGTACCTCTCTCAAGATTCAAGATTGTTTATTGTCATTCTTCAGTATATTAGTGTAAAGGAGAACAAAATCATTGTTACTCCAGATCCAATGCAGCTTCAAAAAACACAAGAAATGTAAATATAAAAGCGATCCTGTAGAGCACAATGTAAAAGTAACTATTGAGTGTGGCCACATATGCAAAAGATTAGCTTGTGTATATGGACTGATTGCTGACTGATGGTGTAGTGGCATCCACACTGATTTTGAGGAGAGTGGTCCCAGGTTCGAATCCGGCCGGTTCCTTGCATGCTTTCCATCCGTGCTGGGTTGAGTGTCGAGCGAGCAAATCGGCCTCGTAAAAAACAGACAAAAACGTTAAAGAAACGGCAAGGTTGCCACCCAGTGCACCACCAGGCACGGAGAGGAATAGCAACAATATTGACTGATTGTGTGTCCATAAATTTCACAAGGATGATTCCAGGAATGAAAGGGTTATCATATGAGGAACGTTTGATGGCTCTGGGTCTGTACTCACTGGAATTCAGAAGGCTGAGAGGGGAGCTCATTGAAACCTTTTGAATGTTGAAGACCTAGACAGAGTAGATGTGGAAGTGATGGTTCCCATGGTGGTGGAGTCTAGGACAAGAGGGCACAGCCTCAGGATAGAGGGGCGCCCTTTCAAGACAGAGATGCGGAGAAATTTATTTAGCTAAAGGGTGCTGAATTTGTGAAATTTGTTGCCACATGCAGCTGTGGAGGCCAGGACGTTGGGTGTATTTAAAGCAAATTTTGATATGTTCTTGATTGGACGTGGCATCAAGGGTTATGGGGAGAAGGCCGGGAACTGGGTTTGGGGAGGAGAAAAAAAAGGGTCAGCCATGATTGAATGGCAGAGCAGACTCGATAGGCCAGATGGCCTAATTCTGCTCCTATGCCTTATGGTTTTATGGTCTAAAAGTGCTGGAATATATGAACATAGGTGACTCTGACAGGAAATGATAAAGTGGCTGATTTGGATGCAGTGGTAGTGGGTGGAGGTGTTGATCAGCCTTACTGCTTGTGGAAAGTAACTGTTTCTGAGTTTCATTGTCAAAGCATGGATGCTACATAGCCTCCTCCCTGTTGGGAATGGGACAAACAGTCCAGGAGCAGGGTGGGTGGGATTCTTCATGATGTTACTGGCCCTGTTCCAGAACCTTTCTTAATGTATGAAGATGGGTCGGCTGGTGTGACGGGCAGTTTTAATTCCCCGTTGCAGAGTCTCCCTGTCCGCTGCAGTGCAGTTTCCATACCATGTCGCTTGTTAGGATGCTCTCTATACTGCACATCTGCAGAATGACGTGAGTCTGAACATGCATAGACCAGGTCTCTTGATTGTGGAGGATATGTTCTGGGATCATGAGAGGTTGTGTGAGATGTGCAGTCCCAGGGATTTAAGCTGCTCGAATAGGAACTCCTTTCATATCCATGTGCTTATCCAAATGTCTTTTGAATATATTATTTGAGTCTTATACCTGCCTCAACCACTTGTTCTGGCAGCTCAGCTCACATACCCACCACCCTCTGGGTGCTGCCATCATGTCCTTTTTAAATCTTGCTCCCTGTCACCTCAAACCTATGCCCTCGAGGTTTTTAGTTCCCTGGAAAAAGAGTCTGTGCATTTATGATCTTATACACTTTGATAAGGTCACCCCTAAATCTCCTGCACTCCAGGGTATAAAACAGCTTCAGCTTTGTTAAACTGGTATCAATGAGTAGTGGACAGTCTGCATCACAGCCTGGAATGGGAACATCAATGCCCTTGAAGAGAAAATCTGGCAAGAAATGGTGGATATGGTCCAGTACATCACGGTAAAGCCCTCCCCATCATTGAGCACGTCTACATGAAACACTGTCATAGGAAGGCAGCATCCATCATTAGGCTCCCTTCCACCCAGCTCACGCTCTCTTCTCGCTGCTACCTCCAGGTAGAAAGTACAGGAGCATCACAGTTTGTTGTCTTCTGCACTCTGGTTGATCTTTCATTAATCCCGTTATAGTTACTATTCCATAGATTTGCTGAAAATGCCCACAAGAAAATGAATCCCAGGGTTGTATGTGGTGACATATATGTACTTGGATAATAAAATTTACTTTGGATAAAGTCCCAATTAACGTCCTGGAGGGGTGATGAGTTCTCCAGTGTCTCTACTTCCTCACGAGGCTAAAGGAATTCAAAATGTCTCCATCAACCCTTATCAATTTTTGTCGATGGATCTTTGAGAGCATTCTGTCTGGTTGCATCATAGCTTAGGACAGAAACTGCTCTGCCCAAGGCCACAAGAAGCTGCAGAAGGTTGAGGTCACAACTCAGCAGATCATGGAAACCAGCCTGCCCTCCATGGACTCTTGTCTGTACTGCTCGTTACCTCAGTAAAGCAGACAGCATAATCAAAGACCCCACCCACCCTGGACGTTCTCTCTTCTCCCCCCTCCCATCAGTCAAAGTTACAAAAGCACACACAACCAAGCTCAAAGACACTTTTATCAGACTCTTGAACAGACCTCTTAAGTGATAACATGGACTTTAGGCCTCACCTCTTCATGATCTTTCACTTTATAGTTTACCGGCATTGCACTTTTTTGGTAACTTTTACACGATATTCTGTTATTGTTTACCTTGTTCTACCTTAATACTCTTGTGTTTGATCTCTTTGAACAATATACAAGACAAGCTTTTCACTGTATCTTGGTACATGTGACAATAATAAAGCAATTCCATTCCAGCAGTACATGCTTTATTAAAATCCTCCTACACCCTTCAAGTCTTTACAACAACATTTGGCATTGAAACTGTGTTTATAAAGTGAGTGTTTTCAATGTAAACAGCTGCCAGTCAGCGCGAGAGAACAACCAAATGAACCACTGAAACAGCTTTTAGAGAAACAAGCATACATCATTTTAAGTTTTATTGGTTTAAAACATTCAGGGTGAGGTTTCGAACAAAACAGATGATGCATGAAAATTATGTAAATTGCAGTAATGACTTTAAAATTTGCCTTATAATTGCAACATTCGGTACCTCCATTGCAATTTTGTGTTTTTTTTTCATTCATTTATTTTCTTTAGCGATACAGCACAGAGTAGTCCCTTCCAGACCTTTGAGCTGTGCAGCACCAGCAACCCCACAACCCTGGTTAATCCTAACCTAGTTACAGGACAATTAACCTACTAACCGGTAGGGACAAGGGATCATTAAATGATCGAATTCACCCTGAAATTTGCGAAGGAGAAGCTAAAGTCAGATGTGTCAGTATTACAGGGAAGTAAAGGGAGTTACAGAGGCATGAGGGAGGAGTTGACCAGAACTGATTAGAAAATAACACTGGCAGGGATGATGGCAGAACAGCAATGGCTGGAATTTCTGAAAGCAATTAGAAGACACAGGATATATACATCCCAAAGAGCAAGAAGTATTCTAAAGGCAAGATGACACAACTGTGGCTAACAAGAAGTCAAAAGCAACATAAATGACAAAGAGAGGGAATGTAATAGAGCAAAAATTAGTGTGAAGTTAGGAAACCTTTGAAAGCTTTTAAAAACAATCCGAAGGCAACTAAAAAAAATTAAGGAAGTAAAGGTGGAATACAAAAGTAAGCTAGCCAATAATATTAAAGAGGATACCAGAAGTTTCCTCAGATACACAAAGCGTCAAAGAGAGGTGAGAGTGGATATTGGACTGTTGGAAAACAATGCTGGAGAGGCAATAATGGGGGACAAAGAAATAGCAGACAAACTGAATAAGTAGTTTGCATCAGTCTTCACTGTGGAAGTTCCAGGTGTCAGGGGTCATGAAGTGTCTGAAGTTACCATTACTAGAGAGAAGGTTCTTGGGAAACTGAAAGTCTGAAGGTAGATAAGTCACCCTGACCAGATGGTGTACACCTCAGGTTCTGAAAGAGGTGGCTGAAGAGGTTGTGGTGGCATTAGTAATGATCTTTCAGGAAGACCAGTGAGTCTTTCTTCAGTGGTGGGCAAGTTGTCGGAGAAGATCCTGAGCGGCAGGATTTATGAGCATTTGGAGAGACGTATTCTGATTATGGATAGTCAGCATAGCTTCATCAAGGGCAGGTCATGCCTTACGAACCTGACTGAATTCTTTGAGGATGTAACAAAACACATTGATGAAGGTAGAGCAGTGGATGTAGTGTCTCAGTAAAGCATTTTGTAAGGTTCCCCATTTGAGGTTCATTCAGAAAGTTAAGGAGACATGGGATCCAAGCAGACCTTGCTTTGTGGATCCAGAATTGGCTCGCCCACAGAAGGTAAAGGATGGTTGTAGATGGTTGGTATTCTGCATGGAGGTCGGTGACTAGTGGTGTTCTGCAGGGATCTGTTCAGGGACCCCTCCTCTTTGTGATTTTTATAAATGACTTGGAGGAAGAAGTAGAAGGTTGGGTTAACACGAGGAAATCTGCAGATGCTGGAAATTCAAACAACAACACACACAAATTGCTGGTGGAACGCAGCAGGCCAGGCAGCATCTATAAGGAGAAGCACTGTCGACGTTTCGGGCCGAGACCCTTCGTCAGGACTAACTGAAAGGAAAGATAGTAAGAGATTTGTAAGTAGTGGGGGAAGGGGGAAATGTGAAATGATAGGAGAAGACCAGAGGGGGTGGGATGAAGCTAAGAGCTGGAAAGGTGATTGGCGAAAGTGATACTGAGCTGGAGAAGGGAAAGGATCATGGGACGGGAGGCCTCGGGAAAAAGAAAGGGGGGGGGGGAAGCACCAGAGGGAGATGGAGAACAGGCAAACAATTAAATATGTCAGGGATGTGGTAAGAAGGGGAGGAGGGGCATTAATGGAAGTTAGAGAAGTCAATGTTCATGCCATCATGTTGGAGACTACCCAGCCGGTATATAAGGTGTTGTTCCTCCAACCTGACTTTGGATTCATTTTGACAGTAGAGGAGGCCATGGATAGACATATCAGAATGGTAATGGATGTGGAATTAAAATGTGTGGCCACTGGGAGATCCTGCTTTCTCTGGCGGACCGAGCATAGGTGTTCAGCGAAACGGTCTCCCAGTCTGTGTTGGGTCTCACCAATATATAAAAGGCCACACCGGGAGCACCAGATGCAGTATACCACACCAGCTGACTCACAGGTGAAGTGTCGCCTTACCTGGAACTGAAGGGTGGGTTAGTAAGTTTGCTGATGACACAAAAGTTGGGGGTGTTGTGGATAGTCTTGAGGGTTTTCAAAGGTTATAGTGTGACATCTATAGGATGCAGAACTGGGCTGAGAAGTGGCAGATGGAGTTCAACCCAGATAAGTGTGAAGTGGTTCATTTTGGTAGGTCAAATTTGAAGACAGAATATAATATTAATGGTAAGAAGCTTGGCAATGTGGCGGATCAGCAAGACAGTAAAGCTGCTGTGCAGGTTGACAGTTGTTGTTAAGAAGGCGTATGGTGTGTTGACCTTCATCAACCGTGAGATTGAGTTCAAGAGCCATGAGGTAATGTTACAGCTATATAAGACCTTAGTTAGACCCCACTTGGAGTATTGTGTTCAGTCCTAGACACCTCATTACAGGAAGGTTGAGGATACTATAGAGAGAGTGCAGAGGAGATTTACAAGGATGTTGCCTGGATTGGACAGAATGCCTTATGAGAATAGGTTGAGTGAACTTGGCCTTTTCTCCTTGGAACAATGGAGGATGAAAGGTGACCTGATAGAGGTGTATAAGATGATGAGGTTTTGATCATGTGGATAGTCAGAGGCTTTTTCCCAGGGCAGAAATGGCTAACACAAGGGGACGTAGTTTTAAGGTGCTTGGAAATAGATACCGAGGGGACACCAGGAATAAGTTTTTTACATAGTGTGGTGGGTGCGTGGAATGCACTGTCAGTGAAGGTGGTAGAGGCAGATATAATAGGGTCTCTTAAGAGATTCTCAGATAGGTACATGGAACCTAGATAAAGGTTATGTGGTAAGGAAATTCTAGGCAGCTTCTCGAGTAGGTTACATGGTCGGCACAACATTGTGGGCCAGAGGGCCTGTAATGTGCTGTAGATTTCTATGTTTTTTTAAGAATCAATGGATTATGGAATGGTTCGAAAAGATTAGAAAATTGCAAATGTCACTCCCTCTTCAAGAAGTGAGAGAGGCAGAAGAAAGGAAACTAGGCCAGTTAATCTGACCTCAGTGATTGGGAAGATGTTGGAGTCAATAATTAATGATGAGATCTCAGGATACTTGGAGGCACATGATAAAATAGGTGATTGTCAGCATGACTTCCTCAAGGGAAAATCTTGCCTGACAAATCTGTTGGAATTCCTTGAAGAAATAACAATCAGGATAGACAAAGGAGAATCGGTTGATGTTGTGATGTTTGGATTTTCAGAAGGCAACACATGAGGCTGCTTAACAAGCTACAAGCCCAGGAAAGGGTAAAGCAGTGGCTAATTGGCAGGAGGCAAAGAGTGGGAATAAAGTGAGTCTTTCTCTGGTTGGCTGCCAGTGACTAGTGGTATTCCACAGTGGTCTGTGTTGGGACTGATTCTTTTTACGTTAAATGTCAATGATTGGATGATGGAATTGATGGTTTTGTTGCTAAGCTAGCAGACGATATGAAGGTCAGTGGAGGGACAGGTAGTTTCAAGGAAGTAGGCTACAGAAGGACAGACAGATTAGGAGAATGGGCAAAGAAATGTCAGATGGAATACGGTGTCAGGAGGTGTACGGTTATGCACTTTGATAGAAGAAATGAAAAGGTTGACTATTTTCTAGATGGAGAGAAAATACAAAAAACTGAGGAGCAAAGGGGCTTGGGAGTCCTTGTGCAGGATTTCCAAAGGTTAATTTGAAGGCTGAGTCTGTGGTGAGGAAGGCAAATGTGATGTTAGCATTCATTTCAAGAGGATTATAATATAAAAGCAAGGATGTAATGTTTGAGACTTTATAAAGCACTGGTGTGGCCTCACTTGGAGTATCATGAGCAGTTTTGGGCCCTTAAAAAGGATGTACTGAAACTGGAGAGGGTTCAAAGGAAGATCCCAAAAATGATTCCATGGTTGAACGTTTTGTCATATGAAGAATGTGTGATGGCTCTGGGCCTGTATTCACTAGAATTCAGAAGAATAAGGGGTGACTTCTTTGAAACCTATTGAATGGTGAAAGGCCTTGATAGAGTCACTGGTGAACCTCTTCTGCACCCTCTCCAAAGTCTCGACATCCTCCCTATAATAGGGTCAAAATTTTGACCCTGGGGAAAAAATATTTGTTACCTCCTATATCTACACCTCTCATAAATCTTATAAACTATCAGGTCACTTCTCAGCCTGTATCACTCCAAAGAAAACAACTCAGGTTTGTCCAATTGTTCCTTCTAGCTCATACCCTCTAATCTAGGCAGCATCCTGGTAAACCTCTTCTGCACCCTCTTCAAAGCCTTAACATCCGCCAGAGTAATAGGGCACCCAGAACTGCACACAATACTCCAAGGGCACTCTTGACTACACTCTGCATCCACCACTCTACAGAAAATACATCCACTGCGCATCTTCTTTAACCTTTCCCCTTTCACCTCAAGTTATGTCCTCTGGTATGGAAAAAAGACTAACTATTTATTGGAATTGGAATTGGTTTATTGTTGTCCAATGTACAGAGGTACAGTGTAAAAAAACTTACCTTGCTTATTGTTTATGCAGATCAAATCATCACACAGTGCACTGAGGTAGAACAATAGCAGAGTGCAGAATAAAGAGGAACAGTTACAGAGAAAGTGCATTGCAGGCAGACAATAAGGTGCAAGATTGAGACGAGGTAGATTGTGAGGTCAAAAGTCTATCTTATTGAATTAGTGCACTATTTATTAGTCTTATAACAGTGGGGTAGAAACTGTCTTTCAGCCTGATACATGCTCTCATGCTTTCCTTAAACACTACAGATTCAGCCAAAGCAGCACACACAAAATGCTGGAGGAAATCAGCAGGTCAGAGAGCATCTATGTAGGGGAATGAATAGTCGATATTTTGGGCTGAGACCCCACACGAAGACTCGTAATCCTGGATCAGACCCAATGAAAGGTCCCAGCTTGAAACATTGACTGTTTGTTCCCCTCCATTGATGCTGTGTGACCTCCTGAGTTCCTCCTGTATCTTGTATGTGTTGCTCTCGATTTCCAGCTTCTGCAGAATCTCTTGTGTTTAATTCTATACCTAGTTTCTGCTCCCTTCCTTCCCAGTCCCAATGAAGATTCTTGGCCCGAAACACTGTTTATTCCTCTCCATAGATGCTGCCTGACCTGCTGAGTTCCTCCAGCATTTTGTCTGCGTTGCTATTTTAAGTTTTTATCTGTTCTGCCCAATGGAAAAGGGAAGAAGAGAGAATGTCCAATGTGGGTGGGGTCTTTGATTATGCTGGCTGCTTCACTGAGGCAGGGAGAGGCGTAGACAGAGGCTGTGTCTGGTTTCTGTGAGGTGCTGAGTTGTGTCCACAGCTCTCTGCAGATGCTGGAAATGCTGGAAAAATGAAGAGGAAAATATGCCAACGTTTTCAGCCGACACCATTCATCAGGACTGAGTAATTCCTGATGAAGAGTCTCAACCCAAAACAATACCAAAGCAGAATAAAAGTGTACTAGTTACAGAGAAAGTGCAGTTAGAGTAAACAATAAGGTGCAAGATCGTAGCTCGGTAGATTGTGAGGAAAAATCCTCCATAAAACCACCAGGGGGCACTGTGGTGGCGTAATGATTAGTGTAAAGCTTTACAATGCCCAGAACTGGTGTTTCAATTCTCGCCTCTGCCTATAAGGAGTATTTAATGTGACCGCATGGGTTTCCTCTGGGTGCTCCGGTTTATTCCCACCTTCCAAACCAGTATGGGTTAGGATTAGTAAATTGTGGGCATGCTATGTTGGTGCCAGAAGTACGGTGACACCTGCAAGCTGTCCCCAGCGCATCCTCGAACTTTGTTGGCTGTTGATGCCACTGTATATTTCAATGTACATGTGACAAATAAAGCTAATCATTTTTTTAAATTTATTTAATGATCTGGGAATAGTTTCTTCCCCTCCACTAAAAGATTTCTGAACCCCTGAACACTACCTCACTATTCCTTTTTTTGTGTGACTTATTTTTTATAATTATACATTTTTATTTCTTTGCATTATACTGCTGCCACAAAACAACAAACTCCATGATATATAAGTCAGTGACAGTAAACTTGATTCTGCTTCTCATTCTGAGTGTGGCCGTTCTTGAGGTACAAGATCAGGTTTGATTTTACTAAATACTAGAGCAAGCTTGTGGGGTAGAATTTTGATGATTGGTAGTTGTCTCATGTACCCAGATAAAGGGCAAAACTGCTCCTGTGACGTCCATACGGATTGTTCCATACATTAGAGAACTCAGTGGCCACTGGGTGTATGTTTGTGGTCTTCTGCTGCTATAGCCCATCCACCTCAAAGTTCAACATGCTGTGTGCTCAGAGATACTCTCCTGCACACCACTGTTGTAACACATGGTTATTTGAGTTTCTATCAGCCAATCATGTGGCAGCAACTCAACTCATACATAAAAACATGATTCGGTTTTTGTTCAAACCGAACAGCAGATTGCGAAAGAAATGTGACCTAAGTGACTTTGACAATAGTTGTTGATGCCAGACGGGGTGGTTTGAGTATCTCACAAACTACTGATCTCCTGGAATTTTCACACACAAGGCTCTAGAGTTTATAGAGAATGGTGTGAAAAACAAAAAGACATCCAATGAGCAGAAGTTCTGTGGGTAAAAACACCCTGTTCACGAGAGAGGTCAGAGGAGGATGGTCAGACTGGTTCAAGCTAACAGGAACTTGAACTTGAACTGTTGTAAGAACCAAACATTACAACAGTGGTGTGCAGAAGAGCATCTCTGAACATACAACACATTGAACCTTGAAGTGGTTGGGTTACAGCAGCAGAAGACCATGAACATACACTCAGTGGCAACTTCAGTAGGTACAGGAGGTAACTAATAAAATAGTCACTATGTGTATAAGTACTTTGATAATAAACTTGCTTTTGACTTTGACTTACTGTACTAATCCTGTGCTTCTTTCTTCCAGGGCGCATTTCAGCTGGCTGCAGTTAGACCGCAGAGTGTTAGAGCATGATTTCCCTAAAAAATCAGGACCAGTTGTGTTGTATTTCTGCGTGAAGTAAGTTGTCTTTGTATTATTTATCTTTTAAACCAGCCAGTCTGGTCAGCAAAGAGCAACACCGTTCTGTAAACACACATTCACTAGACGTTACCATCTGACACTAGGACTCATTTACTTTCATTCTCAATGTCAGTAAGTTGAGTCATTGTATTTAGATTCTCCGATAACAAAGCTATACTCTCTGGAGCAGCACACAAAAATGCTGGTGGATCTCAGAAGGTCAGGGAACGACTCTGGAGAGGAGATAACAGTCGTTTTCTCAGACCAAGTCCCTTCATCTGGCCTAATCCTGCTCCTATCTTCTCAAGTTCATGTATAGATTAGATGAAATCCTTCATGAATGTTGGAAGCTAATATGTAAAAGTCAGTTCAGCTTTTATTTCAATGTGGAAGTCAGGTTTATTGTCCATGTACAAGTCCATGTGTGCACAGGTGCAGTGGAAAACGTACTTGCAGCAGCACCACCGGCACACAGCGTCAGATCCACTACATTCAGAAGAAAAACACAAAAAAAAACATAAATTATACAAAATTTTTACCAAAAGAGATTGGAACCCAAAGTCTATTTTAGGGCAACATGGTCCTAGTGTTGTCAAACTGTAGAGATTAGTATTTATTTATTATTTAGCGACAAAGCATGGAGTCGGCCTTCAAGCTGCACCAGCCCAGCAAACACAATTAACCCTAATCTAATCAGGGGACAATTACCAATGACCAATTAACCTACCAACCAGTACGTCTTTGGGCTGTGGGAAGGAAACCAGAGCAACCGGGGAAAATCTACGTTGTTGGTATTTATATGTACCACAACAATAGGCTGTTCACTTTACCCCAAGAAGACCCTGCAGTCACTCAGAGGAGTCCTTGCCCTGAACAGCGGGGAAGCAACACACCCTGCTGTATTCTGTTTTGTCATAGTCATAGAGCACAGTAACAGTCCATTTCAGAGGTTTCAAAGGTACATTTAATGTCAGAGAAATGTATACAGCATACATCCTGAAATTCTTCTTCTTCGCAACCATCCATATAAACAGAAGTACCCCAAAGAATGAATAGTTAAATGTTAGAACCCCAAAGCCCCCCCCAGCTCCCCCTTCCCTCCCACACATCAGCAGCAGCAAAGCAACGATCCTCTCCCCACCAGCAAAAAAAAACTTGGCCCACCTCATCCATGTCAACCTCGTTGTCTGCTTAGTCCCTTCTACCTGCAGCTGAACCACATCTCTCCAAGCCCCCTCCTGTCTATATACCTATCCAAACTTCTATTAAATGTTGCAGTTGAGCCCACCTCTGTGGCCACAGAAACACTGTCAAATCCATTCAGAATTGAATTCCGTCTCTGGGTCTTTTTAGCTCCCCTTCTCCCCTTTTCCTATGTATACCCACAAGAAAACAAATCTCGGTTGTGTATGGTGACATACAGAATATGTAATTGATTATAAATGTTGAACTTTAAATATAGTCAGGGGTTTGGCGACCCTTTGTGGTCAGAGATTTTATGGGTCACTATCTCTGGTGAACAGAGTTCTCCCCTTCTCAGTACCCTATTCCGCTTGCTCCCTTTCCTGACATTGTGATCCTTCATTGTGGACGCTGATACAAGAGGTAAAATTCTCTCTGGATACTGAAACAAGGGGTATAATCCTCCATGGACACTGAAACAAAGTTGAGAATTCTCCCTGGACACTGAAACCTTCCTGGACACTGAAACAAGGGGTAAAATCTTTCCTGGACACAAGCAAAAGGTTAAAAATCCTCCTGATACCCAGTATGTCTGGCTCTGTCAGAATTTAGTAAATTTCACTCAGATCTGCTCTCATTGGAACAGAGAACAGTACACCAGGCAGGCCATTCAGCCCACAACATTGTGCTAATCTTGATGCCAATTTATACTAAGTGTCCTTCTCCTATGTAACCCATATCCCCCCCATTCCCTTCACATTCATGTGTCTATTTAAAAGCCTTTAAAACTCCACCAAACTGCCTGATTCCAGTACTACCCCAGTAACCCATTCCAAGTACCTGTCACTCCCTATGTAAAAATCCTCTGCTCCTCACATCAACTTTAAATCCCCCCCCCCCCCCCACTTAGAAGTATGTTCTCTGGTGCTTGACATTTCTACCTTGGAGAACAGATTCCCTCAACCCCATTTATGTTTCTCATCATTTTAAAATCCTCTATCAGGTCACCCCTCAGCCTCCTCGCTCTAAGAAGAACAACCCAAGTCCATCCAATCTTTCCCGATAACTTTCCTCTCCAATCCAGACAGCATCCTGGTGAATCTCTTCTGCATCCTGTCTAAACCCTCTACATGCTTACTTTAATGAGGTGACCAGAGCTCCAGACAATATGCTGTACGGTCAGACTAAAGATTTATTTATACTGCTGCATGTGACTTCATCAACACCCCTACCAATGAAGACAGGCATGCTGCACACATTCTTCAACACCTTATTGTTACGAATTCCCGTAACTGGATCACTTACCAGCAAAGATAGAGAGGTCCGTTGAAGTCTGATGGTACTATTTTTTAAAGTATTTATTGATAAAGGGGCACAAAAATAAGATTAAAGCAAACATACAGATAATATACATCGTCAATACTAAATCTAAAGCGCAGGTATGATCATAACCAATAAAACGTAACTCTATCGTTGTCTAGGGGATAATGTATTGTCCGATGGAAATATAAAAGTCATTAGCTCGTTCAGGCTGCAGCGTTTTGGGTTTAAGAGAGGGAGGCGTTTAAACTTGCCCAAGTCTTTTAAGATGCCAATCCGTTAAGTCAGGGGAGCGAGTTTCCCCGTTGTTAGCTAAAAAGCCGTTTTCCGTGGTTTCAGCCACCAATTCCAGCCACGGAATTGAACGCACGTGGCTTGGTTTCCGATGACCGTCCGCTGTTACGTGGTCACTTAACGTTTCTTCTGGTGCGTCTGAGGGGTTGTTCCTACAGCCCCTCTTTTATTCTGACTCGCAGGGTCATAGGTGTCAATCAGGTTGGGGGTGATGCAATCTCTCCCTCAACCAGCCCACTTTGCCCGAGGGCATTCACGTAGCAGAGCATCTCAATCCACAAATCTGTCTCCAAGAGACAATGGCCTGGTCCCGTAGCTTTACATCGCCAGAGAAACAAGTCAGCCTGCACGTCTCTTTTCCCAACCCAACAAGTGATCTTGCGATTCTCACAAAGGAGGGGGCTACGGACATAACATTATCCACTTGCAAAGCCACTTTAGTGAAATATGGACTCCAAGATCCCTCCGTACCTCAGTGCTATTAATGGGTGTACTGTTAACTGTATGCGTTCTTCTTTCATTTGACCTCCCAAATTACCTCATACTTGCCCAGATTAAGTACCATCTGCCCATAATGTGTAACTTATCTATATATCTCAGTGTATTCTGTGATAATCCTTTACACTGTCCACAATTTCACCAATCTGGTATCATCCATAGACTTGCTAACCTACCCACCTTACAAGCATGTACCAACTGGCTCAAGGATAGCAGGTGACATTTGCAGGCTGCCCCCAGCACATTCTTATGTTGTGTTGGTTGTTAACACAAATTATTCATTTTACTGTATGGTTCCAGAGTAAGTTTGTTATCAAAGTACATATATGTCACCATATGCAACCCTGAAATTCATTTTCTTGTGGACATACTCAATAAATCTATAGAATAATAATCAAAACAGAATCAGTGAAAGCCCCCCCCCCCCAACTAGGGCATTCAACCAGAAGACAACAAACTGCAAAAAGAAGAAACAATAATAAATAAATAAGCAATAAATATTGAGAACATAAGATGAAGAGTCCTTGAAAATGAGTCCATTGGTTGTGGGAACATTTTAGTGATGGGTCAGGTGAAGTTATCCTCTTTGCCTCAGGAGCCTGATGGTTGAGGGGTAATAATTGTTCCTGAACCTGGTGGCGTGAGTCCTTTTTCCTGATGGCATCAGAGAGAAGAGAGCATGTTCTGGGTGGTGGGGGTCCCTGATGTTGCGATGTACATGTGATAACTAAACTTGAATCAGAATCTGAATCTGGTAGCTGAGACAGAAACGTCAGCCTTTATCTGCGAGTGTGTGTCTTCTGCAAGATGCTGCTCAATTAGTAGCTCTGTTAGCCTTTGCCTTTTCTGGAGTGGAATCTGGCCTATTGTTCCACCAGATGTGACATGAAAGAGCTGTAATTTTTGAAACCCTCAGGAGCATCCTTGCACTCACAGTACCAGTGAGGCTTGCATTAATTTTCGTACAAGACATGTCATTTTCTCCAAATAGCTGAATTGAAGAGGCAGGTGCAGGAACCAAAGCTGAAACCTTGAACTGAAATCCACAGTGTGAAACACTCTGTGCTATCAGTGTCGCATTCATCGTCCTCCTCAAACAACAAACTCCGGAAGCTCTCTGACGAGAAGGTTGGAAGCTCTCAGAGGGTTGAAGAACCAATTTTCTCCAAAAGTGAAGCAGATAATTTCTGAAACAGCTTCAAAGTCATAATTAATATAATACCAAACTACATGTGCGTCACCATATACTATCTTGAGATTGATTCATTTGCTTGCAGGCAGATACTGGAAAAAATAAAGAAATACAATAGAATTTATGAATTTTTGTGCAAATAAAAATAAATAATAATACTGAGACTGAGTCCTTGAAAGTGAGTCTGCAGGTTGTGGAATCTGTTCAGAGTTGAGGTGACTGAAGTTATCCATGCCTTGTGCCCGATGACAGCAGCAAGAAGAGAGCTTGGCCTCGGTGGTGGGGGTCCTTGATGATGGATATTGCTTTCTTGTTTCTGTGTTCCATGCAAATATACTCAATGGTGGGAAGGCTTTGCCTGTGATTAACTTCTCCATTCCTGGCATTGATGTCTCCATAAAAGGCCGTGATGGGTTACTCCCTGCCTAGAGTCCAAAGGCACCAGCTTCAGGAACAGCTACTTAACCTTCAACCATTCCGTTATTGAACTAACTGGCACAAACCTCATCACTACCCCAGAACAACAAGACTATGATCACTTTGCACTAAAATTGACTTTTATTTGTTCTAATTGTGTTGTTTTTTTGTAAAAATTGTGTACCATTTGTCTTGCAAATGCTGTTAATCTGATGTTGTGTGCCTGTGATGCTGCTGCAAATAAGTTCTTCATTGCACCTGTGCACACGTGGACTTGTGCCGATGACAGTAAGCTCCACTTTGATCACTTATGAACAACGACATGGAACCACAAATGCCCAAAGGAACAGAGTAGCCAACAGAAAGTGGTGGATACAGCTCAGTCCGTCACAGGCAAAGTGCTCCCCATATTAAGCACATTTGCAAGGAGCACTGCCACAAGAAAGCAGCATCATCGAAGCCTGCTACCAGCCAAGCTGTACTCTCTTCTCACTACTGCCGTCCGGAGGAGATACAGAAACCTTAGGTCCCACACCTCCAGGTTCAGGAACAGTTGTTACCCTACAACCATCAGGCTGTTGAACCTGGAGGAATAACATCATTCACCACTGTTCTGAACTGATTCTATGATCTACAGATTCACTTTCAAGGATTTTTTACAGTTCATTTTCTCAGTATTATTTTCTATTTGCACAGTTTGTCTTCTTTTACACGTAGGTTGTTAGTCTTTGTTTCTGTGTTTTTTGCAGATTCTATTGTATTTCTTTATCTTTTATGTAACGCCTGCAACAAAATGAATCTCGAAGTCATATATGGTAAAGTACACTCAATGGCTACTTTAGAAACATAGAAATATAAAAAATAGGTGCAGGAGTAGGCCATTCGGCCCTTCGAGCCTGCACCGCCATTCAGTATGATCATGGCTGATCATCCAACTCAGAACCCTGTACCTGCTTTCTCTCCATACCCCCTGATCCCTTTAGCCACAAGGGCCATATCTAACTTCCTCTTAAATATAGCCAATGTACCGGCCTCAACTGTTTCCTGTGGCAGAGAATGCCACAGATTCACCACTCTCTGTGTGAAGAAGTTTTTCCTCATCTCGGTCCTAAAAGGCTTCCCCTTTATCCTTAAACTGTGACCCCTCGTTCTGGACTTCCCCAACATCGGAAACAATCTTCCCGCATCTAGCCTGTCCAATCCCTTTAGAATTTTATACGTTTCAATAAGATCCCCCCTCAATCTTCTAAATTCCAGTGAGTATAAGCCTAGTCGATCCAGTCTTTCTTCATATGAAAGTCCTGCCATCCTAGGAATCAATCTGGTGAACCTTCTCTGCACTCCCTGTATGGCAAGAATGTCTTTCCTCCGGTTAGGGGACCAAAACTGCACAAAATGTTCTAGGTGTGGTCTCACCAAGTATACTTTATTAGGTATACTTGTACACTTTTGTGTTAATGCAAATATCTCATCAGCCAACCATGTGACAGCAACTCAGTGCATCAAAGCATGCAGACATGGTCAATAGGTTCAGTTGTCGTTCAGACCAAACATCAGAATGGGGAAGAAATGTGATCTTTGACCATGGAATGATTGTTTGTGCCTGACAGAGTGGTTTGAGCTTCTGAAAAACTGCTCATCTCCTGGGATTTTCATGCATAATACTTTCTGGAGTTTACAGAGAATAGTGCAAAAACAAAAAAATACGCTGTGTGTGGCAATTCAGTGGGAGAAAACGCCTTGTTAGTGAGAGTGGTGAGAGAAGACTGGCCAGACTGGTTCAAGCTGACAGGAAACAGACTGGTTCAAGCTGACAGAGTAACTCAGAAAACCATGTGTTACACCAGTGGTTTACAGAAAAGCATCTCTGAACCTCGAAGTGGATGGGCTACAACTGTAGAAGACCATGAACATACACCTAGTGGCCACTTTATTAGGTACAAGAGGTAACTAATGAAGTGGCCACTGAGGTACATGTCTTTTAATAATAAATTTACTTTGAACATTCAACCTGGAATCCGTGGATTGGGGCCAGACAAAAATGCTGTGTAAGTGTGAGTGTGGGGAGATAAGATGAAAATACTATCTCCCCACCAAACCTCTCCATCTGTCACCTCCTGTCTCTTCTTGGAAGAGTCTGCCATTCCTACATTGTCACCTCAGAATCCACAGAACCAGATTCAAATAAATCAACTTCAGTCCCGAGCGACAGAGTAAGCAGTTCACCAAGACTAATCTTTATAAATGAAGCTTTAAAAAAAAACCAGGAAGAACACACACAAAATGCTGCCTGACCTGCTGAGACTTTTCATCAGGACCTGATGAAGGGTCTCGGCCCAAACAACAGCAGGGGTTTTGATCACCAGGAAAGCCTATGGTCAGCCTGTGACCGTCATTCGGGATCACGTTTGTGGTTCAGATTCAGATCTGTTCGTCCCAACATGCAGTGAAATGCCCCATTTGCGTTAGCAACCAACCCACCCAAGAATGTGGTGATGACAGCCCGTAAGATCGCATAGCAAGCCCACAATGCTCAGTAGAACAACACAGAGCACAACAAAACAGAACATGTCAGGCAACAAAGCTACAACGACAAAACAAGCCACATTGCTGCCCCCCCCCCCCCCACCCACCGACACACATACACAGACCTCTAACCACAGGGCAGGCCGTCTTCATTGGCCTTCAGCCTTGCTGATGGGGCTCATTCACTGGCCAGCAGGGATGAGTAGAGTGGGGGGGGGGGGCTGTTTCCTTGCTGTATGACTCTA
Source organism: Hypanus sabinus (assembly GCF_030144855.1). NCBI lineage: Eukaryota > Metazoa > Chordata > Chondrichthyes > Myliobatiformes > Dasyatidae > Hypanus > Hypanus sabinus. The sequence goes on from NC_082718.1 coordinate 31,823,296, forward strand.
TGGTTTCACTGAAGGTGAATGAGCAAGTGCAGCAGGCAGTGAAGAAGGCTAATGGAATGTTGGCCTCTATTACAAAGGGAATTGAGTACAAGAGCAAGGAAATCCTCTTGCATTTGTACAGGGCCCTGGTGAGACCACACCTGGAGTATTGTGTACAGTTTTGGTCTCCAGGGTTAAGGAAGGACATCCTGGCTGTAGAGGAAGTGCAGCATAGATTCACAAGGTTAATTCCTGGGATGTCAGGACTGTCTTACGCAGAGAGGTTAGAGAGACTGGGCTTGTACACACTGGAATTATTGAGAGGAATTATTGCAACATATAAGATTATTAAGGGATTGGACAAGATAGAGGCAGGAAATATGTTCCAGATGCTGGGAGAGTCCAGTACCAGAGGGCATGGTTTGAGAATAAGGGGTAGGTCATTTAGGACAGAGTTAAGGAAAAACTTCTCCCAGAAAGTTGTGGGGGTCTGGAATGCACTGCCTCAGAAGGCAGTGGAGGCCAATTTTCTGGATGCTTTCAAGAAGGAGCTAGATAGGTATCTTATGGATAGGGGAATCAAGGGATATGGGGACAAGGCAGGAACCAGGTATTGATAGTAGATGATCAGCCATAGTCTCAAAATGGTGGTGCAGGCTCGCAGGGCCGAATGGTCTACTTCTGCACCTATTGTCTATTGTCTATTGACTCTGTGACACCACCACCAGCAGGTTCCCCTCCACAATGCTGTCCATACTGATTTGGAAAAATATCGATGTACTGAATCCAGATCCCGTATCTCCCTCTCCCAGAGCACTGTGGAAGGACAGAAGAATGAACTGTGGGGTGGGGGGGGGGGGGAATCTCATTTGTACCTATCGAATATTGAAAGGCCTGTATAGAGCGGATGTGGTGAGGATATTTCCAATAGTGGGAGGGAGTGTAGGACCTGAGTTTACATCCATTTAGAACAGTGATGAAGAGGAATTTCTTTAACCAGAGGGAGGTGAATCTGTGGAATTCATTGCCACAGATGGCTATAGAGACCAAATCATTGGGTATACTTAAAGCGGAGGGAGATAGGTTCTTGATTAGACGGGGGCAAAGACAGGATAATGGGATTGGGAGGGATAATAAATCAGGCTTGATGGAATGGCAGAGCAGACTCAATGAGCCAAATGGCCTAATTCTGCTCCTATGTCTTTGGGTTTAGGACCATGCGGGTTCCGAAGGCAGCTCACCATTTCCTTGTCAAGGGCCAGTGAGGGATGTGCAATCAATGTTGGCTTTTCTGGGGACCCACAGATCCTGAAAAGGGAATCATTTTTAAAACAATCATCAGTATTTGAACTCTGCAAGGAATGATAGGGGAGCTGATATTTATTCATAATGTGAGGTCTTCACCATAAATTCTAATGTGCAATTTGCAGGAAATTTATATTTAAGACTGCCTTTAACCTGTGAGCTGCAACTGGTGTGATTTACAGTTTGCAATAATAGAATTGCATCGGGCAGTGCAATTGTAATGTGTCTGTTGCATTCTAATGTCTCATCAATATAAAATTCCATATTGCTGTCATTGCTCCGTCACCCTCAAGGCCTGACTATATAGATACCATCAAATCTTCTCCCAATGGAGGTGATAAAGAATTTTACATTCTGTCTTACTGAAGATACTTTAATTAGATGATCCTTGCTATAAACAATGACCTTCTTAAAGAAGTTTTATTTGGCAGATGTACACTCAGTGGCCACTTTATTCAGTACACTTGCCTGTGACCGCAAATATCTAATCAGCTAGTCACATGGCAGCAACTCAATACATAAAAGCATGCAGGCATGGTCAAGAGGTTCAGTTGCTGTTCAGGCCAAACATCAGAATGGGGAAGAAATGATATCTAGGTGACTTTGACCATGGAATGATTGCTGGTGCCATTTGAGTAAATCAGTAACTGCCAGTCTCCTGGGATTTTCAGACACAACAGTCTCTGGAGTTTACAAAGAATGGTCTGAGAAACGAGAAAAAAAACATCCAGTAAGCGACAGTTCTGTGGGTGAAAATTTCTTGTTAATAAGAGAGGTTAGAGGAGAATGGCCAGACTGGTTCAAGCTAACAAGAAGGTTAACAGTAACTCAAATAACCATGGATTACAACAGTGATGGCAGAAGAGCATCTCTGAACACACAACACATCGAACCTTGAAGTGGATGATCTACAACAGCAGAAGATCACAAATACATGCTCGGTGAGCACTTTATTAGGTACAGGAAGTATACTGATTTTACATTGAATTTATAAATGTTAGTGCGAAAGATTAGCGGTAATCACAAACGATTCTGTTGAAGCTGGAAATCTAGAGTAACACAAACACAGACACAAAGTACTGGAGGAACTCAGCAGGTCAGGAACTGATGGGAATGAACGGTTGTCATTTCAGGCCGAGACCCTTTTTTGGGATATGTTTCATTAGTGATAGTGGCCCTGTTCGGACAAACCAATTACACAAGGCCTCTGTTGACCAAATCAGACCAAGCTTGGGATAGTCTCAATGAGCTTAATGGTCCTCCCTTAATATATAAAAGTATATCACCGAAGACACTCACAAATTTCTACAGGTGTACAGTGGGGAGCATTCTAACTGGTTGGACCTTTGTCTGGTATGGAGGGTCCACTGCACAGGATCAGAAAGTTGTAAACTCAGTCAGCTCCATTATGGGCACTTTCCTCCCCAGCATCCAGGACATCTTCAAAAAGGTGGCATCCATCACCCAGGACGTGCCCTATTCACTTTGCTGCCATCAGGGAGGAGGTCAGTGTTTCGGGCTGAGCCCCTTCACCAGGACTCATGATGCATCTCCACAGCTGCTGCCCAAACTTTTGAGGCCCTCCAGCATTACGTGTGTGTTAACTCTGTTATATTTTGCAACGTTTTTAGTAATGGGGTTGAAATGGACATTTATGGGTGGTTTTGCATCTCAGAACAGAGTGTATGGAAATCCTCTGACAAATAAAATTGAGTTTGTCATGTTTGCACAGGTTCAGTGAAAAACTTACTTGCAGCATCACAGGCACAGAGCATCAGAGAATCAGCATTCATCATGAAAAACTTAAACATGAATTGCACAAGTTTTATACAAGAAAGAACACAATTAGCTTTTCAGTTTAAAGTGATCAAAGTGGTCATGGTCTTGCTAAACTCTTGTGATTTGGGTTGTGCTGGTTGGTTCAAGAACTGAATGGTTAATGGGAAATAGCTGTGACATGGGGCATGGCTTCTGTGCCTCCGGCCCAGTGGGAACTGCAGAAGATGATATGGCCTGGATGGAGGAGATCTTTGATCGATCTCTCTCACACACACACACACACACATACGTACCTTTCTCTCACGCTTATTCTCTACCTCCTACCCCCCCATACACTCACATGCATGTCCACAGACACACATCCTCACACTGGTGTGTGTGTGTGCCTCTCTCTCTCTCTCCCTCTCCCCTCTCCCCCCCCCCCTTTCCCCTCTCCCTCTCTCTCCCCCCTCTCTTGAATTTCCTCAATTTGCAACTTTTCGCACTTCCTGTCTCTCTGTAGATAGTCACCCTGTAAATTATCACAGGCCAGAAGCAGTGTTCAGATTAATGCCAATGCATATTTAAACATCAAGGTGTAGGTGGATTTTCCACAACATTTTGTATAATTCTCTGACATGTGGTAACTGTTTATTGTCCATTGCTCCCTCTATGGACACAGGTCTCTGTCAAGTCACTCTTCTAGCAACCCTATCAGCTAATGCCTCCTCCCTTCTTCACACTCTGATGAATTGTTCATTCTGTGGGCCCTGGAATAATAGATGAGGATGATGAAATAGATAAATACGTCCTTGTCTAATAAGGACTGGAGTGCATTTAACACTATAAAAGGGGCAGAAATTGTCCAAAAAATGAGCAAATTATAGCCAACATCTTTATTTGTTTGTTCGTTTAGAGATACAGCATGGAACAGCCCAACGAGTGATACTGGCCAGCAACCCACCTATTTAACCCTAGCCTAATCACAGGACGATTTCTTTTACTTCTTGGGCCCTTAGCTCACAGTGGAGCCTAGGCTGTCGATGACCTCCATCATCCAAAGCTGATGGTGTGGTTGGAATTCATCAGTGCTTCTGCAATCCATTGAGGGTTTGACATTGAGAGGCCACAGGACTATTTACAATGGCCAATTAACCTTTTCAGCAGTACATCTTTGGACTATGGGAGACAACCCACATACACACAGGAAGGAATGTACAAACTCCTTAAAGGCAGTGCTGGAATTGAACTCTGAACACCGGAATGGCCTGAGCTGTAATAGTGTGGTGCTAGCTGCTATGCTAATGCGGCACTCATCTTCCAGTTAACGAGCTGAGAGGGTTGATTTCGGTTCGGTTCAGATCCTGCAACCTGCCATAGGGGCACTTCCTTATGTCTTGAGCTGGTGAGGCTTGGCGATGCCCATCTCTCTCCAGGCAAGACCACATCCGATGTTCTCCAACTTGGTGGCTCCCCCTGGTGTTGAATACATAGCCACTTGTAGTTCTTCAAGGAACTCATCCGCCCTGGCCGGTGACTTCATTGAAGAGATCCTTCACTCAGTGGTGTCATATTAACAGCACCCCCTCACGTCACTTAGCCCGCCAGCTGAAGCAGTGCCACCTGGGGGCAGACATGAGAGATTGAGGAGATGGATGAGAACCCGTCCACCCTCAAGGTGTTTTGCTCTGGGTGAAATCATCAACCCCTTTCCGAAGTTTAATTAGAGTTTGGCGAAGAATGGCAGTGAGGAGGGGAAGTCTGCTGCAGTTCTGTGTTGTCAGGAAGTAGATAGTGATTCATGGAGATACAGGAGAGATAATGGTACCACTGTAGCTGATATATCTCACAGTATATGTCTTCATATTCAGCTTTGTACTTGCCAAATGCTTGATTAACCACTAGAAGAACACATCTTCCTAAATTCCTTTTGACTTTACCTTGATAAATCATCGTGGCAGGAATGATTGCATTTCATCTTTTCAACAGGGCTTCAGCTGACTACCTGTCTGTAAAGGAGAACTGAGCAGTGTGATGGGGAAGTAATTCAATTAGATTTCAGTGCACACGCGGTCTATATTATCATGACATCTGCCTGAGTCACTGAAGCCAACAAAGAGGCTTGAGAGTCCCTCTCAAACACTGACAGAGTTACAAATGTAAAAGTCTCCTGAACTTTTGAGGAATTGAAGCAACGTACACTGCTCGTGTCTGAGAAGGAGGAATATTCCCCATATATAATTTAATGTAGTTATCAAGTCATGCAGAAGAAAGAGAAGATCAACTTCATTTGTCAGATGTGCATGGAAACAGTGAAATATGTCATTTGCATTAATGACCAGGACATTACAAGGATGTGCTGGGGGCAGCCTGCAAGTGGCACCAGCATACCACACCCACAACTTACTGACCCGAACCCATATGTCTTCAGAATGTGGAGAAAACCGCAGCGCCCGGTGGAAACCCACATGAGGAGAACATACGATCTCCTTACGGACGGCATCAGGAATTGAACCTAGGTCACTGGCGCTGTAATAACATTAGACCAACCAACACACTACAGTGCTGCCTCTGGGAAGAGATAGAATTGGCCATTTTTTTGTCCATGTTCTCATTCTCTAACTGCTCCCACTCACTCGCTGACCAGATGACATTGAGCTTACTCCTTTGGTTTTTCTTTGCATTTTTTTTGAGGAATGTCTGTAGGGTTAGTATTTTGCTCTGGGTGTTGGATGTGGGAATCCTGGGAATCTTCCAGTCTCCCAGATGGCCACATCTGCGCCAGATGCACCGAGATGCAGCTCCTGAAAGACCGTGTTAGGGGATCTAGAGCTGCGGCTCGATGACCTACAGCTTATTAGGGAGAGTGAACAGGAGATAGAGAGGGAGTTAGTCACCCCAAGACTACAGGAGTTAGATAAGTGGGTGATGGTCAGGGGAGCAAGGGAAAGAGCTCAGATAGTAGAGAGCACCCCTGTGGCCATTCCCTTCAGTAATCGTTACCTCTGTTGGATGCTGTTTGTGAGGGGGGTGGTGACCTGACGGAGGACGACCACAGAGATTGGGTCTCTGGCACTAATCCTGCTTCCGTGGTGCAGAAGGGAAAGAGGAAGATGAGGAATGCAGTAGTCATAAGGGATTCCCTAGTGAGGGGAACAGACAGGAGGTTCTGTCAGCCTGAAAGAGTCACCCACGTGGTGAGTTGCCTCCCAGGTGCCAGGGTTCGGGATGCCTTGGATCGGGTGCAGAGTATTCTGAAGGGAGAAGACTTGGTACACGTTGGTACCAATGACATAGGTAGAAAAAGGGAGGAGGTCCTAAAGAGAGAATTCAGGGAGTTAAGTAGGAAACTGAAAAGCAAGACTCCTAGGGTTGTAATCTCAGGATTGCTGCCTGTGCCATGTGCTAGCGAGCGCAAGAATAGCACGATCAGGCGTATTAATGTGTGGCTGAGACACTGGTGTAGGGGGCAGGGCTTCAGATTCCTGGATCAATGGGGCCTCTTCTGGAGGAGATACGACCTGTATAAAAAGGATGGGTTACACCTGAATCCAAAGGGGTCCAATATCCTAGTGGGCACATTTAATAGAGCTGTTGGGGAGGGTTTAAACTAATTCACCGGGGGGTGGGAACCGAAGTGATAGGGTTGAGGAAAGGGAACACAAATAAATCAAAGATAGCGTGCAAGAGAAATTAAAGAATAGGCAGGAGATGAGGCTTAATCACAGCCAGTGGCATGAGTTACAGGGCAGCAGAGGTGTGGTGCAGTTAAAACAGAAAGCAATAAATACTGGACTGAAAGTGTTATATTTGAATGCACGCAGCATAAGGAATAAAATGGACAATCTTGAAATTCAGCTACAGATGAGCAAATATGACTTTGTGGCCATCTCTGAAATTTGGCTAAAGGATGGCTGCCATTGGGAGCTAAACATCCATGGATATACGATGATTGGAAAGATAGGGTAGTAGGCAGATGGGGTAGTGTGGCTCTGTGTATAATAAATAATATTAAATCATTAGAAAGAGATGACATAGGATTGGAAAGTCTCTGTGGGTTGAGTTAAGAAATGGGAAGAGTAAAAGGATCCTAATGGCAGTTGTATACAGGCCTCCAAACAGCAGTCAGGATGTGGATTACAAATTACAGCAGGAGATAGAAAAGGAATGTCAGAAAGGCAGTGTCATGATAATCGTTGGGGATTTTAACATGAAAGTGGACTGGGAAAACCAGACCAGTACTGGACTTCAAAAGAGAGAATTTGTAGAATGTCTAAGGGATGGCTGGCTTTTTTAGAGCAGCTTGATATTGAGCCCACTAGGGGATCCAGAGGTGATAAGAGAGCTGAAGGTTAAGGAACCCTAAGAGAGCAGTGATCATAATATGATTGAGTTCACATTGAAATCTGAGAGGGAAAAAATAAAATCCAATGTGTTGGTATTTCAGTGGAATAAAGGAAATTACAATGGCATGAGAGGGGAACTGGCCGAAGTTGAGTGGAAAGGGACATTTGCAGGAAGGACAGCAGAGCAGCAATGGCTGGGGTTGCTGCGAGAAATGAGGGAAGTGCAAGACAGATATATTCCAAATAAGTAGAAATTTTCAAAGGGAAGAGGGATACTACTGTGGCAGACAAGTGAAGAAAAAGCAAAAGAGAGGTCACACAAGGAAGCCAGAGCTAGTGGGAAGATAGAGGATTGGGGAGCTTTAAAAAAAAATTTGCAGAAGGAAACTAAGAAGGTCATTAGGAAGGAAAAGTTGAATTATGAGAGGAAGCTGGCAACTAATATCAAAGAAGATACTAAAAGCTTTTTTAATTATATAAAGGGTAAAAGAGAATTGAAGCTAAATAGAGGACCAATACAAAATGACGTTGGAGATATTGTAATGAGAGATGCAGAGATGACAGAGGAACTGAATGCGTATTTTGCATCAGTCTTCACAGTGGAAGACATTTGCAGTATACCAGACATTCAAGAGTGTTAAGGAAGTGAAGTTTGTGGAGTGAAAATTATGACTGAGAAGGTGCTTAATGGTCTGAGAGTGGATAAATCTCCTGGACCTGATGGAATGTACCCTCGGGTTCTGAAGGAAGTAGCTAGAGAGATTGCGGAGGCATTAATGATCTTTCAAGAATCGATGTATTCTGGCATTGTACCAGAAGACTGAAAAATTGCAAATGTTACTTCGCTATTTAAGAAGGGTGGGAGGCAGCAGAAAGGAAACTGTAGACCTGTTAGCCTGACATCAGTGGCTGGGAAGTTGTTGGAATCGATCGTTAGGGATGAGATTATGGAGTACCTGGAGGCACATGACAAGATAGGCCAAAGCCTGGATGGTTTCCTGAAAGGAAAGTCCTGCCTGACAAAACATACAGTGAAATGCATCATTTGCCTCGACAACCAATACACTCCGAATATGCACTGGGGCCCCCTGCAAACGCCACCATGCTCCTGGCGCCAACATAATATGTCCACAACTTACTAACCCTAATCCGTACATTTGGACCGTGGGAGGAAACCGGAGTATCTGGAGGAAACCCAGGCAGTCACAGGGAGAACGTACAAACTCCTCACAGACAGTAGCAGGAATCGAACCCTGAACAAAGCATTACGCTACCATGCTGCCCCATGTTCACTCTGGATTTATCAGAGACATTCCTTCTCCCCAACCCGCCTTCAACGTATCGAGTTTCTTTTCTCACCTGCTTGGTTCTGATGAGGGGTCTTTGACTCGAAATGTTGACTCTTTCTCTTCCCACAGATGCTGTTTGAATGAGTGTTTGCACCATTTCACTGTTTTTATTTTGGACTTACAGCAATTCCTTTTGTTTTTCTCTCCTGATACCCTGGGTATAACCAGTGATAATGTCTCTCCTTTCGTCCTGTAAACTCGAAATGGTGTAAAACTTCTGATCAAGCCATCCCATGAACTTCCAAATTCCTGGATCTTATTGACTGATGAGAGGTTCTTGAACCAACTGGCCAAACCCTAATCGCTACTGTTTAGCAACACTACAACCACTTTGATCTTGATTGTCTCTGTTGGTCGGGGTCAACGTTGCATCCTATCTGTCCACGTGATACATAAGCGAGTACTCAGCCCAGGGCAGTACAATATGGAGAGCAGGCTTCCTCTCTCAACACAGCTGATGAATCCAAAGGGACGGCAAAGCCAGATACAGTTTGGCACCAGCGGTGTCACAAGAATTACTAGTCAGCGTTGAACTTAACCTAGGACCGCCTTAGGGACTCCAGCTCCGGATTTTTCCCCGGAGTTTACTCCTGAAGCCTTCCCCATGAGTGGTTATAGCCACAAGGCAGCAGAGGTTTGAGATCAGAAATCTCCTTCTCCTAGATGAGCTGCCAACCATGGCTGATGAGACCTTTCTGCCTGAAATGACTGGTTTTAAGGCACCAGTAATCTGCCTTTGCCCTTTCTCCTGTCAGTAGAAACAGTTCCACTGGGCTTAGTAGCTAAGCCACACGTGAAGGCCAGGAGCTGGACTTGGTTGTCAGAAGCTATTTGAGACTCACGGCATTGGGACCACTTAATAGGTCGTGGGAGCTTATCCCCACAACAATTCCACCCCCCTCCCCCCACAACCCCGGCTATAAAAACCTAATGGAACCCTCACTTTGCACAAAAATGCACAACTTTTGCTCAAATTGTGGGGTTTTTTTGTTAAAATGGCATGTAATTTATGTTTTCCTTGTGAATTCTGCTGATCAGATGCTCAGTGCCTGTGATGCTGTTGCAGATAGGTTTTTCATCACACCTGTACACACATGGACTTGTGCAGATAGCATTAGGTAGCTATTTGCACAGGAAGGCAGAGTAATCCACACCCCCATCCACTCAGGAACCGATTATCATATCATTTCAACTTGAATTTTTGACAGCAATGATCAGACTCAGTAAGTTTGTCAGTGTCTGATATGATTGAACCTGAGCCGTCACAGTGATGATTTGTTTTAATGTGGATATCAGGTCCCTGTATTGTCTTGTCTTGTTTCTACAGAATTCCTTTTCTCTCACTCCATGGCACTGTTGGTTTCTGGACACTGCATCAATGTAGTCTGCTGCCATTGACGGTATTTTAAATGTGATTTATCACAGAATGCTATCCAGATTGATAGGAAAGATTTGTGCTTCCACAGAAAACCTTCCACAAGTGTGAAAGAACTGTAACAAATCTATGTCACAGAGGACGCCCATTCAGCCCAAGCTGGTTAAAGCTGAAGTTTGGAAGCTAGCACCCACCTCCCAGCCCTGGGTCTGTCACTTTGCAAGTGCTCACAACCTCTATATTGAGTCTTTATTAAACAGCCTCGGAAAAGGAAGCTGTCCCTTCAGGACAGAAATGAGGAGGAATTTCTTCTGCCAGTAGCAGGTGAATTCATTGCCAGAGATGGCTGTGGAGGCCAAGGCATTGGGTATATATAAAGCAGTGGCTGAGAGGTTCTTGATCAGTAAATGTATCAAAGGTTACAGGGAGAAGGCAGAACAATGGGGTTGAGAGGGATAATAAATCACCCATGATGAAATGGTGGATCAGATCAGAATGGACTAATTCTGCATCTATGTCGTATAGTCTTTAATTGTGACAAGGGTTTTGCTCTCTGCCACCCTTTAAAGATAGAACATAGATCAGTACAGCACAGTACAGGCCTTTCGGTCCACGCTGTTGTGCCAAACTTTATGCATAGCCCTCCATATTTCTATCATCCATGTGCCTGTCTAAGGGTTTCTTAAATGTCCCCAGTGTATCTGCCTCTACCACCATCCCTGGCAGAGCATTCCATGTACCCACCACTCTCTGTGAAAAAAAAACCTACCTCTGACACATCCCCCCTATACTTTCCTCCAATCATCTTAAAATTATATTCCCTCATATTAGCCATTTCCACCCTGGGAAGATGTTCACGACCAATACCTCTACTTTCTGAGGAGGCTGCAGAGAGCTGATCTTTACAGATCCATACTTATGCCATTCTGCAGATGCACAGTAGAGTGCATCCTGACAAACGGCGTCACTGCTTGGCATTGCACTGTGGCGGACAGGAAGACTCTACAACGGGTAGTCAAAACTGCCCAATGCATCAGCAGGACGTATATGCAGAAAGGTGCCGGAAAAGGGCCAATAACATCATGAAGAATTCCACCCACCCTGCTCGTGGACTGTTCATCCCACTCCCATCAGGAGAGACTTCACAGCATTCACGTCAGGACCACCGGACTCAAAAACAGTTACTTACCCCAAGCAGTAAGACTGATCCAACATCTCCACCCACTAACCCACTCCTCCACACCCCCAACCATCACTACTTCATCATTTCCTGCCTGGCACCTTATGTACTGTAGAGACACGCCTGTGCCTAGTGACATCCAATCAATCTATGCAAATAAGTTATCTTATGTATTTATATTCATTGTGTTTGTTATTATTGTGTTCTTTATCTTACTGTGTTTTTTTGTGCTAAAGTAATAATTATTTCATTCTCCTTTTGACGTGTACTGGAAATCACATTAAACAATCTTGAATCTTGAATTATCTTGTACACCTCTAACAAGTCACCTCTCAACCTCCTTTGCTTCAAATAGAAAAGCTCTAGCTCACTCAACCTACTCTCATAAGATGTGCTCTCTAATCTAGGCAGCCTCCTGGTAAATCTCTCTTTCACTAGTGATTTCCAAACCCCAGTACTCTGAGGCAGAATGTTTCTACCTGCCACCAACATCTCCTCCTGGTTTCTCGACTCTCTGCTGTGGGACATGAAGATTGTATCCAGTCGATGCAAACTTGTCCAAGGAGTTATAGAGCAATGCAGTGTGGATAGAGGCCCTTCGGCCCAACCAGTCAATGCTGACCACCATGCCCACCCAGCTAGTCCCAATTTCCTGAATTCAGCCCATATACTTCCAAGCCCCACCCCTCCATGTTCTACTTCAAGTGCTTCATAAATGATACTATTGTACCTGCCTCAACCACTTCCTCTGGCAGCTCGTTCCATACACTCACGGCCCTCTGCCTGATAAAGTTGCCCCTCAGGTCCCTTTTAGATGTTTCCCCTCTCACCCTAATCCTGTGCCCCTCCGGCTTTGGACTCCCTACATCCACATCCTCTAGGGGCTCTTGTAATTTTAAAAACCTCTATGGGGTCACCCCTTGTTCTCCTAAGTTCCTGGCCAAACTCTCCCTATAACTCAGACTTTCTCTAAGTTCAAAGTAAATTTATTATCAAAGTCACCATATACCATACAATCTTAAGATTCATTTTCTTGTGGCCATACTCATTAAATCTAGGGAAAAATAACCATAACAGGATCAACGAAAGACCGCCCAACTAGGGTGTTCAGCCAGAGTGCAGAAGACACTCTAGCACGTGCAGTCAAAGTACTGACAGCAGGCAGACAAACTCTGAAGAGTGTTGATAATGGCTTGGCTGGGCTCGCCCGTCTTGTAAAGACACTGCCCAGAAGAAGGCAATGGCAAACCACTTCTATTGGAAAATTAGCCAAGGGCAATCATAGTCAGGGAAGGACCATGACCGTCCACGTCATACGATGTGAAGATGATGACATATACAGTTCGTCACCATATGAGATTCATTTTCTTGCAGACATTTACAGGAAAAAAAAGAAACAATATAATTTTGCAAAAACTATACATAAAAAAATCTGACAAACAACTGTAGAAGAAGACAAACTGCAAGTTAAAGTAATGCTGAGAACATGTGTTGTGAAGAGTTCTTGAGAGTGAGTCTGTGAGTAGCAGAATCAGTTCAGAGTTGTGTTGATTGAAGTTATCCACACTGGTGCAAGGAGTGTGATACTAGTAGAGTAACTGTAGTAGCAGTTCCCAAACCTGGCAGTGTGCAACCTGAGGCGTCTATACCTGCAGTGAAGGCAGTAGCGAGTCCTCGTAAAATGTTTTGTACTTGTTCCAAGTCTTGCCCATAATGGGCAATCAAAACTGTACACAGTATTTCACATATAGCTGTATTGTGTTTGATTCCAGATTGCCGCAGCATTCATGGACTCAGACCATATTTTTTTGTGTGACAGTATTTTACTTTTATCTTACATGTGCTATATGTGTCTTGTGCTGTTGGTACTGTGATTTGCATCTCGGCCCCAGAATATCGCTGTTCCATTCGGCTATATTCATGCATGGTTGAATGATAATTAAACTTGAACCAACAACTTATATTACTGCAACATGATGTCTCAACTCCTATACCCTGACTAACGATGGCCAACTTGCTAGATTCCATTTTCATCATCCTGTCTACCTATGATGTCACTTTCAAAGAACTATACAATTGTACTCCTAATTCCCTCTGTTTCATTAGATTCCTTGGTGCCATACCATACACTGTATAAGTCCTTCACTGGTTTCACTTTCAATAATGCATCCCCTCACACTTAACCTGTATTGCACTCAGGAAATGGAAACGTTCCAGTTGTCCAGGAGCAGAACTTACTGACGATGGGAACTTCTTAAGTCCCGATGGCGTGGCGCGGCCTGAAACGTTGACTGTTTATTCCCCACAACTGGCTGAGATCCCCCCAGCATTTTGTGTGTGTTACTGGGAGCTTCAATAGTTCAGTGTGGAACAGGCAGCTGGTGAAAGTGTAGATGGGCAATAGGGAATGACAGGAACATGAGTGAGAATAGGTTGAGAAATAGGAATGCTGTGAGAGCAGGTGTAGACTACGTGAGCTGAATGGTCTTTTCACAAAGCAAACAATGTAGGGACAGACCCTTTGGCCAGTCCGGTCTTTGCTGAGCCATTGTTGTCCCAATTTACAGTAAAACTCTTAATATTCCACTACCTCATTGTTTAAGGCAAGTCTTATGCCATTTGGCCCATCGATTCTACTCTGCCATTCCGTCATAGCTCATTTATCATCCCTCTCAACCCCATTCTCCTGTCTTCTCCCTGTAACCTTCACTAATCAAAATCCTAACAGCCTCCACTTTAAATATATCTGGTGATGGCCTCCACAGCCGTTCCACACATTCAATACACTCTGGCTAAAGAAATTCTTCCTCACTCCGTTCTAAAGGAACAACCTTGAATTCTGAAACTGTGTCCTTTAATCCTAGATTCCCCTGCTATAGGAAACATACTCTTCACATTCACTTGATTTAGGCCATTCAATATTTGATAGGTTTCAATGAGATCCCCATCATTCTTCTAAAACCCAAATAGTATAAGCCCAAAGCCATCAAATGCTCCTCACCCATGCAGCCCATCTATCAAAAAACTCTGATAATCTGTTATCAAAGCTTTTGATGTTTCAGCATTTTTGAATACTTCTATGTAATTATCACCAGAAGGGCCATGAAGCATGGCCCTGCATAAGATATTCTGAAAACAGCCCTTAAATTAATTAGAGAAGATGCAGTACACGTGATTCTAGTGATTTCCCAGATTGCAGTTCCAGCTCAAACTGAGGACACGCAGTAAAATGATCATCTTGTGGTGTGGAGCACCCTCTATTGTACAGATCCAGAACTTATCCTGGAGTGCAATTGCAAAGAAAGCACACAGCAGCACCTCTACATCCTTAGAAGTTTGTGTGGATGACTTTGACAAACTTCTATAGATGTGTGGTGGACAGTATCTTTACTGGCTGCATCACAACCCTGTATGGAAACACCAATGACCTTAACGCAAAAAGTTGCAGAGTCGGCTCAGTAAAGCCCTCCCAACCATTTGAGTACATCTACACGAAACGTTGTCGCAGGAAAGCAGCATACATCATCAGAGACCTCCACCACCCAGGACATGCTCTCTTCTCACTGCTGCCATCAGGAAGGTGGTACAGGAGTCTCAGCACTCACACCACCAGGTTCAGAAACAGTTATTACTCTCAACTATCAGGCTCTTGAACCAAAGGGGATAACTTCACTTACCCTATCGCTAAAATGTTCCCAGAACTTATGGACTCACTTTCGAGGACTTTTCATCTCATGTTCTCAATATTTATTGCTTTTTTATTTATCATTTTATTATATTTTTATAATTGAACAGCTTGTTGTCTTTTGCACACTGGTTGAATGCCCAAGTTGATGCATTCTTTCATTAATTCTATTATGGTTATTATTTGATTATAGATTTACTGATTATGCCCATTAGAAAAAGAATCTCAAGGTTGTACATGGTGACATACATCTACTTTGATAACAAATTACTTTAAACTTTGAGAGACATTGGGTTTGAGCACTACACAATCTGTTAAGAAAATATCAACAATTCAGAGAAATGCTATGATAATTTATTTTTAATTACTACTGTGCTAAATTCACAGAAATCCATCTTCCTTCCACTGACCCTGTCTACACTTCCTGCAGCCTCGGTAAAACAGCCAGCATCAAGGACCCCACCTACCCTGGACATTCTCTCGTCTCCTCCCTCCATTGAGCAGATGATACACTGGCCTGAAAGCACATACCACAAGGTTCAAGGGCAGTTTTTCTCCCACCGGTATCTAACTCTTGAATAGACTTCTCTCATATGCTCAAGATGAACCCTTGATCTCCCAAACTCCGCTTGTACCTAGTAGTGGACCTCGCACCTTTCTGTCTGCCTGTACTTTATTGATTGAGATACTGCAAGGAATCGGTCCTTCCAGCCCTTCAAGCTGCGCTGCCCAGCAATCCCTGGGTTTAATCCCAGTCTGGTCACAGAACAATTTACAATGACCAATTAACCTACCAATCGGTATGTCTTTGGACTGCGGGAGGAAACCGGAGCACAACAAGGAAACCCACAGAGTCATGGGGAGAACGTACAAACTCCTTACAGGCAGCAGCGGGAATTGAACCCAGGTCAACTCTACTGTAAAGTGTTGTGCTAACCACGACACCAACGTGTCACCTTTCTCTGTAACTAACATTTTGCTCTGCATTCTGTTTTCCTTTTAATATCTCAATGTACTTATGGATAGAATGATCTGATTAGAAGGCAGGCAAACAAAAGCTTTTCTCTCGATCTCGGTCCATGTGACCATTATAACTGATAATAATAATTAATATTCCTACTTCCTGACAGGTCAGCAGGTACTGATGGAAACACAACAGATGGAAACTTAAACTGAAGTCATTAAATAACTCTGGAATTGATCTCAGTAATAAGATAATATTAGCTTTATTTGTCACGTGTACTTCAAAACCTTGAAACATATAATGAATTGGGTCTGAGGATGTTGCCATACACAACATGCCCACAATTTACTAACCCTGACCCGTATATCTTTGGAATATGGGAGGAAACTGGAGCATCGAGAAGAAACCCACAAGTACATGGAAAGAATGTACAAACTCATTACAGACAGCAGCGGGAATTGAACAAAGATCATGGGTGCTGTAAATCATTGTGCTAACCACTATGCTATTGTGTGTCCCTTAATATTATTATTATTATTATTATTATTATTATTATTATTATTAATACTTTAATAATTAATATTCTCACTTATTGACTGGTCAGCAAGTACAGAAATGGTTAAGGTATCAGGCTAACAGCCAGAATTCTGGATTGTTATTCTAAAGAGATGAGTTCTAATTCCTCACAACAGATGGAAACAAACTGAAGGCATTATATAAGTTTAGAATTGATCTCAGTAATGACAATCCTGAAACTTCTAAGGTGTAGTAAATTCCACTTTGTTCCCTGATGTACACACAAAATGCAGGAGGAACTCAACGGGTCAGGCAGTATCTACAGAAAGGGTTAAGGTGTCAACATTTCAGGCTGAGATCTTTCATCAGGACCTCCCATCCTTTCCTGGTCTGGCCTATATGTGATTCCAGACCTGGCTGCTGCTGCCTAATCAGCTCTGGACTGGTTAAGGACAGACATTAAGTGCTGGCATTGACAGTGTATTTCACATAATAAAATAAGTAACTCACTGGCCCCTCACTGCAGGATAAGGTAAATAGCTTTCATTAATCAAAATACCCAGTGTGTTGGTCTGTGGCCTCCTCTATTGCACGCCCACTAACCCTAAACCATATGTACAGACACAGAGGCAGACCCTTTGGCCCATCTAGTCAATGCCAAAGCCATTTAAACTGTCTACTCCCATTGACCTGCAGTGGGACCATGGACCTCCATATCCCTCCTATCCATTTACCTACCCAAACTTCTCTTAAACATTGAAATCGAGCGTACATGCACCATTTGTGCTGCCGGCTCATTCCACACTCTCACGAGCCTCTGAGTGAAGAAGTTTCCCCTCATGTTCCCCTTAAACTTTTCACTTCCACCCTTAATCCATGACCTCTGGTTGTAGACCCACCCAACCTCAGTGGAAAAGCCTGCTTGCATTTACTCTACCTATACTCTGACAATTTTGTAAACTTCTATCGATCTCCTCTCAATCTTCTGCATTCTAACCTATTCAAACTTTCCATATAACTCAGGTCCTCCAGACCTGGCAACATTCTTGTGAATTTTCCCTGTACTCTTTCAACCTTGTTTGCATCTTTCCTGTAGGCAGGTGACCAAAGCTGCACACAGTATGCCAAATTATGTCTCACCAATGTCTTATACAACTTCAACATAGCATCCCATCTTCTGTGCTCAAAACGTTGATTTATGAAGGCCAGTGTATCAAAAGCTACCTGTGACACCACTTCCAATGAATTATGGACCTGTGTTCCCAGATCCCTTTGTTATGCTGTACTCCTCAGTGAATTACCATGGTTGGTCCCACTGGTTGGACCTACCCTGGTTGGTCCCACTGAAGTGCAATACCTTGCATTTGTCTGCATTAAATTCTACCTGCATTTTTCAGCTGGTGCAGATCCCTCTGCAAGCCATGAAGGCCTTCCTCACTGTCCACAACACCCCCAATCTTGGTGTCATCTGCAAATTTGCTGATTCAATTAACCACATTACCGTCCAGATCATTGATACAGATGACAAACAACAAAGGATCCAGCCCCGACTAGTGACACACCACTAATCACGGGCATCCAGTCAGAGAGGCAACTTTCTGCTACCACTCTCTGGTTTCTCCCACAAAGTCAATGTCTAATCCAATTTACTACCTCATCCTGAATGCCGAGTGACTAAACTTTCTTGACCAACCTCCCATGCGGGACTTTGTCAAATGCCTTGCTAAAGCCCATGTAGACAACATTTACTGCCTTGCCTTCATCCACTTTCTAGTGACTCCCTTGAAAAACTCTGTAGGATTGGTTCAATATGACCTACCACACATAAAGCCATGCTGACTATCCTTAATCAGTCCATGAAAATCCAACTACTTATAAATCTGGACCCTGAGAATACCTTCCAGTAACTTTCCCACAACTGATGTCAGACTCACTGACCTATAATTTCCAGGTTTTTGTTTAGAACCTTTTTAAAAAGGAACAACATTAGCTATTCTCCAATCCTCTGGTACCTCTCCTGACACTAAGGATGCTTTAAATATCTTTGTTTGGGCCCTGACAATTTCTGCACATCTGTCCTGCAGAGTCCAAGGGAACACCCAAACCCCCTCCCCCCCCACAGAAAACAGAACAATATCGACCCCCAAACAACCCCTCCCCTCATATAACAAACGGAAAGGGAACAGGCGATAAAAAAACCACAGAATATAAAACCATAAGTCTGAAAGAGTCCGCAGTCCATAAACGCGATAGTCCAATCCGACATCACTGACATTCATCAAAAGGACACCACATGAGGGCTGAGGCCTACCCACCTGCCACAGTGAGCCACACAGCAATAGGCCACTCTCAGACTCCTCTGGCAGCGATCAAAATGCAGGCAGTCAATGCTGAACTCTCGCTTTCCATCCACATTGGCCTCGATGTTTCAATCTTCCTTGACCCTTTAATCGGTGATTAATGGATGCTTTAACCAACAAAGTGGAGTCAAACATCGGCTCACGTCCCATTTTGAATTTTCTTCGCATGGCGTCTGTCCGGGTACATGCTTACTTTCTGGAGTCTCCTCGGAGACAGCAAAGTCCAGGGTCACTCAGACAAACTCCAAGCTCTTAAATCACAGGCTCTAAGAGTCCCAGAAACATATTTAAGGTGAAAAACAGACACAAGAAAAATAAAAAAAGACATTTTCAAGAGCAATCTGGCAGATGTCTGTCAGGGACCGTTGTATGTTGCTGCCATCTTGACTGAAATTATGACCTTGACCTTGAACTTGGAGGAGCAACACCTCATAGTGGACCATAACACATGGGAGCCAAATTAGACCATTTGGGCGAATTAATAAACTGGAATAATAAATCAGCCATGATGGAGCAGACTCAATGGGCTGAATGGTGTGATTCTGCTCCTATCACAAACAAGAGAAAATCTGCAGATGCTAGAAATCCAAAGCAACACACAAAATGCTGGAGGAACTCAGCAGGCCAGGCAGCATCTGTGGAAAAGAGTACTGTCGACGTTTTGGGCCGAGACCCTTCTTCAGGACAGAAAGAGATGAGTCAGAGTAAGAGGACGGGCGGAGGGGAGGAAGAACCACAAGGTGAAACTGGGGGGGGGGGGGGGCGGGGTGTGGTTGAGGGTTAATTAAAGAGCTGGGAAGTTGATTGGTAAAAGAGATACAAGGCTGGAGAAGGGAGAATCTGATAGAAGACAGAAGGCCATGAAAGAAAGAGAAGGGGGAGGTAGGGAGGTGATTGGCTGGTAAGGAGATAAAGTGAGAGGGAAATGGGAATGGTGAAGGGGGGCATTACTGGAAGTTTGAGAAATTGATGTTGATGCCATCAGGTTCGAGGCTACCCAGACAGAATATAAGGTGTTGCTCCTCCAACCTGAGTGTGAGCTCATCGTGACGGTAGAGGAGGCCATAGACTAACATGTCGGAATGGGAAGTGGAATATTTATGGCACTATAGTGTAGCGGTTAGTGTGATGCTTTACAGCAACAGCTGTAAGATTGGGGTTCAGTTCCCACGTGGGTTACCTTTCACATTCCAAAGGCGTACAGGTTCGGATTAGTAAGTTATGGATGCGCTATGGTGGCACCAGAGGTGTCACGACAGCATTTCACTCTATGTTTCGATGTCATCATCATTATGTACCAAGTTGTATGACATGGGCGATCATAGCCTTTGTCCATGATTGTTCTTGGCAAATTATTCTGCTGAAGTGGTTTGCCATTCCCTCGTTCTGGGCAGTGTCTTTACAAGATGGGTGACCCCAGCCATTATCAATACTCTTCAAAGATTGTCTGCCTGGCATCAGTGGCTGCATAACCAACACTTCTGATGTGCACCGGCTGCTCATACGACCATCCACCACCTGCTCCCATGGCTTCACATGGCCCTGATCTGGGGGTGGGGGGGGGGGGTACTAAAGCAGGTGCTATACCTTGCCCAAGGGTGATCTGCAGGCTAGTGGAGGGAAAGAGTGCCTTATACTTCCTCTGGTAGACATATCTCCACCTCGCTACCCGATGTTTTGATGTACATGTGATAAATAAAGCTAATTTTTTAAATGTCTTTCTCTTATGTATGTAAGGACAGCAGATTCCCCTGACTGGAAGGCATCAGTGAACATGTTGGATTTTTACAACAATTCACTGGTTTCATGTTCACTGTGACGGTCACTGGCGTTTAATTCCAGATTTATTTAATTAAACTTAAATTCCCAAGGGAGTCCCTGTCCCGGGTAGCTGTGCCAGAGATAAAACTCATTTGCAACTGTGGCCTTGCCATTCAATACCCATTCTGTCAAAGTCTGATCCTTTATTGGGCCGTCCCCACAATTACATAAATCATCACACGGTTTTTTTCAGTGTCAGTAAAAGGCCGGCACAGTGGTGGAAACTCCAGTGGTTAGAGATACAGGATTAAGTACACACTCATCTGAAGTATGTTTTGGGACACCTGTTACACTTCAGTGAACAGTTAAAGCACTGTGTTGTATCTAACGTGAACATAAACACAGTGAATGCCTGTCAGTGAGGGGAAGGAGTGCGTGCATCAGCACCTTGACTCCGACCCCCTTGACCCTAATCCCCTTGGAGCTGACCACAACTTGTGCCTGATTATAGCAGTCAGCCTCTGGCCCAAAGGGAAGTGACAGCATTCACGTAGCTCCCAATTTGTTCTCTGTACATAAGATATAGCAGCCAAATTAGGCCATTCAGCCCATTGAGTCTCTGCCAATCGATCGTGACTGATTTATTATCCCTGTCAATCCCATTCTCCTGACTTGTCCCCAGATCATTTGATTCCCTGACCAATCAAGAAATTATCAACCTACACTTTAAATATAGCCAATAATTTGGCCTCCATAGCCATTTGTGGCAATGAATTCCACAGATTCAGCACCCTCTGGCTAAAGAAGTTCCTCCTCATCTCTGTTCTAAAGGGGTGTCCCTGTATTCTGAGGTTGCGCCCTCTGGTTGTTGACCCTCCCACTAATTGAAGCATCCTCTTCACGTCCACTCTACTTAGGCCTTTCAAATGTACTTGTCAAAGTGTCTTTTTAATGTTGTGATTGTTTCCTCCTGTACCACCTCCTCTGGCAGCTTGTTCCATGTGACCATCACTCTATCACATCTGCAGGATGGTTTGCTTTGGTTTACAATTGTTACCTGTACCGAGATAAGGTGAAAAGCTTGTCTTGCGTACTGTTCATACAGATCAGCTCATTACGCGCTGCATTGAGCTAGAACAAGGTAAAACACTAACAGAATGCAGAATAAAGTGTTACAGTCACAGAGAAAGTGTGGTGCTTATAATAAGGTACATTGTGAGGTGAAGAATCTGAGCTGTCCTTGAGCCTGTTCGTACATGGTTTTAGCTTTTGTATCTTCTGCTCAATGAGGGGGAAATAGAGAATATTGCAGTGGTTGTGGTCTTTGACTATGCTGGCTGCTTTACTGCAGTGATAGGAACGGTATTGTGCAAAACTCTGAGGCACATTTATATAGCTAGGGTCCCTAAGGTTTTTGCACAGTACCATAGTAATTTTATGTATTGCACTGTACTGCTGCCAGAAAACAAACTTCGTGATGTATGTGAGTGATGATAAACCTGATTCTGATATGGGTCTCTGCTGTGGACTGAGAGAGTGGAACGGGGCCAGCGAGAGGGGAATCAGAGAGGAGAGGGAGAGCGAAGCACCAGAGAGACGTTCTGTAATGGTCCAGAAATTAATTAATAATTACCTTGCCTGGTGTCTCAGAGCTGGGTAAGTCTGCACCCAAACCTCTCCCCGACCCTGGCACTCCTTCCCTGCCACTTGTCCCACACCTCTCCCATGGTGCTCCACTTTTGCCATTCCCAACATCCTTTGCTTCCAGCAGATTTACAGATTCGCTCTCTGCTCCACACTGATAAATACAGTACTGTGCAAAAGTCTTAGGCACCCTAGCTATTTATTTGTGCCTAAGATTTTGCACTGTACTGTACCTGGAAAAGAAGGGAATATAGGAATATGAACAAATGGGATTATTATGGATTGGCATCTTGGTCGGCATGGATGGACCAGGCCAAATGGCCTGTTTCCATGCTGCATGACTCTAAAGCTCTGTATGGGATTCCATAAACAAGGATTATATCGATGATGCCCTCATTTGGTTGGGGTTGAGTGTGAATATTGCATCCTAGTTGTCTATGTGATACGCAAGCCAAAATGGAGAGCAAGCTGTTGCCCATGCAGTAGACTCCCCTTCTTCACACAGTTGATGAATCCAAAAGGAACGGCAGAGACCCATACAGTTTGGCACCAGCAATGTTGCAGGAGTTGCCAGTCAGCATTGAACTCAACGTAGGACTGCCCTAGGGACTCCAGCTCCAGATTTTTCCTTGGAGTTTACTCGTGAAGCCTTCCCCATGAGTGGGTACAACTACAAAGCAGCGGAGGTTTGAGATCAGAATTTTCTTTCTCCTAGATGAGCTGCCAGCCATGGTTGACCAGCTCCATCTGCCCAAAGCGACTGGTTTTAAGGCGCCAGTAACCTGCCTTTGCCCCTTCTCTTGTTAGTAGAAATGGTTCCACAGGGCTTTGTAGCTAAGCTACATGTGAGGGCCAGGAGCTGGACATGGTTGTTGCAAGCTATTTGGTACACATATTATTAGGCAGTGGGAGCTTATCCCCACTTCCCTCTCTAGCCCCTGCTATAACAACCTTAAGGAACCATTATACCTATAGTGATTTATTTATCAATTACTAGTGTCCTCATTGTAGCTGCCAGCAGTCTGTTTATTACTGTCACACATAGTGAGGTAAAGTGAAAAGTTTTTATTTGTATGCCTGACACAGGATTCCAAACTCAAGATAGTACAAAAGAATATAGTTAGACCATTAGACAGTGGAGTGGAATAAGACATTAAGCCCATCGAGCCTGCTCCACCATTCGACCATGGCTGATATATTTTCCCTCTCAACCCCATTCTGTTTTCTATTCCCTGATGAACTAAGGACTTATGAAAGTTACTGAGAAATTGTGGTGCATGTGGACAAATAAAGTTGAGCGACGGTAAGGGATTAAAGAGTTCATCTTTGGTGTACAAGAGATCCTATCAAGAATCTGATACCTATGGCATAGAAGCTGTCCTTGAGCTTGGTGGTGTGTGTTCTTGAGTTTTTGTATCTTCTGCCTGACAGGAGGAGGGGAAGAGAGAATGACTGGGACACTTTCTCAATTTCCTTCCGGTCCTGATTGTCCCTGGCTGAGCCAAGGCTATCTTTAATCAAAAAGCAAAGGTTTAAATCAGTTGGTTAACAACTCCAGCATCTGGACGCAGTGACAAAGGGACCTTGAAAAGTGGTGGTTCCATTTGGGAAGGTTTGATAAAGGCAGGGAAATTATTTTCTTACTGACCTCCTTGTTGTTCTTGCAGGTTCTACATTGAGAGCATAGCTTACCTGAAGGACAATGCCACCATTGAACTCTTCTTCCTGAACGCAAAGTCTTGCATCTACAAGGTAGGAAACGTCAGTGTTCTGTGTAACAGTCCAAAAGCAACATGCTGCCAGAAATGTAAAATAAAAACACAAAGTGTGGTAAAGCTCAGTGAGTCTTGTGGAGAGAGAACGGAGATCATGTTACTGGGATTGGAGGAAGATTTTTCTTCTCCCGGAGATGTGGTGAGCTGCAGGATGTGTTTTTGTGCTATGGAATCTATGATTTCCTAAAATGTTTTTAAAAAGCGGGAAAGAACAGAGAATGTTGAACAGTACAGCACAGGAACAGGCCGTTCGGCCCATGATGCTGTGCTGGACCAATTAAATACCTAACCAAACTAATCCCCTCTGCCTACACAACGTCCACATCCCTCCATTTCTTACACATCCATGTTCCCATCTAAGAGCTACGTAAACGCCACTATCATATCTGCGTCCACTCCCCCCTTCCCCCCTCCTAGCGGGGTATTCCAGGCACCCACCAATTTCTGTGTCAAAAATTCCTGCCCCACACACAACATTCCCTCTCATTTTTTTTAACAGCTGCACGGACCAACCATTGCTCTGAGTAGGACATCTCCACACAGCCTGAAAACTGCACGGCGCTTTAAATGTTTTTGTTTTGTAACGTGCATACAATGGATATTTAGAATGAAATTGAAAAATCATATGCTTTTGGTTTTATTCATTAAATGAAGGGTATAATGAAATACGTACCTTTCACGTTTCGTAAGCTGTTACTAGCCGTGACCAATTCCAGCAGCGTGGCCACAAAGGCTTTGTGCGCGGGAGCATTTCAGTTACTGAGCTGCGGCGCACCTGTGTAGCTTTGAGGGACAGTGCCCCACACACCTCCTTTCAACTACCCCCTCTTACTTTAAACTCATTCCTCTGGTATTATACATTTCAACTCTGGAAAAAAGATGTCAGGTTTTTACCTACATCTTTCATATTCATATAAATTTCTACCAGGAATCTCCACAGCCTCTGACACTCCAGAGAAAACAATCCAAGTTTGCCTAACCACTCCATTAAGCATATGCCATTCATCTCGGAGATCTCTTCTGCATGCTCTCCAAAGCCTCCACAACCCTCCTGAAATGGGGGACCAGAACTGAATGCAATACTCCAGATGCAGCCTAAATGAAGTTTTGTAAAGCTGCAACACAACTTCATGACCTTTGAACTCATTACATCAACTAATAAAGGCAAGTGTGCCAAACTATAAACATGAGAAAGTTTGCAGGTGCTGGAAATCCAGAGCAACGCACACAAAATGCTGAGGAAATCAGCAGGTCAGGCAGCATCTATGGAAATAAATAGACAGTTAATGTCTTGGGCCGTACGCCTTCTTTATCAAACTACCAGCATCTGCGGCCACTTTCAGGGAGCTATGGACTTGAACCTCAAGATCTCTCTGTACACTTAGCACTGTTAAAGATCTTGCCTTTAACTGCCATTAAAGAAAATATTATGAGTTGAGCAATAATCATTAACTGCCTCTGATGTGGGAAACTTGCAAGGGCCATTCTCTTTACAGGAAAACCATGAGACATAGGAGCAGAATTGGACCATTTGGCCCATCGAGTCTGGTCTGCTATCCCATCATGGCTGATTTATTATCCCTCTCAACCCCATTCTCCACATAACCTTTGATGCCCTGATTAATCAAGAACCTATCAACCTCCAACTTAAATATACCCAATCACGGCCTCCACAGCCTTCTGTAGCAATGAATCCCACAGTTTCACCACCCTCCAGTTAAAGAAATGCCTCCTCATCTCTGTTCCAAATGGATGTTCCTCTATTCTGAGGTTGTGACCTCTGGGTCCTAGAGTCATAGGCTATATGAAACATCCTCTCCACATCTACTCTATCTAGGCTTTTCAATATTCAATAGGTTTCAATGAGATTCCCCCCCACCCCCCATTCTTCTCAACTCCAGTGAGTACAGGCCCAGAACAATCGAATGCTCCTCAGACATTAACTCTTTCATTCCTGGAATAATTCTCATGGACCTCCTCATCCCTCCTTAAGGAATCCACAAGATGGACTCTTGACCACACAATCTACCTCATTACTGCCCTTGCACCGTATTGTCCACCTGCACTGCACTTCCTCTATAACTGTTACACTTTATTCTACATTGTTGTTGTTTTACCTTGTTGTACTTCAATACACTGTGAAATGATCTGATCTGTATGAACAGTATACAAGACAAGCTTCCCACTGTATCTTAGTACATGTGACAATCATAAATGGGTTCCAATTCCAACAAGATTATGGCTGATCTGGCCATGGACTCAGCTTGCCTTTTCTCCAGAACCCTTATTTCCTCTACTGTGCATAAAGCTACCTAACTTTTTTTAAGTATATTTAATGAGACAGTCTCTGCTGCCTCCCTGGGCAGAGAATTCCACAGATAACTTTATCACAGGCAACCAACTGCTTCAGCAGTAATCAAAGGAAAGGTTTATGTGGTCCAGTTAATATTTCCTCAAATCATAAACACGAGATTCTGCAGAGGATATTTATCCCATTCAGTAAATGCTGCCTGACCTGCTGAGTTCCTCCAGGACTTTGTGTGTGTTACTCAATATTTCCTCAAAGCTGTGGGCACTGCCCCCACCCAACTCTGCGCTGACCCTCTGCATATATTTTTAGCCAAAATAAACTTTTTTCATAATAAAATATTATTTGCAAGAATTAACTGTGCAGATTTTCCTTCATAGACAAAGCGTTGAGCAGCGTTCAATTATATTTCTTAAAACCACAAGCACCGCTGCCACTCCTGGCTACCACTGTAACTGAGGGGCATCGATGCCCAACCCAGCCCCTCTCTCTCCAGTAGTAGAAGAACCTTACAGTGATCTTCCCTCACTGAGCCCTTGCGAACTGCACTCCATCTATACGCGGCCATCCAGTAAAGAGGAGGGCATCACAGGCAAAGCTCTCCCCACCACAGAACACATCTGCATGGAGCGCTGACACAAGAAAATGTCATCCATCATCAAGGACACCCACCACCCAGGCCAGGCTCTCTTCCTGCTGCTGCCATCAGGAAGGAGGTGCAGGAACCTTAATCCTGCACCGCCAGGTCCAGGAACAGTAATTACCCCTCAACTATCAGGCTGCTGTACCAGCACGGATAACTACACTCGCCCCACTGATTCCACAACCTACAGACTCACTTTCAAGGTCTCTACAATTCATGTTCTCAATATTTATTGAGAACTCATTTATTATTATTATTACTACTTGTGATGTGGGGTTTCTGATGGATCCTATTGTATTTGTTTATGGCTGCCTGCAAGGATAGTACATGGTATATATACTTCGATAAAAATGTACTTTGACTTTGACATTTTACCGTGGATGCCCACAAGAAAATGAATCTCAGGGTAGTATATGGTGACATATATTACTTTGATTATAAATTTGCTTTGAACTTTGATGGAGGGATGAGGATGTCCTTGTCCATGAGACAGTCCTCATTAGGGAATCAGAGGTGGAGAGGGTCAGCAACTTTAAATTCCTCGCTGTTGTTATTTCGGAGTACCTGTCCTAAGTGCAGTTGTGAGGGAGTTCCTTGGGAGTTTGCGAAGATTCAGCATGGCATCCAAAACTCTGACAGCTTCTATACATGTGTGGTGGAGAGTATACTTACTGGCTGCATCGCAGCCTGCTATGGAAACACCAGTAACCTTGAATGGAAGATTCTACAAAAAGTAATGGATCCAGCCCGATCCATCACAGGGAAAACCTTCTCCAACAGTGAGTACATCTACATGGAGCAGGAAAGGAGCATCCATCATCAGGGACTCCCACTACCCAGGACATGCTCTTCTCACTCCTGCCATCAGGAATAAGATACAGGAGCCTCGAGACTCACACTACCAGATTCAGGAACGGTTATTATCCCGTGACCATCAAGCTCTTGAACCAAAGGGAATTACTTCATTCAGCCTCGAACTTCATCATTGAAATGTACCCACACCTATGGACTCACTTTCAAGGACTCTTCATCTCATGTTTTCAATATTTATTGTTTATTTATTATTATTTATTTATCTTTGTATTTGCACGGTTTGTTGCCTTATGCATATTGGTTGAACGCCCAGGTCTGTGCTGTAATTCTATTAGAGATTTATTGAGTATGCCTACAAGAAAATGAATCTCTGGGTTGTATATGGCGACATATAATGTACTTTGATAATAAATTTACTTTGAACTTTAAACTCCCTCTTGGGTCTGGTAAAGGGAGCTATCTGTGGGTCCTGGAAGGGGGTAGCGGAAGGTCCCACGCGGGTAACCATGGAGAGGGAACACGCGGTCCACTGGCGCCATGGAGATGCTCCAGAATTGTTGGACACCTCATGGGATAAATGCATCTTTGACAAAGATGTAGTACTTTAATGTAATTTTGTTCCTGTTAGTGATTGTATCCGTCACTGTTAATTGTCTCTGGGCTCGTTGTAGTGGAGAATTATTTGCAATGAAGGTATTTTTGTAAAAAAACACGCTCCCGTGAGATGCTGCCCCGAGTTTTCTTGCCCGTCTGACGGAGCCTGGGGAATTGCTAATGAGATCCGACCCGCAGAAGAACAAACCCCTCCCTTGTCCTTGCGGGCGAGGGGCTGTGAGTGGGCACACTCTGGGTCAGGGAGAGGTTAGGGGGTGGGGGAAGATGAAAGGGAAGGGGAAGTGAAGGGTGAGAGGTGGGGAGGGATAGACACCCGCGGAAGGGACGGGAGATGAGGAGTTCGCACGGACAGGAAAGGGGAGGGAAGGGCGATCAGTAGAGAGTGGAGGAAGGGGAACACGTGGGGCGTTGCCCCCGCAACTGTGCGAGGTTGCGGTGTGAATGCAGCCGGCTGGTCATTCAGGGATGGGATCGGTACGGTCCTCACCCCCCGCGGAGAGAGCCCCTTCCACCCAGGGGTTTGCGCCTTAGCTGCTCCGTTTCCGCCTGAGAGCCCTTCAATTGCCCTTTGTAAAGGGGAGGGGGAGTGAGTGAGGCCACGCACCGTTGGCCGGCAGACGCTCGTCGGACGAGCCCGTGAAAACTTTTCCTTCCCGCGGATCAGAGGCGCAGAAGGTATTCGCAACTCTGGAAATGTAGAGAAACACCTCCCTTCCCCGAGTGTGTTGTTCCTTGCTGTTCGCAACCTGCCGCCGCCGGCCGAGGAATCCGTCGCGCCTCCCGCAGCTCATTCAAGATGAGAAATCTCTTTGAGGCGGCGGGGCTGGGGGAGGGAGGGATGCTGGTAAAGCGGTGGTGAACACGGCAACTGGCTCTTTCATGTCCGCCCCCCATAGTTTAACACCATTTGTTGATTTCTCCCGCAGGAGCTGATTGAAGTCGACACTGAAGCCATTTTCGAGTTGGCAGCGTACATCCTCCAGGTAAGAACTTTGAGCAGAAACCTTTGCCCGTTGTTGAATGTTCGTTGGCGTTTTTGGACCGGGGCTGCTGCCTCACAACTACATATTTCATGTGTAACTCGGCGATAACAAACCTGATTCTGGTTCCGATGGAGGGAGCTGTGAGCATTTAATTCGTGGAATAGTAAACTCAAAATCTTAAGTGCCAGAAATAAACACGTTTCTTGAGTACACTCTCGTGGCAAGCTGCTGTGCCGCTTGTCGTCAGTTTGAACCGTCAGTGGAAGTTAATGACTCCATACCTCCCTCTCTCACACGCGGTGAAACTCCAGTCTACTGAAGAATCCACTTCCGACTTTCTGGACAATTGCACCCTTAGTTATTTACTCAGTCCATCACAGTCGAAAGCCCTCACCATCTACACCGAGCACTGTGGTAGGAAAGCATCATCCATCATCGGGGACACCCACCACCCAGGCCACGCTCTGTTCTGGCTGCTGCCATCAGGAAGAAGCTACAGGAGCTTGGGAACCCCCACCAGCAGGTTCAGGAACAATCATCAAGCTCTTGAAACCAGAGGGGATAACTTCACTCACCTCAATCCGGAACTGACTCCACAACCTATAGACTAACCTTAAAGAACTCCACAGTTCATCTTCTCAGAATAATTTATTTATTATTTTGTTTTTTTTTCTGTTTTGTATTTGCAGTTTGCCACCTTTTGTACATTGTGTGTCGTTTCCATTAATTCCATTGTATTTCATATCTACTGCAAATGCCCACAAGAAAATGAATCTTGGGGTAGTTTAACATATGCATTCTTTGATAATACATAGATTTGCTTTAGGCTTTGATAATGTGTGAGGAAAGCATTAGGTTGTTCTTGGCAACACGTACAAACACACTGGAAGAACTCAACAGGTCGGGCAGCATCCGTGGAAACGAGCTGACAAAGGGTCTCGGCCCGAAATCCACGGATGCTACCCGACCTGTTGAGTTCTTCCAGCATGTTTGTACGTGTTGATTTGACCACGGCATCTGGAGTACTTTGTGTTTAAGGTTGTTCTTGGAGTAGGTTAAAAGGTCAGCTCCATATCGCGGGCCAAAGGGCCTGTACTGTTCTATCTTTAATTCCAGTTCCTCTTGGTTACTCTAACCCAGTTACACTCCAGCAGTTAGCCTGCTCACAACCTCATTATAATTTATTGATTACTGTGGGTTTATAGAAAGTTATTAACTTGCAAGCTGTGGAATCGTTATTCTGCTAAAAAAAAATATAGGTTTGATGGGTAATCATTTAAAGCAGGGGTTCCCAACCTCTCTTCATGTCATGGACCCCTACCCTTAACCGAGGGGTCTGTGGAACCCAGGTTGGGAACCCCTGGTTTAAACAATTAATGTCCGGAACCTTTGCAACAGTATCATTGGTCAAATTAATAAGTTGCTTGGTTAAGGAAATACCCTTCTAGAACAATTCAGGGCAGTGAATTGTTGAACACAGAGCAACTTCATTTTCACATGGCCATTTGTTTTCATTAAAAATTAACACTGGACCCAACCCACAGGAGCAACTTTCAATTTAGGGTTTTGCTTTTGTCAAGAAGTAGGTGTGTAAAATTACCTGCTTATATCTTTGCTGAGGCTTTCTAATATACTGGTTAGACCACACTTAGAGTATTGTTAGCAGCTTTGGGCCCCTTATCTAAGAAAGAATGTGCTGGCATTGGAGAGGGTTTAGAGGAGGTTCACAGGAATTAAAGGGTTAATGTATGAGGAGTGTATGATAGCTCTGGAGTTTAGAAAGATGAGGGGTAGGTCTCACTGAAACCTATCAAATATTGAATTGATTGGGGGAGGATAATTTCTGTGGTGGGGGAGTCGAGGACCAGAGGCACAGCCTCAAAATAAGAGGACGTTCCTTTAGAACAGATGAGGAGGAATTTCTTTAGCTAGAGGGTGGTGAATCTGAAATTTATTGCCACAGAAGGTTGTGGAAGCCAGATCATTGGATATATTTAAAGCAGAGGTTAGTAGGTTCTTGATTAGTAAGGGCTTCAAAGGTTACAGGGAGAAGGCAGGAGAATGGGGTCGAGAGGGATAATGTCAGCCATAAGACCATAATATATTGGAGCAGAGGTAGGCCATTCGGCCCATCGACTCTGCTCCACCATTCATCCAGTCATCCCCACTCCCCTGCCTTCTCCCCATACCCTTTGATGCACCGGCTAATCAAGAACCTATCTATCTCTTGCCTTCAGTACACCCAATGACTTGGTCCCCACAGCCGCTCATGGCAACTTTTTCTGGGGATTTACCACCTAATGACTCAAGTAACTTCTCTGCATCTGTGTTCTAAATGAACGTCCTTCAACCCTGAAGTCGTGCCCTCTTGTCCTAGAATCCCCTACCATGGGAAATTGACTTTGCTATATCTAATCTGTTCAGGCATATTAACATTCAGAATGTTTCTATGAGATCCTCATTATTCTCCTGAACTCCGGGGAATACAGCCCAAGAGCCCAAGTTTCTCATATGGTAAACCTTTCATTGCTGGAATCATTCTTGTGAATCTTCTCTGAACCCTTTCCATTGTCAGTATATCATTTCTAAAATAAAGGATCCCAAAACTGCACACATTAGTCTGTGTAATCTCACGAGTGCCTTATAGAGCCTCACTATCGCATCCCTGCTGTTATATTCTATATCTCTAGAAATTAATGCTAACATTGCATTCAACTTCTTCACCACCAGCTCAATGTGGAAGTTAACCTTTAGGGTATCCTGCACAAGGACTCGCAAGTCCATTTGCACCTCTGAATTTTGAATTCTTCCCCCATCTAAATAATAGTTGGACTTTTTATTTCTTCCACCAAAGTGCATCCCCTCCCATGTTGGAATAGTGGAACAGATTTGATGGGCCACATGGCTTAATTCTGTGCCTGTGTCTAATTGTCTTA
This sequence comes from Hypanus sabinus, assembly GCF_030144855.1. NCBI lineage: Eukaryota > Metazoa > Chordata > Chondrichthyes > Myliobatiformes > Dasyatidae > Hypanus > Hypanus sabinus. Next base: position 31,855,591 of record NC_082718.1, read on the forward strand.
AAACTTCAGTCAGATCGTACTTGAAGCATTGTGTGTTCTGTCTTCCCAATTATGGGAAGGATATGGCAAGGGTACAGAAGAGGTTTACCCTGATGCTGCCTGGATTACAAGATATGAGGTGTAAGGAGATGAGGAGGAGCTGCTTTTCCCAGAGAGTACTGAATCTGTGGAATTCTCTGTCTAGAGAAGCAGTAGATGCTACCTTATGAAATATATTGAAGACACAGTACTGTATATTGGTTAAAATAGGAAGGTGGTTGGGAAACAGAAATAACAGTACTTAGCTTTGTTATTTGGTAACTGGAAAGACATAATATACAGTACTGTGCCAAAGTCTTAGCCACCCTAGCCTAAGTCTTTTGCACAGTACTGTAGATTTTTGCAAGGTGGAGCTGAGTCAATGATCATATTGAACGGCGGAGCAGTCTTCACAGGCCAGGTGATCTCCTACTGCTCCTAGATCATATATACACTCAGTGGCCACATTATTAGGTGCAGGAAGTAGCTAATGAAGTAGCAACTGAGTGTATGTTTGTGATGTGCTTCAAGGTTCAACATGTGTGTTCAGAGATGCTCTTCTGTACACCACTTGTAATGTGTGGTTCCTTGAGTTACTGTCACCTTCCTGTCATCTTGAACCAGTCTGGCCGTTCTTCTTTGACCTCTTTCATTAAGAAGGTATATTCGCCCACAGAACTGCCACACACTGGATGTTTTTTGCACCCCTCTCTATAAACTTGAGACTGCTGTGCGTGAAAATCCTAGGAGGTCAGCAGTTTCTGAGAAACTCTAACACCCCGTCTGGCATCAATCATTCGACAGTCAAAGTCACTCTGATCACGTTTCGTCCCCATTCTGATGTTTGGTCTGAATAACAACTGAACCTTTTGACCATGTCTATGTGCTTTTATGCATTGAGTTGCTGCCAGGTGATTGGCTGATTAGGTATTTGCATTAATAAAGTGGGCACCGAGTGCATGTTCTTAAGTCCTTTGAGGAGGGCTCCAGTAGATCACAGCAGGATCTCAATAAACTCACGGTATTTATAAATATTGGTGGATTGGAATGCCACCACTTGCAGGGTCTCTCCTTCCTGAAACCTGTACATATCACTTCAATGCAGGATTGTTATTTGGGCAGCTAGGATCAGAATCGGGTTTATTATCACTGACATACAGTACTGAGGCACATGCATAGCTAGGGTGTCTAAGACTTTTGCATAGGACTGTAGTAAAAAAAAGGTCATGGTATATGTGATTGATGATAAACTTAATCCTGATACGGGTCTCTCTTGTGGATTGAGAATGGGAAGGAGGCAAGGAGAGGTGTATCATAGTTGGGGGAAAAAAGGAAGGGAGAGGCGAGGGAGTGGGAGGCACCTGAGAGACATTCTGTAATGATAAATAAACCAATTATTTGGAATTAAATACCTTACTTGGTGTCTCAGGGCTGGGTGCGTCTGCACCAGCGTCATCCCCCCCAACCTTGCAGTCCCTCCTCTGTCACCTGTCCCACACCCCTCCCATAGTGCTGCACCAACACCATTCCCAATACCCTTTGCTCCCACCAAATTTACAACTTGCTCTCTGCTCCACATTGACAAATACAGCACTGTGCAAAAGTCTTGGACTCCCTAGCTTTCTTTATATATACTGTACATCCTAAGACTTTTGCATAGTACTGGATGTAGTGAAATTTATTGCTTTGTGGGTTACAGAAGTCCGTAATCAGTTCCCAGATATTTTTGTAGAACGGTATCCGGAATGGGGCTAATTTCCCACCTATGTTAGCATAATGTACCTAAACATCAGCACACGTGTCTGCATGGGCCTAATATACATCCATGTCACCTTCTGCCCTTGGCGAGAGCAGTAAGTTTCAGTGATGCTGAATTCTGCAACTTTCTTTGTGTAGAAAGGGAAGGGACTTGGGCTGTTCTGCACACCGCTCTTGTTAATGAGTGAGGTCTCCGTTAGTCAGGGTTGACCATAGATGTTGCATCTCAGTTATCAAGATATGCAAGCCTGGGCAGTACAATAGGGAGAGCAAGCTGTTGCCCATGTAGAAAGCTCACCCCTCTCCATGCATCTGATTAACCCAAAGGAATGGCAGAGACTGATATAGTTTGGCACCAGCAGTGACTCAGAAGTTGTCAGTCAGCTTTGAACTTGGCTTAGGACTGCTTTGGGGACTCCAGTTCTGGAGTTTACCCTTGGGGTTTACTCCCAAATTCTTCACTATGATTGGGTATAGTCACAAGGTAGCAGAGGTTTGAGATCAGAGTTTCCTTCTAGATGAGCTGACAACCACATCTGCCTGAAGCATTGGTTTTAAGGCACCATTAACCTACCTTTGCCCTTTCTCCTGTCAGAAGAAACTCTTTCATTGGACTTAGTAGCTAATCTGTACATGAAGGCCAGGACTTGATTGTCAGAGGCTATTTGAGGTTCAAGCCATTGGGGGTATATAATAGATAGTGAGAGCTTATCCCCATTACCACCCTCGGCTATAACAACCTAAAGGTTATTGTAACATATGATTATTTGAGTTACTGTTCCTGTCACCTTGAACTAGTCTGGCCGTTTTTCTCTGACCTCTCTCATTATTAAAGTATTTTCGCTTATGGAACTGTCGCTCACTGTATGTTTTTTGTTCTTCACTCCATTCTCTGTAAACTCTAGAGCAGGGGTTCCCAACCTGTGGTCCACAGACCTCTTAGTTACTAATAGGGGTCCATGGTTTAAAAAAAATTGTGAACCCCTGCTCTAGAGTGTATTGTGCAGGAAATCAATAGTTTGAGATACTCAAACCACCCCTTCTGGCACCAACAGTCATTCCAGTCAAAGTCAATTAGATCACATTTCTTCCCTATACTGATGTTTGGTCTGAACAACAACTGGACCTCTTTGCCATGTCTGCATGCTTTTTGTATTGAGTTGCTGCCACATGATTGGCTAGTTAGTTATTTGCACTAATGAGTGGGTGTGCCTAATAAATTGGCTGCTGAATGTGACTTGCCCACACGTGTTCAGTAAACGCAATGTGTAGCCAAGCCTGGGAAAGGTCCCATTGCAAGGTCTCAGGAACTACTTGCATTATAAATGGTTCCTTTGTTTGTAAGTCATTGATGGTCTCTTTCTTTCATTCTTTGCAGGAAGCTAAAGGCGACTATTCAAGGTAAGCTTGAATAGGACTCTCGGACACGAACCACAACTGTTTCCTACTATCCATTGTATGGAATGTGTTCTTCAGCTAAGTATCTGGAGATTTCTGTGAGGAAGAAGAGCCTGTTTTTTTGCAGTGTTGATGTAATTGATAGATTCAAAATTGTTTAATGTCATTTCCAGTATGCATGTGTAAATGAGAATGGAACAGTTGTTACTCCAGGTCTGATGAAACACAGAAAAAACACAATTAGATAAAGAACACAATAATAAAAAAAACCACAATAAATATAAATATATAGCTTATATGCATAGATTGTGTGTCCATGGACACTAGGCACAGAAATGCCTGTACATCAGGTGACTCTGACAGGAAATGATAAAATGCTGGTGGTTGGGTGTGTGGAGGGGTGGGTTAGTGGGTGGAGGTGTTGATCAGCCTCACTGCTTGGGGAAAGTAACTGTTTTTTGAGTCTGGTGGTCCTGGCATGGATGCCATATGGCAGCCACTCATGATGCGAGTGGGACAAGTAGGCTTAATTATGTATGAAATGCAGCTTCACCGCTGTTTAAAGGAGGATATGCAGGCAGTGTTTGTGGCTACCAGGGTTGCATGAGTTAGTGGTAGGGCTGCAACTCTTTGTAGCAGTGATTTGGAAGAGATTGTAATAGAGGTAGTGTCCAGATTATGTAAGGATTCCATTCCTGAGAATAGAGATAGTCCTCTGATTATGAAAGGAGTCAATTTCTGAGAATCTTCCACAAGCTCTTTTCTCTGTAAATCAGTAAGTCATGTTCTGTAGAGGTTTGGTAGTATAGTAGTTAGTGTAATCCTTTACACAGTCAGCAGTAATATCTTAACATAAATTATATATTATTTACTCAACAAGGATCCTCTGCACCCTCTCTTAACAGGGGTTCCCAGCCTGGGGTCTATAGACCACTTGCTTAACAGTATTGGTCCATGGCATAAAAAAGCTTTGCAACCTCTGTTCCCTAAAGAATGGGATGAAACTACTTTCCTGCAAAGATTCACTGGGCTCAGTTCTATATTTTTCCCCATAACCCATCAATTGGGGAGTTGCATAGTGCAGTGGTTAGCACATCACTTTATAGCAACCAGCTGTAAGATAGAGGTTCGATTCTCACTGTTGTCTGTAAAGAGCTTGTATGTGCTCCCTGTGACCATGTGAGTTTCCTCTGGGTGCCCTGTTTTTCTCCCACATTCCACAGATATATGAGTTGGGGTTAGTAAATTATTAGCATGCTGTGTTGGCACCGGAAGCTTAATGACACCTGTGCACTGCCCAGCGGAATCCTCACTGATTTGATGCAAATGACATATTTCACTGTATGCTTCAAAGTACATTTATTATCAAAGTATGTATACATTATACCACTTTGAAATTTGTCTCCTTGCAGACAGCCACAAAACAAAGAAACCCAGTAGAACCCTTTTTTAAATAAAGGAAACAAATTGTGCAAACAATATAAGTTAGCAAATAGAACTCAGAACTGAAGTTCATGAAAGTGAGTTCACAGCCGGTTAGTCTTAGGCCACGGCCTCCATTCAGCGCAGAGACAAGTAAACCTTGTGGAGCAGCAAGCTGAACTTGCCCGTTCCTCTCCTCCGGTCCTAACCTTTTCCAACCAGCCTGGCTTAAATTGTCCAAACCTTGGGCCGTTCCTACCTCTCTGACCCGACCCCCATCGCCTCGATTCGGCCCATCCAGCCTGGCTTAATTCGTCCAAACCTTGGGCCGTTCCTACCTCTCTGACCCGACCCCCATCACCTCGATTCGGCCCATCTAGCCTGGCTTAAATCGTCCAAACCTTGGGCCGTTCCTACCTCTCTGACCCGACCCCCATCGCCTCGATTCGGCCCATCCAGCCTGGCTTAAATCGTCCAAACCTTGGGCCGTTCCTACCTCTCTGACCCGACCCCCATCGCCTCGATTCGGCCCATCCAGCCTGGCTTAAATCGTCCAAACCTTGGGCCGTTCCTACCTCTCTGACCCGACCCCCATCGCCTCGATTCGGCCCATCCAGCCTGGCTTAAATCGTCCAAACCTTGGGCCGTTCCTACCTCTCTGACCCGACCCCCATCGCCTCGATTCGGCCCATCCAGCCTGGCTTAAATCGTCCAAACCTTGGGCCGTTCCTACCTCTCTGACCCGACCCCCATCGCCTCGATTCGGCCCATCCAGCCTGGCTTAAATCGTCCAAACCTTGGGCCGTTCCTACCTCTCTGACCCAACCCTCATTGCCTCGATTCAGCCCATGCCCGACCTTTCCGATTCAGCCTGGCGATTGTATCAATCGAACCTTAGGTCTTCACTCTCAGGCACTGCCTCAACTCCGCTTGCCTCCATGTACACATTCTTGGCTTCGATGTACATGGTGACAAATGAAGCTAATCTTTTTTCATCCATGTCGTATTACCCTGTATACACTTGCTCTATGTATTTCATTTCATTGAATAATTACCCTAACAGGACTCGTACTTAAACCAATGGCATAGTTTTTTTAGCTAGTCATTGATGAATACCACGGAACATTTTATTACTTCTGCCTTTAAAAATGCTTATAAAAATGTCCGGAATAATTTGCGTAATGTCATTTCTCTGGAAGTCAGGTCATCTGTAACCCAGGGGTACCCTGTACTTACAATACAGGCGGTGTGAAGCAGATTCAAAGGTAGGTTCTTGGAGTGAAGGGTTTAGCTTAAGAGGAATAATTCAGCACTTTAGTGGCCTATTCAGTGGAGGTGAGAAAATTAAATAGTGACTAAATTGAAACATGAAAGGTTCTGAGGGGCTTAACTAGGCAAATTGAGCTTTTTGTTCCGTATACAAGTACGGTGACGTACACAGGTACAATGAAGAATCTGCAGCAGCATCACAGATACATTGGTACCGACAACACGTGTGATTAGTCAGGCCGTCAGAGGTTACGGGAAGACGGCAGGAGAATAGGGTTAAGAGGGATCATAAGTCAGCCATGATGGAATGGTGGAACAGACTCGATGAGCTGAATGGCCTAATTCAGCTCCTGTGTTTTATAATTTAAGTTATACCACACTAAACAAAATAATGGAAAACAAGACTTTAGGTCAGAACAAAAACACAATCCCCAGAAACAAGTCCACGGTAGTGGACAGGTGGTCTGTTGTTGAGGTAATGACTGGGGTTGTGTCAGGTGTTTTAAAGAATTGGTTAAAGAGAAGTAGCTGTTCCTGAACCTGGTGGTGAGGGACGTCAGGGCTCCGTACCTCCTGCCCAATGGTAGCCGCAAGACAAGGGCATGTCTCAGATGGTGGCGGTCTTTAACAGAATCAAGTTTAGTATCACTGGCATACAGTATATCGTGAAATTAGTTGTTTTGTGGCAGCAATACAGTGCAGCGCATTAAAAATAATTGAGTTCCTTCCCTTTGGTTGCTGCTGAGAAGGAGTCTGTGAGCGGCCTATCACTGTGGCAGGTGGGTAGACCTCTCTGCATTCAAGTGGTGTCCCTCTCTTTCAATGATGAAGGACGTTACTGTGGTTCTGCGTTATGAATTGGACTACTGTGTTCATGGACTGGGGACTTTCTTAGACTTGAGGTGTTTATATTTTGTGTTTCTTTTTTGCCCATTTATTTCTGTTTTGTTGTGCTGGTGGGGTGTTGGTGTTCTGTTTTGAGGGGGGGAAGGGGTATGGGGGTTGATATGTTACATTTTGCACGGGAGGGGTGGGATTGATGTTTCCCGCTGAATGACTTTCATTCTCTTTCTTTGTTGGGCGGCTATTTGGAGAAGACGCATCTCAGAGTTGTATATGGCTACATACTTTGATAATAAATTAACCTTTGAAGTTATGACAAGAATGTAAATTGTGCAAGAGACGAATAGTTAGATATAGTGTTCATGGGTTCGTGGACCATTCAGAAATCTGACAGGGGAAGAAGCTGTTGCTAAAGCATTGAGTGTGCATCTTCAGGCTCCAGTACCTCCTCCCTGATGGTAGAGTATTTATTATCAAACTATATACTATATACAACCTTGAGATTTGTCACCTTACAAGCAGCCACAAATCAAAGAAACCCAATAGAACCCATTTTTGTTTTTTAAAGATCATCACGCCCCACTGCCACAGCTCTGCCTTGCCTCAGTTCTGCAGCTTTGAATGGGCTCCAGGTCCACTCCAGCAATTACCATACATTAGCTCATTCCCTGCACCCAGGCTCGGGCCCTGCCACGTCAATTCAGCCCATACACATTGTGCCACAACCGTCCCGCACCATTGTGACTTTGGTTCACGCCGCCAGGGCGTATAGACAGTTCAGGAGTTCAGCTCTGAAAGAGAAGTTGCAGGTGATTGATTTGCAGTGATCGTTGACCAGAAAAAGTGTGATTACCTTTTAGTTAGTAGTTTTTCCTGGATGGTGAGGGTACTTTATCATTTTTTGCTGCCTCTTCGAGATGCCACCTCTTGAAGATATCCTCAATGGTGGGGGTGGCTGTGCCTACGATGGACCAGGATGAGTCCAGTACTCTCTGCAGCCTCTGGTGTCCCTTTGCATTGGAACAGTCACATCAGGCTGTGATGCAGCAAGTCAAGATACCTTCAACATCATATCTATCAAAGTTTGTTGGGAGTATTTGGTGATGGGTTGAATGTCCCTAAACTTCTAAGCAAGTAGACAAGGTTGCAGAATAAGTAATCACGTATTAAAGACAAAGGTGAGGAATATCTTCTGAGTCAGGAATAGTTTGGACTTTTTTAATCTAGTAAATTATATGAGTAGAGTTATTGATTATATTTAAGGTGGAAATAGTGATTTTTTTTTGGCCAATTAAACAGTTGAGGGCTTTGGGAAATGGACAAAGAGAGTGGAGCAGTATCAAACTAGTCCAGAGCAACACACATACAATGCTGGAAGAATTTAGCAGGTCAGGTAACATCTGCAGAGGGAAGTGAACAGTCGCTGTTTCGGGCCAAGACCCTTTATTCTTCTCCACAGAAGCTGCCCGACCTGCTGAACTCATCCAGCATTTTGTGTGTATGTATTGCTCAGGCAGCACAGTAGGGTAGTGGTTACAGTAACATCTATTACAACACTGCTGTGTATGTTCGTTTTCCCCATGACTGCACATTTGGGTTTTCTCTGGGGTGTTTTAGTTTCCTCCCATATTCCAAAGACATACAGGTTAGTAAATTAATTGGTCAAGTAGGTATAATTGGGTGGCGCAGGCTTGTTGGGCCAGAAGCACCTATAACTATGCTGTATCTAAATAATAAAAAAATTCCAGCATCTGCAGGATCTCTTGTGTCTCAGACAAGATGACCTTGATGAATGGGCGACCAATCTCAAAGGGCCGAACGCCCAATTCCTGCTTGTATTTCTTGCGCCTTCCTATACAGACCACAGTTCCAATACATGTCAGCACCAGACATAGCTCTCTTGAATCTCCTAACTTCTGTGCGTCTCTTGGAAAGCTCTTCTCGTACGTCCAGTGCCAGCAAAGGCAGTAATGTTCCAGAAGCACTGAGATCTCCACGTCAGTAAATACACTGTGGGCTTGACTGCCAATTACAGCCCAGCTTTCAGGTACACTGTGTTTTCCTGTTTGACGTGCTCTAGCAGACCAGAGCTTGGTGTGACTTGGACACAAGGCTGACAATGTATCAAGGTGCCTTTGAACCTTGGCTGCCTATGTGCCCAGAATTTGTGAGTGGGTCGCGTAGGCTTGGCAAACAATCTTAACAGTTGGATGTTATCCAGGCAAAAGGTAAGCTTTGCATTATTAGGAAAGTTTCCTGTTTGGCTTCTTGCGTTTTTCTTAAACCCTTTGCAGACAATGTCAGATGCAGTCTGTGTTCTTATTTTGGAAGCCTAGCAACAGGCACCGCAAGCTCCCATAGGAAGCAACAAGCGTTGGTCAGGCTACACTTGAGGTATTGTGAGCAAATTTGGTTCCCTTAACTAAGAAAGAATGTTCTGACATTTATGACAGTCTGGAGGAGGTTCACGAGAATGATCCTGGGAATGAAATGGTTAAAGAATGAGGAGCATTTGATGGCTCTGGGCCTGTACCTGCCAGAGGGGGGATTGTATTGAAACCTACCAAATATTGAAAAGCCTTGTTAGAGTGAATGTGGAGAGTTGTTTAATTTAGTGCAGGCGCTCCCAACCAGGGGTCCATAGATCCTTTGGTTAATGGTAGGGGTCCATGGCATTAAAAAAAAGGTTGGCCACCCCTGCTAAAGTGGGGGAGTCCAGGACCAGAGGGCACAGGCTCAGAATAGAAGTATGTCTATTCAGAACAGAGATGAAGAATTTCTGTAGCCAGCGGGTGAGGAATCTGGAGTTCGTTGCCGTATGTGGCTGTGGAGGCCAAATCATTTAGTATATTTACAGCAGAGGTTGATAGGTTCTTGATTAGGCGGGGCGCCAGATTTTATGGGGAGAAGGCAGAAGAAATGAGTTGAGAGGTATAATACATTCAAGTTAAAATTTAATTGTCCTTTACCAAAAGAACATGAATACAGCCAAATGAAACCGTGTTCATAGAGTCATAGAAAAGTACAGCACAGAAACAGGGCCTCTGCTGAACCTAGTCCATGCTGAACCAGGTAAATTCCTCTGGGGCCAAAGTGCACAACACAGTACCAACAATCACACACAACACTTATAGCACATATAATTATTGGAGAGAAACATACAATCATGAAGAAATAATTTAGCCCAAGTCTCTGCGTCTCATGAAAACAAACACACAGCAGTCCTCGTCACCATAAATCAACCATGATGGAATGGCAGGCTGGACTCAATCAGCGGAATGGCCTAATTTTACTCCTGCGTCTTTAACAGTTTACTGATCAGATAATTGATTAAAGGGTAAGTTAACGGCCAGATCCTGGGAAGTGAGGGTTGATGTGGGAAGAAGGCTGCAGTTTCCAGATGTGGTGCACACAACCCTCTGCCCGGACATTGTATTGTGGTCAACTAGAGACTGGAAAATAATTCTGGTGCCGTGGGTGGAGGGATGGGAAGAGGCCCACGAGAGGGCTGGTGAGAGTACACTCAATGTCAGCAGGACCAAGGAGCTGATTATTGACTTCAGGAGGAGGAAACCAGAGATCCATGAACCAGTCCTCCTCAGAGGATCAGAAGTGGGAATGGTCAGCAACTTTAAATTCTTCCGTGTTGTCATTTCAGAGGATATGTTCTGTCCACATGTAAGTGCAATTACAAAGAAAACACAGCAACGCCTGAACTTAGAAGTTTGTGAAGATTTGGCATGACATCTAAACTTTGACAAACTTCTATAGAAGTATGGTGGAGAATATATTGACATCACAGCCTGGTATAGAAACACCAGTACCCTTGAATGGAAAGCCCTACAAAAAGTAATGGATACAGGCCAGTCCATCACAGGTAAAGCCCTCCCAGCTGTTGAGCACACCTACATGGAGTGCTGTTGCAGTTAAGTAGTATCCATCATTAGGGACCCCCCACCGCCCAGGTCATGCTCACTTCTCGCGACTGTCATCAGGAATAAGGTACAGGAGCCTCAGAACCGAAACAACCAGGTTCAGAAATGGTTATTACCCCCTCAACCATCAGACTCTTGAAACAAAAGTGGTAAATTCACTCAAGTCATCATTGAACTCCCACAACCTATGAATGCACTTTCAGGGACTCTTCATCTCATGTTCATGATGTTTATTGCTTATTTATATTTTTCTGCACAAGTTTGTTGTCTTTTGCAGATTGGTTGTTTGTCCGTCCTGTTGGATGCAGTCTTTCGTTGTGTTTCTATTGTGTTTCTTAATTTACTGAGTATGCCTGCAAGAAAATGGATCTCAGAGTTATATATGGTGACTTGTATGTACTTTGATAATAAATTTACTTTGAACAAAGGGCAGAAGATAATGGAATCTGATATGAGAGAAAGGTTGTAATGGAATAAAAGGGAAGGTAATGGAGAAACTCAGCAGGTCAGGCAGCATCTTGGAGGGGCATTCGACCTTTCATCCAGATGAAAGGTCTGGATTTGAAACCTCGACTGGCCATTTCCCCTTTGACTTGATCAGTTCCTCCAGCATCTCTCAAAATGCTGGATTATCTCAGCAGGACAGGCAGCATCTATAGAAAAGAGTACAGTCAACATTTCGGGCCAGAACCTCCAGCAGGACTGGAGAAAGAAAGGCAAGGAAATGCTTGGATTTCAAGCATCTGCAGATTTACTCTTGCTTTGTGTGTTGATCTCCCACATCCATCTGAGAGAACAGACAAGGCCCTGCCTTATTACCTCATCTACAAGATGGATTGTTTCACAAAGTTTGTAAACTTGGCTAACTCCATGGTGGGCTCTAGCCATTGAGGGTGATTCCTTAAAAAGACAGGATCCATCATTAAGGACCCTTATCACCCGAGGCATGCCCTCTTCTCATTGCTCCCATCAGAAGGGAGGTACAGGAGCCTGAAGTGTTTCAAGAACAGCTTCTTCCCCTCTGCCATGGGATTTCTGAACAGACCATAAACACTATCTCACTATTTTTGCATTTCTTACTTGCTTTTTTAATGTATGTTTCTTATTGCAACTTGTACTATATTTTATGTCTTGCACTGTACTGCTGCTGCAAAACAACAGATTTCAGGACATACGTCAACGATAATAAACCTGATTCTGATTCAGATTTTCTCCGTGCTGTACACAAGGTCAGTCTAGGTTTTCTAGATTAATTTGGGCTGAAAACTTCCCTTCCCAGCATCTGCAGGTTCTTGTGTCTTCATGTTGGGAAGTACTGAGGTAGTGCAACTCTCTCCCTTTTCACTCTGCATGAAAAAATTACTCGTGCTTTGCGTGACAAAATGATCTTTAGAAACAAAAGGACTGGCTGGCTTTGTCCTTGCGACAAACTGGCATTTAAATCCGAGATTGAATCTCAGTGAATGAATCAAGTGGCAGAACACAATCAGATCAAAGGTCGTTTTAACAAATTGCACAGAAAGAGACTGATTGAAACAAAGCTCCACTTCGAAACCACTTTCTACTTTTAATTAAATACTGGAATGTAGCTTGTAAACATTGAAAAAATTCACTAAGAAATGAGGGAAACTAAATTAAAGGGAAACAAGGATTCCAGCCAAGACTGTTAATTGAAAATCAGGCACGATTGCAGTGAAAGGGACAACTACCTCTGTGTGATCTCCTGCTGTAGTACCTCTGCCCAGCTCAGACTCAGAATCCTAGTTTATTATTGCTGACTTAAAATGACGTAAAATTTGTTGCTTTATAGCTGCAGTGCAGTCCAAAGATGCAAAAATTACCATATTAAAATATAATTCTGCAAAACAAGGTGCAAAACGAAACAGAAAAGCAAGGTATTCATGGGCTCAATGTCCATTCAGAAACCAGATGGCAGAGGGGAAGATTCTGTTTCTGAATTGTTGAGTGGGTTTTCAAGCCCCTGTACTTCCTCCCTGATGGTAATCTGGGGGAATTCATTACCACAGATGGCTGTGGAAGCCAAGTCATCGGGTATATTGAAAGTGGAGGTTCTTGGATAATAAGGGCATCAAAGATTACAGGGAGTAGACAGAAGAGTGGAGTTGACGGGGATAATACGTTCAAGTTCAAGTTTAATTGTCAATTCACCAATAAACATGAATTCCTCTGGGACCAACACTGAACCAACACTCACACACTGTACTTACAGCACATATAATTATGACAGCAGAAATACATACAGACACAAAGAAATAATATAGCCCAAATCCCTGAGTCGCATGAGAACAAGCACACAGCAATCCTCATCACCATGTACCGTATCAGCCATGGCCGAGTTGCTCGATGGACTGAATGGCCTAATTCTGCTCCTCTGTGTTATAGATAGGGTTGTTAGAGATGGAGTTAATAAGGCAGTACATCTTGAAGATATCCTCTAATCTCAACAGAAAAGTACCAACATTATCTGATGTGAGGACCTGTGTCTTCCAGGAAGTCTGCGGTCCTCTGGATGTGAAGCTAAATATGTTAACATGCTCAACACTTACACAAGCAGACACACACATGCAGATGTAGACATATAGATGTTTGTACAACTACACAATCCTAAACGGTATTATATCATGGAAACAGGCCCTTCAGTCAGTCCTGCCCATTATACTCCCCACATTCCCATCAGCTCCCCACCTCTAGATTCCACCACTCATCTACACACTGGGGACTATTTACTACAGCCATTTAACCCAGTGACTTGCACGATCTTGGAATGTGAGAGGAAACCAGGGCAACTGGAGGATAACCTGGGCTCGCTGCTAAGAGATGTAGTTTGCAGAATGAAGTGACTGAGACTTTTTGTCTGTATAAGCCAAACACAGTGGGTATTGGTGGCCAAACCTTGCTGCAGAGAGTGAAGTAAGGTATATACAGTATAACCTCCCTGTAGTGAGTACCTGTAGATATCCACATAGGATTTAAAGTCTTCACTGAGATATAGATACATCCTGCACCCAGAGGAAACCTACATGGAGAACATGTAAACTTCTTACAGGCAGAGGCAGGATTTGAACCCAGGTCATCTGTATTGTAAAGCATTGTATTAACCACTACACTACCATACTGCCCACATTTTGAGTTTAGAGTTTTGTGGACAGAGAACTCAATGCCATCACAAAGTGTGTACGTGCATACATGTAAAGATTAAAGATCTTTTAAAGAGTAGCTTTATATGTCACATACATTGAAAAATACAGTGAAATGCAGTGTTTGAATCAAAGCAAATCATCACGGATTGTGCTGGGGGCAGCCTGCAAGTGTTGCCACGCTTCCTGTGCCAACATAGTACGCACACAACTCACTGACCCTAAGCATACATCTTGGAATGTGGAGGAGACCCATGCCGTCACGGAGCGATCATACAAACTACTTACAGGCAGTAGTGGGAATTGAACCCTGATCAGTGGTTGCTGGAGCTGTAAAGCTTTGTGCTAACTGTTACGCTACTATGCCATATCTGTGTGTCTTGTTTCTGTGTGTGGAGTTTTACATGTACAGAGTTTGTACATTTCACTGTGTGTTTACAGTGAGCCCTATCCAAAATACTATCTCAGTATAGAGAGATTATACTGTATCCACCTACTCATCAAGGAATACTACCAGAAATTTATCATTGATTTTAAGAAGACTAGGATATAAAACCAAGGATGCAATGCTGAGACTTTATAATACATTGGTCAGAACGTACTTGGAGTATTATAAGCAGTTTTGGGCCCCTTATCTAAGAAAAGATTTGCTGGCATTGGAGAGGGTCCAAAGGAGATTCATAAGAATGATTCTGGGAATGCAAAAGTGAATGTATAAAGGGTGTTTGATGTCTCTTGGCTTGAAATCGTTGGGGTTTAGAAGAATTAAGGGGATCTCTGAAACTTATCAAACATTAAAAGGTCCAGATAGAGTGGATATGGAGTGAATGTTTCCTCTAGTGGGAGAGTCTACGATCAGATAGCACAGCCTCAACATAGATAGATGTCCATTTGAAACGGGGTGAGCAGGCATTTCTTTAGCATGAGGGTGGTGAATCTGTGGAATTCATTGCCACATATGGCTGTGGAGGCCGGATTATTGGGTATATTTAAAGTGTTGATGGATTCTGGATTAGTCAGGGTGTCAAAGTTTACAGGGAGAAGGCAGGAGAATCAGGTTGAGAGGGATGGTAAATAACCCATGATGGAATGACAGCAGCCTTGATGGGCCAAATAGCCTAATTCTGCTCCTATGTCTTTTGGCCTTAATGGTCTTACAAACAGCTTTGGAACGGTCATGCTGCTGTGCTAGAATGCTGAGGTCGGCAATAAACCTCTCAGGCCCTGGGCAGCGACTATCCATCACAACATACTAACACAAATGCACATATACATGCAACAATGTAGTTGGTTGAAGCCTTTAGTAGGTTTTCTGCTGGTAGATGTTTGCCGAAGGCTTGTGCCAAGTTCACGTGTTTGCAGGGTCTTTACTTTCAAGTGCCAGGCAAAAACAATGTTTATTGAGATACCGTGTCAAATAGGCTCTCTGGCTCTTCGAGACACTTCGTCCAGCAACCTCCTAGACTAATCACAGGAGAATTTACAATAACCGGTTAATCTACTAACCTACTAACTGTCTTTAGACCGTGAGAAGAAATTGGAGCAAACGCATGCATTCCACTGGGAGGATGGACAAACTCCTTATAGAGGATGCAGGGACTGAACTCTAAGCTCTGGTACCCTGAGCTGTAAATAAGTCATGCTTACCACTAGCTATCGTGACACCACAACACAAGCTGAAAGATGTAAACTGTGGTGTAGGACTGAGAGCAGAGAACAGTAACGTAGATGGTGTACGAGTCCAACCCTGTCATTAGTTCCATCCTCAACTTCTTATTACCATTCTGTTTTTAGTCACTAGATTCCCAATATCCTGCTTCCTGTATTTATAGAAATCCCCAAAACCCAGCAGTTTTCCCATCGATTAGACCCTGAGGAATTCAATCCAGATAAATATATTTCGCAGTTATATCACTGTGAGGAAAGCTGTGCTAGTGGTGAGTGGGGCAGTCGTTACATATCAACTGAGGCAGGATTGTCCCCGGCATTTGGTAACTGTTAATCAATTTATTATTGTCACACAGTGAAAATCTTAGTTTTGTATCCCTATCCATTCACGTCAGTGCATTGAGCTACTGTAGCACAAGGGAAAGTAACTAGAATGCCACGGTGGCACTGTTACAGTTCAGAGTTCAATTCCAGTGTCCTCTGTAAGAAATTTGTATGTTCTTCCTGCATGCGTGTGGGTTTCCTCCGGGTGCTCCAGTTTCCTCCCACAGTCCAAAGGCCGCAGTTAGTAGGGTCATTGTAACTTGTGCCATGATTAGGCTGGGGTTAAAGCGGTGGATTGCTCAGTGGGCTGGAAGGGCCTGTTCTGTGCTGTGTATCTAAATATGAAAAAAAGAATGCAGAATAGGTTTACAGTTACCTAGTAAGTATGGTGCAGGTGCAAGATGATAACGGGAGATTGAGAGGTCAAGAGTATATTGTATATGAACACCATTCAATAGACTTATTCAATAGGACAAATATGTACTTTCTTTTTATTTTGAGGGTTAGGGATTTCGAGATTAAGGGCAGCAATTTAAGGTGAGAGGAGTGAGATTCACTAGGCACTTGAGGGCTAACATTTTCACAGAGGATGGTCAATATATGTAATGATGTGCCAAAGAAAGAGGCTGAGGCAGGTACAGTAACAACATTTAAAAGGCACTTGCACAGTACTGTATTTGTCAATGTGGAGGGGAGAGTGAGTGTGGCAGGAACAAATGATTGTCAAGGGCAGAGCACTGCAAGAAGGGTGTGGGATAGATGGCAGAGGAGTACCACCAGGGGTGGAGGGGTGGTGTGGGTGCAGACACACCCATCCCTGAGACAAAGTCATTTGATTCCAAACAATTGGTTTATTGATCATTACAGAATACCTCTCTGCTGCTTCCCATTCCTTCCCCTTTTCCCATCCATGATTCCCCTCTCCCTGCCCCTTTCTCACTCTCAGTCCACAATGGAGACCCATTTCAGAATCAGGTTTATCATCTCTCACATATATAATGAAATTTGTTTTCTTTTGTAGCAGCAGTACAGTGCAATACATAAAATTACTACAGCAGTGTGCTAAAGTCTTGGGCATCCTAGCTACATACTGTGTACGTGCTTAAGAGTTTTGCACAGTACTGTAGATTGTGAGGTCAAAAGTACAATTTATCATACTAGTTGGATAGTCTTATAACAGTGGGTCGAAGCTGTCCTTGCAGATTTATGGTACATCCTTTGTGGCTTTCATACCTTCTGCCTGATGGGGGAAAGTGGGGATGGTGAAGAGTAAAGAGAATGCCTGGCTTGGGTAGGGTCTTCGATTTTTTAAATATTTTATCGAGATATGACACGGAATAAGCACTTCCAGCCCTTTGAGCTGCACCGTCCAGCAACCCCCTGATTTAACCTTGGCCTAATCATGGGGCAATTTATAATGACCAATTAACCTACTGACCGGTGCATCTTTGGATTGTGAGAGGGAACCGGAGCACCCAGAGTCAACACTCACAGTCACACAGAGAGAGTCCAAACTCCTTGCAGGCAGCAGTGGGAATTGAACCCGGTCCGCCGGTACTGTAAAGTGTTGTGCTAACCACTATGCTATTATGCTCACTGCTTTACAAAGACAGAAGTGTAGACAGAGATGATTCTTGGCCCACTGAGTCCCACACGCACATTGCTTGTTGCCAACACATCCATTTACTTCTACATCTATTGCCCTTTGAGTGGAAACGTTCCAAACAGCACATCTTTCTAAAAGAAAACAATATTGCAGCAACTGTGTCTTATTATAACAGCTTCTCATCTTTCAAAATGCTGGAGGAACTCAGCAGGTCAGGCAGCATCTGTGAAGAATCTCAGCCAGAAGCATTGA
This sequence comes from Hypanus sabinus, assembly GCF_030144855.1. Taxonomy (NCBI): domain Eukaryota; kingdom Metazoa; phylum Chordata; class Chondrichthyes; order Myliobatiformes; family Dasyatidae; genus Hypanus; species Hypanus sabinus. The sequence goes on from NC_082718.1 coordinate 31,873,242, forward strand.
CTCTTTATTCCTTTCCATGAATGCTGCCTGACCTGCTGAGTTCCTCCAGCATTTTATGAGCGTTGCTCTGGATTTCCAGCATCTGCAGAATTTTGTGTTTTCTCATTTTTCAGAGTTCCTCTTCACTATAAATTCTGTCACAAGAGCAAACATGCTGTCTACAACCATCTTATCAGAATGCCTCCAGATCTTGTACAATTACTTTATGCCTTATTATTATTGCAAAATATGATTCCTATTTATTGTTATAAATAATCTGGTATTATTATGGATCTAGTATTCCATTGATTTGATTTCTTGAAAATAATATCTATGTCAAGTAACAATCATAGTTTTGCCAATTCTTCTGCAATTATTTTTGCCCGTAACTCATTCCAAGCTGTTAGTGCAGTTCCTGTTCAGTCATTAATATTTCAGATTGCAGTAGACGAATTGCCATCAATCGGAAATTATGGACATACAATGAGCAGCTAAAGTGCTCGAAACCTGATTTTCACTTCCACCCATTGCTCTGAAATATTCCCAGGAGTGTGCGGTTTTTCCAAAGGCTAAATATATCAGTAATACCTTGCAGAAAATTGTTCGGTTAATATGTCTAGTCAGGAAGGACATCCACCCCCTCCCCAGTACGCAGAGTTTCCTGTATCACACTGTTCTTCATGGCCCCTCCACTATCTTTCAACGATACTGATTCCACTGTTTTCTGTGTGAACGAAGATGCGTTCCAGTGTTGCTGGAGGCTGTCATTATAAGATAGAGTTTTCAGGAAAAAAAGACAGTAGGAAATCCTCTTTCTCCATAAACTCATGAAATGATACAGCATGAATCAGGCCCTTCAGCCCCCCTTGTCAATGCCAGCCATCAAATATCTGAGTAGACTAGATCCTGTTGCAGCGTTCTGAGTCGAAAAGCTGATGATTCCTGACCTCCCATAGAGTCCTCCTTAGGTCACACAACCATATTCAAAAACAGTTAATACCCTTCAATCATCAGGCTTCTGAACCAGTGTGGATAACTTCACTCACCTCAACTCTGAATTGATTCTACAGCCTATGCAGTCATTTTCAAGGACTCCACCATTCATATTCTTGATTCTATTTATTTATTGCTTGTGTATTTGCACAGTTTGCTGCCTTTTGCACGTTGGTTGTCTGCCACTCTTTCTTTGTGTGTAGTTTTTCATTGATTCTATTGTATTTCCTTGTTCTAGTGTGAATGCCTACAAGAAAATGAGTCTTAAGGTAGTAGATGGTGACATATGTGTTTTTTGATAATACATTCGCTTTGATCATTAGTTGCTGCTTAACCCACTGAGTTCCTCCAGCAGATTGTCTGTTGATCTATTGACCTTATTTCCAATTACAAGCACTTGGTTAGTAGCCGTCTATACCTGGGATATTCAAGTGCTGGTCCGGAATCTCCTTAAATGTTGTGACAGTCTCTGCTCATCATCCCTCCAGGCCATGAGACTATAAGACATAGGTGCAGCATTAGGCCATTCAGCCCATCGAGTCTGCTCTGCCAACATGACTGATTTATTATCCCTCTCAGCCCCATTTTCCTGCCTTCTCCCCATAAGCTTTGACGCCCTGACTCATCAAGAACCTATCAACCTCTGCTTTAAATATACCAAATGACTTGGCCTCCACAGCCGTCTGTGGCAATGAATTCCATAGATCAACCACACTCTGGCTCAAGAAATTCCTTCTCATTGCTGTTCTACGGAGTCATCCTTCTATTCTGAGGCTGTGCCCTCTTCTCCTAGACCAAGAGCTCACAATCTGGAATCCACAGACCCCTTACTTGGTGTAGGTCCATGGCATAAAAAGCATTGGGGAACCCCTGTTCTAGACACTCCCATCATCAGTAGCAGCATCTCTGGATGTAGTTTGAAGGAAGTAGCTATCACACTAGATTTACCAGGTTGCTGTAAAAGTCCTTTGAATTCACATTAAGGATAATATTTTACATATTTAACCAATTGTCCTACATGTAATTCTAGTAGTAGAAGCAGTTAGCACAACGCTTTACAGCGCCAACAACTCTGGTTCAGTTCTGCAGCTGTCTGTAAGGAGTTTGTGCATTCTCCCTGTGGCTGTGTGTATTTCCTCTGGGTGTGCTGCTTTCTTCCCACATTTCAAAAACATTCGGGTTAGAGTTAGTAAGTTGTGGGCACGCTGTTAATGCTGGTGACACTTGTGGGCTGCCCATAGCACATCCTCAGGCTCTGTTGGTTGATGACACATTTCCCTATATGTTTCAATGTACATGTGACAAATGAAGCTAATTGTTTAATCTTTAAAACATTACAGCATAGGACAGGCCCTTAGGCCCAAGGTATTGTGTTTACTGTTTACCTGTACCGTGCACTTCGAATTATATTTTATTAACTTATTTATGTGCTGTGTGTATGTACCTATATGTGTTTGTATAATGTTTGTCTATATCTATGCACACAAATGCAATGAACTTGAACTTATGCTTGATTTTAAACATCCTAAGGAAGGGTTCCCAACCTAGGGTCCACAGACCCCTCTGTTAATGGTAGGGGTCCATGGCAGAAAAAGAAGTTGGGAACTCCTGTAAAGCAACTGAGGAAAAAGACGCTCAAACATCTTGCAGTGATGAAAAAAATAATGGAAGAGAAAGGGACGTTGGGAATGGTGAGGGTAGAGCGCTATGGGAGGGATGTGGAACAGATGGCAGAGAAGAAATGCCAGGGGCTGGGGGTGACGCAGTGCAGGCTCACCCAGCCCTGAGACACCAGGCAAGGTCATTTGACTCCAAACAATTAGTTTATTGTCCATTGCAGAATGTTGCTTCCCACCCCTCCTCTCTCCCTTCCCCTTTTCCCAACTATAACTCCCCTCTCCCTGCTCCCTTCCCACTCTCAGTCCACAATAGAGACCCATATCAGAATCAGGTTTAACATCACTCACATATGTCATGAATTTCTTTTGTGGCACTAATACAGTTCAATACATAAAATTACTACAGTGCTGTGCAAAAGTCTTGGGCATCCTAGCTAGAAATAAGTGTCTTAAGACTTTTGCACAGTACTGTGTGGTTGAATGATAATTAAACTTGAACTAAACTCTCAGTCCACTTGACAATAATATGGTGGAATCTGCTAGCAGAGGAAGCTGGAGAGTGGAGCCAGATCAGGAAGGGATGATGGATAAATGGGAACAGTGAGAGAGGGAGGGAGACAAAAAGACAAAAATAAATTTATTATCTACGTAGATACGTGTATGTCACCGTTTTCAGGAAAATAAAGAAATACGATGGAATTTATAAGAAAATAGGCATAAACAAAAACTGTCCAAAAAAGCTAACATGCAAAAGAAAACCAAATAAGCAAATAAAAGCAAATAAGTAATTAATACTGAAAATGTGAGTTGTTAGGCATTGAAAGTGAGTCTGTAAGTTGTGGAATCAGTTCAGAGTTGGGCTGAGTGAAGTTATCCATACTGGTTCAAGGGACTGATGATGGAAGGATAATAATAACTGTTCCTAAACTTCGTTGTGTGGGATCTAAAGTTCCTGCACCATCTTATCCTCCTGGGATAGGGGTCCCAGTGGGTGGAGTGTGTGAGTGATGGCAAATGGAACCGTGTAAGATTCAGGAGGAATGTAAGTGGGATCTTTCTGATGCAGAGCATGGTTCCGATCAGAAATAAGCTGTCTGTAGAGGTTGAATACAAGGGCTTCAAATGGGGATTGGAAGTTTTTGGGGAAGTTGAAGTTTTTACTGCCATGGACATATGTACCCAGGGTAATAATACCATGGAAATTAGCTGTTTGCAGCAGCAACACAGTACTTTACAAACCTGATTAATAAAAGTTAACATAAATTGTTGTGGTTAGTGCTTTACACTATTGCAGCACCAGTGTCCTGTGTTCGATTTCCACTGCTGCCTATAAGGAGTTTATACGTTCTCCCTGGGTTTCCTCTGGGTGCTCCGGTTTACTCCCCATTCCAAAGACATACCAGTCGGTAGGTTAATTGTGCGTAATTGGGCAGCACAGGCCTATTGGACCAGAAGGATATTTATCTCTGTATGTGGGTGAAAGGGGATCCTTAACTACAGATACCTCCTTCCCAAGATGTCACCTTTTGTAGGTGCCCTTGATGGAGGGGAGAGCTCTAATCATGATGGAACTGTCTTGAGTCTAGCACTCTCTGTAGCCTCTGGCTACCCTCTGCATTGGAGTTTCCACACCAAGCTGTGATGCAGCCAGACAAAATGCTTTCCACTGTGGCTGATGGGATCTGCCACTGGCTTAACAGGCCAAGTCACCTCGCTTTACACCATATTACTTCTGTGATTCTGTGATCACTTCTCTCAAAGCTCTTTGGTGCACTTTGTTACCTCAGAACTAGTAAAAGTAAGTTAAAAGGTCAGCACATCATCATGGGCCGAAGGGCCTGTGCTGTTCCATCCTAATTTATTTATTTAGAGATGTGCGTGGAACAAGCCCTTCTGGCCCAACGAGCTGCACTGCCCAGCACCCTACTGATTTAACCTACTAACCAGTACGTCTTTGGACTGTGGGAGGAAACCCAGGCGATTCACGGAAAGGACGTACAGGCTTCTTACTGAGGTCACCGGAATTCCAAACTCCAAACTCCGACCTGTAATAGCTTCACACTAACCGCTAAGCCATCATGGCGTCAAATCTAACTGCACTGTGTAAATGTATCTCTTTAGATCTGGCCACTTTGGCCGATTCTGAGCTGCCTTCCTTTAGAACTTCTGGGGAACTCGGCACGGAGACTGGTGAATCCCTGGGTTCAGCCCTGCGTTACTTGTGTATACAAAGGCAGCAGCCTGCGGCTTAAACAGCTGCCTGCAGAGCAAAGTATAAACAACTCACGCGGATGACAGCCCGATTAGATTTCAGTCCTTAAAGCAACAGCCAGAATCCAGGGCGGCTACTTTTCATCGGGGTCACTAATCACAGCCGAGTCCTGCCATGATCAAATTTCACCTTGCACAACTTACACATTATTCTGGAAGGAGGTTAAGGAGTTCAGCAATATGAATATGTTTGATGAATATTTGTGAATGTGGGGCTTTTTCAGAGTTTAGACGGTGGCTGTGTGTGTGGAGATGAGACTTCAAACAGGTTACGACTGTGTAGAAGACACAAGCTCTGTTGATAGAGAACAACAGAGTTTCAGAGTCCTGTTTGAAACTGTGAGGCCTGTTCAAATCCAGAGCAATATACACAACACATTAGAGGAACTCAGCAGGTCAGGCAGCATCTATGGAAACGAGTTAACAATTGCCACTTTGGGCCAAGGCCCTTCATCAGGACTGGAAATGCCAGAGTAAGAAGGTGGGGGAGGGGAAGAAGTACAAGCTCGAAGGTAGGTGGGGGGATGGAGTAAATAAGCTGAGGGGGTGATAGGTGGAAAGGGCTGGAGAAAAAAGAATCTGATAGGAGAAGGGATGTGGACCATGGGAGAAAGGGAGGGTGAAGGGGCACCAAATGGAGGTGATGGGAAGAGGTTAGAGGGGGTGGGGTGCTGAGTACTGTACAAATCCAGTCTCTTTTCACAAAGCCTTGGGATATAAAGAAATCGTGACTTTGTAAATTGTGGCCCAGACAAAGTCATCTTTGTGCCTGCAAACAGTCGTGGTTTTAAACTGTTGCAGAAACTGTGCCCGTTCCTCCCGGCCCTGGCTTACTGAGAATTCGATCCCCCTATCCCCCTTTCAAAGCCACATTCCATTCACTGAGCAAGCCCCCCCCCCCCCACCCCCGGGTGGAACATTCTCCCCAGGTCTCCAGATCACCCCAAGGGACATCATTTGCTGAATCATTCCCAAGCAAGATAAGAAAATGCCTTTGTTGGATCGGTCCCAGCCAGCTGTATGGAGGAAGTGGGGTGGGGTGGGGGGGGGGGTGAAATCTGTTCTTGACCACACAGTGTGTGAGAGACACAGCAATTTTTTCTCAATTAAAGAAATATGCTATTGAAGATTCTTTAAACCGCACTTGAAGTGATGCTTGCTGTAAACTGTTCCTATTTGACTAAAAGGGAACATATGTGGGCTTTCAATATGCTCCATCTGTCCTCGTCCAAGCACCACAGATCATGGTTTCGGTATAAACTTGATATCCTTTCCAATGTTTTGTTTCAGCAATGAAGTAACAAGAGCTGATCTAAAGAAACTTCCAGTACTCCCAACCCAGGCACTGAAGGAGCACCCATCTCTCGCATACTGGTAAGCACCCATCTCTTGCCCACTGGTATTCAGCCGTCTCTCCCCCGCTGGTATTCAGCCGTCTCTCCCCCGCTGGTATTCAGCCGTCTCTCCCCCGCTGGTATTCAGCCGTCTCTCCCCCGCTGGTATTCAGCCGTCTCTCCCCCGCTGGTATTCATCCGTCTCTCCCCGTTGGTATTCACCCGTCTCTTGCCCACTGGTAATCATCTGTCTCTCCCCTGGTGGTAAACACCCATCTCTCACTTGTAATCATCAGCAACTTCCTTCAGTCTGATGGCTGTCACTTTAACCAAATCTTCTCATGTTGTGGAGTTACACCAACATGACTGTCAAGCGTGACTTTTTTTCTCTTTTTGCACTCTTTATCCCTCTCCCTCCTCATTTAAGACACTCTTAAATAGGCACATGGATGACAGAAAAATGAAGGGCTATGTGGGAAGGGAGGGGAAGATTAGATTGATCTTAGAAAAGGTTAAAAGGTCAGCACAACAACATGGGTTAAAGGCCTATATTGTGCTGTACTCTTCTGTGGTGCCTCCTTTGAAAACTTTCCCCTCTTTCTAACTAAAAGACGTTGGCGCTGGAAGTGTTGCACAAAGTGTTCCTCAGAATGTGTTGGCCATTGAGGCAAAAGACATATTTCTCTGTGTGTTTCAGTGTTTCAACATGGATGTGACAAAAGCCAAATTTTAATCTAAGCTTCAGCCATTCCTGCAGCTTTGTCTCCGATACCATTCTGGATTCAGTCAGACTGATATCCAGTCACTGTTCACTGGCCGCTGCAGATTATCCCCGGTGTTTACAGAAGTATGTATGGGAAATGGCAAATCCTTACCCTACTGGAGAGAAACCTGTTCAGTTGAGACATTTCCGCCAGAGCTATCAGAAATGAGAGTAGGAATTTCCCTTGAGGGCAATAGAAGGTTTCTCCTGTAGTCAGGATCATTAGTGTCCACTACATCTGTCCAAATCCTGATCTCTGCAAATAATCCAACTTAGGCAGGATCATAACCCATACGTCACATTAGCCTGAGAACATTGATTGAAAATGTTGGATCACCTGCTTTGAGCTATCAGAATCAGATATACACATATATATATATTTATTTATTGATTGATTGATAGAGCTAGAGTGCCTAAGACTTTTGCACAGTACTGTAGTAATTTTACGTATTGCATTGTACTGCTGCCGTAAACAAAAACAAATTTCATGACGTATGTGAGTGATGATAAATCTGATTCTGATACGGGTCTCTATTGTGGACTGAGAGTGGGAAAGGTGCAGGGAGAGGAGAATCATGGTTGGGAAAAGGGGAAGGAAGAGGGGAGGGAAGTGGGAAGCACCAGAGAGACATTCTGTAATGATCAGTAAACCAATTTGTTTGAATGAAATGGCCTTGCCTGGTGTCTCAGGGCTGGGGTGTCTGAGCCCACGCCTCACCCATGCCTTGGCACTCCTCCTCTGCCAACTGTCCCACACAACTCCCACTACACTCCACCTTCGCCATTCCAACATCCTTTGCTCTCACCAAATTTACAAACTCACTCTACACATTGACAAATACAGTACTGTGTCTTAGGCACCCGAGCTGTATGTATAAGACTTTTGCACAGTTATGTATTATCACTGGGAGATGTTGTGGCAGTACAGTGCAAAGAGACTAAATTACTACAGGTTGCCAAATAAATAGTGTAAACGAAGATGAATGCTGAGGTAGGTCCTGTTAAAGATTCAAGATTAGTTTTATTTGTCGAAACATGCAGGGAAGTGCACCAGTTTGCATTAGCCACAAGTGTTGCCATGTTTCTGATGCCAACATAACATATCCACTGCTTACTAACCCTCACCTGGACGTGTTTGGAACATGTGGTGAAACTGGGGAACAGAAAGGAAACCCATATGTTCACAGGGAGAACGTAGAAGCTCTTTACAGATAACAGCGGTGATTGAACCCTGATCACTGGCGCTGTAAAGCATTGTACTAGCTGCTACGATACCATGCCACCCTTTATTTCTTTATTTTCTCTGTTTGCTTCCTGTCGGCATGTTTCCGCTGTGCCTCAGATCCGCACACTTCTCCTCTGTCACCGTCTCTCCCCAGGAACCCCAGGATAAGGAGAAATTGGCAACTCCTGATGAAAGGTGTCGGCCCGAAACATCAACTGTTTATTCCCCTTCACGCGCACTGTCTGACCTGCTGAGCTCCTCCAGCGTTTTTTGTGTGTGTTGTTCTGGCCTGTCCATCTGTTGCTTTCTGTCACATTTAAACGGGTACTCACTTGTCTACCTGAGTACTTCACCGCATCAGAGCTGCGGTTGTAATGCAAACCCTTTGTTGTCTGTTGACTTCCAGTGAGGATCGAGTGATCGAACACTACAAGAAGGTGACTGGACAAACAAGAGGACAAGCTATCGTGAAGTAAGTCTCACATTCAGTGGATTATTATTAGTGATGTTTTATGGAACTCGATCTGTTGAGAAGGAAAACGCTGGGAATTTCTTTTCACAGTGGTCTCTGCAAAGCAGTAGGTTTTTCAAAGTTCTTTACTCCCAGCATAGAAGGTAGAACAGTACAGCACAGTTCAGGTCCTTCGGCCCACAATGTTGTGCCGACCTTATAACTTACTTCCTTCTTACATGGCCCATAACCGTCCACTTTCCCATTACTATCATCAGGGAGAAGGTACAGGAGCATGAAGACACACACTCAGTATTTTGGGAATATTTTGTTCTACTCTGCCATTGGATTTCTGAATGGCCCATGAACACTACCACATTGCATTCTCCTTTTGCACTATTTATATATTTATTATACGTTCTTCTAACGTAATAATTTTATATGGTTTGCAGCAAAACAAATTTCATGACTTGTCAGTGATATTAAAATATTAAAACTGATTATGATTCTGTTTTTCCTTACATTCCAGTTGCCTTTCTAAGAATCTCTTAATTGTCCTGGATATATCCACCTCTACCACCACCCATGCACCTACCACTCTCTGTAAAAAAAAAAACCACTCCCTCTGACAGACCCCCTATACTTTCATGCACTCAACTTAAAATGATGCTTTTTTTAAAAAAGAGATATCTTTATGAAAAGAATAAAACTAATCAAATTAAACAGTGGCATCTGTGACATCACCAATGAAGGGTATTCGTTTGCTCGTTAGGTGCCACGTCATATAACGTGGGCGATTATGCCTTTCCATGACCAGGATTGTTCTTGACAGATTTTTCTACGGAAGTGGATTGTCTGCCTGCTGTCAGTGGTCGCATAAACAGGACTTGTGATACGCACCAGCTGCTCATACGACCATCCACCACTTGCTCCCGTGGCTTCACACGACCCTGATGGGTGGGAGGGAGGGGCGGTGCGGAATGTGGGGCTAAGCAGATGTCACACCTTGCCCAAGGGTGACCTGCAGGCTAGCAGAGGGAAGGAATGCCTTACACCTCCTTTGATAGAGGCGTATCACCCCACCATCCGAATGAGAGGTATAGATAGTATAAATGCAAGCAGGCTTTTTCCAGTGAGGTTGTGTGAGACTAGAACTAAAGGTGATGGTGTAATGGTAAAAGCTGAACTATTTAGGGGGAACTTCTTCACTCAGAAGGTGGATGTAAGTGGCGATAAGCTGTCAGTGGATGTGGATTTGATTTCAACATTTAAGAGAAGTTTGGATAATTACATGGATGGTAAAGGTATGGGAGGGGGGCATTATGGTCCAGATGCAGGTTGTTGGGCCTAGGCAGAATAATAGTTCAGCACAATTAGATGGGCTGAAAGGCCTGGTTCTGTGCTGTGAAGTTCTATGAGTCTATCTCTGTTGAGCTAGAAGGAAAAGTCTGATTTGATCACATAATCGGTGTGATAACATTACTTTGGTATTTATCTCCTCTATCTTTTAATATGCAGTGTGAGACCCATCTATATTCCTGTCACTGTTCTTCATTAGTATTCTAAGATACAGGATGTTGTTGATTTGTCACATTTTCAAGTGGTTTTTGGCTGGTTTTGGTCTCTCTTTGCTACTTTTCATTTGGCACGTTCTCTAATGAGACTGCCGAATCAGCACGCTAATTGTTTCAATGTTTTTAACAGCATTGGGGAGAGCTGGTTCAGACCCAAACACCCAGACTCAAGAACGGCTTCTTCCCCACTGCCGAACCATTCACCAACTTCACATCAACTTCCTGGTTGTGTGCCCACGTTCCCGGACACTTAACTGTGCATCCCTGTTATTTCTTCTTCCCTATGACTATCAGCCTCCTGAACTATTCACCAACTTTACATCAACTTCCCTGTCATGTGACCACATTCCTGGACACTTAACTGTTCATCTCTCGGTTATACTGAACATAGAACAGTACCGGCCTTTCGGCCCACAATGTTGTGCCGACCTTTTAACCCACTTTAGGATCAATCTAACCCTTCTGTCCTGTATAACTTATTTTTCTTTCTTCCATGTGCCTAAGAGTCACTTAAAAGACCCTAATATATCTGCCTCTTTCACCACCCCGGTAGCACATTCCATGCACCCAACACTCTTTGTGAACAGCACCTACCTCTGACAGCCCCCTGATATTTTCTACCAATCACCCTAAAGTTATTCCCCCTCATGTTCGCCATTTCCACCCTGGCTGACCATTCGATCTACGCCCCTTATCATCTTGTACACTCCTTTCAAAATATGTATATTTCATCATATGCGGCCCTGAGATTCATTTTCTTGTGTGCATGCACAGTAAGTACATTGAAACACAGTAGAATTAATAAAAGACGTAAACACAAGAAGATGGACAAAAAATAATCAGCCAGTGTGCAAAAAAACAACAAACTGTGTAAATACAAAGGGAAAAGGAATAAACAAAATAATAATCAATAAGCTATAAATATTGACGTGAGGTGAAGAGTCCTTGGAAGTGTCTCCATAGATTGTGGGAACATTTCAAAAGCCCTTTAGTGTTTCTATTTGCTCTACTTAAATCTGCGCTCCTCTGTCTTATAAGGAACAAACTAGGTCTTTTCTCTCTGAAGTGAAGGAGGATGAGAGGTCATTTGATAGAGATGTACAAGATGATAAGAGGCATAGGTCAAGTGGACAGCCAGAGATTTTTTCCCGTGGTGGAAATGGCTAATACGAGGGGACATAATTTTAAGATGATCGGAAGATAGTATGGATGGGGGGGTGGGATGTCAGGGGTGAGTTCTTTACACAGAGAGTGATGGGTGTGTGGAACACCTTACCAAAGTTTGTGAAAGAGGCAGATACATTTGAGACAATTAAGAGACCCTTAGAATAATGGAGGGCTATGTAGGAGGCAAGGGTTAGTTTGATCTTAAAGTAGGTTATAAGGTTGGCACAGCATTGTGGGCCAATGGGCCTGTACCATGCGATGATGTTCTATATACTTGGCAACGTTCCAATTTTTTGCTTTCATTGTTGTATTTATTATTTCCATGTACATTGTTTACTCCACAAGTCTCTTGTGAAATACGAGATTTCCTTGTTCCCTGGTGTACGTAATAGTAAACTGATTTGATTCAAATGTTTCTTTTCTTTCTTATCCTAGTTACATGAGCATTGCAGAATCTCTTCCAACCTATGGGGTCCACTATTACGCAGTAAAGGTATTGTGCTTTTTACGTGCTTTCACGCTGCATGTTAATATGGTGTTTTCACTGAAGTGACCAGTTCCTTATCTGTAAACCACTTCTCCTTGTTCTCTCACACTACTAGAAAATTCTCAACATGTACTTGGTTTTGGTTTATCATAATTATCATATGTACTGAGATACAGTGAAAAGCTTGTCTTGTGTACTGTTTTTACACAGAAGAATACAGCACAGTAATGCCCTTCAGCCCACAATGTTGTGCCGACCCTTTAACCTACTCTAAGATCAGTCTAACCCTAGCCTCCCATATAGCTCTTCATCTTCAACAGACGGCTGTTTCTTCCCCTCTACCTTCAGATTTCTCAACAGTCCATGGACCCACAAACACTACCTCATCATTCTGATTGTTGTTTTTTGCAGTATTTATTTATTTTGTGATTTGTGTTGGTCTGGTGTCTATCTGCTGGTTTTCCTCGAGGCTCCAGTGAGGCCAGTTCAATTCTGACCTCAGGCATCGTCTGTGTGGAGTTTGCCCATTCTTTCTGTAACCAGATGCTCTGATTTCCTCCCCATCCCAAAGGTGCGCAGGGTTGATAGGTCAATTGGCCGCTGTAAATTGCCCCTCGAGTATGGGTGAGGGGTAAAATCTGAGGGGACTTGATGAGAATAAGAATTTATTTTAAATCAGTGGATAAGTGACAGCATGTATTTGATGGGTTGAATGGCTTATTTCCACATTATGTCTCTCTGTATTGAATGTCAAGAGCATTCAGAAGGTGGGATAGTGTGGAATTCCTCTCAGTGGGTGGTTAAGCGTTGGTGTTGGCTTGGGCCTAAAGGCCTGTGTTGTGTTTATATGACTTAACCATACGTGAACCTTCTTTATGAAAAAGATTAGTTTTATTCGTCACATGTACGTCAAAATATACAGTGAAATACGTTGTTTGTATCAATCAAATCAGCGAGGATTGTGCTGGGGGCAGCCTGCAAGTGTCACCACGCTTTCAGTGCCAACATAGCATGCTAACAATTTATTAACCCTAACCCATGGCAGAGGAGGACTGCCAGAGGCAGGGGAGGGTGGGGTTACACAGTTGCAGACACACCCTTCCCTGAGACACCAAGCAAGGTCACTTGATTCCAAACAATTGGTTTATTGATCATTACAGAATGTCTCTTTGGTTTTTCCCCCTCCCTCCCCTCTCTTCCCTTTTCCCAACCATGATTCCCCTCTCCCTGCTCCCATCCCACTCTCGGTCCACAATAGAGACCCATATAAGAATCAGGTTTATCATCTCTCACATATAGATAGATACTTCAGTGATTCCAAAGTAAATCACAATAGCACTACAAGTGCACAGATATACAAATGTTAGAAGAGAAGTAAGAAAGAATAAAGAAATGAGTTACGTCAAACAACGTAACAGGACGGGGTTATCACTTCCCCGGCTATAGGTTGACTCATTTGAGAGCCTAATGTCCTAGAGTAAGAATTGTTTAGCGCTCTTTGTAACCGTGCAGTTGTCTTTGTCATGAAATTAGGTTTATTTTGTGGCAGCAATACAGTGTAATACGTAACAGTACAAAAGTCTCACGCACCTTAGCTATATATGTATATGTGCCTCAGACTTTAGCATCAGTGTCAGAGCAGCTGTCTCTATGGTTATCATTGCAATGTTTCCCATTCGGTAACGTCAACTACATTCAAATATACCTTTTTATTGTTGTGTTCAGTTCTGGTCGCCTCATTATTAATTTATTGAGATACAGTGCGGAATAAGCCCTTTCAACCTTTCAAGCTGTGCTGCCCAGCAGTCCCCCTGTTTAATCCTAGCTTAACCACAGGACAATTTACAATGACCTGCCAACCAGTATGGCTTTGGACAGTGGGAGAATATTGGAGCACCTGGATGAAACCCACCTAGCTAGAGGGAGAATGTACAAACTCCTTCTACAGGCACAGTGGGAAGGACGTGGAAGATTTAGAGAAGGTGCAGAGGAGACTTATAGGATTCTGACTGGATTAGAGAGTATGTCTTTTGAGGGTAGGCTGAGTGAGATAGGGATTTAATGATGCCCTCACCTGCATCTCCTCCATTTCCTGCACTTCGGCCTTTACCCCATCCTCCCGTCACCACAACAGGGACCGTGTTCTCCTTGTCCTCACCTACCACCCCACCAGCCTCCAGATCCAGCATATTATCCTCCGCCACTTCTGCCAACTTCAGCAGGACCCCACCACTGAGCACATCTTTCCCTCTGTACCCCTCTCTGCTTTTCGCAGGGATCGTTCCCTCCGCGACTGCCTGGTCCATACGTCCCTCCCCACAGATCTCCCACCTGGTACTTATCCCTGCAAGTGTAAGTGCTGGACTTGTCCCTACACCTTCTCTCTTACCACCATTCAGGGCCCCAAACAGTCCTTCCAGGTGAGGCAACACTTCACTTGTGAGTCTGTTGGGGTCATCTATTGCATCCGGTCCTCCCGGTGTGGCCTCCTCTACATCAGCAAGACCTGACACAGATGGGGGGACTGCTTCATGGAGCACCTCCACCCCGTCCACCACAACAGACAGGATTTCCTAGTTGCCACCCACTTCAACTCTGCTTCACATTCCCATTCGGATATGTCCATACATGGCCTCCTCTACTGCCATGATGAGGTCAAACTCAGGTTGGAGGAGCAACACCTCGTATACCTTCTGGGTAGTTTCCAGCCCCTTGGTGTGAACATCAAATTCTCCAACTTCCGGAAATTCCCTCCCTCTCCCTTCCACCATCCCACTTTCACTCTGCCTCCTCTTCTAGCTGCCTATCACCTCTCTCATGATTCTGTCTTCTTCTACTACCCATAGTGCTTTCCCCTTACATTCCTTCTTCACTTCTCCTGCCTATCCCTCCCTGCTTCCCCTCTGCCACCCCTTGATCTTTCCTCTGATTGGTTTTTCACCTGGCACCTTCCACCCTCCACCACCTTCATTATACGGCCCCTGCCCCCTCCTTCAGTCCTGACGAAGGGTCTCGGTCCGAAAACGGACGTTGCCCAACCTGCTGAGTTCATCCAGCTTTTGTACATGTTGAGATAGGGATTTTTCCTCTCTGGAGCAATGGAGGATGAGAGGTGTACAAGATTTTGTGAGGCATAGAGTAGACAGCTAGCAACTTTTTTCTAGGATGACTTTGGCCAGTACTAGAGAACATATACTTAAAGAGAAAGTTTAGGGGAGATGTCAGAGGTTTTTTTTTTTAAAAACCAGAGTGGTAAGGGGCTGGAACATTTCCAAGGTGGTGGTAGAGGCTGATAAAACTGGAACATTGAAAAGACTCTTAGACAGGCACATGGGTAGGTAAAATGGAGGGTGATGAGCTGTGGAGGAGGGAAGGGTTAGACTGATCTTGGAGTAGGTTTATAAGAGCATAAGATATAGGAGCAGAAGTAGGCCATTCGGCCCATCAAGTCTGCTCTGTCATTCAATCATGGACTAATCCAATTCTTCCAGTCAACCCACTCCCCTGCCTTCTCCCCATACCCTTTGATGCCCTAGCTAATCAAGAACTTGTGTATCTCTGCCTTAAATACACCCAATGACTTGGCCTCCACAGCCGCTCATGGCAACAAATTCCACAGATTTACCACCCTCTGACTAGAGTAATTTCACTGCATCTCTGTTCTAAATGGACATCCTTCAATCCTGAAGTCTTGCCATCTTGTCCTAGACTCCTCTACCATGGGAAATAACTTTGCCATATCTAATCTGTTCAGGCCTATTAACATTCAAAATGTTTCTATGAGAACCCCCCCCCCCCCCGCTTATTCTCCTGAACTCCAGGGAAAAGCGGCCAAACATTCCCCATACAGTAGCCTGTTTATTCCTGGAATCATTCTCGTGAATCTTCTCTGAACCCTCTCCAATGTCAGTATATCCTTTCTAAAATAAGGAGCCCAGAACTGCACCCAATACTCCAAGTGTGGTCTCATGAGTGCCTTATAGAGCCTCAACATCACGTCCCTGCTCTTATATTCTATACCTCTAGAAATGAATGCCAACATTGCATTCACCTTCTTTGCAACTGACTCAACCTGGAGGTTAACCTGTAGGGTATCCTGCACAAGGACTCCCAACTCCCTTTGCTTTTTTACATTTTGAATTCTCTCCCCATCTAAATAATAGTCTGCCCGTTTATTTCTTCCACCAAAGTGCATGACCGTATACTTTCCAACATTGTATTTCATTAGCCACTTCTTTGCCCATTCCCCTAGCCTATCTAAGTCTCTCTACAGGCTCTCTGTTTCCTCAACACTACCTGCTCCTCCACCTATCTCTGTATCATCGGCAAATTTAACCAAAATTCCATTTATCCCATAGTCCAAGTCATTGACATAAGTCATAAAAAGCAGCAGTCCCAACACTAACTGCTGTGGAACTCCATGGGATAATCAGAAACCAGCCAGAATAGGATCCCTTTATTCCCACTCTCTGTTTTTTGCCGATCAGCCAATGCTCCACGTATGCTAGTAACTCCCCTGTAATTCCATGGGATGTTATTTTGCTAAGCAGTCTCATGGCAGCACCCTGACAAAGGCCTTCTGAAAATCAGGTACACCTCATCTACTGCATCTCCTTTGTCTACCCTGCTTGTAATTTCCTCCAAAAATTGCAGTAGGTTAGTAGTCAGGCAGGATTTCCCTTCCAGGAAACCATGCTGGCTTTGGCCTATCTTGTCATGTGCCTCCAGGTACTTCGTAATTTCATCTCTGACAATCAATTCTGATAACCTCCCAACCACTGATGTCAGGCTAACAGGTCTATAGTTTCCTTTCTGCTGCCTCCCACCCTTCTTAAATATATTCTTATATAGATCAGTACAGTATTGTGGGCCGAGTGGACTACTGTGCTGAAATGTTCTATATTCTATATTTCTACCTCTTTTCAGTTCTCTTTCTCACCCTTTCTGTCACCTCTAAAATCTTTTTGAAAGTCTGTAATCTCCTCAATTCAACCATTTGGTTTTACTGTGGTCCACGTTCTAACCTCTCTCCCCTCTCCTGTGGTTGAATAATTTTCTGTCTTTCCCTCTTGGATTTATCTCTCATGGAGTCCAACGGTCTTGGGAGTGAAATGATCTCCCACACCCACCGGACCTCCAAAGTCCTCTGCTGGTTTTTATATAAATCTTCAGACTTGAATTTTAAATAATCCTTTTTTGGATTACAGCCTTTAATAGACATTTGGGCAGGAAAAGATAAAGATTAGTTTTTATTTGTCACGTGTACATTAAAACATACAGTGAAATAGTTGTTTACATCAGTGACCAACACATTCCAAGGATGTGCTGGATGTCCAAGGACGAGATTTTCACTGTATATCAGTACATGTGACAATATGTAAACCAGTACAATGTAATACATTGCCCTTTGGCTGAAGAAGTTCCTCCTCATCTGTGTTCAAAAGGGATATCCCTCTATTCTGAGGCTCTGCCCTCTGGTTCTGGAGCACCCGCCACCCACTATTGGAAACATCCTCTCCCTATCCACTCATTCTAGGCCTTCCATTTTCAGTGAGATTCTTCCCCCCCCCCCCCCATTCATCTAAACCAGCAAGCACAGACCCAGAGCCATCAAACACCCCTTATGAATTAACCCTTTCATTCCTGGGATCATTCTCATAAACCTCATCTGGACCCTCTCTAGTGCCAGATCTGGAGAGTTTGCTGGCGACACAAAGGAGAGTGGCAGGGAATACCATTCCCTGACTAAAGAAATTCAGCCTCATCTCATTTCTAAATGGACTCAGATCCTAGACTGTCCTAATACTGAGAAGATTTTCCTGATACAGGAAACATTCTCTGCACATCCACTCTAACTAGGGCCGAGATAGAGTGGAACATTGAAAAGACTCTTAGAGAGGTACTTGGGTAAGTAAAATGAAGGATCATGAGCTGTGGAGGAGAGAAAGGTTAGATTGATATTGGAGTAGGATGTTTTCAATATTAAATATATGAAAGATCTATATTCTAGGCCTTTAGGTATCCAATAGTTTTCACCCTCATCCCTTTGAAGCAGTTTGACTTCATTTAAATCTGTGCAGCTTAATGTTTGCATAAGTTCTAGAGGTCCTTGGGTTTACTGGGTTTCTGTGTCTTTTAAGAGTAAGGAAACGTCAGGTGCTGAATTGTTCTGATCTCTCCACAGGACAAGCAAGGAATTCCATGGTGGTTGGGACTGAGTTACAAAGGGATTTTCCAGTACGATTATCACGATAAAGTGAAACCCAGAAAGGTAAGAGGTGCAAGTGCTGTACATCTGGTATGTGTATGTGTGTCCTATTACCGAGTGTTAACAGAACAGCTGGAACTGCCTGGTAATGTGGGCTGGGAAGTGTCCTGGAGCAGCAGGAGATCACTGTGAGTTTACTTCCGAGCCAAGGGTTCAGAAATAGGGCAAACACCTGAAGTGATATTTAAACATGCTTAAGACTTAATTGCGACATTTTAAAAATCAATTATTTTGTGTTTCAAGAGTATTTCACCTGATGGTTTTCTACATTTGTCTGGATCTGGATCTCCCAGGTGGTAGAGGTTACTGATTTGGAAGGACACCTGGGTAAAGTGAAGTTTCTGTCTGCTGAAGGTGAAGGGAAGGGATGCTTACGGTGACTGATGGGTTTCCAGTCAAGTGGGTGGCTTTGTTTTGAATAGAAAGTTCTCTTTCTGTGATGTACTGGTGTCAGTCTTCTTGAGTATTGGTGGCACCCCATTCATCCAGGAAGTGGAGATTTCAGAGAAGGATCTGAAGAGGTTCGCCAGGATGCCAAGTGGATTAGGGAGTATTCACAGTCAGGCAATTGGGCAAACTGCATCGGAGGCTGAGGAGATACATAAAATGACAAAAGGCATTAGGTAGAGTAGTCAGTCTTGTCCCCGGGGTAGAAATGTCATATGCTAGAGAACATAAATTTAAGGTGAGAGAGGGAATGTACAGGCATGTTATTGATCAGAGAGTATTGGGTGCCTGGAGTACTGGTTGAAGCAGACGTGACAGTGGCGTTTTAAGAGGCTGTTAGGCATGTCAATATGCAGGGACTGGAAGGTGGATACAGATCCTTCACAGGCAGAAAGGATTTGTCTAATTTGATAGTGCACTTTGCCCTGACATTGTGAGCTGAAGGGCCTGTACTTGTGCTGTGCTGTTCTATGTTTTATATTGAGTCCATAATAGAATCAGTGGAAGACTTCACCAACTTGGGTGTTCAAACACAAAAAGAAAGAAGAAAGAATAATTAATTAATTGATTGAGTGATTGATTGATTGATTAACTAACTAACAAACAAACAAGCAATAAATATTGAGAACATGAGATGAAGAGTCCTTAAAGTGAACCCAGAGGTTATGGGAACATTTCAATGATCAGGCAAGCAAAGTTGAGTGAAGTTATCCCCTTTGGTTCAAGAGCCTGATGGTTGAGGGGTAAAAACTGTTCCTGAACCTAGTGGTGTAAGTCTTGAGGCTCCTGTACCATCTTCCTGATGGCAGCAGCGAGAAGAGAGCATGACCTAGGTGGTGGGGGTTCCTGATGATGCATGCTGCTTTCCTGTGACAACGTTCCTTGCAGATGTGCTCAGTGATGGGGACGGTTTTATTTGTGATGGACTGGGTCATGTCCACAACTTTTTGTAGGATATTCCATTCAAAGACATTGGTGTTTCTATAGCAGGTGTAATGCAACCAGTCGATATACTCTCCAATACACATCTGTAGAAGAGTGTCAAAGTTTTAGATGTCAAAGAGGTTCCTCAGATAAACAGAGAGTATTTCATCCTGCTGCTGACATGTGCCTTGTAGACAGTGGAAAGGCTTTGGGGTGTACGCCACTCACTGAAGGTGCACTGCCTCTGACCTGCTGAAGTAGATCCTGATGCATATTTATTTATCACATGTACATCGAAACATGCGGCGAAAAGTGTTGCTTGTGTTAACAACCAGCACACTCAAGTATGTGCTGGCGGCAGCCCATAAATATTGCGCACATGCCAACATAGCATGCTCACCGTATATGGGATAACGACACAGAACACAACAAACAACTAAACAACAACAAAACAGCCACATCTCCTGCCTTCCACACACTCACCCACATACACAGTCCGCCAGCCCCAGGACAAGCTGTCTTCAGTCTCCAGCCTCCAGTGGACTCGTAGTTGCAGACGTTAGGACCAGCAGACTCGGGGCTTTGTCCATTGGGCTACAACTTCCAATCACCATTTGGGCTTTGATCTTGTAGTCACACTATTTATGTGCAGGAGAACATCCGCAGATGCCAGAATCTAAAGCAACATGCACACAGAGTGCTGAAGGAACTCAACAGCATTAATGGAAAAGAGTAAACAGTCAGCGTTTTGGGCCGGGACCTTTCCTCCTGCATTCTGTGTTTTACATGATTGGCGCAGTTGTGTGTTTAATCAGCTGTGACTCGGTAGGATGTTGATAGTGGGAATATTGATGACAGCAATGCTGTTAATGTCAAGGGAAGGAGATTAGACACCCTTGTGTAAGATGGTCTGGCCTTTTTGTAGTATAAGCATTGCTAACCACTAATTAGCCCACATTGTCTCTGTCTTGCATCATACAGACACTGTCTGCTTCATACAGTCACCATCTGCTTCATTGGTTCGTAGTCCCATTCATTTGGGTGGCCTGGTAGCATAGTAGCTAATGTAAAGCTTTACAGTACCAGTGATCACCAACCAGGGTTCAATTCCCACCACTGCCTATAAGGAATTTGGCCATTCTCCCTGCGACCGCATGGGTTTCCTCCCACATTCCAAAGATGTACTGTGTGTTAGTGTTAGTAAGTTATGGCAAGTTGGCAGCACCTCTGGGCTGTCCCCATCTCCTCTCTCTCTCCCCCCCCCACCCCCCAGCACATCCTTGGACTGTGTTGGTCGTTGATGTAAAACATTGAATTTCACGTGGCATTTCGGTGTACACGTGACAATTTAATCTTTAATCTCTGTCGAGAAGTTGGAAATGAAGTGTGACATTTGAACCAGTCTTTATTTCGTGCTCAGAGTATTGGTCAGAAGTGATTCCATGCCGGCGTGCGGAAGTTCTTTATTGTAACTGCTGTTTGATGACTTCACCGTTGCTGGAAGCCAGGGATTTCACTGAATGAATGCCTGAAACAGTGATGTGGAGAGCAGTGGAATTTTAACTCAGACAAGTGCAAAGCAATGTATTTGGAAAGTTAAACCAGGACAAGGCACCCCACTGTGGTGGCTACTAGTTGTTGCTTGAGCCCCCTCCCCACTCCCCAAATTCCTTATTATGAGCTGAACGGAAATCCCACAGCAGCCAGTGTGGGATTTGAACTCGGGCTCTCCGGTTGCTTCTCTGGGTCGCTGGATTACTATTGTGGTTAAATGAACTCTTGTGTTAGATTTGTAACCTTGCCCTAGCTCTGGCTGTGGTTAACTCACTGGTATTATTTGTATGTGTTGTACTCAGTGCAGCCAGAGAATCCGACAGGCAGGTTGGTTTCTTCCCATTCATTTGCAGATCATCTCCCAAAACACTTGGCAAAGACCCATGCACCGAGTGCTAAAAATAGACCTGGGGATTTTAATCTGCTTCCTCAGATTTGGACAGGATATGGTGCCGCTCACCTCTGGCTGAATTATCCGTCCTCACGGGAGGTTCTATTATCTTGAGTGGTGCAGATGTTAATGAACGGCAAGCCGGCCAGGAAATTGTTGCTTAGTCATTGTGGTCTCATCTGTTCGATTGTCTTTGAATTATATTTTCGGCAGAACACACTGATGTTAATCTGCTTCAGACTGAGTCACCCAACTAACTGGGACCAGGTTATTGCACGGAGATGGTAATTACTGGAAGCTTGCTGCACTGTAAGGTCATTAGTAGTCTGCAGATACAGAGAAGGGAATTGGAAATCCAGAGGACTAGGCAGCATAATAGTTTGTCACAGACTAGATGGGTTGAAGGGCCTGTTTCTGTGCTCTATGACTCTCGTGTCAGTGAAAGCGTGTGGAGGGCAATTCTGGTCACTTCGTTCTAGTAAAGAATGTGGTCACCTCAAGAAGGCAATGTAGAGAATGCTAAATTTGAGGGCATTCATCCACAAGATCCTACAGAGGATAGTAAAACCCGCTGAGAGGATCACCATGGATTCCCTTCCCCTCCCACCCATTTGTGACCTTTACCAGAGGCGTTGTATTTACTTATTTATAATCCTATTTTGGTTTATGTGTTCTGTATGGTATATGTATTATGGATACAGTGTAGAATATTTGGTTGTATATATGTACAAATGGCAGGGCCCCAGGCAATCTTTCCACTTGAGGCAACACTTCACCTGTGAATCTGCAGGGGATGTCTTTAGTGCCCAGTGCTCCCAATGCAGCCTCCTCCACATTGGTGAGACCCTTCGTAAATTGGGGGACCACCTTGTCGAGCACCTCCGCTCCATCTGCCAGAAGTGGAACTTCCCGGTGGCCAATTCCCATTCCTACTCCCGTTCCAACTTGACAGTCCATGACCTTCCGTCAGGATGAAAGAGCAACATCAACCTTGATGGCATGAATATTGATTTCTCTTTCCGGTATATAAAAAAATTCCCTACCCCTCCTCCTCCCCGCTTCTTCTATTCCCCATTGGTCTCTTACGTCTTCTCACTTGCCTATCACCTCCCCCTGGGTTCCTTCCTCCTATCGTCCAATCTCCTCTCTATCAGGTTCCTCCTTTTCCAGCCTTTTACCTTTCCCACCCACCTGGCTTCACCTATCACTTTCCAGCTAGCCTCCTTCCCCTCCCCCCACCATTTTATTCTGGCATCTTTCCCCCTTCCTTTCCAGTCCTGTAGAAGGATCTCCGCCCGAAACATCAACTGATTATTCATTTCCATAGATGCTAACTGACTAGCAGAGTTCCTGCAGCATTTTGTGTGTGTTGCTTTTGGACTTCGGAAAGTCTACAGACTTTCTTGTGTTTATTCTGTTATTGGAATGCTTTTGAAATTGTTTTATTACTGTCACATGTACCAAGTACAGTGAAAACTGTCCCAGTCTAGCCACAGCAATTAACCAACAACAGAAGTGAGGCTGTGTTTAGAGCTTTCTGCTCAGCGACAGATGGGGTGGTTTGAGTATCTCTCAGAAACTGCTGATCTTCTGAGATTTTCACGCACAAAGTTGTCTTTTTGTCTCTTTGTCTTACAAAGAGTTTACAGAGTATGGTGCAAGGAACAAAAAACATCCAGTGAGTGACAGTTCAGTGGGCAAAAACGCCTTGTTAATGAGAGAGGTCAGAGGAGAATGACCAAACTGGTTCAAGCTAAGAGGAAGGCAACAGTAACTCAAATAGCTACACATTACAACAGTGTGTGCAGAAGAGTGTTTCAACACAGAACATGTCGAACCTTGAAGTGGATGGGCTGCAGCAGCAGCAGAAGACTGTATGGTCACTGTATTAGGTACCGGAGATAGCTAATAAAGTGGTCTCTGCATGTATTGGCTCTTAAGTGGGGACACAAGCATAACAACAAGCTTTGTTGTTGGGGAATGAGTTTAACCAATGCACTATAAGCAGCTGGTGTTAGATGCAAGGAGCACTGTGTGGCCTTCCTAGCATCGCATTCTACTGACATCAGTGATCTTATACAGAAAGGTTAAGTGAGCTAGGACCTTTCTCTTTGGAGCAAAGGTAGATGAGAGGTGACTTAATAGGGGTGTACAAGAGGATAAAAGGCATAGATAGAGTGGCAGCCAGAAACTTTTTCTGAGGGCAGAACTGGCTAATATGAGAGGGTTGTAATTTTTAAGGTAGTTGGAGGAAAGCATAGGGAGGATTTCAGAGATGGCTTTCTCACACAGAGAGTGATGGATGTGTGGAACGCCCTGCCGGGGTGGTGGTGGAGATATTTAAGAAACTATTAGATAGGCTCATGGATGAAAGAAAAATGGAGGTCTATGGGGGAAGGGACAAGTTAGATCAATCTTAGAGTAGGTTAAAAGGTCAGCAGAACATCGTGGGCCGGAGGTTCTATACTGTGTTATACTGGTCTATGTTCTGTGTTCGGACTTAGTATCAGGAAGGAAGTGTGTTACTCTGGTAACTCCCAAAGCATTATTGACCCTGTGATATTTAATTCCTTCCTTGGGGACTAGCCCCGAACCCTGCTGGAGCCCAGTCTGGCTCAGTCCACAACTTTGACAATGTTTGCAGCATCAATCCTTTGGGGGGGGGGGGGCGGGGGGAACAAGTCAATGTCCCTGCCAAGGGAAACATCTTGGATCCATTACTGTGTCTGGTTCCTGGAGAAAGCGAACCAGGGCTGTGAGCATTTGACATGCGATCTGCAAACAGGAAGGCAGAGCAGTCCTCCGAGAATGAGGATGTGTGCACTTAGGGGACCAAGTTTTTCGATGGGGCGGGGAGTTGGGAGGAGCAACAGATAAACTTGGCTAGTGGTTTGGGTGCAGCAGGAATTAATGAACTCCACAGCACTCTGGAGAGCACTGAGGCAGCAGTTCAACCTGATTTTTTTTCAGCTGTTACTTTGGGCCTCTGTAGCTGCTCTGTAATACCTCCTGAGTGAAGTACTGGTGAGAGCTCGACACACGGCAAATGACCAACTACTGGAGGGCCTCCCCGCGTCAGGCAGACTCCGTGCAGAGAGCTTTTTGATGTTTTGGATCAAGACCCTGTGCCCAGTCCCAAACTATCGACAATCCCTCTGTCTGCACAGATGCTGCTGGTCCCACTGAGTTTTAAACCAAATTTGAATTTGCGTTCATCTGAACGGGTGCAGTGAAAAACTTAATTGCAGCAGCATCACTGGCACAAAGAATCAGAGACATGACCTGCACGTGTAGGACATCAAACATAGAACAGTACAGGTGCTTTGGCCCACAACGTTCTGCCAACCTTTGAACCTACACTAAAATCAATCTAACCCTTCCCTCCTACATAGCCCGCCATTTCCTATCTTCCATGTGCTTACCTAAAAGTCTCTTAAATGTCCCTAATGTATCTGCCTCTACCACCACCCTGGCAGGTGTTGTTTCCACACATCACCCTATATAAAAAATAAATAAATATACCTCCTAAACGAAATACTGGTGATATCTTCCTTATACGTTTATCCTTAATCTTAAAATTATAACCTTATCAATTATCCCATTTATAATAACCTTATAAAATTATCCCATAACCTTAAAATTTTGCGCACTCATATTAGCCATTTGAGTCTTGGTGTAAAGGCACTGGTTAGCCACTCTTCCTATATCTCATATAATCTTGTACATTTCTATCAAGTTATCTCTCATTTTCCTTCAACCTGAAGAGAAAAACCCTAGCTCGTTCAACCTATCTTCACAAGACATGTTCTCTAATCCAGGCAGCATCCTGGTAAATCTCCTCTGCACCCTCTCTAAAGCTTCCACATCCTTTCTATAATGAGGCAACCAGCACTGAACACAGAACTGCTCTGTTTTTTATGATCCACCATCCAGAAGAAGGGTATCAGTCCAAACCATCAACAGGCCATTTTCCTCCACAGATGCTGCCTGACCCACTGAGTGTTAGGGCACTGAGGTGTATGGTAGAACAGAGGGATCTGAGCCAAAAAGGCTCAGGATTTCTGATTGAACGTCCAGAGGGAATTCCAAAGCCTGGAGAGGGAGGGAGTTCCTCTGCATCTTGGTTGGAAACTGCTGGCGAATTGTTCTGAGTGTAAGTGCCCTCACCCCCACCATGCTGTACATCACAGCTTAAGGAACCAGCCTCTCACCAGACCATACTTACGTGCAGCATCTGAGTAGAAGGATGCCATTCAGCCTTTCCAGTCTCTGCCAGCTGGCAGAGCAATCCCAAGGTACAGGGCGATATGGCAGAGTAGCAGCAAGCACACGGTTTATAGCACCTCTTTCTATCCCCCTTCCCCCCTCTGTCCCTCTCTCTCCCTCTCCCTTCTTTGTCTATTTCAAACACACACCTTCAACCATCGACATCATGATGAAATGTCACCTTTTGCTTTGCTGCATTGCTCAAGACCTGTTGGCTTGTGTTAGAGGTATTACCGGAATGAAAAGTTGTTGTTGCCAATGGCACTGAATAATGTCCTGTGACAATTCTGTTTAAAGATGACATGGCGTTAAAAATCCGGCAGAAACATTGTTCCCGTTGCTATGGATTCAGTGTTTACTGACATCTGTTGGTTGCCATGTATGCTTTTTAAAACAGTGAAAGGTTGATTACATCATACATGATGTGGAACACATGTTTTGGGAAATTAAGGACATGATCTTAATTTAACGATTACAGCAGGAAACCACACGGTCAAGCAGTGCAGGTCTGCTGCGCTTGAATTTTGCAGCTGGGACCTGTTCTGCGCGATTGTGCAGGGCTGCAAAATCACTGGTCTCATCACAGTGGTGGAACATTTTTGTGTGATAAGGCTGCTGCCTCACACCGCCAGAGACCTAGGTTTGACCCCAAACTAAGAATACTGTCCATGCAGAGTTCGCACATTCTCCCTGTCACCTCTTCAGTTCCCCCACCCCTGGCCTCCAGTTTCCTCCCCACGTCCCAGCGATGCGTCAGATTGAGATTCACTTATTTATCACATGTTCATCGAGACATACAGCAAAATGTGTCATTTGCGTTAACAACCAACGCAGCCCAAGGATGTGCTGGGGGCTGCCCACAGGTGTCCCCACACATTCCGCGGCCATCAGAGCATGCCTACCGTGTTCAGCACCGTAGGTCTGTGGGTTAAAAGCTTGAGAACACCTTCCACCAGGTTCAAAAAGAACTTCTGTCTCACTGTTATCTCTCATGCACTGAAGATGAACTCTTGATCTGATCATTCTTGCATCTTATTGTAGATCTCTGTATCTGTAACTGTATATCCTCCATTCTGCTTTCCCCTTTGTATCTGTGTATGAAATGATCTAACTGGGTGGCAGGCAGGTAAAAGCTTTTCATAAGCACAAGCGATTGTGCATTCCGTTTTGTACGCACTTACTGCCTGGTGCACTGCTTGTATTTAGGGCAGCAATGAAGGTCCTGCATTTCTGGCAAAGTTCAGGGCTTCCTTCATCGTGTCAGTAGTGTCCTTGCGGTTTCCACTACAGCTTGCCATGCAAGTCCCAGATAGAGACTCAGGAATGCCAGCGAACTCTGGTGTAGGACTTTTCACTGCTGTTTCCCTAACAGTTTTGTTTTACCAGCCAGGATTGTTAGCCCTGAGATGAACCCTTGAACCTGGAGGACTGGTGGACCACTCTCATTTATTGATAACAGTGAATTTATCTTATCTGTAACATCCATTCCATTTTATTTCTGTATTTAGAAACATAGAAAACCTACAGCACAATTCAGGCCCTTCAGCCCACAAAGCTGTGCCGAACACGTCCTTACCTGAGAAATTACCTAGGGTTACCCATAGCTCTCTATTTTACTGAGCTCCATGTACCTATCCAGGAGTCTCTTAAAAGACCCTATCATATCTGCCTCCACCACAGTCACCAGCAGCGCATTCCACGCACTCACCACTCTCTGCGTAAAAAAAAAAATACCTCTGACATCTCCTCTGTACCTACTTCCAAGCACCTTAAACCCGTGCCCTCTCATGCTAGCCATTTCAGCCCTGGGAAAAAGCCTCTGACTATCCACATCATCAGTGCCTCTCATCATCTTATACACCTCTATCAGGTCACCTCTCATCCTCTGTCGCTCCAAGGAATAGGTTGGAGTTCACTCAACCTATTCTCCACAATCCAGGCAACATCCTTGTAAATCTCCTCCGCACCCTTTCTATGGTTTCCACATCCTTCCTATTAGTGAGGCGACCAGAACTAAGCACAGTACTCCAATTGGGGTCTGACCAGGGTCGTATATAACTGCAACATTACCTCTCGGCTCCGAAACCCAATCCCGCGATTAATGAAGGCCAATGCACCATATGCTTTCTTAACCACAGAGTCAACCTGCACAGCAACTTTGAGTGTCCTATGGACTCGGACCCCGAGATCCCTCTGGTCCTCCATGCTGCAAAGAGGATTACCATTAATACCATATTCCGCCATCATATTTGACCTACCAAAATGAACTTCCTCACACTTATCTGGGTTGAACTCCATCTGCCACTTCTCAGCCCAGTTTTGCATCCTATCAGTGTCCCGCTGTAACCTCTGACAGCCCTCCACACCATCCACAATACCCCCAACCTTTGTGTCATCAGCAAATTTATTAACCCATCCCTCCACTTCCTCATCCAGGTCGTTTATAAAAATCACGAAAAGAAGGGGTCCCAGAACAGATCCCTGAGGCACATCACTGGTGACCGACCTCCATGCAGAATATGACCTGTTTACAACCACTCTTTGTTTTTTGTGGGCAAGCCAGTTTGGATCCACAAAGCAATGTCCCCTTGGATCCCATGCCTCCTTACTTTCTC
This sequence comes from Hypanus sabinus, assembly GCF_030144855.1. Classification (NCBI taxonomy): domain Eukaryota; kingdom Metazoa; phylum Chordata; class Chondrichthyes; order Myliobatiformes; family Dasyatidae; genus Hypanus; species Hypanus sabinus. The sequence continues at coordinate 31,901,570 of NC_082718.1, forward strand.
AATAAGCCTTGCATGGGGTACCTTGTCACATGCCTTGCTGAAATCCATATACACTGCATCTACTGCTGTACCATCAATGTGTTTGTCACATCCTCAAAAAATTCAATCAGGCTCATCAGGCACGACCTGCCTTGACAAAGCCATGCTGACTATTCCTGATCATATTATGCCTCTCCAAATGTTCATAAATCCTGCCTCTCAGGATCATCTTTCTACCAGTGAAATGTTCCCCATGCCACTGGCTGCAACATAAGCCCAAAGCATGATCGATCCACCCCTGTGCTTAACAGTTGGCGAGGTGTTCTTTTCATGAAATTCTGCATGCTTTTTTCTCCAAACATACCTTTGCTCATTATGGCCAAAAAGTTATATTTTAACTTCATCAATCCACAGGACTTGTTTCCAAAATGCATCAGGCTTGTTTAGATGTTCCTTTGCAAACTTCTGATGCTGAATTTTGTGGTGAGGATGCAGGAAAGGTTTTCTCCTGGTGACTCTTCCATGAAGGTCATATTTGTGCAGGTGTTGCTGCACAGTAGAACAGTGCACCACCACTCCAGAGTCTACTAAATCTTTCTGAAGGTGTTTTGCAGTCAAATGGGGGTTTTGATTTGCCTTTCTAGCAATCCTACGAGCAGTTCTCTCAGAAGGTTTTCTTGGTCTTCCGGACCTCAACTTGACCTCCACCATTCCTGTTAACTACCATTTCTTAATTACATTACAAACTGAGGAAATGGCTACTGAAAATGCTTTGCTATCTTCTTATAGCCTTCTCCTGATTTGTGGGTATCATTTATTTTAATTTTCAGAGTGCTAGGCAGCTGCTTAGAGGAGCCCACAGCTGCTGACTGTTGGGACAAGGTTTGAGGAGTCAGGGTATTTATAAAGCTTTGAAATTTGCATCACCTGACCTTTCCTAACAAAGACTGTGAACAAGCCATAGCCCTAACAAGCTAATTAAGGTCTGAGACCTTGGTAAAAGTTATCTGAGAGCTCAAATCTCTTGGGGTGCCCAAACTTTTGCATGGAGCTCATTTCCTTTTTTTCACTCTAAAATTGTACAAAACAAAAATAATACACTAATCTTGCTTAAAATGTTGAAAAGAATGTTTCATCTTTAACTTTATGACTTTTGGAGATCAGTTCATTGTCTACTCACTTAACTATTCACAGTATCAGAAATTTTGACCACACCCCTGCCATCATCATTCCCAACATCTGTTCCTCCCACCAGATTTACAAACTCGCTCTCAACTCCACATTGACAAGTACAGTACTGTGCAAAAGTCTTAGGCACCCTAGCAATATATATGTGTGGCTAAGCCTTTTGCACAATACTATACACATGCTAAGTAATCTTGAATCGCAAACCTTGAACCCTCTGTGTGAAAAGACCTGCCCCTCCCGTCTTTAAATTTGTCCTGTATCACCTCCAACTTGTGGCCGCTCGTTCTTGATTCCGCAGTCCCGGGGAAAAGATGTGTGTGCATTCACCGTATCTATGCTCCTCAACACTTTATACACCTCTATAAGATATATGGTCATGCACTGTGGTAGAAGAAGTCAAAGTATAGGCTATTTTCTAAATGGCGAGAATTCAACAATCTGAGTTGCAAAGGGATTTGGGAGTCCTTGTGCAGGATTCTCTAAAGGATGATTTTCAGGTTGAGTTGATGGTAAGGAAAGCAAATGCGATGTTAGTATTCATTTCGAGAGGGATAGAATATCAAAGCAGGGATGGAATGTTGAGGCTTTATAAAGCACTAGTGAGTCCTCACTTGGAGTACTGTGAGCAGATTTGGGTCCCTTCTCTAAGATGGGATGTGCTGTATGGCATTGTGATGTGATGGATGGCATTGTAGTGTGTTCAAAGGAGGTTCGCGTAAATGAGTCTGAGCTCAAAAGGTGTATCATCTAAGGAGGGTTTGATAGCTCTGGGCCTATACTCACTGGAATTCAGAAGAATGAGGGGCGAGACCTTTGAAACCTGTCGAATGGTGAAAGACCTCAATAGGGTGGATATAGAGAGGATGTTTCCTATGGTGGAAGAGTCTAAGCAGAGGAAACAGTCTCAGAATAGAGGGGTGTCCTTTTAGAGTGGAAATATGGAGGAATTTCTTTAGCCAAAGAGTGGTGAATCTATGTAATTCATTGCAACAGGTGGCTGTGGAACCCAAGTCATTGGGTATTTTTAAGGTAGAGGTTGATAGATTCTTGAGTAGTCAGGACATGAAGGGATACGGGGAGAAGACAGGAGATTGGGGCTGAAAGAGAAAATGGATCAGCTGTAATGAAATGGCAGGGCAGACTCAGGGCCAAATGGCCTAATTCTGCTCCTATATCTTATGGTCTTATAAGATCACACTTCAGTCTCCTACGCTCTAAATAGCAATGATAGTGTCCTGTAATGTGCTTGCTGTACTCTGTAATCAGACAGAAATGTCAGAATATTTTTAAAATCTCCACCTCCTCTTGCTTGTTCCTTCCATAATATTATCCTTGGAGCCATTTCTGTCTGTCCCAGATTGTTTTCTGAAGACATTTTTTCTCTTTCTTCCCTCCCAGTAAAATTAGTCAGCATGTTCCTTGGCCATCACCCTCTCTCACTGATTTAGTTGCCTCCAGAGGCCTGTACACCATAAAGTATTAAACATTTTCCAACCCGGTGATCGATTCTGCAGACAGGCAAGGTCTGATGAATAAATAAACATCCCTGCATTCAATATGTGAAAAGGTTAAGAGCTGATGGAAACAGGAAAGGGTGTCAATAATGTTGCTTGTTCAGATTTCTTTATTTCTTTTCATTCATTCTTGGGATCTGGACTTTATTAATTTATTGAGATGCAACGTGGAATAGGGTCTTCTGACCCTTCCAGCCGCACCATCCAGCAGTCCCCGATTTAATCCTGCCACTCGGACATGGGAAGAACATACCAGCTCTTTACAGGGAGTGGCTGGAATAGAACCCCTGTCGCTTGTACTGTAAACCGTTGTGCTAACCACTATGCTGCCGTGCTGCCCCAGATGCTGGTGAAGTTAGTATTAACTTCCCCTCCCTCACCGTCCTTGAGAATGTGCTGATGATCACCAGACTGCACAGGGCTGCGGTTGATAAAAGCGCGGCCTCATAGTTCATTTCTGACCTCCGCTGCTGTAGGTGTAGAGTTTGCACATTCTCACTGCAGCTGTGTGACACTCCAGTTTCCGCCCACGCCCCAAAGGTGTACTGTTCCCCTACCTACCTCCGTCCCTTTATTTAAGATATTTACTTACTGCCCGTTACGCCACTGGCGATTAGGGCTGCAGTGAAGGTCCTCCATCTCTGGGGATGTTCAGGGCTTCATTCATCCTGTCAGTAGCCCAGTTTTCAGTAATGTCAGTCGTGCAAATCCTGGCTGGACACTCAGGAACACCATCTTACTCAGATGTAAGAGTCTTCATTTTTTCTGTAACAATATTGTTTGACCAATTAGGGTTGTAGGCCCTGAACTGAAACCCCAAACCTGGAGGACCAGTGAACCACTCTCAGTCTGGCCTCTGCCCTTTGACATATTTGGCCTGGGTGATCCTACCAAGGGTCAAAACAAAGCGTTGACTCCAGCCATCATAGTTTTCCGGGTCTCATTCCGGGGCACGCAAGCCTTCCCCAATGACAAGATCGTGGTCCTCTTGGAGGTTATTTAAGATGAGATAGAAGATCAGATTAGCTGTATTTGTCACATATACATGGAAACATACAGCGAACTGCATTGTTTACGCAACAACCAACACAGTCGGAGGATGTGCTGGGGACTGCCTGCTTCCAACACCAGCATTTATCCTGAGGCCCTCCATCCTCATATCAGATTCCATCATCGTCAGCCCTATGTCACTTCCACCTTTCACCTCCAGCTTCTGACACCATTCCATAAGACATAGGAGCAGAATTAGGCCATTCAGCCCATTGAGTCTTCTCCGCATTCCATCATGGCTGATTTATTATACCTCTCACCTCCATTCTCCTGCCTTCTACCCGTAACTTTTGACGCCACAACTAATCAAGAACTTATCGACCTCCTTTTTAAATATGACCAAAGACTTGGCCACTTCATCCACCTGTGGCAGTGGATTCCACAGATTCACCACTCTCTGGCCAAAGAAATTCCTCCTCATCTCTGTTATAAATGGACATCCCTCTATTCTGAGGCTGTGCTCTCTGGTCTTAGACCCCTCCTCCCCCCACTACTGGAAACAACCTCTCCACATCCACTCTTAACTAGGCCTTTCAATATTCAATAGGTTTGAATGAGATGCCCCCTCATTCTTCTAAACTCCTGTGGGTCCAGGCCCAGAGTCATCAACCGCTGCTCATACCTTACCCATTTTATTTCTGGAATCATTCTCATGAACTTCCTTTGGAGTCTCTCCAATCAGCACCTCTTTTCTTAGATGAGGCATCCAAACTGCTCACAATACCTCAAATGCGGTCTGTCAATGCCTTATAAAACCTTAGCATTCCCACTCTCACCCTCCTTCGCCTGCATCCACCTATCACTTGCCAGCCCTTCCCTGCACCCTTTTATACCTGCTGACTTTGAGTCCTCTTGATCTGAGTCGTTGACTGTCCATTTCCTTCTGCAGAAGCTGCCTGACCCACTGAGTTCCTCCAACACTCTGTGTTTTGTCCTGTACTCAGAGCCCTGGCTGATGAAACCCAGTGTGCCCAGCGCCACCTCCACCACCTTCTCTACCTGTTCTGGGGAACTGGGCGATGATAGTGCCATCTCCTGGTGTGCATCATCACATAGTAGGATGAGGTTTTGAGTTATTGCTTTAGAAAGACAGGATATTCTCTATCAACTCTGTCTATACATCTCGCTGCCTCAGTAAAGCAGCCAGCATAATTGAAGATCCCTCCCAGCCCGGGCATTCTCTCTTCCATCAAAGGTTTATAACTCTGAAAGTCTTTGATTCTCCAGGTAGCCATGAAACCAAGAAAGAAACCCCCATCAACCCCCCAAATCCCTCTTCCTACACAAAAATAAACAAACAAAACAGATCGGGCACATTGCCACCCACCCCCCATTCCTTCCTCCCACACAAGAAAACGAGCAAAGTGGATCAGGCACCTCGACATCAGGCATAAGCTACAACCACCTGACAGTGTGCACCACCAGGCTCAGGAACAGCATCTATCCCACTGTAATACGATGATTAAGCAGTCCCCTAGTGTGATCAGGTTCTCTCTTGACCTCACATTCTCCCCTCGTATTGGTCTTGTACCTTATTGTCTGCCTGCACTGTACTTCCTCTGTAACTGTAACACTTTATTCTGCATTCTGTGCTTGTTCTCCCTTGTACTGCCTCAGTGCACTGATGTGATGAACTGATCTGTATGGACGGCGTGCAGAAGAAATTTTTCATTGAACCTTAGTACCTCGGTTTGTGAAACAAGAATAAACCCAATTACCTATTTAAATATTCTGAAGGCAGAGACTCTCACAATATTCAGTAGATCACTTTAATCAAAGTTGAACATTCAAAGTAAATTTATCATCAAAGTACATATATGTCACCATGTACATCCTACGTTTTCCTGTGGGCATACTCAATAAATCTTGGAACCAGAATAGAATCAATGAAAGACCGCACCCAACAAGATAGACAAACAACCACTGTGCAAAAGACAGCAAAGTGCAAGTATAAAAGAAAATAAATATAATAAATAAATAAATAAACAATAAATATTGAGAACATGAACGGAAAAGTCCTTGAAAGTGAGTCCATAGATTGTGGGAACATTTCAATAATGGGGCAAGTGAAGTTATCCCCTCTGGTTCAGGAGTCTGATGGCTGAGGGGTAATGACTGTTCCTGAACCTCATGGTGTGAGTCCTGAGACTCCTATACCATCTCCCTGATGACAGCAGTGAGAAGAGAGCAAGTCCTGGGTGGTGTGGTCGTGGATGCGACAGCACTCTGTGTAGGTATGCTCAGTGGCGAGGAGGGCCTTACCCATGATTGACTGGGCCATAATCACTGCTTTTTGTAGAATTTTCTGTTGAAGGGTATTAGTGTTTCCATACCAGGCCATGATGCAACCAGTCAATATACTGTCTGCTACATATTTACAGAAGCTTGTCAGAGTTTTAAATCATCAAGCTATCTGCTAGTAATTGGGATTAGTGTAGCTGGGTGGTTCTTGATGGTCATTATGGACCCAGTGGGTTAAAGTGCCTGATATTGTGTGGTATCTGTCAAAGTGAATTTATTATTAAGGTATTTATATGACAGCATATACCAACTTGAAATTCATTTGTACATTTCTAGGAGAGACAAGATTCTACAGAGGCTGGAAATCCAGAACAACACACACAAAATGCTGTTGGAGCTCAGAAGGTCAAGCATTATCTGTGGAAATTAATAAACAGTCTAGATAAGGGGTCTAGGACGGAAACGTTGACTGTTTATTCTCTGCCATAGATGCTGCCTGACCTGCTGAGTTTCTCAGAACTTTGTGTGCATAATCTTTCAACATTGATTCCCACCCCTTCTCTTTTTGTCCATTCCCCATTCTTGCCCCCCTCTTACCCCTTCTCCTCACCTGCCCCTTACCTCCCTCTAGTTCCCCTCCTTTTCCTTCAGCCCTTTACCTATCACTTCCCAACTTCTCCCTTCATCCCCTCTGCCCCACCCACCTGTCTTCTCCCTCACCTGGTCTTACCTATCACTGCCAGCTTGTACTCCTCTCCTTCCCCCAGTTTCTTATTTTTGTTTCTGTCCCCACCTTTCAAGTTCTGATGAAGGGTCTCGGCCCAAAATGTCAACTGTTTATGCCTCTCCATAAATGCTACCTGATCTGCTGTTCCTCTGGCATTTTGTGTGGGTTTTTGCTCAAGTTTTCCAGCGTCTGCAGAGTCTCTTGTGTTTGTATTCATTTTCCTCCATAGATGGTACCTGATTTACTGAGTTCTTACAGCATTTTGTGTATGCTGCTCTCCATTGAGGGCTCTGGAATCAAGAATTCTCCTGTAGCGTAAGTGGTTAGTGCGACATTATTACAGCTCGGGGTGTCAGAGTTCAATCCTGGCAGGAATTCTTTTTTCTCCTCTGGCTTCTGCCTGATGAAGGGTCTCAACCTGAAATGTCGACCACCTGTTCCTCTCCATAGTTGCTGCCTAACCTGCCAGGTCATTCTAGCATGTGGCTTCTGCGTTAATTGATACCTTTCTAATTCGAAGTGAGCTTTTCGTCACTTGCTGTAAAGGTGGGGTGCGGTTACAGCTGGCCGCTGCTTTACACTTGCAATGAATTGGTGACTTTTATTAAAACTGGAAAAGCAAATGTTGGGAATCCACAGTGGGTCGGCAGCAGCTACATAAACACCGATCGTTGCTGCAGCTCCCGCTCACCAAAGCAGCTGGGTACAGCGTTAACCCTTTCCTTCCCCTTCCAGATGCCGGTAGACCTTCTGTGCATTTCTCTGCTACATTCTTGTACTAGTGGAATTACTGTACCACAGACCGCACGGTAGCATATTGGTTGGCGTAATGCCTTACTGTGCCAGCGATCCAGGTTCAATTCCTGCTGCCATCAGTAAGAAGTTTGTAAGTTCTGTCCGTGATTGCGTAGGTTTCTTGAATTTCTTCCCACATTCCAACAATGTACGGGTTTGGGTTAGTGAGTTGTGAGCCTGCTAATGTTGGTACCGGAAGCATGGTGATAGTTGTGGGCTCCCGCAGTGCATCCTCTCACTCTGTTGGCTTTTTATCTTATTTTGCCATGTAGATGTGAGAAATAAATCTCTGGTTAACCAGGAGGAAGCAACAGGTAGGGAGTATCGGACAGATTTAGGTGAGGAGGAGCTGGATAACTGCTATGAGTTTGAACTCCAAGCCACGCAAGATGTGGTAATTTGTCTGTTTCATTAACTAATATAAGCCTCTGCAGAGTCAGTGGCATAGCAGTTAGCGTAAATAATGCTTTACAGCTCCAATTCCCACCGCTGTCTGTCAGCACACTTCCAGTGCCAACATAGCACGCTCACAACTCACTGACCCTAACTGTATGTCTTTGGAATGTGGGAGAAACCTGCAGAGTAACTCCTTCAGAATCGAACCCCGATCTTACCGCAGGCGCTGTGAAGCATGACACGGACCGCTGCGCTATCATGCGGAGTCAAGATCCCAGTGATGAGCGTCCGTCGAAGAACTGAGCTGCAAATGAACGCGAGGGCCCGGTGGATTCTTGCCTCTGCTCGGAAGACACAGAGGGTAGTTCTTGCCCAAACATCTGGCCCTCGCCTGGTGTGTGTGACAGTGTGCAGTTATCCCAGCCTGACGGGTCAGTCTTTTTAACGCTATCCCAGTGGGTGTCAGCTGGAAAACTTCCCAATGCAAACAGCTGACATGTTTGAAATTCCTCACCCTGCCTGTGCAATGTGAAACACTCTTGTTACCGTGGATTAACAGTCCGAAACAAAACAGAAGACTTCAGTCATCCAAATGAACCGAAAGTGAGGGGTGGCGTAGGAGTTAAAGGCTGTGATTTTTTTTTCCTAAGGAATGCTGAGAATCGTTCAGCTGAAACTCTAAAGTGCAGTTTCCTTTTAATTTTTGGCTAATCATATGGTCTCTGAAGAGACCCACCCTTAAAGCTTTCAGTTCTTTGCAGCCAGTAATAGTTAAGCAGGAAGTCGAGATCCCACGAGGGGGCATATGGTCAAATGTCTTCCCGTGTTGAGAGGAGGAAATTATCTCCAGCATTCATCCAGGACTGAGTCACAGGCGGTTCTACTCACAGAACAGAGCACTAAACGTGTTCAGCCTAGGAAAAGTCTGGACTTATAGGAATTGTGTGGAAGCTAGAGAGGGAGAACAGACTACAGGAAGGCACTTATCAGCCGTTTTTTTTAAAGAAAAGAGAAGTTTTTTCAGGAAAACACACCCAAAGTGTTTAGGAACCTGCTCACAGCCCCTTAATGCTGAGTAGGAGAGGAGACAGCCGTGTAACAAACCATGTCCCTGTGTGTGTCCAAGATCCGTTCTTATGTTAAAAGCAGTTGGAATTACAAACACTTTTCATCCCGACTTCTTCTGTCTTGTTAAGATTTTCCAATGGAGGCAATTGGAGAACCTGTACTTCAGAGAGAAGAAATTTTCTGTGGAAGTTCATGATCCCCGCAGGTAAGCTCAAAGTCAATTTATTATCAAAGTACGTATATATAGCATATACTAAAGACAAATTATGCATATTAAAAAAAATGAATACTGAAAGCTTGGTTTGCACAGCATTGAACAAGGTCAGGAGAAGAATGAAACAGATTAAACAGGCTCCTTGCAAAGTCTGGAATATTTGCTGCTTTAATGCAAATGGAAGGCTCTCTCTTGTATCTCATTTTTGTCCTTCTCGTTAAACTTGTAAACTAAACTTCAAGGAAGCATGTAGAATTTTTCCATCAGGCGAAGTATGAATTCTCGGAGCAGGATCACCGCTGCATCTGTAGTAAGGCAGGGATTTGTGTCGCGGCGATAAAACGGCAGTGCTGGTAATCCTATACCCACCAGGGACTGGAAGAGAAAGCATGCTGTAACCTGGCTCTCTCTTTACATTCTCAGGGCCTCTGTAACCAGGAGAACCTTTGGTCACAGTGGAATCGCAGTGCACACATGGTACGCCAGCGCAGCTCTGATTAAGTCGATCTGGGCAATGGCCATTAGCCAGCACCAGTTCTATCTGGACAGGAAGCAAAGCAAAGTAAGTACAAATGAACCTAGATGTTTCGGGTTAAGCGGTTTAACTGCGCTTCACCTTCACGTCCTGGGTACACGACCTCCTAGGGGAGCGGGGAGTGTGCCAAAGTTTGCAGAGGTCTTACAGAGGTTTTGTAATACTGAAGTTGAAAGAGTACAGAGGAAGCTTACAAGGGTGTCGCTGGGACTGGAGGACCTGAATTAGAAGGAAAGATTGAATAGGTTCAAGCTGACAGGAAGTTGCCAGTAACTCAAATAACCACATGTTACAACAGTGGTGTACAGAAGAGCATCTCTGAATGCACAAGATGTCAAACCTTGAAATGGATGGAACCTAAAAGTTTGAGAGATTTGATGGTATTTGAGGGGTATAGATAGGGTAAATCTGAAGTTGGGTGGGTCTGCAAGTAGAGGTCATGGGTTAGTGGTGAAAGATGAAAAATTTAAGGTGGACATGTGAGGAAACTTCTTCACTCAGAGGGTGGTGAAAGTGTGGAATGAGCTGCCAACACAAGTGGTGCTTGTGAGCTTGATTTCAATGTGTAAGACAAGTTTGGATAGGTATGTGGACGATAGTGGTATGGAGGGCTGTGATCCGGGTGCAGGTCATTGGGAGTAGACAGCTTAAATGTTTTGGCATGAACTAGATGGGTAGAAGAGCCTGTTTCTGTGCTGTACTTCTCTATTACTCTATGACTCTAAGGTAATTAGAATCAGAAACAGGTTTATTATCACTGACACAATGTGAAATTTGTGGTGTTTTGTATCAGCTGTACCATGCAAGACATTAAAAATTACTGTAAGTTGCAAATATACGCTCAGTGGCCACTTTATTAGGTACCTCCTAGTATGTTTTAAAAAAACCTGGAGAGGGATGGGCTTCACCAGGTTTCAGATGCCCAAGACACGCCATACGATGAGCAATCACCAAAAAGATCGATGCAAAAAGCTTGTCATGACGGTAACCAGGAGTTACAGGCGCGCACACACGCACACTGTTTGTGATCTTCTGCTGCTGTAGCCCATCCACTTCAAGATTCGATGTGTCGTGCATTCTTCTGTTGTAACGTATGGTTATTTGAGTTACTGTCACCTTCCTGTCAGCTTGAACCAGTCTGGCCATTCTCCTCTCACCTCTCTCATTAACAAGGTGTTTTCTCCCACAGAACTGCTGCTCACTGGATTTTGTTTATGTTTATCACACCATTGTCTGTAATCTCTAGAGATCTGTGCGTGAAAATCCCAGAAGATGAGCAGTTTCTAAAATATTCTCACATCAGCCGGTCTGGCACCAACAGTCATTTCACAGTCTGAGTCACTTCGATCACATTTCTTCCCCATTCTGATGTTTAGTATGAACAACAACCAAACCTCTTGTCCATATATGTATCCTTTAATGCATTGAGTTGCTGCCACTTGATTGGCCATTAAGATATTTGCATTAATGAGCAGGTGTACATAATAATGTGGCCACTGAATTTATTTATTTATTGAGATTCAGCACAGAGTAAACTCTTCCAGCCCTTTGAGTCGAGCTGCGTAGAAATCTCCCTATTTAACCCTAGCCTAATCACCAGTAATTTACAGTGATGTAGTAACCTACTAAATGGTACATCTTTAGACTGTGAGAGGTAACCAGAGCACCCAGAGGAAACCCATGCGGTCATGGGGAAAAGGTACAAACTCCTTACAGACAATGGGGGTTGCTAGTACTGTAAAGTGTTGTGCTAACCACTACACTGCTGTGCCGTCCCATGAATGTAAATGAATAGAGCAAGAGAAGCAGAACAAGGTAGTATACATAGATTCTGGGCATTTAAGAATCAGAATCAGGCTTGCTAATAGTGATACAGTATGTGTTGAAAATTTGTTGTTTTGTGGCAGTAGTACAGGGCAAGAAAATTACAGAAGTTTCAGAAATAAATGAATAGTGTTTAAGAGGGGTAATGAGGCAGTGTCGTTGGTCAGTGATGGAAGAGGGGAAGAAGCTGTTCCTAAAATCTTGAGTGTAGGTCTTCAGGGTCATATACCTCCTCCCTGATGGTGGTACAGTCTGCCCTTCTTTTCCACGGATTCCGCATGCGCGGATTCAACCAACCATGGATCGGGAAAACCCAGAAGTTCTCTCTCCAGCACTGGTTATTTGAGCATGTACAGACTATTTTTTCTTGTCATTATTCCCTAAACAATACAGTACAACATTGTATTAGGTATTATAAGTAATTTAGAAATAACTTAAAAGTACAGGCAGTCCCCGTGTTGTGAAAAAATTCCATTCCTGAGTCCATCTTTAAGTCGGATTTGAAGTCGGAACAGGTACATCAGATATTATTTAGCGTCAGTTAGCCAAACGTTTTTCTTAGTATATAGTACATATTTTACCTTTCTATGCATATAAAACACTTAAGAAACATATGTATTTCAATAATTAAACCACTGCGTTGCCTAGTAATAATTGTAGCTTTCATCAGGGCAGAGCCTTTCAAATGCTCCATTAAAATTTTTCTGATCGTTGACGGACTGTGGCCTAATGTTTTTCCAATGACTGATGGCGTTTTACCTCTTTCCGATCGCTTTATCAATTCCACCTTATTTTCAATCGCGATCGTGATTATTTTCGTGACCAGAAACACCACGGATTCAGATCTGCACCGCCAGGTCCTAATGTCCACCGCACGGAGACATGTTAAATAAAGTCCAGGGTTCCACTGTGTCCTGAAGACCACTGCACTGATTCAGGTTAAATAAGGGACTTGAGCATCCACGTTTTTTGGTACCCGTGGGGGGTCTCGGAACCAATCCCCCGCGGATAAGGAGGGCTGACTGTAATGAGAAGGGGCAGGTACTGGATGGTGAGGGCCCTTAGTGATGGGTGCTGCCTTCTTGAGGCATTGCCTTTTGAAGATGTCCTTGATGATGGCGAGGTTTGTGGCAGTAATGGAGCTGGTAGAGTCTCTTACGATCTTGTGCCTCCATAGTAGATGTTGATACAACCAGTCAGAATACTCTCCATGGTACATCTGTAGAAATTTGCAAGGCTTTGTGACCAAAAAGACAAAATAAAGTTCAAAGTACATTAATTATCAAAGTATGTATACTGTATACAGCCATGAGATTCATCTTACAGGCAGCCACAAAGCAAAGAAACCCAATAGAACCCACTAAAACTAAATAAGGCTGGCCAACACCCAATGTGTGTGTGGGGGGGGGGAGGGGGGGAAACAAATTGTAAACAAAAGTAAACGAATAACATTTAGAACTGAAATTCACAAAAGTGAGTCCACAGCCAGTCATCACTGTAGCCAATTTAAAGCCAAGTAGAAAATTAACAAGAAAAAGTAGAAATTAAATCAAAGCACTGAACCCGAATCAGGACAGCAGAGTTCAGGCCAGTTGTCCCACAATATTGTGCTGACCTTTTAACTTACTCTAGAATCAGCCTATCTTTTCCCTCCTACACAGCCAATGATGCTGCATTTTTCTTTCATCCATGGGCCTATGTAAGAGTCTCTAAACATCATAAGACATAGGAGCACAATTCGTCTATTGACCCCATTGAGTTTGCTTTGCCATTCAATCATGGCTGATTTGATTTCCATTTCAAACCAATTCTCTTACCTTTTCACCATAGCCTTTGCCGCCCTTACAGATTTGTGACCATCTGGCTAAATAAACCTCCCGTTCCCTGTTTAAAAGGGATGTCTTTCTATTTTGAGGCTGTGCCCTCTGGACCTAGACACCTATTATTGGAAACATCCGCTCCATGTCCACTTTATCTAGGCCTTTCAATATTTGGTAGGTTTCAATGAGATTCCCCCCCCCCCCCCCCACAATTCTTCTAAACTCAATTCCAGTTGGTACAGAGCTTTCTGGCTTTTTTTCCTGCAGGTGTACAGGATCAATGAACAACACACCATGCGAATGCAGATATGAATAAATAGCAATAAATAACAGCATGAATTAGTAAAGAGTCTTTAAAGTGAGACCATTGGTTATGGGTGCACCAGAAACAGAATGAGTGTAGTTATCCCCTTTGTTCAAGTGCTTGATGGTTGACGGGTAATAACACCTCCTGAACCTGGGTGTGGGACTTAAGTCTACTGTGCTTCCAGCCCGACGGTAGTAGCGAGAACAGAGCCAGGCCTGGATGGTGGGTCCTTTCTTGTGGCTGATGGATGCTGCTTTCTTGTGGCAGTGCTCCTTGCAAATGTGCTCAGCGCTGGGGAGGGTCTGCCTGTGATGGACTGGTCTGTGCCCATCACTTTCTGATTGCCTGTTGGTTTTACATTAAGTCTCTACACATAAGAGATATTTAAAATGGATTTTTTTTTAATCAATTATGCTCTTGTTTGCACTGTTGTAACTATGTGGTTTTGTGCAGGTCTTGTAGCTTTAGTTTTTTGGTTTGTTGGGTGCTAGAGTTGGTCTCCTGACTTGGTGTGTTTGGGTAGTCTTGCTTTGTCTGGTGGGTTCGGAGCTCCTTTCTGGGGAACGGGCTAAGATGGTAATGCGATATTAATACGCAGCAGCCTCTCTGGACTCTGGATTGCCAAACGTTATGTGGATTTTCTGGTGTAATCTGTTTTGTCATGTGCTTTTGTGATATCATTCTGGAGGAACGTTGTCTCATTTTTTAACTGCATTACATTTGTGGTTTTTAAATAACAATAAACTGAAACTGAACTGAACAGATTTTTTCCTTCTATTTTTTCCAGTTTTGAGAAAGTGAGATCCCAATGATAACTTTGTTCAAGTTTTATTTGTCACTTAACCATACACAAATACCCATGAATACACCCAAAGAAAACAGTGTTACTCTGGGGTCAAGGTGTAAAGCACAATACCAACAGTAATACACAGTACAAGGTACATATAAGACAACAGTAAACGTACAGTCACACAAAAGTATTAACGTATCGCAAGTCCCTGAGTCCGTGAATGTTGTCGACAAGAGCAAGCCTGCAGCAGTCTGCAGATGAATGCAGTCCAGTTTGTTTTCCCCTGAGTGAACGCTGGAGGGCAGCACTGATGCCAGCATGTTACACTGCATGTGCTCAATGCTAAGGAGGGCTTTTTCTGTGATGTCCATCAGTTCCTGTGGACTTTACTGTTTCTGGGAATTGGCATTTCCATAGCAGACTTTAATGCAATCAGTCAAAACATCGAATTTCAGATTATATGTCGGAGATGATAATTCTGATTCTGCTTGTTCTCCCCCCCCCCCCCCCAACCCCTCAGTCAAAAATCCACGCTGCCAGGAGCCTGAGTGAAATTGCCATCGACCTGACTGAAACGGGGACTCTGAAGACATCCAAGTTGGCCAACATGGGAAGCAAAGGGAAGATCATCAGCGGGAGTAGTGGCAGTCTCCTCTCCTCAGGTAGGACACTGTGCAGGGTTGTTATTCAGCAAGGTCTCCACTCTTAAAGGATTGTTTTATTCAACTGGGATGTTAACTGGTCTTGTCTAGTCTGGAGTTCGAGGCCTGGGGGTGTGAGCAAGTGGGTGGGAAGGATGGGAAAGAGGTTTGTTTTGCAGTTGCTCTCTTGTTTCGTCTTGGCTCTTTGTGTTGTTCTGCTAAATGTGGTTGACATGCTATGGTGGCGCTGGAATGTGTGGTGACCCTTGGAGCAGCTCCCACGCAAAGGACACCTTTCACTGTATATTTCAATGTACGTGTGATAAAAAAAAACTGAATCTGAAGTTGATAATGTGTTGTCCTTCTTTAACCAGGGGATTGAGTCCAAGAGCCATGAGATAATGTTGCAGCTCTACAAAACTCTGATCAAACTTTGAACTTTGATTATACTGTACATGAAGTCTTGTGGTCAGTTCTGGTCACCTCATTATAGGAACGATGTGGAAGCTTTAGAGGGGTGCAGAGGAGATTTACCAGGATGCTGCCTGGATCAGAGAGCACGTCTTATGAGCTAGGGCTTTTCTCTTTGAAGTAAAGAAGGATGAGAGGTGACTTGATAGAGGTGTGTAAGATAATAAGAGACATGACAGAGTGGATATCCTGTGTCTTTTCCTCAGGGTGGAAATGGCCAGTGCAAGAGGGCTGCCCCCTCCACATCCTTGGGTGTGCAGGTTGTTCATGCGAATGATACATTCCACTGTATATTTCAATATACTTCGATAAATTTGCATCTGAATCTGATGGCAATCACATGATGAAAATCAAAAAAACGGTGGTTAAATGTGTTGAATAAATAACAGACACCCTGGCCATGGTTCAGTGTATGTCTGGGCTAAAAGCAGCTAACCATGGTATAGTATATGTCTGGGCTAATAACAACTGGCCATGGTACAGTGTATATCTGGGCTAATAGTAACCGACCAGGGTACAGCGTATGTCTGGGCTAATAACAACTGGCCATGGTACAGTATATATCTGGGCTAATAGTAACTGACCATGGTACAGTATATGTCTGGGCTAATAACAATTGACCATGGTACATTATATATCTGGACTAATAGTAACTGACCATGGTACAGTATATGTCTGGGCTAATAGTAACTGACCATGGTACAGTATATGTCTGGGCTAATAGTAACTGACCATGGTACAGTATATGTCTGGGCTAATAGTAACTGACCATGGTACAGTATATGTCTGGGCTAATAGTAACTGACCATGGTACAGTATATGTCTGGGCTAATAGTAACTGACCATGGTACAGCGTATGTCTGGGCTAATAGTAACTGACCATGGTACAGCGTATGTCTGGGCTAATAACAATTGACCATGGTACACTGTATGTCTGGGCTAATATCAAACACTAGCTATTTATGTATTTTGAATAAACTCTTCTCGGGCTTCCAGCTGGATACAGGTACTGATTATAACCAACATTTCAAAGACAAACTCTGCTATCTTCACCAGGGACGATGCTTGGGCTGTGGTATTTATCATGACTAATCTGTAGTCATGCCGAGGCATCGTCCCTGATGAAGATGACAGAGTTTGTCATCGAAACATCGGTTATAATTGGTATCTGTACCTGGCTGGTAGACCATGAAGAGTTTATTTGTCATATACACCAGGAAAAGCACAAGATCCTATTTATTTATTTGGAGATACAGCGCGGAATGGGCCCTTCGAGCCACGCCACCTAGCAATTCCAGATTTAACCCTAGTCTAATCAGGATAATTTACAGTAACCAATTAACCTACCAACTGGTATATCTAAAGATGAAATTCAGGAAAGATTTTTTGAAAGATTATCTTTATTTGTCACACACACACACATTGAAACTTTGAAGTGAAATGTGTGGTTTGTATTAACAGCCAACACAGTCCAGGGTTGTGTTGGGAGCAGCTCGCAAGAGTCACCACACTCCTGGCGCCAACATTGCAAGCCCACAGTTTACTAAACCAAACCTGAACGTCTTTGGAGTGTGGGAGGAAACCAGAGCACCCGGTGGAACCTACACAGCTCAAAGGGAGAGCATGCAACCACATTACAGGCAGTGGTGGGAATTAAACCTGGGTCACTGGTGCTGGGAAGTGTTACACTAACCACTGGGCCACTCTGTGTCCATTTAGTTTAAGGCAAAAACTACAGCAATTTCTCTCCATAAAAGCAGGGTGATTTCGGAATCAGATTTATCATCACTGACATAGATTGTGAGATTTGTTGTTTTGTGGCAGTGGTCAGTGCAAGACAAAAAAAACACTAAGTTGCAATCAGCAAATGATAAATAGTGCAAAGGAAGAATAGTGTGGTAGTAATCCACACTAGAGTTCAAAGACTGTTCAGAAATATGACAACTGAGGGAGGAAGCTGTTTCTAAAAGGCTGAGTGTGGATCTTTTGAAGATGTTTTCGATGGTGGGGAAGTTAGTGCCCATAATGGAACTGGCTGAGTCTACAACCCTCTGCAACTTCTTCTGACCCTGTGCACTGGAGCTTTCACACCAGGCGGTGATGCAACCAGTTAGACTGCTCTCCACCGCACATCTATAAAAGTGTGTGGTTGTCTGCATTGGAACCACCACACCAGGCGGTGATGCAGATGGTCAGACTGCTCTCCACCACACATCTGTAAAACTGACTGCACATGTATAAAACTGCTACCTTGTGATCCTCTGTATTGGGACCGCCACACCAGGTGGTGATGGAAATAGTCAGACTGCTCTCACTGCACATCTGAGAAGAGAGCATGTCCGGGAATGGTGAGAGCCCTTAATGATAGATGCCACCTTCTTAAGGTATCACATTTTGCAGATATCACGAAAAATCACAGTGAGTAGAGGACAGATAGAGAGAAGGAAAGGTTGATGTCCAAGAGAATCTTGGGGTCCAATTCTACAGCTCCCTGGAAGTAGCAACACAAGTAGATAGGATGGTAAAGCAAGCGTACGGTGTGCTTGTCCCTGAAATATAGTCTGGATGTATTACGTTGAAGTTTAAATTTTGGAATTCAAAGTACATTTATTATCCAAGTATGTATACTTTATACAATCTTGAGATTGTGGCTTTGTTTTGGCCGCCACAAAACAAAGAAACCCAAAAAAAAAACACATTTTAAAAAAGAGTGACCAACACCCAATGTGCGGAGAGAGAGAAAAATTGTGCAAACAATAAAGCGAATAGCATTTAGAACGAAAGTGAGTCCACAAAGACAAAGCACAGAGCAGCTGGAGCAAGCCCACTACCTCAGCCTCAGTTCAGCACGTAGCAGAGTAAACATCACAGAGCCTGCAGACACGAGACTTCAAGTTAAAACTGTATATTCATTCAGCCATATGCATGTATACAGCTAAATAAAACAATGTTCTTCTGCGACCAAGGTGCAAAACCCAGTACATATGTCACATACAGCACATAAAATAATATTAACACATAACATTAAATGATAAAAAATGTATTCTGTAGATATACCGTACTGTGCAAAAGTCTTAGGTACATATCTATAGCTAGGGTGCCTAAGACTTTTGCATAGTACTGTGGCGACCCATTTCCTGGCACATCCGAACCGACTCACAATTAGATAGCCTATGGGGGTTTGCGAGCACAGAGCTTTGGAGCCTCTGCGCCATGGGGGGCAGGTTGAGGGAGGCTTAAAAGTGAGGCTGAAGATTTCGAATAAAGTTTTTTCCTTCGACTGCAGTTACTGACTCCATGTCATAATTTTAGCGCTGCGTGTAGCACACCGCTACAATTGGTGACCCCGACGGTCCAAACGATTTTTGGACCAGAAATGACCGACGCCGCCTCTGTTCATGCGGTTTCGTTGAAACTGCCGGGTTTCTGGACACAGCGCCCAAACCTATGGTTCCAGCAAGCCGAAGCCCAATTCCACGTTCACCAGATCACCTCGGAAGACTCCCGCTACTACTATGTGGTGAGCTCCCTCGACCAGGACACAGCGGCCCAGGTCGCGGAGTTCGTACAGTCGCTCCCGGCAGACGGCAAGTACACGGAATTCAAAGCCCTGCTCCTCAGGACTTTCGGACTCTCACGGCGCGAGCGGGCTGCCCGTTTACTGCACCTGGATGGCTTGGGCGACAGACCTCTTTCGGCTTTAATGAATGAGATGTTGTCTCTCGCCGACGGACACACTCCCTGCCTCATGTTTGAGCAGGCATTCCTGGAGCAGCTGCCCGAGGACATACGCCTGCTGCTGTCCAACGCGGTTTTCAGTGATCCCCGGAAGGTAGCAGCCCGGGCGGACTTGCTGTGGAACGCCAAAAAGGTGAGCGGGGCGTCCATCGCACAGATCTCCCAGCCACGCTCCCAGCAGCAAACCAGTCCAGGCCCGGCCGCAGAGCCCGCCAACCCCCGGCCCAATGAACACTGGTACTTCTACCACCAGCGGTGGGGCGCAGAAGCCCGCCGTTGTCGCCTGTCCTGTAGGTTCCCGGGAAACGCCAGGGCCAGCCGCCGCTGATGGCTACGGCGGCTGGTCATCGGGATAGCCTCCTGTATGTGTGGTATAGAAGGTCGGGACGCCGGTTTTTGGTCGATACTGGGGCTGAGATCAGCGTTTTACCTCCGACGAGTTACGACACCCGCAGCAGGGCACCGGGTCCCCCCCTGAGGGCCGTGAATGGCAGCACAGTAAGGACCTATGGCACCCGTCAGGTGCAGCTACAGTTCAGCTCCAGCCAGTTCACGTGGGACTTCACACTGGCCGCCGTAGCCCAACCGCTTCTGGGTGCGGATTTTTTGCGGGCTCACAGCCTACTGGTCGACCTGCCCAGGAAGAGACTGGTACACGCCGAGACCTTTCAGGCGTTCTCCCTGGGTGCAGCCCAGTTGCCAGCCCCTCACCTCGGCTCCATCACGCTGTCCGACAACGACTTCACCAGGGTCCTGGCGGATTTCCCATCGGTTCTGGCACCGCAGTTCACAGCGGCCATGCCCAGGCACGGTGTACAGCACCACATCCCGACCCAGGGACCACCCCTCCACGCCCGCGCTCGGCGGCTTCCCCCGGACAAGCTCCGACTGGCGAAGGAGGAGTTCCAGAGGATGGAGGAATTGGGGATCATGCAGCGGTCCGACAGCCCATGGGCCTCCCCCCTGCACATGGTGCCCAAAGCGACGGGGGGCTGGAGACCGTACGGCGACTACCGCAGGCTGAACGAGGCTACCACACCAGACCGCTACCCTGTGCCGCACATTCAGGGCTTTGCAGCAAACCTGCACGGCGCACGGATCTTCTCCAAGGTAGACCTCGTCCGAGGGTACCATCAAATCCCGATGCATCCTGACGACGTCCCCAAAATGGCTCTCATCACCCCGTTTGGCCTTTCCGAGTTCCTCCGCATGCCGTTCGGCCTGAAGAATGCCGCACAGATGTTCCAGCGGTTAATGGACACGGTGGGATGGGACCTGGACTTCGCGTTCATCTATTTGGATGACATCCTCATAGCCAGCGGCAGTCGTCAGGAGCATCTGTCCCACCTCCGTCAACTCTGCGCCCGACTGAGTGAGTACGGTCTTACAATCAACCCCGCCAAATCCCAGTTCGGACTCGATACCATTGACTTCCTGGGCCACAGGATTACTAAAGACGAGGCAACCCCTCTGCCCGCTAAGGTAGATGCGGTCCGCCTCTTTCCCCGACCCACCACGATCAAAGGCCTTCAGGAATTCGTAGGTATGGTCAATTTCTACTGCCGCTTCCTCCCTTCAGCTGCCCGGATCATGCACCCCCTGTTCGCCCTGATGTCGGGTCCGAACAAGGACATTACCTGGGACGAGGAGTCCGCCGCCGCTTTCATTCAAAAGAAGGAAGCTTTGGCGAACGCCGCAATGCTAGTACATCCCAGAATGGACGCCCCTACCGCCCTCACAGTGGACGCATCAAACACGGCAGTCGGTGGGGTGCTGGAGCAACTCATCGCAGGTCGCTGGCAACCCCTGGCGTTTTTCAGCAAACACCTGCAACCACCCGAGCTCAAATACAGTGCTTTCGACCGGGAACTGTTGGCGCTCTACCTGGCAATCCGGCATTTCAGGTACTTCCTAGAAGGTCGGCCCTTCACCGCGTTCACGGACCACAAACCGCTTACCTTTGCGTTTACGAAAGCGTCCGACCCCTGGTCGTCCCGCCAGCAACGCCACCTGTCCTACATCTCTGAATACACGACGGATGTCCGGCACGTCTCGGGTAAGGACAATGTCGTGGCGGATGCGCTCTCTCGCCCTACCGTTCATGCCCTTTCCCAAGGGGTAGACTTTGAGGCACTGGCAGAGGCGCAGCAGGTGGATGAGGAGATTCCGAGTTACAGAACCGCAGTCTCCGGTTTGCAGCTCCAGGACCTCCCTGTGGGCCCGGGTGAGAGGACCCTACTCTGTGACGTTGCCACCGGTCAGCCCCGTCCCGTCATCCCGACAGCCTGGCGGCGCCGCGTTTTCGACTCCATTCATAACTTGGCGCATCCCTCCATCCGGACAACTGTCCGGATGGTTTCCAGCAGGTTCGTTTGGCACGGACTCCGCAAACAGGTCAGTGAATGGGCCAAAATGTGCATGCACTGCCAGACAGCCAAGGTGCAGCGGCACACCAAAGCCCCACCGCAGCAGTTCCATCCCGCCCACCGGCGTTTCGACCACATTCATGTGGATATTGTGGGCCCCCTGCCAGTGTCGCGTGGAGCGCGGCACCTCCTGACTATTGTGGACCGGTTCACAAGATGGCCAGAGGCGGTCCCGCTCACCGACACCACCTCTGAATCTTGCACCCGAGCCCTGATCGCCACCTGGATATCTCGCTTTGGTGTACCAGCCCACATTACCTCCGACAGAGGCGCCCAGTTCACCTCCAGCCTGTGGTCAGCTATGGCCAGCCTTTTGGGGACTCAGCTGCACCACACCACTGCCTACCACCCACAGTCGAACGGGCTAGTGGAGCGTTTCCACCGTCACCTGAAGTCGGCCCTCATGGCCCGCCTGTGAGGAGCCCACTGGCGGACGAGCTTCCCTGGGTCCTACTCGGCATCCGCACAGCGCCCAAGGACCTGCACGCCTCGTCGGCCGAGTTGGTATACGGCGCGCCCCTGGTCGTCCCCGGGGAGTTCCTACCAGCCCCAAGGGGGCAAGAGGATCCCGCAGCAGTCCTGGGCAGACTACGCAAGAAGCTCGGTAACCTGGCCCCCATACCCACTTCACAGCACAGGCGGCACCTGACCTGCGTACCCAAAGACCTACAGAACTGTAAGTTTGTGTTTGTACGAAGGGGCGGGCATCGGCCACCGCTGCAGCGGCCATACGAGGGGCCGTTTATGGTGCTCCGGAACAACGGGTCCACGTTCGTGCTGGACATTGGGGGGAAAGAGGAGGTTTTCACGGTGGACCGCCTCAAACCGGCCCATGTGGACCTGGCGCAACCGGCCGAGTTTCCGGCACCTCGGCGCAGAGGCCGACCTCCCAAGCAGGTTCTGGCCCAGACTGTGGACATTGGGGGGTGTATCGCCGGTTCTGGGGGGGGGGGGGGTTATGTGGCGACCCATTTCCTGGCACATCCGAACCGACTCACAATTAGATAGCCTACGGGGGTTTGCGAGCACAGAGCTTTGGAGCCTCTGCGCCATGGGGGGCAGGTTGAGGGAGGCTTAAAAGTGAGGCTGAAGATTTCGAATAAAGTTTTTTCCTTCGACTGCAGTTACCGACTCCGTGTCGTAATTTTAGCGCTGCGTGTAGCACACCGCTACAGTACTATATTTGTCAATGTGGAGTGGAGAGAGAGTTTGCAAATCTGGTGGGAGGAAAGTACATTGGGAATGGCGAGGGTGGGTGGGGTGTGGGACAGGTAGCAGAGGAGGAGTGTTGAGGTGCAGGCACAGACACACCCAGCCCTAAGACACCAGGCAAGGTCATTTAATTCCAAACAATTGATGTATTGATCATTATAGAATGTCCCTCTGGTAATCCCTGCTCCTTCCCATCTCCCTTCCCCTTTTCCCAACCATGATTCCCCTCTCCCTCTCCCTTCCACTCTCAGTCCACAATAGAGATACATATCAGAATCAGGTTTATCATCACTCACATGTGTAATGAAATTTGGGTTTTGTTTTGTGGTAGCAGTATTGTGCATAACGTAAAGTTACTACAGTGCTGTGGAAAAATCCTGGGCATCCTGACTATATATAAACTCAAAGTACACTGCAGATGCTGTGGTCAAATCAAGATGTACAGACAAGCTGGATGAACTCAGCAGGTCGAGCAGCATCCATTGAAAGGAGCAGTCAATGTTTTGGGTCGAGACCCTTCGTCAGGATGAAGGGTCTCGACCCGAAACATTGACTGCTCCTTTCAACAGATGCTGCCCAACCTGCTGACTATATATATGTGTCCCTAGGACTTTTGCACAGTACTATACAAGTTGACACAAAGTGCATATACAGTACAAGATATAGTTTAATATACAACTGTATTACTGCTACTGTTGCTGTCATAAATAATGTGCACGGGATGGTGGCAGGGTGTTCAGAAGTCTCAGTCTGTGGGAAGAATCTGTTACCCAACCCAAGAGTCCTTGTCTTATAGTAGGGTACTTTCTGCCTACAGTGGGAAGTCAAAGAGATTGTCGGACGGATGGGAGGTGTCCTTGACTTTGCTGAGGGCTCTATGAACAAACTTGCAGCAGCATTGCAGGCACATAGTATCAGATAAGCAGTGAGTTCAGGTTCAAGTTTATTGTCATCTGTCATATACACAACCAAATGAAACATATTTCGTGTGGACCAATACATGTATCACACACAAACACATAAAACGGAATATTACCATAAATAAGTTAATAAGGTATGATTCAAAATACATGCAGCACAGGGAAACAGTAAACAGCTTGCTGTCCTAGCATCGAGACCTCAGTGGTGGCAGGGTATTCATTAGTCTCACAGCCTGAGGGAAGAAGCATTCACAAGAAAAGCATAAACACTATTTTTGCTTGTATCTATGGGGTAGTGTGGTCCAGATCCCAGTTTCATTGCAAGATAATAGTTCCTTTCCTCCTCCCCCTGTTGCTTATGAGATTGAATCTGCGCTGTCAACGCAGAATGCAGCTTTGTGGTCAGTCGTTCCACTATGGGAACGTGGCGGGGAGGCAAACCGTGCCTGCATTTAGACATCAGCCCGGGGGGGATTCCTATTGATATCCAAACACAATCGCAGCAGAAGACCCTGAGAAATGTTTCTGTCCTTGGGAACAAAGTCAAAGTTAAATTCATTATCACTTGCTCAAGAACGACAGAATCAGGTTTAATATCGTCAGAATATGTTGCGAACTTTGTTGGTATGCTGCAGCAATACATTGCAATACAGAATAATAAAAACTGTGAATTATATTTTAAGAAGTTAAATAAGCAGTGCAAAAAAAGTAGCGAGGCAATGTTCATGGGTTCAATATCCATTCAGAAATCTGGTGGCAGATTTCCTGAATCATTGAGTGTGTGTCTTCAGTTTTCCGTGCCTCCTCCCTGATGGTAGCAATGACAAGAGGGCACGTCCTGGGTGGTGGAGGTCCTTAATGATGGATGACACATTTTTGAGACATCGTTCCTTGAAGATGTTCTGGATGCTGGGGAGGCAAGTGCCCATGATGGAGCTGACTGAGTTTACAACTCTCTGCAGCTTATTTCAATCCTGTGCAGTAGCCACCCCCTCCCCTGTACCAGACGGTGATGCAGCCAACCAGAATGCTCTCACGGTACATCTGTAGAAATTTGTGAGTGCCTTTTGGTGACGTACCAAATTTTCTTAAACTTCTAATGAAATATGGCCCCTGTTGTGCCTTCTTAGTAACTGCATCGATATATCTCATGTGAAATGAAAAAGAAATTACTTAGAGAGGCACCATCACAGGTAAATAGCATCAGATAAGCAGCATTCACAAGAAAAACATAAACACAGTGTTTACAAAGAAGGATATAATTAGAATTTTTTAAAAATACAAAATATATCAAGTCTACAAAGACACAAGAGGACGTGGATGTTGGATTCTGCAGCAACCATCAAAGCTCAGTGGGTCAGGCAGCATCTATTGAGGGAAATGGACAGTTGACTTCTTGTTCAAGATCCTTCACAATAGGACACAAGACACAGGAACTGAATTAGGCCATTTAGTCCATCGAGTCTGCTCTGCTATTCCATCATAGCTAATTTATTGTCCCCCTCAACCCCATTTTCTGTCTTCTCCCTGGAACCTTTGACCTTGACTAATCAAGAACCTATCAACCTCTGCTTTAAATATACCCAGTGACTTGGCCTCCACGCCCATCTGTGGCAATAAATTCCACAGGTTAATCCCATTCCAGCTAAAGAAATCCCTCCTCGTCTCTGTTTTAAATGGAAGTTACTCAATTCTGAGGCTGTGCCCGCTATTTTCTAACTGTAAGGCAGTGGATTTGGAGATGTTCTCAGTCCCAACGGTAGCAGTGTGACACTGGATTTTAATCCCAAAATAGTTTTAACAGCTGGATTCCTTCCTGTCTCCTCCACAGAGCAGTGAACGGTAACAGCTGTACAGTGATGAGCTCAAATTAAATTACGTAAGCTAGCTTCTGTGTGAAAATATGTATTGGGAACCTCAGAATCTGTCCAAGAGGAGCGATACAATTTCATGTACTCATTTCCCAATCAGACTGCTATAAAACACTATAATGCAGAAGCAGGCCCTTCTGCCCATCTAGTCCATGCTGATATGTTATTCTGCCCAGTCCCATCGATACGTACCTGGACTATAGCTGTCATACGCCGTCCATCCATGTACTTATTTGCACCTCTATTAAATTTTCTTAAGATTTAGAGGGGTAGCAGAAGATTATATTGGAGGGCATGTCTTATGAGGATAGGTTGAGCAAACTAGGGTTTTTTCTCTTTGGAGAGAAAGAAAATGAGAAATGAATTAATAGAGGGTTTTATCTTGTAAGTTGTTTATTATAATAGCTTATGTTTGTAAATTATATCTTGATAAATACATGATGATAAGAGGCATAGATAAAGTGGGAAGCCAGTGACTTTTTCCCCAGGGTGGAAATGGCTAATACAAAGAAGCACAACTTTAAGGTGTTTGGAGCATAGGAGAAACATCAGAGGTGGATTTCTACATAAGAGATACAGTACATGCAAAAAGAGAGGGGGAAGTACTGAGGAAGCTTTCATGGGTTCATTGTCCATTCAGAAATCTGATGTTGGAGGGGAAGAAGGTGTTCCTGAAATGTTCTCTTAAATGGTGAAATTGAACCTGCATTCTCCACTTCTGCTGGCAGCTCATCCCATGCACTCACCACCCTCTGAGTGAAGACGTTTCCCCTGTGTTCCCCTTAAACATTTTACCTTTCACCCTTAACCCATGACCTCTAGTTCTAGTCTCTCCCAACCTCAGTGGGAAAAAACCTGCTTCTGTTTATTCTGTCTTTGCCCCTCATAATTTTGTTATACCTCTGTCAAATCTCCTTTCATTCTCCTACGCTCTAGGGAATTAAAGTCCTAACTTATTCAACCTTTCGCTATAACTCAGGTCCTTGAGTCCTGGTAACATCCTTGTAAATTTTCTCTGCATGTCTTATTGATTCTTGATTGATCAGGGCATGAAGGGATACGGAGAGAAGGCAGGAGATTGGGGCTGAGAGGAAAAATGGATCAGCTATGGTGAAATGGTGGAGCAGACTTGATGGGCCAAATGGCCTAATTCTGCTCCTATATCTTATGGTCTTATTTTCTTTTTGACATCTCTCCTGTAGGTAGGTGACCGAAACGAATGCAGCACTCCAAATTGGGCCTCACCAATGTTCAAAGTTCAAAGTAAATTTATTATCAAAGTGCATATATGCCACCATATACAGCCCTGAGATTCATTTTCTTGCAGGCATATTCAATAAATCCATAATAGAATATAGAATAATATAATCCATAACCATAACCTTGGATGTTTAAACTGTGCAAAAAACAATGACCTGTGCAAATATGAAAGTAAATAAGTAATAATAATAAATACCTAAGCAATAAATATCGAGAACATGCGATGAAGAGTTCTTGAAAGTGAGTCCATAGGTTGCGGGAACAGTTCAGTGATGGGGCAAGTAAAGTGTCTTGTACAACTCCAACATAACATCCTTACTCCTGTACTCACTACTCTGATTAATGAAGCTCAATGTGCCAGACACTCTCTTTACAACACAATCTACCTGTGACAACACTTTCAAGGAATTATGGATCTCTATTCTCACTCACGTTCAGCAAATGTAGAAATGGTAGGGAATGCTGTTGTCTTCCTTACTTTTCCCACACCCCAGTGCTATTTTGATGGGAGTTCCTGTCCCCACCCCCATGCTCCCTCTCAGGCAATGGGTTCCAGACCCATTCTACCCTGGGGGATTTAAAAAAAGATGCAACCTGATACTGTACGACATTTACTCCCTTTGAAATCTGCACATTGGCCTATAATGGGCACTAGCTTCCGTAGTATCCAGGGCGTCTTCAAAGAGCGATGCCTCAAAAAGACAGCATACATCATTAAGGATCTTCACCACCCAAGGCATACCCTAATCTCATGGTTACCATCAGAAAGAAGATACAAAAACTTGAAGGCATACACTCAGCAATTTAGGAACAACTTCTTCCCCGCTACTTTTTTATTTCTATTTTTGTGTTACTTATTTAACACAAAAAAAAGAGGGCTATAGGTAAGCCTAGTAATTTCTAGGGTAGGGACATGTTCAGCACAACCTTGTGGGCAGACGGCCCTGTATTATGCTGTAGGTTTTCTGTGTTTCTGTATGTATCTAGATACATATAGGTGTGTGTGTGTGCTGGACTATAATTCAGTTTTTTTCCTATGTTTTTGTATTGCGTTGTACTGCTGCTGCAAAGACAACAAATTTCACGATATGTGCCTGTGATAATAAACCTGATTCTGATATTAAGGAAAATGTAAGTTTTAAAATAGTGACATTAATTTATCAATTAATTGCTCTGCCTGTGACCTCAAGAAACTGCAGAGAGTTGTGAGCACAGCTCAACACAACACGGAAACCGGCTTCCCCTCCATGGAGTCTGTCTACATGTCTCACTCCCTCGGTAAGGTAGCCAAAACCCCTCCCATCCCGGACATTCCCTCTTAAAGCTAAAACAAGGATGTGATGCTGAGGCTTGATAAGACATTGAAGTTTTGTGAGCAGTTTTGGGCCCCTTATCAAAGGAAGGATGTTCTGGTATTGGAGAAGATTCAGATGAGGTTCATGAGAATGATTCCTAGGAATGAAATGGTTAATGTATGGGAAGTGATTGATGGCTCCAGGCCCATACTCACTGTAGTTTAGAAGAATGAGAGGAGATTTCATTGAAACCTTTTGAATATTGAAAGGCCTAGATAGAGTGGATGTGGATAGTATTTTTCCTATAGTAGGGGAGACTAAGACCAGCCATGATCAAATGGTGGGGCAGACTCAATGGACCGAATGGCCTAATTTGCTCCTGCTGTGTATGTCTTATGTTCTTATGCTGTTGAGCTCAAAAAAGAACAAAAGGGCAGTCAGAGACAAGTTCACAGTTGTGCAAGAGGTGGTCCATAGTGGTCTGTTGCTGAGGTAGGGTTAGTGTTGTACAGGTTAGTTCAAGAACCTGATGGTTGTAGGAAAGTAGCTGTTCCTGAACCTATACCTCCTGCTTGACAGGAGCTCCGAGAAAATGGTGTGGCCCAAATGGAGGGGGAATCCCTCACGACAGATGCCACCTCCTTGAGGCAGCACTTCCTGTAGATGCTGTCAATGATAGGAAGGGCTGTGCCTGTGATGGACAAGGCTGTGTCCACTACCCTCTGTAGCCTGTTGCGTTCATGTGTGTTGGAATTGCTGTACCAGGCCACAAGGCAACCAGACTGACTCAGTCTTTGTGTGCAGTTTGGAACAGAATCTATTTAATTCAAAATAGTTTAATATCATTTCCTGTACACAGTGTAAAGGAGAGTGAAATTATTTTTACGCCAGATCCAATGTAGCATCAAAAATGCACAATAAGATAAAGAACACAATAATAAAAAAACCACAAGAAATATTAATACATAAGACACCTAGATACATTGACTGTTTATCTATAAAGTCACACTAGGCACAGGAGCATCTATACATAAGGTGACTGACAGAAAATGATAAGAGGTGGTTGGGGGTGTGGAGGGGTGGGTTAGTGGGTGGAGGCATTGATCAGCCTTACTGTTTGAGGAAAGTAACTGTTTTTGAGTCTGGTGGTCCTGACATGGATGCTACATAGCCTCCCCCTTGTTGGGAGTGGGACAGACAGTCCATGAGCAGGGTGGGTGGAATCTTTCATGATGTTACTGGCCTTTTCCGGCAGGTTTCTGTGTATTTGTCCTTGATGGTGGGTAGGCCTGTGCTGGTGATGCATTGGCAGTTTTTGACTACCCTGTTGTGGAGCCTTCCTGTCCGCCACAGTGCGGTTTCCACACCCAAGCATAGTGCAGCTTGTTAGGGTGCTCTCTGCTCTGCGCATTTGTAGGATGACATGAGTATAGATGTGCAAAGTCCAGCTCTCTTCAGTCTCCACAGAGCTTTGGTAAGCTTTCCTGATTGTGTGGAATGTGTACGGTGATTGCCCGCAAGGCAGTGAATCTCAGGTTGTGTCTGTCAACATATACGTACTTTGATAATAAATTTACTTTGAACTTTGATTCAGGATGCAAAACTGGAACAGCACCCCCTGTGGCCAGAGTAAACCTGCGTGACTTCTCGCGGCGGGGGAAGAGAGTGGGGGGGGCGGACTTGGTGGTGCCAGATCATTGTTACAACTCCTCTTTACACAACATTCCAGAAATATCCTGTTCATTGAGAGAGGCTGATAACAATCAAAAAAAAATGGTTAAAAGGGGAATAGCGAGCTCTGTACAGATTGTTCCTCCGCTCAGCTGTCTGTCTGTTTCTGCAGATTGGGGTAGAATACAATAGAGGTTCAGCTGCACCGGATACAGGTAGCAAGTAAATAGCAGAAGCACAAGCCAATGCCCGGCGCGGGTGAGGCTTTAAACCCTGGCCCTCTAGGGAGTTGCTTTTTTTTTGTTGTTTTTCAAAAGATTCAGTGATTACAGCATCACAATGTTATAATATTATTTTGTTCCACAAGTCACTCTCTGTAGTTTCAGATTATCACACTACCAGAATACATTTGAGCCCCTGTGACGCCCACCAGACACAGAAGATCCCCCCACCAGCTGTACCTGTGGACACCGCATGCTGCTTCTCCAGGGACCCCTGGCCACGAATGTAACCCCCAGAAGAGGGTTAGGTCATCAGTTCTCAATTACCCACCCCCAAGGGCCCTCAATGGCCAACTTGACCAGGCTTCAGGGGCAAACTGACCAGATTATCTCCCCCACCCCCCAAGGGCCCTCAATGGCCAACTTGACCAGGCTTCAGGAGCAAACTGACCAGATTATCTCCCCCACCCCCCAAGCGGCCCCACCTGTCTGTATCGGGAGACCATGGATCAGGAGTGTGTGGATGACGTGCAGCCGGATCTTGAGAAATTTGTGAGAGTCTTTGGTGACTTACCAAGTCTCTTCAAACTCCTAATGAAATATAGCCGCAATGGTGCCTTCTTTGTAATTGCTGCAATATGTTGGGACAGGATAGATCCTCAGAGATGTTGACACCCAGAAATTAGAAACTGCTCACCCTTTCCACTGGTGATCCCTCAATGAGGACAAATGTGTATTCCCTTGACTTCCCCTTCCTGAAGGTCTTCACCCAGCCGTAGAAATGATAGATACCTGGGGAATCTGTAACCCCACTTAAAGTTCTGTTACACAATACTGATGTGTATAACACTCTCCACCAAAGGTCCCCATTTATTTAGGTCCTAATGAAGGGTCTTGGCCCAAACATTTAACTGTTTATTCCCTTCCATAGATGTTGCATGACTGGCTGAGTTCCTCTAGCCTGTTTCTGTGTTGTATCTTGAAATAAGACTAAAATAGTGTTCATGGACCATTCAGATATCTGATGGTGGAGTTGGGAAAGCTGCCCTTGAATCATTGGGTGTGGGTTTTGAGGCTCCTATACAGGGCAAGGTCCTTCTTGAGACCCCCCCCCCTTGCCTTTTGAAGATGTCCTCTATGGTGGGGAGGGTTGTGCCTATGATAGAGCTGAGTCTACAACCCTCTGCAGCCTCTTACAATCCTGTATGTTGGAGCCTCCAAACCACGCAGCGATGCAGCCTGTCAGAATGTTCTCCACCATAGAAATTTGTTATGTACCAAAATCTCAAACTCTTTCAGTCTTTGAAACAAGCTGAAGGAGTGTTCAGAGCTCTGCAAAGACAAACAGGATGTAAAATTAATGTCTCTCTCAATCAAGAGTAAAGTACCCCACAGGGACCTCATCCTTCTCCCTGAGCTAAGGATGAGATTTAGGAATCAATATCCAGCCACTTACCAACATGTCCTTGAGCTTCACAGTGTGGTTATTACAGGAAATGGGATGGGTGGTTTTGTTTAAACTGCATTTCGGTACCAAGACCCCTTTATGGACGTCAGTAACTGTTTTTTTTATTGTCACATGTGCCAAGACAGTGAAAAGCTTTGATTCCTCTCTGCCATCAGATTTCTGAATGGACATTGAACCCATGAACGCTTCCTCACTATTTTCATATGTGAATGATGATAGACCTGATTCTGATATAGGTCTCTGTTGTGGATTGAGAGTGGGAAGGGAGCAAAGAGAAGTGGAATCATGTTTGGAAAAAGAGGGAGGGAGCAAGAAGCACCAGAGAGACATTCTATAATGATAAATTAACCAATTGTTTGGAATCAGATTACCTTGCCTGGTGTCTCAGGGTTGGGTGTGTCTGCACTCATGCCACACCCCACCCCTGGTACTCCTCCTCTGCCACCTGTTCCACACCCCTCCCGTGGCACTCCACCCTCGCCATTCCCAGTATCCTTTGCTCCTGCCAGATTTACAATCTTGCTGTCTGCTCCACGTTGACTAATGCAGTACTGTGCAAAAGGCTGAGGCACCCCATAAGATATCAGAGTAGAATTAGGCCATTTGGCCCATCAAGTCTGTTCCACCATTTCATCATGGCAAGTATAACACCTTCAGTCCAGTATTCACCCTTTTCGAATTTATCCCTTTTGAGTCACGGGGCAGATTCAGTGGCAGAGACTTTCCTCGTTAGGTCATTCGCCCCCCCCCCCCCCAACAGTTGAGGGGGATGGCTGCAGAGGTACTTTCCACTGGCTCCTTAACCCCTTCCCCTTCCTCACTGTCACCCACTGTCCTGTGCCCTGCACTTTGGTTGTATCCACCTGTCTATATGTCCTATCTGTCACCCGTCATCCTCCTGAATGGTCATCCAGTTCCAGCTCCATCTCCTTCATGCAGATTGTTGGAGGCCTGAAGCTGGAACCACTCTGTCGACAGGGACACTGGGCGTCTCCCTGCCTTCACACTTCCCACAAGAGGAGCATTCAACTACCCTACGATGAAAGTCCGCTCTTTGCAGCATAGTCCTCTACAACATGACAAACAGGAATTACACAGAACGACATTAGTACAAGTAGTGTGAAATACAGTCCGAGGAAGAATTATTTTTTCTCACGTCAGTTCAAGAACCTGATGGGAGTAGGGAAGAATCTATTGTCGAACCTTGAGGTTCCCCCAATTTAACCCTAGCCTAACCATGGGTCAAATTACAATGCCTAATTACCATACTAACCTGCATGGGGGGAAACCAGAGCACCCAGAGGAACCCTCATGGTGACAGGGAGGACATACAAACTCCTTACAGACCACCCAAAGAGGAGGGGCACGGTTCTGTGCCTCCTACCTGATGGTAGCATCAAGGAGAGGGCACGGTCTGAATGATGGATCCTGCCTTCCAGAAAAATCTCCTCTTGTAGAAGTCCTTGATGGCGGGGAGAGCTATAACCATGATGAGTCCACCATTCTCTGTAGCATCTTGTGGTCCTGTGTACTGGACTTCTCATACCAGACCATGATGTAACCAGTTGGAATTACATCTGTACAAATTTGCCAGTCGTCAATGATTGGATCATTGTTGCATCAATGTGCTGAGCCCAGGATAGGTCCTCCGAAATATTGTCATCAAGAAATTTGAAATGCTCTGTGTAAAGATATCTAAAAGATCCATCTCTTTCCAAATCAGAACCGAATTGAAACAGACGGGATAGTGACACCACTGCCCTTTAACATTTAACATTACCTGTCTGTGAGTCATAACTTAGCCATTGTCCCTGATTGTGGAAGATTATTGGTTCTGGCTTTGTGCCTGGGTCTGTGGAGATTATTGGTTCATTTACTTTCAAACTGAATTGTAACTCGAATGGGCAAACGGAACTCTTATGAAGCAATAAAATCCCTAAGTTTAGTGGTTCACATTGACTAATAATGTCCTTGCTGAATGGTAACTGAGGATGTTAATGAGTTTGTACAGCAAAATCACATAAGTATTTAATGAACCTATAGGTTTTCACCAAAATTAATATTTTTAAATATGTGGCTCCGGTTATTGACCTCTCTGCTAAGACAGCATTCTCTCTACACACTTTGTATCCTAACGATATGCATCTCGGTTGAAGATACCCTATTTCCGTGTTGTATAATGATGCTGCAGAAGCTAATAAGGTGGTTAGGAAGGTGTTGGCCTTCATTTGCAGGAGGATTGAGCTCATGAACCCTGAGCTACAAAAACCCTGGTTAGACCACACGTGGAGGATTGTGTTCAGTTTTGGTCTCCTCATTATAGGAAGGATGGGGAACCTTTAGAGAAGGTGCAGTAGAGGCTTACCAGGACACTGCCCGGATTAGAGGATAGGTTGAGTGAACGAGGGCTTTTCTCTTTGGAGCGAAGGAGAATGGGAGGTAATTTGATAGAGGTGCACAAGATGATAAGAGGCATAGATTGAGTGATAGCCAAAGACCTTTTCCAAGTGCAAAAATGGCTAATATGGGAGGGGGGCATTTAAGGTGATTGGAGGAAAGTATTGTGGGGGGGAATGTCAAGTATAGTTCTTTGCACAAGAGGGAGATGTGTGGAGCACCCTGGCAGAGGGAGTGTAGAGACAGATACATTACAGACATTTAAGCTTAAGGTGGAGTTCAAGTTTAATTGTCATTCAACCATACATGAATACCCATGAATGCAGCCAAACAAAATAGCATTACTCCAGGACCAAGGTGCAAAACGCATTACCAAAAATCATACACAGTACAAGGTGTATTTTGCACATTTAAGACAGCAGTAATAATGCAGTGAGACAAAAATTATAGTATAGCCCAAGTTCTTAAGTGACATGTCCTGTAAGTTGGTCATGTATGGCTGTTGTCAGCAAGAACAAGCAGCTCTCAGCAGTCCACGGATGAAAATATGTAGGCACACACTTACGCAGTCCAGCTTGTCTTCCACCAAGGGGACACTGGACAGGGTAACCCCAACCCAGCATGGTCACCACGCCGCACCGCCTCCAGTGCCTCCCCTCCTGGACTGCTGCATCAGGAGAGGCTGCAGCATGAGGCCTAATCTTTGCCACAACTGAGACCGCACAGCTCCCTCCACCGTCGGTCTCACCAATAAACCAGTAAACTAGATTTGCCACGTTTTACATTACCAATGTTCAACATCTAAGAAGCTCGTAGATCGGCACATGGATGATAGAAAAATGAAGGGCAGCATAGGAGGGAAGGATTAGATTGCACTTGCAGTTAATTTAAAAGGTTGGCACAACATTGTGGGCTAACAGCCTAGTTTTTTTTAATTCCGCCTCTTCGAGCCACGCCACCCAGCAAACATCTGACTTAACCCTAGCCTAAATACAAGACAGTTTACAATGGCCATCTAACCTACCAGCCGTTAGCTCTTTGGACTATGGGAGGAAACCGGAGCACTCAGAGGAAACCCCACGGTTACAGGGAGAATGTACAAACTTCTTACAGGCAGTGGCGAAAATTGAACCCAGATCGCCTGTATTGTAAAGTGTTGTGCTAATCACCATGCTACTGTGCCCTCCCATTTTGTGTGTGTTGCTCAAGATTTCCAGTATCTGCAGAGTCTCTTGTGTCCTTATACATACTATTGTGTTCTATAATTCTCTCTATGATCCCAAGTCAAAGTCGTTTTTATTGGCACCTGTACAAGTGCATGTGGTGATGGCACAGCTTTCTCTTTTTCCTTTAAGTACCATCCAGACAGAATGATGGGAGAAGGTTTCGATCTCTCCTAAGAACGACTTTTGATGCCTGGGAAAGGGCGAAGTAGGAACTGAACACAGTTGGACACTTCAGTCCCACCACAGGGTTTGGAGTCTGCATCATTGGTTCCAGCCTGTTTGTAATCTGTGCCTTCTGTTTTAGCTTTGGCTTCAGACTGTGTTCGGTATTAAACCTCAAGAACACTTATTGCAAGCAAAGTCCAGAAATCAGCTCAAATGCAGCTTTATAATAACCATTTCACAGTGGCTTAAAATTTGGTAATTAAAGAGGGCACTTCCATTCCATGGTTAATTTGGGATTTAAACCCTGTGAGCTGCATCATTGCTACACTGAGAAATTCCTTTCTGCGAATCTGCGATGAATTCAGCAGCTTCCCCCGTGGCACAGTTGTATAGCAATTAGCATAATGCTTTACAGCGTCAGCTGTAAGTTCGCTGTTCAATTCCCACCACTGTCTGTAAGGAGATTGTATGTTTTCCCCGTAATCACGTGGGCTTCCTCCCATATTTCAAAGTCATACGGTTAGAGTTAGCGAGTTGTGGGCATTCCGTGTTGGCACTGGAAAATCGAGACCAGAGAAGTATGCACTGTGATCAGTATGGACTGGTTGGGCCAAAGGTCCTGTATCTGTGCTGTAAAGAGAAAGGATTAGCTTTATTTGTCATATGTACATTGAAACATTCGGTGAAATGTGTCATTTGCGTCAGCGACCAGCATAATCTGAGGTTGTGCTCGGGGCAACCTGCAAGTGTCGCTATGCTTTCGGCACCAACATAGCATGCTCACAACGTACTAACCTTAACCCGTACCTCTTTAGAACATGGAAGGAAACCCACGCAGTCACAGAGAGAGCATATAAAACTCTTTACAGGTCGCAGGCAGAATTGAACCCAGGTCACTGGCATTGTAAAGCATTCTGCTGACTGTGGTACTATCTTGCCGTAGGTAGCATATGACTTGGTGATTTCTAAAATTCTGTTTCAGTGAGTTGCTGTTACATAAAACCACTAATTATAGCATCATCTTGTAAGAGTTTCCCTCTCCCGGTGTGGCTGGTATGCCACTGCGAGTGACAGTACTGACGTCTTCTGTTTGTCTACAGGGTCTCAGGAGTCAGACAGTTCGCAGTCTGCCAAGAAGGACATGCTGGCGGCTTTAAAATCCCGGCAGGATGCTCTCGAGGAGACTCTGAGGCTGCGGCTCGAGGAACTCAAGAAGTTGTGTCTGAGAGAAGCGGTAAGTTCCGTGTCTTTCGCACTGACAACAGTGGACACTGACCACAAGGCATCGGGGGTGCAGGGAGAGAGTGGGAGTAGAGGGCATTGTATTGACTCCACTAAGATTTGCATCAGAATCAGGTTTATTATCACTGACATAAGTAATGAAATTTGATGTATTTACTTATTTCGAGATACAGCTCAGTAACAGTCCCTTCCACGTCAACAAGCCCACACCGCCCAATTACACCCGTGTGACCAATTAACCTACTAACCCTACATCTTTGGAATGTAGGCAGAAACCCTAACCCTAATGCATTGCTGATGTCAATGACCAGCACAGGTCAAAGATGTGGAGGGGGCAGCCCACAAATGTCACCATGCTTCCAGTGCATGCTACGACACTCACAACTCACTAACTCCATCCCATACGTCTTTGGAATGTGCGGGGAACCTGGTACACCCAGAGGTTATGGGGAGAACATACAGTACTGTGCAAAAGTCTTGGACACATTATAGCTGGGGTGCCTGAGACCTCCTACACAATACTGCGTTTGTCAACATGGAGCAGAGAGCAAGTTTGGATATCTGGCGGGAGCGAAGGATGTTGGGAATGGTGAGGGTGGACCGCTGCAGGAGGGGTGTGGGACAGGTGGCAGAGAAGTGTGCCAGGTGGTGGGGGGGGGGGGGGTGGCACAGATACAGACACACCCAGCCCTGAGACTCCAGGCAAGGTCATCTGATTCCAAACAATTGGTTTTTTGATCATTACAGAATGTCTCTCTGCTGCTTCCTGCTCCCTCCCCTCTCCCTTCTCCTTTCCCCAGCCATGATTCCCCTCTCCCTGCCCCCTTCCTATTCTCAGTCCACAATAGAGAGCCTTATCAGAACCAGGTTTATCATTGCTCACATATGTCATGAAATTTTACTTTTTTGCACCACTACAGTGTATCACATAAATTACTACAGTACCGTGCAAAAGTCTTGGCCAGATCATTTAGCTAAAGTACCTTAGCTATATATGTGTATAAGACTTTTGCACAGTACTGTGTAAACTCCTCACAGACTGGTGATGTAACTGTTGTTGGCAGATGGTGGAGAGGAGGTATACAGGGGTAAGACAGATCAGCTAGTTGAGTTCAAATTTCAAATTTATTATCAAAGTATAGATATCGTATACAGCCTTGGGGTTCATCTTCTTGCAAGCAGCAACTACATAAAGAAACCCAATAGAATTCACTAAAAACACACACACACTCACAAGACTACCACATATCCAATTTGCAGAAGAGGACAAAATCACAAAAGAGTAAAATAAAAGTAAACAAGAACCCATGGAGGATGAACTGCAGAGTCCCTGAAGTGAGTCCACAGCTGCGGAGCCCGTTCAGCGCTGAGGTGTGTGAAGCCTGTCCAGGAGGCCCAATGGCTGCAAGGCAGCAAGTGCTCCCGAACTAGGTGACATGGAACCCAAGACCCCTGCATGTCCTGCCTGACAGTAGTAGCAAGAAGAGAGGGAGATTGGTCAAATGCAGGCAGACGGTGCTGAACACCTGTTTGTTATCCACTCTCATTCTTGACGATCTTAATCTTGCTTGATGCTTTAATCAGCACAGGGTAACGGAGCCAATCATGGGTTTGTCTTCCACTCACAGGCCTTGACACAGCATCTACCCCTAGCAATGCCTCCCCTCTCCCCGGTCATACCTGCACTCTCAAGAGTCTAGTTTGCCCAAAACTGCCAGATCATTTAGTCAGTTCAAAAGTACAACCTTACAGGTTGCAGACTGCAGCAATTGCAATTGATAAGAAGTATATCAACTAGAATATCTTGCAATTTTGAGAGCTGTCTGCAAAATGTCGTCATGGGTTACCAATGCCATCTTACTTGTGTCGTAGCAACAACCATGCACTCAACGTCCGTAGGAACTGATTGTGTACTTCAGGAAGGGGAAGTCGAGGGAACACACATCAGTCCTCATTGAGGGATCAGCATTGGAAAGGGTGAGCAGCTTCACAACATCTCTGAGGATAAATCCTTGGCCCAACATATTGATGCAGTTATAAAGAAGGCACAAAAGTAGCTATATTTCTTTAGGAGTTTGAGGAGACTTGGTATGTCACCAAAGACTCTTGCAAATTTCTACAAATGTACCATGGAGCGCATCCAGCGACTGTGACGGTCATGTTTTTTGACTTCTCCAGTGCATTCAACACCATCCGCCCTGCTCTGCTGGGTGAGAAGCTGACAGTGATGCAGGTGGATGCTTCCCTGGTGTCATGCATTATTGATTACCTGACTGGCAGACCACAGTACGTGCGCTTGCAAAACTGTGTGTCAGACAGAGTGGTCAGCAGCACGGGGACTCCACAGGGGACTGTCCTGTCTCCTTTTCTCTTCACCATCTACACCTCGGACTTCAACTACAACACAGAGTCTTGCCTTCTTCAGAAGTTTTCTGATGACTCTGCCGTAGTTAGATGCATCAGCAAGAGAAGTGGAGTACAGGGCTACGGTGGGAAACTTTGTCACATGGTGTGAGCAGAATCATCTGCAGCTTAATGTGAAAAAGACTAAGGAGCTGGTGGTGGACCTGAGGAGGGCTAAGGCACCGATGACCCCTGTTTCCATCCAAGGGGTCAGTGTGGACATGGTGGAGGATTACAAATACCTGGGGATACGAATTGACAATAAACTGGACTGGTCAAAGAACACTGAGGCTGTCTACAAAAAGGGTCAGAGCCATCTCTACTTCCTGAGGAGACTGAGGTCCTTTAACATCTGCTGGACGATGTTGAGGATGTTCTACAAGTCTGTTGTGGCCAGTGCTATCATGTTTGCTGTTGTGTGCTGGGGCAGCAGGCTAACGGTAGCAGACACCAACAGAATCAACCAACTCATTCATAAGGCCAGTGATGTTGTGGGGGTGGAACTGTACTTTCTGATGGTGGTGTCTGAAAAGAGGGTGCTGTCCAAGTTGCATGCCATCTTGGACAATGTCTCCCATCCGTTCTATAATGTACTGGTTAGGCACAGGAGTACATTCAGCCAGAGACTCATTCCACACTGATGCAACACTGAGCGTCATAGGAAGTCATTCCTGCCTGTGGCCATCAAACTTTACAACTCCTCCCTCGAAGTGTCAGACTCCCTGAGCCAATAGGCTGGTCCTGGATTTATTACCACTTGGAGTAATTTACTTATTATTATTTAATTATTTATGGTTTTATATTGCTATATATTCTTGGTTGGTGCGACTGTAACAAAACCCAATTTCCCTCGGGATCAATAAGGTATGTCTGTCACCATCTGGTACAGAGGGGGCATTGCACAGGATCAAAAAAAGCTGCAGGAAGTTGTAAATAGAGCCAGCTGCATTATGGGCACAAGCCTCCCCAACATTGAGGACATCTTCAAAAGCTAACATAAAGAGGAAGTACAGGAGTCTTGAAGACACACACACTCAATGATTCAGGAACAGCTTCTTTCCCTCCACCATCCAATTTCTGAATGGATAATGAACCCATGTACAATACTGTACCCCACTTTTTTTTGTTGCTCTCTTTGAGCACTGCTTGTTATATATACAGTATGTGTGTGTTTTATTGTCATTTATAATTTTTTATTATGTATACAATGTACTGCTGCCACAAAGCAACAAATTTTATGACTTATATCAGTGATATTAACTGATTCTGATTCTGATATCTGAGGAATCATCTTCTTTCTTTCACAGGAGCTGACGGGGAGGTTGCCCAAGGAATATCCTTTAGACCCTGGGGAGCAGCCCCCAATCGTGCGGCGAAGGGTTGGCACCTCATTTAAGCTAGACGAGCAGAAGATCACGGCCAAGGGAGAGGTAAAGAAAATGGCCCAGAAATTACAGCAAGCTAACAGACCATTTGGCCCCTCTGCTTCATGTCGGCAGCTTTTGCTAGCCTCCACTCTCTCCTCTCCTACCATAATTTCCTCTCCCTTGTGTGTTTCTCCATCCTTCCCTTATAAGCATTAATTCCCCTGGAATCTGCCCTGTGGAAGTAACGTCCCAAATCTCCCCAGGGGAATGAAAATTCCTCAGAATTTCTGGTTGCATTATTGACTATCCCATGTTATTCCTGGTTTTGGATTCTCACTTGTGGATCCATCTGTGGCTGCCTTCTGTTGCTGCAACCATAAAACACTACAGCACTGTATTGACCCTTCAGCCTACGATGTTGTGCCGAACTTAGAACCTACTCTTAAGATAAATCTACCATTCCCACCTACTTTGCTTGTCATTTTTCTATCATCCATGTGCCTATCTAAGAGTTTCTTAAATTCCCTCATATATCTGCCTCTTCTACTACCCCTGACAGACTGTTTCACTCATCCGCCACTATCTTCTGTGTGAAAAAAAACTTATCTCTGATATACCCCCTATACTTTCCTCCAAACACCTTAAAACTGTGTCCTCTCCTATTAGCTATTTCCACTCTGAGGGTCCACTCTATCTATGTCTCTTATCACTTCTATCAAGTCACCTCTCATCCTCCTTCCTCCAAAGAGAAAAACCCAAGCTTGCTCAACCTTTCCTTATATAAGACACACCCTCTAATCCAGGCAGCATCTTGATAAATCTCCTCTACACCCTCTCTAAAGATTCAACATCCTTTAACAAGGTGAACAGAACTGAACCCAATAGCTCAAGTGTGATCTAACCAGAGTTTTATAGAGCTGTGACATTACCTCGTGGCTCTTGAACTGAATCCCCCAAATCTTGAAGGCCAACATAC
The DNA here is from genome assembly GCF_030144855.1 of Hypanus sabinus. Classification (NCBI taxonomy): domain Eukaryota; kingdom Metazoa; phylum Chordata; class Chondrichthyes; order Myliobatiformes; family Dasyatidae; genus Hypanus; species Hypanus sabinus. The sequence goes on from NC_082718.1 coordinate 31,942,988, forward strand.
CATACGCCGCCTTAACCACCCTGTCAACTTGCGTGGCAACTTTGAGGGAACTGTGAGCATGGACCCCAAAATCCTTCTGTTTCTTCAGGTTTGACCTTCCAAAGTGAATCACTTCACAAGTTTCTAGATGTAGAGAGAGAGTGTGTTACAGGAGGTAAAGGACTGATGGGATTGCTCTGAGAGTCACCATAGACTCCGTGGGCCAAATGGCTTTCTTTTTTGTCATACGAAAATATGAAAGGGTCCTTTTTTAAAACTCATTTTTCAACTTGTTTATCAAGGAGTCAGCTCACCATCACCTTCTCCAGGGGCATTTATTTGGTGACGGCAACAAAAACTGACCTTGTCTGTGATGCCAAATCCCGTGAAAGATTGTTTTTTTCAAAGAAATGGTTGAACAAACATTTTCTGCTTCCAGCCGCAGATGAGCTAGATTGAAGAAAGCCCTTTTGTATAGCCTCCAGTGGGACAAGGCAGCTGTTTGGACTAAACTGGAATGTTTTCTCATTGAAAGAATACAAGGAAATGCTTGCAGAGTGAAATATCTCCTGACGAGTGCACTTCCCTCATGAGGTTAAAGTTTAGAGTTGTCCAGAACTATAGTTTCTTTTCCTTGTTTAATTCAGTTGTGCCCCAAGTGAGATCATGTTCCTTCAAGCCCTTAAATGTAGGGAGGAGGGAGGCCACACGCAGTCTTTAACACTCTGTTGTGTTATTACGTTTTAGTGATACGGCTCAGAGGAGGCCTTTCCAGACCTTTGAGCAGCACTGCTCCAGCATCTCCCCGACGATCCTGATTTAACCCTAACCTAATCACAGGACAATTTACAATGACCAGTTAACCTACCCGGTACATCTTTGGACTGTGGCAAAAAACCAGGGAATACCCACACATTCCATGATGAAGGGCATACTGTCTCCTTACAGAGGGCGCCGGGTTTGAACTCCGAACTCTGACTCCCCAAGCTATAAAAACGTCAACCTCATCTACTCTGGTATAGAGGGTTTTTCCAAAGGGATTGAGTTTTGTCAGTGACAAGGAGGACGATTTGGCCCATTAAAGTCTTGTCATCGATTAACAAGACTGTGAAAACTCACTCTCGTTTCTGAATCACAGTGTATTTAATGTACACAAGGAAACTAGGTTGGCCCTGTTACCCAACTGTTCCTAACTTTAAAGGAGAAAATGCTGTTTTTATACAGAATTGACTGAACAGTTACGGATATTGACCAGTTGGTAAATATGTCTGTATTCAGATACTTCACTTGCAAAGTCAATCACCATTCACAATACCGGTGTTAAAAGTCCTTTGAAACTACAATCTAACAACTGACAGTCCTTTGAGATTAGTAAAGTAATTGCACCTAGTTGCTGAAAGAGGCCTGTATCCTTCTGTTACATTGTTATCTTGTCTGTATGCCAAATGGCTCCAGTCCCCTGCTGGGCAACAGAAAGTGATGTTATTCGAAGACCTTTCTTGCTTGGGTTGACTGCATACTAGCTGTAAACTGTCCTTATCCCTTATCCATCGTCTTAACCCTTGCCTTGCTGTAAATTCCACAGAACCTGTGGTGACTCAATGGCGCAATTGCGTTTCCCAACAATTTTCAAAATATCCTCGATCTCTTGATCTTTTCAACAAATTTCAATTCCCTGGCTCTAATTGCCTCATTTTCACCATGGATATCCATTCCCACTTCTACCCTCATCAGGAAGGCCTTAAAAGTTCTCTGCTTCTTTCTCAACAATAGATTCGACCAGTTCCCCTCCACCACCACCCTCCTTCCTCTGGCGGAACTGGTCATCACCCTCAACAATTTCTCCTGTGTAGCTCCTCCCACTTCCTCCAAACTCAAGGTGTAGCCATGGGCTCCAGCTATGCCTGACTTCCATTTGCTGCATGAAACAGCCTTCCCTTATACCATACCTGGGAATGCTCCCCAACTCTTACCTGTGCTACCTTGATGATTGTATTGGTGCTGCTTCATGCACCCATGCTGAGCTCGTCGATTTCATCAGCTTTGCCTCCAACTTCCACCCTGCCTTTAAATTTACTTGGTCCATTTCTCAATCTCTGTTTCCATATCTGTCAATATGTCAAAATGTCAATCAATATCTACCAAAGGATTTCTAGCATGTGCAGAATATCTTGTATTCCCTCTGTCCTATTCCCCCCACTTTCCCATCAACTCCTCAACTACCCCTTACCTGCACACTGGAGGTAACTTACTTCACTCAATTGACCCACCAGCCCTGTCCCTTTGGGATGTGGGAGGAAACCCACACAGTCGCTGAGAGAGACTGAGTCTTCCACACAAGCCCAGGAAGAAGGCTCAACAAAAAACTTACAGCAGCATCACAGGCACATGGCATCAGATAAGCAGCATTCACAAGAAAGACTAATTATACACTTTAGTTTTTTACAATGAAGAACACAATTTTAACAGTAATAAGTTTATTTTAGTACATAGTAGCCATCATGTTGCTGAACTGTAGTGATTAGGCATGGTTGAAAGGAAGTAACTGTTCCTGAACCTGGTGGTAAGGGGCTTCAGGTTCCTGTACCTCCTGCTGATGGTAGCTGTGAAAAGAGGGCATAACTACAGTGGGAGTATTATAAACCTCAAGTTATTTGTACGTCATGTGTTCAGCACAACATTGTGGGCCGAAGGACATAGATTTCTATGTTCTATAGCGAGGCTTCCCATTTGTTCTATCTCAATGCATTTTATAATGATCTGATCTATATGAACAGAATACAAAACAAGCTTTTCACTGTATCTTGGTACGTGACAATAATAAACCAATACTAGTTTCTCCCCTTGGCCGCAGGTCACAAGGGCAGCCATGTTTGGCCTCACAAGGAGCTTCACCACCTGTTTGTGTCGAGAGCTTGTCAATAAATCTGCCTCACATTTTCCTGTCATTCCGTTCAAAGCTTTCCCGCAACCACATTCCATTGGGAAAAGAATCAACTGGATAACAGGAAATTGAGCATGCAGTGTTACAGATTGATGACTCAGTGTCTGTCTGTGCCACTTCCATTTATATAGCAACCTGTAATGTATCAGTACATCCTAAGTGGCTTCAGAGGAGCGTTCTTAAACGAAGTTTGAAATTAAGCCAGACATGACGTAAGGTCAAGCAACAGCATAATGGGAAGTTTTAAGGAAAGTCTTGAAGGAGGCAAGAGAAAGAGAGAGACTGGGAGGAGGAGAGAGACAATGAGAGAGATGGGAAGGGAGAAAGCAAGGGAGGGAGAGAGAGATGTGTAGGAGGAGAGAAACAGATGTGGAGGAAGGAAACATGGGGAGTGAGGGAGAGCAAGGGAGAAAGGGGAGAGAAGGGAGGACAGAAATAGAGAGAGAAAATGGAGGGGGAGGGAGAAAGTGAGAGAGATGAGGGAAGAGAGTTAAAGCAAGAGGGGGAGAGAGGAAGTGGAGGGGAGGGAGGGGAGATAGAGGGAGGAGAACAGGGGAAGACAGAGAGAGGGGTTGATGGGTTTAGGAAACCCTTTCCTGATCTTAGGATTAAGGCTTCTGAAGAACTGTGCATACACCATGGAAACAGGCCATTCTGCTCACCATCTCTGTAAAAATGTGACACCCATCCATATTATTCTCCTCCCACACTCAAACTGTAGCCTTCCATGCCTGGATGATCCAAGTGCCCGTGCAGACATTTGTTCAATGTTGTTAATGACTCTGCTTCCACCGCTCTCTGAGAGGGGAAAGTCCATCTCCGATCTTCTGAATCTCTTCCTCTTTACCCTAAAACTATGTCCTATTTCTAAAATTTAAGGATTAGAGTCAGGTTTATTATCACTGATATATGTTGTGAAATTTGTTGCTTGGTGACAAGCAGTACAGTGCAAGGCATAAAAATTACTATAAATTACAAAAAATGAATTGAAGGGAGTAGTAGGGTAGTGTTCACGGACCGTCTCGAAATCTGGTGGTGGAGGGGAAGAAGCTGTTCCTAAAATGTTGAGTTTGTATCTTTAGGCTCGTGAACTTCCAAGATCCTTCAAGATGTGGATTCACAAGGAAGAACAGTGTATGAGTGGACCAAACCTACCACTGTTGTACATTCATCACAACAGTGCAGCCCCATGTGTGACCAGCAGGTTTGCTTTAGTAACTGTATTGGCTGTGCCCCAGAGAACATTTCACACTGTTAGTCTTGGACAGCAGTGTGGATGCAGGCTGCTTTTCAATGCTCCAGAGAGCGATGCAGATGCCAGAACTCTGATATTTTTAGACTCTGCTGTATGTGCAGATTCTTTTGGATTGTTTTGGTAGAAAAACGAAACAGCAGTTTCGCGCGCTACATTTCCAATCAAGGTTTGTCACTGATCCTGGTGAGCAAGTAGGAGGAGTTCCTGAGCCTCATCTCCAACCAATGGATCCGTAAGACATAGTACAATTAGGCCGTTCAGCCTGTCCAATCTTCTCCACCATTTCATCGTGACTGATCTATTATAAATCTCAAATACATTCTCCTGCTTTCTCCCTGTACCTTTGACACTCTTACTAATCAAGAACTTATCAACCCCTGCTTTAAACTTTGCCTTCACACTTTGTCTGTGGTAATGAATTCTGCAGATTCACTACACTCTGGTTAAAGAAATTCCTCCTCACTTCTGTTCAAAGGGATGTCTTTCTATTCTGAGGCTGTGCCCTCTGGTCCAAAACTCACCCACTGCAAGAAACATCTTCTCAACACCCTCTCTTATCTAGGTCTTTTCAATGGTGAATGAATCCTTGAGTAATAGACACTCAAAATGCTGGAGGAACTCAGTAGGTCAGGCAGCATCTATGGAGGGGGATAAACAGTCAAATTGTTTTGGGCCAAGACCCCTCAAAGGAAGGGGGCAGAAGCCTGAATAAGAAGGTGGGAGAAGGGGAAGGTGGGCACACCAGCGGGTGATAAGTGAAGCCAGATGAGTGGGTGTTGAGGGGGGGATAAGAAGCTGGGAGGTGGTAGGTGGAAGAGGTAAAGGGCTGAAGAAGGAGCAATCTGATAGGAGAGGACAGTGGACCATGGAGGAAAGGGAAAGAGGAGGGAAACCAGAAGGAGGTGGTTGGCAAGCGAGAAGAGGAGGGGTGAGAGATGTACCCGAATGGGGAACTGGAAAAGAAGGAGCAAAGGGGGGAGAAATTACCAGAAGTTATAAAATTCAGTGTTCATGCCATCAAGTTGGAGGCTACCTGGTTCATCATGCCAGTAGAGGGAGACCATGGACAGATATTTTAGAATGGGAATGGGAGGTAGAATTGAGATGAGTGCCTTTTTTTTTCGTTCTCTCCTATCAAGAAGACACAAAAGCCTGAAATCATGTAGCACTAAGCTCAAGGACAGCTTCTATTCCATTGTTATCAGGCTCTTAAATGGACTCCTAATACGATAAGATGGACTCGACCTCACAAGCTATCTTGTAATGACCTTGTACCTTATTGTCTGCCTGCACTGCAATCTCTGTGTAACTGTTATACTTTATTCCTCATTCTGTTACTGTTTTATCTTGTTCTACCTCAATGCACAGTTTGCAATGAAATGATCTGTTTGGGTGACATGCAAAACAAAGTTTTTCACCACACCTCAGTACATGAGACAATGATAAACCTATTTATCATGCAGCCCCTTGAGCCAGTCCTAACATTCAGCAGCTGATTTATGAGCCAACTTTTAGAGGCCATATCTCTTCCCCTAGACAATTTAATGCTCGTTGTTTAGCAACCAGCTCTCAGTCTCAAATTTAAAATTAACAATTGATGAGGAATCATCATTGCTTGTAAAAGAGAGTATCCAAATGTCCATAAGACATAGGAGCAGGATTAGGCCATTCAGCTTAAATTGAGTCTGCTCCGCCATTCAATGATGGTTGATTTATTTTTCTTCTTAACCCCATTCTCCTGCCTTCTCCCCATAACCTTTGATGTTCTTACTAGTGTAACTCTCGCTTCAGCTAGCAGCTTAATTTAGGGGGCGATAGCCCCCAGCCCAGCCAAGCTCAAAGATATCTTGTTTGGGTGGATGCTACGTGATGTGTCCCCTGTTACAAATCAGTACCCCAAAATAACAAACAGCACACAATATGTGATTAAATGATTAAGTTTTATAATTCTTACTTTGACTATATGGTTAGTAAAAAAATGAAAATTAAAGCAAAAGGGCCCAATCTTATGAAACAGTCTATTGCGCAATGTTGGAGCTCACTGATAAGCCCATCGTCCACTATCAACCTCCTCTGATCATCACTGCCCTTCGGACCCTCGCTCCAAGTCCACCCTGTCTGGCAGTCTACCAGTTCTCTCCATTCATGTCTTCTCTCCTCATTTCTCCCCGGCAAAAGACCGCGAAAATCTCTCTTCCAGATTCACAAGAAAGAACAACAGCATTCCAAACCCAAACCCTGTTATCTCTAGTCATAAGCCAAACATTGCTGCTACAGAGAAACCATTACATTATCAGTGAAACCTTATAGCATGTTACACTAGTCAAGAACCTATCAATCTCCACTATAAGTATACCCGATGACTTGGTTCACAGCTGTTTGTGGCCATGTATTCCACAGTTTCACCACTCTGGCTGAAGAAATTCCTCTTCATTTCTGTTCTTCTCTCAATCTGTCTGGAAGGCAGGCAAAACCAAGTTCTTCACTGTACACAAAAAAATCTGCAGATGCTGGAAATCAAAGCAATACACACACCTAGAGAAACTCAGCAGGCCAGGCAGCATTCATGGGAAAGAGTAAACAGTCGACGTTTTGTGCTGACGAAGGGTCTCGGCCCACAACGTCAGCTGTTTACTCTTTGCCATACATGCCACCTGACCTGCTGAGTTCCTCCAGCATTTTGTGTCTTGCTCTTCACTATACATGTGACACGAATAAAGCAATGTATCAATCTCATCCACAAACAGGCAGTTGCTCAGTTAAATTGGCCTCATATTTGGCAAAGGCAGTGCTGGCTTGAGGCCTGTTTCTGTGCTGAACTGTTCTCTAAAACTGGAGGAAGTCTGCAGTTTGAGCAGCATTTGTGGGCATCAGATCCTCCTTGATCTGCTGAATACTTCTAGCCAACTGCTTCTGCAGATTAGATCTGGTCTGGAGAGTACTGAATTAAATAGAGCATAGAACGGTACCGCACAATACAGGCTCTTATATTACAGCCTGCCATATTGAGCCAACCTTTTAACCTACTCCACAATCAGTCTTAACTCTTCCTTCCTACACAGCCCATAACCCTATTTTTTCCACCCATGTGCCTATCTGAGTGTCTCTTAAATGCCCCTAATGTATCACTACCTCCAACAGTGTATCCAGGCACTTGCCATCCTAAGAACCTGCTATACATCTGACATCATCTGCCCTAAACTTTCTTCCACTTGCCTTAAACAGATGTCCTTGGGTATTAGTCATCCTGCCCTGGAGAAAGGCACTGGCTATCCACTCTGTCCTATATGCTTCAATTCATTCACCCCTCATCCTCCGTCACTCTGAAACGTCCTAGCTCACTCAACCTTTCCTCGTAAGGTGGAGAGAATGTTTCTGATAGTGGGGGAGTCTAGGACCAGAGAGCACACTCAGAATAGAGGGATGTCCATTTAGAACATAGATGAGGAGGAATTTCTGTGTCTAGAGGGTAACGTGTCTGTGGAAGCCAGGTCATTGGATATATTTAAAGCGGAGGTTGACAGGTTCTTGATTAGTAAGGGCATCAAGGGTAATGGGGAGAAAGCAGAAGAATGGGGTTGAGAGGAATAATAACTCAGCCATGATGGAATGGTGAAGCAGACTTGATGGGCTGAATGGCCTAATTCTGCACCTGTGTCTTATGATCTATAAAGCATGGTTTCTAATCCAGGCAGCATCCTGGTAAATCTCTTCTGCGCCCTCTCTTTAGCTTCCTCATCCTTCCTATAATGAGGCAACTAGAACTAAGGACAATACTTCAACTGTGGTCAGAATTTTATAAAGTTACAACATTACCTCATGGCTCTTGAATTCAGTCTCCCAACTGACAAAGACCAACACACCATACGCCTTCTTAACCAACTTTGAGGCATCCATGGATATAGACCCCAAGACCCCACTAGTTATTCAATATGCTATATACAACACCCTCCCTACTCACCAGTCCCTGTCCAGAAGGGGGCGGTGTTAATGCCCACACAATGGCTCAGAAGTTCAGGTTCAATGGGCTGAACAACCTGTGAGCTAGCAAGTTGTGGGTTGGAGTCCTCGCCAGGGCTTTCAATGACCTTGGTACACTGACAAACCAGCTGGTTACTGTTGAAAAGTATGTGGGGGAGGGGGGAGGTTACAGCTATCTTACATCGCAAAATCCCACAGGTAATACTGCGATCTTAAGCAGTTAATCTGGTTCAGGGAGAACCAGAGACAATGCACGGGAAGAACTCAGCGTGTCAGGCAGCACGCGTTGAGAGAAATGGACAATTAATGTTTCAGATCGAGACGCTTCACCTCCATTCTGCTTCATTAACGTAGATAGAAGACAAACATTGGCCTCAGGATACTTGAGATTTCCTCCACCCTGATTTGGAATATTGCAAGAGATCTTTTGGAGGCCCTGGTGTAACCTGTGAGAATCAGGTTTATCACCGTCACATTGTAAGAGGCCCTCTCTCGATGCTCCCTCTTTGTGACCTCTGTTGCCTTCCAATTCTTCCTTCCCCTCCTCTTCCTCCTTATTCTGGCATCTTCCCCCTTCCTTTCCAGTCATGAAGAAAGAGTCTTGGCCCAAAACATTGACTGTTTATTCCCATCCATAGATGCTGCATGACCTACTGAGTTCTTCCAGCATTTTGTGTGCGCGTGAAATTTGTTGTTTTGCGGCAGCAATACAATGCAATACATTAAAAATTTATAATGGTGTAAATAAATAAACTGTGCAAAATGAGAGTACTATCTAAAATCCGCAAACGTCCAGAGGCTGCCTGTATAATTGCATTGTATGTGAGTCATTAATCACAGCTCCAATTAAAAATAAATATGCAGAGTTTCTTTCTGAATATCAGGTCCAGGTGGAATTGAAGCTATTTGCTACATTGGCTTACGAGTGAATGATTCCTGTGGGAGAAACTGGTTGTAAATGAATCTGAGCAGGAGGAATTACATCCAAGTAATTAGATGAATCTGATGTTGGAAACTAATATGTGTAACAGTAACCATGAAACCATGGATTGTTGTTGGAAGAAATCCCCTTCAGAGGAAGGAGTTTACCAATCTGAATCAGGCTGACCTATATGTGACTTCAGTCCAAAGCAATGTGGCTCTAGTGAAATAGCCCCTTAATTCCAGCTGTGGACCAGATTCCACAATCTCTCTGTAGATCAGTGCAGTTAAGGATCCTGACATTACTGTCCCCTTAATCTTGACCTCCCAAAGCACGACGACTCACATTTGCCTGGTTTAAACTCTAGCTGTTATTTTTCTGCCCATGTCTGTAACTGCTCTTGCCTGCCTGCCATATCTTTTGAAGACCTTCACACTTGACCACCTTTTGTGTCATTGCGCTGACCTCCATGACCTCACTGTGCTATTTTCCTGCTATTTTGTTCAATTCAGAATCAGATTTAATATGATAGGCATTTGTCATGAAATTTGTTAACTTTGAAATACATGATAAATATAGAGAAAAAACTAAGTACATTAAGTATATGTGTCTATTAAATAGTTAAGCTAAAATAAGTATGAAAAGTAACAGAAATAAAAAAGTAGTGAGGTAGTGTTCAGAAGTTCAATGTCCATTTACAAATTAGATAGCAGAGGGACAAAAGCTGTTCCTGAATCACTGAGTGTGTGCCTTCAGGCTTCTGTACTATGATCCCAATGGTAACAGTGTGAAGTGGGCATGTCCTGGGTGGTTTGATTTCCTTAATCTCCAAAAAGCTAAGCACCAGCCTCAGCAGTGATGTCTCTCAGAAGGCCATTAAGACTAGAATTACTTTACTATTGGTAGATGTACCAAGATACAGTGAAAAGCTTATCTTGCATACTGTTCATACAGATCAAATGATTACATAGTGCATTGAGGTAAAGCAAGGTAAAACAATAAAGAATATAGTGCAGAATAAAGTGTAAAAGCTACAAGATATCAGGCCATTCAGCCATTTGAGTCTGCTCTGTCATTCAATCATGACTGATTGTTTCTTCATTTTCCTGCCAATTTATTCATTTATTTAGAGGTACAGAGCGGGGAATGTCCTTCCTGCCCAACGAGCCACATATTTAACCCTAGCCTAATCACAGAACAATTTACAATGACCAATCAACCTACTGACCAGTGGCAGGAAATGGGGCACCCAGAGGAAACCCAGGCAGTCACGAGGAGAACATTCAAACTCCTCATGGACAGCATTGGAATTTAACTCGAGCTCTCAGAGCATCTCACTAGTCGCTGTGCTGTCATGGCACCCTTCTTCCCATAACCCTTAACCCTCTTATCAATGAGGAACTTATCAAGGGCTTGTCCTCCCTTTGGCTGTGGAAGTTCCTCTTCATCTCCATTCTAAATGGACATCCCTCTATTCTGAGGCTGTGCTCTCTGGTCTTACACTCTCCCACTACCGGAAGCATCCTCTTGACAAGCTCAGTTTTAAATGTCTTAAGTTTGCAAATGATGAGGTATTCTGTAAATTACTGCTAGAATTTTAGACCATAAGACATGAGAGCAGAATTAGGCCATTCAGCCCATCAGGCCTGTTCCACCATTTCATCGTGACTGATCCAATTCCCTCTTAGTTTTGTTTCCTCAACAGGATAGACATTTTTCAGAATCTGCAGACAAGACTGATATCTTTATACACATTTTTATTTAGATTTGTATAATCTCCTCATACAGCCCTTAGCTGAAGATTATTTCGGTTTACATTTTTAAATATTTCATTGTGTATACAAAGTTAAAAGTAAATTTATCATCAAAGTCTGTATATCTCACCATATGCAACCCTGAGATTCATTTTCTTGTGGGCATTCACAGTAGAACAAAGCAATGCCATAGAATTTTTTTTAACTATGCACAAAGACTGACAGACAACCAATGTGTAAAAGATAAACTGGGCAAATAAAGAAAGAAACAAATAATAATAAATAAACAAATAATACTAAGAACATGAGGTGTAGAGTCTATGAAAGTGAGTCCATGGGTTGTGGAATCAGTTCAGTGTTTAGGTGAGTCAACATACCTATGTTGGTACAAATTGACCTTTTGAACAAGAGATGTGTTTAAGCAGAATACCACTAGAAACTCATAAAACCCAAAATTTGAAGTCATCTCAGAGAAGAAATTCCTTTTCAGTCTCAGACTGATCTCTTATCCTGAGTCACCTCCCCTCATTCTGTTCTCCACCACCCCTTCTGTACGGAGAGATCATCTCTGCTCCCACCCTATCCTTTTCCTTCAGTATCCCAAGATTGTTTCCTCCTCCTCCCTCGTGTCTGAAGACAGATTGCAATCGGACTGACACTTGCCTCCTCCCTCCTGCAGGAGATGGAACTGGAGCGCCTGGAGCGAGAGTTTGCCATTCAGTCACAGATCACGGAGGCAGCGAGGCGGCTTGCCAGTGACCCCAACGTCAGCAAGAAGGTGAAGAAGCAGAGGAAGATATCCTACCTGAACGCCCTTAAGAAGCTGCAGGACATCGAGAACGCCATCAACGAGTACAGGATCAAATCAGGGAAGAAACCGACCCAGAGGGCATCACTAATCATCGAGGGTAAGTGTGCTGGCACTGAGAGATGTAGTTGTAGAGCAGAGTCATACAGCATGGAAGCAGGCCATTCAGCCCATTGAGTCCCATACTGTCCATCAACCATCTGTTCACCTGTTTTGGGGCCCATATCTAAGGAAGGATGAGCTGGCATTGGGGAGGGTCCCGAGGAAGTTTACAAGAAGTTTCCAGGGAACGAAGGAGTGACATGACAGCATAACGATTAGCATTTGCTATTACAGCACCAGCTACCTGGGTTCAATTCCCACTGCTGTCTGTAAGGAGTGTATGCTCTTTTCCCATGACCACATGGGTTTCCTCCAGGTGCCCAGTTTCCACCCACATTCCAAAAGAGAATCTGTTAGATGGTTAATTGGGCACATGGGTGTAATTGCATGGCACGGGTGTGTCGGGCTGGAAAGGCTTATTACTGTGCTGTAAGTCTCAATCTAAGTTAACGTATCGAGTGTTTGATGTCTCTGGGCCAGTACTTGCAGACGTGGCCAAGAGGTTCAGTTGTTGTTCAGACCAAACTTCAGAATGGGGAAGAAATGTGATCTAAGTGACTTTGACCATGAAAAGATTGTTGGTGCCAGATGGAGTGATTTGAGTATCTCAGAAACTGCTGACCTCCTGGGATTTTCACACATAACAGTCTCTAGAGTTTACAATGAATGGTGAGAGAAACAAAGAAAACATTTGGTGAGCGGCAGCTCTGTGGAGGTAAATTGCCTTGTTAATAAGAAAGATCAATGGAGAATGGGCAGACTGGTTCGTGTTGACAGGAAGGCAACTGTAACTCAAGTAACCACATGTTATAACAGTGGTGTGCGGAAGAGCATCTCTGAATGCACAAAATATTGAACCTTGAGGTGAATAGGCTACATCAGCAGAACACCACAAACATGCACTCAGTGGCCACTTTATTAGGTATCCGATGACCTACCTCTGAGAATATAGGTGATTGCTTTTTGTGCTCTTTGATCATACTCACTCAATCATGGTTTCCCTCTCCCTACCCCCTCCCATTCTCAGTCCACAATAGAGACCCATATCAGAATTGGATTTATTATCGCTCACATACGTCATGATTTTTTTTCTCTTTTTGTGGTAGTTCTGGACCCTCTCCAATGCCACGAAATTACCGCAAAATTACTACAGTACTCTGCAAAAGTATGTAATACTGTAGTCAGCCTGAGTTAACTCTTTGTTCAGTTTATCTATAACCATGAACTTTTTGTGGTTTTCCCACAGAGGCAAACATTGGTTCAGAAGACAGTTCATTATCAGATGCTCTGGTTCTTGAGGACGGTGAGTACACTGTTAAATGTCGGTAAACGGTTTACTTTATGTTAAGTATATTAGAGTAACTACACAGGCAGTGAACGAAGAGCTCATTATCCACTGCTTTATCGCATGTAGATACACTTACTTGCCCGGTTAGTCCTAGATCCGATCTAGAGCATTCCACACATCCAACTCATATACAGTATACATTACACATTCAATCATTATTAGGACAAATTAAGTGCCCCTTATCCAAAAAAAACCCGAAATCCAAAACTTTTTGAGCTCTAACATGACATTACAATGGAAAATTCCACAAGGCGCTGGGAAGGTGCCCAGGTGATGCGCAGGTGTCTGCAATCTCAGATGTTCTGAGAAGTGACCTCACATATATAATGAACAGGTTAATTAAAAAAAATAGAAAAAGACTGCATGAAGGGAAAAACGAAGATCTTGAAGTGTATTGAAAGAGTGGATTCATCAGTACTGGAGTGAAATTAAGTCCCTTATCAGTATGCTGATCATGAAACAAGCAAAGGCCTTATTATGGCGAACTCAAAATCAAAGATGATTGCAGGCTGGTTGCAGAAATTTAAGAAAAGGCGCAGCATTACATTTTTAAAGATCTGTGGTGATAAAGCGTCAGAGCAATTCATTGACGAGTTTGCCGAGATTATTGCTGTTGTAAATCTAACATGCTAAACGGGTGCATCAGTACGTATGTGTGATGAGCAAGTGTGAGACCACAACTGCTTACTGGCAACACATGAATTAAGAGTTGGGATGATGGTGATCCCAAGCCATCTCATTATATATTCTAAAATCCAAAATCAGAAACACTTCCAAGCATTTTGAATAACTGGGTACACAACCCGTATAAGTAGTGATCAGTTTCCATACCACTTGTGTTATGGCTCTCCACTATGTTCTTTTGTACTAACTAGAGTGAACCATTGCTGGTAGAATCTCAGGTGGTGATGAGAGGGTGAACAGGAGTGAGATATGCCAACTAGTGGAATGCTGCTGCAGCAACAACCTTGCACTCAACGTCAGTAAGACCAAAGAGCTGATTGTGGACTTCAGGAAGAGTAACACGAAGGAACACCTACCAATCCTCATAGAGGGATCAGAAGTGGAGAGAGTGAGCAGCTTCAAGTTCCTGGGTGTCAAGATCTCTGAGGATCTAACCTGGTCCCAACATATTGATGTAGTTATAAAGAAGGCAAGACAGCAGCTATACTTTTTTAGGAATTTGAAGAGATTTAGCATGTCAACAAATACACTCAAGAACTTCTATAGTGGTACCATGGAGAGCATTCTTACAGGCTGCATCACTGTCTGATATGGAGGGGTTACTGCACAGGATGGAAAGAAGCTGCAGAAGGTTGTAAATTTAGTCAGCTCCATCTTCGGCACTAGCCTACAAAGTACCCATGGCATCTTTAGGGAGCAGTGTCTCAGAAAGGCAGCGTCCATTATTAAGGACCTCCAGCACATAGGGCATGCCCTTTTCTCACTGTTACCATCAGATAGGAGGTACAGAAGCCTGAAGGCGCACACTCAGTGAGCAGCTTCTTCCCCTCTGCCATCCAATTCCTAAATGGACATTGAATCTTTGGACACTACCTCACTTTTTTAAGATATACAGTACTTCTATTTGTACACAATTTTTTAATCTATTCAATATATGTAATTGATTTACTTGTTTATTATTATTTTTTCTCTATTAGATTATGTATTGCATTGAACTACTGCTGTTAAGTTAACAAATTTCACATCACGTGCTGGTGATAATAAACCTGATTCTGAATTTGTTTACAGAGCTACACTTTGTGATCTCAAAACCAGTCACAGTTTATAGATTTCAGTGGAAGAGGCTAGTTAGCTAATATAATTTAATTCATCATCATCATCATCATCATGTGCCATGTTGTGGGTGATCATGGTCTTTCCATGACCATGATTGTTTTTGACAATTTTTTCTATGGAAATTTTTTGCCATTGCCTTCTTCTAAGCAGTATCTTCTGACCCCAGCTGTTATCAGTACTCTTCAGAGGTTGTCTGTCTGGCATCAGTGATCGCATAACCAGGACTTGTGATATGCACCGGCTGCTCATACAACCATCCATCACTTGCTCCCATGGCTTCACGTGACCCTCCTTCCTGATGGCAGCATTGAGAAGAGAGCATGGCCTGCATGGGCTGGGGTGCAAGGGATCTCTGATGGTGGCTGCTGCCTCCCATGCATACTCACATATCACTGTTGATAAAGAATTTAGGACGTGTTGTAACTTTAAACAATCCATCCCAACTGAGATAAAAGTACTGAGCCGGTTTGGCACTAAGTTCTGCAAACATGACCTGATTCGGACCTACAATGGGTAGAGCCACTGACTCAAAGCTCCAGTGATCTGGGTTCAGTCTCACCCTCTGGCACTATCTGTGTGGAGTTTGCACATTCTTCCTGTGTCTGCATGAGTTTCCTCCCATGTCCCAAAGATTCGCAAGTTGGTGGGTTAATTGGCAGCTGAGGCAGACACATTGGAGACATTTAATAGAGTCTTGGATAGGCACATGGATGAAAGAAAAATGGAGGGAAGGGTTCATCTTACAGTAGGTTAAGAGGTTCAACTCAACATCGTGTGCCAAAGGACCTCCACTTTGCTGTAATTTTCTGTGTTCTTAAACTTCCCCTGGTGTGCAGGTAGAGGTAAAATTGACTTGCAGAGCTTGAAAGGCTGTAAGTTCAACTCCAGTCCTCATTTATATCTTGCTGTTTGGACGCAACAGACAACAGGTGCTGGAGCAACAAACAATCTGGAGGGACTCAGTAAGTCAGGAGGCAGAGAGATGGTCAACATTTCCAGAATCAGGTTTAATATCATTGACGTATGTTGTGAAATTTGTTGCTTTGCGGCAGCAGTATATTAAAATACATAATAATAAAATTAAGTTTATATAAAAAAAGAAAATTAAATAAATAGTGCAAAAGGAGAGGGGGAAATAGTGAGGTAGTGTTCATGGGCTCATTGTCCATTCAGAAATCTAACGGCAGAGGGGAAGAAGCTGTTCCTGAATTGTTGAGTGTGTGTCTTTAGACTCCTGTAGCTCCTTCCTGATGGTAGCAATGAGAAGAGGCTATGTCCTGTGTGATGGAAGTCCTTAGTGATGGATGCCACCTTTTTGAGGCATTGCCTTGTGAAGATGCACCTGCACCTGCACCAGGACTGAGTGTAGAGGGGAGATGGTCATCACCTTGTGGCCTTTGTTTGTTTTGCAGAGGACTGTCACAGCTCGAGCCTCTCGTCACCCATCCAGTCTCCGCACAAGGCCCTCCCTCCCCGCCCACCCTCACATCAGAGACCCCACCCACCGCAGTCCCTGGATGGCTTACGCCAGCTGCACTACCATCACAGTGATTACGACAAGTCACCCATCAAACCAAAAATGTGGAAGGAGTCGTCCTTAGATGAGCCATACGAGAAGGTGAAGAAACGAGCCTCACACAGCCACTCCAGGTCAGTCCTAGCACACCAGACACTGAATTAATCACAGAGGTGAAGTAGTACTGAAGTATATTTACAAAGTCCTTACTTCGTTTTATTTACAACCTATGTTAGTCAGCAGATCAAGTTCAAAAGCCACGGGGTAATGTTGCAGCTCTATAAAGCCCTGGTTAGACCATGTTGGATAATGATATTGTGATCCAAGGTTCTTTCAGAAGTCATGAAAGAGGCACAAAACGTGTTGCTTCATGATCATTTTATTGATCATTGATAGAACAAAGGAAAACTGAAATGAAAAGTGATGGAGCTCTACTAAGTGAAGGAAGGGACACTAAGATAATGCTGCCTTGCGGTGCAGCTATTTTATACTCATAGTTATGAAATATTCCATTCAAATTTGTAGATAAAGGCTGACCAATGAGATAGGTCTTATTCAAATAATGCAGAACAAAGAAGCTTCCAAAGTTTACCATAATTATACTGTACCTTCGATAATTACTTGGGACCACACTGAATTCATATTGTGACCACTGGGAAGCATTGTAAACAGTTACTTGTATATAAGTAATTATATAAAGTAGAATCATACTGTATAATTAATTGTCAAATTACAATGAAAATAACAATTATATTAACCTGTTGGATCCAGCAACAAGGTTTGTGTTCAGTTATGATCACCTCATTATAAGAAGGATGTAGAAGCTTCAGAGAGGCTGCAGCGGCGATTTACCAGGATGATGCCTAGATTAGGGAGCGTGTCTTATGAAGATAGGTTGAGCGATCTATTGCTTTTCTCTTTGGAGTGGAGGAGAATTATGTATTCAAGATGGTAAGATGCATAGATTGAGTAAATAGCCAGTGCCTTTTTCCCAGGCTGTAAATGGCTAATATGAGAGGGCATAATTTTAAAGTTAATTGGGGGACGTCAAGGTAGGTTTTTACAGAGAGTTTGGTAAATGCAAAAGGAACATATGCCTGGGGTGGTGGCGGAGAAGATACGTTAGGGGCATTTAAGAAGCTCTTGGATAAGCACATGGGTGATCGAGAAATGTGGGAGGGAGGTGTTAGATTGATCTTGGAGAAGGTTATAGGGTCAGCACAACATTGTGGGATGAAAGGCTGTACTATTAATATTCTATGTTCTATAAAATAGCTAATATGAGGGGGAATAATTTTAAGGTGATTTTAGGGAAGTGTAGGGTGGTATGTCAGAAGTAAGTTTTTTTACACAGAGAGCGTTTAGAACACACTACCAGGAGTGGTGGTCGAGACAGATACATTATGGACATACAAAAGACTGAGATAGACAGATGGATGAATGAAAAATGGAGGGATGAGTAGGAAAATGTCAGAGGGTGAGAGTTGGATTTTCTCCTGTTAATATTGCTATCACTTTGCACTTGTGTGGTGTGAATGTTCCTGTCACCTATGTCCAGGTCTGGCGATGGTCCAGGTCTTGCTGCGTTGGGTTATGGTCTGTTTTGTTATCTGAGGAATTATGATGGTACTTTGAATTATTCACTGTGTATGTGTTGTTACTTAGCCTGCCGAGTGGACACACGCGATTCCCCAGTGTGGGGAACAGTGCAGAGGCAGGGGCCGGAGGTTCACTACAGAGCAGTCCTGTGAGAAGTGCCCCGCACTGGAACTGCACACAGTCCAGCATGCCTTCCACGCCCGACCTACGGATACGGAGCCCCCCCTACGTACATTCCACACGGTGAGTCAGCTGGAAGATAACCCTCGGTGTTAGTCTCACATGCTAAATAAGAGCACTAGTGGGAAAAAAACACAAGATATAAACAGGAAACTGTGGGAAAACACAAGCTCAAGAGATCTGAAGGACAAAGGTCCTTGGACTCTCTGGGTCAGACTGATTAATTTAGTGATAATTGTTGTGAACTAATCTGTGCATTTCCTGATGACAGATAAGCAGGCAACTGAGGCTAAAATCTATGCAAGTTCTGTCCAAGTCCTTGACCTGTTTTGTTAAGAAAGTTAATCTTCATCGTGTTTGGGAATTTGTTGGTTTTGGATAATGTGCTTACTACGATGGTTTCAGACTTACTTATTACCTCGTCTGATGTTTTCATAAAAATGTTCTTGTGAAGAAAGTATGCAATAAATTATCGATAGAAACACAATCCTGGAAATGGGATTTAAAGTGTCTGTCTGTCTGTGTATTCATGCATGTGTGTTAATGTATGTGTGTGTCTCTATACATATGTATACGATGATAACAGGCATAGGTAGAGAGGACACCCAGCGCCTTTTGCCCAGGGCAGCAATTGCCAATACCGGAGGACATCAGTTTAAGGTGAGTAAAGGAGAGTATGGGGGGAATGTCAGAAGTAGATCTTTTACACAGAGTAGTGGATGCTTCGAACACTCTGCTGAGGGTGATTGTAGAGGTTGCTACACTAGGGACATTTAAGAGACTGTTGGAAAGGCACATCAATGAAAGAAAAATGGGGTTTATTGTAATGCTTTGTAACTTCAGAGCAATAAGCTCATTCAGAGAAAGACACAGGAGACCAAAAATGCCGGTCTAACTTAGTCTTTGAGCAAGGTTCCCATGTATCAAGTGATGACGTATGCAATTAACATACTTATAAATATAACCAGTAATTAATTATTTAGACAAACAAGAATGCTTAATTAAATAATATATATATGAAAAATTACTCAAATATTACTAAAATATTAAATACACAGCAGTTATAGGCTGTGTAGGAGGAAGGGTTGGATTGATCTTGGAGTAGGTTGAAAGGTCGACACAACATCGTGGGCTGAAGGGCCTTACTGTGCTGTACTTTTCTACATTCAGTGACCACTTCATCAACTCCCTTTTGTACCTAATAAAGTGGCCACTGGCTGTACGTTCGTGGTCTTCTGCTGCTGTAGCTCAAGTTCAAGGTTCAACGTGTCATGCATTCAGAGGTGCTCTTCTACACACCGCCGTGATGAGATGATGAAAGGCATTTAGTCCTGCTTCTCACTGGGATGTTATATGCATCTTAATTGCCTTAAGATAAGGAGTTGCTCATAAGGAATGAGTTGAGGAGAAGGGGTTGTGGAACTTTGAAATTCTCTCCCCCTCAGGGCTATGAATGTGCAGTCACTGAGTGCAATTGAGAGTGAGGTCAGGAAACTATCTATTTATTAATTAATTATTGAGATACAGCACAGAATAGGCCCTTCCAACCCTTCAAACTCAACCACCCAGCAATCCCCTGATTTAACCCTAGCCTAATCACAGGACAATTTGCAATGACCAATTAACCTACCAACTGGTAGGTCTTTAGACTGTGGGAGCTCCTGGGGGAAACCCACAGTCACAAGGAGAGCGTACAAACTCCTTACAGGCAGTAGCTGGAATCGGACACTATCAATCGGTGCAGAAAAGTGAGAGAGAACCAGTCATGATCTGAAATGATGGGCTGAATGGCCTACTGCTTCTGTTTCAGTTGTCCATGAGCAGAGAGATTTGAGAATTTTATACCCAGATTCTGAGGAGACTGTTGTGATGTTTGGTGGTGTAGCGGGGTCTGCTGGGCAGAATATGACATGTCCCCCCCCCCCCCCATAAAAGTTCGTAAATTAATGAGGGATATGGATAAAGTCTGAAACTTCAAGACTGAGTCCAAAACTAGAAGGCACAGATACAAGATAACAAGAGAGAGATTTAAGAGTCAGAAGAACTCACTTCTTTACAGAGGGGCTAGTGAGGACATATAACGAGCTGCCAGGGAAAGTGATCAAAGTGGGTACAATGCAGCAGTTAAGATAAGTACATGGAGGAGAGGGGTTTGGAGAGTTGAGGGCTGAAATATTACAGAAGTCAGGAGTGAGGCATCAAACTTGTTGTTTCATTAAGAGTTGATAAAACAACAAGAATAGGAACAGAACAGGTTCATGGATCACTGCTATTTGAAGGAGAGAAAGAGGAACTAAAGATAGCACATAGCATATCAGAGATCCAAAAAATCCCATTCTAATCTGTAGATAAGAGATAATCAATTAGAAAATATTTGTACAATACTGCAGTAAAATTAGCCAATGAGAAAACACTTATTCACAATGAAGTACAGTTTTCAGAATTATCCTTTGTATAGCAAGCAACTAGAGGCATAACAAACAGATAAATATATAAAAACTACTTAAAATGGAAGAAGATAATTGTTAAACTGCAAAGAAAATTACAGTTCCAGCAGCATGGACCAGATGGGCCAAAGGGCCTGTTTCTGTGCTGCATTAGTCAATGACTCTGAAGGATGTGTTTCCTGCAGAATAACTGATCCTGTCCCTCACAACAGCTGTCTGCCACTTTTAACCATGTAAATAATGTAGACACACACTTCGCACTGCTCAAAAACCAAACTAAAAACAAACACACCCCCAAACAACAATATTTAACCCTTCATTAAAAAATGAAGGAAGCCAAAAATGTTAAATTAATTATTAACCAGTTTCCAATCTTACGAATATATTAATTTAACTTTTTGTCACGTGTGCATTACCGTGCAAAAGTCTTAGGCACAGGTAAAAAAACAAGTAGTGAAGATGCTTTCAAAAACAATTGAAATGAAAATTTTCTGAATATTAAAAAAAATGATCTCTAACTTATTGGAAATTTACCCAGGTTAGATATATCTGCATTTTGGTAGAAGGAGTAAAGGCACAGACTATTTTCTAAATGGGGAGAAAATTCAGAAATCAAAAGCACAAAGGGATTTGGGAGTCCTTGTACAGGATTTCCTGAAGATTAATTTGCAGGTTGAGTCAGTGGTTAGGAAGGCAAAATGTGATGTCAGCATTCACTTTGAGAGGACCAGTTTATAAAAGCAAGGCTGTAATGCTGAAGCTTTGTCAGTACTGTGCAAAAGTCTTAAGCACGTGTAAAAAAAATCTGTAAAGCAAAGATGCTTTCAAAAATAATGAAAAATTTCTAAATATCAAAAAATTACTATAAAAAGCAGTAAACAAATACTAAATCAAATCAATTTTCAGTGTGACCACACTTTGCCTTTAAAATTGCATCAGTTCTCTTCGGTACACTGGTCATCCAGTTTTATAAGAAAATCAGCTGGTTGGTTGTTCTAAGCATCTTGGAGAACTGCCCACAGTTCTTCTGTAGACTCTGACTGTCTCACCTGTTTCTATCTCTCCTAGACAATCTTGCTGATGTAGAGATCAAGGCCCTATGGAGACCATACCATCTGAAACGATATAAAATAATCTAGTGTGCCTAAGAATTTTTGCACGGTACTGTAGTAACCTGAAGCTGTCAGTCCTCTGGACCTCAACGCTGTTGATGTCGTTAGCATCTACCCACATCACAATTTTATCACACTTTGTTTCTCTTTCACAGGTCAGTTGATATCAGCCCCACCCACCTTCACAGTTTGGCACAGCACTTTAGACACAGGAGTTCCAGCTTGGAGTCTCAGAGCAAGCTGGTTATGTCTGAGAACGAGACTGGGAGTCCGGACTTCTACACCCCAAGGACTCGTAGTAGTAACGGTTCTGACCCCCTGGACGATTGCTCGTCCTGCGCGAGTCACTCCAGCTCGGAACATTACTACCCGGCGCACATGCATGCCAACTACTCCACGCTGGCCGAGGACTCGCCCTCCAAATCCCGGGAACGCCAGAGGCACCGATCTGCTGGGAACCTGGGTTCCACCAATTCAGGGAGCATGCCCAACCTGGCCGGCAAGAGCGGCGGTGCCAATGGCGGGGTCTACCTTCACAGCCAGAGCCAGCCCTCGTCGCAGTACAGGATCAAGGAGTATCCCTTGTACATCGACGGCAGCCCAACACCGGTGGTGGTACGGAGCCTGGAGAATGACCAGGAGGGACACTACAGCGTGAAGGCACAATTTAAAACTTCCAACTCTTACACCGCAGGTGGGATCTACAAGGACTCCTGGCGCGGCGAGGACATGGCTGCCGTGAAGCTGATGCCGTCGCGCTCACAAATTGTTCGGACTCCCTCCCTGGTTAAGGATAATGCTGAAAGGAGCACAAACAGGACTGCTCTGTCCGATGAGCTGAGGTCGTGGTACGAGAGGTCCTCGGCCACGCTGAAGGAGCACAATAGACTCGTTCACACAAATTCCGACTCATCAGACAGGAGTTCCCCGTACTCCCCAGCACAGAGTGCCTTCATCGGTCACAGCAGGACAACCCGTATGCCTCAACCATCCAAAGGAACATCAGCTGTTTCAGGTAAAGCATCTCCAGTGTATGCCAACCCATCTCATAGACCTCCCTGTTCTCCTCAGCAATCACCTTGAGATCATCCATGTGTGTATATTTCCACATGCCTTGTTACGTTTTTGAAGGGAAATTTCCGAGGGTGCAAGTGTCTAGGACCAGAGGATGCAGCCTCAAAAGACAAGGTCATCCATAGAGTACAGAGATGAGGACAAATTCTTTAGCTGGAAAGGGTGAATCTGTGGAACTCATTGACATAGACAGCCGTGGAAGCCAAGTAATTGAGTGTATTTAAAGCAAAGGTGATAGGTTCTTGATGAGTAAGGACGCCAGAGATTATGGGGAGAAGGTGGGAGAATGGGATTGAGTGGGATAATAAATCAGCCATGATGGAATGATGGGCCAAATGGCCCAATTCTGCTCCTGTATGGCCTATGGACGTCAAATGGGGCAATTGGCCCATCAAATCTATGTGGGCTCTCCCTTTCCATTTTCCCCTACTAATTTTTGTCAGTATTTTCCCCATGGTTTCATCAACACCCCACTGACCCTACCACCTTGGTTTATTACTGTCACGGGGGAAAACTTGTATTTTACATGCCATGCAGACAGATCATTCCATAACTAAGGTTGTAAGAAGAAAGCAGACAGGAGAATAAATTGTTAACGGTAGCAGAGAGAGTGCAGAGTGGATAGACAAAGAGGGCAAGACCAGGTAGTTTGTAAAACTATCTTTATTTGTCACATGTACGTCGAAACATATAGTGAAATGCATCGTTTTTGTCAATGACCAGCATAGTCCAAACATTGTGCCGGGGTGGGGAGGGCAGCCCACAGGTGTCTCCGTGCTTCCAGTCCGCAACTTACTAACCCTGACCTGTATGTCCTTATAATAAGACCATAAGATAGAGGAGCAGAATTAGGCCATTTGGTCTATTGAGTCTTCTCCACCATTTCATCATGGCTTATCCATTTTCCTCCGTGGTCCAATCTCCTGCTTTCACCCTTCAGGACTGTGGGAGGAAACTGGAGAATGCAGAAGAAACACACACGGTTACAGGGAGAACATACAAACTCCTTACAAGTGGCAGGAATTGTAGTTAGGGTTAAAGTCAGCAAGAAGAAACTGTCCAATGAGGAAAAAGTTTAGCAAAAGGTCTGGAGGGCCCACATGGAAGTTCTTCCCAATGCAACAAGTAATTGGGAATGGGAATATTGGTGCAGCTGGTCAAATGGGTTGGGAATGGGAATATTGGTGCAGTTGGTCAGATGGGATTGGGAATGGGAATATTGATGTAGTTGGTCAAATGGATTGGGAATGGGAATGTTGCTGTGGCTGGTCAGATGGATTCGAAATGGGAATATTGGTGTGGCTGGTCCCATGGATTGGGAATGAGATTATTGCTGCGGCTGGTCAAATGGACTCAGAATGGGCTGCTTTACAAGATTATGGATATTGATTCTCAATACAGAATTGGCTAAATATTTGAAGAAGGAATAATTGCATAGACTTGAGGGATGAGACAATTGGATGAACCATGTTGGTCCTCAGTTGGGCTATCATATACTCAGGGCTGAATGGTCTTCCACGCTGCACTGTGATTGTTGCCTACAGATGGTTTTCCTCTGGACACTTAGCAGCATATAGTGAGTTTTAGACCCTGGAGACTTGGAGAACTACTTGACATCACTGCCCTGGGAATTGAACTCAAGCCACTGGCGCTGTAAAAGTGTTGTGCTAACTGCTACACTACCTTGCCGCCCTAATAATAGGTGGATTTGGATTAGAGAGGAGATGAGAAATTTGTTTTCCAGTCTGAGAGAGGAGGGAATCAATCTCACTAAGGCCGATACCCTAACCACTTTTAAGGGCACAGTAGCATCGTAGTTAGATTACTGGTCTCAACCTTTGATACACTGACAAGAGATCATGTCCCACAGTAGCAACAGGGGAATTTAAATTGAAGGAATTAATTAAATTTGGAACTTTAAAAAGAAATTCAGTAACTGTGAAGCTGAAGATTATTGTGAGATTGTCAGAATCAGAGGCCATGCTTTCTTCTCACTACTGCCACTAGGAAGAAGGTGCAAGAGCCTTAGGTCCCACGCCACCATCTTCAGGAGCAATTATTACCCCTCAACCAGCAGGCTCTCGAACTGGCATGGATAACTTCACTCACCCCAACCCTGAACTGATTCCACAAGCTGCAGGCTCACTTTCAAGGACTCTACAACTCATGTTCTCAGTATCATTTATTCATTTGTTATTTTTGCGGTTTGTATACTTTTGCACATTGGTTTGTTAGTCGTTGTGTGTAGGTTTTCATTGATTCTATAGTATTTCTTTGTTCTATTGTGAATGCCTGCAAGGAAACAAATCTCAGGGTAGTGTATGTACTTTGAACTTTGAAACCTGTTTGGTGGCTCTAATGGTGTTTGGAGATGCAGTTGAGTTTATATGTGACTCTGGACCAGCCTCTGTAGGTGGTTTTAACCAACTCTTCAGTTCAGGAGTATTAGGGATGGGCAATAAATGCTGGCATTATCTAGAACACCCCATCATTTAAAAAGAAGTGCCTGCACAGTGATTAGTGTAATGCTTACAACAGCTGTAAGTTCAGGGTCAGTTCCCACTGCTTCCCTTAAGGAGTCTGCTTGTTCTCCCTGTGACCATGTAGATTTCCTCCAGGTGCTCCAGTCCCTTCCCACATTCCAAAAATGTACATGTAACTCTCGCTTTGCCTAGTGGAATGATCGCGGGGTGATAACCCCCTACCCAGCCAAACCTTAGAACTCTCATTTGGGTAGGTGCTGTGCGATGTGTCCCGTTTCAAATAAGTACCCCGAAATAACAAGCAGTACACAATATGCGATTAAACAATTAAAATTTTATGACTCTTAACTTGGACTATGGGATTAATAGAGAACAAAATATAAAATAAAAGGTGCCAAGAATTTATTTAATCAGTTCATGCACAATTCGGCAATTCGTTGGAGCTCACGGTTTTCCTTCACTGATCCTCCTTCAACCCCCCACTGGGTCCTGAGGCCCCCCCCCCCACCCCGCTCGGAGTCTGCTCCATCGGCCAGCCTACAGCATTTCTTCATGCACGTCTCCTCTCTTCAACCCCAGCGTGCCTTCTGGCCAAAGCCCACCAAAATCAACAGCTTTCAGACCCCAAGGAAGAATAACATGTCTCCCGTTGGTTAGCAACTGAATTCCAAAGTCCTGTTATCACTAGTTATAACCCAAACATGCTGCTGCAGAGAACCCATTACCTCAGCAGTTTACATTACCGAGAGCCATTTTATTAACCTTAGCAGTTAGCATGAAAGAGAAACCCTTACATACAGGTTAGGGTTAGTGAGTTGTGGACATGCTATGTTGGCACCCGAAGCATGGTAACACTTGCACAATATTCGCTGATTTGTTTTGACACAAATTGCATATTTCACAGTATTCAGTGACAAATAAAGTCTCAGAATGAGCACTGCCTGAAGAGGGATTAGATTAGATCAGATCAGTTTATTTTTATTTTTAACATGTACATTGAAATATCGAAACGTACAGTGAAATCATCATTTACATCCATGACCAACACAGTCCAAGTATGTGCTGAGGGCAGCCTGCAAATACCACCACATTCTCTCACCAACATAGCATTTACTAAACCTAACCTATGCATCTTTGACATGTCTGAGAAAATCAGAGCACCAGGAAATCCATGCGGTCAAGGGGAGAACATACAAACTCCGTAAGATAACTCTGTAACTCCAGAATTAGGCCTTTCAGCCCATTGAGTTGTTCAGTCATGGCTGATTTATCACCCTCCCCAACTCCATTCTCCTTTGACACCATTACTAATCCAGCACTCATGCTACAAAAATACCCAATGACTTGGCTTCCACAGCTATCTCTACAATGAATTCCATGGATTCACCACCTTCTAGCTGAAGAAATTCCTCCTCATCTCTAAGTGGGTAGACATATCCTGAGACTATGCCCTCTGGTCCTAGACTGTATGGGAAGCATCCTCTGCACGTCCTCTATCCTTTCAGTATTCGGAAGGTTTCGATGAGATCCCCCTCATTCTTCTAAAACTCGTGAGTTGGAGGGTAGAATGCACTGAGATTTATGAGATATTTCCTTAAATGCTGGACAATACTGACCAAGCACGTTATCCTTTCGTCTGGTTTTCCCAGACTGCTTCTACACACTTGAGAGAAGAAAGAGTGGACAGCACAGGCAACTGGAATATCCCCAGATCAGATGCAGTAAAACTGAGACAGGTCAAAGGTCAGCCTAAATGTAATTGGAATTTCTCTTGGCTTCATTTTGAAGAAAATACCACATGATCCTGTAACTCACTTCCCCCTCTTCCTGTACTTCCAAGTACCTTATCCTCCAAGTTTACAACATTTCCTGCACTAAGTGATTTACTGTCAACAGAAGATAAAAATCTCCGACGTTTCTTCTGAAGCCCCCCACCTTTCTCAGAATGTAGTGTAAAAAAGCTCCAAATGATCTGGATAATGCAAACTGTTACATTTTCGATTCCATGCTCTACTGTGGGGTGACACAGCTGCGCAACGGTTAGCATAACACAGTTACAGCGCCAGCAACCAGGGTTCAATTCCCACTGCTATCTGTGAGGAGTTTGTACCTTCTTCCCTGTGGTCGCCTGGGTTTCCCCTGGGTGCTCCAGTATCCTCCCACAGTCCATAAGGCGTGCCAGTTCGTAGATTAATTGGCTGATGTAAATTGTCCCAAGTGTGTGGGTGAGGGGATGAATCTTGCAGTTATTGATGGGATATGGGGCAGAATAAAATGTGAATGTGGATTCTGGCATTGACCTGATGGACTGAAGGGCCTTTTCCTGTTTGACATCAAAGTCAAAGTAAAATTTGTTATTAAAATATGTAGATGTGTAAAATAAAATCCACTTTCTTGCAGGCATCTGTTTAATATTTATTTAGCGATACAGCACAGAATAGGCCCTTCCAGCCACACTGTCCAGCAACCCCTGACAACTGCAATTTAACCCTAACTTAGTCATGGGACAATTTACAACGATCAATTAACTTACCCAGTAGGTCTTTGGACTGTGGGAGGAAACCGGAGGACCTGGGGGAAACCCACACGTTCCACAGGAGGACATATAGAATCCTCACAGATGACACTGGGATTGAACTCCAAACTCTGACATCCTGAGCTAACTGCTATGCCACCGTGGCGCAGGAAAATGAAAACAATGCAATAGAATTTGTGAAAAATCTGTACATTATCTAAACATTCCCTCTATCTTTATATTATAGCTGCACAGACCAACCACTGCTCTGAGCTCGTTACATGTCCTTAAAACTGTGCGGCAACAAAGGCTATGTGCGAGGGAGCATTTGAGTCACTGCGCAGCCACACACTCGCACAGCTTAGATGGAACAGTAATGAAGAAAGACTGACAATTAACTAGTAGGCAAATGAAGACAAACATACATGTGCAAATTAAAAAAAACATTCATGACTGATCAAGAATTAAATATCTGAAGTGTTCCCTCCGTCAGCTTTAGACATCGGTACATCTTTACATGCGCAGTGGGATCGGGTGGGCCTTGGCTATTGAGCGGATATTTGGAAGACCACATCGTTCACTTTCTAACCAGCTGTCCAGAGTTGGAGCTTGCTACCACACTTCCCTTCTGTGGTCTATGTGACTCCTATCACCCACGGGTCTCGTGGGTCAGACTGTAACCTCAAGTGTCACATCCTGAGTCCTAGTCCCAAGCCAACCTGAACACCTCTGTCCTCATTCTCCTCCTCCTGAACTCTCAAGGTCCCTGAAAGTGATTCAGATCTTTAAAAGACTTTTACCATGCCGCAGTTGCGTAGCAATTAGCACAACACTATTACAGTTCGGGGCATTGGAGATGGAAGTTCAGTTCTGGTGTCCTCTGTAAGGAGTTTCTATGTCCCTCACCATGACCAAGTAGGTTTCCTCTGGGTGTTCCTGTTTCCTCCCACAGATCAAAGGTGTACCAGCTGGACCAGTTAACAGGTGTATGTTAACTGGGCTTGTGATTAGGCTAGGATTAAATAGGTGGGTTGCTGGGTGGTGAGATTCATTCAAATAAATATTAATAAAAGTTATTGCAAAATGTCTATTATTGCAAAAGAACTATACATTTATGGAAACATTTAAAGAATTAGTTAATGTTAGATAATTAAAGCATTAATGTACAGAGAACTACTAAAGATATAACACTGTATTAAATTTAGCAGGTTAATGCAGCCGGGTATCTAACAAATGGGGTAGTGATAGATAGGGTTGACACATAGGTGAGGGGCCAGATGCAAAGAGTATACACGTCGCTCGGGTCAGTATCTTTCCTAATATCTCTAGGTTCAGTGGTTACATAGTAACACAGTACAGAAACAGGCCCTTTAGATGAATGTGTCCGTATCTGAGCAAGTCCCACTTGCCCACATTTGACTCTCGTCCTTCTAACCTTTTCCATCTAAGTGTTGTCCAGATATTGCAATTGTATCCACCTCTACCACTTCCTCTGGCAACTCAATCCAGATACCAACCATCCTTTGTGTCATAAAAGTTGCCCCTCAAGTCCCCTTTAAAACTTCCTCTTCTCATCTTAAATCTCTGTGCTCTAGGCAATGTGGTGGTGTAGCAGTTAGCTTTACACTTGACAGTGCCAGCGATTGGGGTTCAGCTCCCACCACCACCTGTACGGAGTTTGTAGGTTCCTCCCAGTGACCGCGCAGGTTTCCACCCACAGTCCAAAGGTGTACAGGTTAGGATTAGTAAGCTGTGGGCATGCTACATTGGCGCTGAAAGTACGATGACACCTGTGGGCTGCCCTAGCAGATCCTTGGACTGTGTTGGATGTTGATACAGATGATGCATTTCACTGTTTGGATGTATGTGTGACAAATAAAGTTAATCTTTCATCTTTAATGTTTTAGACTCCTCTACCCTGGGAAAGCAACTGTGACCTTATCTGTCCACCTTATCTATTTCCCTCATTTAATTGGAGTTGTTTGTTTCTTTATTTAGTGATACAGTGCAAAACAAGCCCTTCTGACCCAGCAAACTGCGCCATCCAGAAACCTGCCAGTTTAACCCTAGCCTGAATCACTGGACGATTTAAAATGACCGATTAACTTAGTAAACCGTACATCTTTGGAATGTGGGAGGAAACCGGAACACCCGGAGGAAACCCACGCACTCACATAGAGGAGCATGCAATCTCCTGACAGACAACTCTGGAATTGAACTCTGAACTCCAGAACGTCCCAAGCTGTAATAGCACCGTGCTACAGTGGCCCCAAAACCTCTATAGAGTCACCCTCTATAACAGGGGCTCCCAACCTGTGGTCAACAGACCCCTCACTTAATGGTATTGGCCTGTGGCACAAAAAAAGGCTAGGAAGCCCTCTTCTATAAGGTCCCCTCCCTCGGCCTCTTCCACTCCAGGGAAAACAGTCCCAGTCTCTCCTAGCATCTCCTTGTAATCACAGCCCTCCAGTCCTGGCAATATCCTTGCAAATATTTTTTGGTCAGCTTGGGGTCAGTGGGACGTTGCATGCAGCCAGTGTGGAACTCCAGTGCATTCCATGCTTCTTGTCGGAAGTGTGAGCAAAAGACGTAATCCAGAGCCCGCAGTCACTTGCATTTCCTGTGTACTGTCAGAGAATTCATACACTAGCTGCTGTGCTTTTCCTCTACAGGGTTCTTGCTGGTATAAAAGGCTATTAGCTGATGCTTATAAAATGTATTTAAAGATGAGGATTAGCTTTATTTGTTATGCGTAAAGAGAAACATGCTGTGAGATGTATTGTTTGCGTCAACAACCAGCCTCAGAATGGATGTATGTTCCTTTAGAGCGGAGATGAGGAGGAATTTCTATCGTTGGGAGATGGGGGATCTGTGGAGTTCATTGCCACAGAGGGCTGTGGAGGGCAGGTCATTGGGTGTGTTTAAGGCAGAGCTTTGTAAGTTTTTGATAGGTAAAGGGAAAGACAGGAGGAGGAGAGTTTTGGGCGGTGGGGAGAGCGCTGAAAGATAATCAGCCATGATTAAATAACAGACAGACACAATGGAGCCATGATCTAATTCTGCTCCTTTATCTTACGGTCTTATGATCTCATCCTCAATGTGGGTTGATTGGTTAATTGGGAGCCACAGTATCATAGTAGTTAGCGTGAGGCTATTACAGCCCGGTGCGTCAGAGTTCAGATTCCAGTCCAGTGTCCTCTATAAGAAGTTTATACATCCTCCCTGTGGAATGTGTGGGTTTCCTCCGGGTGCTCCAGTTTCCTCCAACAGTCCAAAGACCTACCAGGTAGGTTCATTGGTCATTGTAAGCTGTCCCGTGATTGGGTTAGGGTTAAATCGGGGTTGTCAGGGGATGCTCAGCAGTACAACTTGAAGGGCCGGAAAGGCCTAATCTGCACTGTATCACTAAAATAAAATAAATAAATTGCTGCCATGTGTAGGTGTGAGGTAGAATCCATCAGGGGAGTTGCTGGGAATGTGGGAAGAACAAAATGGGATTAAAGTAAATGGGTGGTTCTCGTTCTGCACAGACTCGGTGGATTGAAGGGCCTCTTTCTTTGCATGAGGGAGATATGTAAGCAAATGTAAACGGGGTAGATTTTAAGAGTATTATAAGTTAGGCCAATCGGCCCATCGAGTCTGTTCTGTCATTCCATCATGACTGATTTATTATCCCTCTAAAACCCCATTCTCCTGCCTTCTCCCCGTAATCTTTGATTCTCTGATTAATCAAGAATCTATCAAACTCTGCGTCAAATATACCCAATGACTTAACCGCCACAGCCATCTGTGGCATTGAGTTCCACAGATTCACCACCATCTGGCCAAAGAAATTACTCCTCATCTCTGTTCTAAAGAGGTGTCTTTCTATTCTGAGGCTGTGTTCTCTGGTCCTAGATTCCCCCACTGTAGGAAATGTCCTCTCCTTGTCCTCTCTTGCCTTGGCTTTTCAAAATTTGATAGGTTTTAATGAGATCCGCCCCCCCCCCCCCAATAGTACAAGCCCAGAGTCATCAGCCAACCCTCCAAATGTGTTAGCCCTTTCATTCTCGGGATCATTCTTCTGAACATCCTCTGGACCTTCTCCAATTCCAGCAAGTCCTTTCTTAGATAAGAGGCCCAAAACTTGAAGTGGGATCTGACCAATGCCTTATAAAGCCTCAGCATTAAAGTACTGTGTAATAGTCTTAGGCACCCCAGGTTTTTTATATAAATTTTGTTTGAGATGTTTATTTTCTGCATTAGTATGTCAGTAGAAAAGAGTAAATTTTAGATTTCCAAACATTAATTTTCCAAAAAGTTTAATGTTACAGAGAAACGTTTGTATTAAAGAAAGTGACATATTAAGTAATAGACCACTTTGCCAACAAAAACTTGATTTCTTAGCAGGCATATGGTCCAGTGCATGATTAAACAAAGATTACAAACATGATGCTAATGATCAGTGATATAATAAGTTGAATGAACTAAACAGAAACAGGTGTAGAAGGAATCAAACCGGGCAAAGGACAACCAAACTAAAAGGTGACAGTGAGGTGGATGTGACAGTTTAGCTTCAAATCATCAATTTTTACACCAAGAGTGAGCATACCAACAAGATACAAGGTGGTCATCATGCATCAGCAAGATTTCTCCCAAGCAGAAATTTCATGGCAGACAGGAGTTTCAAGATGTGCTGTCCAAGCTCTTCTGAAGTAGCACAAAGAAACGGGCAAGGCTGAGGACCGAACAGAGTGGTCGGCCACAGAGGCTGCGTGCAGCAGATGAGATAAACTGATGTCCCTTCGAAATCAGAAGAAATCCATCACTGCTATCAACACTGAACTCACAGAAACCACTGGAACTTAAGTACCTCCCTCTAAAGTCCGGAGAAATCTTGTCACAAATAGTCTTCATTGAATTTTCTCCTAGATTAGAAAATAGTGTATGCCTTTATTCCTTTTACCAATGTGCAGATCCATCTAACCTGGGGCAGTTTGCAATAGTTCAGAGATAAGAGGTGAGAAGAAAATTGCACTGGAAACAGAATCCTCAAACTGTGATAAATTATGATTTGTTCAGTGTGTAATTCTGGAACAGAACTTCAGAACGAATAACAGAAGGAAAGAGTCAAAGACATTTGGGGTCCATTTGAACAAAAATGTACAATTCATGAAATTGACAGGGTAGTGAAGAAAGCTTTTGGCACGCTGGCCTTTGTAAGTCAAAGCACTGAGTATATGGTGTGGTTAGAGTGTTAGAGAATTATCGAACCGCATTTGGACCATAGCCCATTGTAGCCCTCCCATCCATGTACTTATCCAAACTTTTCTCCAATGTTACAACCCAACCTGCATCCACCACTTCTGCTGGCAGCTCCTTCCAGGATGTTTGTAAGGACGCCGACGAGGCCGCTCTTAAAGTTTTATTAAGCACGAATGAGTCCTGAGAAAAAATTACAATGATGTTGCCAAAACTCGAGGGACTGAGTTAAAGGGAGATGTTGGATAGGGTAGGACATTATCCGCCTGGAGCGTAGGGGCCTGAGATGTGATCTTATAGAGGTGTGTAAAGCCATCAGGGGTGAATGCACATAGGCTTTTTCCCAGCTTTGGGGAATCATGAACCAGAGGGCATACTGTAGGTTTAAGGTGAGAGGGGAGCGATTTAATAGGAAGTAGAGGGGCAACTTGTTATATATAGATGGTGGTGTGCATATAGAACAAGCTGCCAAAGGAAGTGATTGAGGCAGGTACAATAATGACAAAAGGACAGTTGGACATTCATTCATTCATTCATTCATCCATCCATTTATTTATTGATTGATTGAGATCCAGCGCAGAATAGGCCTTTCCAACCCTTCGAGCCACACTGCCCATAACCCCCTATTTAACCCTAGCCTAACCCACAGGACAATTTACAATGACCAATTAACCTACCAACCAGTACCTC
Source organism: Hypanus sabinus (assembly GCF_030144855.1). Classification (NCBI taxonomy): domain Eukaryota; kingdom Metazoa; phylum Chordata; class Chondrichthyes; order Myliobatiformes; family Dasyatidae; genus Hypanus; species Hypanus sabinus. Next base: position 31,976,738 of record NC_082718.1, read on the forward strand.
TTTGGACTGTGGGAGGAAACCGGAACACCCTGAAGAAACCCACACGATCGCAGGGAGACAGCTGTAGGAATGGATAGGAAGGGTTTAGAGGGATTTGGGCCAAATGGGATTAGATGGGGTATCTGAGTTGGCACAGACCGGTTGGGCCGAAAGGCCTGTGTCCGAGCAGTATATCTGACTGTGGCAGTTTTCAGCCCGCACCATTGAGAGATTTGTGCAAATATTATTTTGGGACTAATTGTGCTGTATTGTAACTATATGTGGTGTATGTGACTAATGTGTTTTGCACCTTGGCCCAAGAGGAACAGTGTTTCGTTTAGCTGTATACGTGTGTATGGTTGAGTGACAATCAACGTGACCTTGAACTATGACACAAAATGGGAGAGAGTGTAAGTTTTCAGTAGCAGAAGTGATGCATGTTCCTGACAGGACAGTTCAGAGGCAGGGACACCCAGTGTGTCCACAAGTAGCCAAGTGGTTAAGGCTTTGGGCTGGCAATCTGAAGGTCATTAGTTCGAGCCTCAGCTGAGGCAGTGTGTGTGTCCTTGAACAAGGCATTTAACCAGACACTGCTCCTGCACATATATAGGCCAGTGGTGGCAGCTGGTGCAGTATGGACAAGACAAGACAATACAGAACCATATCATCACTCGCATATGTCATGAAATTTGTTTTTTTCCCGTTTGTTGCAAGACTGCAGAGGAAATTAGTGGACTTCTGGGGCAACAGGAAACACTGGGTCTCTGCAGCGGTCTTGAGTCTCCCAGTGGGAGAGGGCGGACAGTCGCTGGTGTGCATCCGAACGCAGCTGGCGGCTCTCTGCCTCAGGACTCTGCAGAGATTCCTGTACGCTGAGCACCCTTCCAGGTGGCACATGTTGGCGACTTACTTCCTCCGGAGGGGCTGCTGTCTTCATGACGACATGCGGCTACCACCGGCGGGTGTCAGCCGTACTGCTTTGCGGAGTCTGCCCGGCTTCTATCAGGACCTACTGAGAGTCTGGAACATGGTCGCCTCAGGCCGGGAATCCCCTCCTCAGGCGGAGGGCGGGGTCCTGGCCGACCCTTGCCCTACCTCAGTGGCTGTCGGTGCGGCTCAGTTGTGTGGACCGACTCAGGCCGAGCTGCTGATCGGGCCAGACCCCGCAATCTTCTCCGGGAGCCATGTCCACACAACTTGAGCAGTCTCTCATCGATACCCACAGTCCCATTCAGGGATGCAAGTAGGAGGTATCTGTAAGGGCTGCTACTCCACATCCTCCACTTCCTTGCCCTTGTACACCGTCCCGACACGCCATGGCGGTCGGTCCTTCCACCCAGAGGTGAGGAGGGTCCCCACTGGAAGTCCCTTTATGCCGGGGTTCTTCCCATGCACCTGGGGGATCTCGGCTGGAGGGTACTGCATAGGGCAGTGCCCTGCAATAAGTTTTTCAGTTTGTACATGGACTTCCCACCGGCATGCCACTTCTGCGGGCTGGAGGAGACCGTGTACCACATGTACATGGAGTGTGTGAGGCTGCAGCCTCTTTTTGCATATTTGCGTGGGCTGCTTCTCGCCTTCTGGCTGCTTTTTAGTCCCACCCTGTTTATATATGGTCATCCAGTAAGGAAGGGGGCATGGAGGGATGAGGATGTCCTAGTCAACTTGCTCCTGGGGCTGGCAAAATCCGCCACCCGTGGGTCTTGGAAACAGGTGGCGGGAGGATCTCCCCGGGCAGACTGCCTGACAATGTTTAGGGGGTATGTTCGTGCCCGGGTAACTATTGAAAAAGAACACGCGCAGTCCACAGCGGCCTTGGAGGAGTTTCGAGACCGTTGGGCTCCGCGGGGTGTGAATGCCATCGTGAATAGGGATGGCAACATTCTGGTGTAATGTCTATTGTCTATTTGTAGTGCAGTAATTGTGTTTGCCACTGTTTTGTATATATTGTATAGCACCGATAATTATAACAAAGGATTTTGTAATAAAAAAAAAGTGTGACCAGCAGGATGCAGCCTTGCTACAAACAATGGTATTGACATTACTGCAGAATGGTTTATACTTTCCATTGTGAGTATAATGCTGAATCGAATGCCTTAATCCTAAATCTAACCCGTGAGTCAAGCTTTGTCAGAGGTTTTGTATTGTCTGCGGGGATCTCTGTCAGACCGTTAATCGTGTTTTCTTTTCCCTCCCGGACAGCTTCACCTCGCAGTCAAAGGAGCACAACGCAGCCTGCTGAATTGGCCGTGACTTCCCCGTCAAGCAGTCCTCACCACATCGTGTCCTGGCAGAGTGGGTGAGTCTCACTGTCCGCCAACAAAGCCCACTGTCATCCTACAGCTTTTACTCACAACTGTCCTTCACCTATCATTATCGCTTCAAAGCCCTTTTGCCAAACTTCAGTCTCCATTGTTAATTAATTCGAGGATAGGACCCTACAGGGGACAATATCTGTGCGGTAACCATGCTCTCTGGGGAGCCTACCTAAGTTTCAATAGCTACCATCAAGGATCAGGGTTACATATGTTTTCCTTATATTTATTTAAATAGAACGTAGAATATTCCAGCACAGTACAGGTTCTTTGGCCCATGATATTGTGCTGACCTTTTATCATACTCCAAGATCAGTCTAACCCTTCCCTTCCATATTGCCCTCCATTTTCCTTTCATCCTTGTGCCTATTTAAGAGATTCCTAGATGTCCCTAATCTATCTTCCTCTAACACCAGCCCGGAAGTACATTCCACGACCCACGACTCTCTGTGTAAAATGCTATCTCCCCTTATACTTTTCTCCATTCCACTTAAATGGCTGTCCCCTGGTGTTGGCCATTGCTGCCCTGGGAAAAGGAGCTGGCTGTCCACTCTGTCTATGCCTCTTATCATCTTATACACCAGTATCAAGTCACTTCTCATCCTCCTTCACTCCCAAGAAAAAAAAGCCCTAGCTGACTCAACCTTTCCTCATAGGACGGTGTCTCTAATCTAGTCATCATCCTGGTTTCCTCTGCACCCTCTCGAAAGATTCTACATCCTTCCTATAAATGAGTCAACCAGGACTGAACACAATACATTACCTCGCAGCTCTAGAATCGATTCCCCTGACTAATGAAGACCAACGCACTATACGCCTTTAAGCACTCTATCAACTTGTGCGGCAACTTTGAGGGATTTATGGGCATGGATCCCAAGATCCCTCTGTTCCTCCAGACTGCTAAGAGTCCTGCCATTAACCCTGTACTCTGCCTTCAGTTCGACCTTCCAAAGTGAATCACTTCACACTTTTCTGGATTGAACTCCTTCTGCCAGTTCTGCATGCTGTCAGCGTCCCATTGTACCCACAACCACGCTCTATCCACAACTCCATCAACAGTGAGGGTGGGTAACCCTTGTGCGTCCGTGTAACACATAAAGCTACGATAGCATAGCAGTTAGCACGACGGTATTACAGCTCGAGGTGTTGGAGTTCAGCGTTCAACCCCGGCATCCTCTGTAAAGAGTCTCTTTATATCCTCCCCTTGGAATACCTGGGTTCTCCCAGGGTCTATGGGTTTCATCCCACTGTCCAAAGACATACCGGGTAGGTTAATTGGTCATTGTAAATTTTCCCACGTTAGGGTTAGGGTTAAATCTGGGTTGTTGGAAGTTAACACGAGGAAATCTACAGATGCTGGAAATTCAAGCAACAACACACACAAAATGCTGGTGGAACACAGCAGGCCAGGCAGCATCTATAGAGAGAAGCACTGTCGACGTTTCGGGCCGAGACCCTTCGCCAGAACTCAAAGTCAAAGTACAAAAGTCCTGAGTCCCGATGAAGGGTCTTGGCCTGAAATGTTGACAGCACTATAGATGCTGCCTGGCCTGCTGCGTTCCACCAGCATTTTGTGTGTGTTGTTGGAAATAGACAATAGACAATAGGTGCAGAAGTAGACCATTCGGCCCTTCGAGCCTGCACCACCATTCTGAGATCATGACTGATGATGAAGTTGCTGGGCGGTGCAGATCTACTCCCCGCCTGCATCTCTAAATTTAAGAATTAAATTTTTTCTTAAAGTAATCTTCATGTTTATATCCAAGCAGATCATTCTATACATAAGCACATCGAGACGGTACAAAAGGAAACCAAACAGTGGACACGGGATTACAGTTACAGGGAAAGTGCAGTGCAGGCAAATAACTAAAAGTGCTGTGGCATTGACAAGCTAGATCGAGAGATCACAAGTTCATTTTGATTGCATGAGAGGTCTGTTCAATAGTCTGATACCAGTGGGATAGAAGCTGTCCTTGAGCCTGGTGGTTTGTGTTCTCAGATCTTTACTCATGGGCTTGAAACGTTATCTCAGCATCCATCCAGTCCTACCACCTCAGAATTGTATTTCTTGTATTAAGAATCCACCCCCAGCTGCTGTGTGTGTAGATTAAATCAACTCTTTCTTTGCTTATAAAAGGCTCTTGATTAGTAAGGCATCGGGGAAAAGGCAAGAGAATGAGGTTCAGAGGGATAGTAAGTCAGCCATGATGGAGCAGACTCAATGGGCCAAATTGCCCAATTCTGCTCTTATGTCTTATGGTCTAAAAACCTTTTGGTCAACTTGTGAATCTCCCCTGAAGGGAAATATATCCTTTAAGTGCGTAGTCCAAATCTGGTACAGTCTCATCAATACCATGATCTACTGTAGCAAGGGTTCCCTCCTCCTGTACCCCAGCGCTCCTGGAATAAATAGTTGGATTGAGAGTGTGAGTGATGGAATTGTTGTATCATCTTATATTTTGTAATCTTCCACTTTGGCTTCTGTGTTCTACCGTGCATGCAGCTTAAAACCCAAGCAGAATATGAAATGTCTGGCTGATGTAACACACAGTTTCATTAACGAACGAGTTCTTGGTCATTTCAACACTAAAAGGCATGTTTCGTACTAACCTTCTGACCTCAAGTTCTGACTAACCTTTTCCTCACTTTCTTCTTTTTCACTAATATTCAATCTTACCTGGTCCTCTTTCGCCTGCTATCCTATAGAGAAGCAACAGAAAACAGCCCACTTCACGATGAGCAGACTCTCTCGCCAGCTCACCAAAGCCCAGTAAAGTAGAGGTACAGTAAAGATGAGCCGTGTGGTACACGTCCCTCACTCTGCACAATCCGTTTCTGCGTACTTTGTGATGTACTGTGACGTTACTTCAGTAAACTCCTCCATAAAACCAGCCTCGAAGTTCGAGCTTAGAGGAATGAGGGGGATCTCATTGAAGCGTATTGAGTACTGAAAGGCCTGGGTGGAGTGGATTTGGAGATGGGGGTGTCCAGGGCCAGAGGGCACAGCCTCAGAATAGAAGTATGTCCCTTTAGAACAGAGATGAGAAGGAATTTCTTTAGCCAGAGGGTAGTGAATCTGTGGAATTATTTGCCACAGTTAGCTGTGGAGGCCAAGTCACTCGGTATTAAAGCAGAGGTTGATAGGTTCTTGATTAGTCAGATTATCCAAGGTTACAGGGAGAAGGCAGGAAAATGGAGTTCAGCTGACTCAATGGACTGAATAGCCTAATTCTGCTCCTATGTACAGTCTTAAAATGAAACCTCTGTGACGATAAAATTGTCGCTGCAGTGCGTGGTTTCATGTACACAAAACTACAAGGGGGTAGTTGAGGGAGACAGTAAGAATCGATTTGCTTTGGTGGGGGTGTCTAAAACAAGAGAAGAGAGGGAGGAGATTTGGAGATCTATGAGGGATGTTTATTTCCACTCACAGAGTTGTGTGGGAAGCTGTGTCTGCCTAAGGAGATGGTGAGGCTGAGAGACAGAAGTACCTGGACAAGCTAAGACGAGAAGGTGAATAGGAGCAGACTAGACTTTGAGACTGGTGCGAATGTTGTGGTCGGTATAGACACAGGCATGTGGCCGGTGCAGTACCGACCCTGTGACGGGTACAGGTGTTGTGAGGAGGGGACCCAGCAGGAGGTGATAGGTGAGGAGAGGAGGTAGGAGGCCAGAGTGAGAAATGGAAGGAGGAGGAGGAAAACAATGTTCATGTCATCAGGTTGGAGACTACTCAGACAGAAAATGAGGTGTTACCCCTCCACCCTCAGAGTGGCCTCATCATGGCAAAAGAGGAGGCCATGGACCGACATGTTGGAACAGGAATGGGGATAGAAATTAAAATAGTTGGCCACTGGGAAATTTTGGTTGGCAAAACGGTCCCCCAATTTATGTCAGGTGTCAGAGTTGTTCTGGGGAAAGGACACGGTCTCTAAAGTCGGGTCATAAAGCAGCCACTGAACAGGCTCAAGGGGCTGTATGATAAATAGGTTTATCGTTGTCACAGGTATTGAGGTACAGTGGAAAACCTTGTTTTGCATGTCATACATTTCAGATCATTATGCAGTGCATGAGGTAATACAAAATAAAACAGTAACAAAATGCAAAATAAAGTGTTGCAGTTAGAGAGAAAGTGCAGTGCAGGCAGACAGTAAGGTTCAAGGCCTTTAGAACGTAGATTGTGAGTCCAAGAGTCCATCTTAATCGTACTAGGGAACAGCTGAAGAATCTGATAACAGTGGGGTAGAAGCTTGTCCTTGGCCCAATGGGAGAGGGGAGAAGAGAGATTATCTGGGATGGGCAGTGTCTTTGATTATGCAGGATGCTTTTCTCGAGACAGCAAGAAGTGTAGACAGAGTCCATGGGAGGGGGGAGGCTGGTTTCTGTGATGTGTTGATTTGTGTCCACGACTCTCTGCAGTTTCTTGCGGTCGCGAGCAGAGCAGTTACCATACCAAGGCGTGATGGATCTGGATAACAACATTGAAAGGATACTCAGACAGTTACGTGGATAGGAAAGGTAGCTGGATATGTGTTGAAGGCAGGCAGTTAGGACTGGCTTAGATAGCATCTTGCTCAGCATGAACAAATTGGGCTGGAAGGCCTGTTTCCATGCTGTTTCACTCTATGACTAGTGAACTACAAGTTAGCAATGTGCTACTGTACATTTTGCTAAATGGCCGATGATGTGTTTGACTGACTGTGAGTTTCTCTTCCTTCAGGCCCTATCAGGACACTTGCTACATGGACAGGTCCCTCTATTCAGAATTAGCAGACGTCCAGTGGTATGGGAGCGATAGTGCTAAACCTGGAACTCTCGTCTGACCAATGACCTCAGCTCAAACTACAAGCGTCAAGTCCACCTGGTGACCATCTCACTGCCCTTTGTCACTGCCTTACTCTATGCACAGCTAGGGACCAGAAATCTCAGCTCCAAGCACACCCACAAAGGAAATTTCTAAACCAAGCTAAAGTGAATCCTCAGTAAAGTACCACAAACTGTGCTTTATTTTCCTCTCCCTCTTTCTCACCCCACTCTCCCCTCCACCCCTCCCCCTCTCACTTCCTCTTCCCCCAAACCCTCTCCCCTCTCTCACCCCACTCACTCGCTCTCTCTCCCCCTCCCCCCTCTCTCCCTCTCTTCTATTTCTCTCTCTATCTCCCCTCTTTCTTTCCTGTATTTTTCTCTCTTTCCCCATCGCTCTCTCTTTATCTCTATCTCTATCTCTCTCAGGTAACCACCTGGTCAAGAATAACAAAGGTTTTTTACAGTTGAAGTCAGATTGCAAATCCCACCCACCAGACCTCCCTTTGTAGAAGTCTGTGTGATTCCATTCCGATCTCTAGTGGGGAACAAATGCCAATAGCTTAGGAACAAGATACTTCAGAACTTAACCAAGCTTAATGTTTACTTGAATTTTACCAAAGACCAACTTTAAGCTAAAGAGAACAAGCTGGACAGATGTTGTCCATTGGTTACCGGTTAAGTAAACAAGCAGGCAAGCACGGAACAATGATTATGTTTGTCTGCGTATCCCAACTGGAAGGGGCTGAGCAGACGCAAATACAGGACCGGAGGTTTGATTCCTAGCACCTGTTTCACACTGGCATTGGAAGAGGAATTTGACCCCAGTACGTTGCCAATTTGTGCTTCACTGACAGGCCCTGCAAAATATCTGAAAAATGCATTGGTCATGTTAACGAGTGCCGGGGTGTAGGAAAAAAGCCTTTCCTCTCTTTACACAACATGGTTATGAAATGGAGACTGTATGATACGTCACTGATACACAGATTCAGTGTGAGATAAAGCACATGATTAATATAATCTGTATATTTTTGAGTTGGGAGAAAAATTGATATAAAATCAGTCCCTGGTTCAAGATGAAAATCATTTTACCAGTCACGCATTCTCTTCAAAGGCTTTAGCTGATTTAGTGGAAGAGACCTTGGAGAGTTATCAACCCTTGGAAGGCCTCACGAAATATTAAAAAAATATTTTCCCATGAAGTACTCATCAGAAGTAATTTAGTGACTATAAAGTTTGGCAGGCAGAGTGTGTGTGTGTGTGCTCACTCCAGATTTCTCAGCAAGGGGGCTGTTACAGACATAGAACTCCCTCTCTCTCTCTTCTGCGTTTCTGAATGGCGGAGGGTTTCCTGTTTGAGAGGAAGGTGAATTGAATATCAGTGCTGAGGCAGCACCACTGTGTGTGGTCCCGGAGCAAGGATAAATTGCTTCAGTAAACCAGACACCACCGTTTGTTTTCGGGAGACAGCTAAGAGGGATTTGCGTTCAGTTAAAGAGGCCAACATTCTCAGATGCCACCATGCATTTATCGTGGGGTGAATTTTTCTTTCTAATTCTCCGTTTCTGTTACCATTGTGGAAAATGTTAAAGTTCCAATATGTTTTATAAATCAGTATTAGTTTAGTTTGGCCATAGACAGTCACATTCAGGTGCTCACCCAACAGAACAGTTACCACTAGAATAGATGTAGGGTTTAAAATCTATAAATGTCAATAGTTTTATTACAAGTTTGTGTAAATTAAAGCAATGTAGTTAAAACAAATTCAGTAGATTGCGGCCTGAAACGACTGTAGATTCTAAAAGAGCATGTAAAATGTCTTTTTTTTTACCCCTCTTTTTGTTCAATTTTAATCAAAGAGGATTATGTATGGCGTAGAAAGTGCAGAATTATGAAATTCTGCTATTAATTTATTCTTTTTGTATTAAGAATTTGTATAGTACCTTTACATTTTACAGAAGTGTTGTCGAGAATTCCAAAATGAAGCATTTTCAAGATAATGAATTTGGTGGTTCTTGAAATTAACAAAATAAATTATTACTGTATGTTACAAAAGCCTGGCACTTGTTTTTGGGTTCAGATTCATTTGTTGATCACATGTACATTGAAATATTAAGTGAAGTGTACTGTTTGTGTCAACAATCAGCTCAGTGTGAGGAAGTGCTGGGGGCTGTCCACAAGTGTCAACACACTTCCAGCACAATCACACCAGGTGTGCAACTCACTAACTCTAACCTGTATGTCGCTGCGATATGGGAGGAAATCAGATCATCCGGAGGAATGTGGTCACGGGGAGATCATACAGACTCCTTATAGACAGCAGTGGGAATTGAACCCTGATTGATGGCGCTGTAAACATTGTTTTACAGGCCACATTACAGTCCTGAACACTGAAAAGTCCCAATGAAGGGGCTCAGCTGGAAACATTGACTGTTTGTTCCTCTCCATAGACGCTGCCTGGTATGGGGGTCAGCCCATAAGGGTCGCCGTACATTCTAGTGCTGACATAGCGTGCCCGCAATGTTCAGCAGAACAACACGACGTCAAAAAAAACCCTTTTGCTCCCTTCCCCCTTTTACATACACAGACAGGCCTCCTCTCGGCCCCGGCCTCCAGTGGACTGGCAGACATTGGGCCCCTGACTTCCCTAGTGGACTCGCACACCAGGGCATCTCCTTTACTTGCCATGGAGGATTTGGCTCAGACATGTCTCCGTATCAGAAATGTTTCTCCTCTGATAAAACTTAAACAAAGTTCCAGCTCCTTGGGCTTTCCTGGTGACCTAATTTTTTTTTAATTTTAAACAGCAAAAATGAACTTCTCGATTGTATACTGTAATTAAAGGAACAGTTATTGCATTTTTAGAAAATCTGCAGAATAGGAAATACCTACCAGCATGACTGTATTAATAAAATAATGCATGGTCCATTGATTACAGTTTAATTGAGGTCTGGAGGCATATGTGATAGAGAATACTCTTTTTTTCTCACATGTTCATGATAAATATTCAAGAATCGACTTTTATAGTTGACCCTCGACTTTTATTCAATGTTCAGAAATGTGAGTGTGATGTGATCGCTATTTCTGATCATGCTCCTTTAAACTTAACATTTGAACTGAAAGATGTTGTTTCTACCAGACCATTTTGGTGTTTTCCAGAACATTTATTACAAAGTTCAGAATTTGTTGAGTTTATTGAAGCTCAGATAAAAGAGTTTTTTCTCTTTAATAATATAGGAAACGTCTCTAAGTAAGTAATTTGGGATACATTAAAAGCTTATCTACGCAGTCAAATTATCTTGTATATAGCTAAACTGAAGAAACAAACAAGAATGGGGTTAGATAAAATCTAAACAAAGTAAAGAATTAGATAACAATGCAATCTACAAATGTTTCATTTAAAAGAAGGGTAGAATTACAATCACAGTATAATTTATTACTAATATCCTATTGAAGGATATTTGCTTAAATTTGAAAAGTCAATTTTATATCTTTGGGATAAAAATAATAAGCTCTTAGCTTCTCAATTAAGAGCAGCTAGAGCTAAAAGACAAATCTTAAAGATTCGTAAAAATAATGGAGATATAGTAAGTAATCATGAGGACATTAATAATACTATGTTTCTATTTTTTACTCTGGTCTTTATAGATCTCAATTTCCTGCAGATTCCTCTAAAATGAAGGCTTTTTTACATAAGATTAAATTTCCACAAATTTCTCTTGAAGATCAACAGATGCTTGATGCTCCAAATACCAACCATGAAATTCAGAAAGCTATTTTATCAATGCAATCAGGTAAAGCTCCTGGACTTGATGGTTATTCAGTGGGATTTTACAAAAAATTTGAAAGATTACTTTCTCCGTATCTTTTGGAAATATTTCATGAATCCTTTGAGAAGGGTCATTTACCTTCTTTTTATGAAGTATCTATTTCCTTAATTCTTAAAAAAGATAAAGATCCTGTTGAATGTTCATCATATAGATCTATGTCTCTATTAAATGTGGATGCAAAAATTCTCTCTGAAATGATGGCTAATCGCTTGGAGAATTTTTTAACAAATCATTTCTATGGATCAAACAGACTTTATTAAAGGCCATTATTCTTTCTCTTACGTTTGGAGATTGATGAACATTATATATTCATCATTATTAAGCAACCTCAATGTGTTACCTCCCTTGATGCAGAAAAGACATTTGATAGAGTTGAGTGGCCATATTTGATTAAAGTATTAGAAAAATTTGGTTTTGATAATTTCAATAGATGGATTCAAATGATTTATAAGAATCCTATTGCCATGGTCATTACTAATAACTGCAGGTCTTTTTTCTCACTTTCCCGTGGCACTAGACAACGATGTCTATTAAGTCCTTTATTATTTAATCTTGTATTGGAGCCTTTAGCTATAACACTATGTGAAGCTAAAAATATTCACGGTATCTCTATGAATGGAACCATACATAAGATTTCTCTTTATGCAGATGATCTTTTGGTTTTTATTTCAAATCTTGAGGAATCAATTCCTAATCTTTTGGAAACACTTAAAGATTTTGGTAAATTTTCAGGATATAAACTTAACTTGAATAAAAGTGAATTGTTTCCATTAAATGTCCCTGTTAGTATATATAATGACATTCCTTTTAGAATTGTTAATACATTTAGATATTTAGGTATTATAATTACTAAAAAATATAAAGATCTCTATAAAGCAAATATAGTTCCTTTAATGGACTCCATGAAACAACTATTTTCTAGATGGAATCCACCTACTCTTTCTTTATTTTGTTCATATTCATGCTGTGAAAATTATGATTTTACCTAGATTTTTATATATTTTCCAAAATATGCCTATCTTTTTAACTAAAAAATTTTCGATCAAATTGACTCTCTTATTTCTTATTTTATTTGTAACAATACAAGACCAAGAATTAATAAGTATCATTTACAAAAAATTTTTAAAGATGGTGGACTTGCACTTCCTAATTTAAGACTGTATTATTGGGCTGTGAATATTAGACAATTATGTTTTTGGTTATATTGGCTTGATTAGAACCAAAAACCATTGTGTGTTGATTTGGAATTAAAAGCTGTTAAACAATTTCATTTAACTTCAATTTTAGGAGCTCCATTACCTTTACAGCTCTCTAAAATTCCAAATTTAGATATATCCAGTTATTAAACAATCCCTACGGATTTGGGTTCAGTTTAGTAATTTTTTAAATTTTAAACAATTTAAGTTGTCTTGTTTTTTATATCAAAACTTTTCATTTAAGCCTTCAACAACTGACCCCATTTTTCTTCTATGGAAATCGTAGTCCATGACCATGATTGTTCTTGGCAAATTTTCTACAGAAGTGGTTTGCCATTGCCTTCTTCTGGGCAGTGTCTTTACAAGACGGGTGACTCCAGTCATTATCAATACTCTTCAGAGATTGCCTGCCTGGCAACAGGGGTCACATAACCAGGACTTGTGGTATGTAGCAGCTGCTCATACGACCATCCACCACCTGCCCCATGACCCTGATTGGAAGGGGGGAGGGTACTAAGTAGGTGCTACACCTTGCCCAAGGGTGACGTGCAGGCTTGCAGAGCAAAGGAGTGCCTTACACCTCCTTTGTATGAGATGTATCTCCACCCTGGCACCCACCCCTCGAATTGGACAATAATAATCCAATACCAATAATAAGCATTTTAAATTTAATTTATTAACAGTTGATGTTTTAGGCTAAGACCCTTCATCAGGACTGGAAAGGAAAGACAAGACAAAGTTATAAGGTGGGGGAGGAGTAGAAATACAAGCTCGAAGGTGATAGGTGGAGCCAGGTAGGTGGGAAAGGAAGAAAGAAGATGGGAGGTGATAGAGGGAAAAGGCAAAGAGCTGGAGATGAAGGAATTTTTTTAGGAGAGGAGAATGGAGTGGGGGCAAAGAGAAGGAGGAGGGCCACCAGGAAGAGATATTAGGCAGGTGAGAGGGGAGCCAGAGGAGGAAATACCAGAACTGAAAGAAATCAATGTTCAAATCAACATTTACCTTTTACATATTGTTATTTTACCTACTTTATCTTCTTCCTCTAGCATTTCATTGCAGACACCCACCACTCTGTAAAAATAAAGTTGCCCCTCAAGTTCCTTTCAAATCTCTTCCAGCTCACTTTAAACCTGTGCTCGTTTGTCCCAGATTCCCTAACCCTGGGTAAAGGTCTGAATCTGAGTAACCCCATTTGAAATAACCGAAAATTATTTGAAGAAAAGCTATCCTGGTTCATTTAATTATTTAACTGGTCATTGAGTCAAAACACATCACAGTATAGAAATGGGTCCTTCAGCCCATCTAGTCCATGCCAGCCTAGTTTGATATAGCCGCAGGTAATGTAACAGATCATAGCTATCGAGAGACATCCATGTATCCAAACTTCTCGTAGAAGCATTGCAAAAGAATCCACAGCATGTTTCACACCCTGAGTGATGAAGTTCCCTTCAGACACCCCGTAAGTATTCCACCTTTCACTCTAAACTTATGACTTCCCAATTTACCCTTGCCCAAAATGAAATGGCAAAAACTAAATACATTCCTTCTGTCTATATATTTCATGCTGCCTGGATCAGAGGGCATATTTTGTGAGAAGCTTGTTATTCTCTGGAGCAGAGGGAAGCTGAACGCAATTTATTATAAGACTATGAGAGCATAGATAGGAACATCTCAAACCTCCGCTGCCTTGCAGCTATATCCACTCATGGGGGAGGCTTCGGGATTAAACCCCAAGGAAGAAGCTGAAGTCCCTAACATTGAGTTCAACAGTGATTGACAACTCTTGCAATGCTACAGGTGCCAAATTGTATCGGTCTCTGCCATTCCTTGGGTTTCATCAGATGTGTGGAAAGAGGGAGCCTGCTGCATGGGCAACAGCTTGCTCTCCATATTTTACTGTCCTGGTTTACGTACTGGTTTGCATATCACATTAACAGCTAGGTCACAAAATCCATGGTTGACCCCAATCAACGGAGGCCTACAAGATAGAGTAGACACTCGGTATCTTTTTTCCAGAATGGAAATGTCTAATACTAGAAGGCATGGATTAAAAGTGACGGTGGCAGTGTGATAAGTTCAAAGGAGATGTCAGGGGCAAGTTTTCTTTTTACACAGAGAGTGACGGATGCCTGAACTGATATTAAATAAAAATGCAACAGGCTGGGCAGCATCTGTAGAAGGGAATTGACGATGGACCAGATGAAAGGTCTTGAGCCATCAACCAGATGCAGGAGCCAGATCTCAAACAAGGATGAGACAACATACAGAAAGGAGACAGAGAGCCTAATGGCACAGTGTCTTGAAAACAACCTCTCCCTCACTGTAAGATGATGGAGACAAATGTTGTTTCTTGTGTGTCTGAGTCTTAAAGGTGCAGATGAAGACTTGGAAAGAAGAACTTGGTCTCATTTTCCACTCCCCATTCTGGTTATCTTCTCACCCCTTCTCACCTGTCCATCACCTCACTCTGGTCCCCCTTCTTCCTTCCCTTTCTCCCATGGTCCACTCTCCTCTATCAGTTTCCTTCTTCTTCAGCCCTTTGCCTCTTCCACCTATCACCTCCCTTCTTCTTACTTCACCCCCTTCCCCCACCCACTGACCTTCCCCCTCACCTGGTCTCACCTATCACCTGCCAGTTTGTACTCGTCCTCAAACACTACCATCTTATTCAGCCTTCTGCCTTCTTCCTTTCCAGTTCTGATGAAGGATCTCAACCCAAAATGTTTATTCCCTTCCATCAATGTTGCCTGACCTGCTGAGTTCCTCCAATATTTTGTGTGTGTTGCAGACAAATTCAATTACTTGGCATTTCTTTAGTTGGTAGAGTCATGATGAATTGAATGGTTCTGTGGTAATCTGACAATGATGGTCTCTGGTGTCAGCACTGACTTTCCATCTGGTCCTGGGTATGTCATACACACACAGTAGTGGTATGGTAAGAAAGCATTGTGGTTAACATAGCACTTCACAGTAGCAGCTGTAAGATCAGTATTCAATTCCTGCCTCTATCTGTAAAGAGTTTGTATGTTCTCCCCATGACCTCCAGTCTCCTACCACATTCGGAATACATACAAGTTAAAGTGAATGAGCTGTGGGCATCCATGGTGGCGCCAGAAGCATGGTGATACTTGCGGGCTGCCCCCAGCACCGCCTCAGACTGTGTTGGTTGTTGATGCTAATTACATTTTTCACTGCATGTTTCATTCTACGGTACTGTGCAACAGTCATAGGTATATATATATATATAATATATATATAGAGAGAGAGAGAGACCTAGGACTATATTATTTATATATATAGTCTAAGACTTTTGCACAGTTCTGCAGTAATCTTATGTATTGCACTGTACTGCTGCCGCAAGGAAAAACAAATTTCTGACATGTAGGTGATGGTACGGGTCTCCTTTGTGGACTGAGAACGGGAAAGGTGGCATCCCCACCCCTGGCACTCCCTCTCTGCCACCTGTCCCACACCTCACTCATGGCATTCCACCCTCGCCATTCCTAACACACTTTGCTCCCTCCAGATTTGCAGACTCGCTTTCCACTCCACGATGACAAATACAATGCTATGCAAAAATCTTAGGCACCCTAGCTATATATATGTGCGCAAGATTTTTGCACAGTACCATACATGTGGCAAATAAAACTACTCTTGAATCTTCACTGTTCTCCTAGAGTGTAGGAGAACGAGGGGAGATTTGATAGAGGCATATAAGATTATGAGAAGTATAGAAAGGGTAAATGCAAGCAAGCTTTTTTCATTGGAGGTTGGGTAGGACTGAAACTAGAGGTCATGGGTTAAAGATGAAAGGAGAAATGTTCGAGGGAACCTCAGGGGATCAACATTCAAAGGGCTGTGAGAGTGTCAGCACAAATGGTAGATGTGGGCTTGGTTTCAACACCAGAGAAATTTGGATGAGAAATAAGTACATAAATGGGAGAGGTATCAAGGACTATGATCCAGGTGTGGGTTGATGGGACCAGACAGATTAATAGTTCAGCATAGGCTAGATGGGCCGAAGAGCCTGTTTCAGGGCTGTAGTTCTTCATGGCTCTATGACTCTAGTCTGCCTGAAACAGAATCTGTACAACAAATGGATATTCCAAAGCCATAGAACTTGGAGCAGAAAAATAGCCTTCACCGCAATGTGTGGAAAGAGGGGATATGATGGATAGTTCTCACCACATCTGTCTCACGTTCTGCAAAGGCACAGGAAGTGTAAAAGTAAAACCATGTGCAAGAACAGATTGTGGTCCAACAAAACTCTGTCTGTCAGACACCAGCCTGGGCTGCAGTCGGGGAAGGAGCTGGGAATTCTCGGGCCCGACCTCCCTCTGTGAAGGGCAATGAGGACATGTGAACACTTTACAGCATTGGAACAAGGCCATTAACTGCTCTAAGTACTCATTAGCTTTACAATCTCAGTATTTATTAGAAAAACTGAGCCAAGTGTTTTGTGACTTCTCAGATCTCATGGATATCACGTTTAATTTTATTTAGAGATACAGCACGGTAACAGCCCCCTTCCAGTCCAATGAGCCCGCGCCACCCAATTAAACCCATGTGACCCATTAACCTACTAACCCGTACGTGTTTGCACTGTGGGAGGAAACCCATGAGATCAAGGGGAGAATTTACCAACTCTGTACAGACTGAAGCCAGATCTTACGGTTGGTGTTGTGAAGCACTGCGCTAACCACTACACTACTGTGCCTCCCATCTATCCTCAGGCCTTCCGGTGCCCTGCAGATGTGGCTAATGCAGATGCAAAAATCTCCAATGTGAAGACTTCTTTCTGTTACATTACCCGCAGCAATATCAAAACTAACATCATACAGTAATGCTTCATATTCCAATAACCCAATGTGATAATGACAGATAATCTGCTTGAGGCGTGGACACAGAGGGGTAATGTCCTTCCTCGTTTTCCAAAGAATATCATAGATTTTGTTTTATTTAGAGATACAGTGTTGTAACAGACACTGCGTCCCAACGAGCCCACACCAGCCACTCACAGCCAGGTGGCTAATTACCCAGATAACCTGTACAGCTGTGCGGTATGGGAGGAAACCACAGCGGCTGAGGAAAGCCACACGGTGGCGAGGAGAATGCACACACACGCAGCAGTGGAAATCGAACCCGGTGCTGTAATAGAGGACCACCACCTCACTGCGGTTTGCAGACTTGCGTAGCGCAATGACCCGGAGAGCTACGCTGGCTGGAGTCTGGGCTTTGCCTCTTGGCGGGGTTCACCCATTCCATCCAGGTCAAAGGGTAGAGGCCAGGCTAAGAGTGGTTCGCTGGCCCTCCAGGTTTGGGGGTTCCGCTCAGAGATAACAGCCCTGACCGGTAAAACAAGAAAATGAAGAATCCTCCTACATTTGAGTGCGATGAGTCTCCACCCGGGACTTGCATGGCTGAGAGTAGAGAAAGCCAAGAGGAAGCTATTGACACGATGAAGGAAACCCTGAACACCGCCGGAGATGGAGGACCTTCATTGCTGCCCTAAACACCAGCGATATAACAGGCAAGAACATAGTACCACATAGTGTTCTCTCTTTGTCTCCATTGTATACACTGTCCCATCCGTGTTTAAGATCTCACGCCACCTGGTTGATCAGGCTGACACCCTTCATTTGCTTCACTGTCCATTTCCTTCCACAGACAGTCCTGTGCAAAAGCCTCAGGTATATATACATATATATATAGAGAGAGAGAGAGAGCTAGGACGCCTAAGACTTTTGCACAGTATTGTATTTGTCAACTTGGAGTGGAGAGCGGGTTTGTAAATCTGGCAGTAGCAAACAATGTTAGGAATGGCGAGGGTGGAGTACAACTGGAGGGGCGTGGGACAGGAGGCAGAGCAGGAAAGCCATGGATGGAGGGGGGTGGTGCAGGTGCAGACACACCCAGCCCTGAGACACCAGGCAATGACATTAGATTCCAAACAATTGGTTTACTGATCATTATAGAATGTCTCCAAGGTGCTTCCAATCCCTCCCCTTTTCCCAAACATGATTCCCCTCTCCCTCCCCATTCCCCACTCCCAGTCCACAATAGAGACCCATATCAGGATCAGGTTTATCATCACTCACATACGTCATGAAATTTGTTTTTTTTGTGGAAGTACAGTGCAATACATAAAATTACTACAGCACTGTGCAGAAGCCTTTGTCACCTAGCTATATGTGTGCCTAAGGCACTTGCACAGTATTGTTACTTATATATTGTAACATTTATGAGTAGAGTTGCCACTAGAAAACTGTGACCATCATCAAGGGCCTCCACCATCCAAGCCATGCTCTCTTCTCAACACTACAATCAGGGAGAAGATATAGGAGCCTCAGGACCCACACCACCGGGTTCAGGCGCAGTTATTACCCAACCACCGTCAGGCTCCTGAACCAATGTGGATAACTTCACTCACCTCAACGCCGATTCCACAACCTGCAGACTCACTTTCAAAGTCTCTACAAATTCATATTCACTGTATTATTTAATGTTCTAATTTGCGCTGTTCGTCTTCCTTTTCCCATTGGTTGTTTGTCAATTGTTGTTTATTTATAGTTGTTCATAAATTCTATTATTTTCTTTATCTTCCTGCAAACGCCTGCAAGAGAATGAACTGCAAGGTAACGTGTGGGGCTGCAGAGATGACAGAGCTGTATAAAGGCTGCTTGATAGGTGATTCTACAGGGATATAGATCATGTGCTGGCAGGAGGGATTTAGTTCATAATTCTATAAACATCTATCAGGTCTTCTTATGATCCACACCTGCTTTGATTTCTTGTTTTTAATCTGGTGAGCATAATTATAATTGACAGCTGAAACCAGAAATAATTTAACAAACAGCTGACTTTTCACTCTGAGCACCATTTAGTCGTTATTTTAAGAAACGGTTTGAGAACAATATGGATGTCATTTCCCCATGGATACTGACAGCACTCCCTCTTTAGACTCTTAGACTAATGTCATCCTCAGCAATCTGGAGTCCTTGAGGGATCCAGAGGCGGAACTCACTTCACTCAGAGGGTAGTGCGGGTGTGGAATGAGTGGAAATGGTGGCGGCAGATTCGACTGCAAAACTTAAGAGAAGTTTGGATAAGTACATGGATGGGAGGGTTGATGAGACTAGGCTGAACAGCAGCACAGCATGGACTAGATGGGCCAAAGGGCCTGTTTCTGTGCCATTGTGCTCTATGACTTTTTAACTCAGAAACAACGTTGCTCCAATGCACCGATGAGGGGTCCAGGCTCTGAGCTGAGAGGAGTGTGAATTCAGTGACAACATTGCAAAGCTTAGATCAGTAATGATTGGTAAGAAAGGGTTAAACCTGTCGGGATTGTTGGTAACTGTGAGTTGTAAGAGACTCCCTGTAATTTGTGCCAATTATACTGCCCACACTTCAATGGATACAGGCCTATAAAAACATAATAGTATTCCTGCTCTGTATGTAACTATCAACCCTTGAAACACAGGCTCCCTCTAGTGTCTGCATGAAATTCTGCAGTGGTCCTGATGAGAGTGATCATGGAGATCATGTCTCCAATATCCCGTGGAGCCTAAGCCCAGAGGGCACAACCCCAGAATAGAAGAACAGAGATGAGGAAATATTTCCTGAGCCAGAGGGTGGTGAATCTGTGGCTGTGGAAGCCAAGTCATTGGACATATTAAAGTGGAAGTTGGTAGGGTTCAAAGGGATAATAGATCAGCTCTGATGGATTGCTGAAGCAGACTTGGTGGGCCAAATGGCCTAATTCTCCTCCTGAGTTGTATGGTCTCAAAAAATGCTACGGATTCTGAAAATCGGAAGTACTCACCTGTTGGCTTAGTGCCTCACATTTTGAAATTTCAGGTTGACTAGCCTTGCACTAGACTAAAAATCATTACTGAATTAATTATTTGTGATATACAATGGATTTTGGTTAATTGGGCCATCGGTTAATTGGGGTAACCTCCTTTTAGGACAACTTTTAAAGAACAACAACAAAATTGAGAAAATTCTCTGTTTATTTAAGACACTATTCCGCTTAATTGGGGCAGTTTTAACTGTTGCTGACAGTTTCCAATATCGGGCATGCACTCTTGGGTGGTTGTCATTGAGGTCATGTTGCTTTGAGCGAAAAGTTTTTAAATAGCACCAGTTGCATGTGTTTGTGTTCAAAATTCAGTGATTGTTGTCACTGATAGTTGGCGAGAAATGAGCAGTAAGACAACTCACTGCGGTTTCAAGCATTCAGACTTGGAGATGCCAAAAACGGGCAGGAGTGAAAATGAAATGATTTTACAACTTCAACAAGTTAGGAACTAGCTAGTTGATTATTGAAGGTATCAATAATCATCTAGAATGTTGAAATGAAAATGAATGTAACCCCCTGGGTCGCCTCAGGCTCGCTCAGCTCGTTCTCGTCTAGGGGGAGCAGCCTTTGGCCCCGCCAAACTGGGTAATCAGCTGGTGTGGATGCTTTGTGATGTCCCCGCCTCGCCCAAAAACAGACAGTACACCATATGCGATTAAATGAGTACAATTTATAAAGGTTACTATAACTAAGTGATTAATAACGATACAGTATATATGAAGAGAAAATCAAAGAACAGGCGCCAAACTTATCAAAGTCCAAACCACTTCGTGCACAGCCGTTGGAGCTCAATTACTGAAGTCTTCTGGCCACCATTCGATCCCCTCCGAACTCCTCGACTCTCCAAACAGCTAGGACCCTCCGAGTGGTCAACCAAGCACATCTAGCTTCATCCCACCCCCTCCTCGGAGAATCTCCCGGCCTCGGACCCCCCTTTGGGGTCCGATCCTCGCCCAGCTTAGAGCATTGCGTCCTCTCTCTCGACCCCCTCGCGCCAATCTGCCCAAAAGCCCGTCAACAAAAGCTTACAGACTCAGAAGAAAGAACATTAATCCCCATTTGGTTTACAAAGGAATACCATTCTCGTTATCAGTAAATTAGCATTCCTGCTAGTTAACAAAAAGAAACCCTTTCCCAACAGTAACAAAGAAAAAAGAAGAAACCCCCTTTACATGAAGATTTGGGGCATGTAATCATCGAAAGCATTTTTGAAGGCAATCTGTACTGATTTTGTTCATTCCGTACACTGGATGAATTCCTTCATTGATAAATATTAGAAACAAATACACAGTTTTATAATACTGTAGTAGACAAATAGAACACAGAAAACCTACAGCACAATACAGGCCCTTTGGCCCACAATGCTGTGCCAAACATATACTTACTTTAGAAATTACTAGGCTTACCGATAGCCCTCTATTTTTCTAAGCTCCATGTACCTATTCAGAGTCTCTTAAAAGACCCTACTGTATCCACCTCCAACACTGTTGCCAGCAGCCCATTCCATGCACTCACCATTCTCTGCGTAAAAAACTTACCCCTGACATCTCCTCTATATCTGCTTCCAAGCACCTTAAAACTGTGCCCTCTTGTGTTAGCCATTTCAGCCCTGGGAAAAGCTTCTGACTATCCACACGATCAATGCCTCTCATCACCTTATACACCTCTATCAGGTCACCTCGCATCCTCCATCACTCCAAGGAGAAAAGGCCAAGTTCACTCAACCCATTCTCATAAGGCATGCTCCCCAATCCTGGCAACATCCTTCTAGTTCTCCTCTGCACCCTTTCTATAGTTTTCACATCCTTCCTGTAGTGAGGCGACCAGAACTGAGCACAGTACTCCAAGCAGGGTCTGACAGGGTCCTATATAGCTGCAGCATTACCTCTCGGCTCAAACTCAAACCCATGGTTGATGAAGGCCAATGCACCGTTTGACTTCTTAACCACAGAGTCAAATTGCGCAGCAGCTTTGAGTGTTTTATTGACTCAGGCCCCAAGATCCCTCTGATCCTCCACACTGCCAAGAGTCTTACCATTCATACTATATTCTGCCATCATATTTGACCTACCAAAATAAACCACCTCACATTTATTTGGGTTGAACTCCATTTGCCACTTCTCAGTCCAGTTTTGCATCCTATCAATGTCCCGCTGTAACCTCTGACAACCCTCCACACTATCCATAACACTCCCAACCTTTGTATCATCAGCAAATTTACTAACCGATTCCTCCATTTCCTCATCCAGGTCATTTATAAAAATCACATAGAGAAGGGGTCCCAGAACAGATTCCTGAGGCACACCACTGGTCACCAACCTCCATGCAGAATATGACCTGTCTACAACTATTCTTTGCCTTCTGAGGGTAAGCCAGTTCTGGATCCATAAAGCAAGGATCCCATGCCTCCTTACTTTCTCAATAAGCCTTGCATGGGATACCTTATCAAATGCCTTGCTGAAATCCATATACACTACATCTACTGCTCTACCTTCGTCAATGTGTTTTGTCACATCCTCAAAAATGGCCTTTAACAAAGCCATGCTGACCATTTTTAATCATATTATGCCTCTTCAAATGTTCATTAATCCTGCCTCTCAAGATCTTTTACAACAACTTACCAGCCACTGAAGTAAGACTCACTGGTCTATAATTTCCTGGGCTATCTCTACTCCCTTTCTTGAATAAAGGAACAACATCTGCAACCCTCCAATCCTCTGGAAAAGAGGATTAGAGGATCAAAGATCATCACCAGAGACTCAGCAATCTCTTCCCTCATCTCCTACAGTAGCCTGGGGTACATCTCATCTGGTCCTGGAGACTTATCCAACGATGCTATCAAAAAGCTCCAGCACATCCTCTTTCATAATGTCTACATGCTCAAGCTTTTCAATCCGCTGCAAGTCATCGCTACAATCACCAATATCCTTTTCCGTAGTGAATACTGAAGCAAAGTATTCATTAAGTACCTCTGCTATCTCCTCCGGTTCCATACACACTTTTCACTGTCACACTCTATTGGTCCTGTTCTCTCATGTCTTATCCTCTTGCTCTTCACATGCTTGTAGAATGCCTTGGGATTTTCTTTAATCCTGGCCCCTTCTGGCTCTCACTATTTCATTTTTAAGCTCCTTCCTGCTAGCCTTATAATCTTCTGGATCTCTATCATCACCTAGTTTTTTTTAACCTTTCATAAGCAAATATTAATAGTGTTCTAATTTATTCTATAATTCATTTAACCACATAATTTGTTAGTCTATCTTTTGTTAAATACTTTTTTAACCATTTCCATGAAAGTTCAGCTAATTGGGACTGCCGCTTAATTAGGCCAAAATGCACTGCTCCCAATTAACTAGAATTGAGGATTGACAAAGTTGTGGTCATTATTACTACCATCAGGGAGGAAATACAGGACCCTGAAGACATCCACACATTGTTTTCAGCCCGAAACATCGACTGTACTCTTTTGCTAGATGCTGCCTGGCCAGCTGAGTTTCTCCAGCATTTTGTGTGTGTTGCTCAGTGTTTTCAGAACAGCTTCTTCTCCTCTGCCATTAGATTTCTGAATGACGCATGAACCCATGAAGACTACCTCACCATTTTGTTCTTGTTTTGCACTACATATTTAATTTTATATATTCCTTAGTTATTTTTATAAACAACTTGGGTGAGGAAGAGAAAGGTGGGCTAGTAAGTTTGTAGATAACACAATGGTTGGTGGTGTTGTGGATGGTGTAGAAGGTTGTCGTGGGACATTAACAGGATGCAGAGCCAGGCTGAGAAGCAGCAGATAGAGTGGAAGTTTGGAAGGTCAAATTTGAAGGCAGAATATTGTGTTAATGGCAGGATTCTTAACATTGTGGAGGAACAGAGGGATCTTGGATCTCACAGCCGTAGATCCAAGTGCAAATTGATAGGATAGTTACGAAGTTGTGAGGTAACGTTGCAACTCCGTAAAACCCTGGTTACACCTCATTTGGAATATTGTATTCAGTTCTGGTCACCTTATTATAGGAAGGATGTGAAAGCTTTGGAGAGGGTGTAGTGGAAATTTACCAGGATGCTGCCTGGATTAGAGAGCATGTTGTATGACTTGTCCTGTGTTCAATGCTTGCAGTTCTGGTCAGAACAGCAACCCTCACATCTCAATGTAATTCATAAACTTCTTTCCACACTGGGACTTGCTTTCTTTTCATCTATCTTTCCCTTGTCAACACTTCCTATCCCTGTAGTTCACTGCTATTTATATCCTTTGCCTCTACATATCCAAATATCGATCTTACTTCCAGTTTGTTGGCAGGAGGGTGTTTGAGAGTAAATATCATAAATGACTAAAAAAAAAAATTCATGAAATAAAGATCTCCTTAACAAGAGATTCATGAGAACTAGGAACAGGAATCAGCCATCTGGCCCGATGAGCCTCCTCCAAAATTCAATAAGATCACAGTTGATCCGACTGTGGACTCAGTTCCATCTACCTCCCTTTTCCCGCTTTGCAAAATCAATCTAACCACTGTATGTCTTAAATCTATTTAAAGAGGAAGACTCTATTGCTTCCCTGGGCAGAGAATTGCACAGATCCACCACTCTCCGGGAAATTCAGTAAATCAAGAATATGTTGAGAGTCATAATTGCCCCCAGATGTTGATATGCGTAGTTTATGTTGAAGCCCGTGAATTTTGGCTGCCAACCTAAGATTAAAGTCAACACTTTCAGGCAGCCCTGTTTATTAATCCATGATTGTGCTAATCAACCTTAGAAGCTGTGTGGGTCTGATAACTACTACGCCTCAGCAATCAAAATAACTTTTCCAGAGATTCAGACTAACAAGAACATGATGAAAATCAGGAACAAACTTTAAATCAAACATTAACATCATTAGAAAAATAAATGGGAAAATGGGCATGATGGAAGTTTGTACTATTTTTGGTCTCCATTGGTGTGGAATTTGCCATGAACAGACCAGTCAGATTGATGCACTGGTTTACCACATGCAAGTTCTTCTGTTTTTGATCTTAAGAGCAGAAGTGAAGTATTTTCACAGGAGAGAGATGAGAGAGTGAAGGTCATTTCATCACACGATACCCATAAGCTCAAGAGATTCTGCATATGCTAGAAATGCAGAGCAACAATGCTGGAGGAACTCAGCAGGTCAGGCAGCAAAGTTCAAAGTACGTCTATAATCATACAACTTTGAGATTCATCTGCTCAGAGGCAGCCAGAAAACAAAAACACCCAGAATAATCCAATTTTAAAAAGACCAAAACCCAACGTGCAGAGAGAGAGAAAAAAAATCATGCAAACAGCACAGCAAGCATCAGCATTCAGAATGAAATTGAGTCCATAAACTTGAAGCATAAAGCCTCAGTTTCAGCTCATCATTGTAGTGAAGGGTGGAGCTGCCAGAGCATGGCACAGCCTCAGTGCTGAGAAGAGTGGAGTAAAACATCGCCGAGCAGAACCGGCCCCGACCCCTGCACTAGGACCCAAATCCCACTGCAGCAATACGCTCTGGGCTGGCCCATGCTCAACATCTCCAAATCAGCCCAGCGTTTAGATGGATCCAACCTCACTCCTGATTTAGGTTGACGGACTCCGAAACAACTCAGATCCATTCTCCCCTGCTCCGTCTCAGACTTCATCTCGAATGTGTCGCGACCTCCCTCCAGCCATTTGAACACGCCTCGACCATGCTCCAACTCCATCTCACACCCTCACACTTCAGCACTCGGATCAGCCTCACCTTTCCTTGCCTCTTAATTGTCTGTGGTGATCATTTACTACAATTTTCCATGTAATAAATGTTATTAATAATTTAGTCATACTTCCTGCTTTGAAAACCACCCACCCTCAGCAGCGCCATCTTAAACAGATGACACTTTGGCCTGAGACCTTTCATTAGGATACCCATGCAGGGTTCATAGATCATGAAATATTATTGGAAAAATCTCAGTCACTGTTAGAAGAGAATGGAATGGAATTAATTGGGACTAATAAAAAGGGGATAAAATTGATTTACTTTGCCAGTATTTCCCACTGCCTCAGTAAAGCAACCAGCACAATCAGACCTCACCCACCTCCAACATTTCCTTCCCCCCTCCTTTCATTCGGGCAGCAGATACAAAAGCCTGAAAGCATGTACCACCAGGCTCAAGGACAGCTTTGACCCTGCTTTTAAACTACTGAATGGTCCCATAAGACATGGGAGCAGAATTAGGCCCACCAAGTCTGCTCCGGAATTTCATCATGGCTGATCTGTTTTCCCTCTCAACCCCATTCTCCTGCCTACTACCTGTAAACTTCCACACCCTATCAACCTCTGCCTTTAATACGCCCAATGACCTGGCTTTCACAGTCACTCATGGCAAAGAATTCCACACATTCACCAAACTCTTGCTGAACAGGGGTTCCCAAACTTTTTTATGCCAGGGAGCCTTACCATTAACCCCAGATTGGGACCGCCTGTCTAAAAAAAAATTACTCTTCATCTTCGTTCTAAGTGAATGTCCCTCTATTCTGAGACTCTGCTGTCTGGTGCTCGAGTCCCCTTCCCAGATGGAAACACCATACATAATAGATGGTGGACTTATAATCTACCTTATTATGATCTTGCACCTTATTGTCTCCCTGCACTGCACTTTCTCTGAAGCTGTTCTGTTGATAAAAGTAGTCAACTATTTATTCCTTTCCAGAGATGCTGCCTGATCTGCTGATTTCCTCCAGCATTTTGTGGTTTGTTATTCTTTTATCTTGTTTTACCTCAATGCACTATATAATGATTTGATCTGTATAAACAGTATTGGTGTTGGTATGGGGTACATGTACCAAGATACAATGAAAAGCTTGTCTTGTACATCGTTCATGCAGATCAGATCAGTGCATTTTTGTAGAATACAGTAAACCAATAACAATACAAAATACAGTATAAAAGCTACCAAAAATGCATAGTTTAGAGAAATTATAAAGTGCAAGATCATAATGAGGTAGAACAAGGTAGTGAAAAAGGCTTCTCACTGTATCTTGGTACATGTGACAATAATAAACTATTATATGGATTTTCTCAATATGGGTTTGTCTATTTAAATTTATTTATGGAATGTGGGTGTTACTGGTAAAATCAGCATATATCACCCTTCAGAAACTCAAGAGATTCTGCAGGTGCTGGAAATCCAGAGCAACACATACAAAATACTGGAGGAACTCAGCAGCTCAGGCGGCATCTATGGAAGTGAATAAACAGTTGACTCTTAAGGCCAAGATCCTTGGTGTGGATCGCACGATTGCCTGTGTCAGAGGCGTCGGAGGAGTTGGTGCGTGAGGGTGGTGTGCTGTCTAACAGTGAGTGACGCAAGCACCTGTTGGTAATTGTTAATGTGGAACGCTGCAAGTCCAATTCACTGATTTATTGGCAGACAGTGGGAGAGCTGTGTGGCTTTGGTCAGAGAAAGAGCAAGGCCCTGAGTGGTGGTGTCACTTGTTTACAGCTGCCCGGGAGAGAGGCGTCATAGTTGGCGCACCCCACCTGAGGCGGTGTGGCACACTGTCCAAGCTGGAGTTGGAGCTACCCCTCCTGTGTATTTGTGTTCAACTGCAGATTGCTGCAACATACATGGACTATATATTTTTGTGTGAATAAACAGTAGATGTTTCAGGCTGAGACCCTTCATCAGGACAGGGAAGGGTGGGGGATGAAGCCAGAATAAGGAGGTGGGAAGGGGATGGCAGGGGAAGGAGTATAAGCTGGCAGGTGATAGGTGAGACCAGGCGAGGGGGAAGGTGGGTCATTGGGGTACTTGAGATGAAGAAGCAGGGAAGCGATAGGTACAAAAGATAAAGGCCTTATTGAGCAATATTAAAAATTGTTTGCATAATCTCTTTAAACTTAGATTAAAATAATTTCTAACTACTGTTAACACATATACTATCTTAACAAGTCACTAAACTGCACCAAAAAGCAAGACATGAATGGCTTTACTTGTGGGTTTGCCTGCAATTTAAGCAATTATCTTGTGCACATAGAGTTAGGAAGTTGCAATGTTTATGCTGCTGATCTGGAAATTAGATCTTATTCACTGCTTTAACTGAGGTGTCAATTTGACCAACAAATAGACGAAGAAAATGGATTCACAATGGGATACAGCTATCATAATACAAGTTATCCTAAGACAATCCAGTGACTGCTCCTGGCTTCAAACACAGGCAGCTGGAAATTGTTACAGAAATACTGTGAGAACATTTTTACAGACTGTCCTAGTTCTAAATGGCTTCATTCCATAAATTGCTGCAGTATAGAGTTATTGTCACTTGGGGCAGTTTTCATTAGATATTAACTCATTTATCAAAGGTCAACTCAGAAGTTGCACTTTTTTTCACAATATCTGTAAACTCAAGCATGTTGAGTTCTGTTAAACATAAATGCAAAAAGTTCCCATACTAAATCTGCCTTAATTGGTGTAGCTGGTTCTATTTACCAGCCTGGTCATTAATTTTCCAATTCCAATTATAATTTGAGAAGTAGTGTGGCAATAGCTTACCTATGTCAAGGATTGATATAAAGTGTATTAGTTTGAAGAACCATTATGTAAATACATTCACTTAACAAATATTAACTGTTCCACAAAGATGCAATATTAGTTTAACTCTTCGCAAAATACTCAGATACTGACTATTGTATTAGGTACACCAGTATACCTGTTCGTTAATGCAAATATCTAATCAGCCAATCATGTAGCAACAACTCAATGAATAAATGCATGCAAACATAATCAAAAGATTGTTTTCTGCCCCACACTCTCGAGTTTCTGGCATTCTCCAAAGACTGACATATAATACTAAAAGTCCGTCCACCATTTCTTTGTCCACCCCCCATTACTACCTTCCCAATGTTATTTTCCAGCAGTTGGATATCCACTCTCACCTCTTTTGCTCATAGTATATCTGAAAAAGGCTTTGGTATTCTCTTTTATTATGCTGGATAGCTTACCTTCATATTTCATTTTCTCCCAATCCTCTAATTCCCCACTAATTTTTGTTTTATTATATGCCCGCTCTTTTGCTTTTCTGCTGTCTTTGACTTCCCTTGTTAGCCACCGTAGCCTCATCCTTCCTTTAGAATACTTCTTCATCTTTGGATGTATCTATTCTACAACTTCCAACTTGCTCCACGTAACTCTAGCCTGTGCTGTTCTGCCTTCACCCCTGTTAAGTGTCCCCTTGCAATCAACTTCAGCCAGCTCCTCTCTCATGCTTCTGTAATTCTCTTTATTCCACTGCAATATTGTTACATCTGACTTCAGCTTCACCCTCTCAAACTGCAAGGTGAATTCTATCACATTATGATCACTGAATCCTAAGGGTTTCTTTACCTTAAGCTCCCTAATCAGATACTGGAATCCAGAGCAACACACACAAAATGGTGGATAAACTCAGATCAGGCAACATCAATGGAAATGAATAAACAGTCGACATTTTGAGCTGAGACCCTTCTTCAGGACTGGAAAGGAAGGGGGAAGATGCCAAACTAAAAAGGTGGGGGAAGGGGAAGGAGGACCAGCTAGAAAGTGATAGGTGAAGCCAAGTGAATGGAAAAGTAAAGGGCTAGAGAAGGAGGAATCTGATAGGAGAGGAGTGTGGGCCATGAGTGAAAGGGAAAGAGGGGCACTGGGGGGAGGTGATAGGCAGATGAGGAGAAGAGGTAAGAGACCAGAGTGGTGAATAGAAGAAGGGCGAAGGGAGAGGAAAAAAAAGTGCACCAGAAGGAAAAATCGATGTTCATGCTATCAGGTTGGAGGCTACCTAAACAGAATATGAGGTGTTGTTCCTCCACCAAGAGTAGATTCATCGAGGCAAAAGAGGAGCCCATGGACCAACATGTCTGAAGGGGAATGGGAATAGGAATTCAAACTGCTGGCCTCTAGAAAATTACACTTTTGACAGATGGAGTGGAGGTGCCTGACAAAACAGTCCTCCAATCTATGTCAGGTCTCATCACTGTAAAGGAGACCACATTGGGGACACCAAACACAATAGATGACCCCAGCAGATGTGCAGGTAATGTGTTACCTCACCTGGAAGGACTGTTTGGGGACCTGAATGGAGGTGAGAGAGGAGGTGAATGGGCATGTACAGCATTTCTATCGCTTGCAAATGGAGAATAGTGGGGAGTGACAAATGGACAAGGGAACCACGGAGGGAGCAATCCATTTAGAAAGTGGAGTCTTGGCGGGCGGCGGGGGGGGGGGGGAGGTAAAGATCTGTTTGGTGGTAGGATCCTATTGCAAATGGCGGTATGCAAAACAAATGATGTATTGGATGTGCAGGCTAATGAGTGGTAGATGAGGACAAGAGGAGCTCTATCACTGTTAAGGTAGCAGGCAGACGCCTGGGAAATGGAGGAGATCCGAGTGAGGGCATCGTCAAAGGCGGAGGCAAGGAAACCCCATTTCCTTTGCACCACCTAAAACTAAAAGCAAATCTGCACTAAAGCTTCCCTCTAAACTAAATCTGTAGCAAAAATGTCAACAACATCAGCAGGAAATTATTAAAGTCATAGAGAACAGAAACAGGCCCTTCAGATCAACTGGTCCATGCCAACCAAGATGCCTCATATAAACAAGTCCCAGTTGCCATTTTGGCCTATAACCTTCTAAACCAGAGTTTTTTAAACCATTTTTTAAATCCTTATTCGGGGAGTCTGTGGACCTCAGGTTGGGAACCCCTGTTCCACATAAGATGCCACCCTTTGTGTAAAAAAAAAAGTTGCCCTTAAATTCCTCTTAATCCTTTCCCCTCTCACCTTAAACTTCTGCTCTTGACTTTTTGATTCCCCAACCCAGGGAGTTAAGTTGTAAAAGTATTGTAAATGGACACCCTTCAATCTGAGATGGATATTCAGCATGACTTGCTATAAAGGCAACATCCAATCACGTCATTTGAACTGTGTGCAGCCAAATTATTTTTATTACAACACAACAAAGATTATCAAATAAGGCAGTAAAATAGTAGACTGTATCTGAGTGGCAAAAGTGCAATCATAACAAAAATGAAGACTATTTATTAATGATATACATATATAATACAAAACTACCCCTAAACACCACTTTCTTCTTGCTGAGATACTGTGTGAGTTCTGCTCAAAATGACATTTCTTCTCATAAAAAAGGATTTGAATTACTGGAAGGCTAATTGAAGAGAACTGAATACAGATGTTTACATGTTATTTGATATTAAACAACTGTAGGGAACAAAGTTTTGATGCTTTTCTTAAGAACCTAATGTAATATAAAAAGTAATATAAAAAGCACATAATTTTCTAGAGTCCATTTTGGTTCTGAATCTCAAAGTTTGTCTAATTGGTGAATAATAGGATGTCTCATTCAGAAGCAGATTAGAGAGCATTGTACTCCACACACTTTGAGGGATCTGTTGGAAAGTGCTTCTGACAGATGGTCATCAATCTCTTCAGCCCCTAGAAAATAAAAAAAATTATATTGGGACAAACTTCAATATATTGTCTAAAATGAAAGAACACAAGAAAACAGGAGCTAAGACAGACAAAAAAGAGATTAGCTTTATTTGTCACATGTACAGCACTTGGAAACATACAATGTGTCATTTGCATCAACAACCACAGGCTGAGGATGTACTGAGGACAGCCAAGCTTCCAGTGCTAACACAGCAAGTCCACAACTTACTAACCCTAACCCTTGCATCTTTGGAAAGTGTGAGGAAACTGGAGCACCAAGAGGAAACCCACATGGCATGGGGAGAACATAGACACTCTTCATAGACAGCGGTGATAAATGGACTCCCGTCAGTGATCATGGTGCTGTAGCATTATGCTAACCTTATCTTACCGTACTGCTACCATGCTGCAAAGGGAACAGTGGTTGGTGCCGAAGCATCTGTTTCCATTCATTAGGAGTTTAAAGAAATTTAGTATGTCACCCAAGACTATCAAATCTCAACAGATGTACCATGGAGAGCATTCCGACTGGTTGCACCATCGACTGGTATAGAGGCTCCAATGCACAGGATTGTAAGATCAGCCAGCTGTATCATGGGCACTAGCCTCCCACCACCGAGATCTTCTAAGCTTCGTTCCTCAACAAGGCTGCATCCATCATTAAGGATCCTCACCATCCAGGACATGCCCTCTTCTCTTCACTGCCATTAATGTTGAGGTACAGAGTACAAAGAAACACAGGTAATGTTTAGGAACAGCTTCTTCCCTTCAGCCATGAGATTTGATGAACCATCTGAACACTACCTCACTATTTTGCTCTATTTCTCCACTAATTCTTTTTAAATATGTAGTAAGTTTTGTATGTATTGCACTGAACTGCTGCCACAAAACAACATATTCACAAATATGTCATTGATAATAAACCTGATTCTGATTCCATGTTGTACAACTCTATGATTAAGGTCTAAAATATAACGGCAAAATAGACGATTAAGAAATGCCAACTATCTTTCAAACAACACAGAAAGGCTGGAGAAACCAGGCAGCATCAATGAGAAAACGTATAGTCCACGTTTCAGGCTAGCACCCTTCACAAGACTCTGAAAGAGTTTTGAAAAAGTTCAGCATGGATCTCCAAATATAGAGTTTGGAAACCAACCTGAATGTACTTCCGCTGTGTTTCGTCATTTAAAACATGGGCCACGTGCTTGGAAAAGATTTTTTCTCGGCCAGTACGTGCATGGATACCAACCATGGTGACTCCAATAGGCCAGGGCGCATTCCCAATGGCCATCTGAAGGTAAGCATCATTCGCCTGTGGAAAATGGACATAATCACTGAAATCAACTCCAACTAGCTAATTTTTCATTACTAAATAAGCTTAACAAATGGACTCATGTACACTCAGTGGCCACTTTATTAGGTACACCTGCTTATTAATGCAAATATCCATTCAGCCAATCATGTGGCAGCAACGAGGCATAAAAGCATGCAGACATGGTCAAGAGGTTCAGCTGTTGTTCAAATCAGATCAAATATTAGGATAGGGAAGAAATGTGATCTAAGTGACTTTGACTGTGGAATAATTGTTGGTGCCAAATGGGGTGGTTTGAGTATCTCAGAAACTACTGACCTCCTGGGATTTTCATGCACAATAGGAACCTCTCTAGAATGGAGTGACAGTTGCTTCAAGATTGCTTTGTGCCATTGCCAGTAAACAAGTGTAAAGGAGGACCGTGAGCCAATACAGCGTATTAAAAAAACATACCAAGATAAAGAAAACAGTATTTTTTTAAAACCAATAAACCTACTGCCCAATGCCGTGCCAAACATGTATTTACTTCAGAAATTACCTAGGGTTACCCATAGCCCTCTATTTTTCTAAGCTCTATGTACCTATCCAGGAGTCTCTTAAAAGACCCTATGATATCCGCCTCCACCACCGTCGCCAGCAGTCCATTCCACGCACTCACCAATTTATCCATAAAAAACTTACCCCAAACACTTTAAAACTGTTAGCTATTTCAGCCCTGAGAAAAAGCCTCTGACTATCCACATGATCAATGCCTCTCATCATCTTATACACCTCTATCAGGTCTCCTCTCATCCTCCACTGTTCCAAGGAGAAAAGGCCAAGTTCACTCAACCTACTCTCATAAGGCATGCTCCCCAATCCAGGTAACATCCTTGTAAATCTCCTCTGCACCCTTTCAATAGGTTCCACATCCTTCCTGTAACGAGGTGACCAGAACTGAGTACAGTACTCCAAGTGGAGTCTGACCAGGGTCCTATAAAGCTGCAACATTACTTCTCAGCTCTTAAACTCAATCCGACGGTTGATGAAGACCAATGCACCGTATGCCTTCTTAACCACAGAGTCAACCTGCGCAACTGCTTTGAGCATACTATGGACTTGGATCCCAAGATCCCTCTGATCCTCCACATTGCCAAGAGTCTTACCATTAATACTATATTCTGCCATCATATTTGACCTACCAAAATGAACCACCTCACACTTATCTGGGTTGAACTCCATCTGCCACTTCTCAGCCCAGTTTTGCACGCTACTGAAGTCCCACTGTAACCTCTGACAGCCCTTCACACTATCCATAACACCTCCAACCTTTGTGTCAACAGCGTTTACTAACCCATCGCTCCACTTTCTCATCCAGATCATTTTTTAAAATCACAAAGAGCAGGGGTCCCAGAACAGATCCCTGAGGCATAGCACTGGTCACCGACCTCCATGCAGTATATGACCTGTCTACAACCACTCTTTGCCTTCTGTGGGCAAGCCAATTCTGGATCCGCAAAGCAATGTGTCCTTGGATCCCATGCCTCCTCACTTTCTCAATAAGCCTTGCATGGGATACCTTATCAAATGCCTTGCTGAAATCCATCTACTGCTCTACCTTCATCAATGTGTTTAGTCACATCCTCAAAAAATTCAACCAAGCTCGTAAGGCACGACCGCCTTTCACAAGGCCAAGCTGACCTTTGCTAATCATATTATGCCTCTCCAAATGTTCATAAATCCTGCCTCTCAGTATCTTCTCCAGTAACTTACCAACCACTGAAGTAAGACTCACTGGTCTATAATTTCCTGGGCTATCTCTACTCCATTCTTGAATAAGGGAACAACATTTGCAACCTTCCAATCCTCCGGAACCTCTCCCATCCCCATTGATGATTCAAAGATCATTGTCAGAGGCTCAGCGATCTCCTCCCTCAACTCCCACAGTAGCCTGGGGTACATCTCATCTGGTTCTGGAGACTTACCCAACTTGATGCTTTCCAAAATCTCCAGCCCATCCTCTTTCTTAATTATATGCTCAAGCTTTTCAATCCGCTGCAAGTCATTCCTACAATGACCAAGATCTTTTTCTGCAGTGAATACTGAAGCAAAGTATTCACTAAAGTACCTCTGCTATTTCCTCTGGTTCCATACACACTTTCCCACTGTCACACTTGATTGGTCCTTTTCCCTCATGTTTTGCATACTGTTCATACAGATCAAATCATTACACAGTGCATGAAGTAAAACAATAACAAGGCAGAATAAAGTGTAAAATCTGCACATAAAGTCCAGTGCAGGGAAACGATAAGGTGCATAATTCATAATGAAGTAGACTATGAGGTCAAGAATCCATCTTATCGTAGAAAAGGTCCATCCTAGAATCTGATAACAGTGAGATAGAAGCTGTCCTTGAGACTGGTAATATGTTTTCAGGCTTTTATTTCTGTTCCTGTGGTACAGAGCTTTTGATATAAACATTTCTGATGTTTTGTGTGTATATTTGTTCATGAAGATCTTTGCCTCAGAGATTGGGTCGTTTAAGTTCCTGGGATAAAGAGTCAGACTTCTGAGGGAAGATTGAGTTGATACTCATTGGTTTAGAATAGAGGTTCCCAACCTTTTTTATTGCATAGACCCCCACCATTAACTGAGGGGGACCATGGAACCCAGTTTGGGAACCCCTGGTTTCGAAAATGATTGCACTGAGAAGGTAAAACTGGGGAAGTATAAAGAGATTAGCTTTATTTATGTGTACATTGAAATATCAACAGATATATTGAAATAAATGTATTACTGACCAACAGTCAAGGGATGCAAGGGAGCAGACCACAAGTGTTGCCAGTCTTCTGGTGCCAACATAGCATACCCACAAGTTATTAACCCTGATGTGTACATCTGTGGAATGTGGCAGGAGCACCCGGAGGAAAAACACATAGGAAGGGGGCAGGAAGAGGAGAATCATGATTGGGAAAAGGGAAGGGGAAGGGAGAGGGCAGAGAGCAGAAAGCACCAGAAAGACATTCTGTAATGATCCATAAACCAATTGTTTAGAATCAAATGACCTTGCCTGGTGTGCCTGCACCTGTGCCAATCCCCCAGCCTGGCATGCCTTCTCTGCCACGTCCCACACCCCTCCCACAGTGCTTCACCTCACCATTCCCAACATCATTTTCCCCCACCAGACTTACAAACCCCACACTGACAAATACAGTTCTGTGCAAAAGTCTGAGGCACTCTAGCTATAGATATATGTGCCTAGATATTTTTGCACAATACTGCAGATCCCTCAAAGTTGCCACGCAAGTTGATAGGGTTGTTAAGAAGGCATATGGTGTGTTGGCCTTTGTTATTTGGGTGGGGGGAGTGAGTTCAAGAACTGCAACATTGCCTTGCTACTCTATAACTGTCTGGTTAGAAACATATGGAGTATTATGTTTAATTCTGGTCACCTCAATTTAGGAAGGATGTGGAAGCTTTAGAGAGGAAATTTATCAGGATACTGCGTGGATTACAGGGCTTGTCTGACGTGAAAAGGTTGAATGAGGATGATGAGAGGCAACTTGTTAAAGGTGCATAAAATTAAAATTATGAGAGATATAGTTACAGTAGACAGTGAACACCTTTTTCCAGCAACCAGCTGATTCACCTATGGGCAGAAGGCTCTTTTTGCACGGGCTTTCGAGTGCACGTTTTTGTCTCGGTGGGCCTGGTTCGTTCCTCCCATACAGTAAGTTGCCCAGCATGTACCATGTCTAACATGACTCAGTAAGATCGTTTAACCCTGCTGCTTTATTGTTGCCTCTGCTCCGCACAAGCAACATGAGTCTCTTTTGTGGACTGAGAGTGGGAAGGGAGCAGAAAGAGGGGAATCATAGTTGGGAAAAGGGTAAGGGAGAGGACAAATACCTGAGAACATCCTTCTGAGGTGAGTAGTGGAAAGTTTAGAGATGTCAGAGGCATTTTGTTTTATAACATAGAGTGGCACGTGACTGAAATGTATTGTTGGGAGTGGTGGTGGAGACAGATACATTACAGACATTTAAGAGACTCTTAGCAAGGTACACGGGTGCTAGAAAAATGGATGATTATGGGCTACTTCGGAGGGAGGAGTTAGATTGGTCACAGAGTGGGTTTATACAAGTCAGCACATCATTGTGGGCTGAAGGGCCTGTACTGTTCTGTTCTATATGCTAAAGCCTAAACTTTTCCTACAAAAATTTTGATATTTAACTGACAAACAACCTTTCAAAAAAATCATCTTATTCACTTTAAGTTCTAAACTCCATAAAATAGTGAGTGAATGATATCTAGTAATTGGGTCAATATACCTTAACATACTCCCGTTGTAACATGAACTTGATAATATCAGTTATAGATTCTTTGATGTCCTGTGGCAAAGTCTGGGGAAGAAAAAGAAACGTGCACTCATTTCAACATTTCAAATAGATCATAATTCATGGAATCTCAGCAATGTAATGTCAGCACTAATATTCAGGTGTAAAGGAGAACAAAATAATCATTACTCCAATTTTGAAGGAGTGCAAAAAAACACTAAAATAAAGAACACAATAATAATTTTTAAAAACACTAAATACATTCTATAGCTTATATACAAAGACTATGTCCATAAAGTGATGCTAGGCACAGGAGTGTCTTCGTAAAGTGACTCTCAGAGGAAATGATAAAGTAGTGGTGTTTGGGTGTGTGGAGGGGTGGGTCAGTGGGTGGAGGTGTTGGCTTGGAGCAAGTAACTGTTTTTGAGCTTAGTGGTCCTGGCGTGTATGCTACACAGTCTCCTCCTTGATGGGAGTAGGACAAACTGTCTGTGAGCTGAGTGTGTGGGATCCTTCATGATGTTATTGGCCCTCCTCTGGCACCTTTCTGTATACATGTCCTGTATAATCATGACTGACTCGATTGTCTTCTCATTAACAGCCTGGGCATTGCCAAACATATATCAAAGTCAATAATGAGAGGAAAAATTTCATTAATTATGTATGTCAGCTTTCTAATGAAGTACCAGCAGACTGAGAAGGCGAAGGACAAGTTGCCCAAGGATTATGGATTTCTTATACAATCAGAATTATTCAGCATTAAAAAGTTAAATTAAACCTTTTAAGTTAAAATTGCTACAGACATTTTAATCTCCATTGCTGGGGAATGTTCATTGCTACGTTTTGATTACTGAAAATGCTTAGCTGTTCAAAACTGACAAACGGTCACTGACAAAATGCATTAAATGGTTCTCAATCCACTCAGAGCTAATGCGTATTACCAGTATTTTCTGCTTTTATTTTGATCGCCAGCACTTGCAATATCCTGCTTCAGGACCCTCTTCTCATTACTTCCATCACATCTCCTTTGAAATTACCCTCTCTCACCTTCAATGCATGCCCTCCAGTATTAGAAATTTCAACCCTCGGAAAAAGAAATTGTCTGTCTACTCTATCTACACCTCACATAATCTTACAAACCACAATCAGATCTCCCCTTAGCCTCCGCCGCTCCAAAGAAAACAACCCAAATTTGCCCAACCTCTCAATATAGTACATCTGGGCAGCATCCTAGTAAACCTTTTCTGTACCTGCTCCAAAGCTTCGACACTCTTTCTACAAATGGGATGATCAAAACTGTGTGCAAGTCTCCAGATGCAGCCTAATGGGAGTTTTAAAAAGCTTCAATAAAGCTGTAACATAACCTCTGGATGCAGCACTTTCTGAAGAGGCTTCTTACCTTTTTCCGAAGTTTCCTGAAGAGAGGTTTTAAGTAGGATTCCGTCTGCTTGTGAGTTGCTCCAGCCAGTTTACCCTGTACACTGCACTTTAAATAATCCTCTCTAGCATTTAGATCTTTTGCCCAAACACCTAGAAGAAACTAAATGAGAAAAAATAAAAGTTGACTAGAGTGCCTTACAAAATAGATTACAATAATTAGTTTTATCAAAAAAGATAAAGATTTAAAGATTAGCTTTATTTATTACACGTACATTGAAACATATAGTGAAATGTGTCATTTGTGTCAGTAACCAACACAGCCTGACGATGTGTTGGGGGCAGCCCAAAAGTGTCGCAATGCTTCCAGCACTGACGTAGCATGCCCACAACTTCCTAACCCTCACCCGTACATCTTCATGACAGGAAACTGGAGCACCTGGAGGAAACCCATCCAGGGAGAACGTACAAACTCCTTAAATGCAGTGGCGGGAATTGAACTTGAAAAACATTATGCTAACCGCTGTGAATTTGTACATCAGTAATGGGATTTCACACTCACTTTCTATTCCAAAGACAATGACTCTTTGTTAGCACAGACACAAGGAACCAAATGGCACCCTCCTGTGTTGTAATTTTTTATTATTATTTTACAATACTGATTGTATAATTAGATTACGAGCAATAAACACACAGCAAGAAAACAAGACAGCTGACATGATTACCATTTCTGGAGCCAAAACTTGTAACAGCAACACAATCTCAACTACAATACCTTAGGACAACATATCCATATTTAAACATTGCGTTTGAGATAAAAACATTTAAGAGTACATAACGAAATCTGTGAAAATCTAGGAGAATTCATCGGTTTAATTAACAAGTTAACAAGTAAATCACTATCAGGGTCTCACGGCCCACTTTGTCCATGCCAACCATGAAGTCTATCCACTCTAAACCCATTTGCCCACATCAAATCCAGATCCCTCTGCTTCTTTCCTATCCGAGTACTTCTGATGTCAATTCTGTGTCAGTCTTCATTTTGTATAGTTTTTCATATATTCTATAGTATGTCTTTATTTATTTGTAAATACCTGCAAGAAGACGAATCTCACTGTAGTACATAGTGACAGACACAGTATGTACTTTGATAATATTCTGACTTTGACTTTGTCCAGAACATCTTTTAAACACGTACATGTATCTGCCTCTACCACCTCTTTATGCATTCTAGGAACTCACCACTTGTGAAAAATATTACCCCTCAAATTTCTTTTAAATTTCATTCCCCCCCGCCCAAAACTGTACCCCTATGTTCCATTGATAACAAGCCCAACCTACCAAATTGTCTCCTTATAAGTACAACACTCCAGACAGAAGAATATTTTATCAACATACTAGTAACGGCCTGGAAGACAAGCTGGATTGCCTTCATCTGTGGCTGACCCAGCGTGAGATGAGGAACTGCCTTGTGCTTGTTCTCACAGAAAAGTGGCTCCAGGACGGCACTGCATTCATCATCAATCTTCAGGCCATGCCACTCCAGAGATTTAGGCTAATACTATTTTTGTGACTGTTTAGTGCCATCATAACTGTATGTGCTGTGTGTGACTGTATGTACTGTGTATTACACTTTAGCACCTGGAGGAATTATGCTTCCCTAAACAGTATACATGTGTATGGTTGAATGACAATTAAACTTGAACTTACCCTCAGAACTTTGGTTATAATGTCCATGTCTTTATAGTCATCACCCTGACCCAAGGACTCACCCAACGCCTGCATTGGAAAACAAACACTTATTACTACTGTGTTAAAGCTTTCAAAATTAACCACTTAGAAGCTAATACAACAACAAAACAACTCTGAATCACTTCAGCAATAGATGTGTCCTGGTCCTGGTCCAACCACTTAATATTCAAAAGGTTATTGATAGAGCAGCATAGCACTGATAGAGGCACTTCAATCCAACCAGTCCATGCTGACCTGGGTCCCCATTTCCGGTATTCAGCTCATATCCCTCCAAGCCCCATCTCTCCATGTATAGTATCTATTGAAATGCTGCTTAAATGGTACTTCCTCTGACAGTTTGTTCCATACATTCAGCACTCTGCATGAAAAAGTTATCCCTCAGAATCAGATTACCATTGATAAATGTTGTGAAATTTGTTGTTTTGTGGCAGCAGCACAATGCAAAATTAAAATTACTGTAAGTTACAATAAGAAATAAGTTTAAAAATAAAACAGCGCTAAAATATCAAAATAGTGAGGTAATGTTCATGGTTCATAGACCATTCAGAAATCTAATGGTGGAGTGGAAGAAGCTGTTCCATAATGTTGGGTATGTACCCTCAGGATCCAGTACCTCTTCGCTGATGGCAGTAATCAGCAGAAGGGTCCTTAATAACAGATGCTGCCTTCTTGAAGTACCACCTTTTGTGGATGTTCTCAGTGGTGGGGAAGGTTGTGCACATGACGGAACTGGCTCTGCAGTTTTTTTCGATCCTGTGGATTGCAGCCTCCAAACCAGGTGGTGATACAACCCATAAGAATGCTTTCCACTATACATCTGCAGAAATTTGCTCAAGTCTTTGATAACAAAATAATATCTTCAAATACGTGGTGAAGTATACCCACTGGCATGCCTCTTAAATCTCAGGTCTTTATTAAATCTTTCCTCTCCCACCTTAAATATATGCCTCCTAGTTTTTGACTACCCAACCCTGGTGAAGCGGGGTGGAGATACGTCTCTACCAATGGAGGTATAAGTAGGTGGTAGATGGTCATATGAGCAGTTGGTACATATCTCAAGTCCTGGTTATGCAACCACTGACACCAGGTAGACAGTCTCTGAAGAGTACTGATAATGGCTGGGGTCTCCTGTACTGTAAAGACACTGCCTAGAAGGAGGCAATTGCAAACCACTTCAGCAGAAAAATTTGCCAAGAACAATCATGGATATGGAAAGACCACAATTGCACAAGTCATACAATGCAGCACATAATGATGATGATGACGACAACCCTGTTAATGACTGATCTCTGTCACATGACAATAAAATCAGAAAATACTGGAAATATGAGGGTTGGGAGCAGGGGGACTGACATTAATCTACCACATTAATTCTGCTGTACTCAATTCAAATACTCCGACATGCCATGAATTCCCAGCATTTGGTTTTTACTTCAGGCGACATAACTATTATCTTTTACTGCTCAAGAAAGCATGTCAGTAAAAGTTTGAGCAAAATAATTCAGAAACAGTTTACATATCACCAGCATGTGTCATGAAACTTGTTAACTTAGCAGCAGCAGTTTAATATAGAATAAAAATAATAAGCAAATAAATAAATAAATTATAGTATACATATATTGAATAAATTAAAAATCGTGCAAAAAGCAGAAATATATATTAAAAAGGTGAGGTAGTGTTCACAAGTTCAATGTCCATTTAGGAATCGGATGGCAGAGGGAAGAAGCTGTTCTTGAATTGTTGAATGTGTGCCTTCAGGCTTCTGTACCTCCTACCTGATGGTAATAGTGAGAAAAGGGCATGCCCTGGCTGCTGGAGGCCCTTAATAATGGGACACTGCCTTTCTGAGACACTGC
The DNA here is from genome assembly GCF_030144855.1 of Hypanus sabinus. Classification (NCBI taxonomy): domain Eukaryota; kingdom Metazoa; phylum Chordata; class Chondrichthyes; order Myliobatiformes; family Dasyatidae; genus Hypanus; species Hypanus sabinus. The sequence goes on from NC_082718.1 coordinate 32,018,805, forward strand.
TCCTTGAAGATGTCCTGGGTACTTTGTAGGCTAGTACCCAAGATGGGGCCGACTAAGTTTAGAACCCTCTGCAGCTTCTCTCAGTCCTGTGCCATAGCCTCCCCCCCCTCCACCCCCACCCCCCTACCAGACAGTGATGCAGCCTGTCAGAATGCTCTCTACAGTACATTTATAGAAGTTTTTGAGTGTATTTGTTGACATAACAAATCTCTTCAAAATCCTAATGAAATATAGATGCTGCCTTGCCTTCTTTATAACTGCATCGATGTGTTGGGACCAGGTTAGGTCCTAGAGATCTTGACACCCAGGAAAATGAAACTGTTCACTCTCCACTTCTGATCCCTCTATGAAGATTGATGAGTGTTCCTTCATTAAACCCTTTCTGAAGTCCACAATCAGCTCTTTAGTCTTACTGATGTTGAGTGCAAAGTTGTTGCTGCCACACCACTCCACCAGTTGGCGTATCTTGCTCCTGTACGCCCTCTCGTCTCCATCTGAGATTCTACCAATAATGGTTGTATCATCAGCAAATTTATAGATGGTATTTCAGCTATGCCTAGCCACACAGTGAAGGGTACAGACAGAGTAGAGCAGTGGGCTAAACACACAGCTCTGAGGTGCGCTAGTGTTGATCGCCAGTGAGGAAGAGATATTTTCATCAATCTGCACAGACTTATCACGTGTACTGTACATCGAAAGATACAGTGAAAAGCATGGTTTTCGTTAACAACCAACACACCCAAGGATGTGTTGGGGCAGACTACAAGTATCAATACACATTCCAGCGCCAACAAAGCAAGTCCACAATGTTCACCATGAGCACACAAGGGCTCTGGATTCTTGCTCTTAGAGATGACTTAGACTGTGAGGAACTCTGGCTAAGGCCACTTACTTTCTCCATGGATGAGGGGTGAAGGACACCACACCACCACCCCCCCCAACTCCCCAGCAAGCCTCCAGCTCCATTTCTGTCACACCTGTGCAGGTTTGAATAGTGCGGCAAGTGAGAAAGTGACAAACACCAGTTTTTTTTTTTTTTTGCCCAACAAGTACAAAGTGATGTTATAAATACAAGTTACAACAATGTTGCTAGGAATTAAGGATCTGAGTTATAGGAAAGGTTGAATAGGATAGGACTTTTTTTCCGGGAGCAAAGGAGAATGAGGGAACATACAAAATTATGTAGACTATACAAAATGATAAGCAATATATAGGGTAGATGCAAGCAGGCTTTTTCCACTGAGGTTGGGTAAGACTAGAACTAGAGGTCATGGGTTAAAATGGTGAAAGGTTAACTGCTTAAATGGTGAAATGTTTCATTTGCTGCATGGAAGATGATGACCAGTAGTGTTCCACGGGGATCTGTTCTGGGACCCTCTTCTTTGTGATTTTTATAAATGACCTGGATGAGGAAGTAGAAAGGTGGGTGAGCAAGTTTGCTGATGACACAAAAGTTGGAGATGCTGTGGATAGTCTGGAGGTTTATCAGAGGTTACAGCAGGACATTGATCGGATGCAGAACTGGGCTGAGAAGTGGCAGATGGAGTTCAACCTCGATCAGAGTGAAGTAGTTCATTCCAGTAGGTCAAATTTAAAGATAGAATATAATAAGACTCTTGACAGTTTGGAGGATCAGAGAGTTCCATAGGACACTCAAAGCTGCTGCGCAGCTTAACAGTATTGTTAAGAAAGCATATGGTGTGTTGGCCATCAGCAAACATGGGACTGAGTTCAAGAGCTGTGAAGTAATGTTACAACTATACAAGACCTTAGTTAGACCCCACTTGGAGTACTGTGTTCAATTCTGGTCACCTCATTACAGGAAGGTTGTGGATTCTATAGAGAGAGTGCAGAGGAGACTTACAAGGATGTTGCCTGAATTGGAGAGCATGCCTTATGAGAATAGGTTGAGTGAACTTGGCCCTTTCTCCTTGGAGCGAGACAGGATGAGATGTGACCTGATAGAGGTGTATAAGATGATGAGATGCATTGATCGTGTGGATAGCCAGAGGCTTTTCCCCCAGGGCTAACACGAACGGGCATAGTTTTCAGGTGCTTGGTAGTAGGTAAAGGGGGGATGTCAGAGGCAAGTTTTTCCACACAGACAGCATTGGGTGCATTGAATGCACAGACAGCAAAAATGTTAGAGGCAGATTCAATAGAGTCTTTTAAGAAATTCTTAGATAGGTACATGAAGCTTGGAAAAATAGAGGGCTATGTGATAGGGAAATTCTAGGCAGCTTCCGGAGTAGGTTGCATGGTCGGCACTATATTGTGGGCTGAAGGGCCTGTAATGTGCTGTAGATTTTCCATGTTTCTATCTCTTTGTTTCTATATTTAAGGGGGAACTTCTTCACTCAGAAGTGGTGAGAGCGTAGAATGAGCTGCAAGTGGAAGTGGTAGATTTGGGCCCAATTTCAACACAAGAGAAATTTGGATAGGTAAATGGATGGAAAGGACTATGATCTATGTGCAGGACAGTTGGACTAGGCAGATTAATGGTTTTGCACAGATTAGATAGGTTGAAGGGCCTCTTTCTGTGCTGTAGTGTTCTACAGAACAAAACCAGTAGAAATCAGATCATGAACATGTAGGAACATCAGCAACTTCTCAGAGGCAATAAATGCTGGTCCAAACAACGATGCCTATAATCCCAAAGCATTTTAAAAGAAAAGATTCCAAACTAACCCTTCCCCGCCCAGTAGTTTGACCATTTGCTGCTCCAAATTCCCATTCTCTCTGCAAGACAGTGCTAAATAATAAAAGCAATGATCAGAGCAGATTTAAACGCAAAAAAAAAGACAAACTGCTGGAGGAACTCAGCAGGTCAGGCAGCATCTGTGAAGTGAATTGGAGAGTTGCCATTTCACCTGATCACAACCTGAAACTGTCCGTTTCCCTCCAGAGATGCTGCATAATACTGAGTGAAGTGGATAACTTCACTCACCTCGGCAATGAACTGATTCCACAACCTATAGGCTCACTTTCAGGACTCTACAACTCAGTCTTATTTATTTATTATTTGCAGTTTGTCTTCTTTCACACATTGGTTGTTTATCTGTCTTTATTTGTGCGTAATTTTTCACTGACTCTATTTTATTTCTTTGTTTTCCTGTGAATGCTTGCAAAAAATTAATCTCAGGATAGTATGTGATAACATACACATAGTTTGATAATAAATTTACTTCGAACTTTGACCTCCTCCAGGAGTTTTTTTTTCACTCCAAATTCAGCAATTGCAGTCTGCAGAAAGATTTCAAACTTTTGTTGAACTTTCCTTTAGACAAATCTGAGGAGCAAGTTGGAAATCAACACACAGTTCTTACCTCCAGCTCCTCTATCGTGGTGTTTTCTTCATGAACTTTTAGGTCATTCTGTTCTTCCTCTTCACCTTGCTCTTGTCCGGCCACAATCTCATTCAAATACTGCTGGTCTATCTTATCCATAGCAGCTTTTAAGTCATTTCTCAAACCCTGTGGGAAGTAATAATGAATTTAACAGCTAGACCTCCTCATCAGAACAATCCTATTCTGTAGCTGGCTTTCTTGCTCCCCACCATTGAGCACATCTACACGGAGCACAGTCACAGGAAAGCAGCATCTACTGTCAAGGACCACCACATTCCAGGCCAGGCTCTCTTCTCACTGCTGCCATTGAGAAGGTGGTACAGGAGCCTCAGGACTCACACCAACAGGTTCAGGAACAGTTATTACCCCTCAACCATCAGGCTCTTGAACCAGAGGGGTTAACTTCACTCAACTTCACTCACCCCAACAATGAACTGTTCCCTCAACCTATGGACTCACTTTCAAGGACTCTTCATCTCGATCTTGATATTTATTGCTTATTTATTAATATTATATATATTATTTCTTTTGCTTCTTTGTATTTAATGTGAATGCCTGCAAGAAAATGATCCCAGAGTTGTACATGGTAACATCTATGTGCTTTAATAATAAATTTACTATGAACCTACAGGCCTTTTTGTGTTTCAAAATACCCCATTGAGGATGACCACCATGCGACCACCAGGCTCTGTTGCACCAGTTTAACATCGTAATTGTATCTGCCTCAACTGCCTCCTCTGGCAGCTTGTTCCAGATACCCACCTCTGTGTGAAAACCTGCCCCTCAGGTCTCTCTTAAATTCTTTTCCTCTCACCTTAAACCTATGTCTGTCAGTTTTGGAACACACCCATGCGAGGAAAAGGTCTGCCTACCTTATCTCCGCCCCTCATAATTCTATAAATCTCTATAAGGTCACCTATCAGCATCTGTGTTGCAGTTAGAGTTAACCCAGCCTACCCAATCTCTCCCTACAAGTAAAGCCTTCTATTCTAGGCAATATCCAGGTGAAGACACAAGAGATTTCAAAGCTGGAATTGGGAGCAACAAACAATCCGCTGAAGGAACTCAGTGGGTCAAGCAGCATCAATGCGAGAAAAGAAATTTGCAATGCTTTGGGCCAAAATTCTGCAGGACAGAGTAGAGAGGAGAGATGGAAGCACCGTGGCAGCTCACTTGCTCTGTCATCATGCGTTCTCATTTCATTAATCCCACAAATACCCAGCCTAAGTCTTCGTTCCAGCAAGACCAATGGCGTGTGACAATTCATTGCCTGCTAGTGATGTAGTTAGAACTCTGTCATTCATCAAGATTGACTGACCTTTGCACTATTTTTACCTATCCCCAAACCCTCGAGTTTTTTGTTATCCACTTATTTGGAATTTTATTGATTTCCATTGAATTGAAAATTTTAATAAGACTGGAATATTGGTTTATTATGATTGTTGCATTCACGAAGGTACAGTGAAAAACTGCCTGGCATGTCATCCATGCAGATCATTTCATTCCATCAGTGCATTGAGAAAGTAAAAGTGAAAACGATAACAGAATGCAAAATAAAGGTGTTATTTACAGAAAGTGAGGTGCTGGTAAGGTCATAATGGTATAGATCAGGGGTTCTCAGCCTGAGCTCCACAGACCACTTGCATAATATAGTCCATTGCTTAAAAAAAAGCTGGGAACCCCTGATATAGATCATGAGTACAAGAGTCCATCTTTTCATACAAGGGGAACATTTAAAAGCATATAACAGTGGGGTGGGAAGCGTCCTTGAGCTTGGTGATACATGGTTTCGTATATTTTGCCCAATGGAGAGGGAGAGAAGAGGGAATGTCCCAGGATGAGCTTACAACAGGATCTCCACAGCCCTCCAGTGATGAGAATTCCAAACATTCACCACCCTCTGAGTAAATTTCTCATCTCAGTACTAATTGTCCCATCCCTTACTGAGTTGGAATACTGGATCTAAATTCTTCAGTTAAGGGAAACATTTTCCTTACATTTAGCCTGCTGAACCCTGTAAAAATTATGCAAGTTTCAATTTGATATCCTCTTATTTATCTAAAAACTTGACAATACAGGCCTCCACTACACAAGCCCTCCTCGTATGACAAACTTATCATTCCTGGGATGAGCCTTGTCAATGTTTACTCCTTTTCTTCCCTTCCCCGCCACCAAGACCACAACTGCACACAATTCTGTAGTTAGTCTGACTAAAACCTTATACAACTGCAGTGAGACTTTTATTCCTGTATTTAAATTGTCTCATTATAATATTAATCAAATCATTGATACAAAAGCCCGAAAGCATATACCACCAGGGTCTTTCAGAGTTTCATTCATTACTGTAACACAATTGAATAGACCCCCTTACAATAAGATGGTCTTTTGACCCCCACATTATTATCTATCTGCACTGTACTTTTCTGCATTGTGTAATTGTTTTTCCTTTATACTACCTAGATATATTTAATTTTTGGTATGATCTTTATGGCTGATATACACAGCCAAGTTTTTCACTGTATTTTGGTGCATATGACAATTACAAAGCTAATACACTTGCTTACTTCACCAACATGTTGACTTTCAGTTACTTATGCATCTTATAAAAATTAAGTTCTGAAAATGTAAATTTTTTGTAGTTCCAAAATTCTACAATAGAATAATTTGCTTTTGTCAATTTGTTTTCCTGTTAACTATTTCACAAATTACATTTTTAAATAAGCAGCATGAAGTTCTAGCTTCAAGAAGTGGACATGCTTCGATAAAAATGTGATTCAAAGAAAGGCTTTACAACTCATGCAAAATGTAACATTACCTTATTAATTTCAGGAGTTAGGATTTCTATTTTCCGAAGACGTTGGAAGGCTTCATAGTCTGTCTCAGCGAACAATCGAATTGGTTCTCCTCTCTCACGGAGCCTTCGAATTACCTTGGAGGAGAACGAGATTTAATTTTAATTTTGCAGGAATGCTAGACTCAGCCACTTCTTTGGGCATCATTTGCCCTCCCACCTAAGCGCATCTACACAAAATGCTGTCGGAGGAAATTAGCATCCATCATCAGGACACGCTCTCTTCTCGCAGCTGCCATCAGGAAGGTACAAGATCCTCAAGACTCACACCACCAGGTTCAGGAAAAGCTATCACCCCACAACCATCAGACTCTTGAACCAAAGGATATAACTTCGCTTTCCCCATCACTGAAATGCTCCTACAAGCTATGGACTCACTTCCAAGGATTCTTCATCTCATAGACTTGATATTTATTGCTTATTTATTTTTTGTTTGTCTTTTGCACACTGTTTGAATGCCAAAGTTGGTGCGGTCTTTCATTGATTCTGCTGTGATTATTATTCTATTATGGATTTATTGAGAAAATGAAAATGAAAATGAAAATGAATCTCAGGGTGACATATGTACTTTGATAAATTTAATTTTAACTTTGAATGGGTGAAAACCTGTGCTGAACAGAAGGAAAAATAATAATAATACTCCCAACTATTTGCAAGAGCAAACACAAAGCTTTCAATGTCACCCTCAGGGGACATGGTAACGTTCGATTTGAGACAAGCATCTGTGCTGAGTTTTCCCTTCAGGGAGTTATGCTGCATTAACTGAGGAAGCACTGCTCCTTTTAAACCTCAATCTGGGATGGTACAATAGTACCACCTACTGCAATCTCATCCAAACACTTTAAAGAGAAGAATAATCATTTTCAAAACTGATCCTTCAAATTTCAAAGTTAGTGATTTGTAGAAAAAGACATCCAGATATAGGTTTATCATGGTATTCCGAAGCACTTGGGATAAAGTACTACTGGATTGACTGCACTGATGCACTGTAGAAAACATAATGACCTTCCACAAATAGAAATATCATGATGTCCAGATTTTGTAGCATCTAAAGAGGGAAGTAAACAGGCAATGTTTCAGGCTGACCTCAAAGAGGACCACAAACTTGTGGTTTGGAGGCCAGACTAAGAGTGGTCCACCAGTTCCTCCAGGTTCAAGGGTTCAGCTCCAGAGCTAACAACCCTGACTGGTAAAACAAAATTGCTACGGAAACAGCAATGAAGAATCCTTCTACATCTGAGTGTGATGGTATTCCTCAGTCTCCAGCTGGCATGTTTGACTGACTGTAATGAAAACCAAGAGGAAGCTACTGACAAGATGGAGGAAGCCCTGAAGAAATTCCTCCTTGGACCAATTCCAAAGGGATTTACAGCACAGGATAGGCCCTTCTGGTCCTTCAAGCCATGCCACTCAGCAATTCCCAACAACCCCGATTTAACCGTAGCCTAATCATGAGACTGTGCTAGAATTTACCACTATAAGAAACACCCTCTCCATGTTCACCTTATCCAGGCCTTTCAGTATCCAGTAGGTTCCTTAAAATTCACCCCCCCCCCCACACACCTAGTATGACCTAAACTAATTTCAGGCCTGAAGCCATCAACTGCTTCTCACAGGTTGATAATGCTTACGGACCTTCTTTGGACCCTTTCCAGGGCCTGTGCATCTCTCCTTAATTACAGGGGCAAAAATAGCTCACAATATTCTAAGTGCGGTCTGACCAATGCATCATACAGCCTTAACAGTACATCCTTGCTTTTATATTCTAGGCCGCTTGAAATGAATGCTGTCCTTTGCCCTTTATAACCACCAATTCAATCTGCAAGTTAACCTTGAGGGAATCCTGAACTAGGACTAATTCCCTTTCCATCCCCGATTTCTGAATTTTATTCTCACTATAAAACAGTCTACACCTTTATTCTCCCTGTGCTGCTCTACTGAGTATTGCAGTCATGCCATGTTGGCACCAGTATGTGTAGTGATACTGGTGGGCCGCCTCCAGCACATCTTCAGTGTGTTAGTTGTTAATGCAAATGACACGTTTCACTGTATGTTCCAATGTATATGTGATAAATACATTTTAATTGGATAAATAGACTTGAATCTTGAGTGTTCACACCAAAGGAGGATCAGAATAGAGGGATGTCCTTTTTGAACAGAGATGCAGAGGAATTTCTTTAGGCAAGGAGTTGTGAATCTATGGGATTCGTTGCAAAAGGTGGTTGTGGAGGCCAAGTCATTGAGTACACTTAAGACACAGGTTGATATATTCTTGATTAGTCAGGATATGAAGGGATACAGGGAGAAGGCAGGATATTGGGGTTGAGAAGGAAAATGGATCAGCCATGAAGAAATGGCAGAGCAGACTTGATGGGCCAAATGGCCTAATTCTGCTCCTGTATCTTATGGTCTTATATTGCTGTATTTTCCAATAGATTAACTAATAAAACAGAGCTACTAATATTTGACAATTTTGTATCAAAACCCCATTAAAAATACTTAATTCCCCACTATTACTGAATATTTATATTAGACAAATTCTGATTAAATATTAACATTTTGAAAATCCTCTATACATAGAAACCATTTACTGCACAAAAACATACCTCTTGCCTGGAAAGGGTCATTGGTAGCTTCTCTTCTGCAAGCTCGAGTTCAAGCACTGGATGTGACAATGATGAATCATCTTGTTCATTTGTTTTCGACTGTACCTGTATATTGACAGCATTCAGCAATAACTCTTTACTGCAGGATCCATCCCGTAACTTATACCACCACACCACGTAAACGCATAAACACAAATTCACTCTGGAATGTCAAAGTGAAGGCAGAATGCAGGGGCAATGGCAGGATTCTTAGTAGTGGGGGATATTGGGTTACACACCCATAGATTTCTCAAAATTGCTACACAAGTTGATAAGGTGGTTAAGGCAGCAGATGGTGCATTGGCTTTCATTAGTGGGGGGATTAAGTTCAGGAGCCATGAGGTAATGTTGCAGCTCTATAAAACTCTGGTTAGACCATACCTGAAATATTGTGCTTGTTCTGGTCACCTCATTATAGGAAGGATATGGAAGCTTTAGAGGGTGCAGACAAAATTTATGAGGATGCTGCCTGTACTATGGGTGGCGGGGTGCAGTTACGTCTCTAGCAAAGGAGGTGTAAAGCACTCCTTCCCTATGCTGGCCTGCAGGTCACCTTTGGGCAAAGTGTAGCACCTGCTTAGCCCCCAGATCAGGGTCACATGAAGTCAAAGGACCAGAAAGTGGATTATAAGAGGCATAGAAGAGAGGACAGCCAGGGATTTTCTCCAGGGTGCCAATAGCTAATACGAAGGAACATGATTCTAAGGTGAGTGGGGGGGTGGGGGGGGGGGGGCAAGTCAGAGGCAAGTTTATTCACACAGAGTTTGGTGGGTGCAGGAATGCCCTTCCATGCATGGTGGTAGAGGCCGATACATTAGGGATATTTAAGAAATTCTTAGATAGGCACATGGATGATAGAAAAATGTTGGACAATGTTGAAGGGAAGGTTTAGATTGATCTTAGAGTCGTTTATAAATTTGGCACAGCATAGTGGGCAGAAGCCTGCATTGTGCTGTTCTATGCTCTTTAAGTTACATTACGTATTGCTTCCTGAAACAAGAAAAATATATTTCTCAGGAAAGAGAGCTACTATATTTAGGTTAATGAAGAAATGGACCTTCAATCTAATATTTCATGAATTTTAGTAAAGACAGTGGTGCGGTACTATACAGTTAGGGCAACACTTCACAGCACCAGTGATTGCAATCAGGGTTCAATTCCCACCACCATCTGTGAGGAGTTTGTACATTCTCCCAGTGGTTTCTTCTGGGTGCTCCAGTTTCCTCCCACATTCCAAAGACGTACTGCTTCGGGTCAGTAAGTTGTGAACATGTTATGTTGGCACCAGAAGCATGGTGACAATTGTCCCCAGCATATGCTCGAACTGTGCTGGCCATTGGCGAAAACAACGCATTTCAATGTATGTTTCAATGTACATGTGACAAATAAAGCTGACGCTCAAGACGTTTATTACACACAAGTAGCATTCTATATAAAGCAAGCAACAAACAGTGAATGCATAAGTAAAGATATTAAAGAAACTAATGAGATTAAAACTGGCAGATCTTAGTACAGATGTTCTCTTCACCCCTGGGTTCTAAGGGATGGCTACAGAGGAAGTGAATGTGATCCACCAAAATGCTGCAGGGCGGTCCCAACAAAGGGGACAGACAAAGGGCAGACTGGAATTTAATGCTCTGAATTGGAGGAAGACCAATTTCAATGTCAGAGAATCTGAATTTGAGACTGGAAGCAGCTACTTCCAAGCAAGTCTAAATCTGACAAGTAGAGATCATCAAAATGTGAAATAATGAGAGTCCCCTGCAAACTAATGTTAGGGACGTACACAATGAATGGCAGAGCCCAAGGGCTTATTGGGGAATCAGAATCAGGTTTAATATCACTGTCATATGTTGTGAAATTTGCTGACTTGCGGCAGCAGTACATTGCAATATGTAAAATACCTAAGTTACAATAAGTTGAAATTAATATAATTAATACACAGAGTACTACAGTAATTTTATGTATTGCACTGTCTGCTGCATAATTTCATGACATCAGTGAGTGATGATAACCCTGATTCTGATATGGGTCACTATTGTGGACTGAGAGTGGGAAGGGAGCAGGAAGACGGGAATCATGGTTGAGAAAAGGGGAAGGGAACAGGAAGCACCAGAGAGACATTCTGTAATGATAAATAAACCAATTGTTTGGAATCAAATGACCTTGCCTGGTGTCTCAGAGCTGAGAGTGTCTGACCCCACCCCTGACACTCCTTCTCTGCCATCTGTCCCACACCCCTCCCATGGTGGCCACCCTTGCCATTCCAAAATCCTTTACTCCTGCCAGACTTACAAACTCACTCTCCACTCCGCATTGATAAATACAATACCATGCAAAAGTCTTAAGCACCCTAGCTATATATATATATATATATATATATATATATATACATATACACACACACACACATATATATATACATATATACACACATATACATACATACACACACACACATACATATACACACCTAAGACTTTTACATGGTACTATATATATATATATATAAAAAATTAAGTTAAAATAAGCAGTGCAAATGGGAACAAGAGTATTGAGATGGAGTTCATGGGCTCATTGTCCATTCCGAAATCTGATGGCAGAGCAGTAGAAGCTGCTCTTAAAAGGAGCAAATATCCAGAGTACAAAATCCAATGATCCCTGAATGTGGCAACACATGACGATAAGGTGTTAAGAGAACACTTGGGATGTTTGTCTTCTTTAACTGGGACATATCTTCTTCAATTGTCCCTAGGGTTAAATCGGTGGGTTGCTGACCAACCAAATTTTTCACTTCTGCATATAGTTTTATAATACAGATTGATTGATCAATCATTCCTTGAAGGTGGTATCACAGGATCGAAAAGCTTTTGGCACACTGGCCTTCATAAGTCAGAGTATTGAGTACAGGAGTTGGGATGTTATACCGAAGACATACAAGACGTTGGTGAGGCCTTATCTGGAGTACTGAGTGCAGTACTAATCATCTGCCAACAAGAAAGATCTGAGATTGAAAGAGTACAGAGAAAAATTACCAGGATTGCCAGGACTTGAGAATCTGAGTTATAAGGAAAGGGTAAATATGTTAGGTCTTTTTTTTTTACCTTGGAGCATAGGAGAATGCAGGGAGAGTGGATAGAGGTATACAAAATTACAAAGAGCATAGACAGGGTAAACGAAAGAAGGCTCTTTCCACTGAGGTTGAGTAAAACTAGAACTAGAAGTCATGGGTTAAGGGGGGAAGATGAAACATTTAAGGAGAACATGAGGGGGGACTTTCACTCAGAGGGTGGGGGTGAGAGACTGGGATGAGCTGCCAGCAGAAGTGGTGAATGTGAGTTCAAATGCAACATTTCAAGAAAAGTCTGGACTAGAAGGGGTGTGGAGGGCTACTGTGTGGGCTGATGTGACTAAACGGAATAACATTTGGCAAGGACTAGATAGGCTGAAAGGCCTTTTTCTATGTCATAGTGCTCTATAACTATGATAATTTAGCAATGCAAACAGGCAGAAAGACCTATATAATTAAGACTGCCTGTTTCGATTGGAGTGGTTAATAGACAATGAACTCTAAATCTGAGGAGCGAGAAGTGAAGACAGAAACCAGGAAACATATCGCAGTGGACGAAGGAGAAAAGCGGAGGTGTCAGAGTGAAGAGGTCAGGACCAAAACAAAGGGGACATTTAGTTCAGGAATACAACATTGCAAGAGACATAGACAAGTTAAGGTAAATGGAAAAGACTAGCTTTCATTAGCAGAGACATGAGCAACTAGAGGCCCTGGGTTTAAGTTAATTGCAAGAAGATACAAAAAGGAGTTAAGAAAATATGATTTCACTCAGTAAGTTTATGGAAGTCTAGAATTCAAAGCAGAAATTCTCACCACATTTTAAAATCTCACGTCACATGCCAGTGATAATAAACCTGATTCTGATATTACCTGTTCAGCTCCTGAAGAGCTATAACCTGGATAGCTTTGGACAAAACTGCTATAGTAATCTGAAATCCATCTTTTCTTCAATAGTAACATGATGCGCCAATGGACTAATCGCCAAAATATTCTCTGACAGACCTTCAGTCATAATCAACATGTAAGGAGGGGGAGGGCGTGTACAGGCACCTCCCATATTCTGCGTGGGATATTCCAGTATTCCAAAAATCCTTGACTAAGGAATTTAAAAACTATTTCTATTATTTGCCATGATAAAAGGTAATATTGAATAAATTTCCTTGTATTCCATGCTCAGCATCCATGCCTTCACCAATGGAAAATGGCATTTAACTGTCAATGACAATGCTAGGCAGGCAAGCAGACAACTTTAAAAACCACACGACGACTTTCGACTGCATTTACTAACATTATGCAAATGTGTGTGCACACACACATACACACATTTGTCTACTTATTTCATGCACAAGGTATTAACACTGCTCCACAAAAATAAGCATTTTATTCTTTTGCAGCCAAGTGCAAGAAAAAATGCAAAGCGCTGAACACTCTTTTAACTGAGCAGCTCTAGAAGTGGCTATCAGCTGTTTACATAGAAACTTACCTGTGTAAGATTTGGCATTATAGCAGGAAAGAATTAATCAATCCATAATTGTTAGATTTTTAAAATATATTAGCGTCTGATTGAGGTCACAGTTAATGAGGTCATCAGTTCCCTTTTAGGGACCTCGAACCAGCACTGGCTATTTGTGTTGGATTGGCAGGCTCCTGGAACTTGAGGTGCTTTTATTACCCCTCAACCATCAGGCTCTTGAACCAGAGGAGATAACTTCACTCACCACAACAATGAACTATTTCCACAACCTACGGACCCATTTTCAAGGACTTTACAAATCAAGTTCTCCATTTTTATTATTTATTATTGTGATTTCTTTTTCCTTTTGTATTTGTATGTCTTTTGCATATTGGTTGTTTGTGCATTGTATGTGTTTTTTTTTATTCTTTCTATTGTAATTTTTGTATTTACTGTTTATACCCACAAGAACATGAATCTCAGGGTCGTATATGGTGTCATATAAGTACTTTGATAACAAATTTACTTTCAACCTTGGGTGGAACAAGAATCTGCATTAAAGTAGTGTAGGTACAGTACACGTCAGTTTGATAAGAACTGGAAGTTGATACTGTTTGAAGCCACTTACTCCACTTAATGTCCCTGAAAATTAGCCATATATGCTTCTGAGCAAAATAAAGTCCATAATGGTGTCTACCTTCTTACAACCGGTGGATCAGCTGAGAAGTGTGCTTAAGTCACATTAGCTAGCCAGCCTTGACAGAGACCAAGAAAATGAGCACCTCTGCTGCAAGCTACCGAAACAAGCTGCCGACTGCTGATCTGACACCTCCTTCCACCTGATACAGGACATATGTCAGTATCGTGTAATCATATTCTGATATTTATGGGAGCTCCTGCTTCTCAGATAGCCAATGGACCATATTATTCTGCAGCACTCCTGGGATAATATTGAAAACAAGTTAAAATCTTACAAACCTAACCACCAGTACACATTTTTTAAGGATTAATATATAATTGTACAAGTAAATTTATTGTAATTCAAATTATTGCAGCAGAGCACTACACCACAGAAACTGGCCTTCCAGTCCATCTCAATTGTGCTAAACTATTATTTTATATCGATCTGTGTCTGGACTTCTCTTAAATGTTGCATTCAAACCTACATCCACCACTTCTGCTGGGAGCTTATTCCGCACTCGCACCCCTGAGTGAAGTAGTTCCCCTCATGTTCCCCTTAAATAATTCACCCTTCACCCTGGACCTCTAGTTCTAGACTCACCCAACCTCAGGGGGAGAAAACCTATCTATACCCCTCAATTTTTTTTTTGAAATATCAATCTTTCCCTACAACTTGGGTCCTCAAGACCCAACAACATTCTTGTAAATTTTGTCCTGTACTCTTTGAATCTGAAATTTGCATCCAATCTTCTTCCTTTTAACCCCAGACCAATAAAATCTATGCAATCTCCCACAAGTAAAATAGACTGTAGCCATTAACAAAGATGTATATAACTGCATGGTAACATTTTTCCAACTTTTGTCTTCTACCCTGTGGAAGATGCAAGTCCATCCTTTGCTAGGTCTAAGAAATGTGAATACTATCGTGGCCCACTCACTACTGAGAGTCAGAGCATGCTAATCGAAGACGTATTGTGTTGTATGAAAAAGTAATTTAAGCAGCATAATGTACTATGTTTGCTTGGTAATCTCAGGTAAAGCTACACCTCTACCTGCAATGCAAGTGGTGAGCATGCAAACTATTTCAATGAATTACCACAATTATTCGGTTGATAACTGAAAAACATTTTATTCTAATAACTAAAAACAAAAATAAAGGGGCCAGCCAAATGTAATCAATCAACACAAAAACCCAAAGCCAAGCTACGGAATCCCAGCTCACTCACCAATTGCTTTCATGCACTCAAGAAACCTGACTTACATGCAGTTCAAAACAAGAGTGTTTCTGAACCCATACCTTTATCGGCGGCTCCTCATTTACAACCTATTGACACAAGTTTCATAGGGAATATTTGCTGTAAGTGGTCTCACTGGCAACATGTAATGGTCTTAACAATTACAGAAAAAACAATAAATTAATTCACAATGTTGGAGGAACCCAGCAGGTTAGGCAGCATCTACAGAAAGGAATGAAGAGTCGAGGTTTGGGGCCGAGACCCTTCATTGGGACTGGTAAGGGAAGGGACATAAGCCAGAATAAGATAATGAGTGTGGGGAAGGAGTACAAACTGGCAGGTGATAGTGAAGCCAGGTGAGGGGCGAAGATGGGTAGAGGAAGGGGGATGAAGTGAGAACTGGGAGGTGATAGGTGGAAAAGATAAAGGGCTGGAGAAGGAGGAATCTGATAGGAGAGTGGACCATGGGAGAAAGGGAAGGAGGACAGGCATCATAGAGAAGTAATACACAAAAGGGGAAGACAGACTGGAGAATGGAAGAGAGGGGGATTCCAGCATCTGCAGAATCTCTAGTGTTAACAAATTCATTCACTACTGCTATCCATTAAATGCAAAAGTAGTACCTTATAACCACACCTCTCCAAATAATTCTCCTCTTCCTTCCGAGTCAGGTCACTGCGCTTGAAGTACTTTTTTGATTCCTGTAATTTCAGAAAAAAACAATAACCACTTCATTTTCATCTCAGAATCAGGTTTAGTATCACTGACATATTTGCAGCAGTACAGTGCAATACATAATAATAAAAAACTATATATTACTAAGAAATATACAATATATCTAAAATTTAATTTAAAAAGTAGAGCAAATAGAAAGCAAAAATGGTGAAGTAAAGTACATGGGATCATCATGCAGAAATTTGGAAAGCAATGTCCAAATATTGTGAAGAGGTGCTAGAATACTTATTATAGCAGTCTTGGTGCATTGCACGCATTCAAGAAGAGAAAGAAATAACTGTTTTATATCACTGTACTAATATTACTCAACCACTGAAACCAGTATTAGAATCAGGTTTATTTTCTCTGACCTACGTTGTGAAATTTGTTGTTTTGTGGTAGCGGTACATTTCAATACATAAAAGTTATAAAAATTTTAATAAGAAATATATATTTAAAAAGTAATGCAAAAAGAGAGGTAGTGCTCATGGATTGGTTCATTGTCCATTCAGATACCTGATGGCTG
The DNA here is from genome assembly GCF_030144855.1 of Hypanus sabinus. Taxonomy (NCBI): domain Eukaryota; kingdom Metazoa; phylum Chordata; class Chondrichthyes; order Myliobatiformes; family Dasyatidae; genus Hypanus; species Hypanus sabinus. Next base: position 32,035,327 of record NC_082718.1, read on the forward strand.
TGGGGTAGAACCTGCTTCAAAAACATTGAATGAGTGTCTTCAAGCTCCTGTACTGCCTGCCTTATGATATCAAGGAGAAGAGAGCACGTGCTGAGTAATGAGAGTCCTTAAGGATGGTGGGCAACCTTCTGAGGCATCACCTTTTGAAGATGTCCTCAGTGCTAGGGAGGCTAATGCCCATGATTGATTCGGCTGAGTCTGCAACCCTCTGCAGCTTTTTCCAATCCTACGCATTGGCCCATCTATACCAGATATGATGAAAACTGTAAGAATGCTGTCCACAATACTTCTGCGGAAACATGCCAGAGTCTTTAGTGACATACTAAATGTCATACATAATACTAAATGTCCTCAAACACCTAATTAAATATAGCCACTGACATGCCTTCTTTATATCATTAATATTTTTTCATCAATATGTTGGGTCTGGGATAGAACTTCAAAGTTGTACATATAAGCCACATTCCTAGATGTGCCCATTCAACAGTGGCACACAAATTTGTCCAGATGAGCAAATCACCATTTAGGGTCAATTTCAAACTTCGAGTTCGACACTCCTATTGTGTCAGTTCACCAACTAGCATATATCACCAGACGTTGTAGCTAATTTAGAAAAGTGAACATCAAAATAGGAGCGGGGGCGCGGAGGACGAGGATGTTGAAAGGGGCTCCTGAAGTAGCCATAGCCCATCCCCGAATTCCACACTGCTCTCCCACCGCCTGCCCTTTCTCTTGCCCACCATAACAATCACCCCTCTCTCTCACGCTCAGCCCAAATAACAGCCCGCCACTCTCTCTCCCTTACTCACCTGTATCATTCCCCACAACCCCTCAACCTTTCTCACACACATACAAACTGCTCTCCGACACTCTCTCCCCACGAATTCCCTTTATCACCCACATCCACACCCTCCTTCTGCCACTTCGCCACCCACTCACCCTTCTCCACCCTCGTCACATACACAAAAACACCTCCATCCCTCATCTACACCCCCACACTTACGGCACGCATTCACCTCCTTCCCTCACCCACTCCATCCCTACCCCTGTCTCACCCCCAGCAGCTCCCGCTCCTCCACCTGCCGCCGCTTCCGGGCGATCTCTGCCCGCAGCGTCTCCATGACGGCGCCGCACTGGCCGCCGGGAAACGCAAAAGGTCAAAGGGCACAGCCCCGCCGCGGTGAATGCGCATGCGTATTACCCGGGAGGCCGCAGTCATGGCGGTAGGATATGAGAGCGCTAGGTTGGGGAAATCTATTGTGTCAGATGTGTGGTAGCGAGCAAAGTGTCCCCTTCAGCAAAGTCCAGTTGTCTGCCTTCGCAGATGGACGTAAAAGATACCATGGGCCTAGTACTTAGGATTTTGCTTGCTCGCAAAATGATTAATAGTATTTAACACTTAAGAAATAAGAACGGGCTTTTCATAATGGTATTAGTTTCTTATCGTCAGGACTTTGAGAACAAATTGGTAAAGATGCAAGTTTTCCCTGTAAAACTTCTGATGAAGATACCTTGCTCTCATAGATTCATAGTCAGAGCGCACAGAAATAGGCCCTTTGGCCCAACTAGTCCATGCCAAACAGTTACTCTGCCCAGTCTCATTGACCCACACCCAGACTATAGCCCTCCATACCTCTCCCATCTATGTAGTTACTTAAAACCATTACGCCACTGGCATTTAGGGCAGCAATGAAAGTCTTCCACCTCTGGCAGTGTTAAGGGCATCCTTTGTCATGTCAGTAGCTTCCTCAGTGTTTTCATTACTGTCAGTCTTGCAAGTCCCAGCTGGAGACTTAGGAATACACCATCGCACTCAGATATAAAAGGATTCTTCATGGCTATTTCCATAACAATTTTGTTTTACCAGTCAAGGTTTTCAGCTTTGAGCTGAAACCCCAAACCTGGAGGACCGATGTACCTACCTTAGTCTGGCCTCTACCCTTTGACTTGTTTGGCATCGGTGATCCTACCACTAGCCAAAGCATAAAGTCCTGACTCCATCCAACACAGCTCTCCGTATCAATGAGGCACACAGGCCTCCAAACCAAGAGTGTGGTGCTCTTCAAGGCTCCGTCCATGTACTTATCCAAATTTCTCTTAAATGTTGCAATCAAACCTGCATTCACTGTTTCCACTGGCAGCTCATTCAATACTCATACCATCCTCTGAATGAAGAAGTTCCCCCTCAGGCTCTCTATAACTTCAATACCCAATGTTCTACAGGTAGATTTGCTTTTTCCCTGTAACTGCATGGGTTTCCTACGGATGCTCTAGTTTCCTCCCACATTCGAAAGACCTGTGGTTAGGGATAGCAGGTAGTGGGCATGCTATGTTCTGCTGGAAGTATGGCAACACTTGGGACTGCCCCCTGCACATATTCAGCATGCGTTGTTCATTAATGCAGGCAACATATTTCACTGTGTGTTTTGGTGTTTCACTTTACATATGACAAATTAAGCTCTTGCATGATAAACCAGTAGTCTTGACACATATGGGTTTCACATTGGTAGCAGCATATCATGTAGCCTTTAGTACACAGATCATCGATGGAAATTCATTATTATATATAGAAAGAAAATTAATTTTTTACTGTTGATGTCAAAAACGTTTTAATGTTGCACTTTATTTTAGTTGCAGAATACTTGAGTACCGGTTATTATTACCTGTCAGTATCAATTTTCTGGAGATTGCAAGGCCTAGACAAAGTAGATGTGCAGAGGATGTTTCCAATAGTGGGAGAGGCTAGGAGCAGAAGGCACATCCTCAAAATAGGACACCCTTTTAAAAACAGATGAGGAGGAATTTCTTTAGCCAAAGGGTTGTGAATCTGTGGAATTTATTGCCATAGATCACTGTAGAGGCAAGGTCATTGGGCATATTAAAGAGAAGGTTGATAGGTCCTTAATTGTCAGGATGTCAAAGGTTATGGGGAGAAGGCAGGAGAATGGGATTGAGTGGAAAAATACAGTCAGTGGCCAAGTTTATTAGGTACATCAATCATAAGGCAGCAACTCAGTGCATAAAAGGTTGCAGACGGTGACAAGAGGTTCAGTTGTTGTTCAGACTAAACATCAGAATGGGGAAGAAATGTGATCTAAGTGACTTTCACCTTGCAGTGATTGTTGGTGCCAGACAGGGTGGTTTGAATATCTCAAAAATTGCCGATCTCCTGCAATTTGCACACACAACAATTTCTAGAGTTTACAGAGAATGGTGCAGAAAACAAAAAGCATCTGGTGAGCTGTAGTTCTGTGGGCAAAAACGCTTTGTTGATGACAGAATGGCCAGACTGGGTCAAGGTGACAGGAAGGCAACAATAACTCCAAAAAACCTGCATTACAACAGTGGTGTGCAGAAGACCATCTCTGAATGTACAACACATCAAGCGTTGAAGATGTTTAGGCTACAGCAGCAGATCACACTGGGTTCCACGCCTGTATCTAATAAAGTGGCCACTAAGTGTACATCAGCCGTGATCGAACAGCAGAGAGACCTGAGGGGCCCTCTGCTACTATGTGTTATGTTGTTGAGGGTGAAACCCTCTGATGATTGTGCAGTTGTACGTCAGAGCTGCAGCAGCTCCTCCTCCTCCTTACTGATTTTTTTTCCCACAAACATGCATCACGGGCAAGGCCTGCTTTTGTATCTCATGCCTAATTGCCTCTGAGAAGGCGATGAGGCACCATCTCCTTGTTGACTAAAATCAAGAAAAGTAGATGAGGGTAGGGCAGTAGATGTTACTACCCTACAGAGATAGTAAAAACAGCCAAGAGGATCACTGGGGTCTCACTTCCCCATCCCCATTTGTGTATTTGTTGTAGATGAAGGGCATTGTTGTTGAAGATCCTTACCACCCATTCCACAATCTCTTTGACCCATTACTCTCATGAAAGAGGTACAGAAGCATCAGGACCAAGGCTGCCAGACTGGGTCACAGCTTTTTCCCTCAGGCTGTGAGACCAATAAATACCCTACCACCATCGTTCTTATCACTAGCAAGTTGTTTACTGTTTACCCTGTGCTACACACTATGTGCATTTTGAATGATATTTTAATAACTTATTTGTGGTAATATTTTGCTTTATGTTACACACACAAATGCTGGAGAAATTCAGCAGGTCAGGAAGCAACTGTGGAATTGAATAAACAGTTGACGATTCAGGCCGAGACCCTTCATCCGGACTGGAAAGGAAGGGGGAAGATGCCAGAGTTAAAAGGTGAGTGGATGGGAAGGAGGATAGCTAAAAAGCAATAGGTGAAGCCAGGTGGGTGGAGTGGAAAGAATCTGATAGGAGTGGACAGTGGACCATAGGGGAAAATGAAGGAGGAGGGACCTGGGGGGAGATGATAGGCAGGTGAGAGGATGTAACATATGTGATATATGGGTCGCCATGGTAGCATAGCGGTTAGTGCAATGCTACCACAGCTCAGGATATCAGAGTTCAGATATGTCGTTGTTGGTAAGGAGCCTGTTCGTCTTCCCTGTGGAATGTCTGGGTTTTCAACAGATGCTCTGGTTTTCTCCCATTATCTAAAGACATACCATTGGTAGATTAGTCGGTCATTGTAAATTGTCCTTTGATTAGGTGAGGGTTAAATTGGGGGATTGCTGGTTGGTGTGGCTCAGAGGGCCGGAAGGGCCTGTTCCACACTGTATGTCAATAAATATGTTGTGTGGGTGCATTATGGTCCAGAGGAGTGTTGTTTCGTTTAGTTGTACATGGTACTGGTTGTATAAAAGTCATAGGCACATATTGCTAGGGTGCCTAAGACTTTTACACAGTACTGTATATAATGTCTTTCCAATTACCAAATAACACTTAATACTACTAAGGTAATACAAAGCTAAGCACTGAAATGACAAATTATAAAAAACACTATATACACTCAAATGCATTTCGATTAACTCTATGTTGGAGAGGACAATAACAGACATTAAAATTTACACAATGGTCAGATAAAATTTGTAAGGGTATATTATCAGCAATGAAAACAGGATTCAGCACACCATGTGAGCATATGCAATTCTGATAAGAAGTATATACTACTAAGCTTAAAAGAAAGCACAACACAGAAAAACCAAAGAAATTATCTCCATTAAAGAAAAAGTTAACCAATGGAAGAGCATGATCTCCATGGAAGACATTCCCACGATCTGAGCAGACTAGATGTTGACAAGGAAATGACAAACACCTGGCTCAGGGTTGGAGACCTCTCCCAGAAACAGAGGGGTTCCTTGTGGCAATATAGGACCAGGTGTTTAACACACAAAAAAGCTTTAAAATGTATAATAGAAGACCAACAAATTGAATTGAATTGACTTTATTTCTAACATCCTTCACATACATGAGGAGTAAAAATCTTTAATGTTACGTCTCCATCTGAATGTGCAATGTGCAAATTATAGTAATTTGTAATAAATAGTATATACAGTAAGATATACAACAGAACAGTCAGTATAGCTTAGAAATACAGTTTGTGTCAGCATGAATTAACCAGTCTGATGGCTTGCTGGAAGTAGCTGTCCCAAAGCCTGTTGGTCCTGGCTTTAATACTGCAGTACTGTTTCCCAGTTGGTAGCAGCTGGAACAGTTTGTGGTCGGGGTGACTCAGGTCCCCAATGATCCTTTGGGCCCTTTTATGCACCTGTCACTGTAAATGTCTTGAATAGTGGGAAGTTTACATCCACAGATGCGCTGGGCTGTCTGCACCACTCTCTGCAGAGCCCTGCAGTTGAGGGAAGTACAGTTCCCATATTAGGAAGTGATACTCTCAGTTGTGCCCCTTAGAATTTGGGAACTCATGCCAAACTTCTTCACCTGTCTGAGGTGAAAGAGGCATTGTTGTGCCTTTTTCACCACTTAGCCCATATGTACAGACCAAGTGAGATCCTCGGTGATGTGTATATTGAGGAACTTAAAGCTGTTCACCCTCAACCCCAGATCTATTGATGTCAACTGGGGTTTGCCTGTCTCCATTCCTCCTGTAGTCCACGACCAGCTCCTTTATTCTTGCAACATTGAGGGAGAGGTTGTTTCCTTCACACCACTGTGTCAGGATGATGGCTTCTTCTCTGTAGGCTGCCTTGTTATTATTTGTAGTATCATCTGCAAATAATCTGTCAGGATTGGTGCTGTGGGTGGTGACAGTCATGGGTATACAGAGAGTAAAGGAGGGGGTTTAGGACGAAGGCCTGGGGGACTCCTGTGTTGAGGGGCAGAGGTCAGGGAGCCCACTCTTACCACCTGCTGGCGATCTAACAGGAAATCCAGGATCCAGCTACACAAGGCAGGGTGAAGGCTGATGTCTCTGAGATTCTTGGCAAGCCTGGAGGGAATTATGGTGCTGAATGCTGAACTGTAGTCCAAGAACAGCATTCTAACATAAGCATCCCTTCTCTTCAGCTGCATAAGGATGCTTTGTAGAGCTGTGGCTGTTGCGTCATCTGTCGAGTGGTTGTGTCAGTAGGCAAATTGTAGAAGGTCTATTGTGGGTGGCAGCATGCATGTAGTCCATGACCAGCCTCTCAAAGCAATTATTATTAAGGTGAGTGTGATAGGACGCCAGTCGTTCAGGCATGTTACCTTGGTCTTTTTAGGTACAGGGACAATGGTGTATGTTTTGAAACAGGAGGGCACCGGGAGAGGGAGAGAGAAAAATGTCTGCAAACACACCAGCCAGTTGAGCTGCGCATGCTCTTGAGTACCTACCCTGGGATACTGTCTGGTCCCATAGACTTGCGGCTGCTCACTCAATATACAAACGTTTGTAAATTCAAGATGATAAATGCAGAAAATGCCAGGAACATCCAGAAAACAATCAGCTATATTACAGGATCCTGCAGCGTTTTAACTCAATCTGATTACAGAATTTACACAGGCACAATCAAGTGGCTAACATCATTCACCAAAATTTTGGCTTAAAATACAAAACTGATAAAAGACACCATACCTTACTATAAATACAAGCCTGATCCAGTTTTAGAGTCAAAGTCCCACAAGTTATATTGTGACCAATCCATTATTACTAATAGGGCAATCCATAGTAACTGTCCAGATTATAATATTATAGGATAAACAAGAATATCTTACTTAATAGATATAGCCATTCCAAACACACACATAACATACAGAGATCAGTAAGTGAAAAACACCAGAAATGTCCTGCATTTTTCTTTCCCCAAGCCATCAGACTCCTCAATACCCAGAGTCTAGACTGACATCTACATCATCTATTATTATATTGAAATTTGTCCTCTACTGTGCCTATTGTCTTGTTTATTATTTATTTGTTAATTTATTACTGCCCTGCACTGTTTTATTCACTTTATGTACTCCTTTGTAGGTCTGTAGTGTAGTTTTTGTGTTGTTTTACATAGTCTAATGTAGCCTTGAGTTGTCTCACATAGTCTAGTGTAGTTTTGTGTTGTTTCATGTAGCACCATGGTCCTGGAGGACCGTTATTTCATTTTTACTGTGTACTGTATCAGCAGTTTATGGTCGAAATGACAATAAAAAGCGACTTGACTTGAATTAACAGAGGAAACTGAAAGACTATGGAACATGAACAGGATATACATTGTCCCGATAGTAGTATCTACCATTTATACAACTGGTGCCATCCCAAAGTCACAATGCAATTACATTAAACAATTTGGCTTACACAGCAATATTCATTGTAAATCTTCTGAAAGCCACTAAATGCCACTAGAATAGTCCGAAAGTTCCTAGCAATTGAGAAATGAGTGTCCTTGGTTATGTCTGTACTTCAGATTTTATCAGTTTCAGCTGAGAAAAAAAATCAATAAATAGTATTAAGGACACAAGATGAAAAGTTCTTGAAAGTGAGTTCATAGGTGGGGGGAACAGTTCAGTGTTGGGGTGAGTGAAGTTGAGTGAAGCTATCTCTTCTGGTTAAAGAGCATGTTTGAGGGTTAATAACTATTCCTGAACCTGATGGTGTGAGACCTGAGGCTCCTGTACCTTCTTCCTGGTGGCAGTAGCAAATAGAAAGTATAAGACTATAAGAAATAGGAGCAGAAAGGCCATTTGGCCCATCGAGTCTGCTCCACTATTTCATCATGGCTTATCCATTTTTCCTCTCAGCTCCGATCTCCTGCCTTTTCCCTTGTATCCCCTCATGCCCTGACCAATCACAAATCTATCAACCTTTGCCTTAAATATACATAAAGACTTGGCATCTATAGCTGCCTGTGGCAAAGGATTCCATAGATATTCCACTCTTTGGCTAGAGAAATTCCTCATCTAAGGATGCTCCTTTATTTTGAGGCTGTGTCCACTGGTCTTAGACACTTCCACCATGGGAAACATCCTCTCCACATCCACTCTATCAAGGCCTTTCACCATTCAATTGGTTTCAATCGGGTCACCCCTCATTCTTTTAAATTCCAGTGAATACGGGCCCAGAACCATTTAGTCCTAGAATTATTTTCATGAACCTCCTTTGAACCCTCTCCAATTTCAGCACATCCTTTCTAAGATTAGGGACCCAAAACTGCTCACAATACTCCAAGTGAGGTCTCACCAGCTTTAAAGTCTCCACATTACACCCTTGCTTTTATATTCTCATCTTCAGGAAATGAATGCTAACATCACATTTGCCTTCCTCACCACAAACTCAACCAGCAAATTAACCTTTAAGTATCCTGCACAAGGACTCACAAATCCTTTTGAGCCTCAGATTTGGTAAGGCTCTGAAAACCTGTGCCAACCAACTAGCGGGAGTATTCAAAGAAATTTTCAACCTCTCACTGCTAGGGGCAGAAGTTCCCACTTGCTTCAAAAAGGCAACAATTATACCAGTGCCTAAGAATAATAATGTGGGCTGCCTAAATGACTATTGCCCCGTAGTGCACACATCACAGTGATGAAATGCTTTGAGAGATTGGTCAGAACTAGAATGAACTCCTGCCTCAGCAAAGACCTGGACCCATTGCAATTTGCCTATTGCCACAATAGGTCAAAGGCAGACACAATATCAATGGCTCTCCACATGGCTTTAGACCACCTGGACAACACAAGCGCCTACATCAGGATGCTGTTCATCAACTGTAGCTCAACATTTAATACCATCATTCCCACAATCCTGATCGAGAAGTTGCAGAACCTGGGCCTCTGTACCTCCCTCTGCAATTGGATCCTTGACTTTCTAACCGGAAGACCACAATCTGTGTGGATTGGTGAAAGCATATCCTATTTGCTGACAGTCTAGATTGGCGCACCTCAGGGGTGTGTGATTAGCCCATTTTTTCTATTCTCTATATTCACACGACTGTGTGGCTAGGCATAGCTCAAATAACGTCTGTAAATTTGCTGACAATACAACCATTGTTGGTAGAATCTCAGGTGGTGACGAGAGGGCATACAGGAGTGAGATATGCCAACTAGTGGAGTGGTGTCGCAGCAACAACCTGGCACTCAACACTAGTAAAATGAAAGAGCTGATTGTAGGCTTCAGGAAGGGTAACACAAAGGAACACATACCAATCCTTATAGAGGGATCAGAAATGGAGAGAGTGAGCAGTTTCAAGTTCCTCAGTATCAAGATCTCTGAGGATCTAACCTGGTCCCAACATATCAATGTAGTTTAAAGAAGGCAAGACAGCAGCTATACTTTATTAGGAGTTTGAAGAGATTTGGCATGTCAAGAAATACACTCAAAAACTTCTATAGTTGTACTGGAGAGCATTCTGACAGGCTGCATCACTGTCTGGTATGGAGGGACTACTGCACAGGACCAAAAGAAGCTGCAGAAGGTTATTAATCTAGTCAGCTCCATCTTGGGTACTAGCCTACAAAGTACCCAGGACATCTTTAGGGAGTGGTGTCTCAGAAAGGTAGTGTCAATTATTAAGGATCTCCAGCACTTCTGTTGTATTTAAAAGCTTCCCAATCCCCTTAATTGCCCACTAATTTTTGCTCTACTATATGCCCTCTCTCTTGGCTTTGACTTTCCTTGTTAGCCATCTTGCCTTTAGAATACTTCCTTCTGTACATATCCTGTGCCTTCTGAATAGCTTCCAGAAATTCCAGCCATTGCTGCTCTGCTGTCATCCCTGCCAGTTTTCTTTTCCAATCAATTCTGGCCGATTCCTCTCTCATGCCTCTGTAATTCCCTTAACTTCACTGTAATACTGATCCATCTGACTTTATCTTCTCCTTCTCATATTTCACGTTAAATTTGATCATATTATGACCAATTCTCCTAAAGATTCTTTTACTTTCAGCTCTCTAATTAATTCTAGATCATTACACAACACCCAATGCAGAAAAGCTGGTACTCTAGTGGGCTCAACAATGAGCTGCTCTAAAAAGCCATCTGATAGGCATTCTAGAAATTTCCCCTCTTAGAATCCTGTACCAACCTGATTTTCCCAATCTACTTGCATATTGAAATCCCCCATGACTATTGTAACATTGCCCATTTGGTACACATTTTTTTTATCTCCTGTTGTAATTTGTAGACCATATCCTTACTACTGTTTGGAGGTCTGTATATAACTGTCATTAGGATCTTTTTACCCTTGCAGTTCCTTAACTTTATCCACAATTATTCAACACCTTCTGACCCTTCATCACCACTTTCTAATGATTTAATTTCATTTTTACCAACAGGACCATGCTATCCCCTCTGCCTTCCTGTTTGTCCTTTTGATACAATGTGTATCCTTGGACATTACGTTCCCAGCTATAATCTTTTCTCAGCCATGATTAAGTGATGCCTACATCATACTTGCTGATCTGCAACCGTGCTACAGATTCATCGTCCTTATTTTTTATACTGTGCATGTTCAAATATAACATCTTTAGTCCTGTATTCACCTTCTTTGATATTTTTTCCACCTTTTGCATTGCAACTCAGCTTGTTAACTGCAATTTTGCCCTATAATCAGCCTCTCCTTGCTAGGAGTCTCACTGTGCATTGCCTCTGTTTGTAAAGCAACTACCTCATCTTTCGTATTATCACTTCAGTTCACATATCCCTGCTAAATTAGTTTAACCCCCTAAGCAACTCTAGCCAGCCTGCCTGGAAGGACATTGGGTTCAGATGTGACCCATACCTTTTGTACAGGTCATAACTTCCCCAGAAGAGATCCCAATGATCTATAAATCTGAACCCCTGCCCCTTGCACCAGTTCCTCAACCATGCATACACCTGCCAGATCATCCTATTCTTATCCTCACTGGTATGTGGCACAGGCAGCAATCCAAAGATTACCACCCTGGAGGTCCTGTTTTGCAGCTTTCTACTTGGCTCCCTAAAATCTCTTTTCAGGACCTATGTCATTGGTACCAATATGTACCAAAACTTCTGGCTGCTCACGCTCACCCTTGAGAATTTCATGGACATAATCCTGGACATCCCTGATTCTGGCACCAGGTAGGCATGGCCTGGGCGGTAGGGGTCCCTGATGATGAATGCTGCTCTCCTGTAACAGTTCTCCATGTAGACGTGCTTAATCATGGGGAGGGCTTTACTCATGATGGACTGGGCTGTATTCACAACTTTTCTTTTGGATTTTCCATTCAAGGGCAAGGCTATGATGCAACCAGTCAATATACTCTCCACCACACATCAATAGAAGTTTGTCACAGTTTTAGATGTGTACTGAAGACCATGTAAAAGAAGATACTTGTTCCAAACAAAACACAGAGACAATTCCATGGTGATCCATAGTTTTGTTGCTGAGGTAGTGTGAGTCTTTCTGCAGGTCAGTTCAAGAAGCTGGTGGTTGTAGGAAAATAGCTCTTCCCAAACCTGGCGGCACGTAGCTACAAGTCTCTGTACTTTCTGCCCGATGGTAGGCAGCAAGATGAGGGCATGACACAAATCGTGGTGATCCTTGATGACAGATGCTGCCTTCTTGAGGCAGCACCTCCTGAAGATGCTGTCAGTAGTAGGTAGGGAGTACTGTGCCTGTGATGGAACAGGCCATGCCCACTACTCTCTGCAGCTTCTTGCATTCCTGCCCATTGGAATTGCCATATGAGGCCATGATAGAATTAGTCAGCATACAGGAGGTGGTACTGGAGTTTGAAGACACACATTCAATGCTTCAGGAACAGCTTCTTCCCCACTGCCATTAGATTTCTGAATGAACAATAAATCCATGTACACTACCTCACTTTTTCTTTGCTCTCTTATTTTATATACTGTATATATTTCCTATTGTAATTTATAGTATTTTGTTTTGCATCAACAACATATTTCATGAATTATGCCAGCGATATTAAACCTGATTGCAATCCTGTATAAGTTTATTAGATTATTTTCATGACATGACCTGTTAACATACATGACAGAATGTAAAGCTCATTACACTCAGACTGCACTTCATAGGAAATACTGGAAACAGTAATTTTCAACCTGAAAGCTTAATTATTTCTCCTTGTACACTGGCTTCCTGATTTTGAGTATTGCCAGTATTTTCTGTTTTCATTTCAGATTTCAAACAAATGCATTTTTATTTATTTTGATTTTAATTCTGACTTGTTATGTGGGATCAGAGCTTGAAGTATAATTTACTACATTGTTTTATAGTCTTCATACTACTGTATAAGATTCCACAAGCAGGAATTATGTGATGAAGTTCTCCTTCCTTTCTCTAACTTGCCTGGTGCGAAGTCCAGCTTGTACAGTTGCCGTAGTTTCACCATGACACAGCTCACGCGATCCAGGGAAGGCTAGTTCCCGTCATGGGCACTGGTCTCTCCATCACTGAGCACATTTTCAAAAGGGCATCTTCTTTACCTTCAGTATAATATAATAATAATAAGTACTTTATTGATCCTAAGTGGGAAATCCACACAGCAGTGTGCAGACTTAATAATAAAGTACAGAATAATAATATACACAATAATAATTTATCAATGTGCAATAATAATGTATGAAATAATAAAGCAGAGACTATTGCACAATAATGTATGTTCTCCTGTCTCACAGAGATGAACTGTTGTATATGATTATTACATTCGGTAGGGAAGAATTTCAGTAACAATCCTTGTGACAGCGGAGCTGAACGAGCCTGTTCGAAAGGGTGCTTATTCAGTAGGTCATAGAGAGGATGTGCCAGATTGTCCACAATGGATAACAGTTTGTTTAGTGATCTCTTCACCACCACTAAGTCAAACGAGTTTGGGCTGTAGCCAAAGACGGATTCAGCTTTCTTGATGAGTTTATTTAATCTTCTTGCATCACCAGCACTGATGCTGCTCCCCCACATTAAGCAGCAAAGAAGACAGCATTCATTACCCATTAAAAGATCTCCAACACCCTGCTGCACACATTGAAGGATCTCAGCCTCCTTAGAAAGTAGACTCTGCTCATCCCCTTCTTGTAAACAGCCTTGATGTTGGTTTTCCAGTCAAGTCTGTTGCTGAAGTGAACATTTGTAATCCTCAACCATGGCAACTTCTTCTCCCAGAATGAAAACAAGGATCATTACAATCCTCTTCCTCCTAAAATCAATCACCATCTCCCTTATTTTGGCCATATTCAGGAGCAGGTGATTCCTCCCACACCACTCCACAAACTTGTCCACCAGTCCTCTGTACACCGACTCCAGCCCATCTGTGATACACCCAACCACTGCAGAGTCATCAGAGAACTTCTGCAAGTGACAAGACTCAGATTTGTACTGAAAGTCTGAGGTGTACAGTGTGAACAGAAACGGAGACAGGACAGATAGACCTCAGTTTGTACAGCTGGGTAGATCTCTGTCTGAGATGGTGGTGCTACAGTGCCACTCTATCTATCTGTCAGGTAGTCAGCAAACCAGGAGATCGTGGATTTAGTCATGCCTATCCTTTGCAGCTTGTCTCTCAGAAAAAGTGGTTGGGTTGTATTGAAAGCACTACAGAAATCAAAAAAGAAGATGGCATTCATTCCTCATTTTCTGGGACATGCCATGGAGGAGGGTGCAGGAGCCTGAAGACCCACACTTAACGTTTTAAGAACAGCTTCTTCCCTTCTGCCATCAGATTTCTCAATTGTTCGTGAATGGTCCAGACTATTTTCCTCTCTTTTTGCACTTCAAAATTTTTTATATGTATTTGTATATGTATATTTACATGCATAGTAATTTGTATGTATTGCGCTGTACAACTGCTGCAAAATAAACTTTTCACGACAAAAATCAACGACGATAAAATAGATTCTGAAGCACCTCAGGGGTACTGTCTCCCAGGAGAGTATCACTTGACATTGAAGTGTAGTTCAACAGCGAAGCTCACGAAGCTGCCGTAAAGCCCTGGCTTGAAAGCTCTGGTACTGCGTGCCGATATGGAGTGCCTGTTAATGGGGCTTTTCGGGTGTAGAGCTCCTGGAATGCCTTGCCCTCCAAGGAATATGTTGACCCGCCCTCCCCAGGATGCAATTGACCCTGAAAGAAGCCCTGGTCCCCGATGGTATCCCTGGGTTCAAGTTTCCCTTTCGAAGGGTTCCTTTTCCTCAGACCCACCTCCTGACAGAAATCCAGGTGCATTGTGCGGGATAATGTCCACCCGGCAGAGCTCCTAGGAGGTTGGAGGTGTTTCCCCTGTGAAACTCCGCGGGAGCATCGTCCCCCTGGCGGAGCTCTTGGGTGGCGGTTTCTCCGTGAAACTCCATGGGAGCTGCGGTTTGCTAATGCAGCGTTCCCCTGACGGAGCTCTGGGAAGACGTTTTCCTGCTGAAACTCCGTTAAGTGTAG